>NC_135321.1:19111134-20411464 GCF_048772815.1 Callospermophilus lateralis
TCAATTACTTGTTTAAATTCAGTTTGAACTGTCTGAACTGAGAGAGGCCAGAGGAAGCAGGTTTTCCCTGTGAATAAACAAAAGAAGAAAAATGGAAAATCATTCAAAACTCTGTGAATTTAGGTTGTGGGAAGAACACAATCAAGCGTTACAACAATTCTGATTCCTTCTTTCTGAACTATAGGATTTGTAAGATCAGTTTTCCTCTAACTTCTAGCAAGAGAAATACTATAATCAATGGGATTTTAGGACAAACAAATAAAAATGTGAATTTTTTTATTACCTTAAGGCATGAAGTATTCCTGTGACCATATCCCAAAACAAATTGTTTTCCTGGTTTCTGTGAAGGACAGTGCCTGCCCTAAAATGTGGACTCCATGAAAGCAAACTTAGAAAATCATAACCTGAGAGCTATCAAAGAGTAAATCTTGAATGTAAACCAGAGGGTATTTTTAAAACTCATCTCCTCCTCAGGTGAGAGTTTAATGAACTTGACCAAATAAATTTTTTTTTTTTTTTTTTTTTTTTTTTTTGCCTCTTGTCACTAGCGGTTTAAAAACAAGTGAATCCAAATCTCCGCTAAATAAAAAAAATTGAAAGCATTACTTCTTAACTACAGGAGAGAGGGGGATTTTTTTTCCCCCACAGAAAAATCAGTGCAGTTTTTTTCAAGGGTTGTGAATGCAAGCTTACATCAAATTATGCCGCTATCTGTCCTCATTCAGGCCCTAAGACTTGTCAGGCATTACCTGGTCGACAGCAAGTACGGTTCTTGCCCTAAATTTTGAATTTTGTAACTACTTAGATCTTCACTGAATAAGAATTTTAATAAGTAATTATTTGGTCAAATTCCACGCATCTAAAAATATGTAATTCCACAAAGATAAAACTCTGGCAAATGAAATTGAAAACAAAAGTGGCGAAATTTCCTCCTAATGGTAATTTAAGATCACATCATCAGCCTCGCCAGCATGTGCATGTGTTAAACCGTATAGAGAAACCTATAATTATTGTAATTGCTCTTTTTGCTTTATACTAACAAGCTTCAAACCATGTTTCAAACTAGTTGTTTTGAAATAGTTATTTGTCAAGTCATCAAATCTCAGAAAGTAAATGGTAATGAGCTTTCCATGTTTATATTCTGACTGTTGGTCATATTATGCAGCTTTTCAACCCCATAAAGTTCAGAGATGAAAATGGATATTAATTATTTCTGATACTAAGGCCAAAAAATAAAACAACTTTGTGATTCCTGCTTACGATGAAAAAAATAGGAACATTTGAATATCAAAATCTCTCAGGACTACATTCTTAGAAGAAAGTTTTCCTATAGATGAGAGACAAACTTAGTCAACAACCTGAAATTTTTAAAGCAAAAAATTGAAGTAGGAGCTGTTCAGCTTTTTTCCATTTACCACAGGAAGGGCTAATATAAAAAATTAATATTTAAATAACACCAATAATAACATTATTCAGTACATTTTACATATGGCCCTGTTTTTTGAAGATCTCCCAGTGGATTAGGGCAGCCATATATAGGTAGCCACTAGGTTTTAAAGTTTTCAGTAGTATTTCAAGTATGCAAATTGTTTTGTGTATTTTAAAATGATATTCCATACTATTTTCAGCACCATGACTATAAATGAAAGACAAGATAAATACATCACAATTATAAATGATTGTTTACCAGCTCTTACAGAGAAAAAAAAATGCTTGGGTCAAAAACTAATGCAGTTTTTCTAGTCCCCACTGATTCAAAAAAATCAAACATATCCAAAGAAAAGCTTCTTTTTTTGTGAGCTGCTTGGATTGTTGACATACAAAACATTTTAGTTTACCTATCTTAAAATAACAATGAAAAATCTATTTTTTTCTTCCATATTTGATTGCTTAAAACAAAATTGTTGATTTTGTCCTGTAGGTTTAAGCTGATAAAAATTCACCAGACGCTTAATCTTGATATTGTGGTTACACTTTGCTCTCCTGCCTCTGATTAAATTTCCAAAATCCCTGCGTGAGATTCAAGAGATGGCAGTTTGAACATTTTTTTGTTCCAGATTTCTTGGGAAGAAAATATAGATCAGTTACATATTTGGTTCACTTTCTTGAGTCCCTAATTTCTGGTAGATCTGAACATTTTGAATATAATGTCGATAATCGACAAGCATCCTCTTAGCGCTAGGTGATGGCATTGTTTCAAGGAGAATTAGGAGGAAGGACATTGGAACAGGGCAAAGAGGAAAAAAGAACTAATAGCTGGTGCAGTCTTTCAATACCTTTCCAACTGATCTACAGGAAATCGTGCTGAAGAATCGTTTGTTTCCTGTTCCACTATAAATGTGGTTTGCATTACATCCCTATTTTCTTTTTTTGTTGTTTTTGCTATAGCTTTGTTGCTTTTATTTTACTATTATTACCAAAATTGAAGTACTACCATAGAGGCTTGAGAATAAGTGGTTTTTTTACCTTATAAATTATATTTTAAATCGTTTTATCACCATTTGTAGACACTGTCATATTTCATTATTATGAATGATGTGTGGGTGTGTTTTCAAGCCTCCTTCAAACTTCTATCACTGCTATGCCTGTAGAGAAAAAAAAAATGTTATAATATCATTGCTGTTTGGCCATACACGTGTCAGCAGCTCACCATGAGGAGATACCTTAAAAAAAAAAAAAAAAAAAGCAGGACTTAATTTCTGATCCCAGTGAAAATATATGGGTTTAAGATAGGGTTGTGATCATTTTAAAAGTGGTTCAAATTAAGATTTTCTTTTACCTTAGGAAGAAAATGAAGTAGAAACATGTATTTGTTCTGCACAGCAAACAGAATGCATTTCTTGTTGTACTTACGAATTCCAAGGCACACACATGAAAGAACACACCCACTGGAATTTTTTCCCTCCAATATTACCAGAATTAACAAAAACTAATTTTTCTTAATCAACATAATTGAAAAATAATTTAGATTTGCCTTTTTCAGGTTTTGTACGTTTGATCAGATTTTCATTAGCCATTGATATTTCAGTCATAACTCTGAGGTAACACAAAATACAATTGCATGTGCTAAAAATTATTATGTACTAAAATAATGAAACTGTGTTTATAAAATATTTATAATGTGTTCAGAAAATCAACGTAATCCTTAAAAAAGCTGAAAAGCAGGGAAAATAATGAATAGCGGCGAAATTGGAAGAGATACTTTTATAAAATAATTGTATTTTGTAGAGTGAAGCAGTCTGTTGCAAAGTTATAGGTGGGATTTTCAGAAAAGTTCCTTCATGTGGGCTTTCTAACATTTGAAAATCCATAATCCATTTGTACATTAGCATATCAAGTTTAACAGTTGTTACTTTTTATTAAGCAAAACCAGTGTTTTCTTCTGTAGAACAGTTCTTCAGGTTTAATTTACTGGTTTGGAGATTGAAAATGGTTTGAGAATTATGTATTACTTGACCTAAACTTTGGTAAACTTTTTCTTTTTCTTTTCTTTTTTTTTTTTTTTGCAACACTGACAATCCATGAATCAGTTTCCAAACTGCAACTTTTTATTTGCAGGTGTATTTATAACACAATAGGATAATCTGATTTGAATTTTTAAGTTCCTATTTCTGATATTTTTGTTTTAAATTCTGCATTGCTTTGATTTCATCCTGATTTTATTCAAATTTCATCTTCCTCATTTCTTAAAGAAATCTGTACAAAGTAATCAGCATTTTATTCAAATTGACTTAAAAGGAACACGACATCTCCAGTATTTTAAAAGAACCCTTTAAACTCACCCTTGCTCCCTCCCCCACTAAGAGTGGGTCACACCTGAGAAGTCGGGGGGAGCGGTGTAGATGATGGTCTAATTTCAGGCTTCACCAAAAAAATGCAGGATTTGGCTGGCATCCTCCGGGGACCCAGCGCTGTGCTTTCCTGGAGACCAAATTACACTCATCTCGAGAGAGGGCACATGGAGGTAATTGGTGGGACAGAGTGGGGAGAGTTGAATTCCAGCTGCTTCCATTGTAGCTGACCTGAAAATGAGTAGGGGATGTTAACAGTGGAGGCTAACATTGACTTGGCTTTTTCACCTCCACAAACCTAAGGGTGAGAATTATAGAGTACTGAATGACTACACCAATAATGATCCGTTCAAGTGGGAATTGCTATGTTGAGGAAAACTCTCACACCATTTTAAAAATAGTTGATGTCTTTACCAACCACAGTTCTATTACTGTAGCCCAATAAAGTTTATCCACAGTATGGAAGCACTCCTTGTTTTTATTGTCAGCCATCGAGTGAGTGTGCCTTGAATTCTCACCTCTTTGGTTACCATTTTAAAATGCTCATAATGAAAGACATTTGGAAGGCACTGGAATCCCATCTCTAAGAATTGAACAAAACATAAAAGTGGTCTGGACTCCCTTTTCCCTAGAATGTGTGTTCCTTTTTTTTTTTTTTTAAGGAGAATAATGCTGTATTACTCAATGGCTTTTCTAACGAATAAAGCAAATTAAATTGATGTTACATGCATATTTAAACCCCATCCAGTTAAGTACTGACGTGATTAAAATAATCAAATGTATTACTTAAAAAATTAAAAAGGATAAATTCTGTACCCCATTATTTTATTGACTTTTAAATATAAATTGCAGAAATGTTTACATTCCTAATGGCATTATTAAGCTAAACTGACAAATCAGAGGAAAAAAGTTGATTGGCCAGCACATTATTATTTCTGCACCTGTTATTACAATTCAGAAGAGGAGGCTGAGCTGTACAGGAGCAGGGCGGATGCTGTTTTTCTTAGCCTTCCTTTGTGTGATGTGGGGGTTGGGATAAATGTTTAACAAGTGTAGTTTCACTTTGTAGTGCCTTTTTGTGTGTTGATGTGATTAAAAGACTACAGTGTTTTTCATGTAGCTTTGAAATTAATATGCAAATAATAGGGGATGGTAAGGCTTTCCAATACCTGCTACACCAACCCTCCCTGAACAGAATGGAGGGATGTCAGCTTCCCACTAGAAGTAGTTTAGTTACAAAGACTGCCAACTTTCCACCTCCCTCCTGTGAATGTATATGGGAAAGAGGGAGAACTAACGATCTGGGATGAAAATACTTTAGATTTTTATTTTCTGCTTACTTACCCCACCCCCCAAGAGGAGTTGTGTAACATTGCCAATGCTTTGGTTAAAATTGTGCTTTTCCTTTATTTCCTCCTTGTCTTAATCATGCAATATCATTTTTCAAACATTTGAGCCTTGATTCTCTCAGTATAGTTCAGGTGGCAATAATGGTTTTTTAAAAAATATAAGTCTAGAATTTCTTGGGTGTTCATTGTCCACAGTGAAGTTCACACACATCAACTCAAACTTTGTCAATCAGTGGATAAATAATGCCCTATTCTTGCTTTTTTTTTTTTTAAGGATTTTGAAGAATGTCATTTCATTCTTCAAAATGTAATGGTATTAGGTTTGCATCAAGAGGGCAAAAAGGATCTTTATCATCCCATCTATTGGTTTGTTTGAGCTTACAAAGAAATAGGTAAAATGCCATCCCCCCACCCCCTGGAAAAATGCTAGTTCACACTGTTCGTATGGGTTCAGACCTTGTCCTGTGTAATAATTTGAATTCTCAGACTTTAATAATACTTAATGTGTAGCATGGATTCCACTTAATCTCCCCCTGTCTTCACAGCAAAATGTTTACATAAATGAACTCTCAATTTTGATAACAACTATTTAGCTTAGTCCTCCCAGAGTTAATACTCTTTCCATAATTAAACATGTTCCACAGTTGCCATAGGAGTACATCTTAAAAATGATGTTCTTCTCTGTTCTTTTAAGCCATCTGTTGGCTAGGTCAGCAAAGAGTTGGGAGCCTGACTTTATTTTAAAGCAAATAAGTTATTATTCTACCATTGTTTTAGAGATTTAGCTTCAGAGGGAATAAAAGATAAAATTCCATCGTATTTTCATTTTGATACATTTGCAGCAGAAATTTATATGCTCAAATTGGTTATTTTCAACTCATGACAGCTGTGATATTTAAAATGATCACAGCTGTTGTGACTTAAAATTGATTTTTCTATTAACACCTGAGAAAAAGACCTGTGTAGTATTAAAAACTTAAATAAGATAACTGTAAAATTAGATATGTTGATGGGAATCTGGTAATCCTGCTTCCCAAAGTTTACAGAAGGCACTAAACTTCTTGGATGATTCTAGGGAATAAGCTAAAACTGCTGGGAAATCAGTGTGTGATTATTAAATGTATTTACCTCTGAAAGGACTCATGTAATAGCAGATCCTCTTGGCCCAACTTGATAGTGTCAGTTTTGCTAATAAAACCTTTCAGGATTCAGTTTACTTAATTAACCCCACAAAAGATGACTTAGATGAATCATTATGAGAGCCTAACCTCTGAACTGTGGAAGCTGTGTTACCTTTCAGATATGACATTGAGAAATGCAAAACCCACTAAATTGTTCCTTATGGAGGAAGTTTTGGTTTTATGGCTCTTTTCCGCCATCATTTTTAGATTTTGAAAAAAAGAAAAACAGATGAAAAAGGAGAAACAAATTATGCCTAAGTAGTTTTAGACTAGTACTTGTTTTTGGAGTCTTTAATACACTTATAACGTTCACTTTGCAGATTCATTTAACCTGTTTCAAAGTGAGAGGGTGAGTTCCCAGTTCGGTTATTCTGTTTAGTTGTTTACCCTCTCAGGAGGATCAATATTGGAATCTTGCATCTGACAATAGATGACCTGACTAGTACTGCAACCAATCTAACAAAAATAGGCACTTTCAGATATTGAGATATTGTTACGTTTTGAAGCAGATAGTGTATAAAACATAGAGCTGGCCTGATGTGGAATTATTTATGGATGATTGTGCCTTCGCAGATGCATTGCCAATAGGGAGCTATGTAGATTAAACTCTTTGGCTGGTCCTAGGCTTTTTACCTGTGTAACTCAATCAGAATTGAAAGCATGACAGGTTTTATGATGATAAATGTATGACTGGATCAGAGAAAGTACGAATGGGTGGGTGGGTGGGTAGATGGATTGCATAACTAGACAGTAATAGATAATGCCAATAATTTATTACTCAAACTTGCTTATTCATCAAAATTTTGTACACAGTGTATCATTTTGATTATTGCCAATAGGTCAGAACAAGTTAGTTGAAAATAATAAATATTTTCCATCACATAATCAAAATTACTATAGAGAAAGTTGTAAAACTTCCAGAATGAACATAGACTACCTATTTCAAAGACAGAGGCCAGGACTGCTGAGGAGCATCAGATCACCAGGTCAAAATGTCATATGCTAAGGGTCCGTGGGTATGAAATATCATTTCATTGTTAGCCGAAGGAAGATACTTCCAGAGGTGGCCATTGTCGATATGAAGACTTAAGACAAAGTGGACATTTGTTGCTGACAGACTCTGATTACAGAACAGTGGTGTCCCCAGGGGACATATGGCAATATCTGGAAACCATTTTGGCTGTCATAACTGTCGGGGTGGGGATGAGAAGGCAGTCGCTACTGGCCTGAGGGTCTGGAGGCTGGGGATGCTGCTAACCCCCTCTGGTGCACAGGAGTGGAGCTGAGGTGGAGAAATTCTGCTTTAGAAGTGATATCTCGACCTCGATCATTCATCTTGTCAGTGTGAGCAGCTGACGCCTCACCTTTCCTTTCCAAGCAAATTCCACTTATTTATCTATCTATTTATTTATTTACCTGTTTGTTTGTTTATTTATTTATTTATATCTGGTTTAGCATTCCATATTGTCCAGGTATTTCCACCATTTACCATGAAAATGTGAGATTTTGTTCGCATCATTATAAATATAGTACATTATTTGTGAACCAATTGGAATGGCTTCAAAGCAGCTGCTAGAACATGTTGAATCAATAACATACATTTCTCCATACCCTAAATATACATTTACATCTTACCTCTTAAAATGCTGTGAACTCTATCAGTATAACTGTTGATTCTTCTGAATCATCACAAAAGAAAACATCTATTACCCTTTTCCCCCCTAAAGGACAGGGAGGAAAAAAATGAATTAGCATTAAGAAGCTAATTAGTAATTACTGAAGTATTTGGAGGAGCATTCAGGACACTGTCTGAATCATCATTAACTATATTATGTACATCAAGAAAATATTAAAAATTAAAGCCAACATTAAAAACTGTCTTTTCAGCTTTCCTATTAATGCAGCTTCTTTCCCTTCTCACAACTGGAGACCTTACTTCCTTCCACTTCCCCTCCATGTGTGCTTCCCCTCAATGCTGGATAGTTCCTGGCAGTGATTTGGAAAGTGATTTTGAGACCCCAGTTGCCTTCCCTAGCCCCCTGTGGAGGAAGGTGGCAGGATCTGGTGACAGAGTCTTCCACCTGCCAACTTTTAGAACCCAGCAGCACACCTCACTTCTTAGATGCCAAGGTTTGGAGACATTGCCAAGTCTGACAGTAACTTGTGCCACTCTTCAATTTCCTCCCCAGGCTATACAAGGTTCTCCAAGGCTTGATCAGAGTAGAGATGGCAGCCGGGCATAGAAATGGCAGCTCTGATTTTCAGTGTATCTTTGTGCACAAATATGCTTTCACTTATTGCTTAGCCCATTAGCTAATGGAATTTCAATTTCTTCCTACAAGCATCCTCCGACTCTGGTGTTTCACTCTTCCTGATTCCCGGTCCAGCTTGGTGCTGTGCAGTTCTAGTAAAATCACATTGCTGTCTATAGGTTGACTTTGTGCACCACGTGTATGTGCATTTTGTAAGTTTGCACCATGCTCACATTTACTCTGGTCTCTTTTTCACCTTTTGTTGTGCACAGTTACTTAGAGTGAGCAACTGAAAAAAAAAACTTAGTTTTTTGTGTGCTAGGCAAGTGATAAAGATTACCCTTTTTGTGATCATTTCTTTTGAGTATTTCTGTTTCTTCTGCACAGTCTTTTTAAGTTTTCAATTTAAGTAAAGGTGTTTGTTTTAGGGAGTATTGACGTCACTTTCAATTTTTATCAACCACTGATTGATTATTGATTATCTGTGTTAGATTCCCAGTATGAACCTGAGAATGATTTTAAAACAAAAACTTGCTTTTACTGTGACTTTTCTTCAATGACTAGGAAAGTGATTTATACCCAGAATAAAACTTACAGTAAATCCTTTTTTTTTTTTTTTTTTTGTACAGGGGATTGAACTCAGGGACACTCAATCACTGGGCCACATCTCCAGCCCCTTTTAAAATTTTATTTAGAGACAGGGGTCTCACTGAGTTGCTTAGGGCTTCACTAAGTTGTTGAGGCTGGCTTTGAACTCGAAATCCTTCTGCCTCAACCTCCTGAGCCGCAGAGATTATAGGTCTGCACCACCACACCCAGCCACAGTAAATCTTTTATTGTAGTAATGATTAATATTCAGTAAAATACATTTGTTAGCCTCTGTTTTTCCCAAACTTTTTCTCAAGCACTTAATGCAATTGTTACTGCACCCAGGAAGATTGGTGCTCCAGATGTTGTTATCCAATTTTACAGGCTAAGTCTGCCCTGCCCAGACTGTGGCCACTAGCCACACCTGGGTTTTGCTTCTTAAATGTAAATTAAATGCAATCAAATAAAATTGAGAAAATTCATTTACATTGCACAGCCACATTTCAAGAGCTCAGAGTCACATGTGGTCAGTGGCTTCTCTATTGGACAGCATGGGTCAGAGCACCTTTGCCTCCTTGCAGAAAGCTCTATTGGGAGGAACTGATCTGGGAGCTGGAAACATTTGGAGATTACATAACTAGCTCAAAAATCTTATCAATCATAACAGTCTGTAGTCCTTTCTGCCATCTATTCTAATATGATATTTTTACACTTTCCTTACCTGTATAGTCAGCAAACATGCTTCCTTTATGCCATTTTAGGGCATGCTCATCTCTATTTTATTTGTCCCATTTTAGTTTAAATTTGGAGCTTGATTTGGACAAACTATTCCAGGATCCAGCTCTTTGCTTGTCTGCACACAGTGGGGAGCCTGAATCTCCTCCCTCTGAATTAGCCAGTGAGATCCACCAGGAGAAGGGACCATGTCTTCAGGCATCTTTGTGCACCTGTCAACCCACATAAATACCCAAGAAATGTTTATGTAGCCAAATGAGTGAAACCCTTGTTCCTTATGTGCCCCTGTCTCTATGGAGTTAGGTAAGACCCTTGAGTAGAATTCTACCAGGGCTGTCCTGCTAAAAAAGTGTTTCATTTATGTAAAGTTAAATAATACATCGTTATTCATGTAATTCAGATAGTTCTTTATAAGAAAAGGAAATTTCCACCCATCTTATCCTTAACACTCATTTAATCCCTAGCCAGACTTTGCATTGTTTTTAAATTCTGTCATATCTTACAGCAAGCTGATGTGCATTGTGAGGACCTAATTTACCCTGTATTTTTTCTCAATGATTAGCCTAACAGGATGCATACAAAGGTGCTTGAATAATATTTGTTGATGAACCAATAACTATTACAACTTCTTAATGATATTTTTCACAAGATTCCTCCTATCCAAAGGAACACGTAGTATTTATTTGTAGTTTACTTAACTAAGCACTTAAATATGCAGTACTTCTCATTCCCCGTGTCACAGAATTGGGAAAGGTGCCTAGTCAATGTTGATGGTGTCAAAGACCACGTTCATTCATATCATACCTGCACAGTCAAAACTGCACTGATTATTTTTCAGTGATAAGTGTAGGTGGCATGGATGCTCTAGACCTAGGATATTGTTAAGCGCTGAGAATGAGTTCGTGTCTTGCCTCTCTACTATGTGAATAGGTGAGATAATTGCAGATTTTTCCCAGTGAACCTCCCGTTGGTGCAGATTAGGCACCCCGAGCACCGGGAACCCACAATGGCACACTCTGGCAGATGCTTTCTCCTTGGGCTCCTAATGGTATACATAAGCCGTCATTTCTCTCGGTAGTAATTATGGTGTTAAGAGGCATTTGTGTCCTCTGCACTCTTTCAGCGTGTACCATGTTTAGTTCCTGTTATGCAAATACCACTTTAAACTTAGAAATGCCAATTTGCATTAATATTTTGGTTTCATATAGCTAGCTATTGCATTTCACAAACAAGTGCATTTTAATGAGTGCTGGCAGCATTTTTTTTTTAAAAAAAGGTTATTCATTAAATGCCATTGTAGAAAATACAGTACTTGGTTGCCAAAAAATCGTTAAAACAAAATGTAATGTGTGTTGAGGCCACAAGGATGCTCCTCTTTAAGAGAACGTAGCCCCTATGTTATTCATTGCTATGAGAATTGATGCTATTCATGCAGGCATGGAAGAGGGTCAATTAATACAGAAAGGACTAATATACCATTGACATGTGGGTTTTTTTTTTTTTTTTAATTTAAGCCTGTTTTACTTTTGAGATTTGTAAGAAGACCATAGGGCATTCACCTGTGAGTTAATATGTAGGGCTTTTAATAGTCATGAACACCCATGTTGTAAAGCAATGTATTCCTTAAATCTTACATTTTGATGTTAAATCTTCATGTGGAATTTTTTTTTTTCTTGTTTTATGATTTTTTTTTCCCTCCTTCTTGAGATTCTTTATCAGAATTGTGAGGAGGGAAAAAAAATTGACGGGGCATATGTGGGAAAATAAAAAATTTGCAACTGGATTTTCAGAAATAAACTATGTTAACACATGGACTTTTATGCTGTTGCCGTGGTTGTCATAGCTGAGGTCCCTAATTATAATGAGCTTTTCTGGTGGTGTTATTGCAGTTGTTCTCCCCCCCCCACACACACCCCCTTAACTCACTCTTCCCAGAAGGAGAGTTCCAAGCCTTTGAAAATTCTCATGATTTTGCAAATCCACTCTATTTTTGTCTAGAATACAGGAAAGTTAAAACTGGCTGGTATGATGCCATGGTTTGAATCCAATTTTAAAGCAACCCTTTGCAACCCAGGGAGTGAAGCTGACATCTTTGTATCTGTAATGAAGATAATTATACCTGCAAGGTGACATCACTAGCGAAGTAACAAACACTCTTGAAAACTGAGTCCCTGGTCTTCTCTGAATTCTGTAGACCAATTTTTTTGGCATTTAACACCAGACACCTCTTTCATGCCTCTCGTTTGAGAAGTTGCTTTCAGATGAATTTACTAAAGCTGACTGACACAGGGTTAAATTAATTCTTTTCTTTATTACTCAAAGTGATACAGACCTTTCTTGGACTAATGTAGCTTAATTAGTGGTCAATTAAAACTGAACATTGCTGAATTGAAGTTCTTTGATCAAACTCCCTGGCATGGGCTCTCTTTCTTTAACTAGCCACCATCTTGAATTCATTTGGAATCAGTAGTATAAACAAGTTTAAAACTGGTTCTTTTATAAGAAAGTCAGCAGGCTTGTATAGCTGTGGTTTCTTTTTTTACTTCTGTAGGCGGCAATTCAAAGGCATGCTAAATGAAAACAGTACTACACCCTGAAAAAAATACATTTTTAAAAGTAACAGTAAGTAGTCAGAAAACAGCCAGTATACCCTTACCCCTTTATTTTAGAGAGAAGATAAATTTATCTATCACAATTAATAATCAATCTCCCGAATTCAGTGGTTGCTTTTGCTGCTACCTAGAAGGATAAAAGAAAAACTCCTACCTTCCCTAGAGAAGTCCACAGTTAATATTAAAAAGTGAAACAAACACAAACCAAACCAACCTGTTGTTGGGAGGGAGGGGGCGGGACACCGCCTCAGAAATGGGCACGGTTACCCCTGAACTCCTGGGGCAATGTTTCATTTTTCCCCGCTTTGGGTTTGGGATGAGATACTACTTCATCTGCTTGTTGATTTCATCATTTATTGTAGAAGGCCTCATTGCATCATGAGGACTGATAACGGTCTATTCTGCATAGAGATCACTTGGTTAAAGTGCATGGTGCTTTTGCTAGAATTTGGGTGAAGTTGTGAGGAAAAAAAGAGGAGGTGGGCAGGCTGGGAGGCGGGACAGAAGGAGTCACTAAGTAGCTGTAAGTAGATCAGCCTCTTCTATCCAGTGACCTGTCTTAATATTTAAAGTGTGTATGATGTTCTTGTCTAAACACAAATTGATACCATTCAGTAAGTCTGGTTTTTGAAAGCTTAACAGCCTAAAAATACCATAGCTGGCATTCAGTTAGTGCTACATACTTTAAAGTATTAATTAAAACTGGCACTTCTGTACTAGAAATAAAAGTAATAGATTAGGTTTAAATGGATAATTTGTTTAGTCCATAAATGACTTCTTCTGACTTCTGGAGTTATCACAGAGTGAGAAGAAAGGGAGAAATTTTGGAAATGACCAGGTACCACTCCCCCCCACATACCCCTAAAATGACAAGATTTTTGTCGTTTTCATTACTTATATCCAAAAATTATAGTTATAAACTGCAATTAAAATTAAAAACTTCATCCCTTGACAGAAAGAGAAATTGTTTATAGACGATATGCCTTTCAGCATTCTATCTCTCCTTCTCCCTAAAGGGCTGATTAGGGAGAATAATTGGGGATGATAGCGGGAGGAAGACGACAATTCCATTTAATTAAAGATAATTTATTTTACTTTAAATTGGTGATGTCCCACATGAATAAGAGTAGATTTAGCAGATAGATTTATTAATGGGTACTGACATCGCAGTTGACAGAAAAAGCAAACATTTTCTTTCCTCCTTGTTTTTATTGCATCCCAGCACCTGAAATTGCTGTCACCCTGCTTCCTTTGCTGCTTGACGGAGCTGTAGACTTTTCCACCAAATATGCAATTACTGGTTTATCACTGAAACCAACTGGATCCTCTCCTGAGTTTAAAACCAGGCCAGGAGCTTGAAAGGCTCTTCAGGCCCCCAGGACTAACACTGCAAATGGGCTCTTCTCAAATGGCATTTCCTTGACAGATCCTTACTGTATCGAATTCTGGGTGGTTTCAGCATTCGGTCCCAAAAGGACCATGTCCTTTGGTCTTAGGCAAGGTGCCTGCATGTTTATTCATTTAGGGGCAACTGTACCTTGAATACCATAGATAAATGCAGAGTATCCCAGAAATATCCTTTGTACTACCTAGGTTTATTCCTGACAAGCAGTTGTTTAGAAATTAAGACCCTTCGGTGGTATTTTTATTGTTGTCTCATGCAATTTTAAACAGATCTGGAAGTTATGGAAAATTTTTTTAAAGTTAGAAAGTCAGTTCAGAAAATACACGCCATTGTTTTCATGTCGTCTTCTCAGCCTGTAATGGTTTTTTTTAAACAGTATATCTTTAGCAAAATGTTTAACTCTATTGCTCCTAAAAAAACTTTCTTGATGCTTTTGACAAACTGTTCTGTTTTTCTTATATCTGTTTGCTCTCAATTCTGTTGTGTTTATACCTCATAACACCACCTTCCTATATTCTTTATGTTTTCTGTTGCTCGGTTGTTTCTGTATTCTTGCCTAGTATTTTTCTTTCGCGACATCGTTTTCTTCTTCAAATGAAATTCAAACCCTTTGGGCGTCTCTTCCTTCATGAGCTTCTCCTGTTCTACCCACAGCTTCCTCTGTTCACATCAGCCCTGTACTTTGACTTATATTTATTTTTCTTAGTGCCTTTCTGCTCCACTTTTCATATACACATCCTTTATTCCAATACTCTTTCCTCGTCTCTTCAGCTTTCTGTGGTGTGTCTTTCCAGCTTTATTTAAAAAATTAGCCCACATCACCAGTGTTTACACAGTCAAGGGGGAAATGAGATTTTTCTGTTCTTTTTTTGGGTCTGGAGATCATGGTGGAGTTTTGATTTTATTTTAAGCCAGATGGTTTTATTTTATCCTGTTCTGCCATTTCACTATTCCAAATTGATGTTAGATCAGTGGTGATGTTTTTCAAGGATTAATTTTTATTAAATCTTGATTTTCATGTTGTGTTAACCTTCCCCTCAGCCAAAAGCATCTTATTATTCCTTTTATCTGTCCATTTAACTTGTTGATTTTAATAACCTGGTCTCTCCGGCCCTTTTTTTTTTTTTATCCTTGATTTCCTGCCACTTTCATCCATCTCTCTCTTTATTGCTCTGTATCCTCACTTCACCTTCTATCTTGTCTTATTCTGCAATTGTGAAATCCATGATGCTTTCCCCCAAATTCTGCCAGAAAAAAGAAAAAATGCTGGGAAAGAGGAAATTAGGAAGGAGGGTGCAAGTAGTGATCCTTGCTGAGCGCTGGGGAAGTTTGCTTTCAATTCTGTTAGTATTTTCCCCAAAGTTGCACAGTCCTGGTTCTGGGTAGAAGTAGGAACATGAAGGGAAGAATTCACACTAGACTCAACTTGATCCTTCCCTGGAGGGAAAAAACCCTACATAGGAATTTTCAAGAGGGAAAGCAATCCTCTATTTATAGCAAGTAAACTTAGTTATACCTGTTGGCCAGTAGACTGGATCAGGTGTGTGTGTGTGTGTGTGTGTGTGTGTGTGTGTGTGTGTGTGTGTTTTAGCAGCAGCATCACCACCAAGATGGAAGGTAGGAGAGGAGAGGGCCACCTGTGGACAGCTACCATTGCTATCAGTGAGCTTTACATGGCCCCTGCTGGCCAGGAGAGAAACAGGTACCTGGGTCAAAATAAAGACATACCCAGTAGCACTGATTCCCATCTTTTCTCTCCCACTTGCAAGCTATTTTTTTTCTTTTCTACCTCTTCTGCTATTTCCCCCACAAGTTTTTTTTAGCCATTTCCAAACACCTTCAGACCTTTTCCTCTACTTTTTTTTTACTTTGCTGCTAATAGTCAAATGTTTTAAAATCCCTTTGAAATTGGAGGCCATGCCTGACCACAGCAAAAATCTGGATGGGATGCTCTTGTTGACTATGATTTCTTTAGTAGCTTCTGTATCCCTAGGAAAATATTTTTAAAATGTTGAGAAACAAATACATAAAAGAATAACTGCAGTATTCCAAACTGGAAAGAGCACTACTTTGATTCTGTAAGAGAGAGGCCTCCTCTAATCCCAGGAAGTAAGAGGCTCTGGGAGAGGCAGAGGGAGGCTACTCAACATGGTCCTGAAGCTCTGGAGCCAGGGGGCCGCCTTGCACTTGGTCATTTGGGTGACTGGGCTTGTCCCACCTCCCCTCCTTCATGCCCTCCTCCCAGCCTCCTCCTAGGCCCTCCCACCCCCAGGCCAGCAACAGGCCTTGCAGAGACATCTGTGGGTCTGGAATGAAGTCGCTTTGCTCCCTCCCATGGTGAATTCTGGGCTGTGGTCCTGCTTGCTCCTTGTCTGTCAGATTGCAGTCCTGATGCTGTCAGCCATGTCTGACCAATCAGCAAACAACACCACAGGATGAAATTTAAACAATGCAGATGCTCACATCCAGGGTTATGTTGCCTGGACCACGAAGGGAGAGCAGAGGTAAGGTCAGGGTCTCCCCAGAGTGGCCTCTCCCAGCCTGCCTGGCTGCACACCTCCTGAGCTGCACTGTGCCGCTTGCACTTCAGTGTGACCATCTGCTCTGCCCTGCCTCTTTCTTCCCTGCCACTCTCCAGAACTTTCGCTTTATCGCTGTTCTTGTGACTCTGCTGCCTTCATTGATTCACTTCTCGCCCTCTTGGCTTGGTGCTGTCATTATGAATTGTTGCTGAGGTCCTTGGAAAACACCACCTCGCCCAGGTCTTCTTTGGCCATGCTTATGGCAAGGCAGGACTGCTGCGGAGCCCAGCAAACGTAGGGTTTTAGTAGGCCTTGCTAATTCTCCCTCTGCGGGACAGTGGAATTTATCTTTAAGTTGTTATGACCATGGGTTTTCTTTCTTGCCACTGAAATGAATTGTAAATTGAGCTTAAACCATCTTTTTTTGGAAACATTTTACTTTGAAAAATATACATAAATGCAGCCTAAATGAGGACGAATCAGCCCATCCTGAAGAACTTGGGGGGGTGGGGGAGGGTTGGTGTCTGTCCCCCTTCCAAGAGCTGCCGGTGTCAGCTCACTAGGTTACTGCTGGCAGAACAATGTGACCGTCATCCTCTGTTCCTCTGTTTTGAGTATTTAGTTGATCCTTTTATAACGTCGAGTGTTTACAGGGTTCTGGACTCCCTAGTCCCATCTGGAAAATATTTAAACTTCATAAGATCTATAAGACTGAAATATCACATATAATGGGATAGGCAGAAGGAAGAAAAATTAGACCCATTGCGTGTGTTTAGAATAAGTCGTTGTTTGTTCAGAAGCGGCTGCTAGAGGAATTGGAACAAATAGCTGTGTGTGGTGAATGGTTTGGTCCAGAGCTGTACATTTCACCACAGAATGAGCCTTGGTTTGTAAAACTGACATTCTGTTGTGACTTCCAAATCCAAACAAATCTCTGCAAATTTCTGCCCGATCGAGTTAATAAGAAAATATATACATGCAGAGGCGAGAGCCGTATGCTACTTGCAGTTCTGTCAGTGTCGGTGGAAACAAGAGACGGATTTTACCTACTGTATTACATTCAGCCAGCAACTGCCAGGACCTCCAGCTCAGCGGGTTTGCTTGGATTTTTTTTTTTTTTTTTCCTTCTATGTGAACAATAGGATGCAAAAAGATACCCAGACCAGGAGAGCAGCAAATACAGGATTGGGGTCACTTTTCTTCTAATTGCCTTATAATTGGGGAGTGGTTTCCCCTTTCCCACTCTCTCACTGGCAGGAGGAGAAGAAGACAGATCTGGCTTAGCAGGAATGAGCCTTCTCCAGGCCGGATGTGCCGTGGGACCAGGGGGGGTCATTCCCGGCTATAGGCCTGTGATCTGCTTCACACCTGTGCTCATTTTCCCCCATGATCAATGACCTTGTATTAACCCGGAGTGACCTTTCACCCTCGCCTGGTATCTGGGCTGAGCTCTTGGCTAGTGGACCCTGCTTTCCTTCTGATTTACAGGTGGTTACTGGAGCCCCATACACTTGTTTTTCATGGTGCGCAGTGCACTTAGCAGCCCGGCAAGACCTGCAATTTCATCCCTCTCAAGGGGACGAGAAGGGGGTGGGGAGGTGGGGGTGCAGGGAGAGAGGTTGCTGTTTGCATGTGCTTTTCTATTTTGTGGCTCATATGGTATCAATTACCATTTGATGGCAACGCCAGGCCTGAGGCCCTTTGCATGTTTGTCCTGTGAGAAAGATCTGGAAGAACCGACATATGGTTTTGATTGCTGCAATTGCAGGTTGATAGAATGAGCACAGGGGTGAGGTGGGTGGGTTTTCCTTCCGGCCCTTTCCACTCTGGGTTGCTAATGTGCTTCGCTTGTGGAACTGGTCTTTTCATCATCCCACCCCTCCCTACCTTCCCCCCCACCCAGCTCCCTACCATTTTACATTCCCTGCCCCCGCCTCCTCTGTATGTCCAAATCACCGGCAGAAACATGTGGCCCACATTAAGGACCTTCAATTAAAACAAACAAAAAAAAATTGTCCACTAGTCTAGTAAAATCCCAGAACAGGTCAGTCCAACAAAATGATCAGAAGTATACTAAAGTTAAAAAAAATGGGGGGCAGGTTCCCCCCAGAAGCTCAGGACATGTTTTTAAATGGCTATTAGTTCAGGTTGTTAAACATTGAAATGATGCTGAAAAATCTTAGTGATAGAGATTAGTGTGTGTGTGTGTGTGTATGTGTGTGCGCGCGTGTGTGTGTGTGTGTGTGTGTGTGTGTGTCTGTGTTTCATGTAACAAGATAGCTCTTGGAATTTGAGTATAAGCTGCATAGGGGCAGGAGGATGATGTGAAGAAGATCTTTGGGGTTCTATCTTCTGTTGATCTTGGGCCATAGGTGGAAAGGTGCATGTGGGGTGTGTCTCCTTTCCCTGAAGAAGAGAGATGGTGGAGACACATCTCCCATACACAGTGACTTCTCTCCTGCTGATTTTGTGACGGTAGGGGTTACCCAGGAAGTGGCTCCTCATTACTGCTGCTCAGCAGGATTGCATCTGTGATATGGTGAGGCAAGTGTTAGTAATGGAGAACACAGAGGCAAAGAGGAGAGGAACATTATGACATGTTTAATGTTGCTCATGAAAATTTTTCTTTCAAAATAACATTTTTCTATAATGCTTTCAAATTTACATGTCTTGTAATCTGGTCTACAGATGGGTAGCCCATAAGTCTGTTAATTTTTTCTCTTCAACTATTGCATTTCAATATATTACTCACAATTAGGTTATATTACTTGAAAAAAAAAAAATAACGTGGCATTTTGCAAGCAAATGTTGCAATGAACATCTCTTTTAAACTGAAAACTAGCAAACCAGGACCAAACAAAAAGTAAAAACTTGTCCCTACAAAAAGAAAAAAAAAAGTGAGATGAGTTATTGGTACCTAACCATGGAAACCTAATAGAACTATTAGACACATTTCTTCTTCATATTTGTTTCCATACTGGAGCTGATTTTTAATCCAAAAGTAGTAAAAACCTTAACTGGTTGAGAGGTGACTGTAGGTAAGACTAAAGGAAACCAACCATATTTTTACAGTGGTTCCTGACTAAGTCTTAATATTTGCCCAAGCTTGTATTTTTCCCCCAAGTCTTTCCCTTATAATATATACATGTTGCTTTTGTTAAATGATTGTGTCTCTTTTAAAAAACAGTATTGATAGTGGCTAAATTTTTTCCATTTCCTAACTTTCCTACAATTGAATCGATGTCCTCTAGGAAATATTTGAATTCAGAGCGACTACCAATCAATTAATTTACTCTAGTCACAATTGTTTTAATAGTGGCTGCTTAGGTATTTGACTTGGATTTCTTGTGCACCCATGTATAACCTCATGTCACCATTAGGTTTATTTGCTGAAGACTTGGCATTGCTATTAGCTGCTCATGCTCCTACTAGCTGCTTTTGGAGAGTGTTGTATTGGGAGTTCAATTTGTGTGCAGGTGTGTTTTTTAACATATTGCTTTCATGACATGTGTAGCATCCGTGGATCATTGCTATAAAAAACATAGTGTATGGGTTGTGAGCCTATCCTGAACATGTTGGGTCACTTACCAGCAGCTGTGCTGGAGAGATATTTGCTTTGAGAAGACTTTCTGAATCTTCCCAGCCCTGACAGCATTCTGATTTTGAAATGGGAAAATGGAAAACAGTTTTAGAGAAGAGAGCTATCTCAACCTTGAAAGGTGGCGTAGGTAGAAATCTTTCAGTGTTGGCTCAGATTAACCAGCATTCCAAATCTGCCTCCCTGCCCTGGGGACAGACACTCTGATAGGAAGTGTGGGTATATATTTGTAGGGATATACTACAGAGGCAGGAGATAGTGTTAGATACTGCCTGTGTGCTTCTTGCCCAATATTAATTCAGTTTTCAGACAGAAATTCAGGAAATCTTGCCAAGGAGGCAATCTTTTTCTTATCCACAATTCCTTAAAAAAATGAAAAAAAACAACAACTATCCATTGCTATTAATTATAAATGTTACTCTGTTTCGTGTATCTTTCAAAATGATCAAATTCATGGGAAATCGATATTGCTAAAAGATGAAAAGCCCTCCTATGAGTACTTAATATATAGTATCTTCGTGCTTATTAAGGAACAAGAAATCCTGCTTTGGTAAAAGTCTGAATTTAAGGTTTCTCAAATTAATCAACTCTGTCCTTGAAAATCCTTAAATTAAAAAAAATTATTTTTTTAAGTTTGCATTTCTTTATGAATGCAGAATTTATAAAATTATGTTATGGATTTTTCAGAATCATTTAACCACACTTAAGATGGAATTTCTTATATGAATTGATGAAGGAGAATGCCTGGAAAATTCCTAATGAATGAAAACTCATGCTTATCTTCACAGGATGCTCTTGGAGAGGCACTCAATCTCCTCCTCTCCTTCTGCCAAGATCCCTTCCCCAGATACCATGTTGCAAAATGCATTCACTGAATCTTTGAAGAGCTCACTACCTCTCTTTAGGATCTGTTCTTGTTATGCATATACTGCAAATGTTCACTTTTATGCCCACAAGGAAGACATTACTAACTTTAAGAAGGGCTTTGTCAATTAGGAGCAGGAAAACACAAAAGTCTGTCAGTATTAGAATCGTACTCAGTCTTTATGCAATCTAACTTTTGAACAAAATTTGAACCTTTGAGGAAAAAATATTGGGGATTCTGATGAGCTCCCCCTGCCTGGCTTTTTACTAGTGCAAATCATGCTTCCTGATCCTAAGGGGGGGGGGACCTCAAAGGAAAGGCTCAAGAGGCTTCTAGGACATCAAATAGCTCATACGAAACAACATTCTGATGACTTGCATGTAAATAAATCTGAAACATATGAATTAAACTTCTCTCAAAATACATATGGGTTGAAAAATACAGAGAAGTGCTGAGAAAATGTGTTTTGGGTTTTGCTGAGCCCATGACATTTGAAAAATAGTATGAGACATTGAGCAAACACAAAGCATGGCTTGACTTACCCATCCCTAATGTTAGTCTTTCAGTTCAAGGGCAAATCAGTTTACCATGTGCCTAAATATGAGCCACCTTTGGTGTGAGCACCTCTACACTTAATCACTTGCAGTTTTTTTTTTTTTTTTTCAATTAGAAGTTCACAAATAGCATCACATTTCAAGGAAATGCAAATCTTAGCATTTCCTCACCCAGTTGGTTCACGTCAGGCTATTTTAGAAAATTCTACAGATCATTTCACCTTAGGAACAGTCATTCTGATATGGCCCTCTTTGATATGACTGGCATATAACAGAAGTGTCATTAATGAGAAAACAGCCCCCAAATCAATATGGCTGATTAAATTGAAGCTTAAAACATGCACCCACAGGTATCCATGTGATGTGAGCAGTACACTCGCTTGGCAGTACAGTGGATGCCCAGTGGTACACTGCCAAGTTCAGATCATGAGCCTCTGCCCTCTTTGACTCCTGAGCTCTGAGGACTTACAAGCAGTGAATGCTTTTGTTCTCTCTCCCATACTGCACTCCAAAGAGCTAACATTAGGAATCTAAATCCTGGGACAAGTGCAGAGTCCTTAGGGCTCTCGTATCCTCTCTCCTTGATATTTGTTCCTCTGCATCTGGCTTTAAGTACAGGAGCAGAACACAGGGAATTTAAGGATCAAAAATAGCCAGAGCTCCAGGCTTCTTCCACAGACAGCAAGTCACAGACCTACACCTGCGTGCAGTCCTGGATCTGCTCTTTGGACCAGCACTGTCACCAGAGATTATCAGTTTGAAGTTACAGAAAGGCAGATTTCATGCTTCTTTTTCAGGAGGAGTTACTTTGGTGACTTAAAAAACACAACACTTTAATGCAATTTTTTCTAAGTTCATCACTCTGATGGGTGATATGAAGCTTAACAAGAAAGTTAATTCAATTAATATTTATGGAATGCCTACTATGGGCCAAGCGCTAAAGTATAACCAAACAAGGCAGATGTGAAAAAGTCAAGTAATCAGAAAACTGTCATGTAGTCTCATAATGCATTCCTGATCAGGAAACCCAGGCTGTTAAAGGTAGACCCATGAAAAGCACCTGACCCACATTTGGCCCTGAAGGAAGTGAGTTCTAAGGATGAACGGAATTAAGCTGGCAAATGCAGGAGTAGTAACTTGATGCAAGGGAGAGTAAGGCCTAGCTCATGACCCAAAAGTAGTTCAGAATGGCTGGAGCTCCCAGTGCAAACGGTAATATTAACTGATGAGACCAAAAGAATAAACAGTGGCCAAATCAAATAGTGCCTGTGTGCCCTGTTAAGGAGTTCAGATTTTATCATGAGTGGAAGGAGGAGCTTTCCAAACGGGTATGCCCAAGAGGTAATTAAATTTAAAAGTCCAGACGGATAGGAGGACCAAGAAAACATAGAGTCGCAGAAGTCAAGGAAAGCAAATCTAACTAGAAGGAGGAAACAGTCCACAGTGTCAGATGTTGCTGAGAGAGAAAAGTGTCATTTGGCTGCAGCAACAGGATCTCTTGAGCAGTTTCATTGAAGTAGTGGGTATGGAGGGTGGTAAAGAAGTGAGAACAGGCATGAAAAGATGATTTTCTATCACCATTGTCATCATTATCATGGTTGGAACATGAACATCTTATTTACCACACATAGTGATGGAAAGAAGAATGAGAAACATGCTCCCCACTCCTGAGAATTATAATGTGCTTGAAAAACAGACCACACATAAAGCTCAAGCTTAACACACACTAGGGGCAAAGGCATAGCCCAGGCCAGCCAGATAAAACAGGACATGAACACATCTGTGATGGCACAGGAGGAATTAACAAAAAAAAAAAAAAAAAAGGTCTTCTAAGTGATGAGTGCAGTTTGGGGATTGTATTCTGTTGTGGCAAAACTCTGGCCACAGAAATGGAGTGGCAGATATTAGGAATATAGCAGGTTAGAGAGATTTGCAAACCTACATGAAAGAGCTCCTTGGAAAATTTTTCACATCCAGTTCTGGACAACTGTGGAATTGCAGCATGATCTCTTTCACATCTGGGTTTTCTCCAAGTGACTTCTTCTTCCTATAAGGCCAGAGGTTCGCCCCCATGTGCAATACCCTGAGGAAACCATTCATAATTCAGAGGATGGTTTCTCTAAAGAGACACACATGAAATATACTTCTGTAAAGCTCTTCAGAACTAAAAATCTGCTGCATAAACTTTGTAAGTGAAGGAAATGATTGGTTCTTTTTTACTTTGGTTGCTTCCTGTATTCATTTAATAAATTTTGATTGGCTACCTACTGTATGTGGGCAGGCCATTCCATTGGATGTACTGTTGTAGTCTATGGGGGATAAGACCTGTATAATTCATAAAAGATATGAACTTTTAAAATAAAGTTTTGAGAAAGCTTAGCAAATGAAATACATTCCATTAAGACTAATTGAATTCATCTTTTTCTGAAAGTTTTTTGGTCCATATTTCTTCTCAACATTATACGACAAGTACACATTCCTTTTTGGACTTGTGGGAGAACAGAGCTAAATAGGTTATCTTCATATCTGGAAGTTTTCTGTTACAGCAAGTCAAGACACATCACCATGAAATGTTATTTTTAGCATCATTAGGATGCTGGGCACTCTGTGCAAATAAGAGACCTACCTTGTAAAGGTGTTTTCTCAGCATATCATCTTCTTGTCGTGGCACAGGCTGTGATCCTATGTTTTCCCAATGAATAGCATGTGGTTGAGAAAAAGGCTAAACAACCTGTCTAGGGTCAGGTCATGAGTGGTAGCATCAAATACAGAATTGTAGTCTCTTGTTCTTTAAAAGAGTCCATTAGGGACCATTATCCATAGCTGTTGAGCCCTGTAAGACATTTTGGCAAAGAGGAACATCATAGGTTCATTTTCTTGGTAGAATGAAGAACATCGAGTTGGCTAACAAAGAGAACATGAGTAACTGTGGTGAAGGCAGTTTATATTTCAGCCTCAACTCCTAACAATAGCTACATTATTTACCTCAGTTTTCCATCTAGCAATGATGACAAGTTCTACTGCTTGAGAAATATGGCCCATCATCTACCCTCCCACTCCTGGGATGCTGTTTCTCTGTAAATTGGGTCTCACTGGTGTTTCTTGTTAGGCACAGCAACTACATTGTGAGGTTCCTTCTACATGTTACTTTGTTTTGTTTAGTGGAGGTGAAATTTAAATAATATAAAATTCACCATTATGAAGTGAACAGTTCAGTGGCGCTTGGTAATTTGCAGTGTTGAGCAACTACCACCACATCTGTCTGATTCCAAGACATGTTCAGCACCCGAAGGGAAACTTCCTTCCCACTAAGCAGGTCTCTCCTATCTCCCAGCCACTGTGTTTTCTCAACCTTCAATGTTAATGTTATACACACAAACATGTTTATGCACACTATATGCAAACATATACATCCATTTCTTTCTGTCATCTGTTGATTAGGAAATGACAGAAGACCTGACATTTTCTAATATAAAGAAAGGACTTTCTGTTTAAAGAGATTTTTGTTTCCAACAGGAAAAAGAAAACAGGAAATACCCTTGTTTGTTTTAACCCCTCTACATATTTCTCCAAAGTTCTCTCTAGATATTAGTTTATCAAAGAAGGCCCGGAGGTTGGGGGGGGGGGGGGCGGCAGAATTTGTCCTGAGTCTTTTATCATGTGAAACTGCTTTGTTTCTCTTGTTGTAAAAAGCATTTTCTTATTAATCTCATCAGTTTTGAGATTTTAAACTGTTTCCCTTCTCTTCCTATTAAGCAGTCATCTGGATTTACATTTCTGTTTTGAAAACTGAAAAATTTTGAATGAAGTAGTCACTTATCAAAAGTTCCATTTCTGAGAACAAAATCAAAGGGACATTCTTACCATCATTTTTTAATTGTTCGAGAAATTGTGATTGACATTTATTTATACCTTCCTTATTCCAGGGAAATATTTAATGTAGCTAGTAGTCAATCCTTATATCTTTAAGGTTAAGAAAACAGATCAAATGAAGAAAATGCCTGAAATTTAAATATTAGAAAAAGTCATTTATATTTTAAATGTGTTTGAAGACATGAGCTAACGTATTATTGCTGATATTATTGCCTTTCTTAATCAATTCCTCTCCTTTAAGAAAAAAATTTTAATAACCCTATCCTAATGGGATAATTCCCTTTCCATTTCATTTGCACATACCATTTATACAATATACTCCTCACATTCATATATTTCATTTTGCTTATTGTACAACTTAAATCTCGCTGCCCTTGTTTTTTTTTTTTTTTTTTTAATAAAAATGTGCTAAGGCACCTGGCCTTGAGCTACCTAGAAGCTCTCTTATGAGTTAAATCAGTGAAATATTGCTTGTTGATTTTACCTAAAAGTTTCTGTGGACATAGGGGAAGGAATGGGCATTTGGTTGGGCAACAAGCATAGATTGGACATAGATGTTGACAATTTGCATACTTACTATTTTTTTTTTCCATTTCAATCTGTGCCACAGAGTCATACATTTGGTAATTATTTCATGCTTTTGTTTTCAGTTGAAAGTACTTAGGGCCATATGTTTTGACAGAAAAAAAGATAATTCATACTTTTTTCAGCTTTCTGAAAGGGGAGATGGGGCAATAATTTTGCAGCATGCCATGGCAGAAATTCCTGTTCAGAACTTCACCAGATTGGAAACTCACTGTTCATAACAACTCTCTTGGTAAGCAGAAGAGGAAGGCATCTGTTTGAAGCACCCAGAGTCAAGTCTGGTGCTTTATAGAACAGGATTGAGTTCATTTATAACTTAGCATCAGCACATACCATTTGCTGATATGAAAAGTTGAACTCCACATTCCTTAGGCTGCAGGTGATTTGAGAGATATTTCCATCCAGCAGTGCCACTTCTGACCTGGGGTTTGGAGTGAAAAGACCTAGAATGCACCCCTGGCCTCATCCAGCCCTGTGACTACGGGGAAAGGAAGGACTTAACCCTCTCCCATCTCATTTTTCTTAACGTACAAGGTGGGTGGGATGGTTGACTACTTGGATAGGTAACTACCTCAAAGTGATATTTTTAAAAAACCAGTCTTTGTGATTTAACCCTTTATATTGATCAGTCATAGAACTTTATCAAATTTCATTTTTTTGTTTTTGTGTTTTGTTTTGTTTTGTTTTGGGTATCAGGAGCACTTAGTCATCGAGCCACATCCCCACCTTTTTTTGTATTCTACTTAGAGACAGGGTCTCACTGAGTTGTTTCGGGCCTCTCTAAGTTGCTGAAGCGGGCCTTGAACTCAAGATCCTCCTGCCTCAGCTTCTGGGCCTCTGGGATTACAGATGTGCACCACTAGCTTCAAATTTCGTTTTTTTTTTTTTTCAGTAAGGTCCAAGAATGTAGAGAGCAGAGCCACTTTTATGACTAGTTTGTTCCAGTGTTCATATCTTTTCAGTATTTCTTAGCATCTCGGGCTCATCGTGCTTTCTCTTTTGTATGTTTTTATTGATATGATATAATTATGCGTAATAGTGGGATATTTGTCATTACATTCTTGCATGTGTACACAATGCTTTTTCCTTCTTTGGTCTCTTCTCTAAAGGGACTTTCTGCACAACTTTCTTCAGGATGCCTCTTGCTTCTGGGGAAGGCATGGGCGCCTAGGAATGATGGCTCTGGCTGTTTGTGCCTGCTCTACACACACAGTAGTCAGGACTCTTGGGATGGGAGAAACAGAAATAGTACATCTAGGATGGCACAAGGTCAAGCTAGAGAGTAATTAGCATCTTTCTTTTGCACTGTTTCCCTTCTGTAACACGGTCGGGTTCCCTCATACCTTCTGCACTTTCCTCTCCTTCTTTCTGAAAGCTCATTTTCGGGAGGACATCTGAGCCTGGTTGCATTGCAGTGCAGTGGCTGCCAACAAACCCTGACAACACTTCCCAAAGATGGGGGAGCAGTCAAGGTGTTTTGTCAAGTGGCTTGGTGGCCATGGAAAATTGTTCAGGTTTGCGTAGTCATGTACCTTGACTGAGGTCTGCAGCAGTGGAATTCATTTTTGTTTTTTTTTTTAACCCCATGGTGCCCAAACTTATTTGAGCTTACAACCCTTTTGCAAAATCTACCTATTAATGTGCAGTGGGGCTGTCAGCCCTAGCCTTCAGCCATCCATCTAGGGACTTGGGCTCCAAGGGAAAAGGGTTGGAGAATGGTACACTTGGAATTCTTACAGGTGGTCCATTCTGGATAATTGCCTCCGTCTTCTAAGGAAGGCTCAACCCTGAACACGTAGAGAAGTGAAGTGCTGTAAAATCTATTTTGGCAGAACAAACAAATGCTTATCTGCCTCGCATAGTTGTGATGTTGTCCTCACTCTGCCATGCACCTTGTGCGTGCTCTTTGCTCAGTCATGCTTGCATGCACTCAGTAACTGAGCCTGCTCCGTGCTGGGCCCTACATGCACATACGCCCAAGCACACCTGCACTTTTTTTTCACCATTTTTTTTAACCTTATTGTTTCTGAGACTAGCGAGCCTTAGCAGGCCCTCTTCGTGTTCACTGGATAATCGACATGGGAATGAACTTCAAGTCAATTCCTCTCTTTATGGTAGAGACATAGAAATTGTCTTTTCAGCAGGAAGACTTCGCTGCCCTCTTTGAATCGATAGAACAGGTGTCTTCCGAGGTCACAAAGCTATTTATTGTAGATACAACCAACACAATTTTGATGTTCCAGTACCTCCTAATGCAACAGTAGTTGTCCTGTAAACACAGCTAACGATGAGCTGCCAAGGGTGGGAAAAAAAAAAAAAAAAGCATTGCAATGGGAAATCATCTATTAGACATATTTGAAAGCCATGAATTTGATCTGTAAGTGTAAATAGAGATATAAATAATAATATGTGTTTAAGATTTGAGATCACTAATAAAAATAACGCATCAGGTTCTTCTCAATGTTTCCTTTAATTTCTGATGAGCATTCAATAAATAGAAGTTGGGAAACAACTTCGTTAGGTGTTTAGAACATATTAAAGAGTTGTGATGTGCTTAGCATCCACAGTCCCTTATCTCTGCCAATCCTGAGCCTGGTGATGAAGCCAGCTCCCCTGGGAATAAGTAACATAAGGAATGGAACCACGGAGAAGTCAGGATTCACCTGGACCCAATTTTGTGCAATTAAGTGTTTCAAGAGATCTCTAGCCAGGTGTAACTTAATCACTTTAAGGCACTTTCAGCTAGGGCCAAGGTACTCATGATGTTGGCAGTGGGCATTCCTGTGATATACCAGTTGAATATAATAGCAAACACACAGTGTCTGCTCACTTAGTGCCAAGAGCAAGAGAAATGCAGGTGTAAAAATAAAAAAGCATTTGGAGCCAGAGGCTAGTACACAGACGAGGCTACATTCACACTTCACTTTAATACTTCAGGTAATAATATGATGGTTTTTAATCAGCCTGGTGTTCTGGTATTTTGTCTTGTCATGAGTCTGGTTTCACCACAAAACCCCACTGCAGCTCTCAGCAGATTACTTAGCCTCTTTGTCTCTGGGACTATTAACCAAATGTATTAATACTTCTTTTTTGTACAACTTTATGACTGGAAGACAGATGAATGATTCTGCCTCTTGTGGCAGAATAACACTGTGCTGTTCTTACCAAGATCATCTTGTGTTCTTCTCTTTGGTCAAAAACCGCCTTCTCCTTTACTTGCCCTTGGCTGCTAAATGGCCAGGACCTTGGCTGCTCAATGGGACCTAGGACTCTGCAAAGCTAGGTTGGGGTAGGAGTCCATAAACAAGCAACCTGGAGACAATTCTTAAGATGCTGTTGTAGCGGTCAAAAGGTCAAGTTCTGAAACAAGAGGACATGATCTTGCATCTCAACTCTGCCACTTTATTAGCTGTGTGACTTTGAGCACCTAAGTTGTTACCTCATCTTTCTGTGCCTCATATTTCTTAGCTGTAGAATTGGGATGATAATGAAACAAAATGTAAAGTCAAAATTCATGTATGTTACAATTTGGCAAGGACAGTGTTGGGCATATCATAAATAAAATATTTGCTATTCTTATTATTGTCATCATTTTGTCCTGCCATCTCTGAACTGGGGCATGATAGGCATAGGGACAGGTCCTTTTGCTGTTGTGGAGCATGCTAAGCTTTTGTTTTCCTACATACCTCACTGGGATGGCTGTAGGAATTCAGTGAGATAATATGTGAAACTCTCCAATGGTCTGTAACTCTTAAGTATAGTGGGACGAGCCTACTGCATTTCTCCTGGTCATTTTGCTGCCTCAGGGATAACACCTTGAAAATACTTCCAATATAATGGGCCACTACCAACATGCAATATCATCATTCTATTAGTTAGCAGTACTTGGTCTCAACTGTGTAACTTGAATTCTTTTTATTCCCCTTTCTTAGTTAAAGCAGGGTCTTTTTTTTCCTCCTTCCTTGTGAATTTCTCTATATATACAAACTCATTTTTATTTAGAGTTTGAAGTCCAATTTAGAAATTAGAAAAAGTCACAATGGCTGCCTATATTAAAAAAAATAATAATAGGAAGGATACCTTGGCCTTCGCATTTGAAAAGGAGAAAGAACAGGAGATAGCTGGCCATGAAGAATGCCAGGTTTTCCCTCAGCTCCTGGTGAGCTTTTCGCCAGAATGCTCCAGCGCTAGGCCTTTCTTTCCCGTCGCGGTTTGCAGAGGCCAAGTGCACCCGTAGAGGAGCCCCGGGCTGCCGTCTGTCCATCTGTGATCTGTGGGTTTCTGGGGTCCCCACTTCTCTTCCCTCTTGCCGCTTTCTCTGGGACCCTCTTGAGTTCTTTCATTTTTGTCATTTGATCAATAAAGACACAAAAGAAGGCAAATCCAAATGTGTACGATCATCCTGCCTCTTAACATGAAAAGAAATCTGGTGGATAAGAAGTGGGGAAAACTCTTGAGAGCAATTCACTGTAGGTTTTATTTACTCACGAATGGATTATGAACTGATATTTGGAAGGGGGCAAAATTCTGTTTCTTTGTGATGCGGCGTATGGATGATTGTTTGCAGTGATTTGTGTTCTAAATATATTAATACGTGCAGGAAATTACGTGGGGGATCATATGCAGCCTCTTTTTCATATATTTTCGTGATACAACCTGGTAAATTGAAGAATTTTGCTCAACTAGTAGGTGTAATGTATGAACGTGAACATGATGAATGTATATTTTAACATGTTTAGATAGTTGTGAAATATTCTTTTTTTTTCCCCTAGACTTCCCCTAAACAGAGTTTGGGGAGTGATATTCTTCTTATTATTGTTTTAGGGCACTTAGTACTGTTGGATAATATCCCTAAAAGCTCCAAGTGGTTTAACTAGAAATAAAAACTTTACAATTTAAACTGCCTACACCTATGAAAATTTGCCATTTATGATAAATATCTGTCAACATACTGCATGCACTTGCGTTATTTCCATAGTTTCTGTTTATGTGATGATGATGCAGATTGGTTTTAACAATCCCTGGGAAGTAGAGGAAGAATCTTTCTTTAATTAATTAATATTCCTTGACTTGATAATGTATGCTGAGAATATATTAGGTGATTGATCTTTATTGCTTGAATTTGATTTTACTTTTGCGTTTTTGCTTTCTCGGCCTGGTATGTGCCTTAGAACATCATTAACTGCCTTTACACCTTTCTATTCAACTGTGTAACTTGAATTCTTTTCATTCCCCTCTCTTGCCATTTTGCTGACCATTGGAAATCTTTATATTGAGGAGTCAGGAGCCTGTACTCTGTGCATGCCCCTGGGTGAATCCTCTAACTTTTTTCCTTTGCAAAATGAGGTTGAACTTGTTTTACTTCGGAGTCTAGGAGACAGGACAGAGGGAGGCAGATATAGAAGTAGCATATAAAGAGGAAGGAGTATCTTTAAAGAACTGATTTACAGAATTAATAAAAAGAAAAAAAAAATTAGTACAAATAAAGAGAAAGTATGAAATAGAGGAACCAAATTACTGATAATGTGAAAACACACCGGAAAATGTTAAAAATCTGTTAAACTCTTTTTGTCTCAAAAAAGCCATAACTTGTCTAACTGTAATTCCCGGTAGGACCAGTAGGAACCGAGGGTGGAGTTGCAGTTCCAGAGTGTGCTACATAGTTGGGGTCACAGATATTCTCCCATGGTGTATCACTTGGCACAACTTGCAAGCATTTAAACAGATGGTTATAATAAGAAATAGACAATAGTAGATGTGACTCTAAAAATAATAAATAAAACAAAGACTCAATATCCTGTTGTTCCTTAAAATCCACAATTGTTGCACACCAGTTGTGTGCCAGATCCTAGAGATACCTAGAATTTTCCTGTCCAGTTAGCCCACCTGCAAAGTTTCTACTTTCCTAGCCAAAGAGACAACAAGTCTTAAGTGAGCTGGTATTATTGTGATATCTGTTCTGACAGTGGACTGCAAACATGCCCAGTGACTCCTCAGAGACTCTCTACTAAAGCTGTGGTGGCATTCTCTACTAATGTCCAGTACGGCAACCACTGCCTGCATGTGGCTGTTGAGCACTTGAAACACAGCCAGTGCCTAGGGGCCTGAATGTTTAAATTGGTTTCATTTTCCTTAAGTTTAATTCATATAACCACAGATTACTAAGTTTATTGGATATATTCTACTTTGTTAAAAATAATTATTAGCAATGGGTAAACCTTATAAGATATAAATATTAGTACTGTTTACTGACCATTTGACAAATGAGGAAACTGAGATTGTGGGAAATAAATTGCTTTGTTAGATCCTCACAGTGAATTGTGACAGGCGGAATTTGAACCCAGTTGTTGTGAATCCAGAGCTGGGTAATTTCTACTGTCTTGCCGAATCTTTTATCCTCTGTCTGGAGGCTGACTCTTCAAGTATATCTGCCCTTTGCTATGTGGGTCAGCCTGCAATATAGCTTTAACATGGTCACATAGAACAGTTGGTGTTCATCCCAACTTTTCTAAATGTAGAGGTATCACTGCCTTGGAACCATCCTTGCTTCTTCCTGAACAGAATGACACTCCTCATATTCTAAAAAAAATTACTATACAGTGTGCTCTGCTTTACTATATTCTACTTAGTAACTCTCTGCAAGGGTCTGAATGCCTCGATTGCAATGTTTCAGTTATTCCAATTTTCCTGGAAATTATATTCAGATGGTACTTCCAGAATCTCCAGGGGGTAGTTATGTTAAAGAATGGTAAGATTCACTGTAGATTACCATCATCATCACCCAGTCCCTCCTAGTGACACTCCTCATGACCCATGATCTGAAGACCCTTCACCCTATCCCTCAGAATACAGTTTCTCCTTTAGGAAGGAGGTTACTTAAAACAAACTGGGTTTCACCATTGACATTCCTTATGACACTTTGCTTTATTTTTATAAAATACAAAAAAAAGTATCTCTTCATATTGATTTTTAAGACTATCTTGTTTGCCTTTGAAGAGCAGGGAATTGTTTTATAATAGAAAAAAAAAACAGGTTTTGATGGCCAGATCAAATCTCCTGCCTTGTCATCTGAAAGATTCTTAATGAACTTCCTGAGTCACATTTGTCCAATTAATAAAAAACAGTAGCATGACCTTAACAGTAGTGTCTCATGTTTGTTGCATGCTTAGTATGTTCCAGGTACCATTCTAGAACCATCTGAGTTGCTTTATATATTCCACCATTTAATTCTTACAAGAACTTTGCCCAGCAGACATTGTTGTCCCCATTTTACAGGTAGGCATCTGAAGACCAGAAACGTTAAAACCAACAGGTCCAAGGTCACCTTCCTAATAAGTGGTAGGACTCACAGTCTAACCCAGGGTGGTTTATTTCACTTCTCTGCCTTGTAAATTAGAAACAACTCTATTAAAAATGTCAGCTTGTGTGATTTCTATGAAGATTAGAAATAATGTATGTGCAACGTCTACCACAAAAGCTCTTCCCCCAAGTGCCCTAAACAAATATCAACCATTTCATTTTTAAATCTCCATAAATGAGACTGAGAGGTCAAGATCATTATAATTGTGGAGGGGAAGGGGCAGGAGACACACTCCTTCATGGTTTGTATGCCTGCTTGATTTTCTACTTTTCTAATAGACTAAAGTTCTCTTTGGAAGAACTTACTACACTGTTGTTTCTCTGATGACTGGAGTAGGAAGAGTTAGGAATGTGGAATGGTACGGCTACTGCACCATGACAGTATTTGCCAAATGACAGCAAAAAATTTAATCTGTCAAGGGAAGATGTTTTTGTTTTACCTCTATCAGTTCAAGGTTTAGTGTTCTCTAGAGAACTTTGTTAAGTTCACCATTTCTGTATACATACAATTTTGTTTAAAATCCAGGATCATAAGAGGAAAGACAATGGTGCTACCATTTAATATGAAGTACCCTGTGCAGTTAGTTTTCCACGAGGCTTTTACTGAACAAATAATTCAGCAAAAGAGCTATGCCCAGTGAGCTTTGGCCGACATAGCCCATTTCCAATTGGGCAACAAAATTTCACACTTCTTCGGTTACTCTTGTAGGAAGAGTCTGAAGGCCAGTTGTCACCTTGAACTGAGCCACCTTTCTGGAAGAGAAGTTTGGGTTTTTCCTCACTTTTCATCATGGGGTCATTTCAACCTGTCGAACTAGAGTTGGGATTTTTATTTCATTTCAAATTGGACTGATTTTCTGATACTATGTATTGAAAACAAAGCCAATTGTTTGGTAATCTGTGTATAAACCCAGCAGAATAATAATGAGAACCAGATAGATCTGAGCTTTTCTTACTGAATTTAATATCACTATTAAAAACTTTATTGAAAGCTCTGCTTTGAAGTCTTTTGTTTGAGAAATTGGCAAAATCATTGAGTGAAGTAGAAATAATAAAGTAGCTCACTGGTTATCCTGGTTATTAAAAATTAAAAGATTAAAGATAGGCCAAAGTATGAACATTATAATCTCTGTGTTTACTTAAATATCATCTCTATCTCTGCCACCATCTTGAAAGAAAGTACCCATCAAATAATGGAAAATAAAGAACAGTGGATAGTGGTGTACTTTTAGCAAATTGCTCATCTTGAGCAAGTTGCTTTGACAATTCCACTATGAAGTTTTCTGGAGTTTAAAATAGACATTCGAATAAGTAAATTCATTGGTTCTGTTTACTTTCAAAAAAAAATTATAGTTCTATGCAATGTTTATCTTTATAAATAAAAATAGAGCTTACCTTAGACATAAATGTTTAGGTATAAAGATGAACAATCTATGAAGGCAAAAGCAATAACATTACCTGACCTGTAAATTATTATTAAAGAAATCAGTTATGCACAAAGTGCACATTAAGAAATGATAAACAAAGGTCCATTTCCTCTATAACAACCTTAATCCATGTCATCTAAAAAGTCTTCAGCTGGCTGTGATGCCAGAAAACCAGAAACTGCATCATGCAGTGTATGCTAACCTTTTCCACCACTTAGCTATTCTTTCCACTCAGGCAGTATTTATGAATTTGGGGTAAGTGCTCTTACTCTTAGATATTTGAGCTTGATCATAATTTATTGTCAAAGTAGACTCCTTTTAAATGACTAAAATTAATGACACATCTTCCTTCCTTCTTTCCTTCCTTCCATCCATCCATTCATCCATCCCCAAAATGTCAAGCAATTCTACCAAAATTGGAAAAGTTAGTTGAACCTTATTGGGTGTCAACAAAAAGTGTTCCCCTAATAATACTGATATTTAAGGAAAATGTAGTATAATGTTTCATTAAGGTTAAACTGTATGTTAAAAGGATTATTTTATATCGTCTTAAAATATAAGGTAACTTTTAATAGTGTAAGAGTTTATTTTCAGTTTTGTAGTAAATATATAATGATTCCTGAAATTTGGGGAATCATGTGTGGTGCATTTAGCTTGTGTTAGACCTCGCTGGCCAAACGTGTGTCGGGATAATAGCAGGTTGATAGTCATAGTGAGATTCTGCTCATTCTGGCTTTAGAGGGAGATGATTTAATTTTCAGTTCGCCCTTTTCCTAGAAGGCGATATTTCTTTCATCTTTGAGCCTTCTCTCAAGACCTCTAAATACATGTAGTCATACTTCCCAAACTGCTGTTAGGCAGTCATGTTGTTCTCCAGAAAATACTGGGACTGACTTGACAGAACTTAGGTTGTTGATTTGTTTTTGGATTCCTGCCCTACATTTTAGTCTTTGTTTCTTAAAGACACTTGAAAAATGTTTTTCCCCTTATTGTGATCACTGTGGAAATAAAAGCGAATTGCTATTTTTACATTTAGAATGGGAAGAAAATTATAAAATAAAATCTTATGAAATACGGTGCTTAAATCCCTCTATGATTTGGGGGGGGAAAAATCCTTGTTTCTAAAGGGTGAGTGGCTCTCTCCGGTTTATTTTTGTTTTGTTTAATCTCTAGGACCTCCCAATTTTCAAGGACACTGTGGGGCCTGTAGCATTCATTTGATGTATGGTTGTATGTGCATATTTTCCCACATCTGTCTCTATGGTCCTACCCTTTGTGAAACTCTAAACCCTGTATTAATGCTTAGTTTGTGATTCATGGCGTTCTGAGAGCAATTATATAATTTTTCTTTGGGTGTTTATTCGGTGTGTACTGTAAAAAAGACATGGGAATTATTTTTTGGTAACCCTGCAGTTGCCTTTTTATTGGTGAATTCCTTTTTCTTTCGCTGTGACCTGCCACTGTCACTGTAGGCTCAGTGCCAATTTTGTGAGCCACTGTCTGCTTCAAAATGGAGGCAGGAAGGTATCCATTTTCATCAGGAGGATGACAGTGTTTCAGTCTTTCCGACCATCTGGAGAGAGAAACTTTGAGAGCGAAAGAAAATGGGGATTAAAAATAAATAAGTAAACACACACAGAGAGAAAGAGGGCAGGGGGAGAGGAGAGAGAGAGTGCAAAGAAAGGCAAGGAAAGCCAGTTGATAGTTAAACTATACCTTATGAATTAACGCTCTTCTAATATGGTGTCCTGTTTGAAAGAAACATAAACAAGAAAATACACACAGGCTATTTTTATAAAAACTAGTTCCCCAAGTCTCCTGAGTATTAGTAAACGAATGGAAGTAAATGAGATTTTTGGCTCACTTTTAAAGTTTATGGTACACACAAATACAATAAGCACTAAGGAAGAGGCCCCTTCTTCCTGTGTACACTCAGATTGTTGGTGGTCTTGTCTAGATCCAGGCTTTTAAAAAATAGCCTTTTTCATGCATCTCTGCAAAAAAGCTGATACTATGGGAATTTAATAGTCCAAGATAGATTTATCGCTTTCTGTGGTCCGGATACTTCATTTGTGTTTCCCCCCTTCCCTGCCGCCATTCCCCTTCCCCCAGTGAAATTTTTAATTGAAAGTTGTGCTCTGTCTTTTCAGAGAAGCTGGATTGGGTGCATATCTTTCTGCTTTTACCTTTCATGTGCTCATGGGCCATCTGTGTTTAAAAAGCAGAGATGCTTAGACTCAGGACTACCCCAGGGGTCTTACATAGTATGTTTACAGCTCCACATGGTTGACACTATTGTGGTCTGTGACTGGAAAATCTCATACCTGGTTATTTTCTGTTCACACAAATTTACTGAACATTTCCCTCCCGCCCCCTGTATTTGAAAGGGGCAGCTTTCCTGGGGTTTTAATCGGTCTTAGACTGGATAAGGTCAGAAATTAGCATTTTGAGCCTGCTTCTTATCAAACAGTGGATGTGGAGATGCTTTGGTCAATGCAGAAAGCAACATTCATTTGGTTCTCCTTCCTCAGGTCTATGCTCCATCAGCAAGCACTGCCGACTACAATAGGGACTCGCCAGGCTACCCTTCCTCAAAGCCAGCAGCCAGCACTTTCCCTAGCTCCTTCTTCATGCAAGGTAAGGCGCTTCTGCATCCTGGGGGAATCCACAGAGCTTTCAGATGTAGTGAATGGGACAAAACAGAACACAGACAAATGGGGGGGCAAATGGAACTTCTTAGGACTGAATGACTTCAAAGTGAATTAATTAACCCAAACATTTTCTAAGACGTTTTTCTTTGAGGCTGTAACTTCTTGAGCAATCATGAGTGCAGGTGAAGGGAGTCTGCCTCACTCAGCGCTGAGGCTGCTGTTGGAATTACAAGGTGGACCATTTCAGCATTTTCACCATCCCCACACCGGTTGTGTAGTTCAAAGTGTCTCAGCTTAGTCTCTGTTTTGAGCATCCTGGATTTAGTCAGGATTAATCCTAGGAGTATTTCAACCACCTTTTAATTCCATTTAAAGGTGATGTGAACATTCAAGATGAAGTGGCCCTGTCTAAAAGTTGGAATAGTACATGGCGAAAACTCAGTCCCAACATGCTAACTCATTTTGGATGAAAGGCCCAACTTTTGAGGGGCCAGACAACAAATGCAGAAAAATGTAGCTTCATGGTCAATAAACTATATTTTTTCTTCTAGTTGTCCAGTCTATTTAATGAAAAGCAGATGGGTGTTGTGTCCCCCAGAATATATTTATTGCCCCTGTAGAACAGCTCCTTTCTGCTGCCTTGGAAAGACTAAGGTGGTTAAAATGACAGCAGCTCCTCTAAGAATGGACAGTTCAGAGGATGCAGTTCGGGGCTCCATCCCTGATTTTGCCCGTGATACTTATTTTCAAAATGTAATGATCTTGTTGCCAACTTGCACTGAATTTAGAAATATAGAGTTTACCAAGCAGCCCTGTGTGCAGAAACTTAACTTTTTTGCCTGGGTAGGAGCACTTTACTTAGAGTGTGTCTTGCTGAAGTGCCACGGGACTTCCCTCTTTATGCTACTCCAAGAAGTGCCGAGTCACAGGAAGAGAACGTAGTTGGAGCAGAATGTTCCAGGGGGACAGCATGATGTCTCACACAGATAACAGTGAACACTCTCAAAATCTTCCTGATGAAAGGGGACTTAGCTTCTTTCCCTTCAGAGTGTTCGCTTTCTTAGATTGCTAGTTCACGTGTGAGATTCCATGGAAAATCTATAAAATTGAATGAAATGGGTCTCCTGGGAATAGAGAGAATTTGCTCCACACAATAATGGATCTCATGTTCATGAGGATCCTTGATCTTCAAGATCCATCCTAGTTGAAACTCTCAAAAGAGGCACAGCAGGTTGGTCATGACAAAGGGCTTACCATTTTTAGCTACAAATAGCAGCTGCCTCTGATCAGCTCCCCTCTCTGTAAGCATGGGGGAAATTGAGCTACAGGTGCTCACAGGTGTCAGCTCAGGGATTCATCACTCCAAGGAGATTTTCATTGAGGAAAGTGTCAGATTTCTTTGATCTGCCTGAAAAGTGTCTTTTTTGAACTATGCATGTTGTAGGGGAGTCCAGGTAGATCAAAACAGGAGGTGCCTTTTCGTAGCCACCCACACAAAATGTGGGGAACAAATTTGATCTTCTGCATATGAACACCCCCCCAAAAAACAACAACAAAAAACTGAGTTGACATTTATGATGAGCACAATTAATTTGCACGCATCTAATTCTATTCTTCAAAACAACATTATGCCAAGATCATGGGATGTGATAAATATTAATTTACTGTGAAAAGCATAATTTATGTAAAATGTGTATTTATATAAGTCTGCACTGAGTAGAACATTCTGCGTTAACAATCCTGAATGCACTGCCCCCCATGCATCACACTGTCAGAATGTTTCAAAAGGCTCTTATTCAATGACATATATTCTCAATTTATTTGTCAAATGTGCCTTCTATTTAAAATGTTAGTGGTCTTCAACTTCATATTTGAATTTAGGGTGACATTTAAACTTCTGTAATCTGAGGACTCCGTCTAAAGCACATTGAATGATAACTTCTTAAAATTCCTGTGTTTTATATGACAAAATCAGGAACGGTGGCATCATGATCCTGTCTCACACCAGCTTCCTTCAATAGAGGGATGCAGTGGTACCCTGAGAATTTAGTGGTTAAAATTATGCAATTAAGGCAAAAGATATTCGGAGATTGTCTAAGGCATATTTTAAACTTACTACTGTGGCCTCTTTATTTTTAACTTTAATTTCCATCTCCTCATTAAAACTCTAAAAGTTGTCAAAATCACAGACAGGATTTTGCTTCTTGGTTCTTGAAGAAAGAAATCTACCATCTCTTCCTGTCTGTTCTGAAACTAGTCCCGTCCTGAGATTCAAACTTCTGGGTTTAAACACTCGGTGAAAATCAGCTTCATGAAATACATTATCAGATTTAACTTGCCTATTACCTAAATTTTCAAAAGGCTTTGTTAAATGTTATGGGGAAATAACCATATTTTCGAGAACCAATTCCTGCTATCCATTTAGTACCCAGCTGATTTCCTGGTCTATATCCAGCACTTAATACTTTTAGTTTAACTATTGAAAGAATAGAAACCATGTATAAGGCCAGGGAATGGAAAGAATCTGTAGGACTGTTCTTAATCTGGTGTTCACAAAAGATTAATTTCCTTGTAAAAGATATTCACATAGTTGCCATATAGTTTGAAACCTTTTTATTAATTTTTTTATTTATATATAACAGCAGAATGCGTTACAATTCTTATTACACATATAGAGCACAATTTTTCATATCTCTGGTTGTATACAAAGTATATTCATACCAATTCGTGTCTTCATACATGTACTTTGGATAATGATGTCCATCACATTCCACCATCATTTCTAACCCCCATATCTCCTCCCTTCCCCTCCCACCCCTCTGCCCTATCTAGAGTTCGTCTATTCTTCCCATGTTCCCTCTCCCTACCACGGAATGATGAGCACAGTTAATTTGCACACATCTAATTCTATTCTACATTCGGCATTTAGTTGAAAGCTCTTCTTAACTTAGAAATAATTTTGTAAAATCCAGAGGTTCTCAAAATTCTCTACAGCATCGTATTTATATGATTGTACTCTTTGAATTGCTACTAAAGGTTGAAGACAGCTGTATACCTCTATACCAATAAAAATAACCATAACCTAGAGTCCTCTTCCCTACATATCATAGTATAATTATAATACCAATTCTATTATGAATGTTACAAAAATAAAATCAAACCTTTTCAATCAGATGCTTTTTTTTTTTTTTTAATTTCATGGTAGGCTTTTAAAACTTGTAAATGTGCCAGCTCTATAATGTCTCAAGTATTTTATTTTTACCTCAAAGTTCAGGAACAATTTAATTTTGTAGTTGATTTTTATTTAAAAAAAAAAAAAGTTGGGGGCATTGGTCAGAGATTTTTAAGAAACGTTTCTTCAGCATTCATCACCTTGCCGACTTAACGTAACGCTGCTGTAGAAGCATGCTCTTTTACAGTTGAGCTCTTACTAAGAGCACTGACTTTGTCGAATGTTTCTGTTTGTTGGATAATGCAGAGCCACTCGGGGTGGGGAAAATCATGATGACCGTCTTCTGATGTAATTAGCTAACCAACGCCAAGATGAATGCACAACGGGCGGTCATTTTCAAGTATATGAAAAACCCCTATTCTATAAGGCAAGGCCGAAGGCCTCGGAAAAGTCATGGTTTCCTTTGTTCTTTACAGATGGCCATCACAGCAGTGACCCTTGGAGCTCCTCCAGTGGGATGAGTCAGCCTGGCTACGGAGGGATGTTGGGCAGTTCTTCTCATATTCCACAGTCCAGCAGCTACTGCAGCCTGCATCCACACGAGCGTTTGGTAAGGTGGACTTTTGCAGGGATGGGGAGAACAGGGCTCCTGTGGGGAACCCTCAGCTCTGCCTTCTCATGGGTGTGCCCAGGACTCTGCAGATAAATGCAGTTGCGCCACATTCCCATTACTCTTACTGTTGTGTGTTTTTCTGATGAAGACCTGACCGTCAGGCTACCTTTGGAAGCCCTCTAGATCCTCTTTGTCATTGTCCTCTGGTTTACTGTATTTCAATCTGTGCTTTCCTTATCATAGCCTCAGTTTCTTTGGGTAAGGACACACAATCTATTCAAGTGACAGGATTTCAGCTCTGGTTCCTTTTCCTGTTTTGGTTTCTCTGAGCTTCTCTAAGATAGTCATCAGAGGACAGGGCCACTCAGCGGACTTTGGACATAGCTTGTATGCATCACATAGGGGCATTTCCGTGTCAACTTTGACCTGCCGTGGAGCATGCAAAGGAAAGACTTTGTATTTTCCAGGTTCTCCCATCAGTAACAGGAACTACGGGGTTCCACATAGGACAGATCCCATTTTTCTACATTTCTGGCTTTGTTTGTTTTTTGTTTTTTTTTTTTTTCCATATACCTCAGTCTGCCGTGGATACTGCTCTGCTATACTCCAGGTAGAAAGTCCTGGGCCATAAGATGTTAAGTCTGTCATTACTGAAAGTTTCCACTCTGTCCATGGTCTATACTCTCATCCCTCCTAAAAAGAAATCTATTTATCCTAAGGAAGCAACTCAAATGACTGTTTATAGACTGAAAAATTACCACAGTCCAGAATCCACTTAGGAATTTAAATCTACCATTAAGTGAAACAGAAGAGTCTTGGTTATGAATTGGTTTGGGGGTACAAATCAGATGGGGCTCAAGTCCCTTGTGCAGTGATTTAGTGTTTAAAAAATGTCTGGACCTCAAATCTACCAATGCCAAAGGACATGGCCAGTCCTGGTGCAAGTGGTACTTGAATTTCTGTCTCAGTTTGCACATTTTGTTCTCATGTCCACATTTATGATTTTTCCTCCGATTTTTGTGGTCTTTCCTCTTTTGTTTAACTGCTTCACAGAGCGAAAGGGGGTCTTACATTCTACTCTCACAACCCTAAAGACTCTAGAAGTTTATACTTCTGATATCCTTGGATGTGCATATTTAATTAGTCCTAGGGATGGAGGCATCACATGGTCAATTAGCCTGTGCATTCCTGAGGGGCCAATGGTAGAGAAGGAATTGGCCTTTGTGTCTCATCTCCCAAGTTCAAGTGTGTAAATCACAAACTATCTCACATTTTAGCCCATTTTCAGTAAAGAGCAGATGATTGACTTTCAAATTTCCTCTTCTCCCACCTCCTACATAGAGGTATTGGAGTGAAAACTTATAGAAATATCAACTATTATTATACTAGAATTTCTTTTGGATAACATTTTTACTTCTCCACCATCATTTTCCACTTCTCTAGGAACACTCATGAGCAAACCTAGCAAAGTTTTGATTACAAATAAAAGTTGGGAGCCCTCTCCTTGTATGTTGGAATTTCTATCTTCTGAAAAAGACGTCTATTTGATGCTGATTTCCTTCTTTCCTGTAATTTTTTTTTTCATTTCCTGTCATTCTCTAGAATTTTGCAGTAGGTGATTTCATTTTAAAATCCAGGTAACTCCATGGTGTGGGGAGGGGTATCTTTAAAATATGCTTACACACACAAAAAGTGTAATTTCAAAATAGAAAACTACGAAAACGTTTTAGTGACCCCAAACAATATTACCCACCAGGAAGAAAGATCATTTTGAAGAAACAACCCTAAAGACTGCATAAGAAGTCAATTTTGCAATGTCACTTGTCCATCACAGAGTACCAGGTTTTCCTTCTTAATCTGATTAGCTAGCAGATTTCAGAGAGTAGGGTTTTGTCTTAAAGAGTAAATGAATAAAGTTTATGGGAAGATATTTTACTGAGTTTCCCCACTGAGAGTGGAGCTGTTGAATTATATACTAGTTGTCATTGTAATTTCAGTATTTAACCATAGGAAAGTCTCTTGGTGAAGTGACTTAAAGAATCTGATGCTGACTGAGAATAATTTGAATCTACCGTGGCAGTCAGTGTCTTTTCACTTGAAAATAGAAATAGTTCCTTATGATTTTAGTCTGTAGCATTTGCCTAGTCTCATTCTGAATAAAGGGATGGTGGAAGAAAGAGAACTTTCTCTGGATTATGTTGGGGATAATTTGACCACGTATATATTATCTCTAAAGGTAAAACGTTTTAGAGACATTATTGCTATCATCACTTTATGCCATGTTATGATAGAATGTGTAATTACAAAGCTTGAAGTCCACGTGTTTCAATAGTGATTGTCAAGTCCTATTTTAAGCCTTTAAATCCCCTTTACAGCATCAGCCTGTGCCACTGGAGCCCACAGCTGATCACTATTGTTGCAAAGGCACACACAAAATCACCCAGATGAATGGAGTTTGTGGTTAAGCTTTGGAATGGGTTGTTGCAGAAGATTTAAGTTTGGAGTGACTTGGCAGAGTTCTTTTTAAAAGTAGGATGGAGTCCTCACTGTCTGACATGGTCTCTGCCCTACAGAGTGAAATAATGTAGGAGATTTAAAATTTTAATATGATGAAATTTCTATTGTCTTTTACTTTTTGTAACATAAATCATTTGGCCCAGTGTTTCTCAATGAGGAGTGATTTGGGCCCTCTGGGAACCTTTGGCAATGTCTGGGGACATTTTTGTTGTTGTAGCTAGGAGGTAGGTGCTACTACAATCTAGTGGGTAGAGGCCAGAGTTGTGGTAAATGTAATGCACAGGAGACCAGCATGGAAGATCAATAATGCCAAGGCCATGGAACCCTACCTTAGCCCAAAACATGATTTTATTTCTTAGTATGTGCTACCAGTATTATATTTTTGTAATTTTTAGTTTATCAACCAATAAGTTGATAAAAAAAAAAATCACCAAGCAAACATTTCCAACACTTGCTCTGTCAGTAGATTCTAAATACATTATCATGAGTATCAGAAGTAAAAAGAGCTGGGCAAGACTGTAATCCCAGAGGCTCAGGAGGCTGAGATTGGAGGATGGCAAGTTCAAAGCCAGCCTCAGCAATGGTGAGGTGCTAAGCAGTTCAGTGAGACCCTATCTCTAAATAAAATATAAAATAGGGCTGGGGATATGGCTCAGTGGTTGAGTGCCCCCTGAGTTCCATCCTCAGTACCAAAAAAAATAAAAATAAACAGTGGGCTTGGAAAGCCACAAGCATTCACTTTATCATGTGCCCCTTGTGCCTTTGTAGCAAGCAAAACAGACATTAATAGATGGACGAAGAGACTAAGAGAACCTCTTAGAGTTCATCTCTAAATCCTCTAAAAGAGACGTTACTCTCATATCACTAATGTTCTCTGTGGTGTGTTTATTATGTCTCTGAGTGACAGTAGTTTTCAAGATACTTTCACTGAAAAGTAATCTAGTTATAAATCTCATTAATTTCTTTCAGCATCTAATTTTCTGAATCTCTAAAAATAACTGATTTAACAGGATTGCATTGGTTTCCCCCATTAAAAATCTATGGGGATTAATTTTTCTTTTTATTCTCTGCACTCAGTGGTTACCCTTTGTGTGTCAAATCCCAAATCACTGTCCATTTTATATAAAGTTCAAGGGGTCCAAAATCTCACTGATAAAATTATCCTTTCCCTGTGTCCTCTTCTGATTATAATATTATTTAATATTTTGTGTAATTCTATTTCTCTTTTTAGGTTTTCACACACTTAGGACTGATTTATAGTTTGTCTCTTCTCCAAAATCTTAGCAAGGAGTAGGGCTGTGTAGAAGTGAAGTCATACCGTCTCATTTTCTTTTTTATTTCTTTTTCCACATTGTTCCTTTTTTTTCTATTTTATTATAGTCTTTATCCCTAAAGCATAAATGACTCTAACCTTGCTCTTTCAAGACTGGTGTCCCTTGGCCTGCCTAGTTTTCAGGTTAGCTTTGCTGCAGAATGGGCCCACTTTATTATTCTTAGAGAAAATTCCATGGACTACTTAGGAAATTCAAGTGTCAGGTAAAACGGAGTTTCAAGTAGCCTAAGGAATTTTTTGTTCAGGGAAAGAGTCCATGAACCGTAAAAGCTCAAAAGGCACTCTCAGGAACTTGGAGCAGTTTAAGCTTACCCTATGTATTCTTTCTGAAATCTTTTTTTTTTTTCTTATTTCTTTTAACCAAGGATTAAACCCAGGGACAATTAACCACTGAGCCACATCTCCAGCCCTTTTTATTTAGACACAGGGTCTCGCTGAGTTGCTTAGACCCTCATTAAGTTGCTGAGGCTGGATTTGAACTCACAATCCTCCTGCCTTGACCTCCTGAGCTACTAGGATTATAGGCATGCATCACTGAGCCTGCCTCTCTAAAGTCTTTTAAGTTGGACTGTTTTAGATGTGCAGGGATAATATTTTCAAAGACATCCATGTATCATTGGTGAATCCAGCTCTAAAATGTAGATTGATTTTCTAGACCATTTAGTTTTCTCTCAAATATGCCATGATCTCAAGTTTTTGTTTATTAAACTGTGATAGCAAACTGTTCCTTGAACCTACAGTGTCATTGTGTGTTAGCACTCAGCCATAAGTTGTGACATGCAGAGACCCCCAACTTCATTCTGTCTCCTTCAAGAGTTGGAAATGGACTTGAAAGAGCTTGAGTGACAGGCAACATAGGGTTGAGCGTTAAATGGCACAGTTGCATTAGGAACTCCTAGAAGGGAAGAGACCGTGGCAGAGCTAGAAGTCATAAGGCAATCAGTCTTCCAGGAAGAGCAAAACTCAGAGTGGTTCTCAAAATCAAGAGGGAACCACCAAGATACTAGATTCTCTCCTTCTGAGCAAATGTTGTACGCTTAAGCATCCCTGAATATCAGCATTATATTTGATTGCTAATTTAAAATTAAATAATTTTCACAGCATCTCCAATAATATTATAATCCATAGTCCTTGGAAAGATAATTACATACAAGGAAAAAGTTTATTTCATCTTAAATATTTTTCGTTTACAACACATTCAATACCTTTTTTATCTTGAAAAGAAAAATAGGCTGGTGTGCCTTTGAAAATAACCATGAACCTTTAGTGATGTTCTCATTGACAGATAGATAGATTGTGTCTAATTTACTGCCTTACGGCCTCTGTGATCTGCCACAAGCAAAGACACATTTTGGACAACTAGTTTAGCAACCGAACTCAAAGCCCAGCCTTAAATCAAATTAATGCCTAAAATAACATGATTTTCATAGTCATCCACATGGATAGGGTATACAAAGAAAGAATTCAGGTCAAAATCCATCATTCTCAGTTCAGATTAGCTCAGGTTCACTCAGAACAGCCACTGGGAGAGGCCTTTCCATGTTGATACTTGGGGAGAGAGAGATAAGCATAGTGCTTTTTAAATTCTTGTCCTTCACTATTTTATTCTTGCTGCTGAGATTCAGAAGGATAATTCACTTTGACAGGAAGATTTGAAACTTGTTACTCTTTGCCATTTAGTGTTCAGAAGGTTTGATGAAGTATAATGTAAATCTATGGCTCTTACTGTTTGTTTTATGTGTTATTTAGTGAAATCAGTTCAACTCTACCAATAGGCCATGAAAATAACAGGAGAAATGGTATTTTATGTTTCTGAAGTCTTGGAGATGATTTTGAACCATGACTTGTAGACTTAGAGTTTGGGATCATTTTTTGGTGTCCTGTGTTGCCATGGTATGCCTCGACATCTGATGCAAACCCAAACCAACTATGCTATCTGTGTATTTTGTTATTTGAAAAATGAAAGCTGTCAGGTCTAATCAAGATGTATGCTTACCTGTTTTTGAAATTCTGAAAGCTTATCTCCATTGCAGAATGGAGAGTTTGGAAAGAAGTATTAGAAAACGCACTCACTAAGTATCTTGTGATTGAATGTGGCCCCTTTCTCTCCTTGCTCTAGAGCTATCCATCACACTCCTCAGCAGACATCAATTCCAGTCTTCCCCCGATGTCCACTTTCCACCGCAGTGGCACAAACCACTACAGCACCTCCTCCTGCACGCCTCCTGCCAACGGGACGGACAGTATCATGGGTGAGTCCGCGTCAGGGTTGATAATGCCGGGCCGCTCTTCATCCATAGAACTGAACAGCGGGCAAGCGACAGACACTTGTCACCCAACAGAATGGACAGACAAGTGAATCAAACGGAAATAATCACTGGCTTGATCATAGCCATGGTTTTGGTCCTAAGAAACTGAAATCTGGCTTCTTGGTCCATTAGAAGACATTACGTTTAACAAGGGTTTAAGTAGACCCAAACTCACTCGCTTCTCACACTCTGGGTGAACAAAGTGAACCCCTCTTAAGACCAGCCATGGAGGACAGGTGAGAAAGGGGCCGGAATAGCTCTTAACAGTTGTTATTTACCACTTCCCAGATCCATTTCTCTGCTAAGTCCTTAGACATGACGGTGACACCCTCCTCCTGTGAAATGGCTCAGGTGACTCTTGATAGCGAGGTGCGCTCAGGCCTCTGGAGAATGTGGCATAAAGGAGTGCTTCCGGCAGGAGAGAGAGAAGATGGCTGGCATCAGAAGGCCAGAAAGGACTGGCTGCTCCTCTGTGATGAGTTAAGGGCCAAGAAGATTGTCCCTGATTGTCATGACTTGCCTTGTGGTCCTCGCCTTCAAGCAGGTGGTTGCCCAGGAGTACTCTCCTCCTGAGGGAAAATCTAGGCAGGGGGTCCCGCTACCCTAGAGGGAGGCAGCTGCCACTTCTGGATCTGCCCCGACGGCTTCCATCCACATGGGCAGCGAGCTCCGCCTTGGCGTTACCTGCCCTCCTTGAAACCTGACTTCCTTGGCCACTACTCCCTCTGGTTCTAGTTCAGTCCACACTTCCCTTGGCCTCATAGTCATTCCCAGAGGGTCACTAATGAGAATACTCTAGAATCTGTTTTTGAGAGAACATTGTGTGACAGAATAATGCTGCTATTTATCCTTCTTAGTTCTTGACAGATTTTTCCTTTTTTTTTGATGGTCTGTAGAACTTTTGGTAGTGGTGTGAATCACTTATGTGGGAGCGTTTTTTTGATGAAGGAGATGCGTTTTGAAATGTTGCAAATATAATTTCTGCCTAAGTAATACCTTCTCTGCTTATTCGGTAATTTATTTCACTCTTGGGGTGATCCATCTAGCAGCCCTTCATGATCATGCCTCACTGAGGAGCCAGTTTAGGAAAGAGTTTCCATTTCTGTGACTTAATTAATAATAAAACTTCTAGGAGTGTGTTACACTATTTTGACCTTGGAGAGCTCTGGACAGAGGTCACATGGGGAAGTTTCTTAGCTCTCAGTGCACTTTTGGCAGATTTGAAAAACAAGAAGAAAGAAAAGTGCAGAACTGAAAGAGAGAGAAAAGCATATTTCACTTCAGTGCGGTTTGACAAATGGAAAGCCCCTTTCTGCTGTCATGAGATCTGGTTATAAAGGAGAATGACCAGTCATTCATCCTCTTACATGACAGATTTCCTGTCTACTTGTGGTTTGAGTAATTTTCTTTTTTAGGAAGGTATGAAGGTGGAGCAGACCCTTGAGTTGAGGAATACATACTTAGGCTCTGTTAAAAAAAAAAAAAAAAAAAAGTAGATTAATCTGCAAAACAATCTTCCTGGTGGGAAAGGCACTATGACTTAGGAAGAAAGAGATATTATGCGATCATGTAAATCATCCTTGGTGAGCTCTGGGCAGCTTAGCCACAGGCACAGTGGGAGTGAGATCTACTTGGTTTCAACTAGTGCCTCATCATGAGCTTGTCAACACACAGGACTGTCCTCTTAGTGGGTCTGGGTCCAGTGGAGCCGTATGCGGCTTCTGCATTGTAAGGATGGGTTTAACTTGTTAGAGACTACAGAACCCCGCTAAGGGTCTAGAAAGTAATAAAAGAGCTCTAATTTGAAAAGAGGAAAGTATATAAGATTTTTGAAAGCCAGAAAAGGAATTTTTAGGAAATTTATTACATGAAATATCTCACAATAATGCATGTACTTGTCAAAATCTATTAGCAGAATATGAAAAAGTTTATAATCTTTTAGGATGTAAGTAGCTATGACAGTTCAGCTTTTTGGAGGAATAGGCTACCGTTAATTTGCGTAAATGCAGAAGTCACTTTAAGGTTCCTAGAATTCTAGAATGTTTTCCCTTAAAAATAGCATGTCCTCCAATTCTTTAAGTACAGAGAAAATTTAAGGATGATGATAAGCCTTCATACTGCACAGTGTTCTCAAGGATTATGTTTCTTCCCACTTCAGTTTTCTTAGACTTCGGTTTGGTTTTTAGTGGGTGGTTGAAAGCAGCAATGGCACCATGTCTGTATGACAAGAAAAGAAGCTTTCTCTTCTGGTGTTAGTGATACTTCACTAACAAACTGTATGGATTAATAGGATGCATCTGTAGACTTTTGAAAATATTTGGCGTACATTCACTCATTCTGAAATGCAGGAAATAAAGAAATATTACGTTGCCTATATCTCAAAGAACAAACAGAGCTAATTAAATAATTGGTAAATAGGGAACACATAGCCTGACACATGTTTGAGATTACACACATGATTCTGTAGAAAATAACTGTAAGCAATACTAATGCCATAAGAATGGGGCTCAAGCACTAACACATGGATGTCACATTTTTCAAGTTTTCTTGGTAAAAAGTTGCAAGGCAGTGCGATCCTTTTGAATGCACGGTGTTGATGTCTCAGGAAGCTGCCTTCTCAATTCAGAAGACCAGGTCTGCGTCTCAGTTTCATGTGGCAGTGTGCTTCTTAGTGGTCAGCAGTTGTCCCGAAATGAGAGTAGTCTAGCCCAGGGCCTATAGAGTGAGACTGGCGCTCTGGAGCCATCAGACAGTAACCTCTCTGGGACTGCACACTGAATTCTTGGCCATCTTATGCATTTCACAGAGGGAAAGTGCTCACTGAGGTTTGGGGTAGTTTGTTATTTGTTTTGCTTAGAAGAAGTGACCATTGTTTCGTTGTTTTATTTTTCTCTTGTCTTTTAATCCCCAAGTATTGTTTTTTGAGAAACCTTTAGGAAGTAATCAAACTTAGATTATATTAATGAGAGGGTTTTATTTTTAAATGATGCATTCATTCATGAATCAATGAGAGAATTGAAGACTGAAATATTTTATTTGTGGCATGCAGTCTACTCTCAAACCTTGTTAGCAAACTCTGGAGATGATTTTACCCATTTCTGAATTGAAAGAGGGTCTTAAGGACCCTGGAATTATATGAAAGTGATAGGCAGAACACAGAACAGACTCACAGTAGCTCAGCTGGCGTAGCGCCCCATCAAGGAGAGACGCTTTTAGGTTACCAGCACTAGAGTCCTTCAACTTGATTCCTAAAACCCTTCTAATGTTATGCTGCTGGTATATCTCAAAAGCAGAGCAGTCTAATTCCTGTGCATGTGAGCATACAGACAGAGGAGGAAAGTTAATAAATTATTAGTACAAGCTAGAGAGAACAGAAATGACTACAGGAAAGTAGCCACGTGCATTTTGCTATCCACGTATTTCCTTCCTAACTGCCGTACGTAGCCCTTCCTGACCAGAAGTAAGAGGACCCTTGACCATAGCCCAGTCCACTGAAACTTTTCAAGCTGAGAGCCTCTGAGCACTCTCTCCAGCTCCCCACTGGGAGTTGCCATCTGTGTACCTTCACAGAATGTACCTCTTGTGGCTTGGGGCTCAACATCCTCCCTTCCCCTTGGAAGGAATCGGGCATATAACTAACATAATGGATATAATAACTATTGTTGTTTTGTTAGTCTTCCACTGGCCCGCTTCCTGATGCAAGATATTTGCTATGTTTTCAAAGCTCAAATCAAGTAGTGTTGAAGGAACAGACTACCAAGATTGATTTAATACACCATGTGCTGAAGATTACTCTGAACTATCTAGCTGGATCATGAATTAATCTGGCTAACAACTTTCACTTCTAATGACATGTTTGTATGACATGATGCATTTTAGGATGTGACTTTCTTGTGGAAACATTGTGTCCCTTTTCCCTGGAGGACCTGGTTTCACAGTCATTTTATGATTAGTCACATAACACTCACTTTGTATTTTACAAGGATCTTGAGCCTTCAGATACAGTTGGGTGATGACCAGGCACAGAGTAAAAGAGTAATGTGAGTCGTGTCCAGCAGCATCATGTTGGGTGTTTGGTAGTTACAGAGACCACCAAGGCAGAACAACAAGCGAGTTTCATTGAAGTCCTCTTCACCGTTTCCTGCACATGGTCACAAGCGTGCCCCTCCCCACCCCCGTATTCATTCCTTGGAATCCTTCCTACTCCGTATTCCAGCATCGCAGACCATATTCGAGTTTTTCTTCCACAAATGCCATAGTAGCAGGAGTGCTGGAAACATTCCCCTTTCGCTCATCTTCACAGACAAGCTCAGGGCATCGTAATGCTGCTCCTACTGGTTTTATGACATAAGGGTCACTCGGACACAGTTCAGAGAAACTTCATGCTAAAGCAGTTGTCCTCGCTAAAGCAAACACACCACGGATTGCACTTCTTGTTCCTTTGATGTCTTCACGATGTTCCCGGCCTCAGGTTATGAGTGTGCAATAAAAGGGAAACACATTTTCCAAATTCTGATTTTTTTCAGAACTTGATCCCCAGGCACCACTCATCCCAGTGTTTTGTTTCGGGTGTGTTCTGAGGGGAATTGCCACTTCCCCAAAGCGAAGGCCAAGACAGAGGGTGGTCCAGCACGCAGCCCGGCCCCGCGGCCCTGCTTGCCGCTTCGTCTTCCAGCCGGCCACAGCACCTGTGATCTGTCCCGCTGAACAATACTTGGGTGGCTGGCAGAGTCGAATCCTCTTACAAAATTACAGTTCCTCTTCATAACTGCTCATCTCCCATCCATATTTATGTTGCCACTCAATTCAGAGGCTGATTATTTTTTCTCTTGAGTGAGAGAAATCGATTAGAACCAAACTAATGCAAGGAATCCGTACAGCCCTTCCCAAGTGAAGGCCATATTTCTGTGACAAGGGGTATTTGGGTAATTGCTGATGATATAAGTTGACCAAAACTTAGGCTTGGAGAGTAATCAGGTACTGATATAGTAAAGCTGAAAATGTAAATTTGATACATGTTTTGCTAAACATGATTCATTTGTTTAAGGAGGAGGAGGAGGGGAAAAATTGGACCATTTGAGATTAAAAGTATATTCCTTTTCTGATTCCGTATGCCCTTTGATATGTCCGTCATACACAAAACAAGAGAGAAATCTCTTAAGAGAAGGACCCATTTCACTTAACATGTTCAGGAAATCTTGAACATGTGTGCCCTCCAGGGTGTCCTGGAACAGAACAAAAGGCATTCCCAGTGAGAGGGTGAACTGGCCCCAGTAAACTTCTTTGAAATTTAAGCCCTGGGGTTTGGCAGTCCAGCTGTTGCAAGGTAACATAGCCTCATGTTAAAAAATACTCTTTTCTTATAGTGACTTCCATGAGTAGCCTTTGTAGTTTTCTGAAACATTTTCATGACAAGATGAGGTAAGGAGCTGGTTCTATTTCTGGTACTACTTCCTGAGTCTTAGTATCTCTGTTTATAAAACCGACACTAAGTGAAAGCTTAGTTAGAAAGGTATACTGCTATAAGAAATCATAACAGGAATATCTTGTCTCTTCTAAAGTACGATTTTGTGTGATATATAATTTATTTTGTAAAATTCTTTAAATTATTTTTATTGGTTTTCAATTCTTCCTATTTGGTTTAATGAATTTTCTTTAAAAAATTCATAATCCTCATTCTTAAATTGTTCAAAGGAAGAATTGATCTTTTAAAATTTAAGCTCTTTTGAAAACTACTTCTGTGGCAAATTTTTATCTGTAATTAATACAATATCTTGTGTTTTTTTGGGTGTAGGTTCTTTGTTAGATAAGGTGATCCCCACCCCCCATACCCAATGTGGCTCTAAACTTACACTTCATGAAGATCTGTATTCATATCAAGCAGATATCACAAATTCTTTTCATTACTCACTCTAATTTTTTTAGGGGGGGGGTGAGGGGTACCAGGGATTGAACTCAGGGGCACACAACCACTGAGCCATATCCACAGCCCTATTTTTTGTATTTTATTTAGAGACAGGGTCTCACTGAGTTGCTTAGCATCTCACCGTTGCTGAGGCTGGCTCTGAACTCAGGATCCACCTGCTTCAGCCTCCCTCCTCAGCCTCCCAGGCAGCTGGGATAATAATAAAAAGATAACGTTACTTACAGAGAAGGGAAAAGAAGATAATTTTCCTTTCCCAGATACCATGATAATAAATGCAAAATACTACTAGTGCTGTCTGTGTCTTCAGATCTTCATTATAATTTATTCAGAAATGCATTTGGGTTTTAGTTTTATTTTGGTATTAAGTCCTCTACTGCTGAGCTACATTCCCAGCCCTTTTGGTTTTATTTTTTATTTTGAGACAGGGTCTCACTAAGTTATTGAGAGCCTAGCTGAATTGCTGAGACTGACCTCCAACTTGCCATCCTCCTGCCTCAGCCTCCCAAGTCACTGGGATTACAGGCACGCACCACTGAGCTCCATGGCTGTGTTTAGTTTTTAAAGAACTTACACAGAAATTCTTCTCATTTTCTCACTAGAGATAATTTCATTTATCTTTCATCTTATATTAAAAATTTGAATATGCTTGATTTCTGTTTAGATTTCTTCCACTAGCCCAGTTCTAGGATGCCATTCCCTGATTTCAAGAAATTTCTTACATGTATAATCTTGAGTACTAATAACTCATGTAGTTTTAATATCATACATTTGTGATAAGAAAAAGAAGAGGTTTTCATTGTGTCTAATCATATTCACTTGATCATATTACCAGTTTCCTTTCATTATTTTAGTAATTCACAAATGAATATGTATACGGGTCTTGTTAACCAAATAAACATGTATTAAAAGATGACGTGGACTGGGGTGGTGACTCAGTGGTAGAGCACTTGCTTCGCATGCATGAGGCACTGAGTTTGATCCTCAGCACCACATAAAAATAAATAAATAAAATAAAGATATTGTGTCCATCTACAACTAAAACAATATTTTTTTAAAAAAAGATGATGGAACTGACGTGCAACATCTAAATATGTAAAAGTGACAAGCAGAACTTAACTATGCTGAACAGAGGCCAGGAGAAATGAAATCAGGACCTGGAGAAGCACAGGATTTGACCCTTGAAGGTCTGGCTACACCGTTGCATGTTACAGGTCGGGGAGAGGATGAGGCCTGCTGGTCCCAAAAAGGTCTCTCTGGTTCACTGGTACAGCTGGGAAAATGTTTTAGATTACACAAGTGTGCGGTGAAATTCTGCTTAAGTCATAAGCATATTCAAGATTTCCTTTTTTCATTTCACCAAACAGTGAGAACATCTTCCCCTGGAAATTGCATAGATTTTGTTTGAGTACTATGCCCCTTTGCTTGGATTGAAGCCTTAATACACACAACATGCCCCGAGTTCCAGGCATCGTTTTAATCCTGAGGGGCGTTTTTTAAAAATGAGGAAGCATCACATTATTGGCACATGGGGGACTTGGCTTCTCTGCTTTGCTCACCCTGGCTCGCCCATTTTACCATTTAGTCGTAAACACAAGTTACCTTCAGAAGGTGCATGTTAAATAGAGCTGGCTTTCATTTATACACTGGGGCATATGCCTTGTATTATACTATCCTTTGTTAATTCACTTTGTAGATAAAAGATCAATGTTTAAGGTGGTAGAAAAGCTTCATGACTATGTAGACTTATTTTATCTCTAGAATTTGAGAACACATTGACTTTTAGTAGCATAACAGTCAAATATTTTTTTAATGTGAACATGGATTTAAGTGTGTGGAAAACATGTTATTTAAAATATTCAAAATATTTTCTCTCCTTGTTAGCTGGACCAGTTATAAATTCTTTTATTGTTGGTTTTGCTTCATTCAGCTGTGGAGCACTCCGAGGAAAACCCCATTTTGCTGGGTATCAGGTTTTTCTTTATTTGAAAAGAGGTGTAAATTATTCATAAAGGTAATTCAATTCGATATTTTAAAATATATAAAGAAAAGCTGGATTTGGGGGACTTCAGTGTCCTGGAAGTGCTGCCTACACCTTAGCAATATCCGCCACATGTTGGCATGCAACTGGTCACCAGCAACCACTCCTAACCAACAAGGGGGAAAGTAATAGCAACTAAACCACTTTTGTCTTTAAACCAAGGTGTCAGCTTTATATTTTATCTGTAAAAAAATGTAACATGAATATATTTGACATCTACCTCAGCAAACAAATTAATGCTAATTAAAGATTAATGTGTTGTAATTAGCATTAAAAATGCAATTAAATTGTGAGTAAATGGACCAGGAATAGAAAATTGTTAGACGTCTCACTGCCTGGTTTTCATATTCTGCCTTTTGTTTTTGCAGCAAATAGAGGAAGCGGGGCAGCAGGCAGCTCCCAGACTGGAGACGCTCTGGGGAAAGCACTTGCTTCGGTGAGGAAATATTGACTTTGGACTCCACGCGTACCATTGTAGCAGGATGAACTTTAATCAGAAGTGGACATTTGGAATTTTAGAAAATGAATGGCAAATATCTTTGATTTTTTTTTGGAAAATGCTAGATGTCTTGCATAATGATCATTGGAAAAGTTGAGGGGGCGAGGTTTTGTGCCCTGTCCGTGGCTGGTCTCTAACATCTTGTTTTCTCATAGTGTTGGCTAAGCTGGAGTGTTCACTTATTGATCTGGGGATATTCTCTGAGCCTTTCAGTTTCTAGATTTCCTATGTAGATTTCTTTTTATTCTTTAAAGTAATATGGTGCTCACTGACCAATAATGCTAGCTTTGCCAGGATAGTTCTAAAACACTTGGGAATAGGCATTTTAAAAAAATGAGGAATCATCACATTATTGGCACCTGGGGGACGTGGCTTCTCTGCTTTGCCCACCCACTACTAGGAAGACAGAATTAAATGGTTCTCTTCCGGGATGCTGCCCAGTGACAAAATGGCATACCTTATTTGACTGAGGAACTATACCTGATATTTTGGTCAAAAGCTAAACATTATCCGTTGCAAATGTAAGTGGAGGTTGTCTCTGGTTGCTTTTTTCCTAACCATTGGATTGTAAAATAAATCCAACTTATATTAACATTGTGTCCTAAGTAAAAGTGCTTATTTAATCTGGGCCTTCTATAGCTTTGGAATCAGAATGCCCTAATTATAATGAAAGGCATTGGAGGTAAAACCTTAGAAATTATACTGTCTAACCTCTTGTTTTGTAGAAGAAGGTGTTACATTTTACATTTCAGAGTATTGGTACTGTAGTTGATGCTTACATGTATTTGATAACTTGTAATATTTAAATGAATTGCATTGGTAGCTTTGTAGTTTTAAAAACTGTTAATTGTTTATTCCTAATAAATGAAGGATTTTTTTTTTCTTCCTTACCATTTAAGATCTATTCTCCAGATCACACTAACAACAGCTTTTCATCAAATCCTTCAACTCCTGTTGGCTCTCCTCCTTCTCTCTCAGGTACTGTATCTTAAATCATATTTCATCATAGTAACAATTTTTGAGAATGATTTCCCTTTTATACATTTTGCTGTAGCAAATAGAAATTCACTCCCCTCCTCCACCCCAAAACCGAAAACATCACAGACAAATAAAACAGGATGGGAGAGACAGATTACAATATGACAGTACATTTACGTCCAAAATCTTTCTTAAAAATTAGATGATCCTTTTAGACTACACAGGCACATGAAAAATTTATTTCTTAAACTTTTCTTAGCTCTGCCAAAGACTCCCAACAGCAGAATAATATATTCCAACAAAGCATCTCAGATGGAAAAAAACTTGGTTAATGTAATTGTAAATATGAATATAGACTATATAATCATCAAATGTAGGCTACTTACACAGATCATTTCCTGTAGACATTTCAGCCTTTCCAAATTATTCCCTCTTTGAAATATGTGCCATTGGAATATTTGAGAGAAACTATAATTTTGTAAATAAATTGTGAAACAATTTTTTGGAGCATAGAAGATGTTTGCCTCTAAAATATAACAAATTAACATGAAATATGGCTTCAAAATGAATAATTATAAGTTGGAGGATATATCAGTAAGTCATTTAACGTTTCAGAGATGCATTTAAAAGACTTAATATCTTTCCTGTAGAAGCGCATCTAGAAAATCTTACCTGATATCTGTCTCACCCTGGAAAGAAGACAGATGGCTTCCAAACAAAACTAATCACATGCATTCCTGACTGAAAACTGACAGGCAAGGGATCCACTATGAATTATAGTAGGTCAGTTTTCAGTAATCCACTGTAATCCATAGTGGATCCCTTGCCTAAGAGTTGCATCCTCGAACCCTGTTTTATCCCCTGTATGCAATGTTCATATGGCCCATTATAAATTGGGTTCCCATATAAAATGGAAAGTTTCAGATTGTTGCAGAACTTTCCTAAGTGATGACTGCGACTAAGATGAGACTTCATATCAGCTATTTCCAAGCCTCCATGATAGGGAGGGTCACAGAATAAGAAAGGGATGGATAGCTGCATCCTGACATCCACGTGTCTAAAGAGGCCAAGTTGAAACTGAAAGAAATAAAGATAATCGTAAGAAGGTAATGAAGTATTATTCCCCATGGCACAAATGGAAAGTGAAGTTCAGTGGTGTTGTACTCTTCTAGTTCTGCACCAGATTCTTAGGCTCTGAAAAATGATCTCTTGTGCAGTGTCTAGAACCAGACAAGGATTGGGTAGAAAGCCCCCGAGGCCGGAGGGAGAGAGCATCTGAGTTAATGGAATGCCCCACGTCCCCATTTCAAACAAAGCAACTCTAATTCCATGTGTTCTAATTTGGAAAAAACAAACAAGCAAGCAAACAATGTTCTCAGGTTTTAAACTATGAGAACAACTAATTTAGTCTAAAGCCCAGTTCTATGGATATGTGTACCGAGGCCCTTAGATGGGTGGTGTAGCTCAGTGGTAGTGCACTTTCGCCTAGAATGAGAGAGGCCCTGGGTTCAATCCCCACTATCCTTGGAAGGAAGGAAGGGAGGAAGGGAAAGAGGGAGGGAGGAAGGAAGAGAAGGAGGATGGGTGGGCAAGGGCAAGCAACTTGCCAAGGTTACGCCATTAGCGATAGATAGTAATGCCAGAGCTCCAAGCCTACACTGTGGCTCCGCTTCTAGCTTATGGTGGGACCAGAAAGTCAGCATGCGTAATCTTTCAGGGGACTAGCACACGTGCCTGCAGCCTGTGCAGCCTGTTCTAGGTGGAAGGCACAGAAACAAGGCTGCAGATGCCACTTTCTGGGTCCTGGAAATGCATCCTGGGAAGACCACGTGCTGGGGAGAAAGAACTTTTATGAAGATATAAATAAGGGGACAGATTGCTATTTTCACACTGACGGCTCTGTCCAAATTCTGTCAAGAAAAGTAATTGAACAAAATATTCTATTTTTGTTTAGCATAAAAATACACAGGCATACCCAGAAAAGACAGGAAGAATGGATTTTAAAAGTGCTAACAGCATTGGGGCATGAGATTTCAGTGAGATCATAGCTATTAGTTTTTTCTTTTTTTGAATTATGTATTTTCTGAGCTTTGAACCCTAAATACATATTAAATTTAAAATTGGTTTTTATTTATTTTGCAGGTTAGACATTAAATGTCTAACTAAGACTCCATTAAATGTTCTCTTCTAGAAGGAACTGAGTGTACATGTTTTACATTTCAAGGGTTGTCCTGGGCTAGGGAAGCAGCTCAGTGGCCTAATGTGCACATAGGCCCTGAGTTTACGCCCCAGCATGGCAAAAGAAAGAATGAAAGGAAGAAAGAAAATGTTTTGCTTGCACAGCATTCTGGTCTGAGAAGTTCACGTGTAGTTACCTTATTGTTTAAGAGAACATCAGCATCAAAGGACTATTTTTTAAAAATACATTCAGTTGATTATTAAGTTGATATGAATCTAATTTTAATTCTCATTGTACTATCAGCAGGCACTGCTGTTTGGTCAAGAAATGGAGGTCAGGCCTCATCATCTCCCAATTATGAAGGACCCTTGCACTCCTTGGTAAGTCTCATGTGCTTCTCTCCAGCCACTTTCCAATCCAGTTTTTCCTTTCCGTCTCCTTCACATTCCAAGATGCTCCTTGTTGCCGATCACTGTGACTATCGGTCAATGTTACGCACACCAGCTTGATTACAGCCAGTCATTAGACTGCTTGTTTATGTCTGTCAATAGTGACCTGGATACTACCACAGTGGAAGGCCTAGGGTGCTGAGCATCTAGGACCAAAGAAGAGACTCAGAATCCCAGCAGGATAATGACCTCTACCCCCATGGTTGGGAGAGACCCCCTGCCTGTGACTAAATAACTTCCCTGCCATCAACCAGCTATCGCTCCTGCTCAGCCACACAGCTGGAGCACTCAAAGATTCTTGCTACCTCTACTTTGTTTCCCAGAATAACAGGTTCATAGGAGGTTTCCTCTTAACCTCTGAATAAGAGACCCACTGTTTATTTCCTCATTCACTGTGGTTCTCATAGGAATTCAGTAATATTGTTAATAGTACAGAAGTGCCTACTCTTCAGGAGGAAATAGCTGAACATTTCCATGGGAATAATTCGTACTATAAATACTCATGATGATTCAGTGTCTGACACTTTAGTCTTCCTCAACTCTTGGTGGATGGGGCTGGAAATACGCATGCAGCCACCCTGATCCATGCAGTATCTGGTCTTGACATGAGTCAGATGGGGAGGGTAGCCAGAAGTGGGGCAAGCCCATTAGTCCTTCGAAGCTGAGTTTTCCTTTTTTTTTTTTTCCTGAAAATTTCTAGATGAAACAGAAGGCATGGATTTCCCTAACTTAGTGTTATCTTGTCAGTGTTTCTGTGTCTTTCCTCTCTGCTCCCTCTTTAGGAAAATCGAAAAGATGAAAACACAAAGATGGATTCCCTCCTTCATGGTGCTCTTCTCCTTGCTGGAGTGTCTGAATCATCCAGCTATGCATTTTAGCCAATAAAGGGAACCACACACAGAGATAGCATGTGCGCTACCCAACCCATTGATTGGCAGTCTACATCTAAATAGTGCATAGTTGTTTTAAGAGTTTGCCTCCTCCTTCGGTCATTTTCCAGGACCCATCCATCCAAACCAGGCTTTTTCCAGCTTTAGAACTATAAGGCTATTTATAGTTCTGGACTACAGCTTCCATTCCTTATGGATCTGAGTTCTTAGAGGGGCTTCATAAGTAGAAACTCCTCTTTCCCCTCACTAGGAGAGCCAGCATTAGGATAGGCACATATCTGTCTTTTCATGCTTACATTTACACTCAGAAGTATGTATTATCATTCCCATTTCTATAAATTTAAAAACTCAGGCTCAGAGCTGGGACTCTAGCTCAGTTGGTAGAGCACTTACCTAGCACGTGTGAGGCACTGGGTTCAATCCTCGGCACCACATAAAAATTAAAAATAAAGGTATTGTGTCCATCTACTATAAAAACTATTACAAAAAAAAAAAAAAAACACGAAATTCAGGCTCAGAGAAGGTTAGTGACTTTTCTCAGGTCAAATAGTAGCAGACTTAGCAGTCTCAGGAGATGGTTTAACTCCCAAGCCCACCGAATCAAAATGCTCTGTACCATAGACTAACTCCATTAGACACACATTCTTCCTGTCGATATAGAATAATTAGAAATTGTTTTTCTCATGCCGTAGAACTGACCCATCTGTTTGCCCAGCACATGAGGAATCAGAGTAGATCATAGCTTGATGCGGTACAGAGCAGCACAAGGTTTAAAGTCCAGAACTCTTGATTCCAACCCCGACTTTATGTTTCCCAGCAGTATGACACTGAGGAATTAATTCACTTCTTTTCTTTGAGCCTCTTTTTGCTCTCTGTAGGAAAGGGATATTAATGTCTTTTCTATCTGTAGTACACATGAGCAGCAAGGATCAATGAGATGTTACATTTTAAAGGGTACAACAGAGAGTAATACTTGATGTCATTGATAAAAGCAAAAAAGTGAGTGTGTGGTGTGTGTGTGGCTCACCATTTTCTTTTTCCTCTAATGGAGGCCTCACCTAGCTGAGGTAAACTAGAATCCTAATGTGGCTAGAATGACAAAGGTCCTTGGGCTTATAACTATATGCAGTAGTGACTCTGTACCGTAGAGGGGCTTTGAACTCATTTAGACATCATCCTCAGTGAATGAGGGGGTCAGATCTTTGTGATGCTTCAGTCTTCAAGTTTTATATTACTTTGGTTGATAGAATTTTAGTGATTTTTTTTTTTCTGTAACAAACTTGGGGGCCTTACACACACATGTGCACACACATGTAGACTGGTATTGATAGTAGACAAGAAGCAACTCACACAGGTTAAAAACTCAGTAGGAAGACAAAATCTGTATGCTTTTACCTGTCTCTGACTTGAAAATAATTTAATTAGGAAACTACAAATAGGCCATCTTCCACTGAACTCTTAACTCATCCCTTCCGGGATGTCTTGGGTTTTGGTTTGTTGTTGTTGTTCTTTTTACATATGTGCCTAGTCGGAAAAAAATGTAGGCCCAACTCCCCATCACAATGGCTTAGGAACCTACTTCCTCAATAAGCCTCCTAATGCACAGACTCTTTCTTGAAATTCAATGAATCATCTTTCGTAGAGTAAATCTAAATTATCTTTCAAGCTAAAACAGTTCAGTGTAGCATACGTACACAGTAATGTCCTGGAAGAACTTTTTTTTAAATTTACTTTTTCATGTAAATAATACTATAATTTTAACATCAACATTTCCCACCAGTTTTCCAGGAAGGACATTGTGTATTTTTATTATTGTTCTAAGGCAATTAACTTTATTGCAAACATATATTCAAGAACCAAAGTGTGGTTTGTGTCAATCAAAGTTCTCCTTATGTAACTAACCTATGCATGTATTTCAAACTAAATCAAATTTTACATCATTTATTAACCAACAGCAAAGCCGAATTGAAGATCGTTTAGAAAGACTGGATGATGCGATTCATGTTCTCCGGAATCATGCAGTGGGCCCATCCACAGCTGTGCCTGGTGGTCATGGAGACATGCACGGGATCATTGGGCCTTCTCACAATGGAGCAATGGGTGGTCTGGGCTCAGGGTACGGAACCGGCCTTCTTTCAGCCAACAGACATTCACTCATGGTAAGTGATGAGATTTGTAGAGTATACAAATTTGTACAGTGCGGAATTAGAATTTCAGGTTTAAATAACTACTGCTGCTGGCTTTTCTAAAGCCGCTTTATTGAGAAAACAAAAGTTCACCCATTTATAGTATACAATCCAGTGTATTCTAATGCATTCACAGGAATGTGCAGCCATCATGACAGTCTAGTTTTAGGACATTTTAGCCCACTGTAAAAAAGAAAATTCATCAGGCACTTATTTCCCACCCTCTGCCTCGGACAACCACTAATCAATCTACTTTCTGTCTATAAATTTGCCTAAATATGGACAGTTTCCATAGATGGAATCACATAACACATGTTGGTCTTTCTGACTAGCTGCTGTTAGTTTGCATAATCTTTTCAAGGTTTATCTATATTTTACCACATAGAGAGCTTCTTTTGTTTTCACTGCCAAATAATATTCCAGGCATGGCTAGACCACATTACATTTATCCATTTATTAGGTGATAGGTAACTTGGTTTGTCTCTGGTTTGGGGCTGTTATGAGTGATCCACCTATAAATGTTCAGGTACAAGTTTTTGTGTAAGCACATGTTTTCCATTCACCTAGCATATATCCAGGAATGAGTTGTTGGGTCACTGATGGTGTTTTAAACCATTCATCTTGGTGACTTTGATTTAAGGGTTCAACATTGCCGAAATTTCAAATATGAACAGGTTGGGCTTATTATTATTATTCCTATCCTTATTATTATCATTATCATTAAAGAAGCCAAAATGGTCCCTTGTGTCCTCAGTATGGGAGGTAGAAACATATGGTAAATTTGTTTGTGTACATACATGTTATGGGATTGTGAAATCTAATGTAGAGAATAGTTTTGCCACCACATTTATTTATAAATCTTATTTATAAAGAGTTTATTTGAATAATCTGTTAGCAGATTTGTCCACCTGACAATTGGAGTGTCTCTTACTCTTTTGAAAGAATTTTAGAAAGCATCTTTGGGGTGTGTTACAAAGACACTGAGAATATTAACAGAATATTAAGTTGTGACAATTAATGAAGTGACTAAATAGTGTAGAATTTGATGATATTATAATAATTCTGCTCTATCCAGACTCCTGTCTGGTCATAAACACCTTAGTGTCCTACTCTGTCCCTTCTAGATTTTTTTTCTAAAAATTGCTTGAATGACGGTCTCTTTTCTGGTAGCATCTTTTGTTTAAAGACATTCTAAAGGAAACACAAAATAAGTACAAATTATTAGGAGGTTCTTCAAGTTCTTGTTCAAGAGTAGTATTGTGTCCTTTCAGTTTCTCCTACTAAAACACTAAGATGAAGAGTACTGTCCTGAGCAGTGTAATATCAAAACCTGCAACCAATTTGAAACCCAAAATACTGGATTATAAATAGAAGCAATGAACTCACTTCTAAAATGTGGAAAGATATTTTTGAATGCCAAAGCTGTATCTTTTTTTCTTTTTTTTTTTCTTTTCCTTGACCTCTACCCTAAAAAATTCATGACTAAGTAAAATTTGTTCATAGTGGTTGCTAAGAGTTTTAAAAAGGAAAGTCTAGATTTTAATTTGGCTTGGCCTCAGGTAATGTGTTAAATACACTTGGGATGCATATAATATGAGATTTTCATTTGTACAGCTCTTTTTTTTTTCTAACTACGATGTTTAAACAATACTGCTTTTAATTAAGAAATCTGGCTTTATTAAAAGCCAGATCTGTGACTTATAACCATTTCTGTATATCTGCTCTCAATCAAGAGAAAAATAGTTTAATTTCTATAGCTGGGTTCGTTTTGCATATGTTAACCGGATGCAGCACGCAGCCAGGGCATTGCTTCAGAGACTGTCTTTCCATAAATATGTAAAGTTTGTTCTTAAGTACCAGATGTAGGTTAAGTGGTTCTTTAACATACTAAACTATACATAGATGCTTTTTGGAACTATTTGACCTTTGAATTGCCTCCTCTTTGAGTCTGATTCAGAGATGGGATGGGAGGAAAAGTCTAGAATTATTTTTGGAGATGGGGAGTTGAACTGATTTCAGTGCAGGGGAACAGGAGAGAATAGAACAGAACCATTTTGAAAAGGGAAATAATTGGCCAATATAACACAGACACCTCTTTGATTGGATTGGGAAAGAAAAAAAAAAAACTATCTAGAAGCAATAGAGCTGCCAGTTTTGTGGACGAGGAAAAGTTCCTGTTCACTCTTCTGAGACATCTTGTATTCAATTAAGGACAGCCATGGAGCCAGCCAAAACGTGGTGCCACCGCTGTCAGCAACCTGCTGCATCTGACCCAAAGAGGGGCTAGTTACCTTTTCCCCCTTTCTTCTTGAAAGACCATTTAGCCTGTCCACAGAATCCTAGATCCTCAGTCTAAACATTAATGTGTGTGGAAGAGGCTGGATTGGCATATCTTTCCTTGTGCAAACTGGTATGAATTTAAAAAAAAAAAAAAAAAACTAAGAACAAAGGAAATAGTTTTTGAATTTAGTCAGTCTAATGTTAGCCTTTGACCATTGGATACATTCCACAATAAAAGGGAAGTTTAAGGGGAAGCAAAAAAAAAAAAAAAATGCAAAACAAACCCCCCCCTTTCCCCAAAACAACAACAAAATAAAAAAAAAAAAAATCAAGGAGGATACTGGTAATGTTTTCCACATTTGAATTTTAATACATGAAACAGGCTATAAAACTTTGGCCAGCTGCAGTAAATAAAGTAGCAGCGGGAGGTATGCACCGGAAATGTGGCAGAAAGCACTGGAAAGAGGCACATTGGGCTGCACACCTTCCCAGGTCCTGGACCGGAAGTGAGGGGCCAGGGACTCCAGGCTCATCCCAGGGTGGGAGTCGTTTTGAGCAGATCCCCTTTCTCGCTCTCCTTCCTAATTCCTTCTGATTAAAGAATAGTCAGCTTTGAATCCTCTTGACCTCAGTACTCTGCTGGTTCCCCCCCTCCCCGCCTCCTGAAAATCAAAACAAAATGGCTTGATAACTTGGAAGATGATGTAAGCCTTTCTTTCTGGTGCAGCTTGGATTTGTGGTAGGGAAAGCTGTGGTTCTGCCTCAGCTATTATGTTATCTCATTTAATTGCTAACATATTGTACTTAGCTTTTGATTCACAAAAATGTTTTCCTTGGAGTTCTGAAGTAGGTCTTCTGTGATTTACTAAGTATTAGTGTAATGAAAGGGTTTTTTTTTTTTTTTCTTTTCTTTCCTCAGCGGCATGGCTCCTAGCACCAGAGAGAGTGTTGCAAATGTGGGTGCTTCTAGATGATTTGCCTAAGCCTTTTTCTTACTCCAAAACATTCACTGACTTTCCATTGTCTATTAGATAAAGATCAATTCCTTAGTGCAGCATTTAAGACCCATGTCCACTTACCAAAGGTCTTCCATTTAGCCACTCCACTATGCAGAAGGTTCTGCTGCGAGCACATTGGGTTCATCTTACCAGAATTTGCCCAGAACACTCTAGCGAGGTACCTCTCTCCGACGTGACCTGCCCATCCACTTCTTTCTGCCTGCCTAATTCCCGCCATTTTCAAAGTTCCGACTCCCATTCTTCCTCTTCCAGGCTGTCTTCTCTTGCTGTTCCTGCCCGTGATCATCATTTTCTGGTCTACTCTTAAAGGCATTATGAGTCAACCCATTTCTAGATATTTATCTTACCCAGCTACACGTAGCTTGGCATCTTTTATAAGTATGACTTTCGCCTTACCAACTATTGTAAATTCCTTGAGCACCACGTGTCTCCTTCCCCATAAATAGACCATCCATTAAAAGGGAAGAAGAAAAACTAACATTCTCAGTGCCCAAAGAGTTGCCAGCCCCCCTGCTGGGTCCCATTTACAGAATACCAGGCCAGCTACACCAGGGCCCATTGAAGTGATCATGGTGGCCACAGGCCCCAGGAGGTTTGAGCAGGTAGTCTCAAGGCATGCAGCTGAATTTAAATTCAGATACGTTGACTCCAAGTTCCATGCTCTTTTGTAGTACCATGAGTACTTCCCAGAGACTGTCAGCCTTTTTGAGAATTAATTTTCAGTGCCAGAAGCTTGTGATTTTCAAATCTTGACCAATGTTGGGTGGCAGAAGAAGTTTGCAGGTATTTTATGGCCAAGATCCCAGAGCAGCTGTCTCCCTCCCACCCCCTGTCCCCCACCATGGGGTACATGCTCAGGGTACAACCCACGTTGTCTAAACACTTTTTCTTAAGTCAACATACTTGTGCTAAGTGGCCAAGGGTGTGAACTCTTACATGAGTTCTTGAGTTGGTAAATTTTAAGTTATTATTTTTCTTCCATAACCACCTGGTTTTCTTATAGAATCAAAGTAGAAATCTCGAAATGGGAGAGAATAAGGAAACAGCTGGGCTTTCCACTAACCTAGTTAGAAACTTACCAAATATAATCCCTTCTGTACCTCAGATGTCTCCATGGTTAATCCTGATATTGGATTTTTAGATTTCCTATCAATTATTGAAATGGCAATTTTCCAAATTTAATTCTCTCCACTATTCATTCGTTATTCATACCACCAGATGAGGCCTGGAAGAAGCCTTTCAAATGACCTAACCTCTTCTTTTAACTGAATAAGAACAAAGCCCATATCGAACAGATCTTCATGTGACTCTGTGTCAGTAGAGCCAGCAACAGCAAGACCATTGAGCTAAAGATCTTCTGTATTAATATGTAAAATTTATTTGGTTTCCAGTATATTTTGTTTAATTCTACTTATTCATTTCAGAAACCTTTAGCAGTGGTTACCAGGGTAAGACCCTGTGCTAAGATGTGTTCTCTGCTCTGAAGGAATTCACAGACTAGGCAGAAAGGACTAGTATATTTAAACAAATTGCTGCATACTTGTCTGCTAGACCCCAAGAGAGCAGAACTCTGTTATCCAGGAAAATGTCACATGGTCACTTGGTGTAGGAGTAGTGACCTCCTACAGGAAACAACCCTGATTGACCTGGGTCAGAGGAGCACAGTGGAACTACCTCTCCCCGACACCTGTCCTTTGTGGCATCCCCACGGCTCCTCACTAGACCCCCAGGTGGGGTTGTGGAACACAGATCAGAAACCACGCGTATCAGTCAACCTTAGCCTACTTCACTTTTTTTCAGTAACATTTTTAGTTTGATTTGGATTAAGTAGGATTTATCCAAAGAATACATATTAGGGGGAAAAGCACCTTTTCCTTTAACTGACATTAAGCATGTGAGAACTCACACCACTGAGGGTTTCATAGGACAGTTGAATTGGTTCTGCTCTCACAGTTGAGTTCAAACCATTGCGTTTTAGATTTTAAAAGCGGCTCAGAAGTCAGTTAGCCCATTGCCCTGGTTTTGCTGCTGAAGACCAAGGAAAGGGGAAGTGACCCAAGTGTGGGGACTTGCTGGTTAATGGCTGAGCTAGGATTAGCCAGCCACTAGACCAGCACCCTTTATACAGTGTTCCCACAGCCACAGCAGACTTCCTCTCTAACCTAATACCGTACCAATTTCAAAACTGCGACTGATATTACTAAGCACCCTGTTACTCTGACCTAACTGATGAAACCCGAGAAAACTCCTGAGCTGCCCCTTGGCTGCTTGCAGCAAGTAGCTGTTGAGCTCTGCCAATAATACTTGGCATCGCAGTCGGTCCCCAGAGAGCACTGAGGTGATGTCCTGGCTGGCCTTTCTGGTAGGGTGCCCTGGGAGCAGCAGGAGTCAGAAAGTTCTCTTGCTGTGTGAACCCCTTCCACGAAGGTGTGTTCAACAGAGTGGCCCCCGTTTGTAGCCTTGTGCCTCTGTTGTCCCAGATTTTTTTTGTTCTATGAATTTCTGTATCTGTATAAAGGTATGCTTCATTTCTAAGCAGTCGTTACCATAGAATCTCAGGAACCTTCGATGTCATCTCTACCCAAATTTCCCTACCAGTTATGTGCCAGACTGTTGACAAGCCTGTGCTAACATCCTTCCTCCAAGGTGGATAGCTCCAGGTGCCCCCCAGGTCCATCACATGTTTGAAAATTCTTCCTAGGTCTTACTCAGATCTGCTTCTCTGTACACTCTTTCTTTCTCTGTCCACTGGGAATTGCCCTCAAATCCAAAGGCTTGAGAAACTTTCTTTCTTATTTGAAGACAGTCTATTCAATGTTTTTGTTTTTTTTTTTTTCCTTTAAGTTAAACGTTTATATCTTCAAATATTTAACCTAACATAACGTTTGACTCCTCACCACAAACCCCAGGACCTTCTGATGTATTCTTCCTAGTCTTCCCTCACCCAAGAACCTCAACCCCATCACAGCACTCAGGGAGTTGTCACGGTGAACCAGGGTGGATAAGTCACGTCCCCTGTTCTGTACATTGCATCTTCATTAAGGCCACCTGGGAAAATCCTGTTTGCTCTTGATAATGCCTTCATCATCCTGCTGACTTATATTGAACTTGTAATCAGCTGAAATCCATAAGCCACATGTCTCCCAGCAATCCTTGTGCACTTCATATTATACCTGTACAGAGCACCCCTTAATGCCTTTGAATTTCATGTTGCAGCCTTCCATCTGTTTGCAGTGTAAAGGTCTACCTCGACTCCTCTCTCAGTCACATCCTCTGCCAGCTCTTCATTGGCAAATGTGATGGGTGCCGGGAAAGCCCACTTTAAAGCCACTAATGAAAAGTTGGCCTGGGAAGACAGACCAAAAGGCCCTGAGAATCAGTAGTACAGGCATTCTCTCTACACTTACTGTCCCCTCCCCTTGGAGTTTGATATCTCAACCAGTTCTGCCCCTCTGATTTTACTCTCACACAGTCTGCCCTTTCTCAGGTCAATATCCCTGTCACAAGAGACCATGCAATGTCACACTCCTATAAATGAGGAAACAAGATTTGTCCAGAAAGACTTGTTCTTGGTGAAACCAAACCATGTTGGAGAGGTCACTGTCTCTATTTCAGAGCACTCCAAAATTATCTTTTAAATAGCCTGCTACAGAATTCCACCCAAGATCTTAATCATCAGCATCAGTTTTCAATAGCTACTATGTTGTTGGAATTAGGACATTCGTCTATTTCTGGTATTCCACTCTCTCTCCTAACCTCCTCAATTATCAGTTATTATTGAAAGCAGATTAGCAGCATCTTCAGAATCCTTAAGCTTATCCCGCAATGATATTCTGCAAAAGTTCAAAAGGTTTTGAATGCAGCTGCAGTAGTGAGAACATTTACTTTCTAAACTCTAAGAGAGGTGGTTAGGACAACAGACCTCCCTAGGTTTCACTATAGTGGGTCCAGATTAGGTGCATCCCCTTCTTTTCCCCCATACCTATTTTATTCAGATTTAGGTTCCATGTCATTCAGTATGCATTGGTTGTCTAGCCCAAAAACCTGCTCTCTGTGCCCCTAGGACAAGCAAATTCTAGTTCTCTAATTTTATTTCCCTAAATATGTTTAGCATCCTGTAGCCATGACCTTTAAAGAAATAAATGTTTAAAACATTTTTGTTGCCAGGCACAGTGGCACACACCTATAATCCCAGTGACTTGGGAGGCTGAGGCAGGAGGATTTCAAGTTCAAAGCCAACCTGGGAAACTTAGTGAGACCTGTCTCAAAATTTAAAAATAAAAAAGGCTGGGGGTGTAGCTCAGTGGTAGAGTACCCCTGGATTCAATCCTTGTTACCAAAACCAAAACCAAAACAAACCAAAAAACTTTTTTTTGTGTTTTCTCCACTTTAAAATATTAAAAAATATAACTTAATCATATTCTTAGGTAATTTTATTCTTAAATAATGGAGGAAAAAACAAGCAGATAGGTTTAATAGCTCCATCATCATCATTTTTATTGAATTTTCACTAGCTACAAGAACACAATGCCAAATTACCCATATTTGAAATAGGCATAAACTTTGTATCGTAAAAAGTGTAATACTACCCTTGTTTTCTCTAGAAAGCAGATTTTTCTAGAGGGAAAGTTATATATTGTATATATTAGAAAATACACACAAATGTTCACTCAGTCTGCACCTGCTTGCTTCAGATGCCGCTGGGGATGCTCAGAGGTGCTAGAGAAAGTCTCGTCTCCTGGCCTTTGATCCTGGTACATGTCTCACTTTAGAGCAAGGTGGAATTCTTAAGCCACCTACGATGGATGTGATTGAGACAGGAAGATACAGCAGGTGTCATTGAGCTCATATTTAGCATTGATGTATAATTTCAGCAGAGACAGGATAGAAAAGTCATTCCCAAGCCACAAAATAAGCATGATTTCAAAAAAACAGGAGAGGAAAGAAAGGCCCTTATATGCTCAAACAGAAGTAAGGAAATTGCTTGATGATCCAGCCCTGCAGCTGGTGGCCACGCCGCACGGCCCCTCCTCCACAGCACGGCAGCTCCAACAATTGGCTCCAACATTTCACATGGGAGTCCACAGGAAGAGCGAGTTTTCATGTATATTTTTTACATCCAAATTAAATTAACTCATGGAATTTTCCACCCTTAGGAATTAAAGTAGCAGCTCATGAAGTAATTCAGTTATGTCATTCATACCAAAACAGAAAATACTGGCGCAACTTGGCACTGTTTAAAAGCCAAGATCAGGCCTTGGTCGTTTTAGAATTTTTTTTCGAATTCCATGGCTGTTGTTATTTTAACTTTTATTGTGGCTGTAAATTCTTCAAATCAAAAAGTATCTCAGTTGCCTAGAAAACACAAGTGTAGAAGGGACTCACAGTAAGACAAGGGCGTTGGCAGAGCAAAACGAAAGCTGGAGCGCCAGCCGCGTTCTCTGTAACTGGAGGGTTCTACCTAATTGGTTGACCTTCACAGTTGTGCATAATTATAGCTTCCTCTGTGTCCATAAATCATCCGAGAACTGTAAAGTTGAGTTGAACCCAGAGATCTGTCCAATATTAGTAACATGACATCTGAGGGGAAGCATTGTCCTGATACAATAGCCATACTCTCTTAAAAGCAGTTAATTGGACATACTGTGCAAAACCACGGGCCAGGCTCCCCACATTTCAGTTTGCCTTCTCCCTGGCTTTTCTGCACGCAGACCTTCTCGTTTGGAGCTCAAGTGTGTGAAAGTTATTGGAGAATGGTAGTCCCTGGGTAATGTTTCTGTAAGCTGCCCAAAAATTTTCCCCGTAGTCTAGATGGGAAACAGCTGGTTTTTGTTTTAAAAGCTGCTTTGCGAAACGTCTGAATCTTGAGATGGAGAACTGAGGTCACCGTTAAAGCAGGTGTCCATGAACAAGTGGGAAAGAGAGGGGCCCGCCGTGGGTTAGCTTCTGCAGGGCACTCCCCACCCCCCACCCAAGGGGAAAGTGTTGACGTTTGCTCCTTTATTTATAAAGGACACAAACAGGTCTAAGGAAGTAATCGCATTAACAGTACAATTAGAAACCGAGTGTCTTTGAACATAGCCCGCGCTTGTGTGAATAATTAGCCCAGTATGAAAGAAACCAAAATGGTCATTTCCCCCACAGGGCTTCAGATACAAGGGTTCAAGGCTCCACTCTCCCTCGGAGATCGTAAGTGCTTGAATTTCCTCTTTAAACACCCCAGGAATAAATAGAACTATTATTTCAAACAAGTAGTAGCGTAACTAACTAGGTCTTCCGAGTTTTTTGGATGCAGACTCAGGGAAAGGGGATCAAGAAACCTGACATGGGCAAGATCCATACTGAAGCATTTTTGCAAAAAAGCCAAACAAGAACATGAGGAATCACTAAAGCCCAGGGAATGAACGTCAGGTATCCACCAGTCTGAAGATGAAAGGAAGTCAGCCTCCTCCCCTGGGAGCGGGTGGTTATTAGCAGCTGTTTATCCAGTCGGGAATAGAGATTAACATTGTAAATTTTTTTTTTTTTTTTTTTAAGAACTAGAAGAAAATTTGTTTGGGAAGTTGGCTCTTCATATCTTGTCACTGCTTTGCCAAAAAAAACTTCCTTTCTCAGAACACATGTACTGAGTTGAGCAATGTTATGATTCTCTGAGAAGCTCTGGATTACCAAAAAGTCTATCTCCATTAAATAGAACAGAAAAGGGCAGAGAATGGATGGACGCTTGCCCATGACACGTTCTGTTATAGACTTTGCAACGTGAAGCTAGCTGCCAGCTGTTTGGTCTGTTACCTGTTCTTCAGCCCGACTTAAATGGGGCATTCCACCCTTACTCCTCACGTTCCCTCCCCAGCTCAACCTTTGCCACTCCAAGGTGCATGCAAATGGATTTTGCAAATGCCTACTGCTTGCAAAGGATTTTTTTTCATGAGATATTAGGGAAGTTGCTTAGTACTTTGGGGTCCTAAAAAAAAAGAAAAAAGAAAAAAAGAAAGAAAAAAGAGAATTGGATATTGGTATTTTTTTCTTGATTCCATGCTACTCTTAATGTCATTTTCTTTTATTAAATCCTTTCTTTTGCTTTTGATCTTATTTATAGCAGAGCCACTGGTCATATGGAAACTATTATTGTATAGCTGGGAGATGAAAGACTGCATTGCAGTTAAATAAGAGTGAATCATTTGGGCCAATAATACACACATACAGTGAGGTACCATTTGTGTCCAAATGCCTTGTGTTGTTCACTTTGTAGCAGAGCCGTTGAAGTTTATAAAGGGCTTTACAAAAATCTGCTTTTTGTCAGAAATATGTAGTCTGACAATAAGAAAACACATGTTAACACACAGTCCTTGGCTGTGTGCTTTTCTTCACACACACACACACAAGTAATACTGCTTATTGATATAAAAATAAAATTTTCATTTACAGTTGGGATATTATTGAATTACTATTAAACATCATTTTTAAGAAATATGTTTAAATAATCTACATCAAAATTCTATCCGTCCTTCAAAACCTATCTAAACTTCCCCCTTCTTTAAGTAGTCCTGGTTTTCCCAAACAGATACAACTTCACTGTCCTTTAAAAATGTGTGTGATCTTGTGTTTTTTTAAGACATTCATCTTGTTCTGCTTTATACCATAATTATATTACCCTGCCATTAAAATATAAGTGGCCCCAAAATAATAGTTGTCTTTTATTATTTTTCCCTGCAAATGCCTAAATAGTGTCTTGCAACATTCAAAAGGCATTCATTGAATTAAATGGACCATTTATTATTGATGGAAACATGCTAAATGTATATTTGACAGTGCCAAAGGCTTAGATTTCAGACAGACTCACAGGTACCTGCCCTGGGTATGATCATCTCTATTTAGGGACCATACCCTTGTACATTGTAATGAAGTACTGTCCAGTGACCTACACCCAGGCACTGCCCTTGGGACACTCACTCTCCAAGGCAAGTATAGCCTTGAGGAATAGCAGCAAAACAAAATCATTGAAGTTTAAGCCCTGTGTTATTAAATGGCGCCCTGGAATTTTTGTTGAGGGTGGTGTCTGCAGTGAATGGTCAGAGAAGACCCCATGCAGTTCCAGAAAGTTGATGAGAAAGTGCAGGGTGCCGATGGCCCTGAAGGGTTAGAGGCAGGGGATCTATAGAACTAATGAAAGAGAAGCCAGCCCAGGGGACAGAAGGGAGGACCTTGTGTAAACCCTGGTTTGCAGGAGTGAGCCCAGCAGGTGAGAGGCCATGAGTAGGTAACTAAAGATTGAGACTGAGCAGTTTAAAAATAGGCAGGAATCAAAATGGTCCCAGAATATCCAGGTGAAGATGCAGCAGCACAAGTTAGAGATCTTAGATTGTTGATAGAGCAGTGGAGAGCCATGCTGGAATCTTAATAGGCAAGCCACCAAGTGATGCTAAGAGAATATAGCATTCTAAAGGTGAGGATTTGGAAAGTGATGGAGGGGGGGAATATTTCATTAGTTTAGATGAGCTTCTTTGCACTTCCCCCTTTCCAAATATTTCATGTTAAATGTATGTTATTGGATAATGAGAAGCATTTTAAAATTAAAGGACAAGGTAATGGTAAATCCAGAGTGTTGGAGTGTCTATGCTGTCTACAGAGTGTGGAGGTCAGCAGCAAGACTGCATGCACACAGGGGTGACCCACTTCAGGGATCCAGAATCCCAAGTACCCATCAAGTGTTCAGTTGACTTTTTTTTTGCTTCAAACCAAAGAAGCTCCTTCTAAGTAACTGCAAGATTTCACTATAATCTCTGTGCTACATGGGTTTGATTCACTGGGGATAGATTAACTTTAGTTCCATAAAACCTACTTTCTAGCCTGCCACCTGGAGCAGGGAAGAGATGAAACGGGTTCTGCTAACCTCCCTCCATAGTCCCCGGGTCTTACGCTACATCCGTTGACGGTTTCCGCTGTTGGAAAATGATGCTGAGAATTGGTGGCAGGGTGGGGTGGAGACACAGAAGAGAGAAATGAAACAGTTTTAGTAGATGGAATTTGTGAGTTAGAAAAAGAAAGATGAACCCAATTCAGCTTACACCCATTTGCATCTCAAATCATATCACAGGATCATTCATTATAACCATTTTGTGGACAGTCCAGAGGACTTTGAATGTAGCTGATCACATGACAGATAAGACTGCCAACCTCAGAATCATTTAGATTATATTTAAATCCTCTTGAAAATTATTTTGTTATCTGGAGAATAAGCATTATTAAGCAAACCTCCAAGAGTTGCACAAGAAGGAATTACATTAAATTCCAGACAAAGCATGTGGCTGTGATATTGTTAGAAAAAAAAAAATCATTAGGTGTTCTCATGACATTTATGAAATCTCTCAATGAACGTTTTAAGAATCTAATCAAAACCCAAGCAAAATAGCTGAATCATGATCTGACTTCAGTGAGAATTCCTTTAAATAAAGCTTATTCACATGGACAATTTTTAAAAATTGTCAATAATCTTTTAAACTGAGGAATACAGAAGTTATGGTTGAAGAAGGGTTTCCCAGTGTGAGGACTTTGTCTCCCATGAGTCGGGTCAGGTCTTGCTTTCTCGCAGTTTTCCTGTCTCTGATGGTGTTCCTCACAGTATCCACCTGCTGCTGCCATATGAGCCTCTGAGTTCCATCTATGAGCCAACAGAAAACTTTGCACAACCACATTCTGCCTTCTGAAAAGATGCACTTCTGGATTGAATGGTATTTTGTACACGTGAGAAAATAAGTTTGCTTTCCTCTAATATGACAGAGATCTGGCAAAGTAATTGAAACTGAAATCTAGTACTCTACAACTGTCATATATAATTGATATTTCAGGGGGAGATTACAGTTCAGCACCCAAACTGTTTGCTGTGTCAATAGGTTCTAATTACAGTGAAAGCCCATTGACTTTTCTCTCTTACTTTACAAGAGTAAAGTAAAAGACATCAGGACATTTTTCTTTGTCTCATTTTCCTTGATCTTTTTTTTCTTTCTGAAAAAAAAAACATCTAATGTGAAGAGGGAAATTTTGAACCCATGCCATGAATTACAAGCTTTAATTTTTGATATGTCAAAATGTATCTAAGAGCATAGTATGGTTTTGCGTCATTATCACCTGGATCTAGAAATGAGCGACAAGTTACCTCCAGTTCCTGTCCTACACTCTTAGAAGGATTATGGTAGAATGCAAGTAACTGGGGTCTGAAAGCCTGTTTTGAAGCACTTATCTCTGGAGATAACATTAACTAGGATTGAATAACTGCCAAATGAAATTTAATACATTTTCCCATCCATGAAATAGGCCTCTTAAATACAACAGAATAATTACTTTCACAATACTCCCTGGAAACAAAGAGAGCAAAAGCATTGAATGTTTTTTTTGTTTGTGGCATTTGTTGTTAGCTTGAGGATAAGGACAGGATATTTACCAAGATGCTGTAGGCAACCCCGCATCCCTGTATAAAAACAGCCTGGCCAACAGCCACCTAATTTGAAGCTGCATGTCTTTTAAATCGATTTATGTTGGAGGACTTGTGGCAAATATTAAATTTTGTAATTTAGTTAGACAGTTTGGCCTTGGCCTGAGTTGGTGAACTTTAAATTTTTTCCTATGATAAAGAAAACTAAAATGATCTTCAGATCTGGATACTCATATGCACATATATGCCTGAAAATGTCTTTGTTATAGGTGTGTGTGTGTGTGCACACATACATGTACGCACATTGGTTTAAAACAAAATCTCCAGAAAGTAAACCCCCTTGGACCCTGAACTCTGCTTCCCTCCCCTGTGTATGTTTATATGCCCGTTCAAATTGTTCAATGTTAAAAAGTTTCCTGAGTTCAAGATCTATTTTAGTTCTCCAACTGGACATTGGCTAAGTCACTCAGCCATTCTCCACCTTAGCACATTTTTTTTTATGAAATTGAATTTTACCTAACTTATTTCCAAGTTCCTCCAAACCCTGAAAGTCTATATTCTGGGAATTTAAAGAACTTCTAGTAAATCAGTCTTTTCCCCAGAAAGTATGATCACTTAAGATTATGATGCTTAATTTAATTATTCCCAATGATAAATTCACAGAGGATAATTGAAATGGATGTGCCAGAATTGGAATCTATCTTGACCTAAGATACAGGGTAACTTAGATATCTGTACATAGAGGTACCAGTCATGACTTACCAGGTATGCAGACAATCAGGCCAAGCCATGTTTGGGCCATGTGATTCTATCTGCTCATTCTTTTGTAACTCATTGGATCACAAAACAGGGGGTCCTAGGGTGGCCTATTCATAGCATAGCCTATGTCTGCTTCAAAGTGATGTATTGGCCCTTGGATGGTCTTGGCATTCAGAACCTGGAAATAGTAAGAAGAGAGAGAGGGAGTTAGAACCCCTAAAGAAATGTACCAAGAGACACCATGAAAGAGGAAACCAGGCTGTAGTCAGAGTGACAAGCATCGAGTAGATTAGATAATGTTTTCTGAATTAATAAATGTATTCTGATCAACTGATTAGTAATTATCTAATAATTATTAAATTATACCTGTATCTTTTAGCATAATTATATCTAAAACTACATTCTAAGCAACCATGACAATGTTCTTAAAGATTGCAAAAAAATGCAATCAGTATTATTTAACTGCTTTTATAAGTTGCTTTTAATTTTATTGTTATCTAAATGTTTATCAAAAATAGAACTTTAATGAAGTATGAATTTTCTAAACATAGGTACCATATGTCATTCTTCGAATCAACTTGTAGTTTGAAAGAATCTGCTTTTTCCACATTATTACCTATTTGTTATAGGAGAGGTGGACACATCCCTGACCCCTGTATTTATTAATGGTGGTATTGGGTCCTCCATCTTATTGCTGAGCTGTTCCAGTGGTAAATTTGTGTTATCATCCACCGTCTTTCTTACTTGGCTCTCCTGTGAACAGAAACATTTCTGAAGTAAATAGGGTTGGAATGTGCTGTCTGGGGCCAAGTAAGCAAGCAGTGGAATTGATCCTGGAGAATCAGACTCTTCACCACATGGATCTGAACCTGTCAGCCATCATCCTCGTGTCCTGAAATACACAGCAAAGCCTTAAATATTAACAACTTTATCTACTACTTCTTTCATGGAAATTGACTGATAGTATTTGAAATGACCTAGTGACCCGTAGAAAATAGAGTGAGGTAATACATATACCTAAAATCCAAACAAAATGGTAGTTGAAACAACTATACTTTCAGTTGTATTCATCTTCTTTACAATTTCACTGTCATTGTAGAGGAGAAAGACTTAAAATCAACCAAATGTGAAAATAGACAATGAGTGCAAAGATGATCATAAGTGAAGGTAGATTAAAGCTTGAGTGCTCAGAGCTCTTGGACTTCATGCGCTCTCAGTTTTATGTCATAAGCAAGTGTTTTCAGACAAGATATAAACCGTGTGTAACCATTATGTACTCATTGTTTTACATATACTTTTTTTTTTTTTTTTTTGGTACCAGAGATAGAATTTAGAACTCGACCGCTGAGCCACATCCCCAGCTCTATTTTGTTTTTTTAAATTTAGAGACAGGGTCTCACTGAGTTGCTTAGTGCCTTGCTTTTGCTAAGGCTGGCTTTGAACTCAAGATCCTCCTGCCTCAGCCTCCAGAGCTTCTGGGATTACAGGCATGCTTCACTGTGCTGGGCTTACATATATTATTGATACTCTTTATGGTAAGCCTGAGAGACTTGCTCTCTATGACTTAGTGTTGTTTTCTTTGTTTTGCATTTGAGCAACTTGAATAATGATTACACAGCTAACAAAGAAACCGGCTTCATTTAGGTTCTAGACACTTCTGCTCTCACTGTTATACCAGTTATAGCGAATTTCCTAATCAGCTGAGGCAATAAATAAAAAATATAAAGGCAATTGGCTCTTATAAGAACTATTTATAAGAACCATTCTGAATGTGATGCAGAGGGAGAAATTTTTCAAGATTAATACCTTAATATGATTTAAATAAAAAAATAGAACATTAGCCTTAAATGATACCACCGATGACCACAAATGCTTGAGAGTGTTTATAGAATGCTTATGAAACATAAAGAGCAAGTTGCTCTGCTAAGCTTAAATCAGTGCTCATCCTCAATGATTCCAACTGAGTACCATCCTTTGTAGAAATTCAAGAAATTAGATTCATTGGAAACAGCAACAAATATGAATTGGCTCTACGATAATTATTTAGGTTCACATTGATTTTTAGATTTTAGCTGTCATTTGATCAAGGCCTGTCAAATTCATGCTTCCAAGTTGAGGTCTTAGACCCAAAGTATAATCACTGAATCTATCTTCTGTATGCACAAATGTAAGTATGGCAAATCAAAACCTGGATGTAAAATGACTCTTCTTCCTTCCTGGGGAAAGAATGTCGTATAGAAAGAGTGAGCAAGGCGTGGTTGAAGGAATGGGGTAGACCAGCCTGCCTGTAAGAGAGTGGACCCCAGTCTCAGAGGAAAGCCGGGATGGTGTGGCAATAGTTGAGTGTATGGGACGGGCTTGCACTTGTAGCACAGCTGGAACTCTGGGCCAGCGGGAGAGATCCACCAAGAGGCCAGTTTGTGGTTAAACATGGAACGAGGTCAGGGTCTCAATGCACAGAACAGACATACAGGGGCTGACCTACCCCGGATCAGCAAGTGTATGTTGCAACACAGGCACCCGGTGCCATAGCGCGGACTCCCAGCCTCTCAGCTGAAGTGCTTATATTCCGTGGTGTGGACAGTGTCCTTTACTCTTCTCACTGTTTTCAATCTGAACAATTAGTACAACTTATGTGATCCTCCCCATGCCCGCCCCCAGCAAATTATTGTCTTTTGTATTATGTAGGAGTGTGTATATACATATACATATAAACTACATCCATATATTCACACACACACACATACACATATAAAATTCTTGATACTTGGCTGCCTTTAAATAATGTGCAAGTGCTTCAGTCCTGTGATTTTCTTGTTGCTTCACATTGTTACTGTTGTTGCGTTCTTTGGAAATACTCTTATAAAACATTTTGGTACCAAAGAGTGAAAATTCTGCTTTGTGATCTTATATATATATTTTTGAATTAGAAAAAGTAACCCTTGATTCAGAGTTGAATAAATTCATGCATAAATATTTTTTAGTGTTAGACCCACTGGCTGGCATAAATGCTCCCTTAACAATAGGCTAAGGAAAAAAAAAAAACTACATAAAAACACAAACGCAAATTTATGTTTCTCTTGGTTTACAAATGCTTAATGGTTTTGCTTTAAGGCATCTGCTATAAAGTCAGCAACTGCTGTCCCAGTGTCACAAGTTCAATGTCTCTGGACCCCATAGTAGGTAGTAGTAGTTAATAAAAAAAAAACTCAGCAGTATTTTTTTTTTCTCTCCAAATCAAGTAATCATGCTGTACTCTATAATTTTATTCTTGGAAACACAAAGAGTGTTTACAATATGGTGTCTTTCTAGGATCAGAGTAGTGGAGGGAAAAAAATGGAAAAATGTCCAAACATCCTCACATGGCAATCATGGCTTTACTGGTGTGTTTAATAAAACCTTTATTGGTACATTTTCCGGTGTGGTGGCATTGGCACAAATGGTCCCCCTTTGGATTTGGAACTCAGCAGCTGATGAAATACAGTAAACATTAATTTGGAATGGACTGCCAGTGTTGGAAAGCCAGGTGACATTTTATTATATTTGTACCGAGCAGGGGCTATGTCCCATACTGCTGTAGCTTCCGCTGTCAGAGGCTTAGCTGGCATTATGGGAAAAAAAATGGCAGGCCTGAGAATCTTATCCCCTGAAATGAAAGTCGAATGCCAAATTGAAATTCCTGTAGGATTTCCGATAGCAATGGGGGAATTGAGAAGCCCACAATTAAGCATATGGGCATTAAGATAATTGTCAGATCTGTTGGCGGACATGATAGAAGACAGATGGGTACGAATCCGTGCGCTCCACTGCAGCACCCTGGGAGACAATTTGACGTTTTACCTGCCTGAGCTACTCTGCCATATTTGTCACTGGATGTACAGCACGGCATCTCACTGAGCGTTAAGTGTTTTTGCAGAGAACTCTAGGTGCATGTGCAGTCCTCCAGCGCCCTCTAGCGAAACGCATGTGGGAGGATTGTGGCCAGCCTTCCTGCTTCAGGTCCTGGCTGCCCCTGGAAACAGCTGTGGTGCCTCCCATGCCCACTGATCACAATGGCTCCTCTCATGCTTTCAGGTTGGGGCCCATCGTGAAGATGGCGTGGCCCTGAGAGGCAGCCATTCTCTTCTGCCAAATCAGGTTCCGGTTCCACAGCTTCCTGTCCAGTCTGCGACTTCCCCTGACTTGAACCCACCCCAGGACCCTTACAGAGGTAAGTGTGCCTCGGAAGGGCCCTTCTGACCTCCTGTAAACAAGACACACGGTGTTGTTTGCCCCGTGTCCTTGGTGGGCAGCCCTCAGGAAGCATTGGCAGAAAACCAAGAATCAAATTTAGTATAAAAACGGTAAGTACATGGGAAAGCAGTGAGAACCTAGCCTGCTAATCGTGTTTCTTCAGTAACTGTTTTCCTCCAACATCCTCTGAAAATCCTGGTCCCATTTCAGTAGGGAATGAGACAGCAGACTGATGAGAGGAAATTATATTTTAGCTATTTCCACATTTTACCCATTCAGGTCCTCTAATGTGGTTAGTTGTGGCCTGAAAATGATGTTTTCAAATGAATAGGATGGAAGGAAATTGTTTTAGTTGTTTGAGATGGAAGGAAGTATAGGTACGTTTTTAAAGTGGAACATGGTTGTGGTTTTCGCTCTTGAGTCATCTAGCCATGTCATGGTGCCTCGTGTGCCTGCCTTTTCATGCCCCCAAGAAGTGGTGCTACAAGGTCTGGATCTAGGTTCTCTGTGCGACTCACTGGCCAGCTGACTATCGGTCATTTCAAGAATATCTTCTCATTCCCTGCACGTTTAAAATAAACACAATAACACTGCCTCCGGAATCCATATAATATCTTTCAACTGTTAACTTTTATACTCATCTGAGTGTTAATTATATATACGGGTATGGCTATTCAGTTTTAACTGAGCAGTAATAATCTGGCAGAGCTCTTGGTTTTGCTCTCTTTGCCCTAGATCTGTACTTTTCCAACTGTAACGCGAAAAGCGTGAACCAAGGATCACATCAAAAGGCTGATTCTGATTTATTAATTTTGGAATTTGGCCTTTCTAGTGGCTCCCAGGTGATAAGGATGATCCTGGACCATGGACCAAATTTTGAGAAATAGGGTTCTAGGATACATAGATTGCAAGTGGAAGGAAATACTTAATAGACATTTATCGACTAAGAAATAAAATTACATTAAAGTCACCTTTTAAAACATAGTGTGATAAAGCTAGAATATTCTTCAGTGAGCAGAGAACTGCCTTCCATATGTACCATTTTTAATGCTGATTACTCCCTGAGAATAAGAGAAGCCTGATTTCAGAATATCATTAGGGTATCTATTGAAGTCTTGACTGCATATATTTAGCGTACTCCCTGGGAATTATATTTTAAGGACATTTTTCTATTAAATCATTGCATATGGAAAAAAAACTCAATATAATAGCTGATATTTACTTGGGTTCTTAATCAGAACATTGAGGTGTGTGATTTTCATGATTATGATTTTCATTGCAATTAAGTTGATGTTTTGTAGACAGTGAAATTACCATCTACTCCAAAAGATTGCAAAATAGAATTTAACCTCAGAGCCAATGCAGGGAAAACTTATTTCCGCAGGTGCATTTCTGAAACTTCACCAGAGAGCAGGGAAAGAGTGACAGAAGGATCACAGTTCAGCAGTGCGAATCGTCTGGCTGGCAGCCTCGGGGTCGGGGGGGTGAGTGTTTGTGCACCAAGGTTTTAGCAAACGTGTCACCTGGTCTCTTTTTTTTTCCTATAGGCATGCCACCAGGACTTCAGGGGCAGAGTGTCTCCTCCGGCAGCTCTGAGATCAAATCTGACGATGAGGGTGATGAGAACCTGCAAGACACAAAGTCTTCTGAGGACAAGAAATTAGACGACGACAAGAAGGATATCAAATCAATTACTAGGTCAAGATCTAGGTAACAGTATATCATACTGTCGCTTCATTTAATTCCTTTATTGGACTTTGATGAAGTGAACAGAACAGGAAGAAACTACTGAGTTTTTTCCTGGCAGGTAAATTTACAGATCAAAAGAAAATTGAAGGCCTCTTCTAGAAGTACTAAAAGTATCATTTAAGATACCTGTACTCTAGTGAAGCCTAAAATGTTTTTGCATTTATGAATTTGGACCCAATGCTGATTATACACAGTGCAAAAAAAAGAAAAAGAAAAAAGATTTATAATGGATGCAAGTGCAAATGGTTCATTTTAAAAACTATATTCTACAAATTTGGTCAGAAATGTTCTTTCTAAAAAGTGATCATAGGCATGTTAAAAAGTCAAATAATGTATGTGTGCAACTGTAACTGTTTTCTTAAAATATTGATTTCCCAGCTTTATCCTAAACATGTTAATGTATAGAAGAGTAATTCCTCGATTGCTAATCTTTTCCCTCCCAGACTTTACAGAAAACAACTGCACAAGAATAGCTTCCAGTTGGTCTTAAGTATCTGATATCTTTCAGCTAGATCTGTCTCTTTGAACTTTAGTAATCAGATGGGTTTTTGAATGCCATGGACACCCATGTGCTTTGCCTTAATTCCTTTGGGCGGTTTTTATTTGAGAATTAAACCAATTGTACTGTGCCTGCAGCTTCCCTTTTAAAGGCTGTGGTGCTCAAGGTTAGAGCTAGTGTTCTTAATGAATTAAGAAGATGCTTCCTTTTTACATTGGCTTTATAATTACTGGGGCAAATTACATTACATGTCCTGCTGCAAGTTACAAAAATGCTCAGTGCTTCTAGCTAACCCCTTTCTACCATCGCTACGGTTTTCTGATTCTTGGCCACTTGGCAAGATAGCCCAGGGTGGGAATTTCACATTCTTCACAGTCTCTCTCTTAGTCTGGTCAGTTCTTGGTAATATAACTTACATATATTAACGGATTCTTTGAAGTTTCAGAACACCATTTTAACTTGCTATTGAGAACCTTCTTGTTTTCAAAGGTCACTCTGATGACATTTACTTAGGTATGCCTCCAAGACTGTGTTGTGAAGCAGTGCTTTTCAAATCTAGGCAAATTATTTGCATAACTAATTTATTTATAAGTGAATAACCAATTCTAATCAGTTATTAGCCTGAAAATCTTTGGAAGACAATTTCCTATTTTCTAGTCCCTTCTGTGTAAGGTGTGGCACATGATTGATATATAAAAATATTACCCAAATTTTTAGCTTCAGGGCAGGCCCACCAGAGATTTCCTTTGGGCTTATTACAGCCTGTTTGCTTAGCAGGGTGCAAGAGCGAATTAATAGTAAACTGATTTTCTTTGGCAACAGCAGGGATCATGAGTAAGAAAAGGGGGGGGATAAGCAGAGAACTACGGAAGGTTAGGAAGTGGCTAAAGAAGCCCTTTTCTGGTTGGTTCCATTGAGTTGTGTGTCAGCCAGCACACACCTGTGGCCAGTGTTGCCACATGGAAAGGAGTTTCAGCTGTGGGAGGGCAGTATGGTCTTTGAGCCTCTTTCTTTAGTGTCTTCATCTTTCCTCACTAACTTTTTCTTCTGTGTGTAAGTGTTCTTGGCTTCTATACATCATTACGCACTGTGTGTCCTTGGATCCTAAGAATACTACTTTTAATTTTTGATTGATTCGAGCTTCTCCAGTGTACTTGGTCCTTTTTGCAATTTGGAAGTTACCCAAGGATTTTCCAAAAATGGAAGATCAGAGCCATACTTTTTAAGCCAGCATTCATTAAATGTAGGTCAAATTGACTCAATAACTATCCACATGTCTCCCAGTTCTGAAATGCTTTGTGCAGTGAACATTTCCCATGTGGAATTTCAAGGTAGCTGCCAATCTCCTGTCCATTAGCTGAATGCCGGAACCTCTAGGCTAACTGCTGGATAGGTAGTCACCTCCATAGTATTTCTTACAACGGGGAGTCATTGCTTTTTAGTGGCATTTACTCCATTTTTGATGTCTTTCATAACCCCCAAAAAAGTTCTTGCTCATGGTCATTCACAGTGGTCATCCAGAGTTCTTTGTTTTGTTCTTGAGACAGGACGTCTCCCACACCTGCCTTTGAAAGTCCTTTGAAATGTTGGAAACTCTCCTGCCATGAAAGCTTCCTCAGACGCTCTGCCTTCCAGATGACTCATCGTCCTCTTTGCCTTCTGCTAAATGTCTAATTGGTCACTAAGATACCCAGAAACGGTCAGAACTGATCTTATCTGTGCAGTCCACACTAGGCCCAGCCATACCTTCATTATGAATCATCAGGGTGTTTTGGTTCTTAGCGAGATTCCTGTTTGCCTTCATTTTTGACTCACCATGAGGTCATGTCAATTTATAGGGGGTAGCTGTTTGGATTTTTTTATTGTTTTACAAGGCTGATGTCAATTCAGATTTCCCCAACTTATTTTGGGGAATCACAAACATCCATAATATTAAAGACCATGGAAGTCATGTTTTGTTGTGTTTTGTTTTTTTTTTTGGTTTTTTTTTTTTTTTTTTCCTTCAACTTTTCATTTACTGTGTGGAGAAAATGAGAGACACAGGTAGGGCTCATGGATTTCCAGGCCTTCAGAGCTGGGAATGGTGACCTCTGGGCATGGTCCCATTGTCTTGACTCTTATTGCTGTGATGTCTTCAACAGAGGACTTTCTTCTTGGTCCTTTTAACTTGCCAGTCTTATATTTTCTTTGACCTATCAAAATCTCTTTTTCAGTCACATATTTCCTTAGGTTTCAGATGTCACAGTGTGAAAGTTCTTCAAAAAAAGATGGCATGTGAGCGATTTTTCTGAAGTGTGGTCACAGAGAACGGGCCAAGCCTAGTGGGTAGAGGCCTGCTTGGCAGAGCGTGACTTACCCACCAAAGCTTCATTTCCCCACATCATGCTCTCCTGTTTGATTGGGGTTCCACGTGTGGGTAAATATCTTAAATATGGACCAGTGCCAAGGTCAAGTGGATGTAAAACTGACAAGGACGCAGATGGAGATGGGGAGGTTTCCTGGCAACTCTGGAAGAAAACAAAGTAATTTAGACACCTTCCTTTCCCCCACACCGTTAGAAAATGTCGCATCCTTTTTGACCCACAGCAATAATGACGATGAGGACCTGACTCCAGAGCAGAAGGCAGAGCGTGAGAAGGAGCGGAGAATGGCCAACAACGCCCGGGAGCGCCTGCGGGTCCGAGACATCAACGAGGCTTTCAAGGAGCTCGGCCGCATGGTGCAGCTCCACCTCAAGAGTGACAAGCCTCAGACCAAGCTCCTGATCCTCCACCAGGCCGTGGCTGTCATCCTCAGCCTGGAGCAGCAAGTCCGAGGTCAGTGCAGGCAGCAGTGCGGTGAGATGGGCTTGAGCCACAGCACTAGGCTTTGAAGAACCCTCAGAGGAACTGCTCAGTGCAGGCTGCTAAGACATCTGGGCAGCGGCATTGCTTACATTGTGGAGTTACAGAGCTCTCTCATAACCTTCCGTTGGTACTGTCAGTAATCGGAGCTTAGTTAGCTTTATTCATTCATTTTTGGGCGGCGGGGTACCAGGGATTGAACTCAGGGGCACTCAACCACTGAGCCACACCCCCAGTCCTATTTTGTATTTGATTTAGAGACAGGGTCTCCCTGAGTTGCTCAGCACCTTGCCATTGCTGAGGCAGGCTTTGAACTCAAGATCCTCCCGTCTCAGCCTCCCCGGCCGCTGGGATGACAGGTGTGCGCCACCGCGCTGGCTAGTTAACTGTCTTTTCCAACTCTTTTCCTCCTACAATGTTGCCGCACAAATCCTCCATATAATTCAGGTTTTACTAGTGAACAACCAAAGGAATCACTGTAGTGCCCGTTTCCTAACTGCTTCTTTCCTTCTGTCACATAAAAACTGAACCAAAGGGTCAAACACACAGAGGATGTATCACTGCCCTCCGTGAGAATCCTTGGCGTTGACTAAATGGCCTGTGCTCTCATTCTCCACAGAAAGGAATCTGAATCCGAAAGCAGCGTGTCTGAAAAGAAGGGAGGAAGAGAAGGTGTCCTCAGAGCCTCCCCCACTCTCCTTGGCTGGGCCGCACCCCGGAATGGGAGATGCATCCAATCACCTGGGACAGATGTGAAAGGGCAAGTTCGTTTTCAAATATTTCTGCAATGTTCACTCATAACTCTTGCACAAATTTTCACCCAAATTTATCCAAACTCTTAGCCAAATTTACCCCAAGTCACCTTTTCCCATATTTTTCTTTCTTGGTAAATGAGGGTTTTTTTTGGTTGTTGTTTTTTATTTTTTTTAATAAGTGTATTAATGAACTCTCCTCTCTTTTTCCCTTCTCAGGTCCAAGTTGCCACATTGCTTCATTAAAACAAGAGACCACTTCCTTAACAGCTGTATTATCTTAAACCCACATAAACACTTCTCCTTAACCCCCTTTTTTGTAATATAAGACAAGTCTGAGTAGTTACGAATCACAGACGCAAGAGGTTTCAGCATTCCCAATTATCAGAAAACAGAAAAACAAACAAAAAAAAAAAAAAAAGAAAGAAAAAAGTGCAACTTGAGGGACGACTTCTTTAACATATCATTCAGAATGTGCAAAGCAGTATGTACAGGCTGAGACGCAGCCCAGAGACTGAATGGCAATCTTTCCACACTGTGGAACAATGCATTTGTGCCTAAACTTCTTTTGGAAAAAAAAAAATATATAATTAATTTGTAAGTCTGAAAAAAATATTTAATTTAAAAAAATTGTAAACTTGCAATAATGAAAAAGTGTACTTCTGAAGAAAAACTACATGAACGTTTTTGTTGGTATTCAAGTCAGCTAGTGTTTATTATTACTGGATATTGAATAGGGGGAGCTCGGCTGCCCTAGTCACAAAACCAGCAAACGTCCTGATGACAAGAAGTGATGACATTAGCCATTCCTTAGGGTAGGAGGAACAGATGGATCTTATAGACCTATGACAAATATATATATAAATATATATATAAATATATATTAAAAATTTAGTGACTATGGTAAGCTTTTGTTCATTTGTTTCAGACTTTTTTTCTCCTGTAAAAAAATAGTACTGATTAACTTTTTTAAAAGAAAGATTTTACTGTAAATATGGATTTTTTTTTTTGGGGGGCGGGGGGGTCTTATTTCTGTCCCTTTCCCCGGTTTGTTACCATAACCTGTAGTGCCAACTCTGCTTCTGGAGGGGCAGTGCAGGAGGAAATGCTGACCCTGATGTTGCTTCTCATTCATAAATAAGTAGAAAGTCGTTTCTCCAGTCTTTTGGGAACACAGGACTTAAAAGTCACATCATGTGTAGATATTACAAGCAGCATTACCAAGACATGGCAAAACTGTTGTCTGGCTTGTAATGTTGCATTTGTGACCCTATTCTGGGATTTTCAGAGGTACAAGGTTAGAATGCTACAATGTTACCACTGTGCCTTCCAATGTTTATATCATCGGAAACATAACATAATCAAAGTGGCTGTGATTTAACAAAACGATTAAAGTGTTACCTACCTGTGTAGCCGGAGTAGTGTGCAGTGAGGCGTTTCTGAATACATGGTCAGATTTTTGGAAAAAAAAAAAAAACCACAAAAAACAAAAACAAAAAAAAAATGAAGTTCAAAAACCGTCAAATGAGAAAATTGCAAGTAGTGTGACAGAGCTGATTGATTTTGTTGCTTTCTTGATTTTTTTTCAAAATGGGTTTACTAAAAAGTAGATGACTTAACTAACCTGCCTCCTCCTTCGTCTGAAAATGCCAATATTCAGTCATCCTGCAGCATTATAATAAGCCTTATAAGTCCTAAAGCATTAAGTTGCACTTTTTTGAGGAGGGGTAGTGCAGTATTTCTCTGGCCAGTATGAATGAAGTTTATACTTAACCATATTTGATAGAAACGTAGACCAAGCTATGGCACAGCAACTCATCAGATAGCTAGCTTTGACGTCTGGGCACAATTGAACCAATTTCCATCGTAAATCTTTCTAATGATTGACTTTGGTGTATAGTGCAGTAAACAAATAGTGCTCCTAGTTAAGTATTTGTCAGCATCCTTTCGTGTCTAACTCGTTTCTATTTTTACAGCCACACAATCTTGGCATGTATTAAGAAAAAAAAAAAACAATCCCTGTTCAAGTAGTTTTTCCACCTATCAGCACTGAGTAAATGCCATAAATCCATCGAAATGGTCTAAATGTTCCATCTGTTCTCCTGTTTTGCCAGTTATATAGTAATGAAATACATTTGTAAATTTTATGCAACAAATGGCAAACGTATCCTTATTTTGAAATTGTGTATGTAAAAGTTATATTTTTACATGTAGACTCTTGTTATTATGTGTTTTAATACATTGTATCAGTTTTTGTTTTTCTAAACTGTGTGGTTTTAAAAAAAAGTCTCATTTAAATGATATAGTGAGCTACAAGAATCTGAATTTTATGTTCATTTCTGAAAATGTAAGAACAAATAAGATAGTTACCACGTGGTCATCTTTATAAACCCATAAACATTTTGATTAGCTGTGTGTGTGTGTTGAAAACTGTAAATATGTTCAGTAGCGATAAAACTAAAATACTTTGATTTGTTGATAAGTTCCTACAATGTGGAGGTGGATTAAAACCTTAGGAGAATAGCAGAAATCAGACTTCATGAAAAGTTTTTCTGGGGCTTTCCTGAGAATCGTTCTAACAAAGGAGCTCAAAAAAAGGGTATGGAAGACAATAATGTATACTCTCCCCTCCTCCTGGAATAATGGAAACCATGTGAACTTGTTCCCTCAGTATGTTAAAGATTTCCTTTTAGTGGTCCATTCTGCACTCATTTTGTATAGTCTCAAGGCGGGTATCCCTAGGAACAATATTATAGAGGAAGCAGGTATACTCTGATCACATTCAGGATAAGTGTACAGAAGGGAATATGGTGTTTACTCTTTAGGGAACTAGAAGCTCCCTGCATTGATGTACATGTTCAGAGGGCACTTTTGATACATGTTATCAGAAAGGTGCTTCATAGAGCTGAATTAAAGTTTTTCAGATCTGTAAACAAAGCAAAACATTAAATTGTAGTCATTTGGTTATTTTTTAAATTGGTGCTTTATATTTTGTTCTCAAACCGAGGAAAAGCTGCAATTTCTTGTTCACCAGCTTTGATGTATTCATTACTCCGTAATGTAATACCTCTATTGTGGAATTCCCTTTGGGCAGAAGTGAAAAACTTCCTAACGGCCACCAGAAGCTGCTCGCTGCTCTTTGCTTGGTGGAGAAACATGATCTGCACCTCTCCATAGTAATTGGGTGGTATCCCCTGTTTTAAAATAAAAGAAAGAAAGAAGAAGAAGAAAGGGAATGTGGCCTTCTTAGTGTGTTTTTTTTTTTTTTTCATTGTTTTGTAATTTTCAAACCCAGGTAAGATATTGGTATCCTGCACTGGATTTTTGAATAAAATTTAGCAGAAGACAGTTAGGATTAAAGAATATACAAAAAACAATGTCTAAAAGGTCCATACTGCACCAGGCATGCATATATATTTTATACATATGTATGAATGATGCTTAGACTGGGGATCGGTTTAAGAAACTTGGACTTTGAAAGAAACTTGGAACAGTTGATCCACCTCCACATTCAAGTGATTTATAATATGCAGAATAGGGATCTGTTCATCTAGAAATCCTTACCATTTGTCTTCGTGTAGCTGCAAGGAACACTAATGTGTATACAACAGTCCACCAGTGGTGCAACTGGTTCTCATTCAGTCTTCCGATTCCTTTAATTTTGTTGTTGTTTTTTGATTTGATTTTTTTCCTATCTCTTGAATTCTTTTTTTTTTTTTTTTTTCGTGATCTTTATTTTGATGAGGGGTTGGGGAGCGGGGAGGGAATCGAATCGAGACTTGGGGTTATGAGGATTTTCGTCTTTGCATCCAACAGGCAAATATGATGTGTCCAAAAGTGAACTTGAGTCAGGAATGAAACAATTTCAGCATAAACAAGCACAAAAATTTAGTCTGCTGGCTGACTGGAAGCAAAAGAGTCAAGATGGAATTTGATGAATTCCAACACAATGGGGCACCAGGGCCTTTAGGCCTCTTTATTTTGCTTTGGTTTTATTTGTTTTCTTTAGAGACATGCTCCTTCTCACGGGACTTGAAGTGGACTCATCTTTGTGCAGTGCTGGTTTTTGCCATACTCATTTCAAGTATTATAGACATATGTAATGGTGAAAATATATGAACTGTGGCCTTTTTCATTCTTGTTACTTGTGATGCAATTAAGTGAAGATAAGAAAAAAAAAAAAAAGCAGAGATTTACCATGTATCAGTGCCTGGCTTTTTGTTATAAAGCTTTGTTTGTCTAGTGCTCTTTTTGCTATAAAATAGACTGTAGTACACCCTAGTAGGAAAAAAAAAAACTAAATTTAAAAATAAAAAATATATTTGGCTTATTTTTCGCAGGAGCAATCCTTTTATACCATGAATATTACAAAAAAAAATTTGTCAGATTCTGAATATTTCTTCTTTGTAGATTTTTGGAATCATTATGAGTAAAAGTTTGTTACTTTATTTTACTATTTAAAAGATGTTATTTTACCATGTGTTACCAAGATGAAACTGTATGGTAGCTTTTTTTCGTTTGTTTTTTTTTTATTATTTTTTTGTTTTTTGTTTTTGTTTTTTTTGTTTCTGTTTTTGTTTTAGTTGTAGGTCGCAGTGGGGAAATTTTTTTGCGACTGTACACATAGCTGCAGCATTAAAAACTAAAAAAAAAAAAAATATTAAAAAAAGAAAAAAAGGGAAAACGTTTAAAAAAAAAGATAAAACAGTTACACCTTGTTTTCAATGTGTGGCTGAGTGCCTCGATTTTTTCATGTTTTTGGTGTATTTCTGATTTGTAGAAGTGTCCAAACAGGTTGTGTGCTGGAGTTCCTTCAAGACAAAAACAACCCAGCTTGGTCTAGGCCATTACCTGTTTTCCCATCTGTAGTTATTCGATGAAGTCATGTACATGACCGTTCTGTAGCAATAAATGTGCCATTTTTATAAACTGTTTCTGACACTTGCTTCATTTCATTTTGCATTGTCCTATGATGCTGTCCTGTAAGACTGCATCTCGATTTCATTTTCCACGTGTTGGAGGTATTGACAGCTTAACAAACAAAACATACAAAAAAAAAAAAATCACAAAAACAAATCGAAAAGCAAAGTACATGGTTGATCAAGGATGAGATGCCCTTAATGAAATGGAACGGGATGCATGCAAAACAAAAAGAAAAGTGTCTGGAGGATTCACTAATTGAAGGAGTATAATTCTTGTGTGTGTAACACTGAAACTATGCATTTGAAGAGCTCTGAACTGCGCCACTGTTTGGGGTTGTGCTGTAGGTTGCTAACTCATGTCAGCCTTAACCTTTCGGATCACTTGGTCGGCTGTTTGGCAGAACATTCTCGGCTAGATCTTTTCAGTCAAAAACAAAACAAAAAAAAATCTAAGAAGATTTATTTTGTATCACTTTGTTAAAAGCTGAATGTTGTTAACCACAATTAATATTCCACTGTATTTATACTCTCTCAAACTCTACCCTCCCTACCAACTTCTGGTTGACTGTTGACTATTAATCCAGATGTAAACAACCAGATTTTTTTTTTTTTTCTAACTTGTACAAACTGCCGCGTGTCACCTATGATGGGAGGGGAAATGTACAGATTAAAATTATCCAGTGTTATGTACTGTAAGTTAATATTTTTGTAGAATGGACATCAAATCTACTTTACAAAATTTGGAGGCTGTTTCAACATTGCACTGTAGAGATGTAAAGTAATGTACACAATGTAAAGGAATCCATGGTAGATGAGCCCTTCCTAAAGGAATGTTCTCACCATGTGCGTGGAATTGGGAAATGTCTCCGATATTGCTCTTGTATTCTTTTGAATGGGACTTTAGTGACTAGCTTACCTGAAGGAAAATGTTATCATGTCATTTGGTTCACTTGTGAAGTGCCCTCCATAGCCAAATGTTGAGATTTTTTTCTTTTTCTTTTTTTCTTTTTTTTTTTTTCCATTTTGGTTGGATTGTTTGCAGATATTTAAATTTTATGAAATTTCCAAAGATTTTGGTTGATAACTTTTTTTCCCTTCTAAATGATTTGAGATGTTCTTATGTTCTTACTGTGTGTTTTAAATATATATAAAAGAGCCACAAGCATTTAGTCTTTTAGTATTATATTTGATCATATTCCTACGACTACAGAGGGGAAAATGAGCCCGGACACCTCTTCAGTGTCTCTGATAAAGTCTATTGGTAAATTTTCCTTAAAATGGCCATCTGAGAAGGTACTCTGAACTTAGACTTAAATTGCTGGAGAAACTGAATTAGGCAGAAGTTAAGGTTCCACTAACATTAGAAATGAAGATGGAAAAAGAGGTAGGGAATTGTTTTGACTCTTGTAATCAATTCTTATAAAACAAAGTGAAATTTCTATTCTAGGCTTCAATCGTAGGCCACCTTTCTCTTGACTAACAGCCCAAGAAATGTCATGCATAATTCTCTCTAAGGGAGACTGGGAAGCATTAGGAACTGGTGCACTTCTTATATGCAAATCACCCCCAGGATCATACATTTAAATTGCACTGTGAACCCTTTTGCTCTGCCAGCCAATAGGTATCATTCAACAAGCATGTTGCTGATCCAAACTAATTACTAGTCTACATTTTCACTGGTCGCAACTTAGAAACAGGGCCAGTTGTGAAAGGTTGAGGAGGTTGAGAAGAGCCAAAGTCACCTTGGTCTTCCTGAGAAATCATTTAAACTAAGAACATCTGGGGAACAAATGGGCCCCAAGTGAAAAAATCTAGTCTTCAGTAAAGAAAGACCCATGTCCCTAGTTCCAAGCATGTGTGCACTGCATGGAGCCCCAGGAAAATGCTGGGTGCTGTGGGGTCCACAAGTCAAATCCGCCAGTCAATACCCAAGTATTTGAAATGCTAAATGAAGATCATTGAATCTACACCCAACATAGCAATCTAAAGTAGTGTTCTGCATCATGAGCACTTTGAAAAACAAATGAAATAACAGAAGAAAAATCATATATATACACATATATGTATATGTGTGTATATATATATATATATATATAAACTTTTGGTTTTTAAGGAATTGATGAATTTCTAGTGACTAGTCATGGACGCCCACTTGTTTGTGGACATAGGTTAAGAAAATTTGGTGTATGGTAAACATAACTGAAAAGGGGAATCAAACCAATCCCATTGACCTTGACTGAGATTGCTGAGGCTACCCAGATCTGGACTGATGTCTGGCTTTTCTGGGTAAAAGAAAGATCTTTTGTGTAACAGAAAATGTGGTCCGCGTTCACATCTGTTACACTATATTTAGAAGTCAAATAGCTTTGGTGTTGGCATGAACATTCTTCTAGGCAGAAGCAGAAGCTTGCCAAAGGCAGGGTGAAAATGCTCATGCAGAATCAGGTGACCAGGCGTGAGGTTTTTGACTATAACCAGCCCCTGGGTGAGAACCTCTTGTTCTTGAGCAAAAATGACAAGAATTTTAATAAGAAAATCAGGTTTTTGCAAGAAATTATTGCACTTTGCAATTTTTTTGTGTGAGTCTGGATGAGGCCATTTTAAAGATAGGAAAGTGAAGGCAAAGTGACATGCCCAAGTCCTCGGAACTTAAACAAGGAGCTCATGTCTTTGCTTTGGCCCCAGCGGTCACTGTGTGGCCCCACCTCCTAAAAGACCAGACTGTCCCTGTTTTATCATAATGCTTTCTCAACAGCTGCATAGAGGTTCATCGTTTGGTTTTTCTCTTTTCTGCCATTTTCTCATGGATTTTTTTTTTCTTTGCAGGAGACTTGCTGAGCTCCTGCAATTCTCATTTTCCACCTTATTGTACAAATGGTTGGGCTACAACTAGATAGGAAAATGTTCACGCAACAAGAGTCCTAGCAAAGTCAAATTTTCACTCTGGCTCACTTTGAGAATATATTTTTAAATATTTAAAAAATATTTAAAGTATTATTTGTTTGGGGGAATAATCTTTTGATTGGCAGAACAATTGCCAAGATAATATATAATATCCCCATATATTCTTCACCCAACTTCCCACAAGGGCAAAATGTTACATAACCATTGCACGTTTGTCCAGACTAAGACTTGACCATTGGTGCTTTGAGTTTCACTGTGACCCCTAATGTCCCTTTTCTGTTCCCACCCCCACATTGCTGCAGTCCAGCCCCCTTAGCTGTGGAGGGCTACTGGGCAGTGTGGAAGGAGGCTGCAAGGCATGCCCTGAGCCCAGGGTCTTCTCAAGTCACGGGCACACTCTGCCCAACCGAATTGTATCACAACTGATTGGCCTCTTACAATGTCATCTCTCAAAAGTCCAGCCCTCTGATGAAAGCTGTAGGAGAACACTGGTGGGAACCAAAGGTGGAAGACCTACAGCACCCATGAACTGAGCGACTAGTGGGTCTCACCACTCATTCGTCAGCGTATTTTTTTTTTTTTTTAACTGAGTGATGATTAGGTCAAAGGAACTAAGGAAGCCAAGGGGCACCGGTCCTTACCTGTAAGACAGTGCAATAGGTGCCTTTTTATGGCAAGCTATAGTGGCCACAAGGCAGGAGTAAACTATGTCGGGGAATGATGGAGAGAGAGGCACTGGGATCCCTTCCAGAAAAGTCTGGGCATTTGTGAGAGTGACCTTCAGATGTGAGGCACATTTTGACAGGCTGAGAAGATCATGGGTTTAAAGCAATGTCACGTCTCTACATTATGGAGAGGTGGGTTTGTCAAAGACAATTACCATCATTCACATCTAGACGCCATGTGCTTTCCACGTTTGCATCACCCCCCATGCCCCAAGCAGCAACGCCTGAAAATGCTTGGCTGACCTTTGTGGTCTACAGAATCATTCTGGGCTCTCCTATTCACCCTGTGGATGAGGAGGAATGGATTCTTTCATGTGGATCTGAAGGAGAATCTAGGCAAATCCACACATTTTACAGAGACAGGCAGCGAGGCCTGGAGAACTCAGTTCCTGGGCAAGATCTGAAAGGAACTCTAGTTGCCCGACTACCCCAGAGCCCTGCGTAGCTCACAGTATGTCAGCAAAATGACATTGTTGCCTCCCAGAGCCCACATATCCCAAGGACATAAGCAAACAAGTAAAAAAAAAAAAAAAAAAGCAAACATGACTCTAGGCTGTCAAGGCCAGGGTGAATTGGGGGCACAAAAGCATGCTGGGGGATGTCGTTGGCCGTGGTAGCTGGAGTGATGGGGGAGGATTCAATGTGGGAAGCCATGTAGGAGGTGAGAAGTGGTAGAGCATGATTAGGAGGCAATGGGGTCAGAGAGCAATCCAGATGACGGAGGGGTGGGCCTCTGAGTGAAGCGCATATAAAACATGGTGGGCGAGAAATGCCTGGGTGAAAGAGTCCTACAGGATGGGCAATGCCATCCTCATGATTATCTTGCTCCAAACGCATTCACACTGTCATTAATAACAATCAGGTAGAAAAGCTGTCTTCATGTCACAAAGATAAGCATAACAGGACCCTAACCACCTAACACCACCTAAGCCATGCTGTTGAACCACCTCGCCCAATGCCCTCCTCTGTGAAATGGAGCTAATAGAATGTACCTCTGGTCTCATTATTAAATGATGTGGCATTGGCCCCCCAACATTAGTACCCAGCAAATGTCAGGGTATTACATAGAGCTTATATGACAGGTGAGGGTATACATTCAGGCCCCAATAATAGGACTGTAGCCTTGGCCACTATTCACTATTCTTGGCCCCCACCTCCCCAGTTCTCTTCCCTTATGGGCAGGAAGAGTCCTCTGGGTCATGCTGTGCATCCTCCCAGAAGCTGCTATGATTTCCTATTTTTTCTTGGATTTAACAAAACTCCCACCTACCTACTGTTAGAAAAATCTGGAAGCAGAAGGAGCTGTCATAGAAGATAAGAGTTCAAGCAGAGTCTCAACCCCATAGAAGTTCTATTTGCAAAATGGTAGCACTTCCACAAACATTATTTCAGTAAACCTCGCTACATCAGTGTTATCCCTCACTCCTTAGAGAGCAGGTGAGGCCCCAGGGACTATGGCCAGAGCAGGGAACCAGAGGGAAAGTCCATCAGAGGCAAACCTAGGCCAGAGGACCTTTCATGATCCCAGTGCTGTGAGGGTTGCCTGGTGTCCAGAGGATGGATTCACTGGCTTACATTAAAACATCTCTAATGTCCTTCCTAATTCAGAATACGGCTCCACTTGTGGACGTGCAGGCCTGCCACCATCCTCCCTAATGATGTTCCTCTTCTGCAATGCCAGCTCCTGCAGGCTTCCTTCCAACCAGACGATCCAGCACCCCAACAGCCGCCACTCCCTGGGTCTTCAGGCATGCCAGTGCTCCCTCTCTTCCTCCTTAATTCAAACACATCTTTTCCATTGTCTGACTTCTGCCTAAGATCACCCCATCAGGTTGTGACAAAAACAAAAACTAAGGCACTAACATCTGGGGATCATAGATCATAGATCCAAACCACTGCGTTGGGTACTGGGAAGAAAGCAAATTGTTACCAAAGTGGCTTTAAATCACTTGCAGAAATAAAATACGCAAACAAGTATAAATGAAAAGAGAAACCATTGGAATTTTTGAGGAATTATTTTAGATGGTAACATGCATCAGAAAATATACATCTCATTGAAGTAAATGATCATAAAAACCCATGTCATTTTCTCTCTTGGAAATTTGTTTTGTGCATTATTTTTATTTAATCCAAATAATTCCACCAGCTGGGTATTATTATTCCCACATCACAGGTGAAGAAAGTGAAGCTTAAGAGGGGATGTTATGTAAACAGCACTCAGGGGTAACAATGGGATCCCCATCATCTGACTCTTGATTCTGAAATTAGTAAAAATTGGTCCCAAATTTTGCTGTGTGACATGGATGCTAGAATTAAAAGGCAGCTTATTTTTCACAAGAATTCAAGAAATTTACAGAAAGACACCAGGCCCAGAGACCTTAGATCAAGTCTACAAGATGATACTTTCAGTAGTGACCAAGATGACATTTAAATGCAAAGCCATCTGACCCCAGAGTCTCCAACCAGCACCCTGAAACTCATGTCTTTCAAAGAGAAGAGTAAATCAAGGGTGAATGCAAGGCCCCAGATATCAAGAGCTAATTCTGAGGAATTAACTCTCAGAAACACCAACACCAGAAACCACTTGATAAAGATGATTGTTCCTGTATTCCCAAAGCAGGCACTTAAAGCAATTTGGAAGTGCCTTTTTGTAAATTGCCTAAGGCCACATGGTTAATGGCCCAGCCTGGAAGAAAAGCAGTTCTCTACTTGCCCAGGGAACTTTCCAAAAGAAGTATTTGGTTTGATTCTTTATGTTATTTTACAAGATCACAGCCACCTGTAGCTGGATCAAATTGTTTTTCATCCCTCACTTCTCTGTTGAGCACCTGCTGAGTAAGCCTTGCTTGTATCTCAACCATGGAGGGCCACAGCTTCCTTCAGAAGGAGAGTCAAGGGAGCAGAGATACTGGGAGTCAGGTGAGGGGGACTTGGTCTTGGCAAAGGGGCTGGGATGAGGCGGGAGGAACACAGTCCCTTCAGGGAGGGCTGGTGGAAAAGAAGTGTAATGTGCTCTAGTGGAGATGGACCCGGAGCACTTTGAGAATGCAGAATAGCAGCATCACCCAGTGAGCCCTGGGAAAACAGCAGGGAGTTAGAAAGACTTCACAATGAAAACAACAATTGACACTGACCTTTATCTTGGGGACAGAGGATGAGATCAATAATCTCCAAGGAAAAGTAAGGAAGAAAATTGAAAGCTCAGTGTGACACCAAAGCCCCCATTCTTGGAATACCAAGGAATTCCAGATTCGCTTAACAGTGGCTAGCAAGGAGTAAAGGGAGGAACAGTAGAGGAAACAGAGGTCTTGATACCAGGGAGTGTGGAGCTTTTGGTGGACAGTGGGAGTGACTTGAACGGATTTGCATTCTGGAAGCTCCCTCCCCTGAGTGCGGCACTCACAAGGAGGCCTCATGGTGGGCCACTCACAGCAGCCAGGGAAGAGACGTGAGTTGACAGGGTTCAACCTATCTTGTTCTCCAGCTCATGACTGAGGATCCAGCTATGCTTGCTCTGATGTGTGGACTCAAGGACAGTAGCTTACAGAAAACGGCTTAACCAGCTACCTTGAGAGTGCTTCAGAAGAGCCAAATATTAAAGATGAGTTCTCTCCATTGGTTCTGAGTTTTCTGGAATGGTTCTCTGAGCTGATTAGATTGAAAGGCATTCAGAGCCTGCAGGAGCCTGCTCTCCATGGATGTGGGGCTGGTAGTTCATGGTATGCAGTGACTTACAGTTATCCAAGTTATCCCTGGTAGGTGCCTGTAATTGTGTGCACTGGAGGGCAAGGTTCTGGGTGACTAAGAAGTTACTGGCATAAAACAATCTCAGTCGGAACAAAAAATTTAATGGATTGGCTGGTTATTTCCAATTACGCTAGAGAACTTGGGCAAGAGCAAAGGCTGAGCTCAGGGCTTTAAATTCCCAACTCCATGTCTACATAAGGGATCTGAAAGCTATTCCTGATCCCCTGAAAGATATCATTTCTTCTTCAGCAGCAGAGTTTCCTTTGAAAGACAAAAGAGTCTAAGCCTGTAGGTAACTGAATTGCAAAGCAGATTGAATTTTCATCTTCCAGGCAGGGGTCTCCTTGGTTACAGTTAGAACATAACTGGGAAGAAATGGGATCCTGAAAATTGAGATGGGGACGTGTGGGAAAAGGGACATTCCAATAAAGTTAGATAGATGAGAGTTCTGAATTCTGCTGTGCCTTCCTTGGAGTAGAAGCAGGGATTCCTCCGTAGCTGCTTATTCTAACCTACTTGAAGAAGTTACCTTGCAAGAGACTGCGGTCCTCAGAGCCTACTCTTTTTCTTCTAGACATATAATCAGATTTGGAAGCTCCCTCCCTGAGTGCAGTACTCACAATATATATATAATATATAATATTATATACCTTTACATGGATCACCTTTTGTACTCCAAAAAATGGAGTATAAAAGGTGATCCATGTAAAGGTACAATGTACATCAAAAGAACTGGATAATTTTGACAAATTCTGTTGATGGAAATATAGGAACAGGTGTAGGAGTGAACCTTAAGGATATGGGATCAAGAAGGAAGAAATACATAATTGGAGGAGACCACAGTGATTGATATGGGCTCACCAAGCAGATAATTCAATTGCAATATTAAAGCTCAGGGGACTTTGAATGGTCCTAACGATTTGGTTGGGTGGTCGACTGAAATATGGACCCAGCATTGGTCCACAGTAAGTTGAAGTGCCGGAACTCCTTGGTATCCTGCAGAGGAAGGGATCCATAGACTTGGGGAATTTGAGATGCTGGAGTGAACTAATCATATAAATCTGCCCTCCCACTCTGAAAGTGTGCAGAGGACATGACCTTCACTTGAGTGTTGAGAAGTGAATTCCTGGGAAGAGCCCCAGCATGTCCAAGACAGTGAGGATGGCGGGATCCAGGGGTGGCAGAGGCCAGGTCAGCATGTGATGATGGCCAGAGTCCAGGTGGCATGGCTGATAAATAGGGGAGTCAAAGCAACAATCACAATAGTCTGACTCACAGAGAGTGAGTGGCATTGGCTAATTGTTCATGGTGTCCCTATAAGACAAATAGATGGGAAGTCTGCCAGATTCTTCTTTGACCACGTAAGTGGAAATGCTCTAGGTCTAGGATTGAAGTCTGAACTGAATCATCAAAGCAGTCACAGCTTACTCAGCCAATTCCCAGATTTGAACAGTTCATAGCCCCAGAGCCTTCTAAATGAAGAGGAGGCCACACTGCCAGCATTTATACTATTGATTTTCCTCCTGGACCTCCGCAAAAGAATGCATGGCTATGTACCAGGGTGACTAGACCTAGAGGAAGGAGAAATAATCAGACTTTTCCAGGATTGCTGGGCACAGGTTCTGAACTGTTGCTAATTCCAGGAGACTGAAAATAACATTGTCAAATAATACTGAAATTCTGGAAAACTTGTATCTGTGGCTGTGAACTTGACAGCTTCCCAATATACCCAAAGCGTTTTCTGATGAATTCAGTGGTGATATCAGTAAATGTTATCATTAATAAGATAGGGTTTTTAAAAAATCATTTTTATTAGGTAAACAGAAGTCCTAGATTTTGCTGTGACTTCCTTGGAATAGAAGCAGGGATTCCTCCATAGCTGCTTATTCTAACCTACTTGAAGAAGTTACCTAGCAAGGAACTGCTGTCCCTAAAAATTTAACTTTAACATTTTTGTGTTTAATATGTGATCTCTCAGTGTTATGGTTTAGATCTGAAATATCCCTAAACTAAAAACTTGGTTGCCAGCCTCAGAGGTTCTGGGGAGATGGTGGGACCCTTTTTAGGAGGTAGGGCCGAGTGGGATACCATATATCATTGGGGGAAGGCTCTTGAGGGGCATAGTAAGACCCCAGTCTCTCCTGATATCTCTCCGCTTTGTGGCTCAAGATACAACCTCGTTCTCTGACATGCACTGCTACCATGGTGTATTGCCCTCGCCAAAACCCCAAACCCATGGGTCACCTGATCCTGGATTTGAACTTCCCAAACCTCTTTTAACTTCCTAAGTACCCTGCATTCGGTGTTTCATTATAGTGTCAGAAAGCAGGCTACCTTTAACACATCCCTAAAGATCCTTTCTCCAAATATAGTCACTTTGGGGGTTAAGGCTTCAATCCATGAATTTGAGGGGAGGGGTTACATTTCAGTTTGTTATAATCTCCTATGTTTCTCTGCTCCAGAGTTCTCCAGCTCTTCTCCGGGGTACTATCTCCTCATCCTTCAAATTGCAGCTTAGGAATTCTATCCAGAATCAGGAAATGCTCGCCTGCCCACCTGTGTTGGAACCCCTGCTTGTTTATTTTATTAATTTATATATTTACATTGTGGATTGAACCCAGGGTTATTTTACCACTGATCTATTTCTCCAGGCCTTTTTAATTTTTGAGACAGGGTCTTGTCAAGTTGCTGAGGGTCTCACTAAGTTGCTGAGGCCGACCTTGAATTTGTTCTCATCCTGCCTCAGGCTCAGGAGTCTTGGGATTACAGGCATGTGCCACCATGCCCACCAAGCCCCTGTTTTATATTTAAACCTTTACAAAGCACTTGTCCCAACTCCCACTTAGTAGTTATGAGTGTAAATAGTAGTTTAATATTAGCATACCTCAATAGGCTATTGGCTTTGAGAACAGGGTCCTCTCTTCTCATTCACTAGAGCCCAACTTAGGCTCCATGTAGACGGTTCTTAAATCATATTAACTTAGTAAAAGAATGTGGAAGGAATGAAGAACAGGTGTGAAGGAAGTTTGAGATGTCGGTTGCACCAGACCATTTAGAGATGAATTATGTATTGGTCATATGTTCATCTCTACATGACTTTAGGATGAAATAGTTTAAACATATTGAACAGTAAAGAAAAATAATGTAAAAAACCTAAGTAGTTTTCCAAGATGGATACAGAGCTAGGGGTCTGTTGTAAATGCTTTAGTCTGGGAGCTGTGGGATGGCGTAACGGAGAGAGAGGAGAGATGAGGCAAAGAAACCAGATGCGGAGTGGCTGATGGTGGACAAGGGGGTCCAGTGGACAAGTGGATTCTGTTCACTTATTTTTCAACATTTAAAAAATAATAATCAATGGCAAGAAAAACTCTGAAACTAAAGAAAACCATAAAAAAAGAGAGTCCTACATTGTCAAGGGGTGAGAGTAGAGAAGCTGGCATCAAGACTGGTGAGTGACCTTTGGGTGTGGTATTATGTCACACTGGTTTCAGCAAGGACAATTTCACCATGGTGTAGAGGCCATGGAGCGTCCAGATGCTGACTGCTTTACTGGCCAAAGTTATCTTCTCAGCATTTGATATGGTCTGAATGTTCTCATCCCCTCCAAATTCACGAGCTGGAACCCATTACTCAATGTGATGGTGATAATCAGTGGGGCCTATGGGGAGCAATTAAGTCATGAGAGTCCCCACCCATGCGCATGAGCGGGATTAGTGCCCTTATCAAAGACATAAGATCTGAGCTCCTTTGTCCCTTCTGTCATGTGAGGGTGCGGTAAGAAGGCATCATCTCTGAACAGAGAGCAAGGCTTCACCAGACACCCAAACTCCAGAAGTGTCCAAATGGACGAAGACACCACTGGCACCATTACCTTTCCCTAACAGCCTCTACCATGGGCCTGACCATCAGATCCCTGAAATGCCTTGGACTCTGGGGATTTGCACCAGGCAGCACTTAAATACATTCTGGGTGATTGATCCATAGATGCCTATTCAGATTTCTATCATGGACCAGACTTTTGTTGTATTCTCAGAGAAAAGTGTATATTGTCTACATGGAGTGATTAGATTTCTTCTGGTAGCAGTTACAAAATGCCAAACAAATTACAGACAGCAATATTCTATCTGTTAAAATGTTAGATTAGCTGGGTGTGATGGCACACACCTATCATCTCAGCAATATGGGAGGCTGAAGCAGGAGGATCGCAAGTTCAATACCAGCCTCAGCAATTTAGTGATGCCCAAAGCGACTTCACAAATCTCTGTCTCAAAATAAGGGTTGGGGATGTTGGCTCAGTGGTTAAGCCACCCTGGGTTCAATTTCTAGGGACACACACACACACACACACACACACACACACACGTATTTATATATTAGATTAGATAGCTGGAGGGCATTTCTACATAAACAAGCTTAAAGTTATAGATAAGCACTTTCTAAACTTCAACTTACATGCACAGATAAGCTGAAAAGAAAGTTAGCCAGACCAAAATGCTATAAGAAGTTGGGATCTCAGTGAGAAGCCATTGCATGCCTACTAAAAACTAAACATTGTGATTATGTAATTATTAGAACAGGAGCAACAAAAACGTTAATAGACTCCTGACAGGTGTATACATTGACACTACACCCTGGAAAGCAATGTAATATTCACCATGGGAATAAGGGCATTCATATATCAATACATGAGCCAGAAGTTCAATCACTAAGTTTGTGCCATGGAGAGACTCTTTTACTGAGGGACATTGGGAGACAAGCAAGAATGACCACAGTTATAGCAGAGTTGAAACCTGAAATGTTATAAATGTTCATTAATGATAGTAGACATGCATAGTAAATTGAAGCATGGTCAAAAATGGAGGGGTAGGCAAACTTTTTGTGTAAAGAATCAGTTAATAAATGCTTTCAGCTCTGTGGTCACATGGTCTCTGTTGCAACTACCATTGCATCTACCATTGTATGTTGAAAGCAGCCTCAGACAATATGTGAACAAATAAATCTTTCTTTAGAGAAAGAGGTGGTACCTGTGCTCTAGTATACTCAATCCTGATGTGATGGAATACAACACAGCAGTGTACTACAAAGCACCTCTTTCTTTCCAATTTCTACTAAAAGTGAGATCATGCTCATCCACCAGGCTCTATATCTAAGTCATCTTCAGTAACCTAAGATGAATTTTGGGAAAACTTTGAGGCAGGAAAAATAAGTGGAAAATCAGATTTTTAAAAGTTTTTGTAAAATGGTTGTAATGTTAATGTTAATAAAACACTAGGCAACCTTTTGTTGCTGCGACCAAAATACTTGACAAGAATAACTTTGAGGAGGAAAGGTTTATTTGGGCTTACAGTTTCAGAGGATTCAGTCTATGGATGGCAGACTCCATTGCTTTGGGCCCAAAGTTAGGCCGAGCATCATGGCAGAAGACTATGGCAGAGGGAAGCTTCTCAGCTCATGTTAGCCAGAAGCCGAGAGAGAAACGTTGCCAGGGAGAAAGTAAACTCTTCCAGGTTCCACTTCCAGTGATCTGCCTCCTTCAGCTAGTTCCCACTTTCCAGTTGTCTATGCAGCCATCTATTGGATTAATCCACTGATGAGATCAGAGCCCTCATAATTCAATCCTTGCCCTACAAGCCCACCTCTGAACCTTGCTGCATTGGGGACCATGCACATGAGCTTTTGGAGATAGTCCAGGCCCAAATAATAGCAATGCTCCCAAGAAGATGTCTAAGTCCTAACCCTAGAACTTGTATGGGTGACCTGTTTGGGGAAAGGAACCTTTGCTGAGGTATTGAAGAATCTTGTAATGAGATCACCTCCTATTAACCAGGGTGCAGTAGGTCCAATGGCAAGGGTCCTTGAAAGAGACAAAGGAGAAGACAGACACAGAGCAGAAGGCCATGTGGAGATGGATGCAGAGATGGAGTGAGGCAGCTACTAGCTATGGAATGCCTGGAGGCACCCGAAGGCTGGGAGAGGCAGAGAAGGTGCATGAGTCAGGATTTTCCAGAGAAACATAACCAAAGGAAGCAGGTGTGGATTTAAGAAATTGGTTTGCATGACTGAGGAGCTGGCATATTTAAAACTTGTAGGCCAAGCATGCAGAGGAGATACTCAAGCAGTTTATAGTGTCATATTGAGGAAGAATTCCCTCTTCTCAGGGAAACCTAGGTTTTGGCTCTTAGGGTCATTCAATTGATTGTATGAGGTTCAGCCACACAATTGAGGGTAAACTTTAAGTCAACAGATAGAAGGTGTTAATGACAACTACGAAACACCTTCAGAGCACACCTAGATGGGTGTTTGGTTGAATCACTGGAGAGTACAACCCAACCAAGTTGCCACATAAAACTAGCCATTCCAAAAGTCATCTCCCCAGAGCTTCCAGAGGGGGGAACTTCAGCCCTGCCAACACCTTGATTTCAGACTTCAGCCACCAGAACAGTGGAAGAATACATTTATCTGGTACCAAGTTTTTTTTTTTTTTTTTTTTTTTATTTGTGGTCACTTGTTACAGCAGCCCCAAGACACTAACAGAAGACCTGACAGGAGAGTGTCTTTGATGGGAAGAAAGTCTTCAGATGTGTCCTTAGAGGCAGGTGATCGGAGAACTAGTAAATTACTGGTCGTGTGCCATCCTGAGTCTGTTCCGTAAGTAGGCTGAGTGTCGTTGACCTTGGGGTTTCGTAGTGCTGCTGAGAATTTAAGAAGGACTTCCCTCCAAGACGGTGCCTGGCTGCCCATTAGAAACATGTTGGAAGTGAACATTCTGCCTCTTCCCCTCCTCCCTTCTTTTTGGTAATCATCACCCCACCAGGTGGAGGGGTTCTGGGGTGGTGCTGATACCAGACCAAACAGGAAGGCAGGTGGATGAACATATGGAAATCTGGGTCTCTGGGTAGCTAATAACCACATTTACAACCCAAGGAGGGCCTCAAACAGGGGGGAGAGATGATGGGCAATTCTTGCCTAAACAGCCCCCAAAGACTCATCAAAAGAGGATTACTGTCTTCAAAGGAGGCAGGAAGTTCTGGAGTAGCAGCAGTGAGTCATAAAATAGCAGTGGCTTACAAAAAAAAAAACAAAAAAAAAACTGAAGTTTATTTCCCTCTCTAATTCATAGAGTCCAGAGTGGGTCAATCCTGTGTTAGTAGGATTGGGCCTCCACGTGGGGCACCTTGACTCTTCCTTTTTCACTTTCCACCTGTGACTGCTGTCCACTATCAGCTCATCCTAGGGCTGCCGGAGCTTCACCTGGCAAGTCCACATTCCTGCCAACAGGTATCAGCTCTTCTAAAAGCTGCCACAGGACCCTTCTGTCTACAAAGCACTGGCCAGAACCCTATCACATGACTGCACATTGCTTCACAGGAGGTTGGGAATGTCAGTCTTCATTTCAAAAGTCACACATCTCCACCACTCCACAAATTGTGGGCTCTCTGGAAGTGGAGTAAAATGCTAGTTGAGAAACTTCCAGAGGGACACTTTGTAAAATCATTCTTGGGGGGCTGAATTTAAGCTTGAGTAACCTCTTGGAAGAAGTAAGAAGGGTTCCTCCCCTATCACAAAGCTTTCTTCCCTCTCCTCTTTCTCTGACTGCTAGTCCTGATAACCTGTTCCGCCAAAGAGCCAGGAGAGACTGTTTTGTTTGATTCCTTTAGTTAAAGCCTAAAGCCAATAGGGGTCTGGGTTTAGCATTTCATTTCCTGTTGGGGCTACTGAACAGTATGTCAGAGCTGGATGGGACCCTGGAGATCTTCATTGTTCTCTTGAGAGGGGACTGGTAACCTAGAACCCATAGATCAGAGACTAAATACCACCTTTTTGTGTAAATAAAGCTTTATTGGAACACAGATTTGCTCATCCTTTTATGTATTGTCTGAGGCTGTTTCCAAGCTACAATGGCAGAGAACTGCAGAAAGTAGTGTCACGAAGACTCCATGTAACACCCTTCACACTCTCCTTCCCCTTCCGCAGGCTGGAATAGCAAAGCCACAGATGGAAGAAGCTAGAGGCTTCAAATCATCATGTGGAGGAAAGCTGTCATCAAACTCCGCAACGGAACTGTTCTACAAGTGGGAAGTAAATGTCTTTACTGGCTTAGGCCCTGGTTTTTTGGAAGTGCCCTTGTTTTATGTTCTATCCTTTTGTTCTAGAGTCGGGGATATGATTTGTCCAAACATTAATTCAGTCAGAGATTAGAATAGAAATCACAAAGGAGGCATCCAATGCCTGGTTACATGGACTTGAGGGTAGACAGGATATGGCCCACAGATAGAAACAGCAAAATGATGGTGATGGTGATGATGATGATGGTAGTAATATTTCTGGAGCTTTGAACGTAGGTCACGGTTCAAAGCCCCTTTATTTTATTAATTCATTTAATCGCCAATCAACCCAATTAGTATATTGTCCCCATTATATAGATGAGGAAAATGAACCTCCAAATCACAAAGTTAGTAGATTGTGGACTCAGTACTTGAAAACTCTTTGGGTTTTGGAAGCACAAAAATTCTCATTTTTCATCACCGATGAATCAGAGATGTGGTCCTTAAACACTTTTCTAAACAGACCCTCCAGAAGAGGCTTTGAAGACAATGTCACTGGGGGAGATTGTTTGCAAAGAAGGCCGAAACAATTCCTCCCTTTCCTGTACTCTCTTTTCTCCATCAGTGTCCCCTACCATGAGTGGAGTTCTATTTTGTCACCTCATAAATAACAATTATGGAAAGGCAGGAGTAGAACTGTGGAACATTGAGCCTAAACTTTAGGTGGTCTTGAGGCTCTATCTCACCAGATAAATAAGTCAGGTATAGGACCTGAACAGTGATGGGCCATGTGGAACAGCTAACTGCCAATCAACTTCCAGATGGTGTCCTGAGAAGCAGGTGGCTTTTAAGCATGAAAGTGTGGGGTCACCTTAGACTTGACTGCTGCTTGACAATTGCACCACATGGCTGCTTCCAGATGAGACCAGCAGAACAACCACCCACCCGAGCCCAGCCCCAATCACTGAACCACAGAGTCAGGAACAAGTAAAATGATTGTTGTTTTAAGGCTCAGAGGTGGTAGGGGAGTTTGCTGTGTAGGAATTAATAATTGGGACATTTTTAAATAATTGAGACAAAAAGTTAAATAATAATTGCACATTTTTTAAAGTGATATCTGTAATTTTGCATGGCAAGTTTAAAGTAGTTTATAGGCATAGAATTTCTGAAAAATTGGAAGTTCAGGCATTTTGAAATAAAGCAACTAATTCATTCTCTTAATTTTGTTGGAGTTTACCTGTGACAGAAATTTAATATTCATCACCATCTCTTTATAATATACTCAACAAGTTCTTATTGAACAGAAGGTAATTCTACATCAGCCTTTTTCTTCTTAAACTCGAGAGTTCTACTTCACTTCCAGTACATAAATTTTTCCTCATGCAACAGATTTTATACTTAAAAGCCTTTATCATTTTGTCAAACAGATTTACTTCAAAAAGATGTATGAAATTGAAGTTCATTTTTATTTTGTGTTGCAAAAATGCTATAATTGGTTAACAAAATTATTCTAGATTAAGTTATTGCAATTACTACTGGTGCATAACTAAGAAAAATGTTATACATACAGCATAAATATTGATAAATAATTTGTATACCTAAAGATTAAAAACCAAAATCCCTGGAAAGAGCATCTCTAATGAAATAGGTAGAAGTTTCTCTTTTGTTCCAGTGTTCTCGTGTCCATGGATGAATACTGCTTATTTCTTTAATTGTTGTGTATTCAGCACCACATTCAATCCCTACTTCTCTTTTTATATCGGATGCACTGAGAAACCTTGTTCACATAAATACATGTAGGTGGGAACAGAAAGAGTTTTGTTGTAGCAGCATCCCTCGATTCTCTGACTCCCTTTGAAGCTGTGTGGGAACTATCATCAAAAATTACATCTAATGATCTCTCAGCTGACAATTCTATTAGGTCTCCTTCAGTGCTGATGAAAGCACAGAATTGAGACCACCTGACTTGTAAAAGGGTTTCTCACCCTGTCATTAGAGTCATTCATTTTTCTAGTTTCTGGGAAACATACCAAAAGGCTTTACTAAGTCTGATCGAACCACCTTCAGCTATTATCTGCCACTTAGGCACCTTGTTTATTCTCGGAACAAGTTGAGAAAATGGAAGTACTGTTAATTTCCATACAATCTTGTTGATTAAAAAAAATACTTATATTTCTAAAGTGTTTGAAGTATTTTTCACCAAGGTATATTCTTCAAATATACCTAAAAATGATAGAACATATCCACCCTGTGGGTTAATAAAGCCTATCCTTATCATAGAACCCCTTCAGCCAAATGGAACCTACTTTCAGAAAAAAAAAATGATATTTTTCAATTCATGCAATGTCCTCCAAACAATTACCTTTCTCTCTCTCTCTCTCTTGAATTTTAATTCTAAGAAGAAAGACTAGGAAGAGAGTCTTGATGTGGACTGTCAGCATTTCTTCCCCCGGCCCTTCGCTGGCCCTGGGGAAACTCTCCCTCCCAGGAGCCAGTCTCCTCCACCTGTCCCTTCCTTGGTTCATGCCCTGAAGGTGTTTGCACCTTGGGGCTGTGCACTAAGGGGAGACGATTGTGAGGGAGTGTTTCAGCTTTTCTTTGGAAACTAGGAGAAACTTAGAATGAGAGCCAGTCCAGGTTAGATGGTATCTAGGAAACTTGAGGATTTAGAAATCACCCCTCTGGAAAGCTTTCATGGACCTTAGGGAATTTGGAGAGCGATTCCAACATTCTTCGAAGGAATGTGTCTATCCAGCTACTATTGGCCAGGGACAGTGTTCTAACGATAAAATGTGGGACGACAGACAAGTTTCCTTATTTTCAATTTTCTCGGGGTATTATTGTTGGAACACACTAGAGAGGCCTCATCACCCAGGGAAGACTGCCTGGAAGAGGCAGTGGCTGAGCTAAATCTAGCAATCTGTTTTTCACATGCTCACAGATGACTTTCACATTCCTTGAAATTTGAGAACTACTACCACGGACAGAAGGCCTTGAAATCCAGAGAGGATGGGACTGGCTGTTGCTGAAGAGGCATCCATATTCCATGTGGCCCTGAAATTGGGTACCTGCAAGGGATTTCAGGACCCACCCCAAGGCAGAGGTTGGTCCAATTCATTTTTAATGCTCCTTCCCCTCTGGTTTAAGCAGAGAGGATGCCAGCTTGGCTGGTGGGGTCCCACCATTGTGTGATCACTGGGTGCCCGTGACTGATGGCTGCATTTATAGTCCTCACACCTGGCCACCTGCTACTTATAGTGACGAGTGGGCTGATCACCTGGAATCCTTGTTTTTCTTCCTGAAAAGCTTCCAAAAACCTGGGATCTCTGAGGAATTGAAAGAAAAAAAAAAAAAATCCCAGCCCCCAGAAAGGGATGTGAGAATACCAAGCCACTTATTTGCCCTCCTTTTGCACAGATTCCCTCTCCCTGCCCACCGGGCTGCCATTTAGATTTATCCTAATGAGAGGATTTGGAAACGGGGCCTTCGCTTCTCCTGGAAGATAGCTTCAAATCCCCAGTCCTAGATATCACATGCTTACCCAATTAAAAGCTGTCCTCAGGAGCACCTTGCCAGAGCACCCTCAGATAACGAGCCCCTGTCTCGTTACAGATCACACCCTCTCCTACACGAGGAGATAAGGAGATGTGTTGCTTGAGCCATATTTTTGGAAATTGCTAGTTAGTTGCAAAATGTTTCCTGAGGTAGGAAAAAAAAAAAAGCACCAAGGACTGTAATTATTGGATTGTTTCACTTCTGAGGCCCAAGAAGCAGATGCTCGACTTTCAAGGCTTGGGCAAGTCTTATCACAAGTTAACTCCTCTGCCTGCCACCCCGGCGTCCCGGCTCACTGGCTCCCTTGAAGAGGCCCACTTAGGAGATCAGTTGAACCGCTGCCTAGGATTTGGTTTTGCAAGACTCTTAAAAAAAAGCTGGCCCATACAGTAATCTGGTGCTAATCAGATTTCAGTGTGATGTCGCCGGGAAAAATCGGTATGTCTGATGCTAGACAAGAAGGGGTTAGGACCAAATTCCGAAGATGAAAATCATTCTTCAAATTATATGCCGAACAACACACACACACACAAAAACTTAATTTGGATAAAATAGAGAAATTGTTTCATATCTCTGCTCTTTTACTACCCCCCCCTCCCCCATTTTATCTAAGAGCTGGAAAATGAATTCTTTGAGATAAAAGGTATCCTCTGTGTTAAAGTGGGGTGGAGGTAATGCAGTAACTTACTGAAACACCCAAGGGAACTGCAAGAATTCAACTAAAAATAATTCATTGAAAGCATTTCCTCCCTTCTTTCCTTTACAATGTAGTCATGTGCTGCATGATGACATTTAGGTCAATGACAGAGTCCATATATGTGGGTGGTCCCATGAGGTTCGATTGTGTAGTGATGTAGCCATTTTGGTTTGTGTTAGTACACTCCATGATGTTGGCACAGGGGGACATCACCTGCTGGTACATTTCTCAGAACATATTCCTGTTAAGTGATGCATGACTATATATGGATCCGAACGCCCCATGTGTTCTAAGCTCTATGAATGAAACTTTGAAAGAGCCCATTACTCACTAGGTTGCTGCTTTCTTGGAGTTTAATATTCATGGGGATGAGCTAAGACGCAACACACCATGAAGTGTGGTAGGTGGTGCCCATGGGTGGGGAAGGGTGAGGGTGGCTATGGCATCACCTCCCTCAGTCTGAGTGGTTGACCACCCTGGCGGCTCTCATGGAGAGCTTCCTAGAAGAAGTTAGCTTAATTGGAGACCTGGGACTACAGGATGCATTAGCTAGGCAGATGGACCAGGGAACACATACAGGTAAAGAAGGTCAGGTATTTGATGGTGGAGAATATATTGCAAAATGTGCAAGTTCTAAAGATGACAGAATGCATGCTTGGGTAACTGAAATTTAAAAATGACAGTGATAATAATATTTCATTCACTCATTTAAAGATATGTTTTTATCCTTAACCTATGCCCAGCCTGGTACTAAGTGAAGCAATAAAACCATGAATGAAACAGAATTGTTCTAAATATTATTAATAACAACCAAAATTTATTAAGCATTTGCTGCTATGCCAGGCATTCAGAGTACTTCATCAGCATTACTTTTTTTCATTTTTATAACAACCACATGAAGTGGGTTCTCAGTGTCACTTTACGGGTGAGTAAACTGAGACAGAGACGAGGTCAGTGATGTGCCTATCACATCCTGCCAGTCTGTGGGAGAGCCTGTACACAGGCTTTCAGAATCTAGAACTCTCTTGGTTCATAATCATGGCCAGAACATGTGCAAAGAGCTTTTCTGTGAGAAGGAGGATGATCATGCGTATGGGGGTTACCTGGGATTCAAAGACTTTCTAGAATGTGAAAAGTCAAGTACTAAAATAAGGAGAGTACCAAGCAAACATCACAACTGCAAAAGGAGCCATATCTTATAGGAAGTAATAAATCACGTTGAGGGTTTGGAGTTATATGAATGGCATTGTAGATTCTCATGTAAGAAGATTACATATTATGATTTGAGAGTTCCAATTAATGCAAATTGTACCTCCATCCCGATAAATTGAGTCCCAAGCATTCCTAGGAGTTACCAAATTGTGGGTACCCAGAAATTTATGAGGTACAGCAGTGGTATCTACTCTATGTTGCTCCTCTGCTCTTTTCAGGGTTGAAAACTGTCTCCCCGAGTATGCCATCACAATCTATTGAGAAAACAAAGCTGAGTTTATTACTGAAGGAGAGAATACCACCTCATGCAGTTTGGGAATCATCTTAGAAAGGGAAGGAGAGGTCAGAATTTTATTGACAACTAGTCAATGAACATCAGGTAAGGAACAAATACAATTGTTTGGAAAGTTCCTGTAATGAACAGTTGAACTATTTTCCCAGGCAGAAGAATCTTGGAAAAACAAAACCATGCTAATGAAGACCAAGAGATAGAAAGCCAAGTTAATGTCCAAAGAAAGGGCTCCTTTTGCTCTGTGCCTAACCTGCCCAGGGTGTGGCCAGTTCTGGTTCACAAGAGCACTGGTGTGTCTATCACTGGTGCCCATCACCCATGGGGACAGTCTTCTCCAAAGTTCCCTCCCTCATGAGAACCTTAGAGACCAATTCTATGTGCTGGATTAAAGTGCTTCAAAAGGCTTCTAGTGCTCAGAATCCGGAAGGGATAATCATACAGAGTTTCTTCCCCAAATTATACCACACTGACCCCACAGAGCAGCTCTGCCCTGCATCAGTGTCCAGTGAATCTATCTGGAGCCATTTTTTTTTTGTCATTTTCTGCTTCTTGAACTCACTCTTTACCTAGCAGGTTCTAAAGCAGCCCATGGAGTCAGGAGGATTCAGACATTATCATGACTCAAGTTCCTTTCTCTCCCCTCTGTGTCTCTTCTCTCCCAATCTTTTACTAACCCTCCCAGTTATAGAAACACTAAATCCTTTGTGCAGATGATTAAAGATCTGCTGATACACTGATATGGGTCTGTTTGTGCTGTGTGCTGCCTGTGTAGGTGGGAACACAGGTGGGAATGGACGGTGGGGGTTGGATGCAGCCTACACCAGCAAGTACCCACAAAACAGACACGTGGTACTTGTGCAATATACTGCATTGGGAAAAACTCCCACTTCTCTCTAATTCTTTCCAGGCTACAATCCTTCCAACCTCTCCTCTTTCATGTTATGAGAAAAGTTAATTCCTACATCAATTAATCTTGTTCCAGTTGGACATTTGTGTTCTATCTTTACTATTTTACAGTCTTTTTTGGCATTTTCTTATACTCAATTTGCTTTCCGGTCATATCCTGCCCTAAATGTTCTCTATTGCCCATTTTATCATAAAAGCTTTCAAGTATACAGAAAGATGAAAAGAATGCCGTGATTATCCATATATTCATTGGCTGGGACAAAGGTCAGCAAACTTTTTTCTGTAAGGGTTAGATACTGAACATCTAGGTTTTGCAGGACATATGGTCCTTGTCACAACTACTCAGCTTTCCCTGTGTGATGCAAAAGCAGACATTGACAATATGAAATGAGTAGGCATGGCTTTATTCCAATAAAAAATCATTTATAAAATCACGTCTTGACCCTCAACCTAGACTCTACCATTACTGTTGCTATGCTTGCTTAATATAACACACACACACACACACACACACACACACACATCTCTCTTCATCTTTTTGATTCAAGTTATTTCATATATTAGTTCCTATCTCTCCTCAACACTTTATACATTTTAATATTTAGGCATCACATATGTAACCCTTTTCTTTAAAACACTGCAATTTTTAATGACAAAAAATAAATAAAGTAATTTCAAAGTCTAATGCTTCCTGAAGGCTTCCTTTTAATTTTTTTTTCTGAAGTGAGGAATAATTAATTACTCCTTTGCACATCCATTTACTAATTTAATAAACAAATATTTCCTATTTTCCAAGCATAACCCTAAACTAGGATTCAAAAATAAAGGCAGGCACTTATTGTCTAATGAAGAAATAGTGGTGAAATAAAAAAAATGAGGTAGTTAATAATACAAGTGGGAGCAAAAATAACCCTGGGGGACAGAGAAAGGAAGATGACAAGTTCAAGGCCAGCCTTAGCAACGTAGCGAGACCCTGTCTCAAAAATAAAAGTGCTGGGGATGTGACTCTGTGGTAAAGTGCTCTGAGGGTTCAATCCCCAGTACAGAAGAAGGAGGAGACAAAGGAGGAGACAAAGGAGGAGGAGGAGGAAGAGAAGGAGGAAGAGAAGGAGGAAGAGGGGGAGGAGGAGGAGGAAGAGGGGGAGGAGGAGGAGGAGGAGGAGGGGGAGGAAGAGGAGGAGGAGGAGGGAAAAGTGAAGAAAAAGATGGGAGCAAAGAATTTTTGTCTGAGGGAACAGAAACTGCCCAGGTGAATTAGGAGAGGCTTTTGAAGAAGTTGAAGGTGGGATTAAAGAGTGAGCTGGGCTTCTTCCTAACCACTAGATCCATAACTCGGGATTTGTTCCACATTTAGAACCCTCCTAGAGGTCACTGTTGGGAATAACGCTTATTCCTCACTCCTTTATGGGTGCTGAAGAATCTCTACCAGAACATTTGCATCATTTTTTTTTTCTACTTCTTACTCTATCTCAGAAATTCACAAATTTGAGCACATATAGGACTTACTGGCTTCCAAGTGACCAGTAGTTCATCAGGAGAAAGGTCAATACGATATGCATATATTTAGAAGAGTTCAGATGCAGCCTTTTAAAAACAGGAAAAGGATTTTAGTCTTTTTTTTTTTTCTTTCAGCACTTGGGAAAAAAATCTAAATTTATAATAAGAGGTCAGGATATTTAGGCAATTTGTATTCATGATTGCAAATGTTTTGAGGTTCAAAAAAATGATCTCAGCCTGAGTTTGAAACCAATGGAAAGAGGGGATTAGGGATTGTATAGCAATAAAACTCTCCTTTTTATCAACATTAAAAGTGAGAATAAAGAAATAAAAATGTTCATAAAATTCTGTATATGAACATTCATAGAAGCTTTATTCAAAAGAGCAAAAAAAATTGGCAATAACTCATATGTCTCTCAATAGGTGAATTGTTAAAAACAAACAAAAAAAAAACTGTAGCACATACATAGCAGAGGATTACACTCAGCACCAAAAAGGGAAGAGCTATTGATATACACAGAAACTTGGATGGGCCTCAAGGAAATTATGATAAGAGAGAAAAAAGAGCCAAATTTAAAAGACAGCATACTATATAGTTCTATTATATTATGTTCTTGAAAACACAAAATTACAGATGGTGAACAAATTAGTGGTTTCCAGGGATTGGTGGGCATGACTAAAAGGGGTAGCAACAGGGGACCCTTGTGGTGGTTAAAGAGTTCTGGAACTAGAATTTGTGGTGGTTGCAGAAAGCCACTCAGGCTCATAGAACTCCACACACAGCAGTGTGTGTGAAACGGGAGAAATCTAAGCTCTGTGGCCATTGCACCAATGTCAGTTTCTTGGCTTTGACATTGAACAATAGTTGTTCAAGATGCTACCACTGAGGGATGCTAGTCAAATGTCATACATGACTACCCCGTCCATATATTTTTTGGAACTACCCATGAGTCTATGATTTTACAGAATTAAAAAAAAAAACTTTACATAAAAATTTCACAAAATCAAAAGGAAAATGACAAACTAGGTAACTTCTTGCAGTTAAAAACTATCAAATTACATAATATAAAAATAACTCCTACAAATCAGAAAATTCCAACACTTCCTCCCCCCACAGAAATGTGAGCTAAATATATGAAGAGGCAATTCACAAAATAATAATAAAATGTCCTATAGGCATGCTTATGTCTTTAATTTCACAAGTAATTTTAAGAGCTTTCAATAAAAAGAGCAAAGTATCATTTGGATAAAGTTGGAAAATTATGTTATATTAATATCTAATTATAGTGTTAGTTTCAACATGGGTAGGCTTATGATAGGAATGTAAATTGGTACAAAATTTTGAGAAAGCATCTTCAAAATATGAAAAAGATGCTTTAAATATTAAAAAAGAATCAGCTAGGATGAATGATATTGTTTAGACTAGTGGTTCTCAAAGTGGCTAAGTCCGTGAACCAGCAACACTAGCATCATCTTGTTTGAAATGCAAACTCTTTCCCATCCAGCTCACACCTACTAAACCAGAATACAGCCATGTGCTGCATCGTTATTTTGGTCAACACCTACCACATATATGGATGGAGACTAGAAATTTCTACCTACTAGTGGTCATGTTAATATCATAGTGCAGTACATTATTTGCATGTTTGTGGTGATGCTCATGGAATCAACAGGAGGTATTACAGCAGAGGGTGTTGTTATCACAGGTGATGAAGGCTCCTTGCATGTTATGGCCTCTAAAGACCTCCTATAGGACAAGATGGATAGACAGTGACACTGATGATCCTAATCCTATGTAGGCCTTGGATAATGCATGTGCTTGTGTCTTTGGTTTTAATAAAAAAGCTTAAAAAGTAAAAATTAAATAACTATAAGAAATTTTACAAGCATGTGGAATAAGGATGTAAAGAAAGAAAGAATTTTGTACAGCTGTACAATGTGTTTGTGTTTTAAGCTAAGTGTTATTACAAAAGAATCCAAAAGTTTGAAGAATTTAAAAAATGTGTAAAGTAAAAAAGTTACAGAAACCTTGTGGCTTCAGCTTGGCATAACTGTAGCCATCTTGAATCATATCTGCCATGATTGCTCCAGAGTAACCCTAGTCAGTTTTTCCTGCATAATTTCCCTGCAAACCATAATAGACAATACCATTAAAGTGGCACGTGGAGCTTTATAGCTGTATCTTGGTTACAGGAATGTGCCTGACTCTTTGATATTAGGATAAACCAGATATCTTGCAGCCAGGATGAAGTCACTTTTTGTCCTAATACATAAATAAACCTTTTTTTCTGACCCAAATTGCAAGACTCTAACTGGTCTTACTGCAACAAAGATGATACTGCTGTCAGCAAGTTCCCCAATAAATTGCACTCTATGCAATTCTAGATCTATCTGCTTCTCTTTCTTGGGCACCGTGGAGCCAGTCCTCACACGGTGGAAATGTGCAGCTCTGGAACACAGCTAATGGTAATTTATTATTGAATAAAAAGTATTTTTTAAAATTTAGTAAGACCTAAGCACATAGTGCTTTTAACTCTACAGTAGTGTACAGTAACATCCTGGTTCTTCACCATGCACTTACAATGCACCCAGAGCAGCCTGCAGTCCTGAAATCTCTACTCATGGTGACTGTGTCATTTTTAAAAAATATTTTATCCTCTATTTTCAGATTGCATTTTTCTATGTTTATATATATTTAGATAGACGAATACTCTTGTGTTGCTACAGCCTACAGTATTCAGCACAGTAACGTGCTGGACAGGTTGATAACCTAGGAGCAGTAGGCAGGCCCACAGAGCCCACGTGTGCAGTAGGTTGGACCATTTAGGTTTGAGGAAGTTTTTTTTTTTTTTTTTTAAACCTAAAGCAAATATAGCAAAATGTTAAACTTGAATGAGCCAGTTAATAGATCCTTCTTAAATTGTTTTCTCTATTTTCCTTATGTTTAAAATGTTTCATGAAAATTTTGCAGAGGCATCTACTATGTTTGTTTCTGGTTCTGTGTTTATTGCACACTGCTTTTTATCTGTTAGGCAGTGGTTTCCTCTCTTACAGTTTCTTGAAATGTCTATGTCACCTGAGGCTTCTGAGTTACCGTTAGCCCACTGGTACATTTCCACTCTTATTTTATTTGACACCTCTCTGGAATTTGACCCTGATGTCTTTGTTTTTCCTTTTGATATTTGCTCCTCCTTCTTCCCTGAATTTTTGGGTTTCTTCATAACTTTGCCTGTTTCTTGTCAATGTCATTTGCCTGTGTCTGCTTTCCTTGCCAATTACATGTCATTGTCCACCCTGACTCTGATCTCAGTCCTCCATGATCCACAAGTAACCTCAAGCAGATGAGGACTCTAGAATCTCATCTTCAGTAATGAACTCCAGTCGGAAGCTCAGACCCCAGCCTTCAGTCACAGACTGGACGTTTCCACTTGGACACCCTCTGAGCATCATCTTCAATCCCTCCAAAATGAATCGTCGCCCTGCCCTATGCCTCTCCTCTCCAAACTCTACTGTGCTAGGCATAATAATGACCCCCCAAGGATATCTGTTTTCTAATTCTCAGCCATGTGTATGTATTACCCTACCTGGCAAAAAGTCACTTTGGGCGTGTGGTTAAGAACCTGGAGATATGAAAATTATTTGTGTTTTTCAGGTGTGATCAATGCGATCACAGGATTCTTACAAAGGAAAAAGGGAGGCAGGAGAGTCAGAGAAGGGACAATGGAAACAGAAGTGGTATGGGTGCAAACAGCCACCAAATGGGAGCAGCCTATAGAAACTATAGCAAAGGAAATGGATACTTTCTTAGACTCCCCAGAGAGAAAAAGGCCCAGAAGACTCATTTTAGAATCTGACCATAAGATAATAAATTCATATTTTTCGGCCAGTAAGTTTGTGCTAATTTGTTATAGCAGCAAGAAGAAAATAATAGAACCACTTAAACTGTTTCTTAGCCATTGCACCCAGTTATTGAAGCTGCTCTAGAGCTTGCTCTCAGCATTTACATCCATGGCGGAGACAAGCTCCCTTGGTGCCATTGCTCCCTGGTTCTCATCACAACCTTCGTCTAGCTTCCTGAGACAGCCTACTGAGCCCTGCTAATGGTCAGTGAGTCCTTTTCCACATTCACATCCAGTCTTCCCCAGGCTGCTAGAGCATCTTTTTGAAATGTGTATCTGACTCTAATTAAAATCCTTTCCAGCTTCTTCATTGCTTCCAGGATAAAGTTCAGATCTCTTAGGAGAGCACATAAAACACATGCTCAGGCTTCTTGGAGTCTCATGGCAGACCTCGTCTGCTACCACAATCTTGCTTCTGTCCAAACTGCAGCTTGCTAAAGCAAAAGTTCTGAGCAAAGAGTTTGCATCAGAATCACCTGTAAATCATTTGAAAAACCACATGACCAGCTCCTACTGATTGTTACTCAGTAGCTTGAAGGACCCTGAAGAACTGTGTCTTCAGTAAAAGTCACAGGCCATTCTGATGGAAAACTATAGCATTGAGCTGTTTGACGGCACCATACTTCCCCAAAGCCATGTCATCTGCCTGGCATCTCATCACCCACTTGGGTCTCAGTACTCATCTTTTAAGCACAGCACTTCTTCCACGAAAGTGATCTTCCAAGTGCTCTCTTGCAAATTCAACACTTGCTGATTTAGCTTTGGTCTTTTGGAACCTCATTCCTGCCCATCCCTCATTCCTAGTTTCTTAAAGGAAGAAATGGGGTGATTCCTAGCACGGAGCACGGTAGGGGGCATGCTGTCAAAGCTCCTGTGAAGGCCTCAAGAGCTCCCTTCTTTCCACCTTTTGCCTGAAACCTTCCCACAGAGGCAATCAATGAGATTTCTAAGTCTAGTTCCTTGTGTCCTGTTCAGAAACCCTGGCTCCCATTCCCAGGTATGGCCTCTGATTCCTCCCATCACACAGTCAGGAAGCCTGGGCCTGAGGTTTGTAGAAGGCCAAAGATAAATCTATTGTATAAATACTCCAGAACGACATGGCTGTTGTTGTTTTCCATCAGCCAGCCAGTAATTGCCAGTAAGCGGGGCTGACCTTTGGGGACAGAGCACTGGGGCAGTCATGCTCCAAACAGCCTTACTAGCTGACCTTCTCCCCTGGCTTCCAAGAGATGATCTACAAATTTGCTGGTAGATAGGACTGAGCATGTTTCTGTCTAGGGCAGGATAAACAGAGGGAAAGACTTAGCAGAGGGGCTGATCCATACACTTTGGAGCAGATATGTTTTTTTTTTTCCCTTGAGTTTCCTCTGCACCAATCTGCAAGCTGTTGCTCCTGTGTGATAAGTTCTCCCCTTCTGCAGATATGGTACTCAAGCTGCCAAATTAAAATTACTTAACATAGCATGAATTACTTAACATAGCTTTGTGATATTGAGTGAATCAGATAAAACTTTTCCATGAAAATAATCAGCAAATAACACAGAATTCTTTCAGTTACTATTTATTGAATGTATAAAACATAGGTCTCCATTCAGCCTTGGAAATCTGGACCAGGAATATTCCAAGGTCTATTTGATTTAGAAATCCAGACCCTGTGGTCACTCTGACTATACTAATAAATGATCCTAGAATAATAAAACAGTAAGGCATTTAGGGGGAAAATCATGCTGCCACATGGACTAGTTCTTATTATAAGTTGCCATTTTGAAATAATCTTTCTCTGACATGGTTGAATTTGGAAATTACTGAGGTAATTTCCTTTTAACTAGGCTCTGCATAAGCAAAACTATATTAACCAGTTAATTCAGCTAAACAAACAGTTGATTTTTTTATTTTACAAAAAATAATTGAAATTGAGCCATTATATCTGCTTTCTTTGAAGTGGCATATAGGTATACCCCAAAGGCTAGCATTCCCTATGGACAGATACGGACAACACTCATCAAAGTATTCAGGAAATCATGTCTGTGTCCTCTAAGGATACTGGGTACTCAGAGAGAGAGGGGAAAGGTGTAATATTGTGCTAGGACAGCCACAAAATGATAGGAGACCTGCAGAGGAAGAAGCCCAGGCACTTTATAATTAAGCTATTTGAGAAGGCTGGTTTCTGGGCAGGCTTCATGGAGAAATCAGGAGCAAGTGATGAAGGTCAGCTGGGCAGGGGAAGTAAAGGACAGAGATTGAAGCGAGGGTATGTATTTACCAAGGCCAGGTCTTGGAGGGTAGGCTAGTATTGGGCCAAATGGTGGAGAGAGAAGGGGAATAAAAGGCGAACTGAGCAAAATGAAAGTAAAACCTGAAGGGCCTAAATTACCAAATTTGGCTTTCACATGGGTCAACCTGGGCTAAACACCCTTGGAGGATGCATGATAAAGATCTGGGCAGGGCAACTGAATGTCTTGTTACCATATTCTCTACTGGTGAAGGCACCTCTGCCCTTGGTCCACACTGTCACTTCCAGGTTCCCTCTCATCCAAAGTTTTCCTTTATTAACCTTTTCTCAGTAGAAAAGTCAGAGGAACTAAGACTCTTGGCTTAAAATTGCCTTTGCAATGAGATTCCCTCTAACATGCTACCAAGATCAGAATTGAATAGAAAATTGACAAAAGAAGTATCCAAACGTGCCTTTGCCTAGGTCAAAGGGCTATGATAAACAATGATGCTTATTTTTTATATCTTAATATTCATTTACACTTTTGTCAGTTCTTCTCAGGATGTTTCATACAACACCTAGTTCTTGGGTGTTTCATATAGTACCTAGGAGAAATAAGTAGTACCATTTGTAAAGGTACACTTAACTAGGTACCCAGGACGTATTAGTTGCCCTTTGTCCGTCTGCAAGCCCATAGACAGGAGGAGATGTGCATCATCTGGTCTTCTTTGCATCTGAAGATGTCGTGGCAGCATACCTTGTCCTCTTGTTAGTTTCTCATATACACTCTCCCATATACCAATGTCTCCAGAAATAAGCACAGGACTTAGGCCTCACAACCCAGAGTATTCTATCCTCGAAACTGTAGTGTATGATTCAAGGTTAAACACAATCACCATTGGAGAAAGATATGATGACCTAGTTTTATCGAGGGAGAAACTGAAGTCTTAAGAGACTTAAAGTCTTTTTCAACACCAGATGGCTGGTTAATGGGATGGTTTGGCAGTGATAAGATCAAGAACCTCAAAGTCTTCATATGTAGCATGGGAGGATGGAACAGCTGTCCCTCAGGAGGGTGATGTGTGTCCCCAGACCTTTGATCCCAGCAAGCTGCCTGCTGCCATGACATCTTCAGATGCAAAGAAGACCAGATGCCCCAAATCATCACTTTCACATGATATTAGTTGTCCTAGAACATTCTCCACTTAACTTACATGTTCATATTCCTTAATCGACTTCAGAAGTCTGGACTTCCTGTATTATTCACAATCACATGGAAGAGTATCTGAGTATCCCTATATTTTTTTTAATCCCATGAAACTTACTCTAGTTCCAAAGTCCTTTCATGATAACCCCCAGAATCCAAGATAAAGTGACATTTATCTTATCAGGATTTATCACAGGTGAATATTTATGCATTTGAGGTTTTGCCCATATTTACTGAAAGAAAAAATACTGTGTTCTTCTCTATCACTTCTCCTACCATCATTTTGACATATTTGGAATCCATGGAAGTGCTAGGGACAGTTCTTCATGAATATTTCATATGAAATATCTCCATGAATAGCAGTATATAGTCTGGGTCCTCTGATGGAGTTATTTACAGAGAAGTTAACGGTATATACATGAGACATTCCAGGAGATTAAAGTCTAGAGAGTTTCTTCTCCTGAGACATTTTAGGGTAGAAAATATATAACAACAACAAAAAAAATCTGTCTCTTCCATGGAGAACATTTGCTTTCATTCCAAAGTAAAGATTTCTTTCTCTCTAGTCAGGGTACCATAGTCTACCTGAGTTCAGAATTTCCTAAATTTGGGGTATCTTTTCTTAATGTACCCACATAGTAGGCAGATACCATCAGGCCCTCACTGAGTTGCCTGTGGGGATTGTGATTTGGGTTGTTATGGTAATTACTACTCTTAACTGCTGCTTTTGCTGTGAGTGAATGGTCTTTGTTTCTGACCCAAAGAACTTGTGTTTTCTGTCTTTATATGCACATAAAACTTTGCCCAGCTACCACATTTGCTTGTAAATATGGTAAAACTTCAGAGTTTTCATGGAGTCTGACAATAGTAGATGAAACATTTTGCTTTCTAGCTCCTTGGTTTCTTGACATTTTTTTTTTGCTCCAATTATCTTCCAGCTCATAAATCAATTTCTATCTGCATGATCATACCAGGGACTTCGCCATTATCAATAGCTGAATCACCTCTGAAAGCTCCATTTCAAGCCTATCTCAAGATAGGTAAAGTCCCTATTAGCTGAGAGTAAAGGGAAAGTTCTGATAACAGAGCCCTGGGGCAGCCTTTACCTTTCTATCTTTCCAGCACCATGATCAAACTCCAACATGTCTCTGATCTTATTAGGATATTCATCCATTGAACCTCAGACTTTTTCACTATTTGTCAAACCTCTCACATGTTCAGTTTCTTCTGACCCAACTTTGATTCCATGACCCACCATTATAATCACTGCTTAGGAACAAACATGCTTATCTCCTAGCAGAACCTCAACTTACTTACATCATTATCCCACTTATTCTGCAACTTCACTGAGCCACGAAATGTTCTTACTCCAAGTCAGAAAACCTTGCTGACTGAACTTGCTTTTATGAGAACAAATCTAAAATGGGATCTCAATAATGTGCAGGAGGAACTTGACCACACCTTTCCCTAATATATTCATTCTTTTTTCCTAATATAAAAATCACATAATATTCTTACTCCTTAATTCAAATTCTGCCTCAGCCTTGATAAAGAAAATAGATGCAATTGGCCAAGAATGAGCTCATCCACTCAGATATCATTCCTCCAGCTGTGTTTCTACCTACACCTGCTTTACCACCTCTTACGAGGAGACAAATGTCCTTTTCTTCTCCAAGGATGAGACTATCATCTGAGTTCAGGGATCTATCTGTTTTCAAGGACTTTTTTTTTCTAGAAATGATTCCATTTCTCTGTTGCATCATCAGTTTCCCCCTTTCTATTGATTTACTTTCATCAGTATATAAATATTCTTTTTTAATGTTGTTAAAAATATCCTTTCCTCATCTCACTTTTGCCCTATTTCCCCATCTCTCTTTTACCAACTCATTCAATTAAATTAGTTTCTTGTTTCTACCAACCCCCAGCAATTGATATCCATTACTGTGGTCACCTACAACCTGCAGAGTGGAATAGTCAACTCTCTGTCCTCAGAGTACTGAGTCCTCGATGACATTTGACATGAACAGCCACGGCTTCCTCCCTGAAGTTTTCTCTCCAGGCTCCAGTGACATAGTTTTCCCTCCTGGTTTTCTTATTTTACGGGCTTGCCATGCTCATTTTTCTGGCTCCTCCTCCCCCACCAGGTCTCCGGTTGGAATGCTGGGCTGCCCCAGGGCTCTGTTATCAGAACTTTCCCTTTACTCTCTGCTAATAGGGGTTGTCAGCTGGCTCTCCTCTGGGGCAATTTCTCTCCATCACTGCATCTTATTCATGCAATTTCTTCAGGACACACTATCACGGGCACTTTTTCCACAGTCTAATAGCTAATGGTCTCACCTATCAGCTCACCTGCCCTCCTCGATCCCTTCTGTCTTTGCCTCAAGAATTACTTGCCCTGTTGGTGGTCTCTACTTATTGTTATAAATGTATGTGTCCAATCAGGCTCTCTGCTGCCTTTTCAACATGGGGGTCCATCTGTCTTTTTGTTTTTTCCATTTGGAATTAAGTTCATTCAAATGAAGACATGACTGTCTCTTTTTTTGTCAGTGAAATCCCAATACAGATGTCATTTCCTCAGTAAAGACTTTTCCTGGTGACCCTAACCAGATCATCTCCACATCCAACCTTCAAGAGGACCAACCAATCTACTGCCATTCTAATAAGTAAGTGTACTGTCATCAGCATCTGAGTGCTGGGGTCATTTGTTACATAGCGATAGCTAACTGATATAAGGGGGAAACGCACGATAAAGGGTATGTTAGATTGGTTGGAGCATCAATTTTTCACACAGTTTGCCTTCATGCCCTTTGGTGTGCAGGGCCTCCTGAAGATTAGATCCAGAATCAACATACTGACTGATCAGTATGTATCTCTTATTGCTCATAGATTTACGGGCCACTAGGATAGTTATTTGGTTCTTGGCTGGGTTCATCCATATATTGAGTTCCTTGCTTGGAGTCAAATATTCTCTCTTTATGCTTCATTGTCTGTCAATGAGTCGTACTAGATAGTATAGCATATACCTTGTGCCCTCACACAGTGATTTATTTAAAATGCAGTAGAAGTGCCAGTGACAGTAGGACATTTGAATAAGCCGGGGCTAGCCTGCTAGAAGATGAGAATATGCAGTGTAGCTTCAGTTTTCACACTAATCTACCATATGCTTTATTAGAATTGAAATCATTTGGCCACAGACGAATAGCCAAAGCAAATCACAAGACCAAACCCAGAGTCTGTATATGTAATGTACTCAGTGCACATAGACCACCCTTCTTTTAAGAGCAAAAATTGGTGGAGGTTTAGCTATTTCCTTTACAAAGGGCAGATGAGGGTGGGTTGTTTATGGATAGAGGATTGGAGGGTTTGGAGAGGGTGCCTGCAGCATTTCAGTGTCTAAGTGTCATAAGGACAGGGACAATGTCTCCATGATTCATTGCTTTTTTGCCTAATGCCAAGCCCAGAGCCTTGCCCACTAGGTGGCCAGTAAACTAACATTAATTGCAGGGACAATGAGGAAAGTGTCCATTCATTTTCATGAAGCCAAGGTAAGTCATGGGGTGTTAGTTTTGGAGGGACAATTGTAGGAAGAAACGGTGGAAGTACAGACGTTCTGGACTCATATAAGGTATGTGGAGCAGGAGATTTCATTTTCTTGAGAAGTCTTAGTGTAGAAAGTGAAATTTCAGAAGCATAATAGAAAAGGTAAAAGGGGGACGAAATTTAAAAATAATTATTTTAGTTATACATAGATGCAATATCATTTTGTTTATTTATTTATTTTTTTATGTGGTGCTGAGGATCAAACCCAGTGCCTCACATGTGCGAGGCAAGCACTCTGCCACTGAGCCACAACCCCAGCCCCACCCCCCCACCCCGGGAAGGAGGTATTTGAAGCTTAGGGTGAGATTTTATAGATGAGTGGGGGTAGGGAGCTATTATCTAAGTGCACCAAATGCTTCTGCTGGGGTCTTGGGAAGAGGAATGAGAACATAGGTAAGCAAGGTCTTGTTCAGGTCTGTGCCACTCCGTCAGGAATCACATCAGTGTTAGTCTCTCTGGTCCTCTGCCCCAAACTCTTTCAGAAGTCTTAATGTCCTAGGCCAGCCTGAAACACTGAAATGAATTTGACGTACTCTAATTTAAGATCCCTGCATGCAAGTGCTAGTTCCAGGCTGGGTTTGGCATTTCGGGCCACCCAAAATTTGGGGTGGGGCCAGGGATATTTTAAACAGATTCACCACTCAAATTTACCACATGTGCTTAATCAGGTTGATGCTGTGGCCTCTGTGCCATCCCCCGTAAGCCCTGAGTGGGGCTGAAGCTCCTATTGATGCTTTTAAGCCCCGAGAGGCCTGTGGGCAGCACCATTCTGGGGCCCATGAAGGTGAAATCAAGCTGACTTTGGAACTGACGATTATTATTACCAGCTCCTGCCTCTTCCATATAAGCAATTAATATCTGTGCCATCCTGGAAGGACACAGAGAAGCACGCACATCTCCACACATGGGCACCAGATGACTTGGACACAGAACTGTCCCAGCTGGTTTTAGCTTCCCTTTAAAACTCCAGTGAAAGCAAGCTTTTAATGTGTTCAGAACATCTGCCATATTCTGTGTGCATTTAATGGAGAAGACCCTCACTTTTCTTTACCACAGCTCTAGACTTCCTTTTCCTAAGTAGAGGTACAAAGATTGGAAGGAAATAGAAAATAACTTAGTACTGAAAATCCTTAGCCTCAGATTCTACATTTGTCAAAACAGGATGATTAAGCTCATTCTACAGATATGCAATGGGATTTATAAGTTGTTCATGCAATCATTCCACACAAAAGGTACTCACCAAGTGGGGGTATTCTTGCTATTGTTACCATCATCATCATCATCGTCGTCTACACAGAAGACTCTGAGAAGCTGGGTGACTTCTTAAATATGGTGGAACTAAAAAAAAAAATACTTGTTTAGGCTTCTGAATAACCTCTTGGGTTGCTTCCTCTCTCAGAAACCTGCTGAAGGTGGTCCTTTGTGATAACACATCTCACATTGGTATCACTTTGCTGTTTCCCTGAGCATCTCTCATTTTCTTTAGTGCATCAGTCAGAAAAGCCAGTATTCTGTGGTAGTAATGGGTAATCTCAAACATCTCCATGACTGAAATGAACATTTTTTTTAAACCATGTTACATGTTCATTGTGGGTTGGCATATCCCATGAGCAGCTAATTTACTCAGGACTCTGGAACAATGGAGCCAGTGGTATCTCAAATCTTGGTTACTGCATCGGAGGTAAGAGAGCTTTGAAAGGTCTAGAACTGGTTATTGAACACTCCAACTTGGAAGTGGCACTGTGTTAGTTCTGCTAGCAACTCATGGGTTTTAGCTAATCGCATGACCCTCCCACCACCACTACTACAAAGGGTCAGGGAGTATGATCTCACCAAGAACCTGGAAGGTGGAGAGATAAAAATTGTCATAAACACTATTGATTGCCATATTATGCAATCAGAACAACTCTTTCTTGGGGTGAAGGACCAGTGTTTTCATTCCAATCTTGCAAAAAAAGGGAAATTAGACTCCGAGGGAACTGTCAATTACATGGAGGAAAGGGAAGCAGAGATAGTTTTGCTGATGGAAACTCATATCCTTGGAAAGTGACTGAAGAACATTAATATTTGTCAACCCCTTATTTCCCACAGACACTTCTCAGTATTGCTCCCATACACTATGACTATTCAAACCAACTTGGCAGCGTCTGCTTGCTCACTCCATTCACCAAAGATTTACAATATTTTTTCCCTGTGAATTTTTATAAAAGTGGAAAAATGTAGAGTGATTAGGGACACTAGCAACTAGCTTTTTCATTATCGCTTCATAGAAAACAACCCCAAAGCTTAGCAGTTTAAAATAACCACTTAAACTGCCAACAGAATGCAGGTCAGGAAACCAGCCTGGATTTGGGTTGGTTCTTCATCCCCATTCCTCAGCTACCTCTGGGTTTGGAGGAATCACTCGGAAGAGGGCTTCTTCACTCCTGTATTTGGTGCCTTGATGCTCCTTGGCCTCTCATTCCCTATGATGTTTCTTACCATCAACGACCTCTAAGTGCAGCTTGAGCGTCTCACAAAGGTGGCCTCTGGGCAGTTGGGATCTCTATATGGGAACTCAAGGTTTCAAGGATATTTTAATGAACCAGCCCCATATACCCCACAGTGTCATTTCTACTGCATTCAAGTGATCAAGCAAGTCACCAAGGAGCCCATAGCCAAAAGAGAGGTATTAAATACCTTGACCTGGTGGATGGTCTGCCTACACCAAAGGTTTTTGAAATGCTAAATGGTGCGCCAAGTTTGAACAGGTCTCTGGATTTCTTTCCGATTTCCTGACATTGACCAAATCTCCCCTTTGTCTCTTGCAAATTAGAACCTTTCTCTGAACCTCATGTTTTTTATTCACAAAGATACACAACTAGAACAATGGTCTCTGAGGCGACTTTCTCTCTAGCATATATTTAGTGTTTCCTATAATTTCCATCTCTCTTTCAAATTTTGCTCAAAATTCTCCTCCCATGAAAGCTCTTCTGATTAATGAAGCCTGGCTTTAATCACACACTGTCCATTAGTGAATTTCCTCAGCACACATGTGGGTAGCTCTTATATGAAGATCAAGTTCTGTACCCATTTTAATGTGTCACAAGCCCCAATTCCCAGCAACATCATCCGACATTGATCTCTTCCTCCCAAGAATTCCTATTACATTTTTAGTTAAAACCACAGAATCTGGCATTTGGGAACATGGTGTCTTGAATTGCTTTTAAATTGTTTCATGTGTACAAGCTCTGTCTTGCCAACTGGACTTTATACTCTTCATATTCACCATCCATGCTTTATACTTTGAAGAATTTTAAGCAGTAATGGGGGCACAAAGTATGTAGTGAATGCCTATTGATGTTTTTGTTTCCTCCTATGTTCTTATATGTAAGCTTCTTACCTCATTTTTTGTAAATTCGTCCAGAACAGAATCTTTCTTTATATTATCCTCATGAGATCTTTGGTGATGTAGTATCCATATGAACACTTGATACATTTTCTTGGATAGCATCTTTCATTGGATTTACTAATCCAAGAGTCATACCTGCCCTAAGGAATTTCCCCCAAATCCTGATCCTTCACTTATAGATGCTTTAGTATTTTCGTAGGAAATAATACTATCACTATTAAACTAAGAATTTTAATATCAATGTGGATTATTTAATATGGTCTGTAGCCAAACATCCATTTTTTCAATAGTTTTCTTACGATGGTTTTGTTTTGATCCTGCCTAAGATCATATATTGTATTTAATTGTCCTGCCTCTTGAAACTACATTAGTCTTCATGAAATTGATATACTGAAAGATTCTAGACCAATTGTTTTGTAGAATATCTTCAAACTCTTAAAATTACATACAGGTCTAACATTTTGGACTGGAGGACAACTTACCGTCACCTCCCTTAAGGAGGATTCAAATCCCAGCTTATACCATAATTAGAGATGCTAAATTTGGAGAGTTGGTTATGGTGGCATCTACCCAACATATTCATAGTAAAAGTGCTTATTGTCCTTTATAATAATTCAATTCTGGGATGATATTTTAAGATGGTTTGTATAACCCATTCTCTCACAACTTTTCATGTGATATTTTTAGCATCCACTGATGATCCTTGGCAGCATCATTATTCCACTGATGGTGTGATGTTTTTACCTGGATTTCCCTCCCCTGATCTGAGTGTAATTATAAACCATGAAGTTTCTCTTTATTCAAAGTGCTATCACTCTTTAGCACAATTCCTCTTTTGTTGCTCAAATTATTTCTCATTTGACTAATGGGAGCTTTTATAAACTGGGTCCTGACCTGTTTTTACATGTTCCACGACTCTTTGAGATATTTCTTGGTTTATGATGTATATTTCAGGGCTGACCTTGCACTTTTCCTGCCCTGAACTTAATTTTAGTCATTTTCCCATGGATACCCTAGTCCGTTTAGTGAAGATGGTAATTAGAAACCAAGGTAAAGAAAGGTTTTAGAACTCACTGCTATAAAGGTGTTGTTTTTTGTAGGTGATTTTGGTAGGCAGAACTCTGTGTGTGTGTGTGTGTGTGTGTGTGTGTGTGTGTGTGCATTTAAAATCACCTCCAGTATTGATTCAGTACCACAATTTTTTAAATTGCTTCTCTTAATTTCACATTGTATCTCCTTTCTTTCCAAAAAATTAGTACATTTACCTACTTACTTTTACCTATAATTCACAGAACATAGTTTTGAAATACTGCCTGATACTATTACCAACAACACAATTACTAAATAAGGTTCAAGATTTTCATATTTCTTTGAAAATGTGCATCATCAGTGTATATTCCCTTAAGGATTTTAACTAAGGTACTCTGTTCAAAAGTGTGTTTATGTTATCAATTTAATATAAAATGAAGCTCACTTGTGTCTGTTTTTATTCAGTATAGACTAGTTTTCTCATTATTTTAAATCTAATTTTATTTTTGAATCTGTTAAATATGGACATTGTTCAAGAGCCAAAACATATAAACTGTATGTTAAATTGTATGCTCAGAGATCTTACTTGTACCCTCATAAATTACAACCCATTACCAACCACTCTTTTGTTAACTATTTTCATTAGTTTTTACTATAGTTTTCCTGTATCTTTTTCTTATACAATTTAATATATACATACGTAATTTCCCCTTATTTCTTAGGCAAAAGTTAGCATACATAATATGGTACTTTGCACCTTACTGACGTTATGTAATGATATATCCTGGAGCTAGTTCCATGTCAGTTCATAGAGATCCTCCTCTGGATTCAGTACCGTAGACAATTCCTTTGGGTGATAGCACCGTACTTTATTTCTAGGGTGAGATGCCGTTTGACTACCTAGTATCACTTTATGCGGGAAGCCACTTTGAAATACATGAGGACCTTCTCTCCACATGGACGCCAGGGAGGGACAGGCCTGGCTTTGGGAACTTTCCGTGGCTCTCCCCCAGCAACAGACTGTGACTTTCCCTCCGCTCTGCTAGAAAGGTTCCTCATAGTAGTACCAGAGATGGGCATATCCCATTAGGAACTGAACATCCCACCTTTGTCCTACTTTGGTGAAGAACATTCTATGGAAGGCCTTTGATGCTTCCCCATATAAATAAAGTAGGCATGGGCCCCATTTTGTCCAGAAACTCAGTCCATCTGATCAGCTTGCCCATCCTGCCCCCAGCTTTTGAAACTATTTTCTGTGGGGTGTGTGTGTGTGTGTGTGTGTGTGTGTGTGTTTGCCATTTTATTTCTCTTAGCTTTTATTTCTCAGCCAGCCCATTCCACCTAGGGGAACCCCATTCCTCCCACCACCCTCGTGGGATGTGGGCGAGAACTTTAACTTTTCCGATTTAATCTTCCAAGAAAGTGAAAAAACCCAAAAAACTAGGCTCTTGACTCTTCTGCCATTAATGTAACTTTCATGGCAAACATTGCAATGATTAAAGGGGGGAGTGGACAGCCATTTCTCTTTTGTAGCTCTATATTAAACCACATTTCTTACATGCAGGGTCGATTTCTGAGAGTAGCATATGTCCAATTAGTCCATGGTGTGTGTACCAGATTTAAGTTTCCTGAGAGCAAATGGATCAGTGCACTCACTTACAAAGGAAGGCTAAGACATCAGGCAGAGAATGTGATAGAGATGAGCTATCTATTCCGATTGATGGGAGGACCATGACATGAGAAGGAGAGGGAGAAGGAAAAGAAGAAGGAGACGAAGATGAAGAAGGCAGCCGAGAAGGAAGGAGAAGAAAAGGAGGAAGAGGAGAAGGAGGAGAAAGAGGAGAAGAAGGAGGAGGAGGAGAATAAGAGGAGGAGGAAGATGAAGAGGAAGAAGGAGAAGGAGAAGAGGAGGAGAAGGGGGAGGAGAAGGAGGAGGAGGAAGAAAAAAGGAGAAAAAGGAGGAGGAGGAAGAAGGAGCACAAGGAGAAGCCAGAAAGCACTAAACATGCACAGCCTTGGCTGTCAGGGTTGCTTTCCAAAATCATTAGACGAGATGTACTGGTGGACAAGAATAGCTGATTTGGTCTTAAAGAAAATATCATGGAACCAAATAGTCTTTTTTTTTTTTTTTAAACCTGAGCTTTATTTGCAGCCATTTTAAGGGCAAATATGATGAATTTTGACAAGTGTGTAAACCCATGTACCTCCAACAGGATTAAGACACATCACATTCCATCACCAGAAGATAGATAGATAGATAGATATCTTTTTTTTTAATGCTCTTATAACCAATGCTACTCTCTTATCCAGGCCCTGCTTTCTGTCCCCATAGATGAGGTTTGTCATTTATAGAATTTATGTCAGTGCCCTTTTTATCTGGCATCTTTCACCCAGAGCGTTTCTGAGTTTGCTCCTATTTACTCTCGAGGAGGACTCCATTGTGTAGATATATCTTAGTACTTTTTAATCTACCCACATTTGGATGGATTTATGCTGTTTCTAGGTTGAAGAAATTATGAATACAGCCACTAAAAACATTCTTAAACAAGTCTTTGTGTAATGTATATTTTCATTTCTCTTGGTTGAATACCTAGGTGTGAATTGATTTCTAAAATAAGCATGTATTTAACTTTACAAAGAACTGCCAAAGTGTTTTGCATTTACACCAGAAATGCGTGAGAGGTCCCAGTGATTCACATCCCTGCCAACATGTAGTATTGTCTGTCTGTTTTATTTTGGCTACCTTAGGGGGTACATAGTAAAGCTCATTGTGGTTTCACTTTGTGTAGACTTACAACATTGAGCATCTTTTCTATACTTAGTATTTGTATGCAATTGTTTTAGAAGCAATTGTTGAAACTTTTTGTTCATTTAAAAATGGTTATTTTCTCTTATTATTGAGGTTGAAGTTTTTCTTTTTTCTTTTGTAATTGGATATTCTGTGTACAAAATTCTTTTGTTACATATGCAGAAGATAAATATTTTCTTTCAGTTTTTGGCTTTTTTTATTATTCTAAATGGTGACTTTTAAATAATAGAAATTTTTACTTTTGATGAAGTATAATTTAAGAATATTTTCTCCTGTGGTTCATTGTGTGTACTTATCAGTGAATGTAATTCTGTCTTTTTATAATATGCATTTGAAGATAAAATAGATAAAATACCTTAAAATGAGAGTATGCAGATAAGATATGGTGATGGGCTGATTTCTGCTTCCATTTTAGATATATCATTGATTTTAATCATTTTAGATAAATTATGATAGATATATCATTGGTAAAATATAAAAATTAATTTTAATTGATTTTTAAAAAGATAGACATGCTAAAGTAAAATCTATTTTTTGTGATGGGCTTATGAGTTATTTCCTTTTTGAAAGCTTTTCTGGCTTCCAGTTAAATTGGATGAGCTATAAGCTGGTTTTGATATGCCTGAGTCAGTCTTATCTAAGAACTTTATGCTTCTGTTAGTAAAAGAAGAACTTTTGTCTTCTGTTACTGGTTGTAGACATTCATATCAGTTTGATACTCTCTTTCCTTTGTAAGTTACTTGTTTTTCCTACCTAATTCCTAGAGGACTCATTCTTTACTTTTGACTTTCAGTACTTAACTAGAACACATCTTAGTGCTGACGTTTATCAGTTTCTTGTAATATGATGTTTGCTTTTTGTTGAGGTTATTTTCTTGTAGTGTATCTATGAGTGTTCATTCTTTTATAATTATTGGCTTTTATGTTTTAGAGAGACTAATGATTTTTAAGTATGTTCACTAACAATTTAATCTTGCCATTTTTGTCTTAGCATACACTGTGGGGAATCTGAAATCTTTTCTATTCTGTTATTGATAGATTTTTTCATTGATATTAATGGCGTTTTTGCTGTTTTTTTTAAATTTTTTTATTTCTGATATAATGTTCCCTTGATTCCTTGGCTCCATAGTCTTTCTTTTCATCTCATTCTGTGTTCAACATCTTATTTTTTGAGATCTTGTTTTGTTGAATTTGTGGTTATTAAATTGTTTTCATTGCTATTAGGGAATTGGGTAGTCTTCATTTTTTTTTTTTTAATTTTTCTCTTCATCTAGGAGATCTTTAGGTACACTTTGCATCCTGTGGCACTTTTTTGGGGGGTGGGGGTGGGGGAGTAGTTTTTATGTTAGTGATATTACCGTTTGCTGTTTCTCTCTGTATTGCTCATGCTTGGACAACCTTCCCCAACTCCTGTTTACTCTGCTGTTGAGTGACGACTGAACTCAGTCCCACCACTTCCTTATCTCTCCTTCCTTCCAAGGCACAAGCTGAGGCCTGGGTGCGTCTCACTTTTCTTTCAGTTGTGCAGCCTGAGCACAGCAGGATGGGGCAGGCTTTTTTTTTTTTTTAATTTATTTAAGTACCTGGACTTTTCTCTTCTCTGCATCGGTCTTTAAGAGTATCATTCAGAGGTTCCAGGTCTTGATTTCTTTCCCAGTTCAACATGGGTCTGAGGGATTTTGCTTCCCACAGTGAGGTGTTACCCCAATCTTTCCTTGACTGTGTTCTTTGGTTCCTTCCCTCCCACTCACTAGTCAGAAGTGGGAAAAGATTTGTCTATAATTTAAGTACTTTTCTGTGATTATTTTTAAACATGGGTGGGGGTCAGCTCCCAGCAAAAACTTTAAACCTCAAATAATACAAGGTGGGGTCCATATGAGGGTGACATTTGGACCCCAACTTCCAGTACCTTTGTTCTTCAATGTATGGTTTCTTAGGCCATCAGTTTTTGAAATTCAAGATATTCATCGAGTTCTTTCTTAAATTCGTTGCAGCTATAGATTTTTGCAACTACAACTAAAAAATAAATATTTTTAAAAAATGTTTTATTCATCTGAATAGGAATTAAGGGAGCAAAACAGTGTGACACAGTTTTAGTTGTCATCTCAATATGGAAATTCCACCTTAACCCCCAGTTATAAAATTTTAACATGAATTCATGCCAATAGTCGAAAATTTTGAAAATACAAATAATAGAAAATTTTAAAAAATAAAGATGAAAAGAAGGGACAGATCACTTCTAATTCTACTATTTTGAGAAAATAAGTACTGTAATTTGACATAATTAGGATTTTTTTCTGCAAATAGGTGTTTGAGAGAAAAATTTGTAGTATAGTGTGTGTGTGTGTGTGTGTGTGTGTGTGTGTAGTGCTGGGGATTGAACTTTACCACTGATCTTATCCCCACCCCCTACAGTGTATTGAAAGTTTAAATTTTGATTTTTAAAATTTATTTCCTTTTACCAAACCATTACTCTTCTTCAAAAATTTAAGTTGAAGGCTACAAAAATTCAAATATATGGCATTTCCAGAGTTTTGTCAATTGTTGATGTGCTGTTAGATTAGATTGTCTCTAGTTTTTCAATATTCTAAATGTTGCTGCAAGATGTGTCTTATAAGTCTTTGTCCTCAGTTTATTTCTGTGGAATGAAGCATTCCTAACATTGGAGTCATTGCATCTAAAATTTAGATTTAAAAAAATCTCCTAATTCATTTGTCAGTTTCTTTTTCCAGACACATTTACCAAGTCTAATCAATGCTAGGTGAAAGTACCTACCTTACCTTGCTTTCTTCACTGCTCTCTGATCTTGATACTTATGAGTTTATTTCTGTTTGTCCTTCTGGCTTGGAGCCATGATTTGCACACAGTAGGGGCTTAGTGGGTGCTTTCATGATGGATAAGCTTTCTCACCTTCTTAGGCTAAATGGATAGATCAACTACATATGAGGGGGGCAGTGCATGGCTATAGACTCCACCCACCTCTTAGATTGGCTGGATGAACACATGATTTCCATTGAATTATTCTGATTCCTTACTCCTTGGGCATGTGCCTTTATTGTCAGACGTAGCAAAACATCTCATGAAGCATCAACATCAGGGAAGTCACTGCCATTCTCAGAGGACTAATTTCAGGCTACCTAAAAAGCAGTTTATAGCTAAGCTGCCAGATCTCCAATCTAGTTTACATGCAGCTAAAGCCCTTGCACTCAATCCTTATTTAAGGGAACCTCATTACATTTGTGAATGCAGTTGAATGCAATCTAATGCATGCAAAACGTTCTACTGGCTCCCGAAGTCACAGCAATGAGAGGCATGATCTCTCTCCTCAACTGGCAGAAAATTTCTCTTTCCAAAAAGGTATTGCATAAAAATTAGAAGGACGCAGGGATAGCTTTTTAGAAACAAAGAAAAGGTCAAAAAGGGTGAGTAATCACTAACCAGATCCCTAGAAGCACAAGGTGAGAACCCACCCCAGGCAAGCAATGAGCAAAGTGTTCTTACGCCTCTGCTACCTCCCCAGGGTCCTCTCATACCTGCAAACAGGTTGTGATGGAACCTTGCAAAAGAAAAGTACCAGAAGGCAGGTAGAGAGTATGCAGATAAGATATGGTGATGGGCTGATTTCTGCTTCCTATGAGCTCAGATCACCTGAAAGAGTGAATCTCTTTCTGGAATACCGGTTAGGGAAGGATTTTATTTATAAAGCTTCCTTTTCATTTCTGTGCTTTCTATTTCTTTCTTTTTAATGAATTCTTGAGCTCTGTTAGCATTTTTTCATTTTTCATCATTGCTTATCCATCACATTACTGAGATTTTTTTTTCTAAGTTTTTCTTTTGTGTCTTCATTTCTTTCATTGTCTTAATGTCATTTAGCTTGGATTGAAATATGGGGTTATGGTGTTTCTCTTCACAGTGTCTCCATTTTCTGTAGTTTTTGTCATTTCAAGTTATCCTTTTTTCTCCTGTGGTATGGAAAATAAAGACTGCACCCCCCCCCCACAAAGATGCCCACCTCCCAATATCCAGAACTATGGATAAGCTATGTTACATGAAAAAGAGGAATTAAGTTTGCTGATAGAATAAAGTTTGCCTGTCATCTGATGTTCAAATAGGGAGATTATCCTGGATTATTGCAGGTGTGGGGGTGCAATGGATTACAGACATCCTTTAAAATAGAAGAGGGAGGCAGAAGAGTCAGGGAGGAAGATTTGCTTTGAAGATGAAGGAAGTGACCATGAGCCAAGGAATGCAGGTGGCTTCCAGAAGCTGAAAAGACAAGAAAACAGGTTCCTTCTGAGATCCTCCAGAGGAAAGAGTCCTGTGGTCCCCTTGATTTTAATCCAGTGAGCCTCGTTTGCGGCTTGGGCTTGTGGTTTTCACCATGGGAAGAGAATCAGTTTGTGTTGTTTGAAGTCACACAGTTGAGATAATTTGTTACAGCATCAATAGGAAACGAATGTACCCTTTTATAACATGTTTGCCTTGAGTGTCAGTGTAACTCATTCCTGTTACCTGTTACATACTTTCCAATTAGGTGAGGACACTGCAGGACTTGTTCTGACATCCCTAACCCTGGCAGGATACATTAGGTATGAGGCAGGTCCCCCCAAGTGAACAAGATCATGGTAAATTCTCTTGAGATGGAGCCAAAACAGCAGAGTTCTGTTGTTTTTATCCTTCACATTCCAGAAAGTATATTACTTTGTCTTGACTTTGAGCTGAAGACAAAATGGAAATGGGAGAATTTTCTTCTTTTTCAACTCCTTTTTTGTCTTCTTCCACCTATATCAACTAGGCTAAGCCCTCCTAATTGTCTTGGGGGAGAAAAAAGAAAGAGAAACAAGCAGGAAGAAGAAGCTTCATTATAGGGAGGAAGGCAGAGGAAAAAAGAAAAGCAAGAGAAAGAAAAAAGAATGAGGTGGAAACCGGTAACCTCATGCCCATGAGCTCTGGCATGGATGAGGGTCAAGCCCCCTGCCGCTCCAACTGGGAACTCCCCTACACCCTATTGACTTTCAGTTCCTCAATCTGTGTGTGGCCCCAGAGCTCTGGAAATCATCCAGACTCCTGCATTTTGACAGAGTTTTCAAACAAGCAGTTCTTATGTTAAAAGACCTAAATCAGAGCATTGATACCATATGTACCACCTCCCGTCTTTGGCCTCAGATGCAAGAGCACAGACACACACACACACACACACACACACACACACACACACACACGAAATCTCTGAGTTACTTGGACTAGCTAAAGGCAAAATTCCTGTCATAGACTGATGAGGCTGGTGGAATATATAAAGAGCATTTCGTTGTGTACATCTTATGCTGAAGAAATGCAAATGAATTCAAGTAAAAAGACGAGTTCCAAGGAGCGGCGCGAAGGCGTCGGGATGCAGCTTGCTTATTACATTCAGTTGCCTGTTATTCGTGCCATCGCCGATTTGCACCTGCAATTACCTCTTCACACCTGGGAGTGCACAGGTTTTGTTGATTCCATTTCAGGAATGCTCAGCCTACGTGTTTCCCAGAATAAAGAGCCTTCTAGATCTCTGAATTCAGATACTAAGGTGACAATTACTTGTGTGCCTGATTGTTTAAAAATGAAATTGGGAAAAGTGTGTGTGGGGGTGTTGAAGAAACAAAAGAAAAAAAGTGGGAAAAATCTCCTACCTACCTTCAAAGGAGCTGAACTTATAAATCTGGGAACTTTCAGCCTTTGTCACTGTGAATATTCCCTGAACTTGGCTCCCACTAACAGAGCACAGTCATTCCACCAACAGCTCTAAGGATAGACTGCACGGTCTACAAAGGTGGCTGGAAATCATTTACACCAGAAGATTCTCTGTGGCGATAACAAGGCATTCAAAATGAGAATGAGCCTGAGATGATCTTCAAAAGCCCCCCACCTTCTGGAAGATTCCTTTGGAAGAAAGCAGATGCAAACATGTCGGGTTACGTTGTTGAGGCTGACATGATTTTCTGCACCTGTGCTCAGAGTTGCCTGTCATTTGGGGACGTGAGAAATTACATGAGATGAGGCTGAAATTCAGCAGACATCGTAGGTCAAATAGTCCCATCCTTCACTGGCTAAGTGTGAATAAACCATACTTTGGGTAGGTCTTTGGTCTGGGTTTCTTCACACATAGTCAAGTGCAGACCTGGGAGGCCCAGCAGTAGCTCCAAACTGCAAAAGTAAATGATAAACATAGAAAGTGCTTTCCTGTGGCCTCTCAGTATATTGCAAATCAAAGATATGGTAGTGTAGCTCCACGTCACAGGATATAAGATTAAGACAATCATTACTTACGAGGCTCTACTAAGAGTAAAAGTCATGTGTATATTAAAATTGTTTATGTTTTTATTACTATGAATAATGTTTAAAAGGTCCTGACTTAATCATGCTGAAGATGTGCTAAGTTTTGACACTCAACTGCCTGCTACAACTTTCTTAAAAACTCCATGAGGTGGGGTCTACTATTATTAGCAATCCATTGATCAGGACACTGAATCTTGAAGAAATTAAGTACCTTTTGCAAGGTTTCACTGGTGTTAATTTGTTGGAAAACTATTTAAATCCAGTAGCCTTGACTCCACAGAATAAGCTCTTATACACTATAGAGAATTCAAAATATATATATTCACAGGTAGAAGGGTAGCCTGAATAAGCTTTTCATCTTAGATCTAATATTTGACATTGACCTAATACTGACTTGAAGACACCAGGATGCTGTGGTCGGAAAAATTAATTGAGAGAGATTCATTTTCATAACATGGTATTATTTTCAAAACATACTTCCAGAGCACTTTATGTGTATATAAGCATCCTTGATATTCCCCGAGCAACCCATAGACTAGCTAATAATGTAATAAATTTATGCACAGGAATCTTTGCGATTTCTCCACGGACTCACGGAACGAGCAGCTAAGACTCCCGATAAATTTCCTCCATTTCACTCAGCTGAAAGATCAAGGAATGTGGACTGACTCCAGGAAACCAGAGATGAGTTGAAAAACTCTATTTTCATATGAATTTCTTTCAGAGGGAAGACATCAGGGTGAAACAAGGTATACCTGAAATCTTTTCCCATAAGACTGGGCACATCAATGAAAAATATTTCTTCCAGAGCACATTTGTGCTGTGTCAGTTCTTCGGTTGGAGAAATTTTGTTCCTGCTTTCCCTATTTACTTTCCCTATTTGCTGAAAGAGACTGTAAATTCACAGTAGCAGATGGCACCTTCTCAGAAACATAGTTATGCAGACCTGTAGAGCACAGAGGAACAGACTTCGGCAGGCAAGGCAGAAGAGGGCTGGATTTCTAGTTAAGGTACAATGTCAGAGCTTAGCGACACTGTTTTGTTCTTCAAATCTGTGGCTGTTTCTGGAATACTGGCTGGCAAAGGAGTTGTGCCGCAATTTGCTGCTGGGATAAAGGGGGAACTCAAAGGTGAGAAGAGGAGCCACTCCTTCCCCCAAGGAACTTAGACTTTAATATGTAAAATGGATGTGCTGACCTCTACCCTTACTTCTGTCAGTGCTGTGTAGAAGTACCACTGTGGGCTAAGAGATCAGAGCATATAATCTTGTCTGGAGGTTGCTCCTAACAGTGACATTAGAGTAAAATGAGGTGTTACATTCGTGTGGTTAAGTGCCAGATGTTAGGTGTTATTGGAAGTATAGAAGTTAGTCCACTTAGGGGGAGCATAGTGACATGAAGGCTATAGTTGACACAGAGCAGCTACGTTTCAAATGCAAATCATTGGCCTCAAAAGAAAATAGCATTGCTGAAGCAGAATGGAGGATGCATGGCAAATTTACCACAGGAATGATGGGGCCCTGAGCACAGTCCCAATGGAAGCTTAGCCTGAGTATTACTTTAGGTCACCTAAGAATCTGCTTAGTCACCAGGGCAGAAGTGAAGGCAGGAGGCGAAGTGACTTCTTGGAGTGAAAAGCTGGAATGGGAGAAGAAGTCTGACTTTTCTTTTCTTTTTAAATATTTTTTAGTTGTCAATGGACCTTTATTTTATTTATTTATATGCGGTGCTGAGAATCGAACCCAGTGTCTCACACATGCTAGGCAAGCGCTCTACCACTGAGCCATAACCCCAGCCCCGAAGTCTGACTTTTCATACTCAGTCCATTCATTCAACATTCACTGTACGGCCCTAACCAGGTATGGTACTTGGCACTGGAAATTCAGGGCACAACATCCTCCGTCCACATTTCTTTATTTACTGTTCCAAAATTGGAGATAAGCCAATGGCTTCCACTGAAAACCGAGGAGATGCAGGGTAATGGAGTTCAGCACCTTTGTTCTGCTTCCCAATGTTCTCAGCCTTGAAGCAGAGCTACTCTTGGTGTTCAAAACCCGGAAATTCTGCTTGACAATCTCCCCAGTGCAGAAACCAACTTGGGCCCTTTGGCCTCTTATACAACCACTTTCAACTTTCTCACCCTCCAGACCTTCCATTCGTATTCTGTGTTTAGGCTTTCTCATCTTTTGGACCAGCTAATATTTCTTAGTCTTATTAGTTTAATGAACAAATTTGTCTTAACGATGGGGTCTTCAAAATGTGATGACATGTACAGTTCAGGTGAAGATGTGCTTCAGGAGTACACAGTCAACCCCAAATGTTGGAGGGGCCTGATGAAGACTTGTTTTCATATCCTCTGTGATTGGGACATCTCCCAGCATTCTGTCAGTATTCTGCATTCCCCTTCCTCTCTGGAGCTCATCATAGCAGCTCTGGTTTCTATTTGGTGCAGATTGATTTTTCAGTAATCGGCAGGGTTATTGGTTTAGTGACTTCCTGTGGTTCTAGTCTCAATCAGAGTATGTGGAGAGCGTGCCTAGCTTTGCAGACTATTGCTCCAAGACATTGGGACTGACCACAATATTCTTTGTACATGAACAAAAGGGGAGAGAATGGCTTGTATTCCCCCAAGGGTAGCAACATACATCGTCCTGAGCCGTACAGGAGCGAGAAGAACCAGCGGAATGTTCTGGGGAGGCCAACTTTGGCAGGCTTCATGCTGCTGACAGCAAAGGCATTTATGGCAGAACATCTTCGAAGTTGGAACCTTGTGAAAAATGGCTTCAGGAAGTCATTTCAAGGAAATAGAAAGTCTTTGCTGACTCAAGTTAGCAAATCCCAGATGTAGCACGACTCTTAAGCCAAAGCATTGGGGATCTGGTAGCTGATAGTTGGAGCATATTCCTTTATCTGCAACACTGGAAACAGGATGATGTTGACTTTCCCCAAACCTGTTTTGGGGGTTTTTGTTTGGTCAGTAAGCATGTTGATTAATATCCCTGTCATATCCCTATGTCATATGAACAGAGAGGATTTGAGATTGTAAAATATGGGAGGTGCAAAGGGTCTTAAGGATAGCACAGTTTTAAATTTCTTATCTTATAGCTGGGTAGATAAGGGCAGATTTGTTAAATAACTTTCTGAAAGGCACAATTTGTCAGGGTTCATGCTTCCCAAACTCCAGCCAAACAAGATTTTGTTTGCAACATTCCAATGCTGTGCAGAGCATGGTAATATGGAATTCTCCTCCAGCCTAAGCTACTTCCCAGTTACCAAAGCACTACTTAAGATTTATGGCTTCAGGGTCCCCCAGTGACAACCATGCCAATAAGATTCAGATTAGATTTGGTTAATATCTACTTTTTCTAGCATAGTGTTAGCCAATAGAAATATAGTGGGGGTCACATACATAATTGTATAAATTTTTTTTTGTACTGGGGATTGAACCCAGGGGTGTTCAACTGCTGAGCCACATCCTCAGCCCTTTTTATATTTTATTTAGAGACAGGATCTCACTAAGTTGCTTAAACCTCGATAAATTGATGAGGCTGGCTTTGAACTCACAATCCTCCTGCCTCACCCTCCCAAGCCACTGGGATTACAGGCTTGCACTACCATGCCAAGCACAATTGCAGAATTTTTAATTAGCCACATCTTTAAAAGTAAAAAGAGATAAGTGAAAAGAAAATGATAAGTTTTACTTAACTCGTACATCAAAAACATCATGATTTCAACAATAGAATCCTTATAGATTATAATTGATGAACTCTTTTACATATTTTTATGCTCTAAGTCATTGAAGTACAGTGTGAATTTTATTTCAGTAGCCACATGTGGTTAGGGGCTACTACATTGTACAGAACTGTTCTAGAACCAGTCTAATCTTCTTTTGTGATCTTCCTGAGTTGAGATTAGAGGGAAACGTCAAGTGTCTTGATCTCTAAAGAGGACATTTTCTAAACCAAAATGAGAAATAGCCTAGAGATGCAGTTGGAAATCAATAGTTTTTAATTTCTTGTGCAAATTATTTTGGGGGATGAGGAGAGAGCATCATGAAATTGATATTGATGGCGGTGTTTTTTTCTTTTTGTTCAAATCCTTTCATGTTTCTGACCTTTCACTATTGGCTCAAATAACCCTATTAGATTTCTCTAAGACCCTGATGCTCTACATTCTTTAAGAGCATTGGTTGGAGAGTGTACTTTCCTCACATGGTTGATTTCTTACTTTTCTACATAATAAATTAATTTGAGAGTAGGACTTTTTCAAAGTTAACAATATATTTTATGTCATGGTTGAGAAGAGAGGGCCAAGTTTATCCTTCTTATAAAATTCGTAGAAAGAATTCCTGAATGTGCCAGATTATGAAACTGAGAATGTTCAAAGCTGGTGGAAGTGGGGGGTTAGCTAAGGAAGAAAGAGCTTTTAGTCCAACAGACAGACGATTGTCCAGCCAGAGATTTCAAGCACTTCAGCAGGTAGACAGGGTTCTGTGGGTTCCTGCCTGCCTTGTGGGACCTGGTACAATATTTGGTCATTTAATGGCTTCCTGAGAGGTGATTAATTAGATGAATAAAGGATCAAGGAAATTGAGCCCCACATTTACTTTCTGTTCCCTTCTTGAGCCCTTGCTTATCTTGATTGTTATACAGGGGTCAGAGAAGACAGCAGGGGCAGCCCCTGAACCTCTTCCAGTCTACACTGCTACTTCACCACGTGGAGAGAGGCTTTCTTCACTCCCAGATCAGAACAGAAGTTGGCCTTGACAGCAACCAGGGGCTCAGAGAGGATCCTGCCTGCCTGCCCCTCTCGTCTCAGCACTCTCTGCCTCGGGGTTTCTTGTCCTCTCTCCTTCTCCCACTTACATGAGGGGTTGGGAAGAGAGCAGGGGTACGATGGTGGCTGGGTTGCACACCCCAAGCTTCTCAGAGCCCTCTTCACATCTCCTTGGCCTCGCTCACAGCTCCTGCAAATGGGTGCTTGTAGCACAGCCTCTCTGTGCTCTCTCACACTTGCTCAAGTGTGCCCCAAGCCTGCTTGGGGTGGGTCTTGGTGCTCCTTGGGCTCCATGGCAGATGGGTGCCCGTGTGCTTCACACTCACACAAGGGAATTTGGAAGTATCAGGGAGTTCAAACCCATGCAGCCACTCTTCACCAATGGCAGATGAAAACTTTGAGATAAACGCTGGTCCTTTGTTTCTATTAGCCAAAAGGTATGATTTACCACTGTCTTGATAGGGCTCCGCAGGAGTCTCACAGACTGCTCATGGCTGCAGAGGTGGCCCTCTAGCCCATGCATCCTTGTTCTGTCTTCCCACACAACTGCACCCCGAAAACACATCCCATGAACCACCTGAGAAGCTTTTGTCTCAGGCACTGCTTGAGTGAGGGACACCCTGGCTAAGAAAGAAGTCTGTCCTATCAGGGACCCAAATTAATGCATTTCAGATTCCAGAAATTCCAGTGCAAGATCTACTCGTGGGGTGGGATGCGGGTGGGATGAGAGGGCTAGTGAAATCCCACCAAGTCTCTACCTGATGGCTGGGAGACAGTGTGAGTGTGTATGTGAGTGTGTGTGCAGGGGTGGGGGGTGGGTATTCGCAGGTAGAAGGTGATACACTCAGATTCTCCACTGTCACAAATATGGACTGTCAATTAGTTCCTTGGCCTCAGTGACAACTTTTCTCTATATCTCAACTCTCTTGCTTCTTGCAGAAATAGGGGCTCTTAGGGAGCGCCGTGGTAGTGGTAGTGAGCTAACATCTTCCTGTGTCAACTGACATTGAAACGTCCAATCTGGCTGGATTTGGATGTTGGTAAATGTTGGTAAAGCTCAGGTTTACCAACATTTAACATGCAAGATATAGACTGTAAGAAAGTCGAGGGTCACCTGTAGACCCCACAGCATTAGAAGGGGGAACAGAGGGAGATCCCCCCCTGCAGAGTGTCTTTGCCTCTTTTCATGAGGTCCTAGTGAGATGCAGGGCTTCCGGCACACTCAGGGAGGCTGAGGGAGGAAGAGACTTCTGCCGCAGGTGTGGGCTGCAGGAGATTAACTTTCTTAACAGGTGATGTGGCAAGTTGTGCCTTCCAAGTCAGGTGAGATTCTTTGGAGAAATGACTCCATTGCTGATCTCACCGATTCTGGGGCACTTGTGCCCTACTTTCAGGGGTCGTAGGATCACATAGAGCAAACCTCAGTAGCTATTGTAGGTGGTTCACTGCCTCTTGTTAAGCGTGATGTGTAGGCTGCCCTACCAGTGTGCTCTTTGACTCAGGCAGGCTGTCTGACTCTGTGCTCCTCTCTAGGATGGTAATTGCTGTCTCTCTTTTTTATCAGCTCTGCTGGGTTTCCTGGATATCAACTTAGCCCAATCAGAGCAAGCTAGAAGGTCCTGTTGAGCAGGACAATTACATCTTTCTCAAGAGCCCTTCTTTCTAGTTTTCTTTCTCACCTAGGTGTGGGGTACCTCTTTTTTACTGACATGGTGACTGGGAAATCACTAATCTATTCTTGTTCTCCCAGCTTTGCCCAGAAACTCCCCCCACTTCCCACCATAGCTTTTCTTTTGGTGTGCCAGACAGCACAGCCTGGTCCTTAGTTTACTCCCAAGAGGCTTTAGGGTCCCTTCAATATACAAATGCAATAAACACTTGCTACAAAGAACAAAGAGCAAGGTCAAGTCCCTCAGGTGAGATCCCCAACTCATTTTATTTTACTTGAATGAATCAAGATTGCTGAACATCTGTGGGGCTGTCAAAAAAATGATAAGGTGAGTAGGAGCAGTTCAGTGTGTAGATGAGGGTGGGAGTTCAGGAGCATCCATCTGAATCCTCAGGTTGGCCTGTATGGTCATTTCCTATCCACCGATCACACGAAGAACCAAGCAATGGTCACCTGGAACCATGATGAAGGAGTACGTGACTGGCCACTGATCCCAAAAGGCAGATTGGTCACAAGGCTGAACCCAGTCTGTGCTGACTGTATATCATTTTATTAAATGTTACTTTCTTTGGCAATAAAAGAAAGTAATATTCAATAAAAAAGATAAATGCTGACTGGGGAGCGTAGGGAAACCTTTTTTAATCCCAAGAATTGCTCAAGCATTCTCTCTTAGAAAACTCTTGGAAAGAGAGATGCATATATTAGAGCAAGTTTGAAACTGCCTCCAGTCTGTATGTTAGGCTAAAAATATAGACTTTCACTACTGTTTTCCCTCTGTTCACCAGAAATTTTACTTGTCAAAACAAGAAAAAGACAAGACTTTATCATGGTACTAAATGTAAAGCAAACTGGGAGCCGCAGCTCAGCATAGCTGCAACTCTCAGAACCTGATTAATAAGTGAGCTGATGAGCCCCAGGTAACAGGCTCCTTTCCTACAAGGGCCAGTCAAACCTCCCTGTTCCATAGTTCTGTCTACATCCCTAACTCCAGCCACCTTCCTAGAATGTGAGTCATTCCGGAAGGGCATCAGCTGGCCTGAGAAACAAATCCATTTCCTTCTCTACCTAAATATCTCATAATTTGAATCCTACTAATGACATAGTCTTTGTACTGGAAAGATAACACTTCTGTTTCCTAGCAAATAGCCAGACGTTCGACCTACCTCTAGGCTTCCAGAGATCTCATTCAAGATTTCACCGGAAGGGCAATTTTACCCAGGAAATGTCGTATCTCATATTCCATGTGAGTTTCGAGTGTTCATGTTGGACGCTGCCAAGAAGGAAACCATTTCAATGTGCCAGGGCTGTATCAGAGGCTGGGACATGACAACAGAACTTAAAGGCTGCAAAGCACATCTGCCCTGTACTTCTCACTTCGGGCGTTGGATGAGTGTGCAAAACCTTGCTTACTACACTGGCCATGACCATTACGGCATTGTCAAAGTCAATTGAATGTCTACCTTCTGAGGAAGAACTACATTTCTTGTGGGTTTACAAATTACACATTCATTTTAGGCTGATCGTAATTAATGCAAACACATCATTTATTTGGGGATCTTCCATTTAACCAATTGCAAGGACCTATCCTCATGGGTTTATTAACTGACTATATTAGAAAAGCCATTTTTAGAAATTTTCATGCATTTTGGACCCCGGGAGAGGCTTCCCTAGCTATGGAGCTAGGGAATTCTGTGTACTCTGAAGCCTTGGCAATACAAAGAACTCTGTTTCAATCCAAAATTTAACTTCTTTGAAGAGGCTATCTAGTCCCTGGTTTTTGGCAGAAGATTGCCTGCTGCGTTTGCCTGGAATAAATGAGAGCTTCTTATCCCATCCCCACCCCATCTCTAAAACAGCTCCAGCAAGTTTTCATGTCTGCAGCTTCTTCTTCTTAAGAGAAATGAAACTCTTTAATTAGATCCTGGAGAGGTGTGAAACCTGAGTTTCACCATACATCATGTCATCAATATTGGAGAAAATTATTTAGGGAAGGTTGAGAGGGAGAGAAAGGACCCGACCTGTTTTTTTTTTTTTTTTCTTCCTCCCCTCTGATTTAATAAAGTCTCCCAGCCTCCTGAGCCCAGTGTGGTTTTCTTGAATTGCACAGCTGTTGTGCAGCTGGCAACGACCTAGATCAATGCTGATCTTTGGCCAAAATGAAACAAAGGACTCGGTAGAATGGAAAGTTAGTGCTCTGTCATTGGGACTGTCTCTAGTGGGTTCCTCCCCAGGGAAGGCAAGGGGCCTGACCAAGATGTACTGGACCTTAAAAGGGGGGGGGGAAATCTTCAAACAATTGGCTTGGGAACAGACACATAAGAAAATTCATCAGAAAGCTACTGTGTTTCTCATCTTTCGTCCATCAGGGAGAATCAGAGTCCCTTTGGAGACTTTGGCTGGAAGCACAGGCTGGGGGTTTCAGGAGCAGAGCAGGGTCTGCCTTACTTTGCTGGCTCCCGCTTCACCCCACCTAGGCTAATGCTGTAGGTTGGAGGGGTAGGCGAGAGAGAGTTCTGGTCTTTTTTTCATGACTTTCATTCCTTTTCCTCATTTGAAACAGCAACATCTCCAAGCCCTTATGTTTCTTAATCTTTCCTTTAAGTTTTATCAGGGTCTGAGAAAACTCACTGAAATCAGGGGGAGTGAATACATATTAGACTGATTTCAATTGCCATGGCCAGGGTTGGTGACGGGAACCCCCCTCCAGATTTCCCCCCCTCCTCTGGGTCTTGTCTTTTACTTTTAATATAATATAGGACCCTATAAAAGAGGAATAAGTTCCCACATTATTTCTTTAAAATGTTCTGGTTTCTTAGTGAAGTTTCCATTCAGAGCAAGTATTAAATAATTATTCTAACTTAACACGGCTTATATACACAAGATCTAAAACTGTATCTACATTTGATAAGTTATGGGTCACATTGCATATATTTGAAGAGTTCTGAATTCACCCATTTTTAGACCCGGATGTCAAGTCAATGTTCTGGGAGGTAAGAGGCAGTCATTCTGGACTTGGCCTAGCTATCTGATCTCCAAGGAGTTGTTTGATGACTTACTTCTGTGGTTTCCTCATTGGAGAGAAAAATGAAACCCTTCCTGCCCCCACCCATCTCTTAGAGGGCAGGAGGCATAGTAACTGGATTGATGCTTCTCCTTGGCCAACTGTCTTGGCCAAGTGTGCCTGCGTGGATCCCATCGTTGCATCAGGAGAGCCTGTCCTCCACACAGAGTTTGACCCTTTTTAGAGCATCAAAGTGACTGAATTGGTATATCTGGGGATAGTACCAAGGCATCTGCATTGAACTGAAAAAGTCCCCCGGGTGATTCAATGGTTGACCAGCTTGGGTAACTTGCTTCAACAGGATTTTATGAACCTGGCTTATTTTATGCTTTGGCTAATAGATTCTGATTGTTTTTATTATACTTACTAACTTTTTGGCTATGAATTTTGGTTTCTTTCCCTTTCTATCTGAAAAAATTCAGGTCTTTGACCCTGCTGTTGATCCTACCTTGTTGTCCCCAGCATTAGATTATATTGGTGGCTTCCCAAACATCCTCCTCCTTTTCCCCCGCAATACATGTTTTTCTCCCTGGGGAATTCACCCATCCCTCTTCTCTGCATCTGAGTTTGATTAGTACTCTCCCCGTTTACAGTTCTAATAAAATATTTTTATTAGTTGTTGATGAATTATTTTACTTATTTGTATTGTGGTGCTGAGAATCGAACCTATGGTGTCACACATGCTAGGCCAGCGCTCTACCGCTGAGCCACAACCCCAGCCCCTCTAGGGTGGTTCTCGATGGGCTTAAACCAATAAACATATTCTGTTTCTTCTTAAAACTAGAGTGATTAGTTCAAAAATTGGCAGAACAGAGACAGCAAAAGGGAAAGACAGACAGACAGACAAAGGCAGGTTTTTGACAGAACAGTTGGAAAGCTAAGCTTCTCTGACTTTTACCAGAGACACTGGAAAAAATGCTTTCTTTTTCCTGGGTGGATGTGACAAGGAAGAAAGCACCCGAGAGGTTGCCCGCAGCCCTCTTGTGACTATCAGGGAAGAAGAGTCCAGCACTGAGGAAGCAGGACGGAGAAGGATAGAGAAAGAAACTGGATCCTGGTTCCATTCTCAGGACTGCCATTCATTCCAGAGCGAATGGAATAGTTCAAGTTGATAGATGATAAAGCCCTAAACCAAACAGTAGCAGTGAGAGAAACCAAAGGGGCAGACTTCAAGGGGTGTGAATGGGAGACGGGGAGTCATTGGAGACGCAGGGGAAGATCAATTTTTAGAGTCGGTTTCTGACATGGTAGAAATGGATAGGGGTCAGGTGATTAGCAGAGGGCTGAGCCTTGGGTAGGAGGAGGTATGTGTCTGCTTCAAACAAGGGAGGAACGGAATTAAAAACGGGCCTGTTGATAAATTTAGGGCAAGTTTTATTTTCAGCCCCAATTCAGGATGTTTCAGCTCATCGGATCATTTATTCATTTAACAACACTTATTGCCAAATAGTGAGCTTGGGATACAATGTGGTTCCTTTGTAACCCTTCTTCCTGTAATTAGGGATGTCAAATTGAAATTTCCATGAGGATGTAGAACTTTCCAGAAGGTGTACTTGTACCTTGTGTCCCATTACCCCAATTCTAAATCAGCCCAAGCTAGTTATACTAGAATTTCATATATTTTCCCCACAGACACATTTAAATTCCTTCAAAGCCTTAGAGATACTCTGAGCCCAGTGCTTTAAGTATAGATTTGGGACCACAACTCTATTGCTTATTTTTCTAGTGTAATGTGAGACCAACCTCTTAGCAAAGGGGCTCCCTCCATGGTTTTCTTCCCTGAAAGTAGCAAACCACCAATTCTGCACTAGGTAGCTTCACCAGAGTTCACAGGGCCCACAGTTAGCCAGCTCCTTCTGGAACTCACATTGTTTTTAGACAATGTTGAGCCATGTTGGGTGGAGGAGCAGGAATGCTTTCAGTGGTCTTGTTTGCAAGCCTTTGATGTTCCTTCTAAGTCATATTGTGTCAGTGGAAATGTTGGGCTGAGGAGACGCTGGCAATTCCTTGAAAAGGCACAAATGTTGAGAGTGTGTTTTTAATGGCTTCAAGCAATTAAAATAATTTAAAAGTAATTAGAAGTAGCAGCTCATTAAGCCAAGGAGGCTGCGTGCCTGGATGGCACCAGGTTGTAGCTGGGCCTGGGTCAGTGTTGTGAAAGGGTTGCTTAGGTCAATGGAGGTTCCCGCCGAGAAAATTCGGTCATAATCGAAATCAGCTGCCACCGCTGTGGTGCAGATGCCCCTGAAAATGGGTCATTAGAAATTAACTGGGGAGAAATGTGGTCCCTTCAGAAAATGACAATTAAATAACAAACGCAGGAACGAACATGTTAGAAAAGAACCCTGAAAACATAAAACTAAAATCCTCCCTGCTCAAACCCTCATCAATAAAGTGATTTCATCAAACTAGAAACCTACAGAGATTGAAGCCGAGCATCCAAAATGTTGGGTCCAAGAAAATTCTGTAAGAGTCTGTTGAAACTGGCAGAGAAGGGAGGGAGCTTTCAGAAACCGTGGAGATGTTGGTCAACCACAGATAGAAATGGGTGGATTAGAGATACCCTAAGGACATTAGGATGATAAGAAACGCCAGCCTCAGAAGGAATAAAACGTTTGAAAGATCATTAATATGAATCGGAGATTAATCATAATAAAACTTAAGAAGGCTGAGCCTGCTGATCTCCTATCAATGGGACTTGTTTTAGCAGGGAATTTTAGAGGATTTATCACAAGATAATGTGGATAAAGGGTTGCTCTTAAATCTTTAAAGAGATCTAAGCAAATGAAGCAATCCTGCAAGAAGACTTTTCTTTTACAACAACAAAAACAATGAAGACATGGCCCAGACATGGCTCACATTCAAGATTATAAGTAATACATACATACATGTGTGTACATAAGGATATTGTATCTTTCATAAATAAGCACACAAAATATATCATGTTTATGCCTCATTTTTCTCTAACTCTGAAGAAAAATTAATTTTTCCGTCTTTGAGAGAATCAAACCCAAGTTTGAGCAGTAGTTCTTGCCAAATGAACTTATCCTTTGAATTACGTTGGAAATTAGAAGGACACACACAGGGAAAAATAAATATTTTCAAATCCTTTCTCTGCTTGTTCTAATCAGTTCAGATCCTTCTCATTTTAAGACAAAAGCAAAAATTCCAATATTCAGAAACTCCAACAGCTTGGCTTTCCGAATTTACAAAGATGATTATAAGTCATTACAGCCTCTTTCTTTTTCTATTAATAGCACAGAATGACCTGTTTAAAGCAAAGTCTTATATGACTTTCTTATTTCTTCTTTATGGTCTTTTGCTTCCTGCCCACTTTTGGTTCTTTCTTCAGGGAAGAGACAACGAACTAATACACTGCTTCTGATCACTTTTGTCCCAGTAAAAAACAAAATCTTACTATGATGGCTATTGTTTTTCAAATTTTAATAATATTTGCATGTATTTTTGCTACATGTCTTTCCCAAGAATGGACTCCAAACACTCCTGTTTTTACTTTCCTGGGTTCACTGACAGGCTCCTGGACCCCCAAGGTCCTTGCTCAGCCTCAGAGGCTCTATCAGAGGCCGACCTAAGACCAGAATGTTCTAAGATACAATGGTCCACTTTGGATCCCTTAGTGACCTTCCAGAGGGATGCACTGTGTAGAGTAGGCCAAGTCAGACCAGCAAATGCTCTTCAAACCTGAGAGCCTGGCCAGTCAGGGCTGGGCTGGGCAAGAGCTTCCAGGGGCTCCCACTCTAAAGGGGAAATAATTTTCATGCAACGAGGGGAGATGCTCTGGCCAGGAGTTCCCGGCCTCTGCCCCTCTGCTCCACTGGAGATGGTGCCTCCTAAAGTGTTGGCGGTGGAGTCCCAGCCCTTGATGCCCTCCAGAGCTTGGGAGGCAGCATACGATAGTAGTTATGGGCACAGGCTTTGGACTGAAGCAGGACCAGAAACCAGACATTCCAGTCAGGGCTCTGGAGACTCATAGAAGAGAAAACAGCCTTCAGAGCCAAGGCTCCTCATTTCCAAGGACTGGATGTTTTGGAAAGCAAAACACCTGAAGGAATATGAACCTTCAATTCATGATATAAAAAGCATATTGATACAGATTGCTAGATGGTATTAGGAAAGACTATTAATTTTATTGGCTCTGATACTTAAATTATTATTTGAAAGGTCTTATCTAGTAGAAGATATATGCTGGACTATTTCCTGGTCAAAATATAAAATGCCTTAGAGTTTTTTTAAAAAAATCTTTCAGCTAAACAAACAAAAGAGTAGGGGGTGAAGGGTAAGATGGTCGGTGAAACAATAATGTCAGAACAACAGAAATAGTTGAGACTGAGCAATGAGTTCATGGGATTTCATTATACTACCCTGCCTTGGCAAAAGTTTGAAAACTTCCAATGTAAAAATAAAAAATATAAAACAAAACAAAATAACAACAAAAAATTCCAACAAAAAGATTGGAGGAAAAATCAGTAAAAGTCCAACCTGTCTGCCTAGACCAAACAACACAGGTTGTCCGAGGTGGTGGAGGAGGAGCTACAGGGAGAGAAAAATGGCTGAAGTGTGACTTTTCCTCTGAGAAGGGCGCTGTCCTTACCCACTGTGCTGGGGCAGGTGGGGCTGGAGCAATAAGAATCCCAGACAAGCAGATGGAATTGCTGTCTGGGTTTCTGAAAGGGCATCGAGCTTTATAGAGAGCGTGAGTGTGGATTCAGCAGAACCAACAGTGCCCAATTCTTAGCAGGACAGGCAGAGAAGAGTGGTAGCTGAGAGTGGATAGGACATGAGTGTCTCAGGACAGGGGCAATAGAGAACATCTGCGGACTGAGTCCAGCTCTACCCTTGTACACATGCCTGAGTGCCACGGAAGTCTGTCCCAGCCAGGAGAGAAGGTGAAGAGAGGCTGATTTCATATCACTAGAAAGGGCTGAGAAATTACCCTCAGTGTCTGAATTTACCTGAGTTTAACTTTGTCCCCATGTTTGTGGCTTGCCCATTTTTTACCTGGTAAAAAATTGAATACAGTGAACCTTTTAGTTTGGGCAATGGAGAGCCATTGCTGCTTAAAGTACTTGATCCCCAGAACTAAAACTTTGTGGGAGAAAAGAAAGAGAGTTGGAGGTAGGCGACTCATTCATGGTAAGGATAATATTCAGTGAAATAAAATAAGGCTTTGAATTTAAGGAACAACCATGAGGAAAGAAAATAAATAGATTCAAGATATATCCTAGATATTAAATCGATTGGAAACTGAACACGGAGTGCAAAGCCAAAGGACAATTCCAATATTGGACAATCTTGAGCACCTGTGACAGAGGCAGAGTCATCAGCAAAGTAAAGCAATGCAGGTGATGATTCAGAAGTCCTTGGCTTTGTCTTTCAAGTAGTTTGTCAATGTTTTTACATAAGTCAATTAATAATCATAATAGCCATGTGAGGAAAGCAATAGCACTTTGTAGATGCGAAAATAGATGGGCAAAATTTGTACACAGATGTTCATAGCAGCATGAATCATAATAGCCAGGAAGTAGAAACAACTCAAGTGTCCACCAACTGGTGAGTATAAGCCAAGTGTGCCGTAGCCATAGGATGAAATTTGCCATGGAAAGAACAAAGTACTGATGCATGTTGCCGACATAGACGAACCTTGAAAACATGCCAAGTGAACTTGTCACAAAGATCACATATTGCATAATTCCAATTATATGAAATATCCAGAAAAGGGAAATCTAGGAAGTAGATTAGTGGTGGCCAAAGCTGGTGAAATGGCGACTGACAGCTCATGGGCACCAGATTTGTTTTGGGGGGGATGCAAACTATTCTAAAGATGATTGTGGTGATGGTGATGCACTCCTGTGGATATACTGAAAAGCACTAAATTTGCACTTTGGGTCAAGAGTGTGGTATATGTGCTATATCTCAATAACCCATTTAGTTTTTAAAGAAAAGGATGTGCAGGGAACTTAAGCAGCTTGTTTAAGCTGATGCAGCTAATAAATAGAGGGGCAGAGTTTCAATGCTAGGCTAGTCTGCAGCTGAGCACATAGAAGCTTAAGAACAATTTCAGATCTAGCTTCCAGTTGCATCATTTTTGAGACAGATCGGGCAGATCTTTGGCCTACTTTTAATGCATACTTGGCCAAGGTTGGTGTCCAAATTTTAATTTCAAATCTGCAACAGCATAGACTTGTTTCTTGAGACTACTCAAATGTCACAGACTCAACCTCTATGGGGGGTAAGTAGGCATATGACGAATGCTTTAATAAAAATTGATTGAATGATTAGATTTTTAATGGTTGGGGAAAATGAAGTTGCAAATCCTTGGTTGCCTTGTAAAGAATCAAATGTTAACACGAGGCTGGGTGGCATGGACTAAGCCCCCAAACTCTCCTGTTGCAGATAATCAACCTGAAGCAGAATGTGGTTAGACGACTTGCCCAAAGCTTGTCTGGCCACTTGAACTGGTATGAAAAATAAGGGCTTCAGCTCTTTTTATTGGATAGAGGTTTACTCTATGCTGTGGGGGATGCAGGCCATTTCAAAGAGTTTCTGGATTGCTGCAAATCTGTTACTTGCCATCAGAAAAACAATACCTTCATTCAGAATTTGAAAACATTATACTTAAAACAATGGTTATTATTCAAAAAGGCAAAGGAAATTCCAGTCCTGTTGATGCAAAAGATCAGTAGATTCTCTATGTGCCCAAGTTGTTTTTATTTCCCTATACAGTAAAACCATCTTGAAACACTAAACCCTAAACATAGCCTGTACATGACAGCAAAGAAACTTTTAGAAAAAGAATAAATTGCTGAATGCGAGTGTGGACTGTAATTTCTTGACATGGAATGGAAGCAGATGCGCCCAACTTCACATGTCCTGATTATATTCACTTCCAACTGGCATTTTCTTCTTTGGTGGGAGAGAGAGGTCTTGGCAGAAAGCTCTCTTTTCTGTTAATCAAGCAGCCCTGTTTTAGTAAATGCCATGAGACATTAATTTTGGGTCATTTGTTAATGAAGAATAAAGCTTTAAGCTATACACCTAAGTTCTGTGTATCGTCTCTGCTTACACCTGGTTTTAAAATGAGATGGTTAAACAGGCTGAAGCACCCCTTGAGAAGGAGGAGGCGGCCATAATCTGTCAAACCTTTTGCATCCTGTAGCAGTATGGCATTAACTTGTGATAAGCAAGTCATGTCTGTCTGTCCGTCCATCTATCCATTATGCATCCCTCCTAAATCTAGATCAGGCACATTGAATATATGGGCAGTGATGCAAGTCAGGCATTTTCCCCACCAGAATGGTGCTGGAGATGTGCATCTCTGAGAGATGTGCCTGTGGTCACTGTTCACAAGAGACGAAGCTGGATTTATAAAGCTTTGACAGCAAGGCCAGAGCTCTCATGAGTGGGACCTGGGAGACCATCTTATGCCCCCGACAGTTCACAGGAGGGGAACTCCAGTGAGGAAAATTGAGAGACCACCCAAGACCTGGTCAGGATAGAACTCTACCCCTGGCTTGGGGTAGGGTTGCAGGCAGATGACAGAAAAGTAAAAAACTTAGAAATGGTCAAGAAATGTCACGAAATGGTCAAGAAATGTCACTCTTCAAACCAAATGAAGATAATGCAAGTCCATGTTTGGGAATTTGTTTTGAGGCCTTTTGCTAGGACAATGGGCGGACGGGACTCCTGGGCTTTTCCACAGAACTGTCTGAGGGGCCTGTCAGGGAAGGAAGCAAGCCTCTAAATGACCAGGGCCTAACTGCAGGGAGCCATGAAGGTCCATTCCTGCTGCCCAAGGGCACTTGCTCATCTGTGGACCTTGCTCTTGTCTTCTCACGTAGAACCTGCTGCCCCAGGGGTAAGAGCACTGGATTTGTCTTCAGAATGCCTCATATTATTGAATGCCAGTTGTATACAGCTGACCCTCTTGCATTTAGGGCTTCCCCCTCTGTGGATTCAATCAACTATTGATACAAAATATCTACAAAAAAATTTGCATCTGTACGGAACACATGTAGACTTCTTTTCCTTTTCGTTATTCACTAAATGATTAAGTCTCACCAAAATTATTTATATGGCATTTACATTGTATTAGGCAGGATAAGCAATCTAGAGATGATTTAAAGGAGGATGTGTGTAAGTTATATGCAAATACTGTCATTTCCCATAAGGGACTTGGGCATCCCTGGATTTTGGTATCCTTGTGGAGGGTGCTGGAAGTAATCACCCTCAGATACCAGGGGATGAGTGTACTACCTCTGTGACTTACAGAAAGTGACCTCACTCCCCTGCACCTCAATTTCTTCATTCTCATGCACATAGAGATTTCTCTGCATGTCAGGTAGGGCCCCAACACTCGCTTCTGGCATGGAAGGGGCTTTGAACTGTTCCAACCTCAAGTGCGGTTCCCTGGTATGTCTGTGATCATGCCTTTGTGAGGCTGGTAGGCTGTGAAGACACCTATAAGTCTGGAGAACTTAGAACAAAGGGGAGGTCAATACTCCATGTCTGCTTTCATATGGATTCTTTGAAGACCAAACTCTAATACTCTGAGCTGCATGTGAAATGCAGGCCAATGGGCCTTGGGCCTAAACTGGTGATATATGAACACTTAAAAATATACAAGTCACTAAAAGGAATGGTTCAAATGGCTAATAAATTTGGAACGAATACAAAGAAATACTTTTCCTTGCACAGTGTGGTCGACCTGTGGAATTCGCAGCTGCAGGAGGTAATTGAGTCAAATGCTGTGGGTGGATTTCATAAAGAGTTGGTGTGGCAGACAGCTGCCTCGGCCATGCAAATTGTGCAGTTAAAATTATGGACTGGTGAGGCATTCGCCATTGTAGAAAGGGGACAGAGTCTGCAGGACAAGAGGCACAATGCAGGTAGCAGCTTTTCTTACTAAAGAGTCCTTTAGTTTTCCAAAATGCTTTCTCACATCTCACATCACACCTCTGAAGAGAAAGAAAGAAAAAAAGAAAGAAAGGAAGGAAGGAAGGAAAGAAGAAAGAACAAAAGAAAGAAAGAAAGAAATTAAGAAAGAAAGGAAGGAAGGAAGGAAGGAAGAACAAAAGAAAGAAATAAAGAAAGGAAGGAAGGAAGGAAGGAAGGAAGAACAAAAGAAAGAAAGAAAGAAAGGAAGGAAGGAAGAACAAAAGAAAGAAAGAAAGGAAGGAAGGAAGGAAGGAAGAACAAAAGAAAGAAAGAAAGAAAGAAAGAGAGAGAGAAAGAAAAGTCCCGGGGGGTGTGGCGGGGTTGGTGGTAGTGATTCATGTTAACTTCTCTACTTGAGTATGTGTTGTAAGAGAATCACTGGGTGTTTGTGTCTTCTCCTCAAAAAGAAAAAAAAAATGATGTCAAGTTTCTTTTTATCTCAGGTGAATAAGGCTATCATACAATTGCATGTTCCCAGCTAAAATTTCCAAATTAAAGAGTCTTCAGAGCAGTCCTCTTTTCCCCAGATAGTTCTGTGAAGATGAAAGCACAAATATATATATTTTTCTGATGGCTCACGTGACCCTGAAATGGATGCAAAAGTCTCCAGAGGATCCTTGTCCTCCAAGCCCGCTTCTCACCTTCTGGAATATTCTAGAAGTTCTCAGGATTGTTCCAACTCTTGGATGATATATTGGCAAGAAAGGAAACTGCAAGTGTTGAGAGTTTTAAAGTTTTTCTTTGAGGATTAGACAGCACATCTGAATGGGAGGCCCCAACACTGTGCTCTCTACGTGAGGCCTGAGTGCTCATGAGGACCCATCCACCCTTCGCCTTTGCTTGCTTCTTCTTGGCCCTCGTTCTATATTCCGAAATCCTGGCATCAGCAACTCTTCGGAGACTATGGTCTAGGTTGTTGACCCCATTTTCAGGGTGCATTGTCTGTTGGGGTTGGAAAATAAAGGAAACATAATGATGCCAACAATTGTTTGCAGAGGATTTGAAAAGCAGGCAGCAAAGTTTTGGGGGGCATCGGCCTGGGGCTGCAGAAAGCCAGTCTGCATGCTGATGCTGGCACCTGGGTCCAGGGTGCACAGACATGTATTTTATAAAATGAACACTAGCCCCTTTGACTGGCCCAAGGGAGCCCATGTTGCCACAGCCCATGAAGTGGGGCTCTTTGGCTCCAGGGAAAGGTAGAGCTCACCGTGTCTGCCTTTGGTCTTTCACTCTTGGTGGGGCTACACTAACAGAAATCTCCTCTCCCAGGACACAAAAGCAGAGAAAGGCTGGTGAAAGACTACAGAACCCCCACAGACAGATGAGGGACAAACCTGCCATCATTTCGGGTCTGTCAAAAGCTTCAGCTCATTCACATGTTTCTGAGTCAGTAAAACCAAAAACATATTTTTCCAAACACATTTCCACCCTCCCATCATTTTTAAAATCCTGTGTAATTTAAGGGAAATTCAATCCATATGCTTTTGATTTGTTTACACTTATATCATCAAAATATGTTTTTAAAGAGCTTGTGGAGATCCCCAAAGGCTCCTCAGCCTTTTAAATGAGCCTTTTAAAGCTTTTTCCCTCTTAGTAACAGGAGGTTGCATGTTGCCAAGGGTAAATGAACTTGAAAATGAAGAGGTTTGTGCTAGGCTCGGAATTTTAAATCCACCACTTCTGCTTGGGGTTTAAATGCTAAAATCAGCTCCCGTAGAATTGTCTTGCCTCAGCATCGTCACCCATCACGAGCCTAACAAGACAGCCGCAGAGTAGAGACTGGTCCTCAGAACGAGGGGCCAGGAAATCCTCCGCAGAAGGGTTGGAACCCCTTCTGAGGAAAGACAGCCGTGACGCATTCTTCTTCCCTTTTCTTTTTTTCTTTTGCTTTTTTTCCAAAAGAGAAAAGGGAGCAATAAAAAAGGGAGGCAGAAAGGGAGAAGGAGAAAAGGAGGGAGGAAGGCAGGCAGACAAAAATAAATAAATAAATAAATAAACCCATCTCTGACAACCCTTGGGGCTCCTGCTACATGGGGGCTTTGTGGAGAGTTCTGGTGCCAGGAGGAACCCCGAGCCTTGAGGCACCCAGACAGGCACATTTGAAATGATGGTGGGAGAGTTTGTAAAAAATTGAAAGAATTTTGATTTATGTTTTCTTCCCATCCATTTCTTTGATTAATAGAATTTTAAATATTTTTTTAATATTTGATTTTTAGTTGTAGTTGGGCACAATACCTTTATTTCATTTCATTTATTTTTTTTATGTGGTGCTGAGGATCGAACCCAGGGCCTGCCTCACACGTGCCAGGCGAGCGCTTTACCACTGAGTCACAACCCCAGGCCCTGATTTATAGAATTAAAGACATTGATTTCAATATGAAAGAATAACTGAGTGATGTATCACCCTGGAAACGTCTTGAGCTGAGCTGTCTAACCAAGCCATGCATGTGATGGGCAGGACATGAAAATCAGAGAGAAATGAGAGACTCAAACAGTTCAAGCAAAACGACTGTCCTTCTTGGGGTAGCGTGGCATTATCTCTAGAAAGTAACTGGCATTTACGACACTTTCCCATGTCTTTGGGACCTCTAGACTGTTCTTCATGAAACCCTCCGTAGTTCCTGGGATCATGCAAGGGAGATTTCAGGTTCTCTACGGATGAAGGAACTGGGAGCCAGCTTACTCAGGGAGGGGTGGCACTGGGCACAGAGCTATTTTTCTGACCCCTGCTCATTCTGCTTCTCTCCCTGATGTGTTGTTACCCCCAGACCCACATCACAGATGAGAAAATGGAAAGTGCACTTCTTGACTCTTCACTCCATCTTCATGGGTTCCCTTCAGTGCCTCACACCTGCTTAACACCGCAGGAGGTCAATAATTACCTGTTGGAAGAGTGAACAATTAGATCTCAGTGAACTACATGAAGAAACTCAGAGAACTAAGCAGACACACACCCAAACACACACTCCTAAGCACTGGGAATTTGGTTGTGCTTAAATTATTTGCATTTCTCTTTCATGTTCTGCCCATTCACATGGCCTCCCTGGTCAGATTTTTCAGGCTATGACATTTCCAGAATGTCTTTAGTTAATTTTTCTTTCATATCAGAAATCAACATCTTTAATTCTGTAACTCAAAGAAATGCATGGGAAGGAAAAAAAAAAGAAAACCCCAAATTCTTTCAATCACCTCTAAACTGTCCCAAATCACCATCAAAAGTGCCCTGTCTGGGTGTGTCCATGGCTCTTGTCTTCTCGTGGGAGGAAGTAATAGCTCCATCTGTGATTTCTACATTGGCAAAATTCAAACTAGTCAGTCAAAAGCCTGTGAACTTGATGTGTTCACAGATACATGACTTGTGTTGACACTTCTGATTTTAATCCAATGAGATGTGTTTTTAACTGAGCATTTCTATTTATTCTTGTTACAAGCATTTGGTCTATCAAAAGAATGTATGAAAACACTAACAATTCACCTTAGAAACAAAGGAAAAAGCATGAATACAATTTAGCCTAAGTTCAACAATAATGACAATGACATCCCCCTCAACCTATTGAGTGCATCAGGCGAAATTTTGGTGGTGATATATCTGTGTCTCTCCATGGAGATGTAAATATACAGGTTAAGTCTCCCTTAGCTAAAATGCTTGCAACCAGAAGTGTTTTGGATTTTGGATTTTTTTCAGATTTTGAAATACTTGCATAAACACAATGAAATATCTTGGGGATGGGACCCAAATCTAAGCAAGGAATTCATTTGTTTTCCATAGACCTCTTCTACGCATAGCCTAAAGGGAATCGTACACAGCATTTTAGTGCTCCTGCACTGTGCTGCCTCCTGTCCCATGAGGTCGGGTGTGGAACTTCCCACTTGTGGCATCACTTGTATTCAAAAAATGTCAGACTTTGGAGCATTTTGGATTTTGAATTAGGGAAGCTCAACCTCTATGAATATGTTCCTTACATATGCTCATGTATATTCTAAATTTCCATGGAGTAAAATCGTTCCACACTCAGCTGTGGTCTGCAGGTAGCTGGAAGTTTCTGTGCATTTTACGAGGCTTCTTGTATGTAATCAAGCATGCTTTTCCTCAGAAGACCAAAGGAAGCTGATCAGACCAGCAGGCAAAGAATATTGATCATGGAAACAGCTTCCTAAGAGCTTTTAGAAACGAGAGCCTCTGTGTACATAGATGTTTATCTTGTCACATCTTTGATTTTGTTTTGACATTTTTATGTTGTAAGATATATATTTTTATATTTTTATAGTTGGAAGATTGCAGCTCATGTGGTCCAGAGTTTCTGTAAGTTTCCTGAGGATGACATGCGCCAGAAGTCTGGGCCTCAAAATGTATCTACTTAGAGTTTCCATAGGAAAGACTGGCGTGTATTCAAAAACTCTCAAAGGTATCCATATCAACAGGGAAGAGACCAGACTAAATGGCCATTCCCCGTGCACAGCTAGTCAGCAGCTGAGCTGGGTGGACAGTGGGGGCCTCCATTCTAGTCTGTGTTTTCTCAACCTTGCACTTCAAATCCCCCGTACCTAGCACATAAAGAAGCTCAACGAATGACGGAAGAAGAAAGATCCCATGAGAATAGAGCATATTGGACTGTGTGGTCCTCATGCAATAGCTTTTCCATGGCTTTGTGTTCTCCAGGTTTTCGCTTGCAACAGTGACATTTACAAAGTAAATCTGTTGGTCCGGGACCATGTCATTGTCAATGTCCATCACATACTTGGGTATTTTGTTATCTTAGAGTGTGAGTCATTTAAAAATAAATCACAATCTTTAAGAAGTCCTGGGAAAGAAGTCTCTTTGTTTTTCTTGAATATCCAACCTTAAATAATCGGACCTTTAAGTCACATCCTCTGTTTGGTTTAAAAACGAAAAGCAGATAAAACTGTTGTTTTCCATTGAGCGTTTTCACATGTCCTGGGGAACAGACCACTTGGAGGGAAGTATGTTATGATTTAAAGCCTTACAACTTCAAAATTCATTTAAAAAACCCGGGAGGTCAGCCCATCCTCTGTGAGGCTGCTCTTAATGTAAACCTCCTGCGTGGACGGAACACAGGTGCAAGGCTTCGATGGCGTCAGGAAATGAAGCTTTGGAAGACATCAGGCACTGGCCTGAATGTTACTACATGACTTGCAAGAGGGCTGCAGGCAGGAGCTGAACCAAAGGAGAATCATGTGGATGTAATTCTTCAGGTACAGCAACCAGCAGGTCGATAAGAATTCTTTCCTCCATCTGGTCTAAGTTTGATGGCTTCACAGGATGGTTGGGGGAATGGGGAGGAGGAGAAGGTGAGGAGAGAGATCTAACAGGACTGGATAACTCATGAAGTCTAACTCAAACTCCCCACTGGCTTAGTCTTGATCATTTTAAAAGGAGAGAAAACTCCCCAATGTTGCAGCCTCTGGCAAATGCATGACTCATATTTTGAGAAAGGCAGGCAATCAAGAAAGCAAGGAATGCCAATGTGTGACATTGTACAGACCCAGGGAAGGGAACCCTTTTTTAGTGTGTGGTTAAGTGCTATGATCATTTGGTCCTTTTTCATGATTTTTAAATAAACCATTATAAATGAAATTGTTAGCACCAGGGTTGTGTCAAAAAGCCAAAATTCATGGTTTGTGACTGGGTTTGTTATGTGACCGCTGGGGATGTTATTTGTGGGTTGACACTGTCAAGAACACTCCAGAAAAGAGGAGTGCACATGAGATTTTCCGGAGTCCACTGGTTTATTTCAGACTCAACCTCTCCTAGCAGCAGGGCAAAAGAAGATTCAGCTAACATGGGAAGCATGGTCCAGAGGATGCCCGAGTAAGATCTTTGGAAGAAGAACATCTGAAGGATACTGACTGGCCCCAGAAAACAAGCCATCTTATCTGCATTTCCAAACTCTTCTTTTTCCCCACCCAGCACTGACCTCTCTTCAATTAATTTGTGATTCCAAAGAATGGAATGATTGTACTTGCCTGGACATGTTTCCAAAGATTGCATTCTATCTGTAATTCTGTTCTCTCTTTTAGAACACAAGTCCATAAAGGGAAAGAAATAAGCCAATCCTTTTATTTGTACCCAGGCATCTGGTATCTTTCAAAATGTCCGATCGTTGCTGACTTGACTGATAAAAAAAAACCTTGTCTGATTGGAGATTCTGTCTGATTTAAGCCCACTGTCAGAATTTATCACAAGCTGCACTTATGCAAATGTGCTGAATGGGCTCATGTGTTGCAGATCTGTTGACAAATCGTCCAGAAAAAAACTCAGAGAAAACTGTTAAAGCTGAGAACAGGGCTTAGGTTAAAAACCTGTCGAGGAGCTATTCTAGCCATTCACATGCTTTCTCCATGATTGATGAGAATTGTGCCTCATTCATCTATAAAATAATTGATACAATGCTTTAAATGAATCGGGCAGTCTTTAAACAACTGTATCATAGGGGTAGGAAAACATTCAGATCCCGTCAATTGCTACTATAGCCACTTTCTCATTCATTCTCTCAGACTCAGAAATAAGCCAAGATGAAGTAAAACTTCATTTGCCTATTTCATATAGCCTATGTGTGTCCGAGCTGGGTATCTTCTCCAAAGGAAAGAACTACATACTTTGATGAAACTAATGCCTTGACAAGCTGAATGTACTTAGTAATCCTGCCCAGGAACTTCACTCATACATTTCTGTGCTGGTGGGATCTTGGTGACAGATGTTGCCAACAACTTATTAGTATGAATAAATTGAAAAGCAGAGGTACATAAAAGTTCAATGTTCTCCCCCAGCCAAATGGGCCAGAAGAACAATTGTAGCCAATATGAAAGACTTCATAGTCTAGGTCACTGGCCTCTCAGGCTCCTCCATGAAGGCCTTCCAGGGTAGAAGAGAGTAGGGTAACCTTCCACCTGAGAAAGCCATCAAGCTTTGCTACACATCAGACTAGTATGCAATTTGTTGGATAGTTGTACCAAAAAAAAAAAAACTATTTTTAAATGGGGATATTGGTCTGAGGAAGTTAAAAAATTGTCTTGCTGTTTGGATGGATGAATGCCATCCACAGATTGATAAGGGTTCCAAGTGCTCATTTCTATAAACAGGACCCAGGTTTAGGGTGGCAGGAAAAACGTAGTAATGGTGGTCCACCCATTATACACATGAAGGTAGCACCTTTCCTCTCTGTTTTCTGGGTCCAGAATGATCTTCTCTTTGAGGGGAGGCTTCTGTAACTGCAAACATGTGGTTTAGTTGCAAGGTTGAATTCTGTTGACTTCCCTAAATAGACGTCTGCAGGGCAAAAGGGAAATGCCACTGTGAAAACTCTTCCCTCACAGCAATTAACACGGAGCCCATGAGAGGAGCCCTAGAAGGATCTGCCAGTTCTCACCCCCTCTGTGACTGACACCCCCATAAAGACACCAAGGTTTGCATGTGGGTGATTGTGGCAGCCCCATGATAGATCTCTCTGCTTCTTTCCTTGCCCTCCCACCTGGGTTTCAACAAGGCGGTCAAAGTGATCTTTCTACCATGAAGCTTAGAGCATATCAAGCTTCTCAATTCTGGGATAGAGTCACTAGATAAAACAGGGAAGGCCTAGTAAAAATTTAAATTTCTGATAATCAATAATTTTTAGCATAAATATGCCTCAAAAAGTTACATGAAACAGGTTTACATTATTTTCTTGTTTATATTGCTTTTCTATTGCTATTGTAACAGATTTTTACACATTAAGTATCCTTAAAAAAAATCTACAAACTTATCTTATACTTTCAAAGACTGGAAGTTCAAAATGGGTCTCACTGAGGCTAAAATCATGATATTGGCCACACGCATTTCTTCTGAAGGCTCTTGGAGATAGTTTGCTCCTTGCCTTTTTCAATTTGTCATGGCAGCTTTGGGTCCCTTGTCTTGAGGCACCTTCCTCCATCTTGGGGTGCAGTGATTGAATCACCCCACCCTCTGCTTGGGCCAATGCATCTCCTCCTCTAACTCTTAGCCTTTCTCTTTCATCTCTGAGGACTCTTCTCATGATATTGGGCCCACCTGGATGATCCAGAATAATATTGTCTAGACTTCTAACATAATCCCATCTGCAAAGTCCTTTCTGGAACAGGTTCTGGGGATTTGGGCATGACATCGTTAGAGGGGGTGTCATTATTCTGCTCACCACTCAGTGTTATCTGAAACTCAAATGCTATTGGTGGCCTGTGCTTTTATTTTCTAAATCTGTCAACCTTAGCCCAAGGCTTACCTTCCATTCAGAGGAAAACCATTATCTTTCCACTACCTTTCTTGGGTCCCATGATGTGACCCTTTCTTACTCCATTCTGGCTGCACTGGTCTCCTTTCTGTCCCCTGAACCCTCCCAGGCAGACTTCCTGCTCAGGGCTTTTGCTTAGCATCTCCTCATCCCTCTCCCCCAGGGTCTCAGCATGTCCCACAAGTGCTGCTTTAGATCCTGGAAGAAAAGCCATCTGCCCCATGAAGCTTTCCTTGAAAACTCTCCATGAACCACTGGTACCTCCTATCTCCCCAACTTGGGTTTTTTTTTCCTAGAACACAATCCACTGTCTAAAGTGTTGTGTTTCTTGCTTTTCCATTTTGTTGGTTGTGTCTATTTCCATTCACTCTTTGGCCACCACTAGAATACTCATTCCAGGAGGCCTTCATCCTTGCTCTGCTTCCCGTGCCTAAAGGGTGCCTATAACATCAGAGGGGCTCAAGAAATACTTGTTGACTGAATGAATGAATAAATAAGTAAACGAATGATGTGTTTCTAGAGTGGATGAAGTTACGGCATATTTTTGTTTTGCCAGATCTCAGTCAACGGTTGCCTTTATTTGTACATTGAAGGGAAGTCTAAACAAATTCTATTTAAATGAGCTCATCTAAAAATAGGATTGACTCCTGCCTTGTGATTTATAGGAATCTATTAATGATTTTTTAAGACGGATGATAAGTAGGACCTGTTTTTTGCAAAAGCTGTCCCTCCCATATTCTCATGCCCAGTTGAGTTCTGACCTGTAACTATTGTGTATTTCATTTTAGTGGCGAGGCTTTGTTACAGAGCAGTAAAATTTTCATGTGGTTTCTGATTAATAATAAGAAGAATAAAAGCTTTAAGAAGTAACTTTTCAAGCCTCTAACCGCCCGCCCCCCCCCCCGCCCCAAGTGTGGAGTTTTTTTATTAAATCCATAAACTATGAAAGTTTCATGGATACGAATGGTACCTTCTAGGGAATGTTAGTGGATCTTTTTTCTTAGGGTCTCAGGACCATAAGGAGAATTGGCAGAGAATAAGAGAGAGGTCTGAGGCCTCCTTCAATACAACAGAAACATCTCTGTGAGCTTGAATTCTATACTGGGCAGATAAACCAGAGTCGGGGAGGAGCTTTGCTGACAGGATGTTGAACCAGTATTTTAAATAATGTGACAATAGGGCTTCCATGAAAGGCAGCAGATTTCAAAATATTCCTAAGGGAAATAATGGTGAAAGATTACAGCACAAGTTTCTGAAATATTTAAGTTGAAATACATTTCAGTGAATGAATGAATGATTAAATGAATTCACCCATGAATAAAAGAACCAAATAGTGACGCTAGGGGTTTCCCTCCAACATGAAGCATCTGTGACTTCCCCACAAACCGTCTTGCCTTTGTAACAACTTTTAATGTAGACATTGTCTTTTATCTCAGGATATAAACAGACTGAAGCCCTTTGACCCAGACTTTTTTTTTTTGGAATACAGACAGTAAACATTTATGTAGACAAGGATGCCCCCGTCTCTGAATTGTTTCACGATTTATCTCAGAATCCCAAGCATTTCAAAAGAATACTTTTTCTTCCTGCTAACATGGGAGGCAAGGGTCTGATCTACTGCCTGATATTAGAAAAACATTGTTCTGGCAAAAGCTGTGTGCCTTTCCACTTCCTCCAGCCAACCCGGATCTCTCTCTTCTTTTAATTTTTCAATAGATGGAATTTGGCATTTTGACATTTAGTTGTATTTTATTTTACATTTTCTCTCCTAAAGAATAAATCTTGGTTATCCAACAAGGATGGGAAATCTATAGTTGTAAAATGGGCAAAGGCTTTGAACCATGAAGGCCCAGAAACAAATCCTGAACCTGCTTCTAGGTCTGGATTGGATAAATGTTCTTCAAGGTTCTTTGTGTAAAAGGCCTGGTCCCCAGGGCTGCATTGGGAGGTGGTAGAACCTTGAAGAGGTGGAGCCAGTGGGACATCCTGAGGTCATTGAGAGTATTCTCTCGAAGGGGATTGTAGGACCCTGATGCTCTTTTAACACAGCTCCCCAATCTCCAGCATCCCCATCAGACACCTGAAACAATGAATCCACCCAATCTTGGACTGAAATCTCCAGAACTGAGAATTAAATAAAACTTTTCTCTTATAATTATCTTATGAATTTTGTTGTATGATGGTAAGCTGATTCAAAAAGTTAATGGTTCTTTACTTCATTTTATTGTTTTCTATTTCTATCTGTAAGATGGAGCTAATATATACATGAGATTGTTGAGAGAATTACATAAGATGATAAATGTGGAAAGGATTACTATGAGGCCACAAACAGTATGTGCTCAATGCATACTTATTTTTTTTCTTTAAAACACCAAGGACATGAGTCATATCATCCACTTCGGGGTCAGGCATAGGGTAAGTGCTCAATAAATAGTGATTAATTGATCATAATTTCATTGTTGAGTTTGGGAAGCACTTAAAACTTCTCCCTTTGTCAAAAGTCTGTTAGGGTTTTACCTTTTGTCCGAAGCCAGCTGTAAACTGTAAATGGAATGACATTTGGAATTCTAAGTCCCTGTCCCACTCGAGAGATGAATTTAGAAAAGATGGTCTTCTAGAGACAATTCAGTGAACACTGCTCAAAGGATGTGTTTCTTGCGGTGTCTAAGTACAGATTTCTTCAGGATAAGCCCTGTTCCCCTTTCCAGGCACCTGGTAATGGCTGTTACCAGGTAATGACTGTAAACATTTCTGGGTTATTCATTTATTGGCACTGTCAGGAAAGAACTTGCCTAAATTAAAACAATGCTGTCTGTCCCTCAAGAAAGGAATATCTTAAAGCGAAACATTTCCTGTTCTTGCTGACACCCAAATCGAAGCCTGTTGGGGTGTCTGCATTTTCCCAGGTGTTCCTCCAGCTACAGAGCTGAGCAACATCTGTATGGAATCTCAGCACGGGCACTCACAATAGCATTCCACAGTTCAGCCTTTGCCCTCGGTAACGGTTGGCCTGGAAGATGCAGCCCTGTCTTTCTGAGAATTCAGAAGCAGGTTCATGCATACGAGAGAACAAATTTTGCTGGTATGTCTGTCTCTTTGATACATCATAAATTTGGTTACAGACCATGTTGATCTATATTTATTGGCACTTTGGGTTTTTCACACTTATACACCCACTCTTGCTATTTAAAAGTCACGTTGTGTTTTTATTTTAAAACAATATGATTCAAGCGGATGGCCTACCTTGTTCACACAGTTAGCTCCAAAAGCCTTCTTGGTTCAAAGAGTGAAGATTTATGACCCTGGGTCATGTTTTTCTTTAAAGGACACAATGTAGACTCATCAGCATCACCAACTTACGACAAACATGTGTGTGAGCTGCTACTGTATGTGTGACACCATATTTATGGAACCGAATTATTAAATAAATTAACTGAATTTATTATTTTCAATGACAACTTTACAAGACAGATGTTATCATCATTTACAGATGAGGCTAGTGAGTTCTGAGACACTAGGAAACTGGAGGTCACACAGCTAGTGGCTGGTGAGTTGAATGGGAACTTGTATTAATTTCCTAGGGCTGCCATAATGAAGGACCATAAATGGGTTGTCTTGAAACAACAGAAATGTCTTCCCTCATGGTTCTGGGGCTAGAAGCCTAAGGTCAAGGAGTCAGCGGGGCTGTCTTCCTTCTGAGCCTCTAAAGAAAGACCCTTCCCTTTCCAGCTTTTGGTGGCCCCAGGCATTCCTTGACTTGTGTCCCCATGTCTCCTGTCTACACTTTCAGCTTGCTGCAGTGTTGATCCAGTGTGTCCTTGTGTCTGCCTGTTCCTTACTTCACATTTCCCCATGAGGCAGTGTCCAAAAATCCCCCTTCTCATAAGGATATCAGTCATTTTGGATTAAGGCCCATCGGAATGGCCTCATCTTAACTTGACCACATCTGCAAAAACTATTTCTACTTTAGATGACATGACATTCACACACACTGGGTGAAAGTATGGTCACATTATTATTATTATTATTTTTGGTACTGGGGGTTGAACTCAGGGACACTCAACCACTGAGTCACATCCCCAGCCCTATTTTTGTATTTTGTTTAGAGACAGGGTCTCACTGAGTTGCTCATCGCCTCACCATTGCTGAGGCTGGCTTTGAACTTGTGATCCTCCTGACTCAGCCTCCCCGAGCTGCTGAGATTACAGGATGTGTCACTGCATTTCTTTTTTTTCAGGGGACACGATGCAACCCATAACACAAGTCCAGTTCATCTGGTTACAGAGTTCATTTTAAATGAAGTTCTTCCACGGTGGAGATTTCTCAGAGGCTTTGCTTGGTGGCAATGACCGGTTTGCAAGGTATCCTCTCTGCTGAGGATGGAGCTCATGGAGATACCTGATTTCTGCCCTCTCTACAGAATCACCTGACTTATAGACTCCATGCAACAAACTGGGACTCCACCACACAAAGAAAATAAGCATGTCCCAAAGATCTTCCTGGAGATTTCATTCTCTCTTGGATTTCCATGATAGCTTCTTGGCCTTTCATAGTCCAGGAACAAGAGAAATCAGGAACTTTCTCCAGGTCCCCACTGCACACAGACCCCAGGGAGCTGGGCAGTGGCTGTGGGGGAACATGGCTGCTCTTTCCCAGGCACGGGGTGCAGAGCTTGCTGAATCTTGAGGGTGTGAGCCACAGCTGGGGAATTCTTCACCTGTCTCTCCTCCTCTGGCCACGGATTCCAGCCAGACTGGAATTTTTTTAAAGGTTAGCAAGTTTGTCGCCATCTTTCTGTGTGTGTGTGTGTGTGTGTGTGTGTGTGTGTGTGTGCTTGCTCATGATTCCGTACAATGTGCAAATTTAGAACTTCCCTGGAACAATGCTTAGGGAACCAACCTCCGTCCCCCTGGACTTCAGGGGCCCAGGGTTTCCTTGGGCACATAGATCTTTGAGGCAGCTGGGAATTGGCAGTGAATACAATGATAAGAATAACTGGGACAAAATTTTACAGCTCCACAAGACCACGTAGTAGTTCTCCGTAGTTGAAATTGGGGACTGAAAAATGTAAGTGCGTGACCCGAGGCCACACAGCTAGTTTGAGGCAAAGCTGATGTGAGGACTTAGGTCTCCCTGATTCCCAGTCCAGGGCTCTTTTCAATAAACTAATGAATTGGTACATTTGATAGAGCTTTTCTCTTTTCAAAGGGCTTTCAAAGAGCATTTCATCTCTTGCTCCCAACAACACAGTAATCAGAGAATTGATTTGGCTCCATTAAGAGCAGCACAGCCTACAGCATATGTCCTTCTTTTAAACCAATCTGGATTTAATTCTGCAAATGTTCTCTCTCCATTCTTATGTGTTTATGTTTATTCCTCTGTACCTTTGTGTTCTGCTCAGGGTTAGCAAAGTTCAGAATTTGTTTCCCACTAAATGGTTTCTGATAAGAATCCCAACCTTTTCAAAGCATCTTTGAACCTCCTAAAGTGATGTGCCCTGAGGTTACTGATCATGTGCTTGTACCTGGTAGTTGTTTTTGCCGTTATTACTTTTGAAACGTTTATGCCCATCTTTGTTTCTGTGCTCACCTACCTACCCTGATGGTCGTTGCATAAAGAACACAGGCTCTGGGTCACACATGTGAGTTTAAAGCTGGCTCTGTCATACATTGCCAGGTGACCTTTGTTGTCACAGGTAAGATACGAAACAAAACAATACGAAATATGTAATCTTTCACCAAAAGATGCTGTGGTGCTTAATTAGGATGACTTAAATATTTAGTACCTGGCACATAGGTAGTCAAAAAATACTAGCTCCTACATGAAGATTATACCAATGGACTTTGGTTAATGTGGGAAGTAATTCAAATTATAAAATGGAGAGGAGGCACATGTATCAGCATTCAGATTAGTAGCCTCCCCACTTCCTGCATGAGGTTTGTGGATGGGGCAAATGTCAAGGGCAGAGAAAGGGTGCCTAAGAGCCCTGCCAGCAAGATACCATATGATTCTAGAAATGTGGATTGGGAACACCTGCTAGCAGAGTCTGGAAAAAATTAGAACACTGTGTTAGTTTTCTGTCATTGTGACAAGATACCTGAGAAAATCAACTTAAAGGAGAAAAGATTAGTTTTGGCTCACAGTTTCAGAAGCTTCAGTCCAAGGCCTCTTGGCTCTGTTGTTTCTGGGCCTGTGAATGAGGCAGAACATCATGGTGGGGAGCAAAGTTGCTCAATCCTTGGCAGCCAGGAAGCAAAGAGAGCTTGCTATAACAATAAAGCTCCTCGTTCTAAGCCCATTAAGCTACGATTCCATAGTAGATTGATCTATTCCGAGGTCAGAGCCCATGGGGTATAGTCACTTCCCAAAGGCCCTCCACTGCCACATTGGGGACCATGCCTTCAACGCCTGAGCTTTGTGGGGACATTAAAGGTCCCAATCCTAACAGACATTGAGAGAATGACATGGTTTATTATGGTAAACTGTGTCTACATTGACTAAAAGAAAAATGTTGCTTGTCTCATATCTCTTGTGGGCCACATACTTTCTACTTTGTGACTATATAAACGTTATCCCATTGGGCCTTCAGTCCCACAGGATCAGAACTCTTATTCCCCCCTCTCCGATGATAAAGTCAAGGCTCAACTTGTTCTAGTAGCGGACACAGTTCATGCAGCTCAGTTGTGATGGAGAGAAATGTGATTCCAGGTTCCTTTCTTGATGTCTCTGTATGAAGGCTGGGCTTTGTCATGGGTGGGCCAAGCAGCAAGTGGTGGGGTAAGTTCCCATTGAAGGTTTAGTAAAAAGATTCAGGGACGTCTTGAGAGTCCCAGTTACCACTTCCCTCACCTGAGTGCATTAACAAATGGTATATGGGTGCGGATGTGGTTTGACTGTCCCCCAGGATCCACTGTGATTAAAGCTTGGTCCACAGGGAGACAGCACTGGGAAGAGATGGAACTTTTAAGAGGTAGGTCCTAATAGGAGGTTCTTGGGTCAATTAGAGGCATCCCTCATTTTGAGACACCCCAGCTTTCTCTGCTTCCTGGCTTGAGATGGAACCAACTTGCTTCTGGGTATGTGCTTGCCATTGCTATCAGCACCATGAGATGATGCAGCCAACAAGTGGCCCCAGAGAAGCCTGCTTTGTGCTCTTTGGATTTTGAACCTTCAAAACTGTGAACTAAATAAAACTTTTCTTTTTATAAAGTTAATTGCCTCAAGTATTTCATTGCAGGAATGCAAAGCTGACTAATATTGATGACTTCAGAGAGTCTCCACAAGAGGGTCACCTAGACTCCACTTTAGGCATTTGTTTGGGGATTATGTTGTAGAGCTGAATGTCTGTGTCCTCCCCAGATTCATTAATTGAAATCCTAATCCCAAATGTGACAGTATTTGGGGGTAGAGCCTTTGGGAGGTGATTGGATTGTAAGGGTGGAACACTCTAGATGAGATTAGCGCCCTTACAAAAGTGACCTTAGGGAGCTGTTTACCAAGAAGACAGCAGTCTGAAACCCTCACCCTAGCCTGACCCTGCTGGCATCCTTACCTCAAACTCTGAGCCTCTAGGAATGTGAGAAAACATTTTTCTGCTTTTTATATGTCGCTCGGTCTATGGTGTCTGGGAACACATTCCTAGCCAGAGGAAGTGAAATTGATAAAGCCAGGCATCCTTGCCGGAGGACATGGCCAGATGGCCCTCAGAGAAGGCCTGGCCTATGAATCATGAGATTCACCTGCCTGACCACGGGAACCAGTCCTGATAGCAAATGCAGAGTGGATGTGTCCTCATGCTTTAACCCATTACGACTGACAAATGTCCCCAACTCCTTTCCAGGGGGCGAATTCAACAGAATGGCAAAGACTACTTGGAAATGGGAGAGATTGATTATGCATATCATTACTTATTAAAAATAATCTAATTATGTTTACTATCCTTGTAACTTCTGTTTTTCCCATTTAAAAGAAATTTTAAAAATGTTATCATTATATCATAATTATACTTGACATATACAATTGACACGCACACATACATGGTATATAATTGGTTCCATTTTAGTTCCCAGCACTTCCTCTTTGTCTTCCCTTCTCCTTCCCCAGCTCCCCCTTCCTTTACTCTGCTGGTCTTCCTTCTGTTTATTTGTTGCTTTTTAAATGGGTGCTTTATAGATACATATAAAGGTGAAATTCACTGATATACATTCACATATGTGCATAGCATAATTTGGTCAATTTCATCCTGTGGTTCTTCCTTTTTTCCCATCCTCTCTCCCTTCCCCTCAATCCCCCTCCTCTTCTCCACTGGTCTGCCTTCTACTTTCAAACTCTAGATTCCGCATATGAGAGAAAACATTCAACCCTTGACTTTCTGAGTCTGGCTTATTTCACTTAGCATGATGCTCTCCAGTTCCATCCATTTACCAGCAATTGCCATAATCTCATTCTTTGTTATGTTTGAGTAAAATTCCACTGTGTATATATACCACATTTTCTTTATCCCTTTATCTGTTGAAGGGCATCTGGGCTGGTTCATAACTTGGCTATTGTGAATTATGCTTCTATAAACATTTGTCTGCCTGTATCACTATACTATGCTGACTTTAGTTCTTTTGGATCAATACCAAGGAGTGGAATAGCTGGGTCCTTTGATAATTCCATTCCTAGTCTTTGAGGAATCTCTACACTGCTTTCCAAAGTGGTTGTACTAATTTTTCAAATTATTTCTTTTGAATACTATCATATTTTGTCTATCATATTTTGTCTGTTTGCTTAACAAATTAGCTGTAAATTGTAGATATTTATATACAAATTTCTTGGAGGAAAATCAACATATCATCTCAGGGTTACCTGCATGGAGAAAGTCAATTTTTTAGGGGTAATTTTAAAAAAGTCATATTCTAACTCGGTATTTTTTATTTCTTAAATAGCCTACACAAATACTGTTCTGACATATCTGAAATTGGTAATTTTATATCTTATTGGTCTTGGAGCCTATAAATGTTGACTTTAAAAATTTTCAATTGCTCTCATTGTGTACATGCATAGTTTTCCTTTTGGTGATCAGTGTGGGACAAATACAGAGATGAAACGATTTATTTCTAAACCACTTACCTAAACCATTGCTGATTTCCACGTAGCCCACATTTGTAATAACTTAGCCCTGAATTAAGGAAATCTTTACCCTTGGCTTGCAGGGCTTGGCTGAGGATCAAAGAGTAGCTTGGATCTATGGGTCTGATGAATATCTCATCAGAATGAACCACATCTTTTGAGGTTTTGCATTGTCCCTGTATGGGTTCACATTTTTCTCTACCAAATGAGAAGCCGTTTCAACAATAAGAATAGAAAAACATCTACTTTTCTTTGTTATGCCTTTCTTTTGTTCCCATTTTATCAAATACCATCTGGAAAATGTGGAGAAATGTGTGATATATGAACTTGTTCAGCAGTATCATTGGGATGGAGAGGAAGTTTGTAGCGCAGTAAAGGGAAAATTATAGGATGAGCTGGTAGATTTTAACAAGCTAATGATAGGACCATCAGCAAGTTCAGAGTATTCCCCCAAATCGCGCGTGTATTCAGCTGTTTTGCCATATTATTTGTTGGATTTTAAGATTTATGTATGTATGTTTTCAAAACTATAGAAAGATACCATAGTAATTAAAGTCAGACTGAATTTATCATTCCTATAGAATTGGTACAGCAAGTGAACATATTACAGGCTGATGTCCTAGAGATTAATTTAGGCTAGCTTCATAACTTGCACATGAGTTCTTCCAAGTTTATATTATTTCCACCCCAGTCTCTCCTAGGAATTGGAAGAAAAACAAATGGTTGTTTTTGATACCACCATGCTGCATTATTGTGACATTTGTCCTCCGTAAGATCTTCTCTTCTCCAAGGGTACTTCTAGTGGGTTTGATAATAAAAGCAGATTTCTGAGAAATATATATTTATATATTTAATAAATATTAAATATATAAATATATATTTAATAAATATATATTTAATAAATATATATTTTTAAATATATATTTTAAAAATATATATTTATATATTTAATAAATAATATTTATAATGGTGAATTATGTTTGGGAATTATAGGACAATGGAGCAATACGTGGTTGTCCCAGTGCCATGCATCCTCTTAGAAGGGGTCGTGCCTTCTCAACTACTCTTCGAAAGATCACATCCTTCTGGTGCTTTTGGGGTCTGGATCTAGGGATGTCTGGGGGTTGATCCCGGACAACTTATTAGCTCATGGTGTTCTTGGGAGGCGTTTGTAGTCAGCTGGTTCCCTGCTGATGGAGCTGCTGAGATTAGCATCACATTGACATAATTTCATGATGCGTTTGCTCAGAGAGCTTTGGTGCTGCTTCAGAGTGAGGTAAACACTTTTGGTTGGAGGGTTGACAAAGCCATCTGTTGGCTACCTGCTTTGCAAGGTGCTTTGTGTACTTCTGCGTCCTGCAATCCTGCCCTCTTAGTTTCTCCACCAATGATACCTTCTAATGTGCATGATTAGTGTTTGTTATTTGATGGCTTAGAAATTTAAATATAGCCAAAGAGATTTACTTTTGACATACCTCTATAATTTAAACCCAAATGCCTTCCTGCTATTAGAGCTCTGATACATTCTTTAATGAAAGTGGAGTTTATTGTGTTCATTAAACTAGTTTATTCGTTTCATTCATTTAAGGACACTCTAGATACAAATGGACTCCTTGATATTCATAAGAGTGCAGTAGTCTCCTCTTATCTGTGGTTTCCCTTTTCCTGGTTTTAATGACACACAGTCAACTGGGTCCGAACTATTAAATAGAAAATTCCAGAAATAATTCATGAGTTTTAAATAACTTTTATTATAATACATTGTTATAATTGTTTTATTTTGTAATTAGTTACGGGTGTTCATCTCTTATGGTGCTTAATTTGTGAATGAAAACCTATCATGGTTATATATTTGTAGGAAAAAAACAATAGCACATATGTAAAGAGTTCTAGACTGTTCAAGATTTCAGTCATCCACTGGGGGGGGGGGGTCTTAGGAAGTATTCCTTGTGGATAATGGGGACTATTGTAATATAGTCTCCGCTTGTATTTGAAGAACTGCTTCCTGATTAAAATTTTAAAAATTTTATGGTGAAAAAACAGTTTTCCTTTGGTGATAACAATCATGTTGGGCTAAAACTGACCCCATGATTCTGCACCAGAAACATGGGTACCAGAGAAACCCCTAATCCCCCTTGTATCTTCTCTTCAGCCCTGGGTTTCCTAGAGAACAGCTCTAGCTTTGAGGGGACCCAGGAAGTTCATCCCAGTGCTATCACATCCTCTGTTGCCACAGGTGCATTATTAAATTGCTTTGCACTTTGGCTTCTTCGTACAAGGTTAGCTCCCTTCTCTACTACATAAGGTTGTTGGGAAGATTTAAGTGAGGATATAAATACTGTGGCAAAGTAGCCTACATCTAGGTGATTTCCTTTTCCTCTAGGAAATGGTCTCTATGATGTTCCTGAGAATGGGAAGCAGCTTCCCCCAGAGAAGCTTTTCTATCCTGGACCATCTCAACATAATGTAACATCTCTCTCTCTCTCTCTCTCTCTCTCTCTCTCTCTCTCTCTCTCTCTTCATTGCTCATCATGGAGTCTAAAATTCTACATGAGTGGTTGAGCTCTTTGATGGAGTAAGGATGGCATTACTCTTCAGTTACTCTGCATTACTGTTCAGTTCTCCTGGGGGATTACACTTCAGTGGCCCATGCAGGACAGGCATGGCCACGTTAGCTGCTCTGCTCGGTGACACGGGAGTATAAGCAGTGTGTGTCACTTCTGAAGAGAAGCTTGATGAGACAGTTGGTGCCTTACCAGACATGACTTCCCTTTGCCGTAGTCAGAGGCAAGATTCGAGTCCGTGCCAGGCCGTGTTACCCAGTGAGGACTGCTACATTGAACAGGACCCTCTTTTCCCCCAGCCCACACTAGACAGTGAATGGTAGTAACAGTTTGTGATTCTGAAAACTATTAAGATTTGGGGGCTGTTTGTGAGCACGGCATCAGCTAGCCATCCCACCTGAGGTGAACGGTGATCACAGGTTTAAGGCCTTTCGGGTACTTCACTGAGGTTCTAGAAGGAGTAGCAATTTTGGCTTTTACCATCCAATGTCTTGGAATGGGTTAGAGCTCAAAGCTGAAGAGAGCAACAACTGCCGTGAACTTGGCACATGAAGGGAGGGTGAAGGATGGAAGTTCTGCAAAGAAGAACAGGGACTGCCCCAAATGGACTCTGCATGCTTCTTACCCTGGGTCTTTTCCAGCACAACCCGGGCAGTGTGAGCCTGAAGTAGAGCCATCTCATGGTAGGGACCAGAAAGTGCAGATTTCAAAGAGGCCTGGTGGGGCTAGGTGAGTATTATGTGGGTTTCACTTTTAGTTCTAGCAAAAACAGAGTCGGAGTCTAGAAATTCTCAAGCTTGAATCACCTGAATGGGTTGTCGAAACACAGATGGCGGGATTTCCAGTTCAGAAAATCTGGACTGAGGCCCAGTAATGGGTGTTTCTCAGAAGATGCCCATGCTCCTCCAGGGACCGCCCTTTGAGAACCACTCCCTTAGTCCCACCAGGTGAATCAGGGACATCTTCCTTAATCAGAGCAAAAGGAGACAGCAGGGAGGAAGTGGCTTCCTTGCTCATATGGAAGATTGTTTTGTCCTTTAAACCAGGCACCTTGACAAGTGACTCCCGGGCGAGTTGGCCACGCCCAGTGCTCCCCACCCTGCATTTGATGCCACGGGGACTTGGGCATTCCAAAGTGTTCTTCCACAATATCAGAAGATGTGTTTCAGTCCCAAAGCCAGAAGTCTGTTGTGGGGATTAAGAGGTGACTGACTCAAACTTGGGAAATTTAAGGTATGACAAAATTCAACCCGAGAGTGAGGGAAGCAGGAATGATTTCCAAATTTATGGCCCACAGGACACGCGAATCTCAGAAAGTGGAGGGCATAAAAAAACACATTGTTATGGGGCCCGTGAAAATAGTAGGACTATGGGGTACCAAGAAGTATGTGTAAACAGAGACGTGATTAATTCTGCATTCCAGAAGGGTAAAAAATGCCATGAAAATTTCTCTTTGAGTTCAGCAAGGAAAGAAATCACAGAATCTGTAAAAATATTTAGGAAGCTTATGTGGCCACTGCAGGATTGCAGTTTTTCCCATTTGTGGTTTGGGAACCAGAGAGAAAAAGTAATCCAAGCTTTCACAGAGTCATCAAGAGGTCCATGGAAACAGGAAATTAACTACCTATTAAAAATCAGAGAATGATGTCAAAATAATTTAAAAATTGCAAAACTAATTCAGACTTTCACAAGATAAAGTTAACTTTGGAATATACCTAAAATAATTACACAGCTTCTTTTAAACACGATGGAATAACTATAGGTACATGGCCACTAAGCACATTTATTCTTGGGAGAGGGACAAGAAGACTAAGCCAGATAAAGAAAGTTCTTGGTTTGAACAAAAACTAATTATCTTTATAGGTGAGGGATAGTTTTGCCTCTTCAAAGAACAACTTCTCTTTTTTGTGTGTTCTGCTCTGAGTCTCATGATATTTGGCCAGTTTTCAATTTCTATAAACTTCACAGAATTGAAACTGTAAATGAGAATTCTATGTAAATAAAATAAACAAATGTTCAGCCTGGAAAATAGCACGAACCTTTGCAGGAACTTCTCGTCCTGTTATTTGCAGAGGACTAAAGTAACTCAGCTCATTGTTACTTCATATTAAAAACCTGGAGTGGTAATAATTGACCGGCAGTGGAACAACATTCTTTTAAAATAGTGTGTGTTCTAGAGTAAGGGGAAAGAACCCAAAGTGCTAGGGTAGAGTAAGCTACATAAAGTCTTAGCAGCTGTTATATGTTCCCCCTCCGCCCAGGATGCAGTGTGAAGTAAATGGAAGATTTTGATCTGGGGAGTAGGTGCTCTGCTTTCCTTTGACTATGTTCAGTGTGGCTACAGAGAAGACTTTAAAGGTAATCCAGAGGGGAGGACAAGGGTCTAGCTGGAGATGATTGCAATGATCCAGGTGAGGAAGGATGACATGATGGTTATCAGGCCCAGAGTTTGGGGTGGAAGTGGAAATGGAGGGAAAAAGATGGATGTTGCAGCTAAGTTTAAATTTCCCTGCTAGGTTCTGTGAACAATGTGAAAAGCTACAAGGATGAGAAAGTTAGGTTGTTAACTGAAAGGAGGAGAGGGGAAGTGTTTCTGGAGACAGAGTGGAGGGTTAATCAGTGAATTTTCTGATCATGTCCAGAATATCCTGTTGAATGTTCCTAAACTCACTGAGGAGTAGATTCAAATTTTGAAATCTGTTTGTGGGAAACACGGTTGATGGCAGGAACAGATGGCTGTGAAGAATGCGATGGTGAAACTTTGTGGGTCACACACACACACACACACACACACACACACACAGTTCTCTGAGCTTGTCTGTTCTATGCCCTCCTTAAAATTTTCCATCCATCTCTTGGTCTTCTCACCATTTCTATAATTTGCCACAATTTGATTTCCCCCATTCCAAGGAAATCTGCTTTCAGAAAAAGTGAGAGATCTTGAAGGCATTGCTTGTTTCTCTTTATTTTAACCCAAGAAATGTTTCAACACAGCCACACCCTGATTTCACTTTGCTGTATCATAGAATTACAGCATGCCATTTCCTTATAAGACTCAAAGAACCATTCCCCAAATGGATTCTGAATTCATTTCCTAGAGGTGTGCAGGGTTGGTTGGGTTATAAGCAGCATTCTTGTTCTGAGGAATAAACTGAGGTTCCATGTGATGAAGAGTCTCCCCGCAAGACATCTGAGGCAGAATTGAAAAAAAGCTCTGAGACTGTTAACTCCTAGGTTAGTAAGTCCTCTCTTTAGATCAAGACAATATGGCAGGAATACATTATACAATTTAAATCTACAAGCTCTCCAATAACTTGGAAAAATATCAATCTATTCCCCATTTTCTTTGTCCATTAACATTATTATAAAATACTAAAAAATAAAGACCAATAATAATGCATTTCATTTGTACTAGAATCACTTGGACAAAATCATTTTCTTGCAAAAACCTTCCACCTTATTCAACATTATTTGTCCACTGGTAAAATAGAAAATTAAACCTTGTCAAGAGTAATAAAGAGGAAAATCTATCTAAGTATGATTGGCAGAAAAAAATAAAGTTTCTGAAGAAAACCAGTGCGAGTCTCTTTAAAATGAGTATAATGTAATGTTATTTCTAGTTTTGTTATATTTATATTTTGGTATGTTTTATACTTGGTCTCTATATTCAGGATTATTTATATTTCATTCTCATGAAAATGTTAACTTGAGATTGAGTGATATTTACATTTGTCTGTTGATATAAATGGGAATAGATATATTTATGTTGGGGGTAGGACTTGAAACATTGGCCAAGTCATTTATTCTCCGCCCCCCCCCCCCCCTTCACAAACTGTTTTAGTCTGAAACTTTCATGGACTGGCATTATTCAACTCTGCACTGTGCTTTTTTCCGATTTAAGAAAACTCAGTCCTTAATTAGCTTGCTTTCCCTTCCTTCATTGGAAACTTATTCCATTTGATAACTCTTGGTTGCTTCTGGAGTGGTTGGTGCGGGCTTGTGTGGGCTTCCTTAACACAAAAGCCAGATGGATTTTTTAAAACAGATAAATTTAGGCTTGAATAGTGAACTGTGAAAAAAAAATCATTTAAAAAAAAAAAAAAAAGAACCCACAAAACAAAACCAAACAAGATCTTGGTACTGATAAAACCAGTGAGAAATCACAGATTCTCAAATTAGGAAAAAACCAAACTTTCTCCTTCCCTTCCCTTCCTTCTTCTTTCTACTTTTTAATTTGCTTTAGGCTCAAGAATCAAAAAGTTCTGTTTCCAATTAAAAAACGGATCCCATTTGGGTCTGAGGGGGAGGGAGCTGCCTCGTGACGTGACTGGCAGACAGAAGGCTGGGACGGGGCGACAGTCCCTTGGATCACCAGCTTTGCTCACCCTCCATGTGCTCATTTGCACATGGAGAAAATGCTTGCCTGTCGCCTTCAGAGTCCCCTGAAAGAAAGACATCAGAAATACAAACACACCAGCACTCTTCCCGAGGGGTCTACCTCATTTAACAGATTCCATAGGTCGTCTGAGCCTGGTGTGGGTATAAAGGTGGAATAGTTTTATACTGATACAATAATAGCCCCTTCAACTGGAATAGCTTGAGCCTGTTTCCTGCTGGGAAGTGACTCTTAGTTGCAACTTGGCCCTCTCCTCTGACTTTCCTTTCCTTTTTGGTCATTCGAACAGTTTGTTTGTTCTTTAAGTCTCAGTCCCATCTATGGTGATACCCCAGTCTCCGGATCAGATTCAAAGCTTGTGTCCTCTCCTCCAGAACTGAATTCTTCTACTCGGTGGCTCTAGTGGCTTGAAGGTTGGTAGCCTCTTCTTCATGTACTTACTTTCTTTTTCCTTCTCTTTTTCAACTCCATTGTTTAATATCCCACACCTCCTGCGGCTCTGACCTTATGTGGCACTGTCAGCTGGGCTGCAGCAGAACTGGGGTGTGGGAAGCTGTCCTGGTTGATCTGCCCTTCAGACTGGTCCTTCTTCTCAGGTTGTATGGCAGGCAACCTCCAAGTAGCTGGGGTGTGTGTGTGTGTGTGTGTGTGTCTGTGTGTGTGTGTTTGATCCTCTTTTTCATTGGAAACTTCCACCTTCTCCACAGAGGGAGGTGCAATTTGCCCTTGAGCGGTCATGATCATCCCCAACTCCTTGTCTGTGTTGGACTTCCCATTAATTGGACCAGCGGCTATTTTCAATGGCTCTATGGTCTCTCTCTTTCTACCAGTTTCCGTGTTGCTTCATATGGAGTTATGGGAGCTATTGGAGTCTCCTCTGTTTCCAGAATCCACAGACACCTGAGATGTACTGGGGGCTGCTGGCATCTCATTTTCAGGTCTATTGCATGATGAGTCCTGATGACTACTTAGAAAACTATTTTCAGATGTTTCTGGTCTGTAAGTGAACACTACTCTCCACTCAAATATATACTTCCTAAATGATTGCATGGACTTCCTAAAAGACTCCAATGACATATGTCAGATGCACACCCTCTCTTCTCACCTTTGCAGGCATTGAATGGAAAGGACAGCCCACTATGCCCCCAGTTTCCTAGAACACTCGGGTAAGTCCCTACTCCTGTGGTAACACCAGAGGAGGCCTTGAAGTCTATAGCATAGTTTGCAGGGAGCATCTCCTCTCCCCAGTCACCTTCAGCATTGATTCCTCGTTCTCTTGGAAATTGTCTTGGTGTTGGGAAAGGCAGGCACCATCCACAATGACGGAAAAATGAAGGAAAGATTATTTTTTACCAACATGGACTTTACCACCAGTGAACCAGCCCCGACTCAGTTCTCTCCTTAATTTGACTGGGGACAGTTCAGAGATGGAGCTTCTAGTGAGCCCTGTGGGAGGTGCTTACTGCCAACAGTGTCAGGCTCACCTTTGAACCTTGGCCCTGATTCTAGGACAACAGGAAGCATCTCACCATGCATCCTATTATGTTATGTCATAATTTGTAATTTATTCTCTTTATTTGACTTCACTAAACTCTCCCTGGCATTCTTCTCATCCTATGATGATTGAGGCTGAGGTTATAAGTTAACACTTTTCTAGGCTTTCGACTAGCTCCCTGACCCTAACCAGTCATCCAGAAAACGTGTCCTACAGGCCACAAGCAGGAAATTGTGCAAAAGGGAAGGAATAGTCATAACCTGGGTCCTGAGCCATGGGTCTGTGACTGATTACCTGTGACCTCTTCGTCCCTCTAAAAACCTATTTATCATTTCTAGAATAAAAATTTGACTAGAATGAAGATGTCCAAAAACTCTTTTTAGTAGCAGAACCCTTCTTTCTTTTTAAATGTGTTGTTAAACTCTAGATCCTCTACCATTCCCAGCTAGAGACCATCAGACATCTAGTTCATCCCCCTGTGAAATATAAATGTTTTCATGGCACCAAACTCAAGACCTAAGGGCATAGAATATCAGGTTACTCTTTCAACGTTAAGGGTTTTTTTTTTTTTTTTTTTTTTTTTTTTTTTTGAGTGTGACAAGCTCTGCAGACACTGAGCCTGCTACCTACAAGCAACTTCAAGTTTACATTTATCTGACTTTCCACATGTCTGTTGCATATTGGGCTCATGATCAGTGGGGTCAACTTTTAAATTTTTAAATTATCGGGAATGCTTTTAAAAGTAAAAAATTGGTGATGCTTATGTCTGTTCCATATTTTGCAAAGTTAATACTTCAAAAGAGAAATGCTTCCATAGCTCTGAAATAGTACTTCATACCGAGTTGGACACTAGTCCCTTGAATACTCTGACAGAGTTTCATAATCGAAACCCTGTAAATTGTGCTCTTTCAGTGTTATCCTAATTGAAATTTAGAGCTCAAGAGAAGAAGTGGATAGAGCAAAGCCACTTGTTTAACTTTGTTTAGCCTAGTATTTCCCAAACCGTTGACCACAGAACCCACTGTTTCTTCATGTACCGTTATTAAACACCCCACAGAAACAGTGTTCTTTCAAATACTGTTTGCAAATCCTTGCTCTAAATCCAGGGATCCGTGTGCTTTTTCTGTAAAGGGACAGGTGACTAAGTCTGTAGATTTCAACAACTCTGCCTCAACTATTCAATTCAGTCCTTTCAGTGCAAAACAGTCATAGACACATTTAAGCAAATGAACATGTTCCAATAAGACTTCATGTACAAAAATAGTGGCAATGTATGTTTGGCCTGTGGGCTGTGATTGGATGATCCCAATTCATCCTTAAACACACGAAATTTATTCTGCAAAGGAAACTACAATCTCAAAGAGTGAAATAGCAGCTTTGATCTTACTTTAGTGATTATTAGAATTTTGCTTTACTTTGGAGATGAAGCCACTGCTGGTAACAGTTTTCTGCCAGTCATCTTGAGAACTGGAGCAGCCTCAGTGAATCATTCCGTGATGCTTATTTGACCAAAGAGTTGTCTAGCTGTGAAATCATGGCCTGGCTCATGATCTGTTGCTAGTCACCAGCCAGTTTCACTGTGATGAAAGAATAACAAAGAAGAGACATAGCAACCACTCAGTTTCAACTCAGTTCTTCTATCAGACATGAACTATCTAGAGTTGTCAAGATCACAGAAGGAAGATGTTATAATCAGAGGCACTCAAATCCCAGCCATTTCTGAATGGTTTACCATAATGAAACGGTGTATTAGTTACATATTGATGCATAACAAATTACTCAAAAAACTTGGTGGCTTAAAACAACAAATGTTTATAATCTCACAGGTAGTGTGGATCAAGAATATTGGCTTGTTTCTCTGTTCAGGATCTACCATTAAAGTGTCCGCTGGGGCTATGCAGGTACAAATGGGGAAAAATCCAAGCTTGCTCACATGACAGATGGCAGGTCGTTGAGATCTGTTTTCTGCTACATGGGCCTCTCTGTAGGGTTGTCCACAACTTACCAGTTGGTTTTCCCCAGAGGGAAGGCCCAAAGAAAGAGGGCAGGGGAGGTGAGCAAGATGGGAAATAAAGCTTTCCTGTAACCTAATCAAGACCTACCTAAGAGGCTCTTCTTCCTGTTAAAAACGTGTCATTAGTTCCAGTCCACACCCAGGAGAGCAAACCTCATGAGGATATCAATGAAGATAGAGGCCTGGGGTCCTTGGCAGTCATTTCAGAGCGTTTTAAATTCATGTGTTTTAAATTCATGAAGACACTTAAAAATATTTCTCTGGGCAATGAGGGTTCATAGTTCTTGACCTGAAATAGTAGAGGAAGGGGCCACAGCCATAGTGAAATCTTTAGGCTGTATCTGATGAGGACTTGAGATGGGAACGGAAATGTCTGTGATATAGGTGGGTGGCAGGAAGGTAAGAAGAAAAGTGAGAGTGATTTATAGAGACTTTTTTTTTTTTTTTTGAGCAAGGTGCCCTCATTTGGAAATCTTCCTGTTACAGATGTGGCCAGTGGACTCCTTCTGGAACCTTCTAGCCCCAGGTCTGCTATAAGCATGGCTCCCCTTCTCAATCACTCCTCAGTTCTCTGGGTTGCAGGAGACCTCAGATTCTTCAAACCCCACTCAGTCGATAGGATCTATTATTACCAACATAACTGAATGTGGTCCTTTATTATTTTGGTTGTGCAACTGGCAAAAAAAAAAAAAAGAAGAAAAGAAAAAGAGAAAAAAAGAGACATCATCAGACCAGCACCATACTAGGTACAAAATGGGACCCAATTACATAATATATCTCCTGCCTTTGAAGATCTTATATTCCAATTAAGGAAACAAGACAAACATATGGGAACAGTTATGTTAAAATTCAGGATTCAAATAACAGTTCAAGGTAACAATAGAAGAAATATCATAAGGTGGCACATGATTAATTACCAGCCGGATTCTATGAAATTCATTACTATTGGAATTCAGGAGAGAGACGCATCACTGTGAGGAGGTGGTTGGGGAACATATTGCACAGCAAATGAGAAGGATTTGGAGAGAGAGAGGAAAGTGAGGGCATTCCAGGTGGATGGGATGGCACGAGCAAAAATAAGAAGGTAGGACAGGTGTTTGGGGGGAACAATGAGTTAACCAGTTTGGAGAGTGGGTTTTTGGAGGCGAGGAGTCTGAGACGAGGTAAATGGTAAGTCAGACAGCCATGCAAGAACAGGTTGAGTTTAATTATCTAACCTGTGCTCGGTCCCTGAGGCAGATGGCTTGCCAACAAACTTGCATGAATTACCCTCTATTAGAATTTTTAAAAAGGGGTAAGTTCCAGGTTGATTCACTGAACATCTTGGGCTCACATTCCGTGCCTGTCTTTTAATAGCAAGTGGTGGCAAATGGAAATGATACCTGTGCTTTGTCTCCATAGCAGCGACTCAGGAAAGTCTTGATGGCATCCAGCTGAAAGAGACCGACCTGTTGTCACCCCCGTCAGAAGGTCAGAAGATGAGGAGGCAATAAGGAGAGGAAACAGGACGGTTTGAGCAGACTGCAGGGAAGAGAGTGTCGGGGATTCTGGTCCCCAGGCAGGGGATCCTGACTGAGGAAGAGTCACAAGGAGAATTCGGTGTGTCAGAGTATCAGTGTCAGGACAGCGGAGTGAGGTGGGGGGGGGCACTGAGCCCATCTTCTTCACATTCTGCTGTCTCAGAGCCAGTGGGGACCTGGAACCTTTAGAGACCGTCTAAAGAAATCTCAGCAATCCTAAGAAATCTTCAATCTTTCTAAATACTTTCTGCTCATCTACCAAATAGAGATCATGCTCTTACTAGCTAGGATAATAGCATAGATAATAGTGAGTCCATGCCTGTGAGAGGTTTGCCAAGGGACTTTATAAAAGTTTCTCAGAAATCACCACTATTGCTGCTGTTCAGGTTCTGCTCCTCTGAGCCTCTTTCCATCTTTGTCACATGGACATATAACAAAGAAGCAAGTGGTACCATTATTGGTCTTTTAGATTTAAGTCACTTTGGAAGTCCTGGGATGACCCAAGGAGCCTGTGGATTTCCGAATGTCAGCAAATACTACCCCTCTCTCCTTTCTTCCTCCTTCCCCTCTCCCACCGTTCCTGTTTCCTCCTGCCATGTTTGGATATGGTTTGAGTATATCCTTAAAGTTTCACTTGCTGGACGCTTGCTTCCTAGTGTGGCTGCGTTGAGAGGTGGTGGATCTTTAAGAGGCGGGGCCTGGTAGAAGGTCATTAGGTCATTGGGAGGATCATCCTTGGAAGAGAGAAATGGTGATCTCTTGAGTGAGTTATTTCTCCTGAGAGTGGGTTGATATAAAGTGAGGTTATCCCGTATACTTTATTTCTTTTACCTGTGACTGTTTGCTTTTCTGCTTCTCTACCATTTTGTGACCCAGCCAAGAAGGGACTTCCCAGAGGCTGAACAGAGATGGTCTTCTGATCTTGGACTTTCAGCCTCCAAAACTATAAGCTAAATAAACCAATATTCTTTATAAAAATAACCCACCTCAGGTATTTTGTTATAGCCCTGGAAACTCAATTAATATACCTCCCTTAAGGAAATCACAGTTTGAATGTTTTCACTCTGCTAAGCATCCCTAGTATTTCTAGGCTATGGGAATGCAGACTTGAACAAGGCCAATAATTGATTCCTGATTTCTGATAGGTAACTAATGGTGTTCCAGGGTGGATTCAGTGAAAAAAACAAAAAACAAAAAACAACAACTTATTAAGATCTCTTTCTGTAGAGGACAAAGAGAAAGATTTCACTTTAAGAAGAAAGAAGATGAAAATATGTGCCCAATGTGTGCACTTTGGAAGTAAATTCCAGTTGTGCATCTGGAGCAGGGGCCAGGGGGCAGCTGCGGGTGTCCACAGGCTGGCCACCAGGCAGGCAGCACAGGGTGTACCAGGGATTGTGGCCTCCTGCTGGAGGGTAGACATGCAGTGGATAGAAGTGGCACCTTGATGCTACAGTCCCACTTGGGGACTCATTTCTGCACCTGGCCTTCGAAGCCCGTGGGCTACCTAAATCTTGGCGAGGACAGTACCACCAAGCACCACGAGCCATCCTCTGATTCTTATTCTGTGGGAGCATGGTCACGACTCCTGGTTAATGTATTCTGACTGGCAACAATGTGCTAAATGCTCTGCGGACCACAGAATTAAGCGGCTGTTGGCCATTGTGCAATGGGACAAAAATCTTAATTCCAGAAACAAGATCGTCCAGGAGGACAGGAAATCTCTGAGGGCAACAGGGTGAACAGCAAGATGGTGACCCCTCAGTCCCAGCCTCGGTGCCCTTGAACTCAGGCTGCCTGCCGAGGACCCTCCTCACAGCTGCCCCGAAGGACGCTGATGAGTGATCATGGACAAGGTATCCGAAAGAGACGAAGGAGTTGATTCGGTTCAGACACCCAGGGGAGTCAGACTGCAGTGAGAAGGGACCCCCGTGGCCAAGGACGGCCAGGGACCGCCAGGAATATCACATTTCCCTCTTTGCCAAGAAACTGGTGAGTAGGCGGCTGAAGGCCGATATGAGCTCACCGCAGGCTTTGGCCGGCGTTCCTGGCACCCCAAATTAGCAACGAGTATCATCCACTCTGTGAACTGGGAGGAATTCCAGAGCTACCAAATCATCGCTCTCCAAATAGCTGGAGAGAGGATGCAGCGAGGGGTCAGAAGTGGAGAGGACAGGCACAGGAAACCTTTGTGGTGTCATTTCTGTCCCAGAACAGGATGCCGGAAGGTGAGGGGTCAAAGCAACGGGAAGTCTAGCACCTTATCAAGACTGATTGGGTTTCAATTGTTTCATTCTTTGGGGCAAGTGCTGGGTGATCACTTAGCCACGGATACTCCATTGTGCTGTGTTTTCTAAAGTTTATTTTTAATTTAAAGCCAATAGATGAAAGGTTGAACAAACAAAGGTAGAGGTGGGAGTAAAGCTGAGGGAGAGCTTCTTATAGTAAATGATCCCCCCCAAATGACAAAAGCCCTGGGGGGACTTTGTGTAGGTTTCTCTCAGCTGCATTTCCCACTGGACAACTGGGTTATAATTCAGAACACCCATTTCTGGCTTTGAGCTCTGCTCTCGTCCTCTGGGTCTCCAGTCCTAACAAGTCATCTTCCCCAGAGAGCTTACCTGATCAATTCTATCAACCACCCCATGGCAAATAAAAAGGAAGATGCTTTGGTATTCCAGAGAGTGGGAGTAGAAATCCCCAACATCTCCAGGGCTATGTGTGAGGTTCTCCCGCTTCATTCATCCCCTGATGCTTTTGGTGATTGATTAGCATTACAACAGTCACTCTTCATCTTAGTCTACTCTCTTCTAGAAGCTAAGGGCAGTTGATAGCACCCCGTCAAGCCAAGGAAGGAATTATGGAATGACACATTCCTTCAGAAAATGAATTTCCGTTTCAGATCTCAGTCTCCCTCCATCAGAGAGAAAGAACTTATGGAATACAAGTCAGAGTCAAATGTCCCCAAGTAGAAGAGTATTGGGTTACTTGGTACAGTCCACAAACATGCCTTTGGAACAAGGAAACCTGAAGTGAACTGAAAGTTTTCTCCAGGGCAGTGAAGAATTGTGGTCTAAGTTCCTCTAAGTAGCCCCTAAATTCTGAGGTCTCCAGACAAATCTACTTGGTGTCCAGAGGTACCCACCAGCCCTTGGCCTGACCATTTGGATTTTTCACTATTGAACTCTAGACCAGGCTACCTACTCTAAGGCATTCTCCATCATTAACACGTGTCACTCTTCATGTTCTCCCATCACATTAAGATTCCACTCCAGGGACAAGAAATTGCTGGGTGCTTGTTATGGTTCGGATGTGAGGTGTCTCCCAAAAGCTCACGTGTGACACAATGCAAGAAGGTTCAGAGGAGAAATGATTGGGTTATAAGAGTCTTAAACCAATCCTTGAATTAATCCCAGATGGGATTAACCAAGGGGTAGCAGGACACAGGAGGGGTGTGGCTAGAGGAAGTGGTTCAATGGGGGCGTGGCTATGGGGTATATACTTTGTTTCTGCAGAGTGGAGTCTCTCTCTACTTCCTGATCATCATGTGAGCTGGTTCTCTCTGCCATATTCTTCCGCCATGATGTTCTGCCTCACCTTGAGCCCAGAAGAACCAGCTTCCTATGGACTGGGACCTCTGAAACCATGGGCCCTAAGTAAACCTTTCTCCCTCTCCAACTGTTCTGTTTGGGTCTTTTAGTCACAGTGGTGAAAAAGCCGACTAAAATAATGCTGCCATGGCACAGATGGGCAGTGATGGGCTATCTCTCATGGCTGGTATCCCACATTCTCCCAGAGCAAAGCAGGCTTAGCCACTCAGTCCTAAGAGTACACATTGGCCATTTTTTGAATATAAGAAATATAAGAGTACCTAGGCTCTCTAGAAAATTTAGCCATTATAGCCCTAATTCTTAGATCTCTTATCATTAATGAAAAGATTTGAAAGGGAAATCATCATTTATTCATTTGCTTGGTTATTCATCAAGTTGAATACCTACTGTGGGCTAGGGAGAGGAGGCAAGATTGGAAAGAAACAGGGTCAGACCAAGGATGGCCATAGAAGTCAGTGTGTAAAGTAGAATTTTAGTCTTCAGATGACTGAAAGCTACCAGAGGATGGCATGAGGGCTGATTAAATTACGAGGAGCAACATGATATAATTAATATCCCTTCACTTGTGCTTCTTTGTGGAGAATGGATTGGAGAGGTGAGTCGTGCACAGGAGAGCAGCTGGGAGCTGTTAGAGGGATGCAGGTGAGTGGACGGTGGCCTGGACCTTCTCGTGGCAGAGAGGGAGGAGAGAGGTGATCTAACTGATTTAAATCAACCAGGTGTTGACCCAAGTAACGCCAAATGGTTTCACTGCCATCTCTTCATGCTTTACATTCAGGTCATTTCTGCATGAAACCACATGGAAAAACAAGAGGGAAATAAAGTAAGTTTGGAATAAAATGCTAATATGAAAATAGTAGAATTCTCCATCAGTTGATTTTTAAATATTTTTCCTGAAATTCATCAAGATTTTTTTTCCCCCACAAAGTAATTCCTGTCTGCAGACTCATCTTCTTTGCCTTTGAGGAGGTACCACTTCAATCAAAATGGCCAGCAGGCTATGCAAGAAACCGAGGTCTGTGTCATCCCAATGTGGAGGAAACCTGGCGCTCTGGGGTGGGCATCTTGCCATGTGCTCTGAGCTTTAATTACAAATTGATTTATAAATGACATTGTCTGGTATGGTAGTTTGAAAGAATCATCATTTTCAAAACATCTGCCAAATTTTAAGTGTTTTTTTTTTTCATGAAAGTACAAATAAAACAATCTATGATCATAAAATTTCCCAACTCAGGTGTCCTGATGGAGATAGATTTTCTATGGACAACTATTGGTGACACAGTTGACCTTGGATCCTGTGCTATTTGCCTTTCTTGACCTCATTCTCTATGGAGTTTGGCTATCCCAAGTCTCATTGATAAGCTATTTAGAGAACTAGAAAATATTGTCACTGGTCCTCTAATTACTTTTTATAATATTGCTGTCAATCATAATGACTTTTAGCAGTATCTTTTATGGTATGTGCTTTGCCTAGGGAGGAAAGATATCTTTGATTAATGTGTGAAATCCTTAATAATATGGAACACCCCAAAAGTGATGCTTTGGTAAATTAGAAATCTTAAGATTGAGGAACATTTGCTGTTGTTTTTTTTTTTTTTTAATAAGCTGACGCTATTCTGCTTCTACTTTGTTGAAATATCTTATTCAAAACCTAAAGCTAATGTCTTTCAATCTGAGAAACAGAGACTCATAGTGACATGAAAACTTGAATAGATGAGTAAAGAGACAAAGAAGGAAGAGAAGAAGGAAGAGGAGGAGAAGGAGGAGGAAGAGGAGGAGAAGGAGGAGGGGGAAGGGGGAGGAAGAGAAAAAGAAAAAAAGTCCTAGGAAATTAACAGTTATTTATAAAGCATTTGCCATGATATTCCATGTGCTTTACATACATGAACTTCTTATTATCCGCAAAACCACTTTGAGACCATTTCCATTTTAGAGTAGAAGAAAGGCAAAATACCTGATCCTGGGTCATACAAGTTGTAGATCATACAGGCAACCCAAAATTTATAGCTAAAAAAAAAAATGAAGCTTTCCATCATACCGAATCCTTCCTTCCTTAAATGCAGGGGGAAATTAAGGCTTATGGAAAGATAGAGGAAGGTAAAAATGTTAATGTTTTATGGCGAAATAAAATTAGTGTTTTCGCTCTAATGATGGGTTGAGATTTCTGAAGTGTAACTCAAAACTTGAACCTCTTGCACTGATCATTTTCGCTTAGATTTGATGAAAGCTGGAGGTGTGTGAGTTAACTATGAATGCTTCAGCACTTCCCCGGCCATGCATAAACATCTCTATGCAAAACAGCAAGGAGCACTCTGTTTATCACAACTGCAGTCAAGCCAACGAAACTGTTTCTACCGTTGAGGAAGAAATTTGTAAAATTCTCTCTCCAAGAATAATATAAAATAAACCTTCCATTTGATTGCCTTTCCTCCTGATGACCTGCTCTGCTGATATTTCTGCTAGGTTTCCTTTGAAGCATCAAAGGACTGAGATGCTAAAAGGAGGGTCAGGTTCAAGGTTTTGAGGGTGAAAGTTACTTCAAACAACCACAGAACCAAACAGCCAAACAAACAAAAACACCAGACTTAGAGTCTTTGCCTCCTGTTTGTAATATGCACCTTTGTTAACACAGGAAAATAAGAAGGAAAGTGTAATGGAAACCAAAGAACTAAGGTCTTATATTTATATAGGCAAATGTGCAACTTTTCAAAATCCCACTGCTTTTTGAAAAAAACCTCAATATTTTTCACAGATCTCTCTACACATTAGGAGCTGCCACCAGGTGAAAGCCAATACTGAAGATTTGTTGAAGGTTTCCAAATAAAAATGTAGATTCATTCCTTTTTTCAAATGGCCTAGAAATTTGGATAATATCCTTTCCAGGAGAGTTTGCCCCTCTGCATTGATAATTGCTGGCATAAGAAGCTTTTTAACCAAGTTAGGGCGTTGATTCTCTCACCAGCCCTGTGAAGTTGGTAAGTCGAACAGATGTTGTTAAATTCATTTGAACACAAGGAAACTGAGGCTCACAGATCACGTTCCACAAATGATCCAGTACATTAGCAATAAAGTCTGAGCTTATTCGGAGGTCAGTTCTTTTCATTTCATTCTTACCACTAGGGCATTCTGCACGGTCAATCAAAGCAGAAATAAAAACCAAGTTGGCATTTATTTGGTGAATGGGAATTTTAGATGACTGCCGCTAAGACTGCTGGGTAAATTCCTGTGATGCCAGTATGCTAGGCTCTTTTGCAGGACAGTAGTCCACTTTTGCTTCCTCTCACTCTTGGAAACGATAGCAAACTCATCTCAGAGATGACTGGCTGTTGTGTTTCTGGAATCGTCTGTGTAGAGTCTGCTTCTGTGTTATTCTGAGTTCTGGTCTCTATGTGAATTTTTCATTTTATTGATTTATTTTTTATATTTGGTGTTGAAGATTGAACCCAGGGCCTTGCACCTGCTAAACATGTGCTCTACCACTGAGCTTCATCCCCAGCCTTTCTGTGTTAGTCCCTAGAGACTAGTTTAGAGTTGGCATAGAGAATGACATTAAAATTCTGATTTTCTCTCCTAGTGTTTCAGACATGAGCAGAGTAAATACTTATTCCTCTGAGAAGATTTTAGTACTGGGTACTGGGACTTGCTCCCTCCTTGGCCCTATCATTTCTTAGTTCCCCACAGCTAGGCATATGAATGACCTGTACCTGTACATCAAGATCTATACCCACCTGGAATTAGTCCTGCCTAGAGGAGGAAAATGACCTATAGTTACAGTCTCCTGATGAGTTGGGTTCATAACTCAGGATTATTCACAATACATTTGATTTCTGGTAGTCAGGGTAACCCTATTGCCCTTGTTGCCACACTTGAAACCTACCGTTTGAATTCTTCTTCTTCCTGTGTATGCACTACCTTATCTATATTGCTTTAGTTCAAGGGATACCCAACCTAATCTCCCTTCTGGTGCTTGAGCTCTTCCTTGATCCCTAGTGTATTTGACTGGGCCAAGACATCTTTCCCTTCTCTCTTCCCTCCTTACCTGCATTGCTAGAATTTTCCACCATGTCATCATACTGGAAGGCATCCTGTTCTAATTGGACTCACAGCATCTCAGAATCACGGGACTCCAGGGTGTCTATCCTCTGCCCTCTGTCTACCCTTTGACTCTCAAGCTCTCACTTCCCAGTGGTCTGCCCTTGCCCTTGATAATTGCCTGAGCCACACCTGAGCTTGGACACTGTGGCAGGCATGGCCTGTTCCTACCACCAGGGACAGCCTCTGCATCTGTACTTGTACAGCCTGGCTTCCACAGGTAGCTATTATCCACCCCACAAGCCAGTATCGGGAAAATCCAGCAGTCTTAGAGGAACAGAAAGGCTCCTTTGTTATCAATACCCCTCCCCAAACAAAACAAAACACTTCTTTCATGAATAAGTTTTGCCTGCAGTTCTACTCTCGCTGTTTTTAACCTTTAAAGAAAAGACTGCAAACTGGTAGGGTCTGCCGTGCAGAAGTGTTTCCTTTGGCTCACATAGCGTTGTTTTATTTATTTAAAAATTTGGTTTCCAGCATTTACAACTTGATGAAAGATTTCTTGATTTTCTTGCAGATCAAAAATTCTGGTAGTGCTAGACCAACATATTCTCTGGCCATGATTGGCTCAAGCAGAGGAAAGTGGTCCCTTGGATGGGTCATAAGCTCTCCACTTCCAGGGAAGCCTTCCATATCTGCCTTCCATATCAGCTTTCTTATAGGCATGTGGATTTGATATCTCTGCTTAAGTTATTGGTATATTTTAAATAGTGTAAGTTTCTCCTCTCCAACACTTAGCCCACCCAAATAGATACATGTCACCAATGTCAACCATTCACCTTTTTGGGGGATGCTGGGGATTGAACTCAGGGACACTCAACCATTGAGCCACACCCCCAGCCCTATTTTGTATTTTAGAGACAGGGTCTCACTGAGTTGCTTAGCACCTTGCTTTTGCTGAGGCTGGCTTTGAACTTGCAATCCTCCTGCCTCAGCCTCCCAAACCGCTGGGATTAGAGGTGTTTGCCACCATGCCTGGCAAACTATTTATATTTTATTGTAAGAGTGGACAACCAGGTAAGTGTAGACAATAAAAGTGCAGATTGAAGGAGAATGGTAAGAATAGAAAAAGGACAGGGTCTCCAAAGAGGCAAGGTAGGGTTTCCAATCACACTCCTGTCATAAGGTATCTGTATACCTATAACTATATATAGTATAACTATATATAGTTTTTTTGGACCCAGGGGTACTTAACCACTGAGCCACATCCCAGACCATTTTATTTTTTAATTTGAAAATGGTCTCACTAAGTTGCTTAGGGCCTCACTAAATTGCTGAGGCTAGCTTTGAACTTTTGATTCTCCTGCCTCAGCCTCTTGAACTGCTGGGATATAGTTTTTGAAAAATCTCTAGGGCATGTTCCATATTGCAGTTCTTAGTATAAGTCATCGGTCAAGATGAAAATAGCTGGGTGCAGTGGCACATGCCTGTAATCCCAGCAACTCAGGAGGCTGAGGCAAGAGAATTGCAAGTTCGAAGCCAGCTCTTAGCAACTTAATGAGGCCCTGATAAACTTAGAGAGACCCTGTCTCAAATAAAACATAAAAAGAGCTGTGGGGTGGCTCAGTGGTTAGGACTCTCTGGGTTCCATCCCTGGTACCAAAATAAGTAAATAAATAAATAAAAGATGAAACTGTGTCAGATAGGCATAGAGAGCAATCCTGGCAAACTGTGGCAAGAGCTTCTTACTGTAGCCTTGTCTACCCACGGCCAGCCTTTACCGTAGTCTTTGTCTTTTTAGATATAAGAGAATACTGTTTAAGACCTGGTTCTGTTGCCTAGTTTTGTTTGAATAATAATTACTGATAATTCTACAAAGTTAGATTTAGAAGTCATCTGGGTCAGTGGTTCGCAACTCTGGCTACCTGATCATGCCACTCTGGGAAGCTTCAAAATATCTGGATGCCTGAGCTGTACCCCCAAAGTGGCTCCATCAGGATCTCTAGGGGTTGGACACAAGCACTGGCATTAAAATGAGAAAGAAGGGAAAAAAAAGATTCTTGGAAGATTCTAGTACCAGATGAGAATCACAGATCTAGGTCTTGCTCAAAAAGGCTTGATTTTATCAAAAAGGATCTGTGATCAGCAATTTACCTGGAACCCCAGGGCCCCAAAATAATAAGAACTGAGATAAGAATCTCAGTTTCCTGGCTTTCCATCCAGGGTTCTGTACAAGTCACAGAATTCTGCCAACAGGAATGCAAATCTTCCTTTATCCTCCCCCTCAAACCCTATAAGATAGGAAAGAACCATTTTGTTCCAGCATTGGTTGGTTAAGCCCTGACTGAAGCCCACAGAGGAAGAATGCCAGTAGTATCATTAGATGGAGAAGCTTTTACAGACTGTGGCCTGCCCCAATCTGAAGGACAGATTGCAAGTGAGCCGTGACTGAGTGACGTGATTCTCCATTTTATTTGTGCCATGACTGGTCAATACCCTGAGATCTGAAACAGTCTAAAAACTACTTGGTAATCATCATGGATTATTAGACAAATTAATGTCTTGGCAAGGAAACATAGTCTTTTCTGTCTAGAGCTGGAAAATATATCAGGATTATTTTAATAAAAAATTTGTTTCTTTTTTTTTTTTTAAGAAAAAAGCTTTTTTGTTCAATTTTAGATTTCCAGAAAAGTTGCAAAAATAGTACAGAGTCCTGTATACCTCTTACACAGCTCCCCCTAATGTTAACATCTTATGTAACCATAGTGTAAATATTAAAACCAGAACAATGGTTGTACACGGGTATAATTATGTGAACCAGACTACAGACTTTATTTGGATTTTACCAGATTTTCCACTAACTTTCTTTTTCTGTCTCAGGATTCAATCCAGGACCCCACATTGCATTTAATTGTGATTTCTCCTTCATCTTCCCCAATCAGGGTCAATTCCTCAGTCTGTCTTTATTTTTCATGGTCTTGACACCTTTGAGGAGTCCTGATTAACTTTGTAGAATGGTCCTCAGTGTGGGTTCGTGAGTGCTTTCTCATGATTAGAACAAGGTTATGCATTTTTAGGAAGAATATCACAGGAATGATTCCTACTCTTCTCAGTGCAACACATGAAGGAGTGCATACTATCAATGTCTTCTTGTTGGTTTAACTGAAACTCTAGTGGAAAAAAACTTGGTCCAAAAGAAACTCATCTGCAGAACGTTATGCTTTGCTGGGGGTTGTGGAGGCTGTGGTATGCTATAGTTTGCATCTGAAATGTCCTCCAAGGACCCGTGTGTTAAAGACTTGGTTCCCAGGATGGTGATATTGGAGGGGGTGCAACCTTTAAGAGGAGGGGCCTAGCTAGAAGAAGTTAGGTCCCTGGGTGCCCTTGAAAGGGACATTGGGACCAGGCCTCTCATTCTCTTTTTCCTTCCCAGTCACCACGAGTTAAGTACCTTCCTTGCCACATGGTAACACCATGACATTCTCACCACAGGCCCAGAAGCAACAGGGATAATCAACTATGTACTGAAATCTAGAAAACCATAGCCAGAATAAACCTTTCCTCTTTGTAAGTTGATTATCTCAAGCATCTGCTACAGCCACAGAAAACTGACACAGGCTGTGATTTCTAGAAGCTGATATTGCTCTAATTCTCTGTTCTCTTCCCACCAAAAAATCTCCCTCCTTACATGGGCTGTTGCATTAAAATTCCACCATTATAACTTCAACCATTTAGCTAAGGTTTTGGTCCCTACTAAAATATTTGTGTTGGAGGGAGGTGCTCCATAACTGATGTCCAGCTGCCTCTGGGAGCATCTTTGGAGAGGAGATGGGGTGGGGAGTAGAGGGGCTTCCTACTTCTGTTTGGATATGGAGGCAGTGTTCTCTCTGAAGCATGCGTCTATGTTATTAGCACCCCACTTCCCTTAGCAGGAGCCCCTTTGTACTACTTCAAGTCCAGCCTCACCTCATCTCTTCTGCCTCCAACTCCGTATTCTAGAGCCTTTATTGACTCCCTGGAAACACTCTGCTCCGGTCCTCTTCACTAGATCAACTTTTGCTGACCCAGCTGGCCTGTGCTTGATGGTCACTTGCTCCACTGGCCTTCCATGAATTCCCAAACTAGGCAAGTGGCTTTTCTGGGACCCCTCACACCCCTTGGTGCTTGCTCTGTATCAGGGTTCTTCTCCCTCTAAACTTGAACATGTCTCCATTAGACAGAGGGTTGGTAAAGAACAGCCCATGAGCCAAATTCAGCCTACCTCCTGTGTTTTGAAATGAAATTTTATTGAATCACATCTAGGCTTAATTATGGCTGTATTATCTGTGGATGCTCCAGGTCATACAGGCAGAACTGAGGAGTCATAGAGAGACTCTGTGGCCTGCAAAGCCAGAATGGCCCTTTACAGGAAAAGGTTGTCAACCTTCTTCATAGACCTCATGTGGCATATAAGCAAGGATTGCGTGAATCTTGCCTGCATTGGATTCACAGAACCCCAAGAGTTAGCCAAGCCTAGAGCTTCAATAAACATTGGCTGAATAAAGACAAACCTTACAGTTTTGCTCCATACCAGTCCTGTCTATATTTAATAGCCAATAAACACAATTACGTTAAAAAAAATCTGTCCTGTTTGTATTTGTTTTTGAGGAAGAATTTATTAGGAGAAGGACGTCTATAAGTTATCTCAGTCTTTATACAGCATTTCTTACATAGAAAAAAAAATTCTAGTTCAGTTAAATGCACAAATCTCATTAGGAAGATGCTATTGAATTCACGAGGCCTGCCCATAAGTCAGACAGACACTGACCTGTTTTGAGATTCTCACAGATGCAGTAAGCGCATCCTGGCTTTGGACAAATTAAAAAAAAAAAAAAAATGGGATTCCCAGAGAGTTTCCTAGTGAAAATGCCAAACCTAACCAGATTAACTACCTTTCAATAAGGTCACAGGGGAGTTAAGAAGATTTCCCTGTGCAAGTGAGTCATTCAAATTAAATTAACAAAATTAAGAGGTGGGACAGAGAGAAGCCGTGTTTACCCTGCTTGCTCTGCGGACTTGGAAATGTGCTGCGTGTTCACTGGAGGCCCTGCTTACACCTGCCTGTAGCCCCGGCTTGTGGATTTCATTACCTTTCCAAATACGAAAAAAAAAAAAAGAAATACAGACTTAGTTTTCAGACTCTTGACTTCCTCTGGGAGAGGGTTCGACATCAAAGCAACTATTTCTCCAAACATTTAAAACATCTTTACTCTTCCTTCCCCCTACTGCTTTGCTTTTGGTAACACTCAACACACCCAGTTTTCCAGGCTTCGATGGCCCAACAATACTCCTTTCCCTAGCAGGGACCACATTACTGCCTGATTTATGGCTCGTGAATAATTAGGAGCCTGTGTGCTGGTCTGGGGTTGAGATCAAAAGAACCATGTGTCAAAGTGAAGGGAGGGCGGCTGGAGCCCGGCAGAAGGGTGGTGGTGTTTGTTTGTAATCCTAACCAGAAAGAGGCCGGGCCATAGCTTAATTGGGAAAAGACTCAGGGTCTGAAGAAAAGCCATGAAAGCAGAGCCTGTTCTAGGAAAAGAATCCGTGTGTTTTGCAAATCGACAATATTTAGTGATAGGTGAACCCTCAGGGGGCCTGGAGACTGGACGGTTTGAATTAGTACTCAAAGGTTTGGGGAAAAATGTGAACTATATGAATACTGAGTATAAAAAATTTGCTCAAATGGGTTTGCTTATGAGATTTCTGGTATTTCCTTCTCTGGTCCAGAGGAAATGCCAGGGGAAGGCCTGCAATATTTCAGTACTTCTGTATCTGTCATCCAACTTCCCAATGAATATCGATTCTCTCCTCTCTCATTGTTCCTCCCCATTCCTGCCCATGGAGAAATAGGACATTGGCACGGAGATACCGAGTAGTGGGGGTGTCGGGGCGGGACTGAGGCTCAGCTGCTGGAAGGCAGGTGGACAGCAGTGTGGAGGGAGGGGAGCCCATTCAACTCAGGGTGCCTGGGGTTTCGTCTGCTGTGCATTTATGACTTTCTATAAATCACACGTGGGGCAATGGAAAAGACCCTGACAGCATATAAGGAAACCAGTTTCCAGTCCTGGCTTGGTTACCAACACTCTGTGTGGCCTTAGGCGAGTCAAGATTTCTGGGTCTCAGTTTCCTTATCAGTCAAACCAGACCCAGAAATGCTGATGAGCTCCAAGCTCTTACTTGGAGCTAAAATGCTGCGACCCGATTCCTCTTCCTTAGCCCTTGAATGGTCGTTTTCACACCCATTCTGAGTTCAGGTCCCATCCGCCTTCGACCATCCTCTTGAGATAGGAATGTGGAACCCAGTGCAACGGGGAAGGAATTTTTAAATGAAACACTCGGTTCTGCAAGAACACTTGGATGCAAACGCACACCGTGTGCAGGTTGTGCAGACGGAGCCCAGAGGACCTTTTTGGTGCTCACAGAGTAAACACGAAGCAACTGCAGTCCTCATCCACCTTGTAAAACCACAGCTCTCCAGACGGTGAGAGGAGGAACAGAGGTGCACCAAGTAAAAGTCCTTTCCCAGTGTTTGAAGAGACCCAGAGTCAGGGCAGGGGACGGTGGCAGTAGTGGGTGGGGGGGGATTTTTCATAGAGAAGCACGTTGCCAGATAAAGTCAAGTTGCACATGACACTTGAGAAGCCAGGACCCTTTGGATGGTGTGTGTGTGTGTGTGTGTGTGTGTGTGTGTGTGTGCTGTGTGGGCTCTGGCTGCTGGGTCTGGGCTCTTCCCACATGACCAGTATACCATACTGCCATCTAGTGTGCGCTCAGGAACTTCCTGGCGTGCTGGGGAGACCTGAGGCTGGAGGAAGAAGCTCCCTCAGGGTGGAGTGATGGATCCGCTGTGGCCTCCTCTCTCCTGATAACCCCACTTCTAGCGAAGCACGCTTATGTCTCTAAGTAGCCTTTTCACCACGCAGGAAGGAATCCTGGATTCCCCACGAGGGCTCTTGCCATTGCTACTTAGGTATTCTCCCTTTGGAAAGTGGAAACTTGAAACTGAATATTTAAAAAAAAAAAAAAAAAAAAGCATGTATTGGAAAAGCAGGGAACCAGCATACAGATCGTCATTCTCTGTGTTCCTCAATAGGGAAAGGGTAAACCTCGGGAAGTTCACTTTGTAAATTACACAGGGGATTTCATTTCAAAGTCAGTGCAAGGTGGTATCTCAGGATTGACAGGGTCCCACGAAAACCTAGCCCTGAATGTCTCTTCAGAACACGTGCCCAACAATGAAAACGTATTCTTGATAAGGCATGTAATGGGTGGAATTATGCTAATCAAGAAAAACCTTACAGGGTGAGTAATTTAGTAACCTCTTTCTGAGCACAAGAGCCTATTTTAAAGTTCTAAATGGCACCATAAATGTAGTCAGGCATATATTTCCATACTGATACTGGATAATAAACACAGTCGGAGCCCAAAGTACCTTGAGGGACACCCCGCTGTGCTTATTATCCTGTACTTCCCTACTAATCACTAGAGCCTAAAGTTTAATACTCATGGCTTTGTTTACCTAACACTTTGTCAAGTCCAATACATTTTGGTTCTTTTACCTTTCTGGTAAAGGCAGCTGTGAGCATGAAACTGTTGTCATTTTTCTCCTCAGCATGGACTGGAGATCTTTTTGTTATAGTCTAAGTCCATATTTTAAAAATGGAGACATTGCCTCAAACTTAAAAAAAAATACATTATTGGAATCAGATGGAGGCTGAGGCCGAGATAAGTCTTAAGTTGCCATTCATGAACTTCATTATAACACTAAAAATATTTATGGCTCTAGAAATCCACCCTGCCCCTCTGACTGACTTCATAAGGAAGAAATGTTATAGCTGTAAAGCTTTGAAGTAATACATTTATATTACGAAAATATTGTCTTATCATTTTTTGCATTTGGGTTTTGCCAAAGATTCATTTCCCTCAAAAGCATTTAGTGATAAGAAAAGTTTTAAATCTAGGCATCCATCTCTATTCCTTTATATCTGTAGGGATTTTTTTTTTTTTTCTCAAAAGATTCTGATAGACTCCTTGTTAGCAGACCTCATTCTGCAAATCTTCTTGCTGATCTCTCTTGCTTTCGCCCTCTGAGGAAACGGAAGAGCTGGGAAAGAGAAGTCACCATAGCGCTCTGAACAGCAAGCAAATGTTCCACCAAATGTGTAGGAAATGGAAATGGGCTACATCTAAACTTCAGCCTTTCTGGAAGAGAACTAGAAGTTCTGCGGACACTCCAACATGTGAGTAGAAAAGACAGAGACACTGGTTATGGGATGGGGAGCTTGTCTGTTCCACCAGCACAATGCTCTCAGTGTTTCCCATTCGACATGAACCTGTGCACTGATTCATGAAATTTAAATGGGTTCTGGATCCTAAACCCACACACAGTATTCCCTTGAGGGTTCATGTGGAGAAGGACATTCCTCCTTTAGCATTGTAGCAACTCTCTGCAGAGAATGTGTCAAGGGATAGATGGTGAGAGATAAATGCAGACCAAGGGTAAGAAAATCTCCAAGACCAGAGAATGGAGAAGGCTAGATAGTTTGGTTAAGTACACAGACTCCAGCATCAGATGTCTGAATATGAGCCCCAACTTCACCTCTAAGTGATCACGTAACCTTGTATTAAGTTGTTTAATTTACTCTGCCTCCATTGGCTCATCCTTGAATGAGAGGTGCTATTATATAAAGATAATAACCACTACTATTCTCCCGCCTGATGATAATGCCTACCAGGGGATTAATGGAATTAGTAGGTATAAAGTATATAGAATAACATCTTGCACATAGTAATTTGTCCAAGATACATTCTTCATTGTTATGTCATTATTAAAATTAAAGAAAAAAAATTAAAAGTACTTTAAAACAACAACAAAAAAGGAGACAATAAATTCAATTTTAATGGATTAATATTCACGAGTTAGCAGAACTCCTCTTATACACCAATTAGTTTTATCTTGGTCCAACTGGGAGATGCAAAGGTCCAGGTCTGGCTACATGCACTGTGGGGCCCAGGGCAAAATAAAAATATGGATGCTTTGTTAAAAATATTAATATGTTCAAGATGACAGTTGGCAGAAGAACAGTAACCAACCATGAGATCCTTTCTTACTGCACTGGTCACACACCCAGGAGGTTGGCCTTGTAACAGTCACATGGTATCTAGCCTTTGGGTCGACAAAACTTGCTCTCCAGATCTCAGATGCAACGTGATCTTTTTCTTTTCACTCGATTCCTAATGCTTACCTTTTGGTGGTAGTGCTCTTGGTTCAAAACACGCTTTCCCTGGAAGTCATGGAAGGCCATTCAGATCCCCTGTCTCTACGTCCCCACTTTTCCTGCACTCTACAATTCATTACAATCAGGTTTTCCCTCGGCCTTTCCCAAACCCCCACTCCGCTTCTCTGCCACTATCATCTGCTCTGAATTTGGGGGGGCAGGGTACCAGTGGTTTCCCAATTTTTTGTTTGCAGTAACCATCCCACTTAAACTGTAGGTAACATTTATAGTTTGACAGTGACATTCCTAAACTTTCTGACTTTGTAAATGCCACTCCAGAGTGTCCCGTGTTCTCTTCCTCTTTGTGTTTTTCCACTTTCTGGGTGTCTTTAGCCTGTTCCTCAAAGTTTGGTAATCCTCGGGGATTTATGTGTGATTTTTGCCGTTTGTCCTTTCTCCAGGTATCCTCCTCGAAGATCTGAATCTCTCTGAAGGCTTCAATCACCACCAAAGAGTGTCAGCTGTCAGTCATATTCACCCTCTCCTCTGCTGGCTGATTATAGACTTATATTTCCAATTTCACTCTAAGCAGCTCTAATTGGGCATTCCTAAGCGACCACTCACTCAAAACACCTCAAATCAACTCCCCCCATCCATCATCTTCCTTCCACTGTTCACTTTTATGACAGTACAACTGAGACACTCCAGCTAAGACCAAGTTGTTCTGCACTTCACTGCCTGCCTCACCCCTCAGCCTCCACTGCCTGCCCAGCTCCTGCTGATCCTATGATTGAAATATCTCTTTGGGGGAAGAGAAGCACCAGGGATTAAACTCAGGGGCACTCCTGTTTCGTATTTTATTTCCAGCCCTGTTTTGTTGTATTTTATTTAGAGACAGGGTCTCACTGAGTTGCTTAGTGCCTTGCTTTTGCTAAGACTGGCTTTGATCCTCCTGTCTCAGCCTCCCAAACCACTGGGATATGTAGTGCCTGGCCTGTATATCTCTTGACTCCATCCCCTCCTCTCTGCTTTCATTACTGGTTCAGTGCCCACTGTGCCTCTGTTTTCTCACTGGACTCAGTCTCCAGGTGGTCCACCTTCCAGTTATATTCCATATTTGTTCTAAAAATGTTTTCTAAAAAATGTAACTTTGTCCAAGGTACACCCTTGATTAGGGACTTCTGTGGTCCTGGTGGATTAAATTAAAACTTCTTTGGAAAAACAAAGAGATTTTTAATTCTCGGATTGATCCCAACTTACCTGAGGCTGATCTTAGCTTCTGGTCTTCCTGATCACATACCTTAGCTCAGGCAACTTCAGCCTGCTGGTCTCTTCTTGATTGTGTTGCTGTCTCTGACACTCCCACACTCTTGTACATACTGTTCCTGACGTCCAGAAATGCTTTTCCCTGCATTGTCTACCCAGTAAATTCTTGTCTTTCAATATGAGCTCATCTGAGACATCTTCTGGGACATTGTTTCGACTCTCTGTGCCCCCACAGCGCTTTGCAACACTTTTATTGATTATGATTGTATATTCACCTTCTCTACTATTAGCTGTAAACCCTTGAAAGTTGGCATTATGCTATATTATTCTTCAAAGCCTCAGCACCTAACAGGGTCCCTGGCTCAGATTAGAAATTGAAAAAAGTACATCATGAATGACTATCTTATGCATAAAGTTAAGGGTTTACTAGAGTCCTTGTTTTTGAATCATGAAGAGGGATTTTATAAACAGAGAGAAAGAGAATGTGTTTGTGTGTGTCAGGTGTGTGTGTGTGTGTGTGTGTGTGTGTGTGCATGTGTGTGTGTGTGTGTGTGTGTGTGTGTGTGTGTGTGTGATAACCAATACAACTTGGACCAAAGAGAAAAAAAAAACAAACAAGAACTTTCTAAAAGTTTAAATCTCCTCTGCTATCTCAGGATGCTCAGAGGCTATTTACTCCCACCCTCCAGAGGAGAGGACTGTATTGGGACTCGATGCTCTCAAATGTTTTACAACATCAGCCCATACAGGAATGCCTCTGTTGGATGGGATACAGCAAGAAGGTCTCATAAATACCAGGGGCTGAAGACACACAGAAAGTGGGAAAACACAAAGAAGAAGAGGATACTTGGTATGTCCACTGGATTGTGGTGTTTACAAATCAGCAGCCCCCACTTCATTGTACCTCCACTTGCCCTTTGTCCCCACTCATTCAGAGCTTTAAAAATGAACCTTATATCTACTATGGAGTGGATGCTCCCCTTCTTCTTTGATGAAAAAAAAAATGTCAGAAATACCAGGTTATGTCTTATCTTAGAGCATGAAACCTCTGAGGTTAGTCTGGTCACAGCATCTGTTTGGCTCCTCCGGTCATGGTGGCCAAAGATATGGAATCAGTTCTCAGAGGGATCGATTATACTCCCAAAGAGAATTGTCACCCCCTGCAGTCAAAGATAGCATGACTTTCTATCACTAGGTGAGAATAAGCGAGTAGCTTTGAAGAACATCTCCATGATTGACACATACTCTAGCTCTAACAACGAATCGGTAGAATTTGTGTGTCTATTGCCTAATATTTGTGAAATTTTAAGTGTGTCTCCAGCTCCAAGACTAATTTTTAAGGATCAAATTGAACAACAAGGGAGAGAAAGGAGTTGTCTCATGCACATATCGTAGGCATTGACAGTCAGACCAGACTAACCATGAGGAACGATGCAATGGAAGCAGACTTTTCCAACTCTATTTGTATTCTCCAGCAATGTTTTAGACAAATATTGGTTGTCATCTTTTATCAAGTTGAAAGCTGTTATGAGTCATGTGTTATTACCAAATTACATATCATAGCAGAGTTACCAAGTTTCCTAGCAAAGACTACAGACTAGCCTCCAACTTCAGTTTCTTCATTTGTCAACTGGGATCAAGATTCATAATCTTGTGTTCAACCATTGTTTTGTGAAGTTCTGTGAAAGAAGCTACCCAGTTTCGGAGGCCACAAATTCCAACATGTGTTTTAAGGCTCTGTTTGCTTAGAAATGGAAATGCTTTTCAATAAGCCATGTTTGGGAGATAGCACAGAACTGGTGGAGAATGGTTCACAAACAGAATGCAAAACTCATTTGCATAAGCATGGTAAACACTGGTGGCTCTAGGCTGTTCTGTACATATAATGTAACAAAGGACCTAGTCTCTGACCCTGAACAATTTTCAATGCCCTAAGAACTCAGAACAATGCAGTACAGACTAAGGGTGCATTAACTACCAGTCATTGTCATTGAAATCATTTATCAGGGCCAAGTTTCCCATAGGGTTTCAAAGGTTTTTATAAAGGGAGGAATGTTGGCTGATATTAAATTGGCAAATGAGTTTAGGTTGGACAAAGGATTGTATGAACAAATAAAGCCCGACCCTAGAATGCACAGGAAGGTAAGGAGAACTAGAATAAACATGCCAGGAGGAGTTTGGGACATCGTGAGGTCAAAGATTTGGGTTAGATGACAAACTTAAAGTCCAAGGAAAATTAAGAGAAGCTGGCATGTATTGCAATAGAAAGATTGTGATCATAGATTTAAAAGTGTAGAACAGGGCCAGCAAACTTTTTCTGCAAAGGACCAGATGGTAAATATTTTTGGCTTTGCAGGCCATACAGTCTCTGTCGCAACCACTCAACTCTGCTGTTGTTGTGGGAATGCAGCCATAGACAATCCATAAAGAATGAGTGTGGCTGTGTTCCAATAAAACTTTATTGACTAAAACAGGAAGTGGACTGGTTTGGCCAATGGACTAAAGTATAGAAGAACAGAAAAAACAAAAAACAAAACAAAAAAAACCAATTTAATTCACTACACCAGTGGCCAGGGCATCATAGGTTAGAACATGTTTTTTGACTCCCACAGAAATTAATTTGAATAAAATTAGGAATGACTCTAAATGTGTTAGTAATAGAAATCTAGTAGTATGACATTGGATACAAAAAAGTTACTTTAAACCTTACAATGGTCACTATAAGGACATTAGGAAATCTTTATTTCATTACTGGGAACTGAAGTATAAGAGGGCTTACACATGGAAATTATATCTAATTAGGGACACAGTAGTACCAGAACCCAGGTCAATAGATTTCTAAATTAGTGCTTTTTTGCCCAGGTAATGCTATTTTATTTATAATGCTACTTTTCAAAGCCATGAAAGTATCTTTAAATAAGGGCACATAATAATTGTCCCATAAGACCTGAGACACAGTCTCCATTCTTTCTGCATTGTGAGTGAGAAGTAGGATAGATTCAGTCTTGCTTAACGTCAGGGACATGGACCAAGCGATCTCCACTTCCATCAATATTATGCTATCTGTATGAAAAGTGGATTGCACACTGTCCCAGGGGTTTTCTACTCTGAAGATAGACATGCACCAATTCACCCACAATCCCTGGTTCCCTTGTCATCAGCAATACATTTATGAGGTGACTGGTCAGGCTGAGGATACAGAACATCACAGAGAAACACAACCCTCCCAGGTGGCTTGAACCTCTTTATCACCAACTGTGCTCACTAGCCAGAAACATGAAAAGGTAGTACAACACGTGTATTTTTAAGATGAAAATCATTCTGTTCACAAGTGGCCGACACTACAGGGATTGCTTTCACTAGACATCATTTTGCCAAACCCAAACGCTGCTGCTTGGAGCTGATGAAATTTAAAACATTCAAGTCAAATAAATTGGATTACCACCCTTGGATTAAGATAAATCATTTCCCAAATTTTTGGTCTGTTTGCTTTGGCTGAGTTTGGATCCTGGGAACTCTGCTTTTGATCATCGCACAAAAGCTACAGGGAGTGATCTAGAAGCAGGAGATGTGAGAGAGACTGAGCTAGAAAATACAGAATCAACAAATGGCTCTTCAACCTTTTTTTATTTTAACCTGGATGCTTCAGAATTTGGAATTCTTCCTCAGTTGATTCATTACCCTTGACCTCAGAACTCCATCCCAGAGAAAATAGAAGTGGAGAACGATGATGGCTTTGTGAGGGAGGGAAGGTATTACCAGTATTTCCCCTATCTGTCCTTTCCAAATTCTGTAAGGTTTTTCCATGAGGTGGAGGGGATCACAAGGTCAAGCAGTGGTATGCTCGGTTCCCATCCAGCCTCCCTGCTTAGGGGAGAAAAGTGCATGGGACATTGATTTGATTTAGGGGTCTTTGGGATTTACTTTTAGAATGTATGCAGTGAGCGCTCATGCATTTGTATATTGCTTTCTTTCAAACTCCGCAGTTATCATCATTAAAATGGTAATCTTATGCAGATTTCCTGGGAGTGAAGGAGATGGCACCAATAGTCTTGTTCAGGAGTGACCTAAACTTGGGCAGCAGACAAACTGCCTACTTTTTCTTTACCGGTACTTCTCTGTTTGTGGGTACCTCTTACCATTCCCGTCCTGAACACTACTTCAGTGCACCTTCCAAGAGACCTGTGACCTTCTCCCCGCCATGGCTGGACAATGCTTTGTGGATGACCTTTGCCCTTTTCTTTCCTAAGCCCACTTTTCTCCATTGCCCCCAATGAATTCACATTTAATTATTAATGAGTAAAAATTATTTAATCCGTCTCTGGATTAAATTATTTTCCTGTGAAGAAATAAACCTCCATTTATACAGTTTGGTGCTGGCTTGCAAAAGAAGGAATTTGGGGTAAGGAGGAAATTTCCATTATCCCTCCAATCTTGTCACTTTATACTCTACCCAGTATTTAATTGCCTCCTGGAACACATAGCCAATCCTAAGGTCACTGAGGTCAGTAAACCATTTGGAGAGCATATTGCCATATTGGCTTTTATGGGGCTCTTGTTTAAAGAGGGTAAAATAACATGTTCTCTAACTCTGGGAATGTGGGCAAGCCTAGCCTTGGGAAGTTTAATGGAGCTGGTTCCAAAAGGAAATCAAAACCAATGAGGTCCTCAATGCTGTCCCAGGTAGCAGGCTGATCTGGGCCCTTTCAACTCCTCTTCATGCTCTAACCCAGAAAACCAGTGTAGGCATGTCAGGAGTGACGATTTTTTTTTTTCCTAGTAAGTAAAACTCTTGAAAACCCACCCCCCCAGGGGAAAAAAATGGCCAAAGGCTAAGGAATTTAATAAGATGGAGGCTTTATTTAGAAACAACACGCCCCTCTTGTGAACACAGAGCTCACTTGGAGAGAAGCTAAGAATGGACCTGCACGATTATTTTTTGGCAAAGAACCAATCACATTTGGAGACCTCAGCAGCTGAACACAGAGTGACAGCTGAAAACTAAAACATGTTACAAAGATCAGAGACATTGCTGAATGCTCCATTTTGAAGTTTGATCCAAAGACCCAATTTATGTCATGCCGATTTTATTGCAGAGAGGAGGTTTATTCCAAAGACTCTTTTAAGTCCTACCCTCGTCTTTTGCTCTCTTGGCCCTTCAGCCCCACAGGATTTTCAACATCCCTGGAAGGCATTTGCTGCTCAGAAAGGAGTCCAACAGTGCTTAGGAAAAGCATTAGGTGCTCTTCAGCCTGCTTCCTCTCCCAAAACTGTGGTTATAGCAGGCAGTTCCCCCACGTTCTAATAAGAGAATATATTTCTCATGCTGCCTGAGGGCTGCTTGTCTTTTTGAAATAGCCATGACATGTCCAACATGAAAGAAGACAAGGAAAAAAAAGAGATCAAAATTTTTACTATGATGTAAACTTTTGAAAAAGACCTTACATGTGCTCTGGGGGCTGACTGTTGGGGTCTGAGAGGTACCTGTTTGGTGACCTTGGACAATCCATATCTTGAAGCTTCTGTTCCTCACTCCTTGAAGAATAATCATCCCTACTTTGTAGCTCTATTATAAGGATTGAATAAGTTTTAAATGAAACTTTAAACTTTAATTGATTTATATATAAAAACACTTACTTATATATGACACGATAGTCTTAAATGTAAAGGGGCATGGTTCAAAGTATAAATAATAAGACAGGAGGTCAAAGACCTTTAAAGAACACAGAAGTGCAGAGATGTGGCTAAAGTAGCAATAATTTGCATCTCTTTCTTAGTCTATCCAGAAAAATGTGTCAATTTGCTTCTATCCCTAAAACACTAATGGCCTTCTGCTCCCATTTAGGGTTGCTTATTTTACATTCGTATACCCTCAGACCCTTTCGAAACCACTAATGGATATTTTGGTGTAAACAGGCCTTGCCCTTCTTCCCCTCCTTCCCCACCTCCTCACAGTTAAGTGGTTGTGGTCTCCATTGTGTGTGGACCGCTGGCCAACTTTCCGCTTCTGTGGCTGGCCTACATCCCACCCAATTCAACCCAATTCTTCAAATCACATTTTAGAAGGAACACTTCATTTGTGAGGGTTTTATTAAACTCAGATGAGCTGTTCACTGGGTTTACTATTCTAACTCTAGGATTTAGTTTAAAATGATCAAACTGATAAGTCATGACACATTTCTCATGTTTTCAAAATAGCCTGGAAAATTTAGTGGAAAGCCTTAATTAACGTGCCTGCACCCCAGTTTATAATCTCTGACAATCAACACTTTCCTTCCCTGGTCTTAACAATTCCTCTGTAGTTTTGGGCTCCACAATTTGGAGCCTCTAGAATTGATATCTATTTTAAAGATGCATCTGATGAATATTTCTTTCCTGTGCTTTGACCCTGGACCTGAAGATTTTAACATTTTTTTCATCTCCTGTAGGGAACACAAGTTCCATTTACACCCAGAAGTCCCACTGGTCATCAAGTTTCCATACCAACTAATTAACCCCTAGGTGGGGATTTTATTTGATAACTTGGTTAAGGAAAGTCCAAATTATATTATATTATAAATTATATTATAAATTGCTTCATTGTTGTTGGTATGGATTTATCCCCAAACTCCCATTCATTTATTGATCTTGCCAAATCTTTAAATTTTTTTTTTTTTTTTGGTATGTGCAACTCTCCCTTCTGCTCTAGTTTTCACTAGTTCTCCAGTGACTGGTTATAAAAGATTGTCTACTTCTGGAGAAATTACTGACTCTTTGGGACTCCTGTCTCACAGCTGAAATCTACATCTCCTCATTTTTCTGGCAAGTCTTCAAGTTGTCATGTCTTTGTTTGAATCAACAGATTTGTTCCCAATCTCACGGGAAGAGATACTGAGATTTAGAATGTATTTACCCCAAGTGAGATCCCCGTGTGCAGATACTGTAGTAATCCCAATTTGCAAAATAGTTGTGGCCATATTCATATTTTTTTCTCACATGCTTGCTTTTGTTAATATTAAGCAGTTATTTGCAAAACAAGTGGGTACAATTTCTTTATAAGATTGTTTTACACGATTCTATCAGCTGTTGCAAGAAAAGAACCCAGCAGCAAAAGGGATTTAAGTTGTATCTTATTACCCTTTGTTCAGGAGGGTATTGAATTTGGTTGAAAAATCAGTCAACTCCTTTAGAAATTATGTTGCAGACAGACAAATGCAAAATGCCAGATGGTGGAGTTAAAACAGAGAACTCATTTGAGTCAATGAAGTCTACTCTTAGTATTCTTGTCCCACTTAATGTCATTTATTTTTTTCTCCTACTTAACTGAATTTTTCTGCCTTATAAAACATAAAAATTCATAATGTACTTTAGCCCTAATCTTATTTAAACAGTTATTTTATATAGATCTGCTCTAGATTCTCACAGTCTCAGTGATAACAGAACGTTCTCAGTTGACTGATTTCCATGGTACTACTAGTCTTAGGACATAATGAAGATCTACAACGGGTCACTTATCATTTAAATTAATTCCACTTTTCATTTATATAATGTCATGTATAAGAAACTAATTATACCTTTAAAAGGTTTCGAGCTTGTGTGTCTTCTTTCCAAGACCACAGAGGCTCTCCAGTGCAGTGATTGCGTTAAGCTAAATAATACTTCATTATTCTGCCATTACAGAGATCGCAAGACAGAGATAGCAACCTATCATTTATCAGTCTTTCTCAGTAACTGGCCTGTTCCTTATGAGTGGTTTTGTCAAGAAATGAAGTGTATCCTCTTATGAATAAAAATATTAATATCAATCATTTAGCATAGAAAGTGGTTAAAAAAATTCACCGTGTGAATTCACTGGTGGTCTGGCAAGAGATGATCTGTTAAAAATCCCATTCTCAGGCTGGTGAAGGAAGGCAAGAATGCTTGGAATGGGCGGAAGGAGGTGCTCCAGGGCTGGTCCTGGCTGGGGCAGTGCTTGCCTCCATCTCCTGGTGCTCTGGCCCGGGGAACCCTCTATTCTTGCAGCCATCTTGACACTTTGGGTTGCCTGGATCTCTTGCCACTGTTGTAGAGCTTTCTGTTTCATGTCCTACCTCCTCTCTTTTCTGTCTCAGATTATATTGATCACTCTGGGTTGGTTCTCTGACATCTCAGCCTAAGAATCTTTTGAGAATTCTGGTTCTAGAGCCTCACAAATGAATCAATGCATGCTGAAACATACACACACACACACACACACACACACACACACACACACGTGCACATATTTCTCTAGAAAATAAGTTCTCCGTGCTGAAAACAGTATAGTTTCTATTATCATGGAACTGGCATGTTCATGAGGAACATGTCTTTGCCTTGCTTGATGCAGGAGTGACCACGGCTGTTTACTGCTTCACTTGACCCCAAAGTGCCCAAGTCACCATTTCTTATTCATCTCAGTAATTCCAGTTTGGTGTGATTCCTATTGGGCTACTATAAACATGTAGATATAGGTTTTATGTGAAGCTTGTATTTCTCCAAGATAAAATTAAGATTGGGACTATTGTGGAACATAGTAGGTATATACATATTTTAAATTTCTGAGCAACTGTTTTTTTTTTTTTTTCCAGAATGCTCACCCATTTTACATTTCCACCAGCAGTATATGTGAAATCTACTTGCTTTGTATGCTTACCATCACTTGGTGTTTTGGGTATGGTTTTATCTGAGCCGTTCCAATGTGTATGAAGGGGTATCTCATTGTGGTTTTACTTTGCATTCCCCCAGTGACTAAGGATGTTGAGCACCTTTTCAAGCATGTATTTGCCATCTATATTTCTTCTTTGGTGAAGTACTTCTTCAAGTCATTTACCCACTTTTAAAATAGAATTATTGTTGCTGAGTTTTGGGTGCTCTTTGTATAGTCTGGATGTGAGTCCTTTGTGGGCTATATGATTTTCAAGGAGCTTCTTCTGGTCTGTGGCTTGTCTTATTATTCTCTTCACAGGACCCTTGGCTGAGGAAAGGGTTATCATCATGTGGAAGTTGGATTTCATCCTTTTCATCTTTTTTGGTTTATGATTTTGGTTTTGTATCTTATAAATCTCTACTGAATTCAATGTCATGAAATCTTTCCTTTATGTTTTCTCCTAAAATGTTGTTTTACACTGAGATCTTTTATGTAACTTGAGTTAATTTCTGCATAACATGTGAAGTTGGAGTTTGGGGTCCATTTTTATTTTTGGCATATGGATGTCCATTTGTTCCAACATCACTATGACCTTTGTAATTTGATTTTTTATTTTATTGAGATACAGGAAATTGGACAGCCAAGCTTATTAGAATAGCTCATCAGGACTATTGTGATACTAGTTGTGGTTACTAGATGGTCTGTCCTGCTTTCTTCTTCCATGAGTGATTTTGTTAAGATATAAAGTGTATCCTGTTACGAGTTAATCATTCAGCATAGAAATGGACCATGCCAAGTCTGTTATTATGTTACTCTCAATCAACTCTAGAAGTTGAGAGTCATATTGGGATAAGAGGTGACCCCATAAATCAAACCACGTAAGCTGCAATTTCAAGACAACATGAATATCTGATGGCTAGAGTTAGGTGTGTGGTTTCCACAGACCTATACAAAAATCACTGGGCCATTCGCAACCTTTGTAAGGTAGCCCATACAGCTTACATGTTTTGAGTTACTCATTAACTCAGAGCAAAAGGTATGGAACACCTACTGTGCACCTGGTTCTGCTCTAGATAATGGGATTCATCAATGAGTCAACAATTCCCCCAATGAAGCTTACTTTCATGTGGATAATAGATATGTACACTCATATAGGGCACAGGTGAGTATAGGTCATTAATTGATATTAATATGATAGTTAAAGATATATAAGATGATATAATGCAAAAACAGGGTTACATAATAAGATAATATAACAGTAAAGGTGAATTCATATATTTAAAAATAAAATAATTTTCTTTTCAAAGGCTTAAAAATATGACATGAGTTCCAAGCAGTGCCTATTTATTAATTTCTTATATATTTATTTAATTAATATTTATTGCCAGATAACATAATAAAATCACCATTTGGTAAATGGGGACTTTGTATAATAAATAAATTGCTTTCTCTTTCTGCATTTGTCTGTGTATGTGTGTAGTTGAATGTCGTGGGTTGATGTTGATTGGAAATGTAGTGTGAGTGTGTGTGTGTGTGTATGTGTGTGTGTGTGTGTGTATATATATATATATATATATATATATATATATGTATATATATATATAAATGCTCTACATGAATGGTCCAAATAAGAGAGAAGAGAATCGAGAGACTCAAGAAACAACTCTTGACCACATATTCAGTCCTACTTGTTTGGCCCTTTGCCAAACAAGTGGTTAACAGCAAAGATGCCATTATTCATTTTGAAACATTTTAGTATGGAAAATTTAAGCATCTAAAGTATTAGAAGAATATTAAAAAACTCCAAATAGTCATAATTTGGCTTAAATAATCTTTAACATCAGCAACAAGAAGGATTTTGAAGTCAGGCCCATGTGAGAGCCATCCCCAGAACTTTTCTTGCAGGTTATATGATCTGGATCAAATTACCTGCTGTCTCTGAGCTTTGGTTTTATCATCTGCAGAATGGGCTAACTGTATCATAGAAACTGTTTTTGTGGGGAAAGGCAAACTGTTGGATAAGATGTACCTGTTACAATGTCTCCTGTGTGGTAAAGGGACTCAGGGTACAGAGTAAACTTCTCCTCCCCCCATGGCCTAGCAGCTTGATTTTAGCTCTGGGATGGGTGTGTCTGCTCTCCACTAACTAGAGGACCTGGAAGGAAGCGTTTGTGCTTTTCACCTGTTTCCATCCTTCCTGACACACAGTATCTATTCCATAAATATTTGTAAACTAAGAAAGTGAGCGAACAGATAAGATTTCATAGGAGAGGTATTTTTTTTAAAATAAAGCATTGAAAGATACTGTTACGTGGGGAAAGTATTCTGAGAAGTGATCTCAGAGGTAGAAAGGTGTAATATATGTACATAAAAATAATCAGGTCTCACACTCGCGAGGTCTAGTGGATGAGAGTGAAAAGGGGGCTTGGTCCCACACCACAGATCCTGGTGCGTCAATATTACGTAGATGACAGGCAGGCAGTGAGGTCTTCTGAGCCATATTGTTTTTAGTGTAGCCTTTGTCTGTATTTAAATGTGTGTTCTGGAAGTTCTTGAAGAGAATCTTACTTCTAAATAGTGTCCATTTAGGTTGAATGGGGTCCCCTCCAAGGATATAAGTGTTAACCTTCTATACTTGTGAATGTGACCTAATTTGGTAAAAGCATCTTTGAAGTTGAATCAAGTTTAAGCAATGTCACTGGGATGGGACCTAATCCAGCATGTCTGATGTCCCCATAAGAAGAAGGGAAATTCAGATGCCCAGAAACACACGCGGAGATGGGAATGCCATGTGACAACGTGGGGGCATGTTGCAGGTCAGGGAACACCAAGGATTGCTGGCCACATACAGAAGAGGGAAAGAGGCAGGAAAGGGTCATTGTCTGCAGGTTTCAGAGGGAACATGGTCCCACCCTCCATCATCTTGACTTTCAGTCTCCGCAATTACGAGAGAACACATTTCTGCGCTTTAAGCCATCCTGTCTGTGGTTCTTTGTTCTAAGAAACTTAAGGATTGAATTCAAACAACTTAACCTGTTGTCCCTGGAAATCTTGGTGGCTTTATCAACTCGCACTACCAACACAGATACAGTAAAGAGAATCTTTGGTTTTATTCCCTATGGAATGCTCTCAAAATTAAAGTAAGGAGAGCCTGGTTTAGAAAGGTCAATATGAGGTTGTGACCTAGATCTGAAGTTCAAATACTCTCTGCCCTAGGCAGAGCTATAGACCCCTAGGAGAACCGCCTGTTAAGAGAAATGTTAGGCAGATGCATCTTGTGGCCCAATGGCACACACACAAAAAAAAGTGCAGGGATATCCTTTTGGGTACTTCTGGCTACCCCAGGTCCTCTGGGTTTCATAAAGCAGGTCTAGATGCTATAGTTGTGACTGAGCCATGAGCTGCGTTTGTGTTGTGATGGGCTGGGGATGGTTTGGGATGTGTATTGTGGTAGCTGAGGAAGCCCCAGAGGGTGCGCAGAGCACTGCGGGGACTTGGGACCTATCCAGTTCACTTGTCTTACTGGCCAGGCACCTCCCTCGGCTCTGCCTGGATGTAGTCAAAAGTAGCACTCAAAGGAATCCCTGAATGGGGTGGGGCATGGGGGGAGACAGTTTCTGATTAATTTGGGGGCATCAGATGAAGAACAGAGTTCACATCAAAATGTTCTGAAGGATGTAATGACTCAAGACAAGTCTTTTGTGCCCAATGTGGAACAGCCTATCCATTCCCCTACGACAAACAGCTAGAGATTAGAGACAGAACTGGCTAAAGAAATGCCAAGCCCTGGGCTAGGCCTGTTCCCAGCCGGCTCCCAGGTGCAAGGGAGTGATCGAACGCCTTATCAGCTCTCGGAAGAGTGCTTGTCTCTGTCTCCAGCTTGTTCTAGGGCCTGGAGCTGCCCCTGTGGTACCCTGGTAGGTGGAGGTAAGAGACATTTCTGGGATCGTGTGGTCAGGCAGTGCTCAGTCTTGGGATGTTTCCTGTGCTCCTGGACTGTGCAGGGGCTCTGGGGAGAGTCCAAATCCTTTTCTGACTCCCAGTTTCAGTATTTTTTTTTCTCCTGAAATAATACAAAATAGAACTGGTTCCCAACCCTACTCACTCTTCTAAGATTACAACTTCTATTCTGTCTCTGGCAGCTTGAAAAGACTTTTATGGTATGAATCCAATGTGCCCCCGCCCCATTCACCTGCTATAGTCCTAGTGCCCCTGCCTCAGAATAGGACCTTATTTGAAAATAGGGTCATTGTAGATAGAATTAGTTAAGACAAGGTCATTAAAGTGGGTCCTAATCCAGTACGACTAATGTCCTTAGAAAAAGGAAATTTGGATGCAGAGTCTTTCAAAGAGGGAGAAGGCCACGTGAAGATGAAGGCAGAAATTGGGGTGACCATTGTACAAGCCCAAGGATGCCGGGGATTGCCAGCAAAATACCAATAGTGAGGGGGAGACATGGGACAGCTCTCTCAGAGCTCTCAGGAGGAGCCAACCTGCCAACACTTTGAGCTCAGGACTCCAGCCTCCAGAACTCTGAGACCAGGGTATCCTTCCATTGTTGAGACCACTCAGTTTGTGGCACTTAGTTAATAGCAGCTTTGGGAACACATGCAATCCTTATTAACAAGTATGAAACCCGACAGTGGGAGCTGTGGGTGAAGAGTGGGCTGGAGGCAGAGCAACACATCTTGGGAGCAGCTTCTCAACACGGGAGAGCCTGGGGTGGCTGGGTGTCACCCCACTTCCTCCATGGACGTGACCGCATACACTGCCCTGGACTGGTTTTACCAAGCGCCCCCCCCACCCCCCGCCCCACTGCCTGCTGGATGAGCTCTGCGGGGCAGCAGTGACAGGAGCGAGACCTAGGGGCAAGGACTCTGGGTCACATACACACAGACGAGACATGACAACCAGCTCCTTTTAAATTTAATCAGAGACTTGAAGACAGGAAGCGGCAGCCTTTAATTCCCTAAGGGAAGATATATTAGGATTCCAAGTACATCAGTTATTCTAAAAATAAAAGTAAACATGTGAAGGAAATAAATTAATAAGCAAACCAGCCAAGTTTTCATTAGAAGACTGCTGCTTTTCCTGCCCTAGAAATCTCGCTTCCTCAGCTCAGCCTGCAGTGCCCTCCTTGGCTGCCCCTTGGAGTGATGCATGGGATGTTCCAGAATTCTTGATCAGGGCCCTTTTCTTCTTCTTTCTTTCCTCCCTCTTCTATTTGCTTTCCATTCCTATTTTTTTTATTGGTGCATAATAATTGTAAGAAATAATGGGTTTTATTGTGGTATATTTGCATATGCATATAACAACTTGATTGATTTCACTCTCAATACCATTTGCCCCCCTCTCCTCCCTCCCTCCCCCATCCTCTTTCTCTACCTAAGTGTCTCCCTTCTGCTTTCATGGTCTCCCCTCCCTCCCTCCCTACCTCCCTCCCTTCCTTCCTTCTTTCCTGTTTCTTTCTCTCTCTCTTATTTTTCCTTTCTTTCCCTGTAGCTTCCACAAATTAAAGAAAACATTCAAAACTTGTCATTCTGAACCTGATGCTCTCTGGTTCTATCCATTTTCCTGAAAAAAAAAAATGGCATGATTTCATTTTCCCTTATGGCTGGTTAAACCTCCATTGTGTGCATATACAATCTTTTCTCTATCCAGTTGCCTCTTGATGGACCCTGAGGTTGATTCCATCCCATTTTTTTTTTTTTTCTACAACCCTTTCCTTTGGAGGATTGCGATGTTTAGCAAATCTGTGCTTAACAAAGGATGATTCCTTTCATCCACAGTCTCCTGTCTCCTAATGATTCTTTCTTTCATTGTATCTTCCTTAAATAGATGTGTCTCAAACCTTAAGATATTCACAAAATCTGAGGTTACAGGCGTAGGTTGGGGTGACAGGCCCGATTTCATTTGTTTTACTAAAGTTCGTTGCCAACATTTTAAAAAAAAGCAACATATGTGCACATGAATACATGTATAGCCTTAGCACAGATTTTCTTCTACTCCGGAAAAACGGGGTGATCTGGCCCCACTGGACCCAAGTTCCCTCTTGACCACCTCTGGCTGAAGGTCAGTGAGACCACCCTTGAGATAGGAGAAATGTCCTCGTCCATCTTTCTGTGACCCATTCTGTTTCCTCCTGGACCTTACAGCTCTGTCATGGCCTGGGACAGCAGCTTTGGGCGGCTCCCTAGTGTGACTCCCTGCTCGTGAATTTGATCTTCCCCCAGCTTGGTTTCCTCTTTGCTGTCTTCACGTTATTTCCCACAGTTCCGTAACTATCAAATTCAATCAACCACTGTTCCTGTTGAAGAGAAAACCTGGTTCATGTTTACATTGACTGGCTATTAGGAGTGTTAGCCAGAAATGGCTGCTTATGTCAAATTTGGCAGAGTAAACAGAAATTTGCAACATTAAGTATTGCTTAATTAGAATCGCTGGAGACCCACATTTATTAATACTTTGAGCTTGTGGTGGATGCTTCCTAACACTAATTAATAAGTAAATATTTCCTCTTAAATTACACTTTATGGGTCAGCTCTCTAGTGACAGAATTAGACAGTGGTATATGCAATAAAAGAGAAGAATTAATTTTTACTAACACTAGTATTTCATGGTTTGCAAAGTTCCTTTGTGGGACATTGCACTTGGTGTCGCCTGCCTGTCACCATCCGCTTGGCTTGGGCAGCGATGTGCACTAGAAAAGGGACCTGGGAAAACTGTGAAATGATCTGCTTCCAAAATCGTCGTTGTGGGAGCAGGAGAATTACTCCATCCTGATGAGGAAGATGCAGCTCAATCCAAGTTGGAGGTGTTAGACATGATAGCTTGTCTTTGGCCACGTGAAGCTCACAGGCAAGGAGAGTAGGCATTGCCTTCCAGGGACAAAGGAGACACAGGGAAACTGGGCTTTTGCCATGAATAATAAGTCTTTTGTTTCTAGCCCTGGAGTCTTGCTTCCTCTGTAGAGAGTAAGCTTAAGTTCTTCTCTTGTAAGTAGAGACACATGTCCCAGGCCTGCATGTTCCCTGTACGAAAGGGAGAACATTTCAAGTTGAGAAGGCAGGTTACATTTCTCTCAAGGAGATTTCAGAATCCCTTTCTCTTTCATGTGAAATGTGCCGAGGAGAATCATGGATGGTAATTATGGTGATTTCTCTTTTCCATTTTCTCCCCAATTTTTCCCCTTTTATTCATAGCTCAAGTATGATGGCACCATGAACTATTGGTAAGTATTTATTAGATGCCTATTTATTTGAGGACTTTATTGTTCTTTGTCTCTGTAGTGTTTGCAGTTTTAGAATAGTAACTAGCCAAAAAAAAAAAAAAAAGTATCACCTTAGTGAATCTTCTTTTTAATAACTCCAGATTGAATTAAACTCAGTCTGAGAGTGTGAGTACCAACCCCTTGGACGCAGCCAGAGGAATCAGCAGCAACTTTGCTGAAGCAGGAACTTGGCATACTAGAACTTTGAGAGAGCAGCGAGTCTCCAAGAGGTCAGCAAGCCAGACGAGGCACCTGTGAAGTGCGACACATGAAGCAAGAATAAGGTCAGAGGCTAGGTGTTCAGATAAGAACCAGGTCACAGATGCCAGGTTACAAGGTGAGAGGCAAAACTCAGGGCTTTGTAAACAGTCAACAATGGGGACATGTGGAAGGGCAGGACAGGTTCAGGGCCAGGTGAGCACAGAATCACAGGGAGACCCAGCAGCGCGGAAGGACAGTGGTCACTGAGGTGAGCCCCCACTCAGCAGGAGGGTCGATGCTGTCCCAGGGTGTGACTCAATCAGGGCTACGCGTGGTGGTAAGGTGAGCGTGAGAACAAATCTGCACTCTGTGAGTTTCCCTGGCTTCATTCCTGCCTTCGAAGCCAAGAGGAAAAAGACATTTTGAGGATGAGATCTTACTTTTGAAACACTGTCATAGATTTGCTTGGAGGAGAATAAAAGTGGAGCACATCTTTCTTAGCGAGTCTTCACTCAACCCTGGGCTCTAATGACATCTTTATTTTTCTGCATCAGCATTTTGTCAACAAATAAGAACTTGATGATCTTTTTTTTTTTTAAAAGAATGCTATGGATGAGACCAATGCTTAACCTTGTATTTCTTTGGGTCGCTAGACCATCTCCAGAGATACAGGAGAGTCTCTCTGAAACACGTACCAGGCTATGGAATTTATAAATGTTTTTTAATTCAAAATGTAAGATAATGGTTTCAGGGAAGCTGACAGTGTAGAAATCAGCGTCTATAAAAAGGTTCAGCCTGGAAATAGACACATGCTCTCTTTGTCCCCTCGGTCCTGGCACACATAACCCAAAATTTGGACCCCCACATTTGTAACTCATTTGCATGTGGAAGCGCCAGTTGGCAGGGCTGTGAGCACTGCGGCATTCTCTCCGCATCCGCTCAAGTTGGGGCTGCTACTGAAGCCCCGTTTCGATGTGTTTTGTTTTTCCTGCCATTTCAAAATGAAGTCATGAGCTTGGGACCTCTTCCAAGAAGGTCCAGAAAGAAACTTTATTTTTACCCTTTTGCTGTCTTATATCCCCACGTCATTCAAAATCTCTGTAAGATGGTAACTGGAGGTCTTGTTATCATTCACTGTAGTGGATTCCAGAATGTCCAACTGTGACCGGGGGCATGGTTTGGGAAGCTATCCAAGAAGAATAAGTTTCAGGTGGCTCTAGACGGTGTCGCTCCTCTTAGTTCCACACAGTGATTTTTTTTCTGGATGAAAGTGAACCTAGGAGAGAGGCAAATAGGCACATCACAAAGGATTCCGTTTTCCAGAAGACTCCAGTTTTTCTAGGTTAAATCTCTGGGCTGAGATAAATGCTATTTCTATTTTTTCTCCTTGGCCAACTTCAAAGTCCTTTTCTTTTCACCTTCAAGAGTGCATCTGTGAGTCAATATACACGTTTGGCTCTCCACAGGGGCTTGACTGAATGAGACACTAAAAGACGTTAGTTGAACAACCCAAACACAACCAGGTAGCAGGGATGAGAGCTGGCCAATACCTTTGAGAATAACGAAGAGCTGGGATCATTTTTAGTCTCAATTTTTCACTTAAGGTTAGTTTTCCTTTGTAAAGGTTCAGACGGTCAAGTTGACAAATGGGAATATCAGACACTTTTCATCCACCCCTGTTTCCAGAGGCAGCCTCTCTGTGTGGGGGTACCCACCAGTTTCTGCTTGGCATTTCATAGACATTTGATATGTGCACAAGGTCTTCACTAGAGCGTTGTTAGTCTGAGGTACCAAGAAACAACATCGGCCACCTTTGGAAGAAGGTACTAGAAAAGATGTACAGATGATATTGGGCCTCTTGTCGAACACAAACATTCTATTTGTGTCTGATACAGGGTGATTTGTGCTTTGAAAATCTAGAATTATGAAGTACAAAGGCAATTTCAGTATTTGGGAAGGAGAAATATGATGCTGACGATTCAGGGGTTAGAGAATCTTCTTAAACCTCCTTCATATTTTTAACTTGATGAAATAAGATGAAAATTAAGGGTAGCTGACCAAAGCACCTCTTGAGTCACTGTCTCACCTCTGAGATCCTAGGTCCAAAGGGTCAGGTCAACTAATAGACATGTGAGCATAAATGTGCATGAAGGCCTCTGTGATTCACTGAGGGCTCTTGCTAAGACACACTTGCTGATGTGGTGGGTCCAGGACGGGGCATAAGAGTCTGCTTCCAAGCATGGTGGGCTGCAGTGCCAAAGAGCAGATTCCACTTTCAGAAATTCTGTCTTCATGCACTTAAGACAGAGATGGGAAACCTGACAGTGGATATCTTTTCTACCTTGAAGAACAATTCTGATGCAGACTGACCTCAGAACACGTTTTGAGAAAGCCACCTCCCATAGCTGGACTCTTGTTTCTTCTCATGGAGTTGGGAACATAACCACAGAGGACCACAGGACAGGCATGGGAAGGGTCAGGGTGAGAGAGAGGCAGGCAGTAGGAGAGGGAGAATGCCTGTGTACACACGGAAAGGGATGAATCAAGTGCATGTTCAAGTGGGGATTTTCTTCTCACAGGGGAGCAGACTTTCTCCATTCCTCTGCTGCGGCATCCGGAGGATGCCAGTGGCCATGTTCTGTGGGATGTCTGCTTCTCCATGAGCTTTGGCTCTAGTCATCTCATCTTCAACTGATCTCAATAAATCCAGTGGGAGCTTCCGTGAAAGATCCCAGGGCCTAGAATCTGAAGGTTCTTCTGTAAAATCTCCTCCCAGGACACCCGGATGCCCTCCCCAGGTTGATATTGTCTCTGGACTCATCTTCGTCTCCCAGACATTTAATGTGCAAATGATGAAAGGAAAATGGGCACCGATTTTTGATACAGGACTGACCTCTATTTATACTACCAGTGGCATTGGTTCAGATCCACCTGGTCCTGGTAGGTGAGTATGAAATGTGCGTCTCCTTTTCCTGTGACACCGGGCTCTTTTTTGCAAACTCAGGTCCCTCTGAAAGGATTTCCCAAAGCACCTCCTCCTGGCCGTCATGAATACACTGCTGCTGTGAGCATCTGCTACAGAGGCTCTGGGGACAATGGATCAAATGTCCACCAGTCATCAGAGGGGGAAGAACAGAAGTGGCCGGAGGTGGTGAATTTCAGCAACTATCTTTAGCTGCCGAGCACCACCTAAAGTGAAGACGACTCTCTCTTCCTAATTGTTCAGCCCCAGCTGAATAGAGTGAGGGAGAAAATGGAACTGAATTCTCTGCCACTTTGTGCCCCCTTGTGTTCAGTGTGCTGCCTTCCTCTGGCACAACTTGACCACACGCCGATACCCAAAGCACATAAGGGAGGATGAAGTTCTCCATAATTGTGCACCTGCCATTGCTAATGTAGGAAGTGAAAATAACATAAACGCACTTCATCCCATGCAGCACAGAGACACCAGCCAAAAAAAAAAAAAAAAATCCCCTCACAAAATGCCACCGAGACTCCCATTCAGCCCACACCCTTATGCAGACCCAACATCGGAGCACCTGGCATGTGGGACATCACATCTCACACCTCGCATGTCATACTGCTCAGAATGGGGGCAGGGAGGGAGATTTGGGCCTTGACCCTGAATGCCCAGCCCATTCTTGTTAGCTTGTATTACTTAACTCTGGAAGGATCTCCTTGTACGGATACTGGAAGTATTACTACTGTTTTCATAACAGTAAAAGATGGCACAGACCATGTTATGGGTCTAATTGTGTCTCCCCCCCCCCACCCAAAGTTATATGTTGACATCCTCATCTAAACCAAGTGTATTACAGTTGAAACTGGCTAAGTTATCATGAAGTCATTAGGGTGGCCTGTAATTCAGTATGACGGGTGTCCTTAGGAGAAGGAGAACTTTGGAACCAAATGGGCACACAGAGAGATGGATGTGAGGATGAAGTCAGAGATTGGAGTGATGCTTGTGCAAGCTGGGAATACCAAGGACACCCAGCAAGCCACCAGAAGCTAGGAGAGTGGAACAAACTTTCCTTCACAGTCTTGAGAAAAAGAAGAAAAACAAAACAAAACAAAACAAAACCAACCAAGTTTCAGTTTCAAAGTTCTAGGCTCCAGAATTGTAAGACAATACCTTTCTGTTGCTTAAGTCTCTCAGCTTTCAGGACTTCATTATGGTAGCCCTGGCAAACTAATGCAGCCCCTAAGGAATAGAGTGGGGATGCAAAACAGGTTTCCTGCACCCTTTTCTATTATGGCTATAGGCTTGTTACAGCAACAGGGAGCTACGAGTGTGAGGGCTACACTATTGATATTCCAAAAGCCAATGGGGGAGCATCTTCTTCCCCCATGTGCCTGTTCAGACCCACTCAGCAACATCAGCTTGTGAACCACTGTTCCTCTCCACCCCAGATTGCCCCCAACAAAGCTTTTTGACATTTATTCACAAGCGAGTAAACCCTTGAGTTCCAGTTATTCTTGCTGTAGCTAGCTATTGTGAAACTTAGTAGCTTCATGTAATATCCCCTTGATTGTATTTTATGGATTCTATAGTTCAGGAAGCCAGGCAAGGCTCGATTGGGTGTGTTTTTGATCCCTCCTGACATTTCTCAGGGTTAATAGGTGGATTTCATCTGGCTGAAGGGCTGGTGTGGAGGAACCCGAACAACCTCACTCACGTAGCTGGTGCTATGGTGGGTATGGTTGGCCAGTGGGGTGAGCTGGGACTGTTAACTGAAGCACCTTCACCTAGTAGCTGCAGCCCAGAGGCTGCATTGCTGCTTGAATTTCCTACATGGGTGCTGAATGTCTGCATGCGTATCCCAAGGCAGCCATGTGGAGGTTGCTTGTATTTTTATGACCTAACAGTAGGACTCCCAAGTATTATTTCCATCATTAACTATTGATTAAAGTGATCCCAAGGACCCATCCAGGTTCAGGGGAAGATTCAAAGACCTCAGATCTTGATGGGAGGAGAATTAAAAATGTACAGTTAGTTTTAAATGGCAACACAATTACACTTCCCTTATCTTGGTTAGCAAAGAGAATACAGAAAATCTTAATTTTTCTCCAAATGCTGACTTTTGTGTTCTCAGACTACAGAGATGGTGGGTGTAAAGCAGCCCCTGAGGCATATTTGTAGCTCCTCTTTGCCTGTTTCATGGTTGAAACTGCTCAAGGAGCTCAAAGTCTAGGCCCATACAGTGTCCAGATGTGATCCTGAAGCCTCTCTGGAAACCCAAATGAAAACGAGAAATCGAACAAGTTACATTCAAGTCAGAAAACTCCCAAATATTTATGGTCTCAACCTGCCCTTTCCTTTCATGCCTCTAGAATTAGTTAGCAGCCTTCCAGGGACTCTTTTGCTCAGTATCTCTTAAAAGTAGCAGGCATGAAGCCCTCATCTGGTCTGTTTTCTGGCTTCAGGGGGCTCAATGACAGCCTGAAATCATCCGTAAGAGCAAAGCTCCCTGTAGAAGTGGAAGACACATCACAAATATGTGTGCTTTGCTGCATCCCCCTCCTACAGCATGGGCTCTTTAAACCAAACACCTGGCAAAAGGGAATCGGGATTTGTGTTTGCCTCCTCTGGCCCTTCCATTTGTTGTTCTAGTCTCCACTTCTATACTGCTTTACCTTGTGGGTTTCCAAGATGAGTGGATTTTCTGGGACTCCATTACTTCACAGTAGTTCTTCTTGTTTTGATGGATGCCTTAGTGAAATGAGTAACATGAAGAGGTCACCCTGTTAGAAAGCTTAATGTCAAGGGGGAAGCTAAGCTGGATGATGGTGGGCAGAACTCCAGAGGCCTTGACAATAATCTGGTTGGTATGTAATAAAAGGCAATGCCCACTCAGGCATGGTGGCACATGCCTATAATCCTAGGAATTTGGAGATTGAAGCAGGAGGATTGGAAGTTCGAGACCAGCCTCAGCAACTTAGCAAGACTCTGTCTCAAAATACAAAATAGAAAAGGGAGGTTACGTAGCTCAGTAGGTTCAATCCCAGGACCAAAAACAAACAAACAAACAAACAAATAAAAAAAACCCAAATTACCAAGTGGACAGAAAAGGTATTTTAAAGATGAACAAACAGACTGTCTTGAAGAAGAATGAAAAGTATTTGTCAGCTAAATAGACAAAGGAAAAGACCAAAACGGTTTTGAAGGTGTTAAGCAGCATGATTGTGATGTTACATCTGACTGAAACTGAGAAGTCTGAAAGAGGATCTGGTTTGGGGAAAAGATACAGGCTTGGTCTTAGACATTCTGAGTTGGAGGTGTTCTGGATACGTGTCAGCACATTTGGAGACATGAGTTAGTGGTCCTAGTGACACCTGGGCTTCTATCCCCTCCCTTTGCCCAAGGAGGGGCTCTGGTTCAGTCAAAGTCACGAGCAGGTCATAGTGTTCAGGGAAAAGGCACAAGGGAGGAGGGGAGTGGTTGGTGCTCTCTCGTCTGCCTGTGGGGACTGTTTCCTCTTTGAATGTTCTCCATCTTAGGATGGTTTCTCCAGCAGCTGGTGTGGTCAGGTGGGTGCTGGGACTTCTCCCACAATGAAAGCATTCAGTTCTATCTTTAAACCTTTCCCATCCTCCCCCTCCCAACCCCACACCTTAGAAACCCAGGAGGGAGCTAGGATAGGGCCATGAAGGAGGGGAGTCTCACTCTTCTCTGCTCTCCCTTTCAGGCCAGAAGCACGCTTTATATTTGACATGTGGTGCAGGTGAGAGACCAAGCAGGTGTGCAAACTTCTAGCCGGAAGTAATGTTTCTTTGCTTGGGGAGGAGGCAGGACGGCAATTCACAACAAGACAGTGGATGATAGTCAAGGGCTTAGGGTTCTGGTCAACAGTTTTATTTTATTTTATTGGTTGTTCAAAACATTACAAAGCTCATGACATATCAACTTTCATACATTTGATTTAAGTGGGTTATGAACTCCCATTTTTACCCCAAATACAAGTTGCAGAATCACATCGGTTACACATCCACATTTATACATAATGCCATATTAGTGACTGTTGTATTCTGCTACCTTTCCTATCCCCTACTATCCCCCCTCCCCTTCCCTCCCATCTTCCCTCTCTATCCCATCTGCTGTTATTCAATTCTCTCCCTTGTTTTTTTTTCTTTTTCCCCTTTCCCCTCACAAACTCTTATATGTAATTTTGTGTAACAATGAGGGTCTCCTTCCATTTCCATACAGTTTCCCTTCTCTCCCTTTCCCTCCCACCACTCGTCTCTGTTTAATGTTAGTCTTTTCCTCATGCTCTTCCTCCCTGCTCTGTTCTTAGTTGCTCTCCTTATATCAAAGAAGACATTTGGCATTTGTTTTTTAAGGATTGGCTAGCTTCACTTAGCATAATCTGCTCTAATGTCACCCATTTCCCTGCAAATTCCATGATTTTGTCGTTTTTTAGTGCTGCGTAATATCCATTGTGTATAAATGCCACATTTTTTTTTATCCATTCATCTATTGAAGGGCATCTAGGTTGATTCCAGAGTCTAGATATTGTGAATTGTGCCGCTATAATCATTGATGTGGCAGTGTCCCTGTAGTACGCTCTTTTAAGGTCCTCAGGGAATAGTCCGAGGAGGGCGATAGCTGGGTCAAATGGTGGTTCCATTCCCAGCTTTCCCAGGAATCTCCATACTGCTTTCCATATTGGCCGCACCAATTTGCAGTCCCACCAGCAATGTACAAGTGTACCCTTTTCCCCACATCCTCGCCAGCACTTATTGTTGTTTGACTTCCTAATGGCTACCAATCTTACTGGAGTGAGATGGTATCTTAGGGTGGTTTTGATTTGCATTTCTCTGACTGCTAGAGATGGTGAGCATTTTTTCATGTACTTATTGATTAATTGTATGTCCTCCTCTGAGAAGTGTCTGTTCAGGTCCTTGGCCCATTTGTTGATTGGGTTATTTGTTATCTTATCATTTAATTTTTTGAGTTCTTTGTATATTCTGGATATTAGGGCTCTATCTAAAAGTGTGAGGAGTAAAAATTTGTTCCCAGGATGTAGGTTCCCTATTTACCTCTCTTATTGTTTCTCTTGCTGAGAAAAAACTTTTTAGTTTAAGTAAGTCCCATTTGTTTATTCTTGTATTTAACTCTTGGGCTATGGGCGTCCTATTAAGGAATTTGGAGCCCGACCCCACAATATGTAGATCAGAGCCAACTTTTTCTTCTATCAGGTGCAGAGTCTCTGATTTGATACCAAGCTCTTTGATCCATTTTGAGTTAACTTTTGTGCATGGTGAGAAACCAGAAAAAGACACTTCAAAGAAAGAAAACTACAGACCAATATCACTAATGAACATAGATGCAAAAATTCTCAATAAAATCCTGGCGAATCGAATACAAAAGCATATCAAAAAAAAATTGTGCACCATGATCAAGTAGGATTCATCCCTGGGATGCAAGGCTGGTTCAATATACGGAAATCAATAAATGTTATTCACCACATCAATAGACTTAAAGATAAGAACCATATGATCATCTTGATAGATGCAGAAAAAGCATTTGACAAAGTACAGCATCCCTTTATGTTTAAAACACTAGAAAAACTAGGGATAACAGGAACTTACCTCAACATTGTAAAAGCTATATATGCTAAGCCTCAGGCTAGCATAATTCTAAATGGAGAAAAACTGAAGGCATTCCCTCTAAAATCTGGAACAAGACAGGGATGCCCTCTCTCACCACTTCTATTCAATTTAGTTCTTGAAATACTAGCCAGAGCAATTAGACAGACAAAAGAAGTTAAAGGCATAAAAATAGGAAAAGAAGAACTTAAAATATCACAATTTGTGGATGACATGATCCTATACTTAGAAGACCCAAAAGGGTCTACAAAGAAACTATTAGAGCTAATAAATGAATTCAGCAAAGTGGCAGAATATAAAATCAACACACATAAATCAAAGGCATTCCTGTATATCAGCAACAAAACTTCTGAAATGGAAATGAGGAAAACCACCCCATTCACAATATCCTCAAAAAAAATAAAATACTTGGAAATCAACCTAACAAAAGAGGTGAAACATTTATACAATGAAAACAACAGAACTCTAAAGAGAGAGATAGAAGGAGATCTTAGAAGATGGAAAAATGTACCCTGTTCATGGATAGGCAGAACCAACATCATCAAAATGGCGATATTACCCAAAGTTCTCTACAGGTTCAACGCAATGCCAATCAAAATCCCAACAGCATTTCTTGTAGAAATAGATAAATCTATCATGAAATTCATTTGGAAAAACAAAAGACCCAGAATAGCAAAAGCAATTCTAAGCAGGAAGTGTGAATCTGGAGGTATAGCGATACCAGATTTCAAACTGTACTACAGAGCAATAGTAACAAAAACAGCATGGTACTGGTACCAAAACAGGCAGGTGGACCAATGGTACAGAATAGAGGACACAGAGACCAATCCACAAAATTACAACTTTCTTATATTTGATAAAGGGGCTAAAAACATGCAATGGAGGAAGGATAGAATCTTCAACAAATGGTGCTGGGAAAACTGGAAATCCATATGTAACAAAATGGTCAACAGTTTTAATGACTAATGTATAATTTGGTTGGTGCCCAAGAGAACAGAGAGATGGGATACGCAATTTTCAATTACTCAGATTTAGAGGATAATTCAGTACATAATTGATGATAAAACTATGAAGGAAAAGTCCTTGAAAAAAGAGGTAAAGAGCAGAAATATCTTGAAAAACATTTCATTTCCCAACAAAATGAGAACATACATTTACAAGAGACAGCTATAAGAATGTTCATATCAGCACTATTTATTATGATCAAAACTGGAACCAATCTGAGTGCATCAATAGTAACTGGATAAATGAATTGTGGTTTATTCATTCAGAGAAACAGCAACAAGAATTAATAGACAACAACTGCAAACAGCAAGTAGAAAAGACCAGACTCAGAAGAATGCATACTGTATGATTGCATTTACATGAAATTCAAAAACAGCCAGTTTTCTGTGCTGTTAGAAGTCAGGGTATGGTAACTCTTGAGAGAGGGCCCAAGGGAGTTTCAGAAATTCTGGTTTTATTTTAGTCTTGATCTGGGTCCTTGTACTCAGATGTATTTACTTAAAAAATTTTTTTAGGTGAACACTTATGAATATTATCTGTGTAGATGTTATACTCTGATAAAATTTGCAAAGGAAAAAAAAGTTTGAGGGAAGGTTTCTGTCTCTTAGAAGCTCAGTACAGCATGAAAACTAGAAAACTCATTGGAAAAGTGCTAGAATTTCTTTGTTCAGTTCCACAGATGCTAAGAAGACGTCTTGAGAAATATAGGGAGAAATATAGGTAACTATATAAAAATATTTAACTTATAAAGTAAAAACAAAAAAATATAAATATAATAAGATCAAGAGTCAGACAACCATCTGGAAAGTATATTTACAGCAATAATGATAAAGAGCCTAGGTAAAAGGCAGAGAAAACCTGCACTATTGTATTAATAAGGGTTCTCCAAGAACCTCTCTCTCTCTCTCTCTCTCTCTCTCTCCCACACACACACACACACACACACACACACACACCCCACACGCACACACACACACACGCACACTTATTATAAAGATTGGCTCACATAGTTATGTAAGCTGAGTTCAGACCTGGGAGAACTTATAGTCTCCACCTACTTTGAGTGTGACATGAGAACCAGGAGGGACAAATGATACCAATTCCAATCTGATTTTGGATCTGAAGGCAGAAGGAGACCAACGTCCTAGCTTGAAGATAGTGGGGAAGAGAGAAAGATTATTTCTTGTTCAGCATTTTACTGTACTCAGCCTTCAACAGATGGGATGAGGCCCACATTCCTTGAGGATGGCAATCTGCTTTACTTAGTCCACTGATTCAATCCAATCCAGAAACACCCTCACAGACAAGCCCAAAATAATATATATCAAAAATCTGGGTACCTCATAGCCCAGTCAAACTGATCCATACAACTATGCCTGATTATACATGAGTCAAAGACATCAATGGGGGATATTAATGGTTGACCATGGCAGTTGCCATTCAAGTGCAGTACACAGACAACGCCTCTTTATCAATGGAGTGAAAAATATAACTTTCATCAATTTCAGAGATGAGACATTCCAAGTTGTGGATATTAACTAACTTGTTTAAAGAATGGATACTAAAAAGAGGCAAAAAAATATCTTCCTTATAAATATAAAATAAGAGCAAAAATCATAGAACTTGAGTCTGGAAACTGTAGGCTCAGAGATGAGATGATCCAGAAGTATATAGCCGTGGATGAGGGCAGACTGTTGACCACATTTTGAAATAGGAGAACTAGGAGTACAGAAAGAGACTTAAAGAACCCGGAGAGCTCAGACATTGGTTTGATGGAGATGGACCTCTGGAAACCTGGGCTGAGGTAAGTAGATAAACTAGAATGTGGCTCTGCCATAGGGAGCCCACCTTGGAGTTGCCTGGCTAAGAGAAAACAGGAGCTTAAAGATGCTTCCTGGGTGGCTGATCTAACGCCTAAGAGAACTGTTCATCTTTTAAAGTGGAGGTGACAGAGGAGCAATGAGGCTGCTTCCAAAATATATTTTGCCAAGAGTCAGCCAGATTAGTAAAATGGTGCCTTGGACACCACAGAAGTCTCTCCTCCCTCTGATTTAAGGTCACTGTCACCCGCAGGCAATGTGAAAGACAGCTCTGAGATCAGAAGTAACCATGGCATAAATGGAGCAGATATGACTTCTCAGGGTTGCACGTAGGCCTCACATATGTGTAAGGACAAGTTCAGTACCCTTGATGACAGGAAAGGATCCACCAAATGCGGGAGATGGTGGCCACTTGGATTCTATGCTAGTTATCAAAGGTGATAGAGCCTGGAGAGAGGAGCCTGTTTAACCAAGTCTGCCCTGTTCCACATTCTGTTTCTGAATGCATTATCAGACTCACACAAGTTTTAAGGCCACTGATCCACCCTACTGTCAAGGTCAGAGAAGGCATAGGTGGGTAGGGCCACACCGACATAATATTAAGATTTTCACTGGACACATAGTTCACAACAAGCCTGTATGTACACCTTAACCTGTTTAAATTTATAAGTTTTCATGTAGTAAGCACAGGTAGTATCAAAAAGAACATGTAAAAAATATGGAAATGAAAATAAGCTTTAAAAAAGTTGAAATCAGTGAGTTAAAACTCTTTCTCTCCATCCCATAATTCCACTAGACAACATGGTGCTTAAGACGAGAGTTATGTCCTCTGCACTTTTGCATCTAGCACCTCGTGCAGTGCCTGAACTACTGAATCAGCCATTCATGAATCAAGGTATGAGTTTGGTTGGCTCAGTGGGTTATGGTCCACCTGACTCACTGTCAGGGCAGGCTGCCCGTAGAGTCGAACAACTGTACAACTGCCATCAGATGGCTGCATTGATCCATGGGAAAAGCCAGAGATCACTTTGATACATAGGTAAGCATGACTGCTGTTGGTCCCTTCCGACGATGTAAGTCTCATTAAATTTGGATAGTGCTAGAGCTTTAATTGGAAATCCCTAGTTCATGTGGGGGGTTAAGCATTGTCACTGATAAGACAGAACGTATCATTTGCATTAAATAATATTGATATATACACTCTAAAAATGTAGCTTGGAGAAATTTCAAGAGAAAAGAAGTTACTAGAGTTTATAAAACATTAATATATATGTGTGTATATATATATGTGTGTATATATGTACATTTTTTATATGTATCCCTGCATACCCCTTGTGTCAAAATTACTTTTTTCATTGCATGTGAGTGCCACAGGTATTGTAGTTTGCGCTACTTTTACACTTTTTACTCTTGGGAGAGTTAATTACAAACAATTTAATTAAGATCTCTTACTCATTAATGTTCTAGTAGCTTAGCAAGTTTGGGTAGCTCAGCAGGTTGCAAAGGTTTAATTTTATCAGTTATCCTCCCATTAACTCATACACCATCAGTACTGTGCTTGTTTTTTTATCCTTCCCTGCCTGGGGTACCAAAGGAATTTAAAAATATCATTAAAACTAAGAATTCAGGGAAGACTCTGCTAGTTGCCACCTGTCCTGATGAGGCTCAGATTTCCATTTTGAATCTTTAGAATACAAGATCAAGGATATCTCAATAACACTCTCTCCAATAACACTGAACAAATAAAAACCATATTTTATTTTTTATTAGAATTAGAGCAATCACATGTGGTTTCCATTAGCTTTGTGAGAAAAAAGGTTTCAAATAAAAAGACCTGTTCTAAAATTCATTAGTTGCTCAAACATTAAGGTATAATTCTTTTCAGTAAGGCATAAATTTTAAATAACACAGAACCATAAAGAATACACCTGTTAGGTATATTCATAAATCAAGTGTCTGGGAAATATTTTTATTCATTTTTAAAAAATTTTTAGAACATCAGATATAAGCACACTGTATACTTAACTACAAATATCACTAATGCAGGCTACCCAGAGTAGAATATAATGCCCGTGATAGTCAAACATTAAAAGTCAATACTTTTTTGCATTTTTCAAGATCGACTGATCTTTTTTCAGGTATAACTGGTTTAATAAACAAGGAGTAATTAGCTCTTTGGGTTAAGTAGCAAATAAAGAACAGTTATTACTTATTAAACTGTTTTTTTCTAGACTCTGGCTAGGAATATAAATTCTCTTATTAACCTTGATATTTACCAGTAATCACTGGCCTTGAATTTCCTTTCTATTCTTGGGAATAAGGGAGATGGATACATAGTCTTGAAAGGATATGTTTATTTAAAGGAAAATGATTATTAAAGGAAAAGCATTTAGGGTTTAGTTTGTTGTTATTATTCTACAGCCTTGAAATAACTTGGAAACATTAGTTTGGAAATACATAAATTCCAATATTCTGTGATTTTTAAAAATCCAGATATTACTATATATCCATAAAGAATATGAAACACTCAGACCACATTTGTAAAAATAATGAGAAAATAGGAATAGCATTTTTTAACAACTTAAACTTTTTAACAATTTAAAAATTAATAGTTTAAAGATTATTTAAATTCAGATTAGCAAAAATACTTATTATAAATTGATGTAGGACTATCAAAGGAACAACTAAGAATGGGACTGTGGACCTCTGAAGATAATAACACTCAGGTAGGTTTGCAAAATTTCATGGATGAAAATATACAATTTTAAGTTTAGCTTGCATTTTGGTAAACAATGAAGAGATTTTTTTTTTAGGATAGACTTAACCCATCTCATATTTGGAACATTTTTGTCCTGAGAAAGTAGTCATTGTTTATCTTAAGCTCAAATTGAGCTGGGCATCTTTTATTTTATCTGGAGACCCCAGACCAAGGTAACTTGTGTGTCAGGTCCAAGGTCAGGGGGCTACTTGGTACATTGACCAGTAGGACCTGGTTCTCACAAACCACATTGCTTTCATCCTCTGACATGGTGTTCTATATAATTGTCTTGTGGACAGCCCTCTTTAATCTGCAAATTTAAAAAATAAAAATATTTCTCTTTTCTTTTTTAGGCATCTCATGTCTGAAGACAATCTTATCTGTTCCATGAATTGTCAGGATTAAAAATTGGAAGATAAAAGCCACAGTGAGCTCTCCTGATTATTCTGCAAAATGGTTATTTTAACATGGAGTATCAAAATTGCTCTACACAGTGTGATTTTATAGCCAAGTCATTTGACATGTATTAAAACTTAAGGAGAATTACAACCAGGAAAATTACAATTAGGGATCAGATTTGCAATGGAAAACTTTGAACACTCATAAAAGCCATTTTTCCTCCTCTCTATTATTTTACCATCAAAAATGAAAGCAGAGGCTGGCTATGTACCGATGAAATGTATAAACACTGTCTAAAAATGACAATGATTTTTGCAGCTGAGAATGTAGATGGGAATGGGCAGCGGTTTGCTTCAGTGGCTGTGATTTTATAACCCAAAGCTGTGTTTTCTGGCAGGAAAATTCCGTGCCTGGATCAGAAGTGTGAAAACATGAGGTGCTCTGCAGGATGCTGGGAAATAAATGAAGCCGGCGATTCCCACAGCCTTTGAGGCCAGGCACTAAAACAGTGGCTAGTTTAAAACCTCTAAAAATCCTTAAGAGCTCAAGAATCTGTAAACCCCACTGTAATGTTTTTTCTTCACACTCTCCTGATGACTTGAAGAGGAAAAACAGGGGTTAATTCACTTTCTCCTGGGCTGGGAAGGCAGCCTGTGGTGGGTGCAGGTGTGCTGTTACCTACCTGTTAGGCTGGGTGCTCAGAGTTTGGTAGTTTTTACTACCCGGGGAGGGAGACAATGTGGAAACAGCCAGATGACCGATTTGTCCTGGTAGGCAGGAAGCAAAGTATCGCAGAAGCACAAACAGGGAGCCCCAAACCTTGCTGGAGAGCTCAGAGATTTCTTATAGGTGACTCTTAGTTCCCTCCTTGGGATGTATACTGAAATATTTGCCAGTGATATGGTATGACAGGAGATCTGGAAATTACTTCACGATGCTATCTCTGTAAGAAAGGGAACATGAGTGAAATAAGTTAGCCATGACTTGAGATCAGTGGAAGCAGGCTTGAGTACAGGGATGTTTATTATGGAGTATAGTTGATGTATTAGAAATTGTCCACAATAAAGAGGTAATGTGTGTGGACTTGTGTGTGTGTGTCTGGGTGGGGGGTGGGTGTAGATAAAAATGTAAAAAGAAAGAGGAAGACTGAGTTGCTGAGGCAAAAAATATCTGGGAAAGATGGGGTGGCCAGAGGCAACAACTTAATTCAGAGTGTCAATGTGCAAAATGGAAGAAATTCAGTTTTTGCTCTGTGACTGCAGGAGGTGCATGCATGAACAGGGAAAGTCCCCAGCACTACACTTGGCACTTAGCAAGAAGGTCTTTGAAGGGTAGAATGAGGGGGAGTTCAGCCAGCCTAATTACCAAAGATGCCAGAACTGTCCACTTGTGGCTTAAGGACAGTTCTTTCCATACCTGAATTCTTTGTCAAGTTCTTGGAGAGCTGCTTCCTAGGACCTTGCGGAGACAGCTCGGACAACCATTGCCAAACTGACAGGATGAATTTGCACAATGCCCAGACACTCTCCAGGATGCTAGAGAGAGCAGGATGCAATGGTCCTGTTCTTCTCCTAGTGGAGTGCTGGTCTGTGAGCTCCTGGGCCAGTATTCCTTTGTTCTCTGTACTTGTCGAACCCCTTGATCATTATGGTCAGTATTTGTCAGCTCCAGACTGTTAGCCAAGTACTGTGCTCCGTGCGTGCAGGAGAAGGGGCTCACTGTTCGTGTCTTTGGAGGGATTAAAGTTTAGTTGATGACATTATGATCTTGCAGGGGGGTGAACAAAGGAGCCAATGGTGCTTGACCTCTTAGGAAGTGAATCAAGTGCGCTTTTTAAATGTAGCCATTTCGTCACAAAAGAAAGCTTAGTTTGAAATCAGTCCCTCTCTGTCCTTTCTCTGCTGGGTAATCTAATTTGAATGCAAGGAAGTCTGGCAGTTGCAAATGCTAGCTGGCAATAGAAGCGCATTTTCATTGACTTCCTGGGATTCTTTGCCTCCCTCAAATATTTTGGATACAGAGAACATGGCACGGATTCTTCAGTCGGTGCTAATGATGAGAAGAACTGCATAATGGAGAGTGTGCCTGATCCAGACAGAGAGAAGTCGTGCAGATGAACGAAGCCCGCCCAAAATGGAGGCCGCTTCCAAGGCTGCCAGCCTGGCGACCACGAGCGGCAAAGACTGTGACATCCAAGTGTCGCAGCTCCAGTCAAAGTCGCGGAGTCTGCCAATTGAAGACAATTAGCAAGCGCGACTTCTCAATTGTGTTGACAGATGAGGGAGAAAAATCAAATAGATGTGAGAGCTGTGTTTATCCTGCTGCAGTGTTTTGCAATATTATGTCTATTGATTTGCTTTTTGTTCCTGAGTTATTGGGTGGATGGTGTGCTGCTCTGCCTGTCAACCCGGCAAACTTGCTTTCACAGCTGCTTGTCAAGTGAGAATTTCTGCACAAATCACCCCAACCCGTCTCACAGGGGACATTAGGCCAAAGATACTCTGTTATGATTTAATGGAAAGTGGGGGAGGGAAATACAAGCATGTGGCTCGATTTTCTTTTTATAACAATTGGTTATAGCTTTTGAATTCTGTAATGTGGCGCAGCCTGCTGTAATTGGTTTTGCAAGTACTGCACCATCCAGGAAGGTAGGCTGGGCTGTGTGTGGCTTTACGTGCTGTCAATGGCTGACCCTTCTACTCACATGAGCTATGGACTGGCACTGCCTCACGTTGCAAAACTGTCAGATTAAGATATAACAGTCAGTCGTTGCAAGGGTATATTGTTATTTTAAAGGAATATGAAACCTCTGAGGCTCCTACAAATTCTCAAGAACAAGAATTTTCTGTGGGTTGTAACATTTTTCTCCCCATGATTGCACCCCCTAAGCTTCTGGGCGCCCCTGGTGCTTTCCAGGGTGGGATGCTTCCCCAGCTGGACCAAGCCTTATTAGCAGGTCTCCTTATCTCACTCCGCTTTTAAATTTTAATGTTAAAAAATGTATCTCAATTATGGACTCGTCTCAAAGAGCATTGGGTCAGAAAGTGAGGACTCTAGGATAAAACTTTACCTTCTATGAGTTTCACTTGGGAAAAGGAACTTACTCAAAGGAATGGGAGGCAATTTGGAAACTAAGGGCCAGTGACTATGGAAAGAATCTAGGACTCCAGGACTTGGGAGCCTCCCACTAATTCCAGCTCCTTCTTAAAAGAACCCCGCTCTTGCAATATATCAGAATTATAAAACAAATCTCACTCTCCACCCCTGTATTTGCTAACTTATCTTTCAGTACTCTGCAATTAGGAACAGTTGTGGAGTCTCTCGGTTCAGTATCCCTCCACAGGAGCGCCCCAAAAAAGCACTTCCTATGAGTAGGGGTGCTCAGCTGGGCTGAGGGGCTCCAGAAGGCAAAGCCACATACATCTTGGCTCTAAAAGAAATCCCGCACTGTAGGCATGTGTTCGCGTATACAATGTTTTTCATGGTACTGCACATGGAGGCCCCGGTGTCCAACTCATTCTCTGGGAGTGAGTTAGGTGCATTTAGGGAGGCGTGTTACTTTCCTGCAAAGAACACAGGGACTGTTAAACAAACAGCAGGAAGACAGCTCAATTTTAAGTAAAATTTACAGGCCCAGGATGAACGCCCTTCCCTAAATAACTAACTTACTACTGGGGGATTTCTTAGGCACTGGGGATTAGAAATGCCCGAATCTCGAGTTAATTACTGTACGTAAACATGTATTTAAAAAGATAATTATTTGACATCATTTTGGAACTTGACTGAAAATTGCTTCCTAAGGACAAAAGCTCCTTTCTGCAAGGTCTCAGGTGACTTAGTACCACAACAAAGAAGCATGGATCACGTAGCACGGGGGATTCTCTCCTAACTGTGCGTTCTTCACGAAAATCAGGGTTTCCGACTCTCTATTCCATCTCCTGTTCTATCATTTCCTCCCTCAAGATTCTTTTTTTTTTCTCCTGCTACTTAAAATGTCATGAATCTCATCGTGGGAGAGAATGTGGTCCAGTGCGGTTTTGTTAGAAAAAGTATCCCGCTTTCTGATTCCAAATCGTTACCAACCCAGGCTGTTGCTGGACCGCCCTCTGTTCCAACAGGTTCACAGGGAATGACATGGGCCGCACTGGATTCTCCACAACTTTTCAAGGGCTCTTTTATTCATTTAGACCAATACACATTCAACGTCGTTGATGTGTACGGGATGCTATAAAAATACAAAATGGTTCCAACATCAAATCCCTGCCCTCAAAATACTGAGCACCTAGTTGTTGGACGTTGGTGAAAGCATGTCGGATGGTGCTCTAGCAAAAGGCAGGCGTTTCAAGAGCTCTTGTGTGGCAGATGCTGGCCCCCAACAAGGACCGGTCTCCCGTAGTTACACGTTTGAAGGGTTGGGACGCTGGGCCCGGCTTAGGCCTCCTGGCAACTCTGTGTTGTGGGTGTGTTCTCATCTCCTCTTACGGAGGTGAAAACTGAAACCCAGGCAATGACCGGTAACCAGCAGACCCCAAGCCCTGCCAAGGCCCTCTAGGGTACCATAGCAGAGAGGCCAGGGTGTGGGTCTGACATGATCTATGTGCAACTTCAGCTCCAGTTCCTTTCGGCTGGACAATCTCTGCTGCTTCTGTAATCGGAGGACAATGCAACCTATTTCCTAGGGTTGTCATGAGAATTAAATGAGGTAGATTGTATTTTCCTTTAATTTGGGGGGGGGCATGCATGTATTCCCCCTCCAATTCATATATTGAATTCCTAATTCCCAATGTGATAGTATTGGGAGGTGGGGCTTTGGGGACATGATGACACCATGTGGGTGGAGTCCTTGTGATGGGTTGATTTCCTTGTGAGAAGGGGCGCAGAGTTTTTCCTCCCTCTGCTCTCTGTCCTGCGAGCACACAGTGAGGAGATGGCTATCTGCAAACTGGGGAAAAGCTGTCCCTAGATTCCAGATCTGCTGGCACCGTGATCTTAGACTTCTGAACTCTAGACCTAAGAGAGAGAAATGCTTGTTGCTTAAGCTACCCAGTCTATGGCAATCAGTTATAGCAACCTGAACTAAGAGAGGCCCCCAATTGAAGATGTCGCTAATTGTAAGTAGGATGGTTATTTTATACCTAACTTTTAAAAAATGCTGTCAATTCATAGAGAAAAACCCGCATAAATAGTTATCTCGTACTAGACAAAGGCACCACAAATATACATTGGAGAAAAGATAGCTTATTCAACAAATGGTGATGCAAAACTGGAAATCCATATGTAGCAGAATGAAATTAAACCTCCACCTCTCACCCTGCACAAAAATCAACTCAAAGTAGATCAAAGACTTAGGCACTAGAACAGAGACTCTGAGCCTAGGAGAAGACAACGTAGGCCCAAATCTTCATCATCTCAGCTTAGGATCTGACTGCCTTAACAAGACTCCTAAAGCACAGAAGTGAAATTAAGCATCAATACATGGATCCAAACTGAAAATCTTCTTCTCAGCCAAGGAAACAATCAATAACGTGGAGAGAGAGCCTACAGGATGGGAGAAAATCTTTACCATATGCACATCTAATAGAGCACTAATCTCCAGGATATGTAAAGAACTCAAAATTTTAACACCAAAAAAATAAATAACCCAATCAATAAATGGGCTAAGGAACTTAACAGACTCTTCACAACGGAAGAAATATGATTGATCAACAAACATGAAAAAACGTTCACCATCTCTAGCAATTAGAGAAATGCAAATCAAAACTACTCTGAGATTTCATCTCATTCTAGTCAGAATGGCAGTTATCAAGAATACTAGCAGGGCTGTGGATGTGGCTCAAGCGGTAACGCGTTCGTCTGGCATGCACGGGGCTCTGGGTTCAATCCTCAGCACCACATAAAAATAAAATAAAAAGATGAAAACTGAAAAATAAATATTAAAAAATTCTTTCTGTTTCTCTCTCTCTCTCTCTCTCTCTCGAAAAAAAAAGAATACTAGTAATAGCAAGTGTTGGAGAGGATGTAGGGGAAACGGCACATTCTTACATTGTTGGTGGGACTGCAAATTGGTGCAACCATTATGGAAAGCAGTATGGAGATTCCTCAGAAAACTTGGAAAGGACCCACCATTTGACCCAGCTATCCCACACCTTGCTTTACACCCAAACAACTTAAAATCAGCACACTACAGTGATGCAGCCACGTCAATGTTTATAGCAGCTTAATTCACAAGAGCTAAGTTATGTAACCAATCTACATGCCCTTCAACAGATGAATGGATAAAGAAAATGTGGTATATATACACAATAGAATATTACTCAGCCTTAAAGAAGAAAGAAAGTATGGCATTTGCAGGTAAGTGTATGGAAATAGAGAATATTATGCTAAGTGAAATAAGCCAATCCCCCCAAAACCAAAGGCCCAATGTTTTCTCTTATAGGTGGATGCTGACCCATGGGGTTGGGGTGGGGGTAAGGGAAGAATAAAGGAATTTTGGATTGGGCAGAGAGGAGTGAGGAGTGGTAGGGCCATGAGGATGGGAAGGGTGGTAGAATGAGACAGACATTCTATATATGTGTATGATTATACTGTTGGTGTGATTGCACCACATACAGACAGAAGAATGAAAAATTGTGTTCCATTTGTGTACAAATCCATTCTATTGTCATGTATAACTAGTTAGAACAAATTTTAAAAAATAAAAAAATGCTTTCAATCCATAAACACAGCCTCACTTCTTGGAATATATTATTTATTCAAAGAGATTTTTTTAGACTTATTTAGACATTGATTTTTATTTTTAAATCAAGTAAGACCCTTGAGCCTACAGAAAAGGGAGGATACAAGAAAAATGAGTGGAATAAGTGCTATTAGACTTCATGTTAAACCACTTATAGTCACTTCTTGGCTGGGGGTTCTTGATGTCTGTCCTTTACCCACAGCATCATCCTCTGCACCTGCAAGACAATAGGGGATGCATCATTTCCTGGAAGAACGTTCTACTCTTATGTGTACAATTTTTTTTCTCTGATTGTTCTCACAGTGCAAGTTTGACATTGCAATGTCAATAGAAAGGTTTTAATCACCAATCAGAATTTTCATTCCTTCTTCAAAATGCTTCATCCACGTTTTGTTGACTGTGTTGAATGTCCAGGGATTAAAATTACTGACATTCCCCCAAGAATGATCAATGAATGATGTTGGTCATGTCATGACTGCAGGGTTGGCAATAGTGACCGTCAAACACAGTTGACTGTGGGAAGCATCCTGATTTCAGAGACGTTACCTTGAAAAAGTAAGTGGATATTTTAGAATCCATGAGATTCAGACCTATACAATAGAGCATTCCCTTCTGTTCTCAGTAGATGCTTTCACAGTTATTTTTCTTTTTTCCTCTTTTGCATATGTATCATAGTTTTCCCATTGGATTTACCAGTAAAGGTCGTGGGTGCTTAGGAATAAGTATCCTGAAGTAGAGAGGTCGAAATCACTCATGGAAGAAGCAGGAAGCGGCTCTCAGCTAGAAAAAAAGGATAAGGAGACAGACGAAGAAGGCATTCTGAAAACGTTTTGGACGCAGCGCCAAGAGCTCGCTTCAGTGGTGATTTTCACTCCTCTCCCATCATTACCATCAGTCCCACCAAACACAATGGGCTTGTTATGCAAATACAACTTCAGGAAAATTCTTTAGCAGCCCTCCTCCAACTACTCCACCACTTCTAAATCTGGAAATTCCACTAAAATTTGCAGAAATAAGAATGCATATAGCAAAAACACATCTGATGCATTGGAATGAATGAGTAGTAGTCGGGAGACTTGAGAAATCTACTTGAGCTGTGGGGTTGAGAATCAGGCCAACCTAGCTCTCATTTCTGGATTTGGTCCTTAATAACTGAATTTTCGTGGGAGCATTTTTTCAACTCTGTACCTCAGTTTCGTCTTTCATAAAATACTGAGGATTGTTAGCTATCTTAGAAAGAGCACCTAATTTATTTGAAGAGAACATGAAAAAAATGTATATAAAATGCTTAGAATAGCTCTTGGCTCATGGAAGCACTCAAAAAGCCTTTTTGACAATATAATCCTAATTAGAGTCCCAGTGGCAAAGTGATAAGCTAATGTAAGATCTTAGACAAGTGAAACCTGGCTGCTGTCAATATCAGCTTTGACATCTATCGGATGTATAATCTTAGAGAGATAGTGTCTCTCTATGTTAGTATTCTCATCTGAAAAATGGGATTACTAGAAGAACTCACTTTATGATTAAATAAAGTATTTTATTTTTAATAATATAGATGTGGGCTGAATTAGCAAGTGCCTGATAAATGTTAATTTTTACTGTCTATCTTAGAAATATATTTATCACAATTCACAATAGCTAAATTGTGGAACCAACCTAGATGCCCTTCAATAGATGATTGGATAAAAAATGGAGTTAGAGAAGATAATGCTAAGTGAAGTTAGCCAATCCCTCCCCCAAAAAATGCCACATGTTTTCTTTGATATAAGAAGGCTCATTCATAGTGGGGTAGGGAGAGGGAGCATGGGAGGAATAGATGAACTCTAGATAGAGCAGAGGGGTGGGAGGGGGAGGGAAGGGGGTATGGGGTTATTAATGATGGTGGAATGTGAGGATCATTATTATCCAAAGTACAGGTATGAAGACACGAATTGGTGTGAATATACTTTGTATACAACCAGAGATATGAAAAATTATGCTCTATATGTGGAATAAGAATAATAATGCATTCTGCTGACATATATAATTTTTTTTAAAAAAAGTATATTTATCATTTTGTTATGTGTTTTTCAGGGGATTTCTGAAGATGGCAATAGCTTAACTCAATCAATCAGTATTTATAAAATCCACACAGAAAGATGTGACATGGCAGAGTGCCAGGAAATAGAGTAGCACTTTAAGGCACTTGGGGAGTTATTTGTGAGAAAGGAGTTATTTTTCAAACTGTACCATATAAATAACTGCTAGACCCAGACATTTATATATATAGTATATAACCTTGAACCCTCACCAGCCTGTATCCTTAGAACCTTGCAGAACATTAGAACCCAACACCTGCCTGAGTTAGGAAAGGATTTGCCTTGGGACATGACTCCCAAGTCCAGCAAGGGTTCTAGATGCAAGAACCTCCTGTCCACTCTCTCTCTGTTCAGAGCACACATTTTCCCTGAGCCAAGGAAGAAAGAAAATAGAACCTTCCCCAACAATGGAAATCAATCTTTGGAGATTTCCCTCGTCTGCTGCCCAGGCAGCTTCTCAAGCCTTCATAACATCATGTTAAGCCTTTATTTGTTGAAAACCAGGGAATTGTATTGCCTTCCACTGTGGTTCAAAGTTGAAATATGGCTCAGCGCAGCCGCCATGCCACATTTACCAAAACGTTACATGCTCAGTCATTTTCAATGAGTCATTTATTTAATTCATCAGTAATTTTTTCCCTTTGCTTTGGGTGAAAAGCAAGCTCATCAGCGATGTGGCTCAGATGTTCTGATCATCCAATATATTATGTTGGTTGTACTCCAGAGCCACATTTGAATTTAAAAGAGAGAGAGCGAGAGCGAGCAAGTCACTTCTTTTTAAATAGTGTTTGTTCTCTTTTGCATTCAGTCTGATTCTTCTAAGCAAATACAGATCCAACTGTTTCATCTTATCATCTTCAACTCCCCAGGATAACAAATGAAAACAGTCTATTTCTTTAAAAAAAAAAAAAATGTTGCAGGAAGTGGAGAAAGAAACTCTCTCAACTCAAGTCTTAGGTTTTCCATCAAAACCTAACTCTCTTGGCAGGCTCCAGCCTCAGAGAGCTTTGGGCCCTTCGGCCAGTGAGCCAGTGACCCCTGATCCTTATGACCTTGAGCTTTTGTTTGGACCGCACCCTGAGAAAAAAAGGACTTTTTATTTCTATCTTCCCGAAAAACGCCCAGTCATCTTCCAAGTTACAAATAAGAGGTCACCTTCTCTGCAGGACCTCGTCCGTTCTCGGCCTTCTCCTCTCCGGTGTGGTCAACTAAGCCTCTCCTGTATGGTTGATGGACATTGTGCACATTGCGGACAGTGCCCGGTTCCTTGTGTCTGATTGCTTACCCGTTTATCTCTCCCATCAAACCACACAGTCTTTTGTGGGCCACATCATACACTTTTATCATTTGCTCCTAATTTATGAAAACAAACTACGCTCAACAAGGCGCTCAATAGATGTCTATTGAATGAATGATTCCTGCAGTCCTGGAATGTCTGTGGCGTTATATGGGGAAATAGACAATTGTGAGACTCTCCCTTGAGCAATGATGGAGATCTAGGGCACGTTCAAGACCTGCTCACGTTCAAGACCTGCTCACGAAAGCCAAGTGTGCTGGTGGCTCATGTCCTTATCCGCCTGCTGCTCTGCAATTATGTGTGTGAATTCTGTCAACATTTCTCTTCTATCAGTTGGCATAGTGTTAAGTACTGTCACATCCAGCAGTATTCAAGGGACACTGGAAGAAAAAGGGTTTCTCTCTTCTGTTCTTGTGTGCCTTAATCACCGAGGTGCGATTTCTCCAGTCCTTGATTCCTAGAGAAGGAGGCTGTTCCAGATACCAGTTCTTCCCGATTAACATGACCCCTAGGAGCCACCAACTTTCTTGGTGCCTCCTCTGATGGCTTCAGAGCGGAGTGCTGTCAGCAAGGTACAGGCCTCTGAACAACAGTCTTCCCTGTGCTCTCCAGGTATAGTTGCTGTTCCTGACATCTTTTATTCTTTTGTTCTTTCTTGTTTTCTTTAACTCTTATTAACCAGTTTGTAAGAGTTAGTCTAACCTTGTTTTAATTATTCTTCCTATTTTGCCTTGTTATTATTCAAATTATTGTACGGTTTATGTCTCCGGATGGGTCTGGACCAATATATTGAATGCTTAATACATAAGATTTTACTTCATAAATTCAGAACCAAGGTCAGAGTACAGTGAAGTTCAAGGGTCTTTCCATTAGATATTTCATGCTAATTGGACTACATTTTGAATATCCAAAGTAGAAACTTAAGCTGCTCAAACTTAGGCTGAGACTAGAGAGAAAAACAATGAACTTAGATATTCTCAATTTTGAAGTTTTCATAATTCAGATGGGATTTGAATTGGAAATTTCCTTGTCAGAAATCTCTTCTAGTTAGTACACATGAACAGCAGGATCACATCTGCAAAGATAAGATTCAGAATGCCATCTTGCACTCACATATGCCCAATACCTGATACATGGTAGGCCACTAATAAATGCTGATGACACTATTATTGAAGGGGAAATTTAACCAAATCTTTCAGTTATGAAAGGATTGTTTCCTAGGACTCATTTTTGAGATAAATTTGATCTGATTGGATTTACTGCATGTTACAGTTGAATCTGGAATGTCCCTAAAGGCTCCTGTGTTGAAGGCTTCATCCCCAATTCAGCAATGTTCACAGGTGGGGCTTTGGGGAAGAGATTGGATCTTCGGGGCTCTGATCTCACCAATGAATTAGTCCACTCCTGGGCTCATAGTTGAATGCACTGTTGGAAGGTGTCAGGGACTTCAGGAGGTGGGACCTAGTTGGAGGAAATAGGTGACTGAGGATACACCCTGGAAGACTCCATCGTGTCTCTAGACTCTTCCTTGTGTGTGCCCTGCCCCCTCTCTCCTTCCTGGCTGCCAGGGGAAAAATAGCTTTCCTTCACCATGCCTCTCTGCCATGATGTTCTGTCTCATCACTGGCCCAGAAACAATGGAGCTAAGTAACCATGGACCGAAACCTCTAAAACCATGAGCTAAAATAAATCTTTGCTCTTTAAAGTTTACTTTCTCAAGTACTTTGTCACAGCAACAAAAACTTGTCTAATGCACTGCATATATGTGCAAGTCATCTAATGTCTCTGAAATTAATCTTAACCCTAGCTCATCAGTTTGAATAAGTGGACTGTTAGTGTTCACTGCTTTTGTTGTTGCTGATGTTGTACTTTAATGTGTTTATGTGGCAACTTAAAGCATTGAAAGAGTGACCAATATAAATTTTACTGAAAAAAAAAAAGCAGAAGAAAAATTAGTAGAGGTCACCATCATATACATACTTCTCTCTTCTGAGAAATCAGAGCCACATTAGAAAACTAAATACCACTTAGATTACATTACTGTGCTTGTGTTTCATATCTGAATCGATTAGTTGCATTAGTGAAGACACCACCATTATTAAAACCTACTTTAGGAGCTCATTCACCGCCAACTGCTAGTTTCAGACTTTCAGGGGAAATTCCTATGGGATTGGGAGCAATTTACCCTTATATTGGTTTGGATGATAGCATGTGTTTCTAATGGCTCACTCTGCTTGACTAAAGCATTGCTCGTGGGCCAATTTCCTTCATATATAATTCTCTTGGCTGTCAGGTGCACTATGGGCCTCCTTGCTGATTCCAGAGACTCCTTGTTTTTGTTTTAGATACAATGATAGCATGCTTTTTTTTTTTTTTTTTTTTTTTTTGCCAATTTTCATTCTCTTCACCTTTCTAAATGTTCCCCAGCTAACTGGTCCATTTTAGCCTCACCACCTCAGCCTAAAGTTCGCTCTCTCTTTTTCTCTCTGTGTTTCAGATGTGAACATTTACAGAAATTTTATAATATCTAGAATAAGGGTCCACAAACTTTCCTGTAAAAGGCCAGAGAGTGAATATTTCAGGCTTCGAGCATCATATAGTCTGTTGCCACTGCTCAGAGGTGCCATTATAATGCAAATGCAGTCATACACAAGCAAATAAACACAGCTGAATTCCAATAAAACTTTATTTACCAAAACAGAATGCTAATCAGATCTAGCCCATCTTTTATCGTTTGTCAATCCTTTATCTAAATAAGTCTTTAGCTTGAAGAATCCATAAAAGCTTTCCAGAAGGTGTGTGGGCATAGGTGGGTTTGAGGGAACCCCTCTTCTGATGACATACTCCAATCACATTCCCTCCTGCAATTAATCTGCCAGAAACTGGCAGATTCCCTGGCAGCCAAATCTGAAAAGGTCAATTCCCCCTTCCTCCTCCTCCTCCTCTTCTTTCCTGTCTCTCCCTCCCTCCCTCCCCCTTTCCCTCTCTCCCTCCCCCCTCTCTCCCCCTCTCTCTCCTTCCTAGCTACCAGGGGACAGGAGACAAACATCTTTCCTCTGCCATGTTCTTCTGTTTATGCTCCACTTTGTCAAAAAAAAAAAAAAAAATGCACACATGTCCTTAGCCTGTCTTTTTGTACCACTGTGCAAAGCCTCTGAGGTCCACGAATCATTGCAGAAGTTGTAAAGCCCACTGGGATACAAGACAGAAAGGTTCATCATGAAACCCTTTTGCTCCTAAAGGACAGCCCTATGCCATTCAAGAGGTGGGGGGGACTGAACGCTGTACCTTATTTCATCAAGGTGAAACCCTCATGGCAAAGCATTGTGTATTGTCTCCCTATGCACATCGGCTTACCTGCCTACCTCCCTATCAAGTTAGCCAACCACAACTTGCCTTCTTTCCTCCCGGAGTGCTTGCTTCTGATTGTCCCATTTTTGTTACAATGACCTCTTTCTCCTGACACTTGGACCAACAACCTTAGAGTCATCATTACCTGCATCCTCTCCTTCCTCCATCGTGGTCCTCAGGCTCCTCTGCCTGTCCACCTCTATTCCCTTAGGTTGGGACCTACTTTTATCACAGCTTAAATTTTCCCATCACCTCTTAAATAGGCAAGAGTCATCTCTGGATGCAGGTATCACCTGGAGGATTTTAAAGAATCTCCATGCCCAGGCTAGCCTAAGACAATTGCACCAGGATCTCTGGTGGTGGGTCAGTAGAGCAGGACTTTGTAATGCTCCTAACAGATTCCAGTGTGCATCCAGGAACCCCATCTACACTCTCTCCCTTCCTTTATCATCAAATTCACATGCCAGAGTTTGGTTATAAATCCTAAAGCTCGGATCACACTTTTAAACTCAAACTTTTTCCTATAATGTCTTAATAACCAAAGCATAAATTAAGTTTTCCAAAGACTTGTTTTCATGATTGTTTGGGGCCACTACCAACATCATTTTCTAATCTTTCTTTTAGTCTTATTGAAAACCTCCGAAACAAAAAGTTATAATCTAGTTCACCTGATCTGAATGAAACATGATAATTTATTGTTCTCCTTTATACTAGTGTTAGTATTTCTATTCTCTGGTCTGAGAATGGAATTCTACATCTCATTTAAGGAAGGACTTCCTCCTTGGGGCCATCTAATATGGCACCCACTAGAGAGTGTCTGATTCCTCTCTTGCAAGTTCCTGTTGCATTTAGAAGGCGATTCTCCTATGACACCTTGAACACTGTATTCACTTTTGTGGTCAATGGTGTAAATGTCTCTTCTTTTTTATTGAGCTCCAATGTAGTTTAGGATTTGTGCATTTTCTAAATTTATGAACTATGTGGCACCCAACTGTGCTTTGCCGTTATTTGCTAAATAATTTGTTAAAAGAGGGAATGCATTTCTTCTTGATATAACATATAAGTTGTGAGCATGAATATTACACTTAGAAAATGTCTACCACAGACAAAGTTTTCAATAAATGCTATCACTTATAATGGAGAATAGGGGAAAACTGAGATTCTACAACTAAAATTATCACAGTCAAATGTCAAAAGGAAACCTGATATCAATGTATTGCCTGATATAAAGTACTAATTCAATGCATGTATTGGCAAGGTTAGTCTAAATTTTATTGTTGAAATAAACAATTCTACAATGTCAGCGATTTCACATACGAGTTTATCTCTTGTTTCCACTGTAAGCCCCATGCAAATTGCCTGGGGGCTCTGCTTCAATAGGCACTCAAAGAACCCAGGAAGATTACACTCACCCATGAGATAGCACATTTAGAATACCCAGTCTCATCAGTTGTTAGAACAGAGAGAAGTTGTGCCTTGGCTAGGAATTATTTCAGCCCATTGGCTCAAATGAATCACATGACCCTACTTAAGCAGCGTGGAGGGGGACTGGAAGTGCTGTCGTCCAGCTGTCTACACTGTGGAGAAGATCTGCACATTGGTAAACACCAGTATCATCTGGCAGAGGTATTTCCTAAAACTTACCTAAAGTATTAAGACATTGATTTAAATACTCTTGAATAATGAACAATAAAAAGGCCCAACTCTGAGAATTGATTACCTAAGTTATGTTCCAGCCACATAAGGAAATAATATTCATCCAGTAAAAATCTTCCAGAATAATATATAAAACCATGAACTTAAACATTGATGTGGCTGCATCACTGTAGTATGCTGATTTTAAGTCCTTTGTGTATAAACCTCGGAGTGGGATAGCTGGATCAAATGGTGGTTCCATTCCAACTTTTCTGAGGAATCTCCATATAGCTTTCCATAGTATTTGAACTATTTGCAGTCCCACCAACAGTATATGAGTGTACCTTTTTCCCCACATCTTTGCCAACATTTATTGTTGTATGTGTTCTTGATAATTGACATTCTGACTGGAACCAATCTAGATGTCCTTCAACAGATGAATGGATGAAGAAACTGTGGTATATATACACAATAGAATATTACTCAGCTTTAAAGAAGAATAAAATTATGGTAAGTGGATGGAACTGGAAAATATCATGCTAAGTGAAATAAGCTAATCCCAAAGAACCAAAGGCCAAACATTTTCTCTAATTATGTGGATGCTAATTCACAATGGGGGTGGGAGGGCTCCAGAAGAAGAGAGGTACTTTGGATTAGACAGAGGGGAGTGAAGAGAGGTGGGTATGAAGGTAGGAAGAATAATGGGATGATTGGACATTCTGACCCTATTTGTATATAGGGTTACATGATGAGTATAATCCTACATTGTGTACAACCAGAAGAATGAGAAGTTACCATGGTGGGTCAAAATGTGTTCTATTGTTGTGTATAACTAATTAGAACTAGGAAAACATTGGGAAAAAACATGGAATTATGTATATAACACCAAGTGAAAAAAAACATCAAATTGTAAGCTTAGCATAACCAAATATAGAGAAAAAATGTTCAGCTATGTCTAGAGAACTCAACACCAAAATATTAATAAAGGTTATTTTTGAATGGTGACATCATAGGAATTTTTTTCTCCATTGTTTTCTATAGTTAGCATGCATTTTAGTATTATTAAAATTATTTTTGAAAGCATTTTCTTTACATATATCTGTACAAATAACACTCTATTTCTTTCCTTTTTTTTTTAAACTCACCTCTCGTCTGTCCCATCTTTCTAACATGACTGTAATTGAATCTTGTTTCCTTCCAAACCATCTGATGCAGGATCCCAGTGCAAAGTCAGTTACATAATCTGCTCTCATAAGTGATTGGTGATAGAAGATTTTCTATAGTGATTAGAAACAAAAACAGTAAAAACCCTAAAACCCCTATCTTGAGAGAACTTAGACTTGTATTTATTTTCAATTCATGACAAAATATTTAAACAAACATAGATCAGATTCTAAGCTTCTCATTCTTAGGAAAATGATCACAGCAGTTTTTAAAGTTTATTTTCTCCACTTATGAAATCTACTGTTATTCTTTGCAGTTTCAGTCTCTTTCAGAAAAATCATGAAGCAAAGATGGGAAAGCAAAATAAAATCTCAGGACTCACGGAGTGCTTATAATTTGGGACAGATGATTTATTTAGTTCTGAGATCAAGATAGATATTATAATATGGTGCAAATTAGAATGAAGATACTAAATAATTTACGCTAATGCTCTCAGTTATAAAGATAACTGCCTCACTTTGCAACTGATATAAATTAAGGGAATATATTTAAATGTATATTTTAATCAATCAAGAAGGCTCGTCTGCCAGCCGGTGTTAGATGCTAATGTATGCTCTCAATGAAACGGTCTGTTTATTAACTAATTAAGTGCCAACTGACTGAGTTGCTGGATTTGGATATGGAAACGGTGGCAAGGTACAGTGCTGGTCATTGGGCATACATCACCATGCAGCGTTCAGCCAGTATCCCTGTGAAATACTGTCTATTGCCAGTGTTGTAAGCTGTTATTTGTCCAAAATATGAAGTGCGTGGCGGGATCAAGAGAGACCAGGTGTCAGAAGTGAGGAAGTTCTGCAGCAAGCAGCTTTGAGAAGAGACTGTGTCTACCCTGAGATCCCAGGTTCCCTGCTGTTGAAACCCAGCTGCTCAGCACATAGTAGGTGGCTCAGTAAGTGTTTATGGAATGGAAATGAATGAAGCTGAATGTGCTATTAGGTATCCTGATGAGCTGGAAGAAAGACGTCTTTTCAGGGACTCTTGGGGACTTGATTTAAAAAAAAAAAAAAAAAAAGCATATCTAAATAACTCCCAGCATCAAAAGATTGTGCAATAATAAAAGAGAGAGAAGTACAGGTAGAGGCAGTGAATGCTTGAGTTTGAAAGCAGAACCAACAAATTAGGGTACATTAACTGCTCAGGCAACATCAAACATGAAAGAAAAGGCATTTGAAAGAAGAGCCAGAAGAATGAGAGGAACTGGAAATTCACAATCAGTCCCATTTCCTTACTAATCAAAATCCATTTTCTTCAGCTTTTATTTATTTTTTTCATGCTGGCACTTTTCTCACACATCATGGGCATAGAAAATAAAATCAGCCAGGAAAACAGCGTCTCCTCAACATCACTAACGAATCGCTATCAAACTGATGTTCAGGATCCTTCTATTTTAATTTGCTTGCTTGAGCGTTGAGATTAAACAGGAAAACCTGGAGATAATTCGGATCGCATCTAGCCTCCTCGAATAACGTTTTTATTAAAGAAAAGTCCCCCATCCAAATGAATCGCCCTTTGCATGATACGTTCTTTTTTCCCCCACATTTTTAAGAACTCATAAAACACTTTAAAAATGAAGATTATTACACTGACTAGAATAACAATTATTCAATGGGGCATTACGGAACTTAGAGTCAATGTAAACATGATTTTAAATTGAAAGCACTATCATTTTTTAAATGAACTTCAAGAAGCAGAAAAACCTGTGTTGTAGATATCATCCATATAATTCTCAATATCTATAATTTCTGAATAGTTATTATTGTCTTTTATCTGGCTCTGTTTGGAGGATGTTATTTTCCATGCCCTCTGAAAATCTTCCACAAAAAGGTCACATCAAATTGGAGACTTCATTTGCCTGGATCCCTTTTTCACTGACCCAGGTTGGGGGAGATGAGGTAAGGGTCTCCTTATCTCTAGGTTCTTTGCCGGCTTTGATTAAGGGGCTGGCTTGACCCTGCCTGTCTTCACAGTCTTCTGATGGTTGCCAAATTCCTTCCAAAAATCACAGTTTTTTCAGAGCCATAGAGACAGGCTGACAATGCCTAAGGTGGGTTCCTGAATTCTTCTGAACTTAGATAAATGTTCAAAAAACGTGGATTTGTGCTCCTTGTAGTTTCACCTGGAGTTATTTCCTGCTTGACTGGCTGGTTCCTGGATTCCTGAGAGCCTAAGTGAATTATGTAAATAACTCAGCCTCTTCTCAGGATCAATGGTGATAGCACCTCTGTCTCCAAAGCTGCCTTTTAGTTTAGGAAAACCATAGACTGCAGGAGATACAAATATTTCCATGGTGTCATGTTGGCTTCATAGGGAGCAGTGTTAATCCTGAGAAGAGGAATTCTAGCAATGTGTAATCATTCGGGACAGGTCAAGGTCAACAAGGATTCCCCTCCAGTTCAACAGAGGCTAGCCAGGGGGGGGGGGGGTAGGATTCCTGAACTTCCCTTCTGGGATCTAGTTCCAAGGTGCTGCCTTTATAGGTACCTGTCTTCTCTTTGTTCATCTCCTAGAGCATGAAACCCCTAATACCTCTCAAAGGTCAAAGATTGCACCAAGAATGGCCAATGACTCCTTACTGGTGAGATATCAGCAAGTGAGAAGCTGGGTTCCTATTACTTTGAAAGTTTTTTAAAAACCTTTTTCTTTACGGTCCATCCACTTTTCCCTAAGGATGAAATTGTGTAAGGGTGAGAAGGAGAGTTTGGTAGGAGTCAGGAAAGTATAACCATTTAAATTTTATTCCCATGATATCAAACCTTTATGTGATATCTATCTTATTTGGTTTCCCATTTTAACTTTATTGTTTCTTTCTATAGCCTGTGTAAAAAAGTTAACATCACATTGTGTCATTGGTGTGTGGAATAAAATGTTGAGTAGATATTTTTGTACCTAAGGCCCCGTTAGATGCTTTGCCTTCAAATGTTTCCTTTTGAAAGTAATAAAGATTCCCTTTTATTTTTTATTTTAGAAAAAAAAAAAAAGGGAACATGCCCAGTAAGTTGTTTCTATTTATACAATTGAACGGGATGTATCATAGAACTAATGGTATTAAAATTTGCAGTCGAAGGCTGGAAATATCCTGAGAAACTTCATCTCTAGTCTCATTTTACAGATTTAGAAACTGAGGCCCAGGGAGAGCCAGTGATTTGTTTAAAAACACACCATCTACTGCCCGAGTCCTTGACCTGTATGTGTCTCCTTTGTCTCATTGTGTCACATGATCGTTATTTAAGTATGCATGATATCTTTTGGTATGTTAGCCACATGGTTCGAAACAAAAATATTCACATGAATGAGGTCTGCTTTGAGCTGTAGTTCATCTTTCAACAGTTGTATTTAAGATCAGCATTTTATTTTGCCCTGAAATTAAAAGAACAAATGCACAATATTACATGATAACATTTCTAAAGCTCCATGAATCACTGGAAATGATATAGACGCGACAACATCGATATAGTCTATGCCAATTATCGCGCCTCTCTTATGGGATAATTAGGAGATGTTCGCCGAAATATGCTTTTCATTTTCATTCACTGGTAATGACCATGCACTCCTTCAGAGAAGATTTATTTTCCCTCCACCTCTGCTTCTACTAAGCTAGGCACTTATTCCCAACTCATGCAAATGAAAGGTGTATATTCCATGCAAGAGATTGTGTGTGTTTGTGTAATTAAGACGTACATATTAACTTTTTAGCTGACACAAGAAGATACAGCTTCAAAATATTGGAAATTTGTTCCAGATAGAACACATCTTCATGTCCTCCATTCTATATAAAACAAGCGATATTTACAGGAATAATTCTCTATGTAATTACACAATTATTAAAAACATAGTAGTGAAGTAGGAGCTTTTATCAAGTCATTCAAATTAGTGCTATTTCATACTAATCACTATCTACTTGAATGTGTATTGCTTGGATGTGACTGTAGAAAGCTCATTAAATAAATTTTCTTTAAAATTTAATTACTGGGAACTTCTTCAGATAATAATGATTATGGGTATAATTAGGATCTTTGTTCCTCTTTGTTGTTAGACTAAAAGGTACAAAGACTCAGAGAAAAAGAGATCGAAATTGCATATCCAACACTTGGAGAAGTGGTTGTCACAGGCGCTGCAGAATATTAAAGAGCTCAATCCAGCAGTGGCACATCGAGATCGAAGTATGGAAATTGTAATTTGGCGTTTAGTTCTTTAGTTTCTCATTTTCTTCCGAAATTGCCTGGGTTGTATCCATGAACTATAAGTGAGGAACAATGAAAGGCCGTTTCCTTTACTGTCTGACTGAAGAAGACGTTAGAAATTTATAATATCTTCACTTTTAAGGACTACAGGGCTCAGATCATGTACTTTGGTAATTGAATAAGCGCACAAGGAAAGTGCTGTGTGTTTCCTCTTAACCACACCGAACAAAATAGCATACTTGCTCCCTGGATGTAGTGCTATCTGACCCTGCTGTAATTCTGAAAAACACAGGCGCACTGACTTGAGAAATTTTTCAGACCCCGTTTCTGATGTGACCATGGAACCGATCTATAAACTGAAAGTCTAGCGAAGTCGTTCCTGAGATTACTTGGTTTAGAAGCAACATACATTGAAAAGAATAGCTACATATGATTTCTGGGTTCAATTAGTATAACAATTTCCCCTTCCTTAGTCAAAACAGTTCCAAGTTGGTATTTTAGCATACAAAAGCATTCTCTTCTGTGAAATTCAGAGCTCAGAAATAAATTGTGCATATTTGGTTAAAGACTTCAGACGAATGTAAAAAAAAAATGACATGCTTTAGCTCATTTAAACTTGACACACTGTTTGTAAAATATTCAAGATAAGTTAGAAAACAATATTATAGCTAAAAATAGACTCCACTTAAGGAAAATGAAGAGGAAGATGAAATTCTTATTCACACATCAGTGCTGGAGTACAGGATGAAGGGGCTCCATAAACATTAGCCAAAGCCTTGACTTCAGGCAGTCACTCTCTGACAGAGCCTTGCCCTTACCAGTCAGCCTCGACGTTTGTGGGTCAGTGTGTTGGGCTCCCATAAGGGGTTCCTACTTCACTGTACAGAACCACGAGCCTCAACAAGCAGATGGACACAGATTCAAGAAATGTAATTCTGGGAGAATGAAGCTAATTGCCATTTGCATGGTGCTCAGGTTGGTCTTGGGAGCTATACAACTTACTCGGGGTGTCTGGAATCACGTAGGTTAGATGACAGCCGCATGTCAGTTTTGACTGACATAAGAGAAACATTGGAGGTGATGATGCAGGAGGAGGAGGAGCCACCACCATCACCATGAAAACAACTCAGAGGTTCCCACCCCCACCCCTGTTAACTGAAACAGCCATTTTTCTACCCAAAATCTTAGGTGTACTTGACAGGAAATTGAAGATACAGGTATAATTGTCTTTTTTCTTGGGCTCCCGTTAGTTTCCACATAATCTCTGTGAAGTAGAAAGTCCTTTGTCCCATCCCAACCCTCAGTATTAAACGTGTGACTGCTGCTTTTAATGGTTGAGATCTAAGTTTCTGTCAGTGCAGATTAAGTTTTGGGGGCTCATTCAGCAGAGGAGAGAAACTAGAGGCTAAAGTACAGAGAAACTCTGAAATGCCTGTTGTCAAGGGGAGGATTTGTAATCATTTCTTTTCTCAGACAAAGTTTCTCGGTCCATTTTAGCAGTCAAGATATCTGGGCTGGCTCATTAATGTATCAAGGACTGCTTCTGCAGTGGAGAGACAGGCACAATATGTGTCCTGATTGGTAGCTCAGGTCTGAGGTTGGTAGGGGGACAGGTGATGGCTTACAACTCTGGGCATTTTAAGAACTTCGAGACAAGTGACATCATCATTATTCTAGATGTTTGGGGTTACAAGTTTGCACAATGAAATACATTATGCTCCTGCATACCCAGAGAGATTCATGCACAAATAAAGTACCATTATTTTCAAATGTCTATGATTTTTTTTTCTAAATAATTGAGGGTTGTTTAGGAATGTTAGATTTTCATAACTTTAGGTCCAGGATTCAAGATGATTTTGAATAGCTTCTATGGTACTATATGTTTTGGAAGCAGTCCTGTTGTAAATTGAGGAGAAGGGGTAAAATACCTCCTGAATTTGCCATTGCTTGATTTGATAATGTTGGCTCTGCTGTCCCACATTGGCACCTGCTTGGGCTCTACAGCATGTTGGGTATGATCATGCAAGAATAGTCAAAGAGAATGGGTAATATCCAGGACAAGGGGTGCCTGAGGCAAAATCAGGTAAGTGCCTCATGTCTAACAGATACAAAAGAGGGACTTTGTCTCTTCAGCTTCCGTCCTTACCCCATTCAGATCCTCTGAGCACACACCCATCTCTAGGCCTCACCTTTCTGGTGAGACACAGACTAACTAGTGTAGCCAGCTGCCTCCTGGCCGCCTCGAAGCCAGCCTGCCTCTCATTGGATCCGTCATGTCTTTGTCCTCAGATGTGTTTGTTACTCTTCTGTTTCCAGTCCTGATTCTTGTAACAGTGAGCTAATAAGTTTTGTCCCTATCCCTCTTAAAAATGGGAAGCTGGACATGCTGTTCTGTTTAAAACTCTCTGTGGCTCCCAATTGCTTCAGGAATCAAGCCTATGCACCTAGGGGCGCATTGGTGGTTCTTGAGAATCTGGTCCACAGTGCAGAGGGATCCAATTGGAGCCTCTCCAGGGGTCTCTCTGGGAGGATTCCCTCTGCACTGTGGAAGTGTCATTCCATTAGCAGCCTCACCTATTGCCTAATCCATAGAGCCTGGTCCATAGAAATTATTTAATAAAATTTTTTTTGATTGGCAAACTGAGTGGATGAGTGCTTGAGTATTACTCCTTACATTGCTTTTGTTATCTGTCGACACTGATGGATATGAGGGCACACAATACTGTGGACACCTCCACAACTTTTCCAAGAAGTCTCCTTGTGGAACATTGGCCCTGCCTTGCTGTCTCTGGCTAACTCATTCTCATCCTCTGAGACTTCGCTTGGATGGCGTCTTTTGTAAAGCGCTCCAGGTAAGGCTAACCTCTCTCTGTACTTCCGGAACATTTTATGTAAACCTTTTCTCAGCTTTTATTCCAAATTATCTTAAAGTGCTCCATTTGTGTTTCTGTCTGCTCCCTTGAAGAGCAGGCTCCTTGGGACAACAGCGGGCATGCAGCTCCGCACACGGTACATACACAAAATCTACTGAAGAACCAATTGGCACTAAGATTCTTCTTGTTCATTCAGGTTTGGGCCAGATCTCACATCTTCTGGGATACTGTCCCTACACCGTGCTGTTCATTAATCCTGTTAGAATTCCCATAATACTCAGTCCCCAAATCAGCAACTTCCAACTTCATCCTATACTGCTTTCTGCTATAGTTTTAGCAGCTTTGATGAGATATGACTGATACACAATAGTCTTAAAGTCCACGTTCTGATGTTTGGACGTATGTATGTACCCTGGCAACTGTCACCATTTTCAAGATATCATCCATAACTCTCTGCACCCCTTTTGCTTTTCTTTGTTGAACCCCTCCCTAAGCAGCCATTCACTGTAGAATCGTTTGCATTTACCAGAACTATATGTAACTGGAATCAAAATTATGTATTTTTTTTGTCTGCCTTCTTTCACTAAGCATAACTACCTGATATCCATGGTGTTGCTGGGCTCATTCCTTTGTCCTGCCAAGTAGTATTCCATTACATGGCTATCTTTTATATCTTTGTTTATTCATTCATCTGTTGGTGAACACTGGGTTGTTTACAGATTTTTAATCTATTGCAAATAACATTGCCGTGAACTGTTATGTACAAGTCTTTGTGTGGACATCACCTTTCACATCTCTCACATAAATGCCTTGGAATGGAATAGATGATCGTATGGTATGTGTGTGTTTAGCTTTTTAAGAAATGGTCAAACTGTTTTCATAATTGTCGTGGAATTTTATGTTCCCACCAACAGTGTTTGAGAGTTCTAGTTATTTCCATTCTCATCAGCCCTGAAGATGGGCAGATTAAAAACCCTCCACAGTGAAAATATGTGTAGAAGTATTTCATTGTGATTTTAATTTGCAATTCTTTTTTAGTTATACATGGACACAATACCTTATTTTATTTATTTACATGTGATTCTGAGGATCAAACCCAGTGCCTCACACGTGCTAGGTAAGCCCTCTACCACTGAGCCACAACCACAGCCCTTAATTTGCTATTCTTAATGACACATGGTGTCAAGTTTCTTTTTGTGTGCATATTTGCCATCCTTATGTCTTTGAATGGAGTCATCACACATTTCTTTCATTAACAACAACAACAACAAAATGTTGATTTTCTTGAGTTTTGCGTATTTCTTAGATATTTTGGATTTCAATCCTTTAGCAGATATATGGTTTACAAATATTTTCTCCCACCCTGTGATATGTCTTTTCATGTCTTTAATGTTGATTTATGAAGAAGTTTTTAATTTTAATAAAATCTGATTTTCTAATTGGATCATGATTTTAGCATTGAGTATAAGATATCTTTGCTTAACTCAAGGCCACAGAGATTTCTTCCTATTTTTTCTTTTGAAAAAGAAAAAATGATCTCCTTTGAATTAATTTTTATATTAGTACTAGGCATTGATCAAAACAAGTTTTTTTTTTTTTTTTTTTTTTTTTTTTTTTTTTTTGGCTCTTTTGTTTCTGGAAATCCATTTGTTCTGGAACCATGTGTTGGAAAGACAATCCTTTCTCTAGGATTACTGGTGCTTGCTTTTGCATCTTTGTTGAAAATCAGTTGTCTATATATCATATATACATGGGTCTATTTTGGGATTCTTTATACTGTTAACCTCAAAGTATTTGTCTGTCTTTGCACCAGTTGGTATGCTGGCTCAATTACTATGACTTTATAAATTCTTAAAATCAGATAGTGATGTTTCTCCAGTTTTTTTTCTTTTTCAAAGTTGTTTTGGCTTACTGTTTTTTAAAATGTATTATTTTGTTCTGTTTTTACAAAAGCATTGCAAAGCGGGAAGACTATCTTGCCCATCTGAAAATATTTTACAATAAATACTTATTCTTTTTCTCCCCGTGCTTTTATCTGATTTACATTTTACTGATAAATTCAGAAGTTTGGCATTTTTTTTCCAGTCTCTTTGAAACTTGTTCCTACCATTTTTTTTCCCCCAAAGTTTTTTGAGGAATTTTGAAGAGTGACAGTTTCCTTCAACTTCAGTTAATCATACATAAAGTGCTCACATACTGAAAAACAAGTCATTCTATATGTTGGGAGGCGTGCTTTCCTCGTATAAGGAGAAGAAAGAGAAAGAAAAAGCCACACGCATCACTGCACAATGCTGCAGAAGGTGTTTTCCTGAACTCTAGACAATGGCTGCTAATGGATCATTTGTGCTATGTACTGAAGGCTTTTCAATTTGCAACAAGAGAAATCATCTCTGATGATGCTTTACTCAGCCAAGTTCTCCAATCAGCCAAATTATAAACACTGAAACTTCAAGGAATGAGACCATCTTTGGAAGGACCGAAAGTCTGTTTGGCAGCTTGACTACTGAATAGCATGTGGAGCAAGCTGAGAAATTGTTAGAAAGGTGCAAATGTATACAGGGTCCATTATTCCCTCTGTTCAGATAGTCCAGTTCTTTCTTCATCCTGGAATAAGCAGATTTAATGCTTCCTTGGTAATGCACGGACATTGTGCCTCTTGTGACACCTCTGTCCCAACCTACCAGTTCAGATTCCAGATAAAGGATTTGACATGTGAAGGTTCCCAGAGCCTTGCAGGTGTTAAAGCATCTTTTCCTACTCCTTCCTGCCACCAAATTGAAATCACGATAACCAATTCAAGGAAGCAGTTTAGGAGCAGAAATGCTTCTTCCCATTAAGACTCGAATGGAAATAAGACAGCTGGGAAAATAGCTTTGTTCAGAGCCAAGGCAAAGATGGGTGAACCAGGATCTCGCATCAATCACGCTACCCACAGATGTGTGTTAAACACCTCTGGAAATGTCTCTGAAGGTTGAATCTTGCAGGTGGCTGGTGGTCCTGTCCTGATCTTTCACTCTTCTGTGAAACAATGCCATGATCATCATGAATGCCAAAGCCTTTTCTAGTTCTGAAAAATCAGAGAAGCTCTGTTATGAATCTGTTTTCCTTATCTCTACTCCATTGGAATCTGTTCAGTGATAGGACTGAGGGATCCCTGTACTCCTTAGTAACACTTGGAGGCACTTGGAGAAGCCCTATGCCCTAAAGGAGATGAAGGCTCTTTCAGAACGATGAGAATCTGGAAGATTATGGATTATTGAATAATGGTGATTTACCGTCCCAGAATAGGCACAGTAGGTTTAAAGAAAACCCACCTGTAGCTCACCCTGAAGGAAGGTGCAAAGAAATAATTTCACAACAAAGATAACAAATGTGCACGGGCACCAGCCAGGGCTCATGCTTCACACACAGACTTTGCCTGCACCATCATGGAACTTAGGTCTGCTGGAGAGACAGAAAAATAAATGTGGAGTTGCAAACTGTTGATAAGAACTTTAAGGACAAAATACAGGTGGGGGCGGGGGGAGGGAGACAGGGCTCTGACCCAGTCTGCAGGGTCCTGGTTGCTCTGCTGGTGTGTCTTCCTGTTTCGTCTCTGCACCTCTACTTAACCTTTGAACCTTATGTATACTTTGCTTCTCAAAAGAAGTTTCCTCGAAACTCCCTGGATTAGTCAAGTGTCGTTACACACACTCATAGTAGCAGATGTCCTATGTCATGGCATGTTTATTACTCTAGTTTACTATTTTTACTTATTATATTTATTTTTTTTAATTTTTTAAACATTTAAAAATATTTTCATATTTGTATCTTATGTTGAGATTTATACTAAGATTGACTACCTTAGCTCTTGTACTGAGCCCCAAGCCCTTGACTGTATGGTTGAATTGAGGAATGAAAGAAAGATGAGTCTCGTAAAGGAGATGGGTTTTCCTAGCAGAGGGACACTACACATGGGACTGACTGAAATCTTCTATCATTAGAAAGGAGAGAGACCAACAGTGAGGGGGAACACTGGAAAAACCCAGTTAAAATCCTTATCAGACCAGAGGTTTACAATAATCCTATTAGTAGCAGCTACTACTGTTCACCTAGGCCAAAGTTCGTCCTATGGCTTTACACATATTTACTCATCTAATGATTGTAGCCTCCAATTACTACCTTTGGGATGAGGGATGTGGGCAGGGAAGCTAAGTAACTTACATGCGAGATCAGAGTTCAGTGACTTACATTCGTACTTACACTTGGAGACAAGCAGTTCTGACTCTGGAATTTGTGTTCTCAGATTTTGGGCTATTTTTCTCCTGCTTATCTCTTCCTAGGGTTGTTGGATTATTACTGACGTTTAGGATCCTGAAAAATCAAAGGAAATCTGAGCTTATGCAGAAAAGACTCAAACTTCAACACAAGATAATTTTTAATTTTTTTTTTTCTGGAAGAACACAAACAGGAACGTGATGAATTTGCACTAATCAAAATGGTAGGTTAATATAAAGGTGCACTTAACAGGTTGGCTCTGCATCAATCAGCTAATCAATAAATAAAGGGCTGTCAAGTAGCAATCTGCAAAGTTCCAAGAATAGTCCAAGGAAGGAATGTGGGTTATGTCAGATGTCAGGTAGTTTGAATCTTAGATTACATTTTTAATTATTTATTTTTTGAGCTGGAGAGCTTTGCACATTGCAGGCATGTGCTCTACCACTAAGAGACACACCAGCCCCAGAAGACATTAACAGTGAGTGCTATTGATGTTAACCCAGAATTCTTGTGAATATCACCAAGTATCTGTTTGTTTGTTTGTTTTCTTTTTCATACCCAGCAAATGAACTCAACAGAAACCCACAAGCCCAACTCTGTGCTAGGACCATTCAGGGGATGGACAGAAATGATATATATATAGCTCAGAGCCAGAATGCTTACAGGTTATCTGGGAGTAATGTACAGTTAAAAAAGAGAAAAATATACCACTCAAATTTCTTACGTTGAACCAATTCAATGAGTACAATTTTTGACATGTATAAAGTAATTCATCAGATCTTTTTTTAAATTTTTTTACTTTTTAGTTATAGGTGAACATAATATCTTCATTTTATTTTTACGTGGTGCTGAGGATCGAACCCAGTGCCTCACGCATGGTAGGCAAGCGCTCTACCTCTGAGCCACAATCCCAGCCCTCATCAGATCTTAATGCTCTAAATCTTCCTGGCTGCAGTCATTAATCTCCCAAAAGTATTAATTTTTCTGTGGATTATTCTTCAAAATATCTGTGAGACTCCACAGGGATGCTTCGTTACTGGTACCCCTTCCTCCTACCATTCATTTGTGAATGCAAAATGGAGATTTCTCTCAAAACATCTCAGGACAGGGGTTTGGAGATGGGTTGTCTAATATCACATTGAGCCCTTTCCACAACCGTGTAGGCCTTCTGCTCACACATAAGAGTTACGTCTTTTTTCTCACATTCCTTTTCAATACAGAGTTTGGATTTGAAACATCAACCTATTATTAAAACAAATGGTTGTTGTTCCTAATAAACTTCTTCAATATTAACTTGTTAATGTTTGACATCAATGGAACAAAATCTATCTTGGGAAGTTTGACTTTCTTTTTTTTTTTTTCAATAATTATTCATGAAAACATTAAACAAATACAAAAAGAACTTATTGTGAGCCAGTGATGAAGCGCTACAAATACAGAAATGGACAAAGAATCAAGAAAAAGCATTCCTGATCTTATTCTAGATGAGGAATTTAAGGTAAGTTTGCTGGTATTCTGGTCATGAAGCCATGGTGTGTCTTTGGTTTTGATGACCTCAATGACAGTAACAGGTACAGTGGTGTCTTATGGTTTTAAACTCTTAAGTCCTACCCTATATGAGGGAAACTGAGCAAGTTAGAGTTAGCTTGGTGGTACTCAGGCCACAAAGCTACAGAATGGTTTTAAAGTCTTGATGGTCTCCATTGCCATAAAGGGTAATGCTGGTACCTTTTGATTTTCAACTCTAAGATCCACAGGGGAAGACTCCTGCTCAAATTTTCCTACAACTAGATATAACCAGTGTTTAACACCACCTCTATCATTTATTAAGGTGGTCAATAAGTACTGGACAATGTGAGTAAAACTGGAAAAGCATAAATATTTTTGAAGCCATGGGATAAAAGAAGTTGAGGGGCTGGGGATGTGGCTCAAGTGGTAGCGCGCTTGCCTACCATGTGTGAGGCAAAGGGTTCGATTCTCAGCACCACATAAAACTAATATATATATATATATATATATATATATATAAAGAAGTTGAGGAGTCACAAAAGTTCAGTGCTTTGATATTTAGAGGCTAGACAAGTGTCAAGTAGTCTATACTTATCACATTGCTTTTGATATTTTGGTACAAGTCTTTGATATAAATATCAGTATTTGGGAGCTAGGGGCAATCTTCGAGTCTAGAGTAGTGAAGTGTCAGCTCTTTATTCTTGAGTGCCTCCCTTAACAATATATTTTTATTACAGTGTCTGTTATTGTGGATGAATTTGACCATGATTGCGGTTATTGTCCAGGCTAATGGTACTTATAAAATTCAGTTGTATGAAACTCAGACCTTATTTTAGATGGTATGTTAGAAGAGAAAAAAAAAAAAAAACAAAGCTCTTTCTTGAGCATTTTTCATCTGGAGATGAATCATAGGCAATTAACAGGAACAATTCTAATTAACTGACATAATTAAAAAACTAATAATGTTTAACATTATTGTTTTATACAATGACATTAGCTTTAACAGCCTAGCAACACATCAAGGCCTCATTTCCATAGTCACAGAGTATGTTATTTATCCCAAGTTTCTCTGGTAACCAGTTTGACAATAGTAACAGCAATGTGAGTTCCTAAATTGTTTTGCCATATAGCTTCATAATTTATGCCATTGGCAGTAATTGTAATGTCTATATAATTTCCTTTTAATTATCAACTAATGAAATTTACATTCATTTGGGTAAAACAAATATTCACACTCAACTTCCAATCACCTGTCCACACTTCCATTTAATTTACTCAAGTTTGGTGCCTTTTATTTATATTTTTAATATCAAACTGTGAGAGGAATATTAACATTTATTTTCTGATTAGTGTTTAGGGAAATATTGATTATACAGCTCTTCTCCCTTCTTCGCCTTTAAATTTTCAGTGTGTGATTTTTTTTTTAATCCAAGAAGATACATACTACCTAGTTTTTTCACATTAAACTCCAAGGAGTTTAAGTGGAATTAATTTAGTAAACTTTAATTGCAGAATAATCTCTGCCTGTTCCCTTATCTCTTGATTTATTACAGGCATTTATTTCTACTTTGAAAAATTCTCATCAGTTTCCCAGGGAATTAATTTAGATTTCTAAAAAGAAAAAAAAAAAACACCCAAATTGCATCTAAATTCAAATTAAGATGCTAATTACAATAATTATTTCATCACATTATATAGAAACTTTGTACATATGAGTATAGCAATTTTGAGGTAAAAAAGTGTTAGTTTTTCACAATCTGAATTCTTGCAACTTTTGAAGAGATGAATTTCTTAATTAGTTGTATACAAAGACCCTGCCCCCAAAAGAAGTTATGCTGAATGCCAGTCAAGTGCTAATTTGAAAAATTGATAATAAATTGCCTTTATAAGTGAGCTGAGTGTCAATATTAATCCACCAAAGCAAGATGAGCCTTTGATTAGTAAACTATGGGGGTCGATCATTAGGAGGCTTGAACAGTGTCCTTTGGACCAGAGAGATCCACATTCATGAACTGTGCTGATCCAAATGGGGAAAAAATTATTCAGAAAGTGATTATAACTTTTTTTATTATTAAAAAGGAGAACACATTAGGAAGAGGATGATTTTACTCTGCACCTGAGCCCAGATCACCTGGGGTGGTAACTTCTGCATGCACCCAGGTCATTGGAAAGGAACAGGTTCCACAATCAAGATTTATATTCCAGGAAAGAAACTACTGGAAGAGTGAAGGGAAGGGAATGTGCATCTTAGTGTTTTGGGGAAGAAGGATTTTCTAATTGTTCTGGCTTGGTACTTTGGGGAAGCAAATGAGAATTTTTTTTCTTTGTTTTTGGTTTTGTTCTTTTTTTTTTTTTTTTCCCAGATGAATCCAGACTATTTCTCCCTGTACCTTGTAAATGGAAAGTTGGTGCCTACCCATAGATAATGCACATGCACTATTCGTGGTATATTCCCATGCATTATTTCAGGGTTTTTTTTGGTAAGCTGAAAACAAATATGTTTCTTTTTAACATAAATGTACAATGTGCTGATTTGGGAGCACTCCTCATTTGATGTTTTGAAAAGCCTCCTAAAAATTGGATTGGGGGGACTTGAATTTTGCTAAGATGTTAGAGAGTCTGCTTCATGGTGTTTGGAATAACCATTGGAATAAATGGGTCAGATGCTTACTGCGCCTGGGCCCCTGGGAAAGCCACTTTACTCCTCTGATCTTTGATTTCTTATTGTTAAAAATGGGGATGAATAATAATCTGTGCTTCTTCAGGGTTCATACAGAAGTAAATGAAATCACCAAGACAAAGTGATTTCTAAATTGTCAAGTCTGTGCAACTATAAGACACTCCTAGACTTATTCTGTTCTGGTCTTCAGAAGAAAACAGAACTGATTTTAAAGCAAATTTCAATTTGTGCAAAGTTAGCATCTTTAAATGAACATTAAAATAGATGCTTTCTTAAAGTAAATATATATCATTGATTACTGAAGACTTTTACAAATACAAATTATGACTTCCCAATTTTCTCAATTTTGGATTTTAATATATCAACTATTTTACTTTATACTTTTTGCATTGTCTCTGATAGATCTTAGCATTCATATTGTTAAAATGTTAAAGGTTTCTTCATTCAGCTGATTTTACCAGAGGCTGACACCATAGTCTAGACATTTTTGGCAGTGATTAATAAATAGGCATATACTATTGCTTCGTGAGGTCACTAAAATATAACTCTAAAGAATCCCCAAATATTCTTTGATAAATCTCTAGATGCTCATGTTGCAAACCCACTTCTTGATCCTTCACCTGAAGAAATTTCCTTCCAATTTAGACAAGCAAAAACAACACATTCATTTAATGTGAAAAATGAATCACCACTTGTTAAAACTGAAACATAGACAATGAATGGAATGTCTATATCTTGATTATTATGTAAACAATTGTTTTAATCTTTCATATAGCCAAGTAAGATTGCATTGGTCAATGTAGATTTTCAGGATTTCCATTTGGCCCTTAGTTTACTTATGATATATTCCTTTTACTATATGAACTGCATGACTTTTTAGAAAAGACACTATCAGAACTGTTGCTTCTTTTTGTCATCCACAGTTTGCAATATATTCCTACACAAAAATGTTAACCAATATCAACAATGCTTGATAACTCCTTGAAAGGTGACAAAGAGGTATTTTATACAGAGTTCTTCTCCTCAGGTGTTTATATAAGATTTAGGAAATTATCTTTAAAAGTTTAAAATATACAAGATATTTTATGGTCAGTGTGAAATGAATGGTAGAGATGTAGTCTTAAAGGAAAATTCCAGAGAGTTTGGTTTGAAACCCAAACATCAGTGTTGGTGCATCTTCAGGGAGGATGTCCTTGCTGAGAGCACAGGATGCCAGAATGTGAAGCCGTCTATCACCTTTATTAACTCTATGACCTTGGGAATTCACTTCCTCTGGGTCTCAGTTGTCTTATCTGTAAATGAGACTAATTAAGAACCTATTTCGTAAGATAGCATTTTTTACATTATTATTTTTTTCATGTGTATTATTTTCATCTACTATTACTTAAATTTTCCAGATGGGGGAACTTAGGCATAGTTAAATTTCATGCTGTGGATATAAACCAACCTCTTAAATCCCATGCTAACTTGCTTTTCAGTCACTCTCTATAGATGAATGCTTAGACTCTCTCTGAAAAAAAACCTGAATTTTGAATTTTAGCACAAGGTGCTAAGTGTCTCCCTGAGTTATTACTGAGACTTGAACATCTGAGATTCATGAATGAAACTCAACAATGGAAGGAGCTCTCAATTAAGTGGGAAAATAAGTTTTGATGCATGAAAATGCATGGTAAGTCAAATTGATTCATACTTTAAAGGGGAGTTTAAAATGACAAGAAAAAAATGTCAAAAGATCATTCTTGACAAGTTGACTTAAGTGTTCAGTAGTAATTACTATACCAGCAATTAAAAGAGAAACCAGGAGAAACTCTCAGTTCCTAGACTTAAGGTGCATAATACAACATCCAAGAGATTGTGCTATCTCTGTTAAGTTCAACCAGGAATAATAGAACAAACCAAAGTAATAGTGACTTATGCAAAATAGAAGTTTACCTCCTTGTCACATCAAGAATTTCTGTGGTCCAGGGCTGGTGTAGCAGGACATGGTATCAAGATTACTTCTGTCTTGTCCTTCCATCTGTGACTTTAATTTGCAAGGATCTTATGGGTCATAGTTGTTGCTGGAGCTACAGTTACTAAGTTCATATTCCAACCAACAGGAAGGAAAAGAGAGGATGGAGAAGAAGGATACGTCTTCAGCCTTGGAGGATGTTCCTTGGTGCCTCTGTTGTATTGACCAGGAATTAGCCTCCTGACTCAATGGGTTGCAAAGAAATTCGGAAATTTAATCACTTAAATGTGAGAAAAGTAGGGAAGACACGGGGCAGACTCTAAAACACAACCTCATCAAGAGCCTTTCGTGAGCAGGAGCCTGTACTTCCTGTGACCGGCTGACCCATACCCTGGGAAGAGTCAAAGGCAAGAAGATGGATGAAGACTGGTGACGCCCACCTGGCTGAGTAGTGAAATGGCTTCATGGAACTGAGTAGACATCACCGCATCTTTATGAGCCCTTCGCACTGAGGACATCAGTCTCTGGCAGTGAGGTTCCATAAGAGACAAACTGATGAAGTATCCCTAAATAAGCTTTTTTACAAGCAACAAACTGGGATCTTTAGCTTTATGGAAGGAGAGGGAGTCTACTCCATTCTTAAAACTTAAACACGTCCCACTGAGAAAGCTCTTGGATTGTAAAAGAGAGAAAAGAAAGGTGTGTCTGAACTGGTCCAAATGAGAGTATTTAAGGTGCGTCTGAGGCCGTACTTAGGTCTGTGATTCAATAAGAGATGGATTTTATGAGCAGTCTGTGGACCAAAAGGAATCCCAGATCCAAACTTGTAGTTTCTGTTTTGTTTTACTGACATTCTGTATGATCCTGAAAGATTACGTTCTCAAGGTGTCATTTTCCTCTTCTGCAAACGAGAAACCAAAATTAGTACCCTATTTCTTTCCTCACCAGGGAGAAAACTAATTAGAATAAAGCTGGGGCAATTATTTGAGATCTGTAGAGAAAGGCAAAAGCAATTTCTTACAGGGAAGATCATAATTATTAATCTATGTATTTTTTTTTCTCCACCTAGAATGCTCTTCCCATCCCTCTCTGCCATTTTATTTTCCAAGACGGCTTCACTGATACCCACCCAGCTAAATGTGGATGCGCCTTTTCCTTTCTTAAAACTCTGGTGCTACTTTTGGATGCATTTGTACCTTTAACGTGGTTTAGATGACCTCACCGTGGTCAGCAGCTCTTGGAGGCTTGGTTTATCCCCACTACCTCCTGGTGAGCTCAGTGGATTAGCACTCAGACTGTGAGATCAGATTAACAGCTGGGTTCAACCTGCATCTCTGACATTTGCTAATTTTGTAAACCGTAGTGATTTAACCTCTTAATCCTCAGTCTCCCGAACTATAAAGTAGATACTATGATACCCATTTCATGGGACTTTTATGATATTTAATCAAAATCACCTTTATATATCCAACTAGAGAGGAAGAATCTAATAAATGATGACATTGTCATTTTAGGAAAATAATGAAAGATAGAGAATTTTTTAAAATTTATGTATCATCTGAGACTTAAATGTCAGTTGGACAAGTGGGTAATAGAAATGTTTAGCATGCCTTATGAAGAGTGGGTACTAATTACAATGTCATAAAGATTGAAAATAATGGGGCTGAAATTTGAATCTGGACTGTTGTCTTCAGAGAGATCACAAATAGTTACCACCCTTTTCCTTCAGACTCCTGAGGTTCTTAAAGTCACACATGGGTACCTCTAAGGACTCATAGGATGCTCATGAGACGATGTGAGGATTGCCAGGTCACTTATGATTTCTCATGATATCTTCTCTGTATTTTGATATGGACTTCAAACACTGGGCTGTGCCACTTGAACTTGAACCAACTTTGGGACTTTGGAGCCTGACATGGTGCTTGGAGCTCATCAAAATGACAGGGCTGTGATTTTCATAATACACAGGGAGAGCTCTGTCCTTCAGCTCATGGTACCCTGCACTGCTGCCAGTAGAAATTCCACCCTGGCCTGCATCTGAGAAATGTCTTCTCAACAGTGATCATGTGGCAATGTCCTCATCCTACTGGAATTCCTCATCCACCTACCAGAATTCCTGCACACACTGGAGTATTTTATCTTTGTCTGAATACTTTCTTTGCTCACAAGGAGAAATCGAGAATGTTAATGCCATATCATTTTGCTGTTGGCCAAAACTACTTTGGAATTCTTCTATTGGAATAACAAAGCCAGGACACAAACTTTTACACAATCAAAAGATGCAAGCTGTTTTAGAATTGGGTTTCCAGTTGTAGAGAAGTTGTTCAAGATCACTAGGAGCTAAGGTTAGGAGATAATGTAAGTTAACAGGAGGGGTAACACATTTAACTAGTGAGGATAAAATCATGCCATCCTCCTGGGATGTTCTTGAGGCATTTGAGGACTGTTTTCAAAGAGGAGTTAGTAAAACTCTTTTAGGAAATGATTCCACCACAGAAATGATGGTATGTGGGTCTCCTAGAGTGATGAATTTGAGGGGAATGAAACAAACAAACACAAAATGAACAAAATTGGAAGTTCATTAAAAATTGACCCCAAGACTTGATAAGAACAATTTTAGAGAAGAAAAGTTTATTTGGGGCTCAGGGTTTCAGAGGTCTCAGTCCATAGATGGCTGAATCCATTGCTTTGGGTCAGAGGTGAGATATCACACCATGGTTGAAGGGTGTGGAGGAGGAAAGCAGCTCAGCACTTGTCAATTAGGAAGCACAGAGAGCTTCACTCACAAAGGGCAGAATATAAACCTCAAGGTCATGTTCCCAGTGACCCACCTCCTCCAGTCACACCCTCCCCTTCAGTTACCACCGGGTTAATCCCTATCAGTGGATGAATTTGCTGGATGGGTTACAACTTTCATCATCTAATCATTTCACCTCTGAACTTTCTTGCATTGTCTCAGATATGAGCTTTTGAGAGATACCTGACAGCTAAACCGTAATAAGAGTTATGTTTCTTTCTTTTCAATTCTTTATCAAATCAGTAATTGACCCTCTTTCTACAATGGGACTAATTTCGGTACTTTTAAACATACATTGTAGAGCAAAAATATCACACCCAAACCGGGACCAGCACATTTTTCATTCTGCTGTCATTCTCTATCTGCAGGGTGTTAAACGTCACTCATGTTCTACCTGTTTCAGTCACTGGCTTAAAATAATCTCTTTCTAAAATTCAAAGCCATCCAATGGGGGAGGGGGGCGCAGATAGAAGGGAAGCTGCTTGAAATGGAAGTGTATTTTTTGACCATTTTTCTTATCCTCTCAAAGCAGAAATAATTGACTTTCATGGAAGTCCCTAGAATGAGGCCAACATGCACCTCTGGAATTTATAGCCACAACAAAATTTAGAAGCAGAATTGTGAATCTCAGTGGTTCAGGAGGCTGAGGCAAGAAGATTGCAAGTTCAAAGCTAGCCTCAGCAACTTAGCAAGGCCCTAGGTAACTTAGTGAGACCCTGTCTTAAAATAAAAAAAAAAAAGGCTGGGGATGTGGCTCAGTGGTTAAGAGCTCTTTGGTTCAATCCCTGATTTAAAAAAAAAGCATAATTTTGAATAGAAAAGATTCCTTAAAGGAATTTTGCAATCATTATATGCTCTTGTTGCAACATCTGATATTTATCTAGAGAACTCTCTACTTTCTTAATATCACGGACTTAATAATATGAACTGGATTTGTTAATTATATATTTTTATTTCTGTAGGACAGTGGAAAAATCATTATATCATGAGTGTGAGTGGACATTAAGCTTAGGGAAATTTGAATGAAGGTCTCCTTGATTTCAGCACTTCTCCAACTTTAATGGACACAAGAATCATAGGAGCCAGTTGAACTGGAAATTCTGATTGGCCAGATTTGGATGAAGCCTTAGTTTTGCATTTCTATCACAGTCCCCTAGGTTGCAGATGCTGCTGGTCTGAGGGCTATACTTTGAGCAGAAAAATCTCAGAAAACATTCCTTTCCAAAGAGCCTATATTTAAAATAAATAACAATTAAGAGGCATAATCTCTCAATTACAAGCTTGACACAGTCTTGCTGTGATTCATGAGTTCTGAAGAGTCCAGTTCTGGAAGTCATTAGGAAACTCAATACAACAATGTGCTCTGGTCCATGTGTATAGCACGTGTGATCAATTAGTGGTGGATTGGAACAGGCATGGTCTGATTGGTGCGTGGCCTGGGGAGTGAGCCTTTGTAGTTATTTCAGGTGTAAGTATATGCAGTTTTTAAAACAATAAGCATCAGGGTGTGTGGTTTGAAGATTCTGAAATTCAGGGGCATATGGTATGTTTAAGTGAGCACATAAATTTCTAATTCAAGGGAGAAAAAGGAACACTTTGGGTTCAATTAGGAAAGTTGTTAAAAGCAAGAACCCTGACAGATACATTGCTTTCATGTCAATTCTTCAACAAAAATAGAGACTTAGGCATGCTGAAGATCAAGGTGGTTATAAAAACAACACAAAGCATGAAACCAAGAAATCCCCTTGGGGAGATCTTCAGGGTTTTTTCTACACTTGCTTTTGCCCTTAATTCTGTCTTAGAGAATGTCTGAGCTTGACTTGCACTGCCTAGACCTTGTATCCAATTGTGTTCCTTCAGATCAGAGGAACTAATCTAATTAATCCTTGATCATGTCTTGAAGAATTGTCGACATGGGTGATTATGGCCAGATGCTTTGGACCCACAGATGCAAGAAAGCATGCAGTGCACACACTATTGAATGACATCAGAGAGGTGTTTTCATGTGTGTTTTAAGAAGAACAAAGTCACACACAGCCTGTGATGAGAGTAAGGTTTTTAATCAACGTAGAACTGATAGTTGTTGTTAATTTCTACTGACACATAGTCTCTAAAGATGTTCACGTTGACAAAGAAGTCGTATTCTGTCCATTCTTTGATAAAACACCTTATACATCTCTTAATTTAGACAGTTTATGTTTTGTTGAACCCCAGTTGTATTCAGTATTTTGAAAATAGGAGTTCCATTTTCAATTGTGTTTGGGAAATATTGCAGACAAAATGTTTCTCATGGAAGTTCATGATGTACTGTAGGCACGTAAAGGTGGAGCTGTCCTGGGTTGTAGACACCTGCTTATCCTTTTTCCTCATGGTGGTAAATTATTAACATCCTATGCAATATCTTTGAAAAGGAGATGCTGATCAAGCTTTTTATATATCAACAGGAATATTTTAAATGACTAAATCTGTGTCACTTCTGCTAACCATTTGACTGTAGTCATGTAATGTTAATTGTATAGAGTCCAGGGAATTTTGGTGTGAGAGAAAGACTGGTAGAAAATGCTATGAAACTGAAAGCTAATTCCAAATCTACTCAGTAATAGAATACAGTCATAATTTCCGATCTCCAGGATATGGTTATAAAACGTTGATCTCTTGTGGGTGTTTTATGGGCTCTTTCAGATAAGAGATCCTAAGACGAAGTGCTGGAGTGAAGGACCAAGAATACAATTAAATTCTTCCTATAGAGATGCAATGTATATGCTTTTATTAATTGTTTGACTGAAAATGATTATAGAGTAGCATTTTTATGGGCCTTGAATTATGCTGAATGCTTTGGAGAATAAAAGGGAAAATTTCCTGGCCTTGAAGAATTGGCAACATAATTAGAGACACAAGACCACCTCCCTTGAAGAGTCAAATAAAAACAAGGACCATATCTCTTACAGGATGACAATCCACACTGTGGCAATGGATATTTAGGGAGGAATGTTGCAGGCTCCTGGAGGCTGAGACTTGTTCTGGTTCCTTCCTTGACCCTCTTGGCCTACCATAGAGTTTTGTTGAGCTGCACTGCAATAGATTGTTGGCCTGAGCAGTCTAGCAGAGCTTCACAGAGGACAGCCGGCTTGAGAACAACCTCTTCTGCTGAACCTGTGGGCTCAAATGATTTTCCTGAATTAGGGTGGAATACCAGTTGCCTCAAATAAAAGGAATTGATGCGCAGAGAAGCTGGAGGGTCTGATATCTGGGATGAAAGCATCTCCAAGCTAAGACTAGTAAAGCCACAGCTTTCAACAGAGGAGCCTGCCCTGAGAGACAAGGGTGTACTCTCTAAGAAGGGTGCCACCTCTCCTGCCACTCACGGATGGCTCCTATGACAACCGAAGCCATCTGATCCCCGGAGTGGAGTAAGTTCCTTCTGTGCACAGTGGAAGAAGGCCCCAGAGCAATGCTTGCCCTCTCCCCTCAGGCAGTATGCATGCAGCACCCTCTTCCAGAACTGTGGATCTTGTCACTCTTGAAACACTGACCCTGGGTTCCCCAGAGGGTCGGTCCTTCATGTTCCACGGAAATCATACATCCTCCGCGAATGCATCTCTCTTACAGAAGTTCTAAACAATTTTCTCCAAAAGGCAACAAGAAATATCTTTCCTTTTTTCCCTGTGGATTTAAAGGTTTTTGTTTGTTTGTTTTTTTGCTCCCACTGCATTTATTTCTAGAACTTAGGACTAATTACAGAAGTGATCGATTGACAGAGAGGGAAAGAGAAAAACGAAGACTCTTTGGGGCCTTAGTGAACAATATCCAATCGCTTATAAACTGAACGAAATAATCTGTTACTTGGGGAATAATTGGGTTTTTGTCAGTTGTCTCTTGCTCATTACTTTTATACAGGTGTTCCCATCCCACCATTTCCATCTGCTGGTTGTGATGCCTTTGACTATACTTGTTCAGCACTTTGAAAGTTAAGGGTCCACAGAGAAGACGCTGGTGAATGCATGATGGGCAAGAACAGGACTGCAGAAGGCAACACTGTCCATGGGCTTTGCTATGGTTCGGGGGACTTGGTGCTTTCCTTTGATCCCCAGCCTCTTGGAGCCTTGCTGTCCCTGTGACTGGCTGTGTAGTCTTTGTTGGTCTGCTTAACCTCTCTGTGTTCCCTTTCATGACAGTGAGCTTTGAGTGATACTGTTTACTAATTTGTAACAGGTTTTGTGATCCCCAGATGCTGTAAATTGCTTGTTATTAACAATAATTGCCTACAGATTTTTATCAACCATTTACATGAAGAATCATTGCAATATGAGGTTAAATTATAATATGCGACTAGTCAATCAGTGTTGAACAGTAGGTTGCTGAGCTGCCACACTTTGGCTGCTCAGAGCAAGCATTCTCCTCTTCATCCTCCTGCTATTTCTGATTCTGCCTTGCTGCTGGCTTGACATTAGGGAATAAAAATCTCCTTGACAAGACTTTCTGTACGTGTGCATTGTGCCATAGTGGTTTGAAAACCGCAAGTGTCTCCCTTTCCTGAATGGGTGATGGACACATTCCTATATAGGTTGTGTGCAGCTGTGTAGAGACGCTATCGGAATTCTTGTGAACAAAGAAAGCTCTGTGATGAAACACAGCTTAAAGGAACGGCATCAAGCAAGAGAAAACCTGCATGAATTTACGAAAAGCAGAGGCTGTACAAACTGCATGTCAGCTGAGAACAAGGTAAACAAATCCAACTCCTGTAGGATCTGTAAACTAAAGAGACAGCAGAGAGTGAGTTCAAATGCACACAGTGCTGACCTTCCTTGAAGACAACGTGATAGATAAGAGTGACACAGGGGGGTGAAAGCTCAGCCACATGTTGGTGGAGCTGCACAGACTAGGGCCCTCTGTGACCACTTGCCCCCAGCTCCACTATCCCGACACACCAGCTCCCGGTCCCGTGAGACCAGCACCTTGGCCCATGAGACTGCATCTTGACAGCACTTCAACCCTCGAGACCTGCACTTGAACTTGCAAGACTCTGGAACCATTACCACACTTTGGGCAGTTGGTGTTTCTTCTACCAAAGGTTAAAAAAAAATATAAACAGAGATATGAAAAATTGTGGTATATATGTGCAATAAGAATTGTAGTGCATTCTGGTGTGATTTTTTTAATTAATGAAAAAAAGAAAACAAATTTAATTTGGAAGCAAATGAGTCTTCTGCCCTAAATACCACTGTCCCACAATGATTGTTGCTCATCTGAAACTCTTAAAGCATTGGCTAAAGTTATGGATAATGAGATACAAGGGGGTGGGGTGGGTGTATATGTCCAATATCCACAAGAAGAAATTGAGTCTTGCAAATTTTAAGGCCAGCCTTCTTCTAATACTTCTGTAGCAAATCAGTGCTTTTCCATGCACCTTACGTCTTTTGGTCCTCAGTGACAAAATGTTTGCCAACTTGTAGAATAATAAAAAGTAAAAGTTACAGGATGTTGAATTTCACAACTCAAGCTCCAGGAGAAAAACACAGTGAAGCAGCAGGCAGTATTAGAATTGTGTTAGAAACGTCTACAAATGAACTCTTTGCGGTTCATGTGTATCTTGAGGACATTTCTGTTTGTGTTTTGAGAGACTTCTTGAGAACAATGGCCTTGCTGCTTTCGGCTGGGACGTCCCAGCAGCCTCCAAGAATAGCATTAAATGATGAACATGTTTAAAACGAAAAGAAAAGAATAGCAGATATGACTACAGAGATGTTCTTCTGGACCTGAGATGTAGAGGCCACAGGTTGACAAAAGAGTTGGGTAATTATTCAGTATTTCACTTTCCCCGGAATGGTGCAAAATGGGAGCTATGTGAGAAGTGAATTTGGGGATAAATAACGCTGGCACGGAATTTCACACCATCTGCAGACATGGCAGAAACGAGCAAGGGAAGCCAATGAGCTATGAGTGACGGAGATTAATCTTCAAAATCACAAAGGCGTGTAGTTCCGTTTGGAATTTCGGCAACGATGCTGAGTGCCACAGCTCTGCAACATTTTTTTTTTTTTTGAAGCAATGAAGATATTTATCAGTTTCGATGCTCAGGTGACTTCTGTGTCCTGGAATTGTTGATGCTGTGGAATCAAAAAGAATATAAGAGAAAGAAGTTTACTTTTAAAATTAGGAGAGGCAGCAAGATAAATATGTTCCATGCGTTATTTAAAACAATTCAGCACATTCTGCTTCTCTAGGTGACATATGGATTCCCTATTTGGGAGGAGTGGCCATATATATAACTCTTAGTTGGAGAGGGGATACTTAAAAATTAAAATTTTTGGAATAATTATGTATTAAGTAATGTATTTGTTTTTATAAAATGCATCTAGGATTATTAAATCATTCTATTGAAAATTCATTTCAAAAGTAAAATTTTTCCAAACATAAAAGAAGACATACCTATTTCTATTTAAAGTAAAATAAAAAGTTATTACATTGATGATCTGAAACATCAAAAGTTATAAAAACAATACCTAAGCTTGCTAAGTACACTGTATATATATGAATCCATTTCATACCCTTATCTGTTTCTAATACTATTTGGCATTTTCCCCCAAAATTAATTTTTTCAACATGGTCTTATTAAGATTTTTATCATAAAATTGCCTACAGTCTCACTCTAAGTGTAGTTTATTGTTAATAAATGTGAAATTATTAGCATCTTTAACATACTCATCTGCATATCAAAAAACTTTAAATTGAATAAAATTCTTTATTTAAGCAAAAGCAAAAAAGAAGAGAGTGAGAAAGGGGTTGCTGGGGAGGTATTTCTGGAAAATTTTGCAATTTTTTTTCTCTTTGACCAGGAAATCAACAGATTTTATTATAAAACTACCAAATGCAAAAACTAAAAATGCAAACACACAAAACCCTAAGCCATAAAAGAAGCACAAACCATGGTCTCTTATCTTGAGACTCTTATAACTTGACTGATGGAATAAGACAGGCACCCAAAGAGGAAAGTGGAGTTCAGCTCCCCCTTTACCTTATGGACCAGCTGATTTCACAAAGATGCACATCCTGAATGCAGAGGAGCCTCTTGGGGGAGATGCTACTGCAGAGCCTGCACTTCCAGAGGTGCACTGTCATCCCCAGGAGTCCAGGGCCTGGTCTGGTGCATCACTTTATCTCCAGTATCTGCCAGGAGTCTCTGCTTTGTAATGGATGATTAATGCGTATCTGCCAAATGAATAAGTCAATCAATTAAATGAAAGGCAAACGGGAGTCTAGTAAATGGTTTGGGATGTGTGCTCAGATGACAAAGATTTCTTTTTCCATAAGCTGGAATGGGTTTGGCTAACAGAAGGGAGTACCTAACTGCAGAGGAAATAGGCAGAAGATTATTTTGTCCCATGAAGCCCTGGGCAGACAAACACCCAGGACAAACATCATCCTTCTGCTTCTGCTCTGTCGTGCCTCCTGTGTGGACTTGGTCCTCATCACTGCCATATCTTATGGTCACAAGCTGGCTGTTTCCATGATGACTGTCACATCTGTGTTCCAGGCAAGAAAGGGGGAATGGGGTAACAGAATGACTGCCAGGGAAGTTTTCTAGGAGAAAATTTCTCTTCCCACAAGGATTTTTCAGGCAGGTTGGGAGGGACCTCTAAGTGCAAGGGAAGCTTGATATGAAATTTTTAGAATCCTAATATCCATCAAGGAAAGATAAGAGAGATGGGAGATGAGGAAGCAGGTACTGAGCCATTCCACAGCACCCGCAGCTGCTCTGGGATGTGTTCCTTGTCTACAGGATTAGAAGCTGTCAGTCCTGTTCAACCCACACCTGTTTCTAGGTGTGGAGCCACCATTAACTGATACGGAAGAATCTAGTTGCCCCCAGCTTCTTGGGATTCCAGAGTCAGACAAAATCAATGGAACCCTTTAGGATTGCAGGAACAGAAATGTTTAAGAGGGTTTCCAAGCTGTTGTTGGCTGACTCTGGAAAAGATGAGAAATCTGGTTTCTGGGCAGAACAGAGGAGACACTGGAGGGAAGCAGAGATTCAGCACATACACCATGAACTCCCTTGTTTCTGGGTCTAGTTCCAACCGAAATCCTGTGGCCTGGAGTCCTGTTAAGATTGCCTCTTCCAAACTGTCTTTTAAATTTCATCTAAAGGGTTTATTATTACTATTATGCAATGCGATCAGAATTTTACATTTAGTGGTTATAAATTCTCTTTTGGGGATAATGCAAATGTTCTAAAATGAGATAGGATGATGGTACATTAAACACCATTCTATTATGTGCTTGAATAGCTGAACTTTACACTGGGCAAAATATATCTCAATCAAGCTGTTTAAAAAGATGTATACACTGCAACTCAATTGTGAGATGCTATATAATCTTTAATTTATCAAACTGATTTGATAATTTTCCTAAATAAAAATCCTACCTTTCTGGACATCATGAGAAAGTTCAATTTTATGTCTGTGATTAACTGTATCTCAGAATCGTTAGGCTCAGATCATCTTTATTGGATGGTTTGGCCTCCTCTGAGTAAATGATTGACCATTTGAATTTTTTACTCTTTTCATGTTTGGTAGTGTCTGTGCATGACCATGACCATGACCATGAGTCTCTGCTGGTGATGTTCTAGACTGAAGCCCATTGAAGTACCCTGCTTTCATCTCGTCTCTTGCATCCTTGTGCTGACATTTATGGTTCTAGATTCTAATCCTTGCCTTTTGATTCACAGTAACAAATCCCAGTATATAAAGGCCTCTTGTTCTAACCCACATTTCTGTCAGTCCACTGTCTTTAAAAAAGTGTTTCCAAATCCTCCCACTAGGCCCAAGGAAATTTCTGAATTTCCACAAGTATGTTCAATTCTTAGTCCCTTAGGAGCCAAAAGCACTGCTCTGGCTTATCTAGAAAACCTCCTGTCTATTAAACCAATGGTGTGAAATCCTTCCCACCTAATTTGGAGGTCTGTTTCTCAGGATTTCCTGCCATTAGCCCCATTTCACAAGTGTTTCTCCCTTATCCAGAAACCTGGGTCTGCCCATCATGACCCCTCCTCACCCTTATCTTATAGCAAAATCTTATTCTCATTAGTCTGTGGAATTCCTTCTGGTTTGGTTAATGGAGGCTGGTAGAATTTTAAAATATTGCAGCTGGGCTCAGTGCACACACCTGTAATCTCAGTGGCTTTGGAGACTGAGGTAGGAGGATCAAAATTTCAGACAGCCCCAGTAACTTAGTAAGGCCCTAAACAACTTATTGAGACCTTGTCCTTAAATAAAATATTTTAAAAGGCTGGGAATGTGTCTTAGTGGTTAGGGCCTCTGGATTCAATCCTCAGTACCAAAAAAAAAAAAAAAAAAAAAAAAACCCATAAAAATAAATAAAAATTGTTTTCTTGATGTGAACTCCAAAAAGAAAAAAAAAAATCCTACTTTGAATGGCAAGAGCTGGTTTTTTCTTAAGTTATACTCATTGAGATATGATTTGCATACACAATTAAAATCACCCATTTGAAATATACATGCTGGTAATATTTTCTATTAAATACATGCATCACTTCAATCCAGCAGTGAGTGGACTTGATTCTTATTTCCAAGTGTGCAATCAAAGACCTGAAGGTGACGGTAGGGGACTTCTGTGAAGTTTGGAAAGGGTGGACTTAGTCATTCACTGTGACACTGATAAATGGAAGATCTGCATGATTGTTGCTTGGTTAGCAGAGTGTGGCTGAAGTGACAGAGTCCCAGCTTTGGGATGAGATAATAAAAGGTCTGGCAGCTCCTGCTTTTGTCCCTTGTGAGCTATTACCATGTAAAAATTCAAGGAGAATTCTGGAAAGAGGCCATGTGAAGAGAGAAAGAGCCATTGAGAGATTAGATAATGTTTTTAATGTCAACAACTAGTCAGTGGTGGAGTTGGGTGAGAACCCAGTTCTGTTTCTGAGGCTTGTTCACTTAACCTTTTCTTTTCTACTCTGATAGTGAGCAATTTTTTAACCTCTGGTAAGACAGTCCCCTTGGTATCTATAGGACGATTATCAACTTGGAAACTGCTGTAAGAATTAACAAAAGTATTTCTAATATATTCAACCACCTACATGGGCCCACATACATACATATGAAACACACAAAATGGAACGAACATCACATTGACAAGTAAAAATCAATTTACTTTAATACTAAAACCAGGTCAGATAGTGTAATGGTTTAGATATGAGGTATCCTTCAAAAGCTCATGTGTGAGACAATGCAAGAAAGTTTAGAGGTAAAATGATTGGGTTATGAGAGTTTTCACTAATCAGTGTGTTAATCCCCTGATAAGGATTAGCTGATTGGTAACGTAGGCAGGCAGAGTGTTGGTCAGTAATTGGGGTATGCCTTTGGGATATATATATATTTTGGTCCATGGAGAGGAGAGGTCTCTCTGCTTCCTGGTGCCATGTCTTGAGCTGCTTTTCTCCGCCACACTTTTCTGTCATGTTCTGCCTCACCTTGGACCCTAAAGAATGGAGTTGATCACCTAAAGTCTGAGATCTCTGAAACCATGAGGTCCCAGATAAACTTTTCCTCCTCTAATTGTTCTTGTTAGGTCTTTTGGTCACGAAGTGACCTGACTGAAACAGATAGCCACTTGTGTAAGTGAAACAATTATTTTAGTTTAATTGCAAAGAAATACAGAACTTCATCACACTCAGGATGTGTAGTAAAAGATAGCTACTTTCTCCAAAATTGACAGCATGCTGTTTGCTGGTCCCCAGAGCTGCATCAGTATTGTCACATGTGTGAGTGATAAGATCTGGGTGAATGAAAGTCATATCAGAGCTTCTGGAAATAGTAGACCCTCAGCCCACCCTTGTGTACATAGGCACTCCCTGTGTTAGTTAGTGTGTTTCATGCAGGACTGTCTCATCTAGACCAGGTACGCTCCTCAATGTTGGAGTTATACAATGCACTGTAAATTGCAGAGTTCTGCGAAACCTGGCATAGGCAGCATCTCCACTCTGCAGTGTACTTGGCAGTGAAATACAACCTATGCCCAGGACATCGCCAATCTCAGGGCTGCAACACTAAAATGAAAGCCATGTTTGAAAATTCAGCACATTTTCCAAAAATGTAGACTGATGTCAACTTGTATAATGAGATGCGCTGGTGTTTTTTTTTTTTTAAACAAAAACATAAAATGTGGGGGAACTGAAAACTTGGATTCAAAACATCACATGTAATTGCAGAGTAATGGGCCAACAGTCCAGATATGACTCAGGCTTCATAACTCCCATGCAGACTCAGCTTACCACAGCTAGAAAGTCCTTGTCCAGATGCTGTTTAAATATAGGTGGTGTAGAAAACTGTTCAACTAGATCTTTAAACCTGGTAGCAAGAAAATGGTGGTACATAGGTACAACTTTTCCACAGATTTAATAAGAGATATCTCACTTATTTTATTTTCAAATAAAAGCAATCATTTTCATCTTGGAAAATACAGAAAATACAGAAAAGCAAAAAAGAAAAGAAAATAAGTCACCCCCAAATTTTTTAGTACTCATTAATTTTCTTTTGTACCAGGAATTGAACTAAAGGGTACTTAACCACTGAGCCACACCTGCAGCCCTTTTTCATATTTTATTTAGAGACAAGGTCTCACTGAGTTGCTTAGTGCCTTGCTTTTGCTGAAGCTGGCTTTGAACTCTCATGATCCTCCTGCCTCAGCCTCCCCAACCCCTGGGATTATAGGTGTACACCATAACGCCCAGATAATAGTCATTAATATTTTGATCTATGATTTTCCAGTTTTTTTCTAACAAATTTGTTTGTTAATATCACATATTTTATAAGGAAACATGTCATATGATTTGAAGAGTCTAAAAAGATTAACATAATAAAGTGAATATTTTATCATAAAATTAAATATTTTCATACACTGAGTCAATGGGGGGTGTAGATAAAATGAATTGAGTTCTAAAGCAATAAAACCAGCGTATATACCCACTTGAAGTGTTAAAGGACAGTTATTTCTGTTGAATCTACAACATTAAATTTTTTATTTTACTTTAAAATAATACAAATTAACACCAATCTAATTCATATGTCTGAGATTCCTGGAGATTTACAGTTTTGGTATGTGTTTACTGGCCAATCATTTATTGTCTTCCATGGATTATCAGGTCCTGCCCTCTGCACAACTTGCAGCAGGTGGCAGAATGGAAGATTTTGCTTGTTTCTTAATGGTTGGGATAAGATTTCTTTCTGCAAAAACAAATAATAAACATTTGCCTGTCATTTACTGCAACTCTTTCTCAGTTTGATGTTTAGCTTTCTTCTGGTCACATTTACTCATAGAAATTTAATTTTCTTATGTGTTCAAATCTCAAGAACTTGGAAAAACTCGAAAATGTGAATGCAGAAGGAAATAAATCTTTCTGATCAGGAAAGGCTCAGCATAGCTGGGATGTGAGGGTGCGTATGCTTGTGTATACAGGTGGGCTGCTGCTTGCCCACCTGTGCTCACCCTTCTGTCCCTCTGAACCCATCCCTCTGGTGGGGTCCCTGGGCTAAGAAGGCATTGGCTTGCAGTGGCTGTGAGGGAAGGCAGGAGGCAGGGTGGGCACTCTTCCTGCAGCTCAGACATAGATAACCTTGTGAAGGACCCACTCCGAGAGACGGAGTTGCTTAAAATAAAACGGGAGCAAGACTTTTAAGAGATGGAACATCTGTGATAAACTCATTTTCTGTGTGAGCACCAAAGGAGATGCCTGTCTGGGTCGGCTGAGCAGCATTTGTATAGCAGTCGAAAATTCATTTCATTTCATTATCAGAACTGTTCAAGCACCCCGGTTTGGATCAGGGAACAGCTTCTTAAACCTGCAGGAAGCTCATTTACCCCTGCTGAGGACCCAGCTCACTTTCTTGTGGGAAGGTAGAGATGTCTCGCTTACAAATCCTGGCAGATATATATGCATGGGTACAGTGTGTGTGTGTGTGTGTGTGTGTGTGTGTGTGTGTGTGTGCGTGCGCGCATGTTATTCCTGTTGAAGGAGCAGAACCATTTCCCAGGATCCTCTGTCTCCAGCAGGCTTCATATTATCCTGCTTCTGTTTTATTTGGGTCTGTGTCAAGGCTCTTTCCCATTCCTTCCATCCGTTAAATATACTGTTCTCTGAGCATTTGCAAACAGAGCAGGGCCTCTCAGGTGGTGCGCAGTGGAACAAAGAACAGAGCATCAATTCTCTCAACAGCCAACAATGAGGCAAGTTGGAGGATTTTTCAAACCACAAACAACAATTGAGAAAACTTTTAAAGAATCCCAGATGGCATTTACAGATTCAGAACGAAATTAATGGAGGGAGAAAAAATCCATATAATGTGAAGCCTTTAAAATGAAAGCCATAAGACTTCTAGTTGTTTCTTGACTTCGACTCTCCTGGGCTTAAAAACCATAGCTGTAATTGCATTCTGGGATCCTCCAGGTCAGAGAAGGAGCCAAGAAGCCAGTAGTCACCAGGAGGAGGCTGATGCTGCTGAGACATGAAATGTGGGTTCATGACTGGGGACAGGGTGTGGTGACTGGAGCAAACCCAGATCAGATGACCAAAGGGACAAGTCGGGGCAATTAGATGTCTGGAGTGTGGCATGGTAAGCAACTGACCACTGTGAAGACTCACTTAGTACAGAACCCTGCCCCAGGAATCAGCTGCCCCCAACCAGGGTCAGGGTTAGGGAGTTTAGAAGAGAAGATTCAGAATAGGTCTCCATTCCCAGGTCATTGGAAGGAATAAGCCACAGTCTCTCCCTGGAAGGAAAACTGGGCAGATTGCTGATGAACAGACCCAACCATAGAAAAACCAGTCAGGTTCTATTAGTGATGACTCCCAAAGAGGGCAGCATCCCTTGACTGAGCACTGGCTAGAACAGACCCACAGAGGTGTCCGCCTGAGACTGGGACCTCTGTCTATCCCACTAATGAGAGTTAGTCTTATGGCTCCAGGGCTGCTAAGTCTTCAGGAGGAAAGAAACCCAGCTGGACTAAGGTGAAAGCCATGTATGCATAACATTTTTGACTTCCACTATTTCTGGGAGATGATTAACTTTAAAAATATTGAATTAATGGTATTTTACTAATTTTCAGTGCCTGGCAGATGGTGTGTATGTGTGTGTGTGTGTGTGAACTGAACATTCGTGTAAGCTAATATTCACAATGGGAAAAAACAAATTGGGAATTTGTAGGCAAGGTGAGAAGTGAAAGAGTTAGAAGTTAGGAGTCCAATGTGTGCTGGAAGAATTCTACCATTAAGATAGCGAAGTTTGAAAGTCTACAATGTGTTTATTTTGCATGTCCCTCTATTTCTGCCCTTTAAGGAGTCTGCTTATCATGGAGCTGTGCAGAGTGAGGGCTATATTAAGGCATGTTGCTGGGATGCAGACGTCTCAGGAAAATCATGGGGATTGACATTGTTGAGTGGTCAGTAGAATGAGAACCAGGAAGAACTGGACTCTGGTGGGATAAGTGACTGGGTCATGGGCTGATGGAGGGGCTACAACAACAGTGGCAGATGCTCTTGGTTGAGCAGTTACTACGGAGCTCTCCTTAGTGAAACTTTTTGTGTGCACTGTCTCATTTACAGAAGCCCTGTAAGCTGACCACTTTTTTTTTCATACCCACTAACACATGAAGAAAAACATCTCCAAGATCATGAAAATAAGTGGGAGAGCTGGACATGCATCTGGATCTCTCCAACTTGGAAGCACGTGGGACTATATACCCTAGGTTGTCTTTTATATCTGGTTACTTATTCTATGTAGTATCATGCTCAGCCTAATTGACTCACTGCAGTGCTGAAAATACAGGATCATGTGCCTTGTCAACACAGGAGATTTTAGGTGAATTTCCAATCTTCAACGATTCACCCTTTGCCCGTGTGAAATGACTAAGATGGCTGCATTAACATTTCTTTTAATGCTCTTTTTAAAAAGAGTACATTTTTAAGCAGGGAAATAATGCATTTAAATGTGCTCTATAAAATGTGCATTTGTTTATAATAGGCCAAGAAAATTGCAGATGCAAAAGTACAAATTGTTTTAGACACAGCCATTTTTGTACTTATAGTACTTTTAATGGCCTTAAAATACACATTTTAGTGTATATGCACTGAGAAATGTGCTTTTAAATGTTGAATTGTCACGTCAACATATCAAAAAACTCTCATTAATTGCAAATATGTTCCATTTGATGCCTATTTGTAGAATTAGAATAATATCTATCTGATTTTAATAAACAATATAGAATAATTCACACATTTCATAATTTATGTGTAGGAAGCGAGTTGAGAAATAAATGCACAAAATGGCAAGTCTGCTACCTCAGAAGACAAACATCATTGTTTTCTTTATTTGAACAATCAACTTGTTGTTCGATCTGAACAATAAAGGCAGAGACGGGCAGAAAAGAGAAAGGTAAAATGGCAGGAAGGAAACAGAAGTAGAATTAATGGTGGGAGTTGGGCAGAAAACATGTATTTATCCACATGACAAATAAAAATGAATGATTTTCTTGGCAGAAATATTTCATTAAGGTAGGATCGTGCCTTTTTTCCTCATTTATATTAGGTTTAAATGCCAGAAAAATGTTATTATTTTGCCTACTCTCATTTATTAAAATCATTCTTAAAATGTAGTTCCCAGACATCCATCTGTCATATCAGGAAATAAGCTAATTTTCTTTCTCTCTCTCTCTTTCTTTCTTTTTTTTTTCAAATACACTAAAGAAATTAGATAAACAAGTGTAATGCAATTTATTATATATTTTCTCCACTGTGTACGAATACATAGACTTCTTAGGAAAACTTTGAAAAGCAGACAAAAAAAAAGAAAACTACATTCTCGCCACACAAAGAAGACAAATCTTAACATTTTGAAAAACTTCCTTTCTTCCAGTCTTTCCCCCTGCAACAACTGCTTTTGGGTTTCAAATAACATTTTTTTCAAACTATTAAAACATCCAGAGTTCAATAAATTATGAGATGCATCATTATAATTCTCCCCTAGATTGAAAAGTAGAAGAACATGCATCTTGCTCAGAGTCCAATAGAAACAATGTTTTAGTCCAAACTGAGTTAATTTCAGTCTTTCATCCCTCACTGCTTTTGATGTATCCAACCATATGCTCCACAGAGCGGAGCTTCCATAGACTGTTCCCAACCCTTTCTCCCAAGTGCATTGTAATGATGGTGGACCCCTGAACACAGCATCAATGAAATTACACAATTCAGCGTCAGTGCAGAATAAATCTAATAAACTTCATGTCTCAGCAGGTATCCACTGGCTCCAAAACTGGAACATGGTGCAAAGTAAGAGTCTCCTTCCCTGGAGACAGGAATGAGGGATATGTTGGTTTTGATTCCATTAGCTACATTTAACGTGGAATTTGCTTTCTGCACTTCTTTGTCTTTTACCAAAGATCGATGAGAGAACTGTCTACATAGCCCAAAAGGAGGGGGAATGCTGATTGCTCCGTGAGAAACCTGGGTTGTAAAGAAGAAGCCTTGTCATCTAAATGGGAATCTCCACTCCTTAGCACACTTTAAGTTTGAGCCCTGTGATTGGTTGAATGAGGACTCAGAGAACATCAGGAGTTGTAGTCAGAATACCAGCTCCCTGGACAGCCAGGCCCTTATTCTATTGTCTTTAGCCTGGGGCATGAGAGAAAGTACCCTAACATTTGAGAATGGGGGGTTATATTAATCATAACTGATATGATTTGCAGACTTAAAGTTGATAGACTCAAATGAATCATGTATGTTTACTTAAATGTTAGCATTTGGTGCCTTTTCGCATGAGTGGCCAAACTTAGGCAGTTGGAGGAAATGATGGAAAGTTTTGTAGCTTTGGCAACTTTATCCCACAGAATCAGTGATTTCTTCCACAGGAAAGTTGTTCTGTCCTGATTTATTTTTCTTTTCTTTTTTTTTTGGTAGTGGTGCTGGCAATTCAACCCAGGGCCTCACATGTGCTAAGTAAGCACTCTACTACTGAGCTACATCCCCAGCCCTGTTTTAGTTTTATTTTGAAACAGTGGTCCTACCTAAGGTGCCCTTGAACTTGAGCTCCTCTTGCCTCGGGATTACAGGTGTGCATCCCCATGCCTGACTGGCCTGATATTTTAATATGACTCTTGGTCTTGGAAGCATGCTGTGACCTTATCTCCCAAAGACCATGTAACTCACTTTAAAACATCATCCAATCATCTCTCAATAGTCTGAGTGTCCTTGTGTATCTTTATATATTTTCCAAGTTTGTCATCTCTTTAATCAGAAAACTAGATTTTACTGACTTCTCAGTCTCTCTTTTCTCTGCCTGAGTCATCTTACACTTAGTGTCCACATTCTTGAAGCACACATATACAATTTTAAGAATTGCATACAATATTCCCAATTAATTTCTGTAAGGATTTTATTCTTGCTGTGGAATGCAGATATATACAGAACAAAGATGGAGGGGCTGGGGATGGGGCTCAGTGGTAGAGCACTTGCTTGGCAGGAGTGAGACCCTGGGTCTGTTCCTCAGCACCACAAACACACACACACACACACACACACACACACACACACACAACACATCAGAACAAAGACAGCATTCCTTGTTTTACTTTGATAATAGGAAACTTGTTTACCTGCTTTTCCATTTTTCCCCCTTTCCCTTCAATGGGATCCCTGCCCTGCACCTTAAATAAGTCAATGGCTGTTTATTCCATGATGCTGTTCTGCTGATGTAATCTATATTCTGGCTGATTAATGAATCAGGGTAATTTCTCAGACAGTCTTTTCCTTTGACATTTCTCTTAGTGTTGCTTTTCCTTCAGTTCCCATACAGTCTCCCCTGGTTCCTCATACTCTCTTTGTGGTCTGGACAAGAAGTTGGCCAACTTTTACTGTGGAGAAGATGACAGTAAATATATTAGGCTTTACTTGCCATGCAGTCTCTAGATTCTATTGCAGCTGCTTGATTCTTCCATTAAAGCAAAAAAAAAAAAAAAAAAAAAGCAATAAATAGAAAATGTAAATGAATGATGCAGACATGTCCCAATAATATTGTGTTCACATGAAGAGGCAGCAGAGCAAACTTGGCCTGTGGGCCACAGTTGGACCATACCAACATGGATCTGCCAGTCCTCACTGATCTTAAAGTTTAAGTCCCATCTCAGAAACTACTGCCCAGCATTTGGCCAAGCTGCCTTTTGACTTTCCACAGAGAATTGAGGGAAGAGAAAAAAAACCTAGTTCATTCTAGGGAGCACTAAACTAGTTACTCCGTCTTCCATTCACATGTTCAAGTTCACATCCGATCACATGACTTCGAGCTTTTGGCAGAAATTTTGAGCTGGAGTAGCACATTTTCAAGGGTTTGCTCTGGGAACAGTAAATAGCATATTCCATATTTTACTTTGTGGAATGTAGATATAAGATAAGGAATCAGGTAAATAAAATAAGTAAACGTACCTTAAATGAATTTTTTAGTCTGTATAAGAAAGCTTTCTCTTAAGTGAAACAGTTCAAAAACAGCCAGCATGTTTATGGAAATGCCCTCAGAAATTTTGAGGAAATGTTTTTTATGTAAAAATGAATAAATGAATGAATGTTCTCTGGTCATGCATTATTCATATGAAAACATTTATCCATTTCTTAATATGTTACAGACACAGAGTAATAAGGGGTAAATGGGCTATCGTATAATTTAAAAACCACCAACCTTTGGAACATAAAACCTAATTATAAAAAGTCTATGTAGAAAATCTAAAGAATAAAATAAGGTTTGAAAAAAATGTGAATTTATCTTTAATTCCCTGTCCAAAAAGAACCATTGTTACTAATTTGATATGTTGATATTTTTCTGCATATACTCTACAAATAATTATTAAGATGATATAGAATATACTTTTACATTCCTTTTTTTGTTATTTAACATTTTAGTGTAACAATTTTTCATCTTTAAATGTCATTAAAAGTATCATTTAATTGTAAATCTTCAGATTTCACATTATATTTTAATACCTGTCCATGAAATATAAGCATTTCCTTCTCACAATTATCTGGTATTGATATAAAATTTTCATAAGAATAGTTTAAGAAATGAGAAAATTTGACCATTAAAATGGTTAAAGTAAATCTTCATGAATTTAATTTTAATTATCTAGAAAATTCACTTATGCAAAATTTGCAGTGGTAAATAGATGAACTGTTAATGAATGTAGATCATGTCTTGTCCAAAAATGTCTAGCTACATGACAGAGTTGATTTATATTAAATGTAAATTATATTAAAATCATTTAATTACTTGTTAGTTTTACTTGTTAAATTAATGTAGCGAGGTAGAAGCTGCAGTGTCAATAAAGCCACATCTTTTTCCATATTTTTTATTGGTGCATTATAATTATGCATAATGGTGGAATGCACTGTTGCATATGCATACAATATAATAATATAATTTGACCAATATCACTTAAAGCTGTATTTTTAAATGGAATCTAAAGGACTATAGGTAGAGTTGATTACTTAAAATTAAAATGAACAATCACTATAATCTAGATATTTAAAAACATTTTTGGTCAAATTAATGTGTTTACTATTATCATAGAGTATATACACAACACACACACACACACACCAAACACACACACTCACAAATACACACTCATATTCCTAAATTGGAGAATCAATTTTTCATTTTGCTAGAGTTTAATCATAAGATTTAGTGACAGTTATTTTTCATATCTTGTCATATCTGACTTCTAGAAACACGTACATATGGTGAATTTTGGTGCAGAACCATGACCAGATTTTTCAAAACACCAATCAAAACATTTTGATCTTTCATTTAATATAAGCAATAAACCCCCTCACTTTACCTTTTTTTTTTTTTCTAACTTCTTTAAAAATGCAATTTGGTGAGGGGGGAGCTTTCACTGTATCAAACAACATCTTGAATCTCTCTGCCTTTTTTCTCTCTCCTTGAAGGTTTCAACTTGAAATTCAGCTTAAATTCTCAGTCTAACTAAAATTCAATTTAGTCGTTAATCCCATAAGGAGATGCAATAGCTGCTACACATTCTGGCAGACTCAAAAATCTACAAATTTTACTTTTAATAATGTTTTCCCTGTCTCTAATTTCCTGTGTAAGAAAACATTCTCTTGGACAATTACCCCCGTAATGGCCTTGCCAGAATCAATTTTAACTTTAGCTGTCTCAAAGAGTTCAGTAGCAGTCTGCAATTTTTTTTTTCTACAAGTTTCATTTTGCTACCCAAGAAACTAAGTTTATTTTTGCATTGCAATCTTAAATGTCTTCACATATTGCTAAATATATATATATATAAATATATACATATGTATATATATATTATATATGACACATATGTATTAGCAGCATGTATTAGTGCAGTATTCAGACTGACTCCAACTTACAAATGGGATAAGTTCTGAAAATGCTTTTATCATTCAGTCATTTGAAGCTCGCTATATATTTCTCTAGAGATATACTAGTAGCACTAAAGGGTAGGGTCCAAGAAAAACGAAGTTAAAAAAGAAAGAAAGAAAGAAAAAGAAACAGCCATAAATGCTAATGCATCAGTATAAAGTCCTTTAAGCAATATTTTAGTGGCACCTATTCCCCAGTGAGATGGAGAAATTCGTCCTGAATTCCAGTCAATACCCTGAGCACGTCTCTTGTCACTCAATGGCTTCTCTGCATGGGGCAAAAGGGATTCAGGTGGGGGTGGGGGTCAGGGTGGAAGGAGAGACTTGGACAAAAAAAACCCTCTATCTTCTATACTGCGTTCATATTCTACAAATTCTAAAGGAAATGCATTTCTCCGGATCAATCACACCCCAGGTTCTAAACTGAGAAACAAAGGATAAATTTATAAGTAATGTGAGCTCTAGTTTTCAATATATTGGTAGGTCTGGTATTTATATATCAGATTCAAATTCTTTTGTTTTTCCACTGAGAAAAGGGAAAATTGAAAAAAAAATATATAAACGAAATGAAATCCATAACGTGAGGGTGCGGAGCTACCCTTGGAGACTGTTGTTGCACTGTGAGAATTTCACAAGCCCAAGTGGCCTCCAGATGGCTGCCAGGCAGTAAAGCAAAAGCATCTCTGACACTGAGGGATGAAATGGCAACTCGGGGGCCTGGGAGTAGCCAAGCCCCTTCCTGTCCCTGGGTTGGGCACTGCTTGTCAATTGTCCCCTGTTGCCTCCCAAACCCAGATGAGCCCTCGGAACCTCTTTCTACAGTGGAGCCCCTTTCTTTCTATAGAAAGAATATAAGGAAAATCAATCCACGTAATCTACCATATTATCATGTTAACAAGAAAACCCACACAATATTGAGAAGCAGAAAAAGCATCAGATCAAATTGATTCATGACAAGAACTCTTAGCAAACTAGGCATAGAAGAAAGCTTCCTCAACCCAATAATGAGCTGTAGATTTTTCCTAGAACCTGGTCTTTTAACTCACCTGGGGTCAGGAACAGTGCCATTCCCACCAGTCAGACTTATCCGACTTCCTCAGCCTCAGGAAGGGCACCTGCAGAAGTGTTGCTGGTGTTTAAAGATGAAAGGCTACACGCTTACTCTGTAAGGCCAAGAGAGGACAAGGATGTGCACTTGATCCAGCATTACACTGGAGGTCCTCATCTATACAATACAAAAAGAGAAGGAGAGAAAAGATGTGTAGATTTGAGAGAAAGAATTAAAAGTATGAGTTTCCTAAGGTGGAAGGATAAGGAGTCAATGTAAAAGTTAACTGTATTTTATAGTTATCTCATATTGGACAAAGGCACCAAAAACATTCATTGGCAAAAAAAAAAAAAAAAAAAAAAAAGCCTCTTTAACAAATGGTGCAGGGAAAACTGGAAATCCATATGCAGCAAAATGAAATTAAATCACTATCTCTCACCATGCACAAAGCTCAGCTCAGGGACCTAGGAATTAGACCAGAGACTTTACACCTAAAAGAAGAAAAAGTAGGTTCAAACCATCATGTCAGATTAGGTCCTGACTTCCTTAACCAGACTCCTAAAGCACAAGAAATAAAATCAAGAATTAATAAGTGTCATAGATTCAAACTAAAAAGCTTCTTCTCAGCAAAGAAAACAATCAATAATGTGAAGAGAGAGCCCATAGAGTGGGAGAACATCTTTACTACACGTATATCAGATAGAACACTAATCTCCAGGATATATAAAGAACTAAAAAAAAAAAAAAACACCAAAAAAATAAATAACCCAATCAATAAATGGGCAAAGGAACTGAATAGACACTTCTCAGAGGAAGATATACAATCAATCAACAAATCTATGAAAAAATATTCAACTTCTCTAGTAATTAGAGAAATGCAAACCAAAACTACTCTAAGATTTCATCTCACTCCAGAATGCCAATTATCAAAAATACAAGCAATAATAAGTATTGGCGAGAATATGGAGGAAAAATGTACCCTCATACATTGCTGGTGGCTCTGCAAATTGGTGCATCAATACAGAAAGCAGTATGGAGATTCCTTAGAAAACTTGGAATGGAACCACCATTTGACCCAGCTATCCCACTCCTCGTCTACACCAAAGAGCCTAAAATCAGCATACTATAGTGACACAACCACTTCAAAGTTCATACCAGGTTAATTCACAATAGCTAAACTGTGGAACCAACCTAGATGTCCTTCAACAGATGAATGGATAAGGACAATGTGGTACATATACACAATGGAATATTACTCAGCATTAAAAGAGAATAAAATTATGGCTTTTACAGGTAAATGGATGGAGTTGTAGAATATCATGCTAAGCAAAGTAAGCCAATCCCAAAAAACACCAAGGGCCGAATGTTCTCTCTGATAAGTAGATGCTGACCCATAATGCAGAGGCATGGGGAGAATGGAAGAACTTTGATTGGGCAGAGGGGAGGGAGAGGAAGGGAGTGGGCATGTGGTAGGAAAGATGGTGAAAGGAGATGGACATCATTACCCTAGGTACATGTATGACTGTGCATATGGTGTGACTCTACATTGTATATAACCAGAGAGATGAAAAGTTGTGCTACATTTGCATACAATGAATTGCAATGTATTCTGCTATCATGTATAACTAATCAGAACAAAATTTTAACTATATTTTGATATAATAGCAATGATTGTGTGAAATCTATAGGTAAAATTGAGACAGACTGACATCTTAACAGTATGGAGTCTTCCCACCAATGAACACACTGTCTCTTCCATTTTTTCATTTGCTTTGTTTGTTATCATAAAAATTAAAAATTTCTGCTTACCAGGTGTGGTGGCACATGCTTGTAATCTCAGCCACTCCAGAGGCTGAGGCAGGAAGATCCCAAGTTCAAGACTAGACTTGGAAACTTACTAAAACCCTGTGTCAAAAAACAAAATTTCAAAACAAAAAAGGGCTGGGAATGTAACTAATTGGTAGAGCACCCAGTCCCTAGCACCACCCATGCACACACACACACACACACACACACACACATACACACAATTGCTCTTAGAAAGATAGTGTTATGAGAATGAGGAAATATTTTCACATCATGTATTTGATAAAGAATTTTATCCAGAATATATAAAGAGCTTTCAAAAGTTAATTATAAGAAAATGAACAACTCAATTAACAAGTGTTCAAAAGATTCAAACTGATATTTTACCAGAGAAGATATATAAATTGTATATAAGCCATGAAAAGATGTTCAACATCACTTGTCATTAGAGAAATGCAAACTGGAGCCATAATATGACTCCACTACATACCTAATGGAGTGACTGAAGGGAAGAGCCCTCACTACACCAAATGTGGGTGAGGATGGGGAAGGAGCTGGAGCTGATGTTGCTGGTGGGATGTCAACTGGTACAGTACACTGCAAATATAGCCTGGGGGTTTCTTTAAAATTAAAGCTTACACCTACATCATGAGTCAGCCATTCTGCTCCTAAGAGAAATTAAAGTAATATTCTTATACAGACTTGTACATGGAGGTACATTGCAGTTTTTTTTTATCATAGGTAATTACTGGAAATGACCCCAAAGTCCATTAACAAGTGCATGTGTAAACAAACTGTGGTGTAGCTGTACAATAGAGTGCTATTCAACAACAGAAAGAATGAATGACATGATAAAAAATGAGTGAATTTTTAAATGATTATGCTCAGTAAACAAAGCTATGCAAAAAAGTCCATATTATATGACCCCATTTATATCAGATTCTAAAACACATGGGACTATCCTAGAGGGATAGAAAGCAAACAGGGGGACCCCGGGGCATAAATCATAGGAGGAGAGCTGGGATTGTGGCTCAGCAGTAGCGCGCTCTTTTAGCACAAGTGGGACCCGGGTTCAATTCTCAGCACCATATAAAAATAAAGGCATTGTGTTGTGTCCATCTACGAAAAAAGATTCTCTCTCTTTCTCTCCTTCTCTCTCTCTTAAAAAAAAACTCTTAAAAAATAAATAAGTAAGTAAATAAATCAATCAATCATAGGAGGAGATTTTAAAGAGCTACACGGAAACTTTGGTGTTTCACAAGTGTACTGTGTGTCAAAATTTATCAAGTCAAATTGTGTACATTAAATATTTTTACATTCATGTATGTTGTTATACTCTATAAAGCCATTGATACATTAAAAAAAAATAAAAATAACCAGCATCACAGGCTCTTCTCCAACACTTTGGAGAGGAAGAAGTCCTTCTCAGCTCCATGTGAGAAGGACTACTAGTGTTCAAGGATGCAGACAGGAAGTGAGGGACCTTTTTAAAATCCTGTGCAATTCAGTGAGCTTTATCAAAGGGCTGTGATCATTTTACTTGAATAAAAATATTAAAATGGGCTATTTATTGGCCATGGTGGAGAACAAGGCAAAGGTGCAACAATCTACCTGGGTTTTTTTTTTTTTCCCCTATCTCCACCGTCTAAATTGATGTGCATCAAGCCCCAGGAATCTCCAGCTCAGGAATAACTGTGTCTAGAGGTGATGAGGCCCCTGGAGCAGGGAAGGCTCCCAGCTGGGAGGAAGGCATCTCTCCTTCTGGGTTGGTATTTTCATCTCCAGATCTAGACTCAGCCTCTTATAAGGCTCCCATTTCTCTCTCTGGTTTATCGAACGCAGGTCAGATCCCAATGGTTCCTTCTAACTCAGAGGCAGAATTGATCTCATCAACTCCCAAGAGCTCTTCATTCTTACTTACTTCATCCTGCACTGGGAAAGAGAGTTTATTCAGAGCCTGGAGTCCCATCACAGAATGACAATTGATCCACATTCTCAAAAGAAAAAAAAAAAAGATTCTATACCCAAAATACCAGGTGTTCATCTTTCCAATTATTCTTTTCAAGGTGAGCAAATCCTGAACAACATACTATGACAATGTCCCAGGAAAGAAACTGCACCCACCAGTCAGGGGGAGATGGAAACAGTGCCTCATTTTCTTTTGTGTTTTTGTGGTGCTGGGGACGGAACCCAGAACCTGGAGCCTGCTAGGCCAGTACTCTACCACTGAGCTACGCTCAATCCCCACAAGCAGACTTCTAAGGAGTTTGCTAAACACCAAGTGGCTATGTGAACTTGGACAAGTCATAATTAGTCAGTCTTCGACTCCCCTGGCTGCAGAAATGAAAAGATTAGACAGACCAATCTCGAAGGCCTCATTCGATACTAGGAGGCAGGTCTTAGTGGATTTGCAAGCTGGTAGGAGTAGAAGACTAACCATCCTGAAAAATCAGCCAGCATTGCTAGAAAAAAAAAATACAATTAGGGGTTCAATTATGTGGTGCAGATTCCGAGTGTTTCAAGAACTGAACGCACACTGGTTTCCGAGGTTGGCTCGCGTGCTGAGGCTGCGTGGGAAAAGGGGTTTAGCTAGGTCTTAAGCATGACTTATTAGCCCTGTGGTTCCAAACTCCATTGGGGCAGTGGCTCATTTTCAGGGCAGGAACTGTGTCTTCTTAATCCTCATACTTCTCCTCCCCGGAGCTCCTTGTTTACACCATTGGATTTGGCTCCAGATCCACTCTATCTTACCCCATTTATTGTGGGCTGGCGCATGCTCCTCCAGCAGCACTGAAAGTTCTTCAAGAGCCAGGCCTCTCCTTTATTTGCATCCAGACTCACCCATTCTGTGGTTCAATGCAGCAGGCATGACACGGCCCTCTCCAAACTCTCTAGAGGGAACTGAAATTGATTGACACTGTGTGATGAGAGCTGGTTTCAGAGGAAAAGAAGACAGTACAAGGAGACTGGAGAGGAGAGGGCAGTGACAGTGGGTGCTGTTGTAGATGGGTACCACAAAGGACTGACGCATATATAGGTCATAGGCTGACTTCAAAAATGTGAGCCTCAAGGTTTTTAATATCTTGTCCAAGTAGGGTGCTCTACCACCCTCTTGGTTGTCTTTTAAATGTTTCCTCAATTGTAATTTGGATACCTCCTGCTCAGGTCCTTAGAAATTTGCGGTCTAGTGATAACTGGGTCTGCATCCCTATTCCAGCATCCAGCATGGAGCTGGGCATAAAGTGATGCTGTATAATTGAGATGTTATTAAATCTCAGCCAAAGGCTGAGATTATATTATACATAAAACCCCAAATGTGTGAGTAAACCAGCCAATATCCGTGGAGCCCAGCCCTTGTCAATGGACTGACCCCTGCAAACTTGTGAGCCAAGAAATTGCTTCCCGGTGCACCACTAAGTTCTGGGATGGTGTGTTACGCAGCATTGTTGTGGTGGCAACTGATACAGAGGGCTTCGCTGTAGCCACAGAAAATGGGACCAGCATTGAGTTTAAGTCACCTTCGACAAACCAGGGCTGACGCAGTTTTAGACTGTATGTTCCTCAGACTTCTCAGTCTCCTCTCCCTATTATTTGGAAGCACTGCTGACCTCTTATGAACTAATAAAGTTCAAAGGCTCTCGGACAAGTGGGGATCGAAAAGTCCTCAGTTGGACATACAGCACTTCCTGCTAAAAAGGGGAAGAAGGTTCTTTTTAGCGCTTAGATAACTAGTTAGAAATAGAGACATGAGTGGAGATAAAGCCCTCTCAGGCCTCAAAAGCCATTGTGAGAACTTTCCTTGTACTTAGAACATAGGATTCTTTGGACTGTTCTGAGTGAGCATGCTGCGCTTAATCTAACCAGCTGTCAGCTGTGGGAGGATGGGGTACAGTGGGGATCCCGCGGGGAATTCCTGCAGAACTCCAGGTGACAGGCAGTGGCTCAGCTGCTATGCTAGGGAAAGGGGTGGATTCTCAAGATATGTTAAAGGAAGAGCTGAAAGGATTTGTTGATGGGTAGGACGTGGGGCATGAGAAGATAGGAAGTCAACACTGACTTCACAGCTTTGGAACTGAGAACAAAAGAATGGATCTCCCCATTTCTGAGAAGGTAAAACTGGAAAGAGCAGAACTTCGAGAAAACATTAGAAGTTCTGTTGGAGAGAAGTTAAGATTGAGATTTCTGCTAGACATTCATCCAAGGAGAGACAGTCTATATGCAATAATAGTACTAGAATGTACACCTAGTAGTACTAGAGGCTTTCTGGATTCCATGGCAAAACTCTTCCTTTTCAAAATATACAAGCATATCCATAAATCTATGGATTTCTGGTTTTCTAGAAGAGTGATAATTATTATTGTTTATTTGGTTTCATTTGTCTTTTAAATTACATCTCCATTTTATTGACCTAAACTTTGCATATACAATGTAATGCTTCCTTATTAGGATAGACTAAGTTATTATTTATTTCCAAAATATGTGTTTTGTTTGATAACATAAATTTATGTTAAGATCATAAAAACTCTCAAGACACCTCTCACCTCGTTTCAAATGCTAGGTGGAAAGGGGATTGAGATTGGCATACTGTCTGATTGCATATTAAGGATTTTGGTTTAATTAGCTTTTTACACAGAATATTGGATCTTTTATTGTCATCAAGTTGGGTTTTAATTTTAGCCATAACTATAACTATTTTTTCTTTTCTTTCTCCCTCTCTCTCTCTCTCTCTCCTCTCTCTCTTTTTTTTGGTAGTACTAGGGAAGGAACCAAGGGCCTTATGCATCCTAGACAAGCCCTCTACTATGGAACTATATCTTCAACCCAATTTTAGAAGTATCTAAATTTATTTTAGTCACCCAATAAACATTTATTGAGCAAATACCATGAGCTTGGAATTATGCTGGTCTCAGAAAGCCTGGTAATTTTCTGTAATGCCCTTTCTATATTTTGTAGAAGCCTTTCTGGAGGTAGTGAGGGTGGGATGAGTGCAAAAGGAGATAAAGAGTCTGAGTATAAACTGAAATATTCAGTACAATGTAGCAATAAATACTATAAATAAAGGTTTGAACAAGTTGCTGGGGACTCTGAAGCAGAGCATGTTCTATCTTTCTTTCATTCCAAGTGCAAATTCTAGATCCAGTTTTGTGGTTACTTGCTTGATTTACAGATGGAAATCAGTGAATCAGAATATCCACAGCTTCGGGGTTACCTTCCAAGATAAGTTTTGTCCTATGAACAGTGACCCCTGGAGTTTGAATTCTAGTGTTTCTGTGGGCAGGAGGGGAGCGGTGGGCTTCTCGGAGACCATTGCTAGAGATCCTGCCTTCATCCCAGGAGAGGGACACACTGTGAGGGTCCTCCCGCTTGCTTTCTTGGAAGCCTAAGATCACTTGCAATGTTGTAAAATTCACTAAATAGCATGAAATTTGTATGAAGAGCAGGTGCTGGTAATAGTAATATAAGGATCCTGGGAGGTAATTAATTCAGGTAAAGCATCTTGCCCAGTGCTGTGCACAAAGTGGTTGCTCAATCAACATTAGGCATTTTGCCTTTTGAGTTTGAGCCTTGATTTGACAATTCAAATTTCGATGAGCCTAGAGCCTAAGGTGATGGTGTGAAACAAACAGACTGTAAAGGACATTGAAGATCCCATCAGCCTTGTTTTACTTGCCAAGCACATACACTCTCAGAAAACTGGATGTCTAGACATTTTATGAAATGACCACTAGGTGGCAACATGTTGTCACATTTACTGTCCCAAGGTCTAAATTTGTTTCAGGGAAACTGAGAGATCACAATTAACTTATGTGATACCTAAGAATTTTGCAAGCAAAAATAGAAGGGTTACAGTCTATGTGAGGAAAAACAACAACAAGGAAAGCACCAATTAGTGGGTTTTGTTTTTAAAATAGCATGATTGCTATTCACATGCGGATATTGGCTTAAAACTAAACTATAGTTGCTGAAAATCAGGCCTTACCAAGGACAAAGTATATTATTGTTCATTAAACAAATATTCAATGACTTCCCAAGTTCAGCCTTGGGAATTCAGTGGTGATGCAAGTAGGTACAGTCTGCACTCACAGTCGTTCACAGTCCAACAGGAAAACAGATAGCAAACAATTGCAGGACATGCAGGAATGAAGGAGAACAGGCAAGTGGAAATTTGGAATGAAAGAAGAAAGTTCACCCAGAGTACATGCTGGAATTCAAGTTTGCTTAGAAAAACAAACAAGAAAAAAAAAAAAACGCAGCCCAAACAAAATCCGATATGATATTATAACTGAGCAGCCATCTTTCATATGACCAGTAAACATGACACAGTGCCAATTTGTTGCTACCCTGGTATGTTTCAAGCTAGCACAGATGCTCCAAAAGCAACAGATGTCCAGTTAACTGACTCCTTGCACATAACCTCTAGTGACCAGTGCATTGGAGACCCCGAGTGACGCATACCCATCTAGGGCCTGGTGTCTAGCAAGTGCTCTAGAAGCCCAGGCCCTTTGGCTCACACTAGAAAGCTGTACGCTTCGTAACCACTAGTTACATTTTTACTCTCAGACTTGTTGATGCCCGTTCTTCTCTACATTTTAGTTGTTCGGATAACGTACTTAAATATTATATGAACTAATGAAGAGTAATTAATTGTTTTATATTTTTATTTTTAAGTCAAATATTTTGGAAATACCCAGACTGATTTAAAAAAAAAATCTCTGCTCTCATCAATACCACATGTTCTTGCTCATATGTGAAAGCTTGAAAAGTTGATCTCATGGAAGAAGGGAGTTGAATAATGGTTGGTAAGAACTAGAAAGGGTAGGGAGAAGTGAGGGTACAGGGGTTTTCAATAATAGCTACTAAAACACCATTGTCTAAAAGGAGTGAGTTCTATCTGCAGCCAGGTCCATGGCTCTAGTTGAGAACAACTTTCTATATATTTTATAAAGAATAACAAAATAAAGTTGGTGAGTTCTAAACACAAATGATAAATGTTTAAAGATATGGAAATGCTGATTACCCTGATTTGATCATTACACAAATAAACATGTATCAAATTATCAAACTGTACCCAAAAATATGTATAATTTGTGTGTCGATTAAAATACATTTTAACATATTTTGCTCTTGAAATAGAAATAGATAAGGAAAGTACTGGGTTAGGAAAATCAATGAATGCCTAGAAGGGCCTGAGCTTTGATTGCTTCCGTGTGTGCTTTAAATCTTCTTCTTTTTTTTTTTTTTTTTTAAGAGCAGAAGTTGAACAGTGTAGACGATGCCCCTTGGCTGTGCTTATTTTGAATCAAGATGATTGAGGATGAACAGATGCATCAGGGCTCAACATTCTGGGTCCTGCCTCAAAATAGTGGGTTTTGCCTCAAAATACTGGGGGATAAATGTACACTTATGTTTTAAGTTAAAGTAAAATGTTTAAAGGATTGATGTATCAGTTTTCATGTTTCTACCAGTTTAGCTGACTTTTGGGATCACCCTGCAGTTACTTTCATCAAAACAAATTTGTAAAGAGGGGCCACACATTCCCTGTCTCCATTTTTTTAAAGAGAGAGAGAGAGAGAGAGAGAGAGAGAATTTTTTAATATTTGTTTTTTAGTTTTCGGTGGCCTGTCTCCATTTTTAACCCCTCAGATCCCTGAGTCAAGACCTTAGTGATCTGACCTCCTAACCACCAGGGCCCACGTACTGTTCTCTCCATCTTCCATTCCCTGACCCTCCTCTTCATTCCCATCATGCTCAGTTTCAGACAGAAGCCTCCCCACTAGCCCACAGCCTCCAGTCTGCCCTATGGATGGCTACCAGATCATCTTCCTAAAATACAGCTCCGTTTAGGGTGTCCACATCTTGCTGGAAAGGTCTGTAGGGCCTGGACAAGTGGGTTGGATAAAGAGGGGTGGGCAAGAGACAGGAGAAGGGGACTAGGGATTCAGAGGCCAGTCGAAGGAACCACTGTAGACTAAGTCAGTGGTGTCAAAAGGAAGATCCCAACTGTTGTTGAAGGGAAGCTGAGAAAACTGTGGCATGTGGGGACAGAAGGAAGGGATTTGAGGGGAACGGAGGGTGGAAAATGGACTTTAATGTTCAATGTGGTCCACGTGACCAGGTGGCCCTGAATAGCCAGGGGTGCTGTGGCTGGCTTTCTCTGAACTATTTCACACGTGGTTTGGACTGAGGTCGAGTTTAAGAGCTGAGATAACCTCTTATTCTTAACTTACCTTTGGGGACTCCATGGTAAAAATTTTTCTTATCTATTTCTATTTCCTCTGCCTACTGTCTGGTTACAAAGGTTGATCAAGATATATTCCTGACTTTGGCCAAAAGATGAGTAACTGAAACACATAGATCCATTAGATGATTTCTCTTGGAAATATGGATCTTGGGTGGAAAAAAACAAAAGCCATTACAGTTGACTCCCTCTAAGGTCAGTGCCTTGAGAAGATGTCCACTGAGTCCAGCTCGCGGAGTCCTTGTCCGGGGAAGTCATCTGAATTTCTCTTCTTCCTCAGGCCAGGTTGTTTGGTTTTCCTTGGATTCTGTGAGCTCCTTCAAATTAATTAATTCAATCAATTCTGCTCAGGACACTGTTTCTGTTGTGCTTCCCAAGGGACTGACTGATTCTCCAAGTTAAAGAATGATTCTGTTCTGAAAGTGCTGGACTTTCTATGGTGCATATTTAATTGTTCCCTGTGACCTGAAAATTTAGTTTATGTTCCCGAAAATGGAATAAAATGGTGATCTACTTAAATTTCATTTCTGACTCTTTCCCTACTTATATCCAGCTTTCTAGTCAATAAATTACCCGACCTTACCCATCTGTGATAAAGCATTAGATTAAAGGCTGACAGTGAGTCATGTCTCCTAGTATCCACGCCTTTGTGAGGTCCCTCCTGCATTCTCTCTGGGCTTGGCCTCATGATTTCTTTTAGCTGATGAAACATCAGTAAACATGAGAGAAGCAGAGAATCAAAAAGCATAAAAATTTCAGTTGGATTGAAGAAATGAGTTCAAGAGATTAGTAGTACATGGTGACCTTAGTTAATCACATTGTGTTATGTTCTTGAAAATTGCTTAGATAGGAGATTCTTGGTATTTTCACCACAAAAGATGAATACGTGGGCTGGGGTTGTGGCTCAGTGGTAGAGCACTTGCCCCGCACGTGAGGTACTGGGTTTGATCCTCAGCACCAAGTAGAATAAATAAATAAAGATATTGTGCCCATCTACAACTTAAAAAAATAATTTTAAAAACATAAATACGTGAGGTAATGTGGACGTTAATTGGCTTGATTTAACAATTCCACACTGTGTGTGTGCATGCATGTGTATATGTATGTGTAGGTACATATATTTCAAAATGTCATATACAATAATATATTCATTTTTCTCAGTTTTAATAAATACATAATTTTTAAGAAAAACAAAAGTAGAAGAAAAAGAAATTAAAAAAAAAAAGAAAGAAAGAAAGAAAGAAAGAAAAGTGCTAAGCATTGGGCTTGTGCTCTTGGAACATGGCTGCCCCATACCACAAAATCTCAACCCGCCATTTTGAGGGTGAGAGAAGGTCAGCTGTCAGTCCCCAGCAGACCCTCCATCTGAAACCTCATGAGCCAGCTGGCTAATCCACAGAATTAAATCATGAGGGAGGGTCAATCATCTTTATTTTAAGCTACGGAATGTTGGAGGAGTTTGTTACACAGCAATAGACAACAGAAGAAGCTTCTCCTTTCTCCTTAGTCAGAGCTACCCAAGTTCTTTGTGCACTTTTCACCTTACAAGGCATCTCTCAGGTGCTGTTTGGTTAGTGGTTTCACTGCCGCGAAACACGGGTCTGGGTGTCACATTCCCTCCCTCTGTTAGCGGGTTCCCCTCTGTTCTTCCAGTCTCCTTGCTGCTTATCTAGCCTCTGCCTACTGTCTGGTTACAAAGTTGATGCCACATGTTTTAATTTTTTGTTATGTTATCATGCATTTCTAGGTACCAAGTTTTATCTTGGTTGCAAAATATGGTAGCCATGTTTTTTTTTTAACATAATATAACATTTTTAAAGATAGTCCTTTATGCTACCTCTCCCATGAGATTTTTCTCTTCATATTATTTCTCTCTTGTTTGAAACTTAGTACTTTGGACCTTTCTCAGAGTATTTATGATTTCAATCATTTGTCTGTGCTTTGTTGGCTGCTGGGTTTTCTCAGCAAGATACTAGAGTGAGACTTTATAATCTCTATGCTTTGCTCCCCCAAATGTGGTTCCCAGATCAGGAGAAAAGATATTACTTGGATTTTGTTAAAAATGCCAAGTTTTGGACTCCATGCTAGATTTACTGAGTCTACCATGTGTGTATTTTACCAAAACCCCCACATAATTCAAATACCTAGTGAAGTCTGAAAAGCATTTTTTATGCAATAATATGGAGGTGCACATTAGAATAATTTGGAGGCTTTAAAAATATATGTTCTAAGGCGTGGATTCCAAACAGTGAATTAAATCTGAATGTGTGGCCAGGTGCAATGACTCATGCCTACAATCCCAGAGGCTCACGTGGCTGAGCAGAAGGATCAAAAGTTCAAAGCCAGCCTCAGCAACTTAGAGAGGTCCTAAGCAACTTAACAAGACCCTGTCTTTAAAAGGGCTGGGATGTGGCTCAGTGGTTAAGCGCCCCTGGATTCAATCCCCTGTACAAAAAATATCAGAATATATGGATGGATATGTGTTTATCCATGGGTTAATAGACCTACTGATGGTGATTCTAATTTAGAATCCAGGATGAGATCCACTGTTCTAATGTTAAGTTCCCTAATATAGCAAATAAAATCATAGATTACTCAATTAAATTTGAATTTCAGATCAAAAGCAAAGAATCTTCTAGTATAAATAGACCTTGGGCACACTAGAAAACTTTGTGATATTGATTGGAGATTCAAATGTAACTGAGCATCTTAGATTTCATCTGAGAACTCTGTTTGGTGTGAAGTAGTGACTGGTCTCCAAATCTTGGAGTGCATCCGAATCACTTGGAGGGGTTATGAACATGGAGTTCTAGGACTCAGCTCTTAGAGCTTCTGACTCAGTAGAGCTGGGATGCGACACAAGAATTTGCATTCCTAACAGGTTTTCCAAGTGCTGCACTTGATCTAGGAGCCACAGAGGAGAACCACTGCTCTATCAGTAGACTTGTCGGCATGGATGACTCAAGGGTGCATTAGTCAGTGATTAGAAAAGTGAGCAGATGCCAGGGCCATCTTCATCAGCAATACTGAACATGGAAAAGCTTTGCTGTGGAGATGAGGATTTTACAGGGTTGGGTGCCTGGACAAGAAAGAAAATACCTTTCAGGATGGGCATGTCAGTGCCAGGGTCTACAGGGTCTCTCTGTGTGTACCCCTCTCTCTAGGGTCAGTTGGAAGCATGACTTATCTCTGCCCTAGACAACGTGGCTCTAGAATAGAGCCTCCCAATAGAAACATAATGTGAAGCACATTTGCAATTTTTAAAAATTTAGTACATTAAAATAATTAAAGAAAAATATGAGTTTAATATTTTATTTAGCCCAACTTAACCAAAATATCAGTTTTATCTGTAATTGTTATAAAAGTAAGAATGTGATCATTCACATTCCTTTTTCATACCAAGTTCTGGAAATCTGATGTATATTTTACACTTCATCACATCTCAATGCTCAGTAGCCATGGGTGGCCCTTGGCTTCATTAACAAAGTGTACTGCATGAAACCATCGCCTGACCTTGCACTTGAAGGCACAGCTTGACTATAGACTGATCAACTGGTTGAAGCCTTTTGCTCTTCTTTGACCACAGACTTGGACTTGGCCCATGCCAGCTATACACTGTGATTTTTTTCTCTCCCCTTGAATTTCTAGTCCCACCCTCACCCTCTTGCTCCAACAGTCTTTCAGTCAGCTTTTCATCACTGTGAACAAAATACCTAACAAGAACAACTTAGGGGAGAAAACGTTTATTTCAGCTCTTGGCTTCAGAGGTTTGGTATACAGTCGGCCGACTCCATAGCTCTGGGCCCATAGTGAGGCAGAGCATCATGGTGGAAGGATGTGGAGAAGGAAAGTAGCTCAGGACATGGCAACCAAGTATCAGAGTAAGAGAGCTCTGCTCACCAAGGACAAAATATAAATCCCCAAGGCATACCCCGAGGGACCCACTTCCTCCAGCCACATTTTACCTATCTATAGTTACCATCCAGTTAATCCCTATCGGTGGATTAATCCACCGATGAGATTATACCTCTCATAATCGAATCATTTCACCTCTGAAAATTCTTGCATTGTCTCACATATAAGCCTCTGGGGGGACACCGAGTAGCTAAACCGTAATGGAGGAGATGGTGAGGATGGAAGGAAACCTCCATGCCAAATATAAAAAGGAATTTCAAGAGACCTTGTTGCCTCTTCAGTGTAATGTAAGTTTGTTTAGTTCCTGGTCATCAGATCTGCTGTGGATGGGCTTTTCCATTACACAACAAGGCTCAGCCAAAGACTGCGTCCAAGAAGCCTCTTCAAAGCATTGCTATATCTGGTTCTAAAATTCTACATGCTGGACAGACTAACATTTCCCTAGGAGAGCTCTCTTGAATCCTGTGATTTTCATTTTTGGGGAAACTGGCTCCGTATAAGTAACACACGTAAAGGAGATGAAAAACTATCAAAGGGTAAAAAGCCAAAAGTCTTTAATTCTTGAGTTAAAATAAACACAGTGCTATAATTGAAACCATTATTCCTATTTTCTCAAATGTCCATGACACATTTATCCCAATTTTGAAACATTTTAGTTATAAAGATGTCAAATAGTTTGGTAATTATATACTTGATAGAAGAAAAGAAATTCTTCACCAAACATACTCGTCTATGAGACAGAAAAGAAATATACATTAATTTTCTGTATATTAGCTCTAATCTAGGAAGGTTAAGTTCAGATTTAGTCGTGGGCTCAGAAAGTGAGCGAGATCCTGGGCTTGGCTCTTTTAGTGGGAAAGTGAAGAAACACATACAGGACCCCAAAGCTATGAGAGCTGTTGTCATCTAGAATTATGTTTGAGGTCCTGAGACTTGGGTTAAATTTAACTTAGATCATTAACCAGATGAATTTTAGGCTAGGATTTTAGGTGTAAACAATCTGACAGGGTGATTGGCAGCCTCTCATTATAGAGGCGTAGTGATTAATTAACACAGAGCTTAATTAATTTTGTAAGGCAAGAAACAGTATTTCTTTGCAGTGAAAATCAATATTTGAATACTTGGAGCCCCTGCTCAGAGTTAATTTCACTCAGAGGTTTAGCTCATTTTTAATTTCTCACTTCTTGGTAAATGTTATATGCTTCCAACTATTAAGGTAATTGGGAATATTTATGGTATTCTACCTCAAGTTATTTTTGGAATAAGAATGTGAAATGTAAATGGATACATTCTTTATTCTCCTTTCAATTTCAGAAGCACGTTTATGTTATGGCATTTATCAGGATGTTAAGCTACATCGTTAAAGGCCAAGGTGCATGCAGAAGCCCTGGGAGGACATCAACTCCTGCTTTGGTAGAAGTTATCTGGAAGTTGTCCTCCATGCAAATGTAAGTCATTCTTCCATTGTCAAAGCCTGGAGAATCACTTCCTTAAATATTGGAGTACATCTCAGGGGCTCTGAAGAAAGGTCACTCCCCTGGCATTTGACTTGGCATTGATCTCTACTTTGCAAATAAACCAAGGATGTGAGGTTTTCTTCATCCTGGAAAAGCAATTTACTGTGAGGATCTGAAGAGAGCCCAGAGATTGGGCTGGGATTCTGTCTCCAACTGGGAAGAAAGCAGGGAGCTCCAGATGAAGACCAAACTCCATGGCAGTCACTGGGCTATGGAAGGCTTGCGCTCCTGAAGAGGACACCTGTGAGTGTGGCACGGGCCAGCTCTGCAGCACAGAGGCCCAGAGAGAGAAGGGGCGAAGTGGCAGGTTGGACTCAACAGAGCAACACCCAAGGACCAAAAGTCCAGGGAGGACCAGGGGGCTATTCATTCATTCATTCGTTCATTCCTTTCTGTGAACCAGAGCTAGAGCAAAATTCGAAGGATCCTAGAAAGACAGAGAGCAGAAAGAAAAATAGACATGGTGGTCCCTGCCAGAAAGGCCAGAAAGAACTTTGGGAAGCAAGAGAAAAGCTACCAGGATGAATTGAACATCCTGCCACACCTAACGCTCATGACACAAATTTTAACTCTGTTAGGACGGGTATTTTATTTAAGCTTTCAGAATTATTTTCTCTAAAGTAATTTGGTAGTTATTTAGTTTCTAAGTGAATAATATGAAAACTCTTTCCTTTAAATAAACATCCCTTCTTCTGAGTCTCTTTAAGTTTGTGGAGAGCCTAGCAATGTCTCCTGGGGACTCAGCGGGTGTCAAGCCCAGGGAGAAGCAGTGATGCAGGACAGGAGGAAGGTGAGGCATGGAGGGAGAATTTCGGGGTCAGCTGTAGACCCTGGAGCCCTGGATGTTAGCTTCTGTTTCTGAAGCTAGCTGAAACACTACTTCTCAGGCAGCTGTGACAGCTGGATACTGCACAGACAAATCATCTGCACACAAAGTTGCCAGTAAAGATAAATCATGTATTTTGTCACTGTTTTCAGGAGCATGATATAAACTACATTTCTTCCCAGATTTTAAACTAATTCACTGTTCCAGGGCACAACTCTGAGGCATCCACAGAGACCCTCTCTTTAAGCCCTGATCACACAAGAAAGATTTCAGATATGTTGCTCAGAGTAACAGACATGAGTTTATTAGAATGGATTGGAAAAGAGAAAAGTGGACACTCTCAGAGAGGAAGGATGATGTTCCAATCCTGCCCTCCAGGTTTACTAGGGGTCCTGGGGAAGTTTCCAGAGAGACCTGCTTAGGTCCACCTCCTGACTTTTGGCTGACAGCATGATGACATCAGATTTTCAAATCCCCACCGTGGATGACATTCTAAGTCCCTTTGGCCCATGCTGACTGCTTCTAATTGGAACCCATTCCTACAGATGTATGGTTAGGGTGCATTACTTTATCCCCTAAGTTCTGGGACATGGTCTGTATAAGGGTCACAAAGAGTTTCCCTCTTCAGGATAAATTATGTTCTTTTTATCAGCATTTTGGGGCTGAATTCTCCTGCAGATCGCAGGTTGTTTGCTGTAACAGGAGTGTTACATTATCCTGTTGACTTAAGATAGGCAGGTCTACAGGTAAAAGGCTAAAGACAGACAGCAAGAAAGAGGGGGTCAGCACAGTGGCACAGTTTGTAGACTTATTCCTTCACCCTCGTGTTCCCACTGCTCATTCATCTGTCTACTTGTTCCCAGTCATTCACGGCTACAAAGAGGCCACATTTGAGTGAGCACTAGCCATGGGCGAGGGAGTTCAATATGCAGATAATGGAAGGAAGACAATTCCAGGCCACAGGTCGAAGGTGGAACACACCTGACTCAATCAGGGAACAGCCGGGGGTCAGTGTCATGGAGGTGGAATGGGAGGAAGGAGGAGGGAAGCAAGATTGGAAGGAGCAGGGACCATGTCTCTGTAGATCTTTGCAAGAATGTTAGCTTTTTTGGGGAGGGGGAATGAGAAACCATTGCAGAGGGATGTGATCTCTTTCATGTTCTCAGGGATCAACTGAGCTCTGACTCAGAACAGATTTTAAAGAGGCAAGAATGGAAGCCAGGGCACTAGTTAGGAGGTTATTGTTAGTAAGACAAGAAATAACAATAAGGGCAGTTGTGGAGGAATGGATGTATTTTGAGGGGGGAGCCTGCAGTATGTTCTGAGGGACTGAGCACAGGGTAAGGACATATGGGGAACTTAATAGAGAGAATTCAGGCTGATGGCAAGATCTGGTACAAAACAACTGGAATTACAAATTTGCCATTTACCAAGTAGTGACGAACACTAGCGGAGCAGGTGTGTGCTCAGAACGTCAGTTCAGATGGAACACGTCCTGTTTGAGATGTTTCATGGACATTTGACTGGTGATAACTGAGCAAGTCTTTGGAAACGTGAGTCTGAACTCAGAGGAGAGGCCCTGGCTGGGAGATTCATATTTCAGGGTCATGAGAACATAGATGGCATTTAATCAAGGACCTGAGCTTAGACTTAGGAGCAAAGAGGACTTAGTACTGAGTATCTGGAATATTCCCAAATTAATACACCAGGAAGAACCATCAAAGGAGATGGGAGAGTGGAGTGTCTGGAGTCGGAGTCGTGGGGAAGAAGATATGCCTAGTGCATAGACAGGCCCTGAACCAATCCTGCACACAGGTGAATCCAAGTGGAGCCTGAGAATTGACTGCTGGCTCTGGCAATGTGGGGCTACCGACATTCAGGACAACAACTTTGTTGGGAAACAGAGGCAAAAGCCTAATTAGAAAAGAGAAATGATAACTGCTTTAGGAGTTTTGCTGTACAGTGGTACAAAGAAATGAGAGGTAACTGATAGAATAAGTGGAATCAAGAGGTTTACTTTTATTATTATTTTTTCATTAATCATTTTAATTAGAGTATAACAAGCATGGAGAATGTGTAAAGATCCCATATCAGGGAATGGAATCATACCAGTACCACCAGAAGAGCCCTGTGCTCCTTTCCAAGAACTGAGCACCCCAGGCTAACTAGTGTACTGGCTTCTGATTCCACACCTTTGTTCCTCCAGTTTATGAACTTTATATAAATGGAATAGTTTAGTGTGTACACTTTTGTGTCTAGCTTCTCTCTCTAACATTATGTTTAAGATGAATCCCTGCTGTTATATGCAAAAAGTTTATTTGTTCTCATTTCTGTACAGTATCTAATTGTATATTATACCACTGTGCAACTAAATCTTCACTATCTTAATAATGTAATGTAATGAATACAATTTATTAGTCCTGTATGGTGTGTGATTTTGGTATCCTGTTTAAAAAAGTTTGCCTATGCCAGAATTATGAAGATATTTTCCTATGTTTACTTCTAGCAGTTTTGTTGCTTTGTCCTTCAGATTTACATCTGCAATCCACTCAGAATTCACTTACCAGTATGGTGTGAGATAGATGTAAGATTTACTTTTGGCTGACTGTAAGTTAGATGCAAGATTTACTTTTGGGTTAACTGCACTGTTATTAAAAAGAATGTCTTTCCTAATTGCAATGCAACCTTTTTTCATTTTGTAAAGTATGTGACTGCATATATATGGATGTGTTTTTAAACTTCTAGTCTTGAATTCAGTTTGCATTATTGTCTGTCTTTGGGCCATTTACAAAGTGTCTTGCTCATCTTTTTTACCTAGTTTTGATATGTGGGTAAAGTCTTCCAACTTGGTTTGTTGTTTTGTCTGTCTTGACTATTTTTGGATGTCTGCATTTCCCTATAAATTTTAGAACTACTTTGTCAATTTCAGTTTGAAAATGACATTTGAATTGTAATCTCTTTAAGTCTGGAGAAACCAATATGAAGGACAGCTGACATCTTGACAGTACCTCTTCCACATTACAGATTATGAACATATTATATCCTGTCATCTTCTGTAGGACTTCTTCAGTTTGACACCATCTGCTTTGCAGTTTTCTGTGTAGAGGTCTTACATGTTTTTGGTCTTATTTCAAGTGTTTTATATTTACTAGTCCTATTGTAAGTGGTGTTTTTCTAAAAATCATCTTTTTTTAATTTGTTGCTTTTACATAGAAATTGAATTGACAAATTTTATGTATTATCCATGTATCTGGCAACTTGGATTAATTCACTTCTTAATTCAGAAAAGTGATCTGTAGATTTATGTGGATATTCCACATATGTAATCATGTTATCTTTAAGTAATAAAACAGAATCTTCCTTTTCCATCTTTATATATTTTATTTCCCTTTCTTATGTCACTGATAAGAATCTTCATTATGATAGTGCATGAAAAATGGGATGGAATCATGTTTAACTCCTATCTCATCTTACATCTTACATTTGCTATTAAATGTAATGTTTTCTTCAAATTGTGTGGGTCTTTTTTATGGAACTTGAAAAGTCTTCTACCTTTTCTTATTTGCTGAAAGATTTGTTTGTTTTTAAAATTACAAATCGTTTTAACAAATGCTTTCCTCTCTTTTTTTGAAATGACTAGGTATCTTACTTATTTCCTTAATATGCAGAATTATGTTGATTGATTTTTAATAGTTCTGTCAATCTTGCAATCTTGAAACAAATCTAACTTGATTGGGATTTATTACTCTTTATGTAACATGCTGGATCCAGTTTGACAATATTCTGCTTGAGAGATTTACATATATAATCATGAAAGGAGTTGGTCTGTCACAGGCCTGTCATTTTGCTTTCTTATCTTGTTTGACATTACATCGTCCATGGGTCAGTTATGAGTGCCAGGCCAGCTCCTGGCAATGCCAAGTCCAGCTGATGGTACCATGCTATCTGTTGGCTCTCAGGGACTGCATTTGTATTTTTAGTCCTTATTTAGGCCAAGAACATTTAATATTCAACTCCAGGGCATTGATCTAGGATATACAGCTCTCCCCCTTTGCCATGACTTCTCTAATAGCTAGTCCAGAGAACATTGCCTGTGGTTGGGAGATGTTCTGTGTTTCCTACTTGTGCTGTTGTAGGATGAGTTATTCCAACTTCTGATGTAATAAGAATCTGGAAAAAGCAGATCAGCTAACCTCAACCCAGGTAATTGCCGGAAACAAAGTAGCCATCCATTCTTGTATTAGATCTTGAATCAGAGGCTGGGATCATCATCTCAAGATATTAAAAACATGCCTCAAAATTCATATGGGCTTTTCTGGAGACCTGGGTGGTTTTTTCTTTTAGCCTGGTCCTGGAGTATTTTGCTTGGTCTCCAGAATTTATCTAGGTACACCAAGACTGTTTGCTAAAGCATAAAAGATTTGATCTTCCCATTGGGTTATGAATTTAAATTTAAACTGGCTTCGAGCAGAAATCATGCTTTCTTAAGAAGTAGTGATAGGGAGATACCAATTCTTTGGGGAACAACAGGTATAAGACATTGGTCCCTTAAACTGGGCAGCCTCATTAAATAATTATACAGTTTCTTCAAAACAGGCTGGAATGTCTCTATAGAAAGCAAACTGACCATTATCTCAAGGATAGCCTGAGGAGATTCCTTTGTTTTCAGATTATTTCAAAGTCCTACCAACCTCAGATCATCCTACAATTAGCATAAACACTGGCTAATTCATCTTCTGTTGGTTGGCATGTCCAGGTGAGGGCAATTAATTGAACTGTTTGAACTAAGTTAATTTGTAGAATAAGCTACTATTCTGAGGGTAAAAACACATCTGTGACGGCTTAGCCTGCTTTTCACATTTTTTTCTTTTTGACTAGGAATCATCATCAAATGAAATTTAATCAAGGTCATTCAAAGGAGTCTTTCAGAAGAACCATTATCAAACAAAATCTAATCAGGGTCATTCAAAGGTGTCTGATAGGGAAGGATACAGACAGTTCCCTTAGGGGGGTGAAGTGATCACAGACTCCTCTTGGGGTAAAGGAAGGGGAGGGTTAGGTATGGAGCATGCCACTTGCCCCCACCAACCTGCAGTTGAAGTCTTAGACCTCAATCCTCGGTTACCTCCTTCGTATTTGGAAGCATTAGCCATGGTACACTCAAGCTGGAGTTCCATTCTGAGGGCCTGCTATACCATAGCCTCTGCTGAGAGAGGACCACTGCCTCTTATCGGGGGTGAGCAATGAGTGTTTACTAAGCCCTAGAAGACAGACAGAGAATGACTGTATTCATCCCAATGACAGCCAATCTACAGCGTGGCCAGTGACTTTTAAAGAGACAAAAGCAGGTTTCACAAGAGTCTTACTCTCAGGATCAGAATTGAGAAGAACAAAAAAACCACAACCCAGTAGTAGTTGCAAGCATCCATAAAAATGGGAGCCCATTTTACAGAAACTGAAGCCAGAGAGGTTATGTCGCTCACCTTAGCTACATACAGCTAACCCAAACATTGCTTTTGCACCATACCTTGCAGCCACTGGAGATTTACAGAGCAAGGGGTAAGATATTATGTGATAGTAGCAAGATGTGAGAAGTCATCATCAGGAAGCAGAGATGGAAAAGCAAGAAACTGATCCACGTTAATGCTGCCTGGTGGTCCCCCAGCACGGGGATCCCCGCACTCTTGACCAAATCCTAAATTCCCCCTATCCCAATGGCTGGTCCCCAGGAGTCTCAGCCACTTCAGGGTTCTTGCATCTGGATCTTAATGAATTCTCTATCTCCCTTATTGCCACGTAGTCCTTAATGTTAACCTCTGCCTTACTTGAGTCAGCCCAAGGCCAACACTTAAAAAAAAAAAAAAAAAGAAAGAAAGAAAGAAAAAACCAACTTGGAATCAGGGAACTAGGTGTCAAATTATAATTAATACCTAAAATACTGCAGTTGCCAAAAAATAATAATAAAAATAGAAAGCCAAATTCTCATAGCCTGTTAGAGAATACCTTAACAAAGAAACAAAAGGAAGCTACAAAAGAAGAATTTTAACTAACAGTTTCAAAAGGCAGATGAAATTTAGTTCCTTCAGTTTTGGAATCGGACTGATTCCACATTATTCCAGTAGAGGAAAGAAAGAAAGGCTTCTGTAGTTACTATGAAAATTGTTCATACCAACTGAAGGTAGGCAAGGACAAAGGGCAAGACTGTGAATCAATGGTAGCACAAATCGTGTCAAAATGCAGGCTTCATCTATAACCAATAAACTTCTTCGAATGACACCTTCCTACATCCTTATTCTCATATCCCTCCTTCAACCTTAGAAGTACCTGGATAAAGATTTTTTTAAAAAATTTGTTTAAATTGTATTTGGACACAATATCTTTGTTATGTATTCGTTTTATGTGGTGCTGAGAATTGAACCCAGTGCCTCACACATGCAGGGCAAGCGCTCTGCCACTGAGTCTCAACCCCAGTCCTGGATAATTTTTCTCACTGCCGTCTCAACTGCATGCCTTATGTCACCCTTCCCCATGCTCCTTTTCTTTGAGAAGAAGGACTCACAGTGCAGGTAAGAGTGACATTTATTGCTCCAGCTACTGCAAAAGTGGAGAAAACCAGGCTCATCAATAAAGAAAGCTCCAGAAATCAGAATTAAGTCCAAAGGAATATGTCCAAATACCCTTCGAAAGGGTTTTTCTGAAAGGATATCTGGATTTGCTAAGAGAGCAGTAATAGGTTTAAATAAGGATGTCCAGGGCTGACTTTTAGCTGGTTGGCATGAACTTATCCACATCAATAGTTTATTGTGGATGGCAGTTTTTCTAATTGGTTGGTACCACTGCTCAACCAGTAGGAACATGCTTTGAATATCAACCCTGGTTATGTCATGGTTTCTGTAACTATTATGTGAAAGGATTCTTAGAAAAAGATGTACTTGTTTAGACAGAGTTGTTTATACAAGTAGACACTCAGGTATTGTTCCTAAACACTTGTTGAGTGTTTTATTAATAAACTCATAATGACATTTAGAGTTTCAGTTCCTACAATGCTTTTTTTTCTTTTCTTTCTTAACAGAGATGGACAAGAAAAAGACATTTCCTGGACCTCTTGTATGTTATCGAGGTTTGCTTCCACTTCTCGACTTGATCTTCCCTTAGTCTCTCGTGGTCCCCCCAGACTGGGTTTCTTGGTATCTCTTCAATTTGCCCAGCTGATTGTACACCCAGGAAAGTGCACAAAATCCACCTTTGTCTCTGATCTTGTCAACTTCTTCTGGGATACTGTCTTAGTTTGGCTGCTATAACAAAATACCATAGACTGGTATTAAATGGGCTCACATTGAAAACATTTATTTCTCATAGTCTGGAGACTGGGAAGTTCAAGGTCAAGGTTCCCAGAGATGTGGTATTTGGTGAAGGTCGTCTTCTTGGTTTGCAATGCTGCTTACTTGCCATTTCCTTTCATTACAGAAAGTTGCCTTTCTCCTATTTCTGGTTTAAAGGGCACTAAACCCATTTATGATGGACCCCGTGACCTAATTCGCTGCTAAAGACCCCGTTTTCAAATACCATTGCATTGCTAACTAGGGCTTCAATATAGTCATTTTGGGAGGGTACAAGCATTTATTCTATAAAATGTTTTCTTTTAATTTATTTTTAGAATTATTATTAATAAGTTAATAATATGTTATTTTAGTAACTTTGTAAAAAAAAAGTGAAAACTCAAAAGTCACTTAGTTCTCCTGATTATTCACAGTTTCATGTATTCTGTGTTTATCTGGCACAATCTAGGCTATTGGAGAAGTACTACATTGGACTGCATAATAGTTGCAGATTTTATAACCATTTTAAAAATTATTTTCTTATCTATTGGTTCTTTTTAATTATACATGACAACAGAATCAATTGTGATATAATCATATAAGCATGGAACATATCTTGTTCTAGTTAGAGTCCCATTCTTATGGATGTGTACGGTAGTGAGATTCACTGTGTTGTTTTCATATATGTACATGAGAAAGGTATGTTATGACCCATTTTTATTTGTAAGAAAGTGGGATGTGACCATTATGTGAAACTTGAGAAAAAGATGTGCCAGTAGTCCTTAAGAATCATTTATTATTAGCGACAGCAAGTGCAAGATTAGGATGAGTGAATACTCCTTGAGTATTATTACATTAATGGAGTGGTGGTGACATTTATGAGGTTCAATATGGTAGATTTCCCTCCCCAAGAAGGATTATGACCAGGAGAGGTGAAGGGGTCCCAGAAAGCAGGACAGAATCTAATGCTGAGCAAGACCCAAGCTCAGAAGGAGGAAATGTGTTGTTTACGGAACTGACTGGAAATGCAAACATGAGCAAACCAGAACAACATAACAAATGATCCTTAGCAACTGGATGTCTTCAGTGTTTAAGCTGGTAATAAACATTGGGCTATCTTTGGAACACGATTGGTCTGTAAATATACATATATTAATAGAACCACAAGAATTAGTTAACAAAAAAAATTACCTAAGAACCATCAACTTTCACTTTTGATTGATTTGTAAAACACAAATTAATTTGTTGGGAAAATGAAATATTATTTCATTCCGACTGTGGTGGGAGTCAGTGATTGTAGGGTTCTCAGAAAGATTCTGAAAAGCCCTTGAATATTAAGGGATTGAGGCTGCAATTTTCTGAATCTGTTAAATGTGAGAGGGGTGAAAGAAATAGCTTTCTTTTTTTTTTTTTAACTCTAAAAGTTTTTGAACCTTCAAGAAGACATTGAACTCAACCCGAAATTGTTCCTACTGAAAAACAAAATAATGTAGTATTGAATTTTAGCTCCAAGTCTAAGATAAATGTTGGCAAGTCTATTCCAATAAAAATAAATGATTGCATAGATAAATGGGAGAGAAGGGGAAAAAAATCTTTCTTACGGAATAATTTCTGATAGCAGTATATGGATACTCTCCTCTCTAGGAGGTGAAGTTCAATCCCTCCTTCACCTGGAGTGTGGGCTGAATTGAGCGACTTCCATCAGAAGAAGAGACTACAGAAAGAGAAAAAATAGAAACTTTGCAGTATGGAAATTTGGCAAACATGACTTTACCCAAGGGATCAAGGTCAATATCACCAGTGACTGGTCATGCTTCTACCAGGTACCTGTGAGAAGGAGCCAGGAGAAGAGCACTCCATCTCTGTATCCTTCTTTTCCCTAACCCATAACCCTGGGAGAAAAATATTAGAACCAAATCTGGGATATCCAAAGAACTTAGCTACAGTACCACAATTCTTCAATGCTGTTGCAGTCGAGGGAAAAAAAAAAAAAGAAAGAAAAAAAGAAACTATCACACACCACAAAAGATACATATGGGAGACATGAAGATGCAAATGCTGTATAGAGTCCTGAACAGGAACCTGGAATAGAAAGATATTAGCTGAAACACTAGTGAATCTGCCTCAAGTCTAGCGTTTAGTTAATTTCAAGGGACTAATGTATAGTTATGACAAATGTACCTTGGTTATGTAAGATATGGACTTAGGGGGACATGGGCTGAAGGGAGTTTGGAACTTTCTGTATTCATATTTTCTCTCTCTCTCTCTCTCTCTCTCTCTCTCTCTCTCTCTCTCTCTCTCCTCTCTCTCTTTTGTATCAAGGATTGAACCCAGGGTTGCTTAACCATTGAGCCACATCTTCAGCCCCCTCCCCCCCCCTTTTTTTTTTAACTTTGAGACAGGGTCTTGCTAAGTTGCTTAGGGCCTAGCTAACTTGCTGAGGCTGGTCTTGAACTTGGGATTCTCCTGCCTTAACCACTCTGCTTTCATCTATTTTGTGTCTCAAATTATCCGAAACAAACATTTTATCAAAAGCAACAAAAACAAAAGTTTAAGAACTTCAGGTGCAAATAGAAACTTCTTGAAATGGAGCAGTACATATCCCTCTTCAGCACTACCTCTATTGTGAGAGGCCTGCAGGGCAGGTGTCGGTCCCTGTGCCTGGGCCAAACAAGTCAGAGGCGCTGCCCTGGCCAAGGCTCCTCCCCGGAGCCGCAGGGGCGCCGGACTCTGCCCTGGACGCGCCCCGCGGGGCGGAGCCGAATCTGTGGACAATCGCGGCACCAGCACAGCCCTAGGGAACAGACCCTGGCCTCAGCACCCGGCCAGAGCACCCAGGGGAGAATCAGCTGGGACCCTGCACTGACTGAGAGCCTCCAAGGTAGGCGAGCCCTGGACACCTGCGGGCAGCGCGCGCCAGGTGGGTGGGTGTCCCAGTGCCCTTGGAGCGGGTGTCCCCAGCGGAGCTCGGGGCACCAGGGACATTTCCTGGAAAAGGGTCTTAGTGGAGAGAAAAGCTTCACCAAGGTAAACCTCTGTTCTGAGCCTGGGCGAGAAATTTCTTTGCCCCAGAGAAGAGAGTTACCTTTCTCCAACAAAGGAACCAATCTCTCCTTAGCCTGGCGCACACCTGATTATTTATTTAGTTTGTTGTTCTCCATTTCCTCTGTCATAGGTCCCCGCGATTTCTGTCTGCTAATTTCAGGAGCGGTGGAGAAAAACTCTCTGGAAAACCGTCCCCTGTGTTCCAGCGTGGCGGTCACTGCGTCCTCAGTGTGTAACCGCCAAGAGGAATGAGGGTGGTGGTCTGGACCCTCATTCATTCGTTTCGCGCAGCAGCCAGCGCGGCAAGGGGACAGACCCCTGATTGACAGTTTGGTACTGTTTCTGTTGAGGAGGCGTCTTAGATATTTTTGAATTTCATATTGCAGAGCCCTAAGCAGCACTGCAAAGAAACAGTGTTACTTTTCCAAGAGTGGTACAGGACAATGCAAATGTCGTTTTGAGACTGGGTGGTGCCATAGTTGTGAATTTCCAGCTTTTTTTTTTTTTTTTTCCAAAAGAAAGAAGAAAAAAAGTCGATGGAATATAAACCTCAGAACATGCAACCAGCCCTGAGCATAACCCAAGTTGATCACCATTATATCATGGTTGTTTTATTTGAGGAATCAAACCTCTCTTTCTTTTTCGATATATAAAGAGTAGATGAGGTGTCAAACACAAAGGGGAGTTATTCTGCATTTGCAACGGAGGAAAGATAAGCTGGCCGTCTGTTTTTACCTAGTGCCATTAAATATTCAGCTCTATGGAAAGACTGGTTTACCAGAAATTTGAGCTGGGCTGGATTGTCAGGGGCCCTAGCACACACAATAGGATCTGTTGTAAAGGTTGTTTCCCTCCCCTTCACAATTGGAGAGTGAAGGTCCCTAACAGGGAGGAATTTGTGCCTAAGGCAGTTAAGATCCTATGTGGTTCCTGTTCTATTTAAGGAATGAATGAAAACAGATCCTACTTCCTGGGACCCAAGCAAACTTGATAAGTTTCTTACTTTTCCTTACTTACAAAATAAATTAATACCTTGTCCCAACTAAAAAGGGACTTTTGAAATAAATACTGAAGCTACTTCCAGAATTACTAATGGGCATGTTATTTGTTAGGCTAGTTATTTACAATGTGCTCAGCAGTGAACTTGAATTCTAATTCAGTTTGGCCCAGACTAAAAAATATAAGCTAGATTTGGTAAAAGATGAAAAATGAGAGGTATATTTATTTGGGATAATGACTGAAAAGGGAAAAAATGGAGTTTTAAGGGAATTCAAGAGTCTTGTAAAATTGTAGTTTTGAACTGAGATATTTACATCAAATTTGTACAATCATTTATAGATTGAACATTTTTATAATGGCAAAATATTTCTATGGATTTAATAGCATGTTTAAATGAATTTACATTTTACTAAGCACAAAAACAGCCATCTACATGGGTTTGGAAAACAAGTGTATATGGGGATATATGTGCATATATTCAGTTTTAGAAAATATTTGTATTTGTTGCATCCATGATTTTGTGGATAAATGCTGGCCTTGTTCACACATTCATTGGGCCAGTATTTATTGAGCACCTTTTATACAGGTTACTGTATTCTGTGGAGTGCAAGGGGACATATTACTATCTTTTTATATAACATTGGGGTTCTGAGGGGCACCCCAAGATCACAGATTAGGAACCACATCAATAACCGTCAGTTTTGATAGTGACTAAATGTAGGTTGGTTTCCAATGCCATACTCTCTTACACTGATTTAAATCATCAATTCTAAAAAATTATAAAGAAGCTTTCATATTATTCTGTTCAGTGATATATTTCTCTCTCTCTCTCTCTCTCTCTCTCTCTCTCTCTCTCTCTCTCAGGTTGGGGAAGAACTTAGGAATCATGTGTTCTAGTTTTAATATTATTAAATATTGAAATAGTAAACCTAAAATACCTAAACATGGATTTCATACACATTAAATGGAAACAAACTTGTATTGTGAATGTCAGTCATCTAGGTGAAAAACACCTTAAAATGGAGAAAATAATTTTTACTTTAAATTAAAAAAAATGTGACTACTATTATATTTATCCCAGAGGGGGAAAAAGTCACTTTATTCCAGTTATACTTACTTTTTATTATTTTTTTTAAACTACTTTGTTGGAAGTGTAATTTACATAACCATAAAATACATCCATAAAATACATCCAAATACATAAAATACTAAAATTCAATGATTTTTAGTAAATTTACATGATCATATAAGTATCACCACAGTCCAATTTTAGATCATTTCATCATTCCCCCAAATCCCTGTTGTCTGTCTATGGTCCCTCATCTCCACCCCTCACCCTGGGCAAGTACTTTTCTACTTTCTCTATTTAGATTTGCCTTTTCTGGACATACCATGCAAATGAAGTCATGTAACAAATGCTCTTTAGCATCTGTCTTCTTTCATATAGAATAAAGTTTTTGAGGCTCTTTCAGGTGGTAGCATATATCTGCACTTGGTTTCTGTTTATTGCTAACCAGTATTCATTCAATTTGATGACTGTACCATATTTTGTTAATCAGTTGGTGGCTATTTCTGCAATTTTTTAAAATAGTAAGACAGATATATTGGTCTGGCTTCCATAGAATCATAATTTGAAAATGACTGACATGAGCCTTCTTCTTATTAGATGCTTTGATTCTCCTTCATGATTTAAAATATTATCGCCAAGAGTTAAACACCTAGGTTCCTTTTAAGCAAGTGAACTTTCCTATGTGGAACTATTTAGAGAACCAAATAAGACCTTCTTAATGTCGATTTTTGGTGTGCCTCTTTAAGGAGTCAGGAATCTTGAACAGCAGTTCCCAGTTCAAATTTTTTCTTATACTCCCTTTTATCCTGCCTTGTGCTACCATGGCAGGTACATGGGGCAGGGGGTGGACAGGTCATGCTTGACAACTTATACTTAGAGAGATTTCTCTATTTGAGTAGCAAACCTTCTCTAAAAATCTGGCAGTTTTTGTGAATCAAAAGAAGAAAAGACAGTGTCTTTCTGAATGCCTTTCAGTTACTACTCAAATTGAACGTTCATATCGGGGGAAAATAGAACATTAAAATAAATAGCTTGAAGTTTATTTTATTGGTAACTTAGAAACAAGAGATTTTCTTAAACATCTAAAAATCTGAAAATAAGACAGCTTAGTAGGTCAAATAATATGGCTTTCCAAAGCTAAATGTGTTCCTGTGGAATTCTGTTTTTGTCTGAAATGTCCAAACAACTTCCTCTAATTCTTAGGTGAAGGCAGAAGTTTAGTGATCAATCTCAGTTGGTAGCAACACCCCTATCCTTAGGAAGGATTTTAAGAATTCTAAAACTGATACATTTTTCTTGCATCATAGTGACAACTTTATTTGAAATATCTCCTAAGAAGTCTATTCCATTTTCAGGAATCCACCTTCACCCTTCTTACTTTCACGTGCTTCAGGTATCCAGGTAGAAACATTCACCATGCTATGTGGGTCCTCCAGGAGGACAAAGGCTTGATGGTGCCAGCACTGTGAGCACCTCTGATGATGATGATGGGTCCCCTAGGTCATGATGATCTGGTATGAGGAGCCTGGTGTTACCCAGGACAGGCAGCTGCCTCTCAGCCTTGTATCTTTCTGGATTTTAGAAGGAGGCTGCTCTCTGGTAAGTTGGACATCTTCATGGCACAGAAGGGTGGGCAGAGAGTGACCAAAAGGTTCCAGGACTTGAATAGACTTTCTGCTCCTGGACCCCATCGCCCACATGCAAATGGACAAAGATGGAGGATAAAAACATGTTGTGCATCTAAAAAATTGTTTAGATGAATAGACAAAAGAAGGAATCTCTCATTTGTGTTTAAATTTAATTCTTGTTGCGGGTGTTCAGGTCTTTCTTTCTTTCTTCCTTTCTTTCTTTCTTTCTTTCTTTCGATTGAACTCAGGGGCACTTGACCACTATGCCACATCCCCAGCCCAATTTTGTATTTTATTCACAGACAGGGTCTCATTGAGTTGCTTAGTGCCTCAACATTGCTGAGGCTGATTTTGAACTGGTGATCCTCAGCCTCCCAAGCCGCTGGGATTACAGGCGTGTGCCACTGCACCCTACTTCTTGTATATTCTATATATTTCCTTCCACTCTTTCACCTTAGTAAATAGTGCTCATCATTAATTTCCTTGCAATGTCTAAAAGACTTTTGTGTCTGTTGTTACATTAGATATCAGCTGTTACTATCTTGAGCTTCAACAGTTCAACCTACGTACTACCAACATACCTACCACCTCTCTATTTACCTGTCAGAGTTCACTTGGCTGCTCATTAACAGTTCTGAGTTCATTGCTGTTTCTTGTCATTTACACTTTTTTTGGTTAATATTTAAATGAAGGAAAACAAATTCAGTTCATTGTGACTTCCAGTTCTCATAAAATCAAGGAAAGCCCTTGGATTTAAAAATCTCAATTGTTTCTTACTTTTTCTGGGGTACTGCACATTATCATGAAAATAAAAGTTTTATATGCTAAATCTTTTTTTCCCTGTATAGTATTATTTTGTAAGTTTTAGCATACGGAACCACCATCACCATTAAGATATGAAGAGTCGTTACTTTATTCCCCTCCAAGATCCTCTATTTCTCTCTTCCCCATTTCCAGTTCCAAACAGCCACAGATCTGTTTCTACTTCCTATAGTTTTGAGGACCATGCCTTTACTACGGACCTTTAGGGACCCTCCAGACCTATACGATAGTAATTGATTTTGCTGCTGATTAGTATTCGCCTTGAATTGTTTCCAGTGTTGATAATTAAGAACATTAGTGTTCAGGTTCTGTGGAGCATATTTTTTAATTTTATTGGGTAGATTGCTAGGAATGGGATTTCTGGATTGTACAGTTTAACTGTATAGGAAGCTGTCAACCCGTTGTCCACAGTGGCTGTGTGTCTTGCATTTCCATCAGCAATAGGAGTTCCAACTGCCCAGCGTGCTCACCAGTACTTGGTACTACCTCCACCCACCATGGTTAATCTTAAAATGAAGTAAATTATGTTGTAGCTGAACTACTCTGGGACAAGTCTAGAAACCTAAAGATATTTTGTAAACGTCTGAGCTATTGACTCTTAGAAGCTTTTGTAAAGCCACACAAGAAATTTTCCAAAAGCACACCATGTAAATGTTACAGGTCCCTGTGGTATACGTCACTGGCATCTGCTTCTTTTCGTATTTTCTTGACTGATGAGTCCTAACTGGCTTTGGTTTGATTTGTTAGTTGGGTGATTTGTTAAATGGGTGACAGAGGAAAAAATGAGGGGACAAATGAGCTTAGGTGTTGCCACTTTCAAATTGAAATCCTATAAGTAAACGTCCTGTGGTTGTGAATATAAACATAATTATTTAATATTCACTCAATATGCATCATGGCAGATACTCTGTGAAGTCCTTTGAATGCCTCGTCTCATTTGATGGCCACATAATTCCATGAGGAGATACACATTCTCACATGAATTTTCAGATGAAGGAGCTAAAGTCCAGAGAATTTAAATAGTTGTGTAAGGCGGCCCTGGGTAAGAAAGTGAAGTAGTCTTATGGGCACTACTGATGGCATCCAATTCCTTTGTTTTTAAGCCACAAAGCTATATTGCCTGTGTTCCTAGAACAAATCTACTGGTACATCAATATCTGCTCAGGTTCCTGAAGGACACACCGGGAACCTCACATCAGGAGTTCCTTGACGTGACTTAGGAGCTCACTTTGAAATACCTTGAGTCCTATCTCAGGCCCAAGAAGAAGGCTTAAAAATTTATTCAGAATACTGCCAAGGCACAGTGGTAAGCTGGAAAGAGCTAGCCGACTCCAGGCCAGAGACAGCCAGGCCTTGGGTTAGGATGCTGAGGCCATCGTGACTAGCTGGCTGTCTTTGCTCAATCTTGCTGAGCCTCATTTCCTCGTCTGTAAATACCACTACTGACCTCTCTGTGCTGCTGAGACAGGTGACATAGTCTACCCAGCACATTCTGGGCACTCCACAGATCCTGGTCTCTCTCACACCCTCCTTCCTGAATGAGAGGGGCTCATATTATTTGTACCTCTTTGTAACCTGGTTGTTGAGCTGGCCCTGACTGACACCTTCAGCTGTTTCATAGTTTGAAATCAGACTGTGTAGCCTGTTTCAGTACAAAGACATCTGGACCTGAGGTCAGTCTGTCTGAGTTCAGGTGATGATGAAAAAATTGTATCATTCCTCTTTGCTTTGGTTGTACTTATTTTGTGCTGAGGACCATGCCTATAAGGTAGTATTGTAATGATTGATTGTGACAATATATGGGAAATAATTTTTTGGTAAGTGGTACAGCACTTTGTTAATAGTATGTATTTGTTAATAGTATTTGCACTAATATTTAAATCCTTTTCCCTATTAAAAAAATAGTCATATTTCATATCTAAGAGTTTTCTATAGGAGTAAATTTATGTGTATGTACCAATGAGAGAGTAGCACGTGGTCGAATGAAGTTAAATCTACTGAAGAATGAATTACCTCCACAAAGACTGGCAGACAGAAGTGGGGTTCAGTGCGAACAGGCCCCTCTTCGGTATAGTGTGTATTATTTCTAGGTAAGCCGCTCAGTCACCTGAGATGGAGCCAGCTGACACTGGATGTCACCATTGTGCTGTGTAACGTAGCTGTGGCACAGGTGTGCTGCTTACGATTCAGGACAAGGCCATTCTCTCTGAGGACTTGAAGGGACGCTAGCTCCCCTACTCATAACCTAATAAAGATCCAGGGGTGCTTCAGTTGTAACCTGCTTTACAGCTCCTGATCTCTAAGCTCTGTATGATAGAGATCAAGAGCAAAGCAATAGTATTGTCAGCTCAGAGCTGAGAAACTAAAAACCAAAACCCAGAGATGGCACTAAAACCAATCAGAGCTCCTGACTGCAAACCAGAGTAGCTGACTAACGACATGGCAGATAAAGAATTGACTGGAAGGTATGTGGTGTAGCTCCCAGAATTGATGGGAAAGTTAGAAAACCAGCTTTGGAAGGTGGGAGGATCTGGTGTGCTTATCAGCCCTCTGCAAGATCAGGCAGCAGGAAAAGCAGGGTAGGGTCCCTCTGGCGTCACCACTGGTCACTGATTGTCACCGCTGGTGCTCTTGCCACAGGCCATGAAGCACCACTCTGGGTTAGAGTCCTTCCCTTCCCTGAATGAGAACTGGGTTTTCATGGCCTCCAGTGTCACCAAGCCAGATGGCTAGTCCTCAAGTCACATTTCCAGGGGCAGCGCTCGGCTCGTTGAGTCTTGGTGTTGTAGCTAACTATGCTCTAACTCCAGGGAGTGGGGGCAAATGAGCAAGGGACACTTGCTGCAAGACTCATGCAGATGGTGGCTCCGGTATCTGGGAAGGAGAGTCTGGTGCTGGATCGCCAAACATGCGGGCCACCTGGAGAAGAGAGCTGGGGTGCCCCTGGGTGCTCAGGGGGCGTTACTGCCCTTGCTGGGCTCACAGAGCATCTGAGGGCTGCGTCTTGCCTGCCTTTCAGCTCTTGGGGACCCATGCCAGACAGGGCTGTTTTAACGTGGCTAAGGAGGTGACTCCTTGGGCAAATTGGATGTCTCAACACATCTCAATCTACTCAAATAATAATAATAATAAAAACCCTGCAACATTAAAAGAAAAAGAAGAGACAGTGGTGTTCTTCTGAGAGTGTGCCACGCACCGTGGTGTTCTTCCGAGAGTGTGACTGTGAGTGAACTTCAGCCTCTGCTCCTGCTTCTGCCCTTGCCTGGGGTCCTCGCCAGGTGGCCACCCAGCCTGCGGACATTCTTTCAGTCCAGTCCTTCTCCCCAGTGTCAGTCCCTCACGGTGAATCCCAAACAGCATCTCCTTTTATTCTGTTCCTCTGATCTGCTTTACTCATGCCACTGCCACCGCCTCCCATATTTACTTGTTCATGTCCTGTCTGTCTCCCCTCTGTCCTGAAAGTCCCCTGGAAACCAGGCCTTTGGCTCAACCCTGGTAGCCACAGTCCCTAACCCAGTGGTATTCAAAAAATGTTTACTATAGGAAAGAATGAGTCAAGGGTTAGGCCAAGAAAGGAAACGCCCTTGTTGTAGTTTCAAGACAATAAACAGTGCTGTGCTGGTTTCCCAGGCTGCTCTCACCAGGCACCGTGTGCTGAGGCTTTCGGGTAGAAATGTACCACCTCGCGTTTCTGGAGGCCGTGAGTCTGAGAGCAAGGGGTGTGCTGGGCTGGTTCCCTCCAGGGCTGGGTGGGAGTCTGTTTTGTGCTTGTCCCCTAGCATCTGGCCGTTCCCTGGTGGTCTCGGGCATCCCTTGGCGTGTAAAAGCATCACCCTGATGGCTGCCTTCGCCTTCACATAGCCTTCTCCCTGTTCACTCCAAACTGCAGGAAAATTCTCCCTCCAAACTGCAGGAAGGGCACATCCGGCTACAGCATCTCCTCCTCTTAGTTAATCACATCTACCATGACCCTGTTTCCAAGTCAGGTCACATTCTGAGATAGCAAGGGTTAGAACGTCAACATGTGCATTTGGAGGGGGGACACCATTTCAACCTGTAACAAAGCCTTATGTAATTCTTTAGCTGTTCTCAGTTCATCAAACGCTGCAGTGGGTTTGGTTATATTCCTCGGTGTCCAGTAACGTGCTGATTTATCACACAGACTACAATTCACAGTAATGTATGTGCTTTGCTTTGTAAGTTGTAAACTATTCATTAGATGCTAGCATCGTTGGTTGGGATGTTGACAAATTATCGATGCATTAGCAATAAAGAATCAGTATCATGGATTTGCTGGTCTTAAAATCCCCCAAAGCAAATTTTTCTTTATAGCCCATCTCAGTGTAGAGACTATTTAAAATATTACCTGTTTTTCTTCCCTACAGGGAAGAAAAACTGCTTGTCAACCTTAATTATGGATAATGGTCTCATATTTTATTTACTCATTTGACAAACATGTGCAGATCATTTATTATGTATTATATGTGCTAAGTGCTTGACAAATATTAACTCACAAACAACCCCATGTTGATTATTATTGTTAATAATTAATATTATCTGAATTTTACTGTTAGTGAGACTTGAAGCACAGAGAGGTTAAGGAACTTGCCCAAGTGACACAGCTATTGGGTAGCAGAATGAGGCCATGAAACTGGGCAGGCTGCCTATAAACCTTTTAGCTGTTGAACTTTCTTTCTTCCCAGAAAGCCTTGCAGAAAAATTCAGTTTATGATGGACAAAGCCGGGCTGCTTTGGTTGAAGTTAAGGGAACAGAGCCCTTTCTCCTTAGCAACCCCTCTCCTCCCTGGGAGTCCCTTTGAAGAGCCTTCACCTAGGAAAGAAAGCACTCCCCTTGGCCTGGCGCCGCTCATAAGCCGTCTCAATCCATTCCAGCATGAAACAAATAAAGTCTTTCCTCACTTTAATTAACTGATTGTGTTTTATTTTGAAAATTTTATCTGCCTAATCTACTTCTGGCTGAAATAAAATGCTAACATGGATTTTCCCCAGGATGGTAATGCCATATGGCGATTTGGACTCAGCTGGCTCATGTTCCCCCTTGGGTTTCTTTGAACAAAGCAGAGACTGTGGGCACAAAAGTTTTCTCAACCAAAGAGAGACATGGAGTTTACCTTTGTATGGATATAGCTGGGTGGAAAGTTCTGTGACCAAAGAGGTGTGAACGGCCTCCTCTGTTATGGGCCGATTGTCTTTTGTGATGATCAATAGCATAAAAGAAGAATTGCAGTACTATTGATATTTACTAACCACTGAGTACCTTTACCATCAGACATTAAATAACAACCCATGTTCACAACCCTAGGTGTTTTCCTCTATGATACAGATCTGTGAGTTAAGGCTGAGGTCGTAGGCAACCCTTTTAAACAGTGAGTGGAAAAGGTGGTATTTTTGAAAAATATCAGGCATCAAGGAGCAGAATTCTTTGATATTAACAATGAAAGGAACAGGTGAGCGTATCTTTGTGTATACATGGCATTTGGCCCAATACAAGGTGAGGTTTAATTATGAAGATTGGGAATGTAGCCGGATCCTTTCTATAGAGAGATCATGCCCCGTGATGAAGTACCTCTGCTCATTTGTTATTGTTCACAATGCATAACTGATGAAAAGAAAAATGAAAGCAAATCAGTCAAGTGGGATTATAGATCCAGGGAGATTGAAGTGGAGGAAAACCTTGGTCCAGGCCAGATAGTTTGTAGTTCTCCCACCCTGCTTCTACCCCCTGCTATGCCCAGGGTCAGCAAACTTTTCCTGGAAAGGGCTCCATAGTGACTACTTCAGGCTTGGCTTGCCATAAGATCCTCTGTTGCACCTACTCATCCCCAAATGCAAAACCAAAGCGGCATGGCCCAAATGCAAACCAATGCAGGGTTGCCTTAGAACAAACCTGCACTTGTGGACATGAAGTTTGATCTTCATATAATTTCCACGTGTCATGGAATGTAAGTCTTTTGAATTTTTAGTTTGAATCATTAAAAAACGTAAGAACCACTCACAGCTCGCAGACTATACAAGCAGGTAGGGGATAGTTTGGGGTCTCAGATATGGTTTACTGATTCCTACCCTGGCCTGACCACCCTCCCTTTGGTTTCTGAGCACATTGATTATTGTCTCTAAGATTTTGAGATTTAAATGTTGTTTCAGACCCAGTCTTGAATCCTGGACTGGAGAGGATTGAGTCAGAGAAGCATTTCCACTTGTGGTCTTTGCAAGCTGACCTGCAGAGTCACTGCTGCCCACTCAACTTCAGCCAAAGCAAATTGAAGCCCTGGGGGCTGTCTAAGAGGATTTATAATAAAATGGAAAATTCTTGGCATGCATTGTCAATTTCTTTGAAGATTAGAGGATAAATGCGGGACTTTTTGGTATCCCCAGAGGCTATTTTATTTCAAAGTGATTTAGGCCAATGTGAAAATTCTTTGTCTTTTAGTAGCAGAGGTCATTGCTCGATTTTAAACATCTTGCTGTTTGTTGGTTGTTGTTGTTTCTCTCTAGGGAAGCCAGACTTAATGGGATGGAAACACTCCTGAACTTAGTCTCAAAAAGTCCAAGGTTTGACTTTTAGCTCCGCTGGATTTACTGTATCTTGGGTAAGTTAACATTACTATGGAAATCTTGATTTCGTTATCCAGAAAATGGGTTTAATAATTCTATTTTACAGCACTTTTTATTACAGTTTATTTTTTAGTTCCTTATTATTTTTTGTAGAAATTTAAAGCAAAACCAAAATAGAGTATAATGAGCCCCATTTGCCCACCATCCAGCATCAACAATTACCTATATTTTGTTTAACTTCTTTCATCTCTATTCCAACACCATTTTTCTTCTCTGCTATTTATTTATTTAGTTGTTGATGGACCTTAATTTTATTTTTTTATTTATATGTGGTGCTGGGAATCCAACACAGTGCCTCACACATACAAGGCAAGCATTCTACCGCTGAGCTGCAACTCCAGCCCCCCTGTTTGCTATTTTAAAACAGCTCCAACTACACATAATTTCACCTGCAAATATTTCGATATGTACCACTATTATGTAAGATCTTCTAAAAGAATCTCATGCTTCCACTATCACAGATGGCAAAAATTAAATGATTCCTTAGAACCAGCTATTTTTCAGTCAGTCTCAAAAATGTATTTATAGGATTGATTTGTTTTAGGCAAGATCCAAGCACAGTTCATTATGTTGCATTTGGTCCTGTGTCTCTTAGGACTCTTAATTCATGGCAATTTTTGGTTAAGATTGATGCATAAGGCCTCTCAGGTTAATGTATCCTCATTGAACTTCCACCTCCCGATCTTAGTTGGTCAATGGTTTTTGCTCAGATCCATTATTTCACAGAGGGCTGAAAGTGGTGGGGTTTCCATCAGTCCTTGTGGACTCATTAGAAACCTTTCCCTCAACAACTACCATGAAATACAGTTCATAGAGTAAAGATAAGACAAATGCTGGCTCCTTTCCCTTCCTGTTTTCCCCTCCCTCACTCCCTTTCTCTCTTTTCTCCCCTCCTTCCCCGCTCCAGGTTGTAATATAGTGGTGTTTATTCCACTGAGTTGAGCCTTAGTGAATTCCAGGGAGGGCAACGAGGCTGCTGTTGGTGGGTCTTCACCTGTCATCATAAACTTAGGGATTTAGGATTCTGATGTTTCCATCCATCATGGCCATTTCTCCTCAGGATGACTTTTGTGTCTTATTCAAGTAATATTTTATCAAATTTTTGCTTGCTGGATTATGTATTATCTCAGACTTACTTGATGCATTTCTTGCCCTCAACCTGGATCAGCCAAGATGCTGGAGTTTCTTTTTAGCAATTTAAGACACACAAGGAGCAGAGGATGGCTACCAGGGTGCTAATTGCTACTGCTTCTAGGATTTTCAGTGACTAGAGATAGAATGTATATTTTTTAAGGAAAAAAAATCATTGCTTTATACTCATAATTCTAGGTGACATTGTAAGATTTTTACTTAACATTTCTGGTTCTATGAGCTATTTTTTCTGTTATGACAAAAAAAATCTTGACTTTTAATGATATTAACTCATTTACTTACTTTTTTTTTCTATAGTATGCACTGAAGCTTGCCTGAACACACACACACACACACACACACACATACACACACACACACACACAGTTTCGAAGTAGCAATACCAAACTTTCCACTAACTCTACTAACATTATTATTGATGAATATAGTTTAAGATTTTTTAAATCATTCTTTTTGTTCTTAGAACAAATACAGCACACCAAAGATCACTTGAATCACTTGAAATAATTTTTGAATCACTTGAAATAATTCTATGCCATCAACTTTATATGTAGATATAGTCATTTTATCATTTTGTTTTTATTTTGTATGATTGCCTTTTATTTTTTAAATTCTATTTTACAATTATTTAAAATATTTATATGGCCCTATGTCAAAATTATAAGACATAGATTTTCCTTTTCCATTCCCATTTCCCACTTCTCATAGAAAGTAGGATCCTATATATTTCTTTCAGTACCATATCTTTAATTGGACAAGATATACTAGAGGTAACTGCATGATAAATTAGATTAATTTAACCAATCAATCTCTGTGGGCATTTGGTTTTTTTTTTAATCCAGTGATTCACTATTACAAATAGTTTTTATAAATACACTTTATAAACTATATATAAAGATATATGCAAAAACAACATAGTTTTGCTATAATTCTATTGTTAATTCTACAGAAATTCCTTAAGCACTAACAACAGGCTAGAAAATAAAGATGAATAACACATGTCCCCTATTATTGATTAATAATAATTCTAAGATGATGCTAAAGAAAAAGAAATTTCATATTTTCCTCTCTCAGATTTTTCTTTTCAAAAATTTTAATTATGATTGCTTTGGATGATATTTCTTCCACATTCAATTTTAATGGATATCTACAGATTCTAAGGACTCATCCTTTTTGCCTATTTTTGACTACAGTGAACTTCTCCTATATGTGGATCATACGATCATATAATCAGGAAAGTCTGTTTTTCTCAGCTCACTTATGTTTTCTTAAAGCCAGAATTCACAATGACAACAATAACAGTGACCACAGAAGTTCCCTCAAAGAAAAAGATGGAGGATTCTGCCTTGTATGAATCTACGTCCGCTCACATTATTGAAGAGACTGAATATGTGAAAAAGGTATTTGGGTGCTGGCAGTCACCTGTGCATGATTTTTTTTTTTTTTTTTTAGGATAAATTCTAGTATGGTTGGTGGGCTTGGTTTTTCCCTTTCCATGGAAAGTATAAAAGAAACAGATCTAGACTGGCAAAGGACAGTCTTGGCAGCTGAAATGTGAACACACGGTTAGTGATTTCTCTTGAGGATATGAACCTGATCCGACACTTGGAGTAAAATGATTTTCTTTCCCCAGTAAAATTGAGTAATGGGCCAGGAGGATTCAGAACACCTATCAGCACTTAATTTGCCCCGTGCCGTTCTCTGCTGGATTTCCTACTGTTTTATAACCTTTCCCAGTGGTTTCATGAGTGCTGGTACTGTGTTCCCAAGTAGATGTTTATGTTTCCCGCTGAGTGTCTTTCTCTTTACCTGGCTCCTCTTCACACTTCAGGACAGCTACTGCTAATGACTACACGTCATTAAAAATGTGAGGTCTTACAAGAATCCAAGATGATGAGGGCTAACGAAAGAGATATTTGTATTAATCATTTCTTAGAACAGATGGGTAAACTCTGATATGGATAGTTCATAACTTGTTTAGATCAACTAATTAAATTATCTTTGAGTACTTGCCATTTTATAGGTCATCACGACATAGGGCTCATATTTCATACATAAATTTATATGAATTCCTTTTTGTGATTATTCTGTAGTAATCACAATAGCAATTATTTTGTAGTAATTACTGGGTATTAATTATTTTGTAGTAATGACTGAATAGTAATTATTTTGTAGTGATTACTAATTTAGTAATTGTTTTATAGTAATTACTAAACAGTAAATTAGTACTAAATTACTATATAGATAAAATAGAACCAAATAGATAGTATTAAGTGCTAATTACTGAATAAGTATTTTGTAGTATAATATTAATTTAGCTTATCAGGTTCTTAGTTTGTCTGAAAAAGATATTTAAGAGCCAAACATTTATTTTCAGCAATCTAAATCATTTCAGCCTAAATTCAAGTTAAGGTGACGGCCACTATATAAATCTGATATCAGCATATGTATGTTACTTTCTAGAAAAATCAGGTATTCTATAGCTTACATAGATTTTTTTTAAGAGTATTTGGCATTAAATTCATTTGCAAAAAATATTTTTTTTTCTCCCTCTAGATTCGAACTACTCTGGAAAAGATCAGAAGTCAAATGTTTAAAGATGAAGTAAGACATAACAGTAGGAATCACAAACTAGAGGCAAAGGTAATAAATTTATCAAAATTTACTACTTGCATTCTTTCAGAAGATTAGCAAAAAGCCATGTTGACCTTATTTAAGTAAATTTTCTGGTAATTATTTTTCTTTGAAGCTTTGAAGGAGGAGTGATAAATATTTCATGTGTATCTAAAGATGTTAATGGCCAAATGTGTGGAATCTTTGCCCACATGTGGCCTTAATCAGATCACGCTGGAATAGCCAGGCCTTGTTGGAATATTTTAATGGGAGATAACTTACCTGATTTGCATGGGAAAATGTTGGCACAGGAAGGAAACCTAGCAGCATTTCCCAAGGACAGACTAAGATATAAGTTTATGGGCTCACCTGGGCTGTATCAATGGACACACAGTTAAAGATGTTAGGCTTGGGTTAGTGAGGATCTTTCAAGTCAACACCAACTTAAGGTGCCTAAGGTGGAACAATTTGCACTTAGCCTTATCTGAATTATGCCAGGCTAACCACGTCTAAGCCAGTGTACCTCATCACTGTCACCTACTATACAAAATGGCCACAGAGTACACCATCAGAACAGAGGGTGTGATGTGTAAATATAAACCCCGTCCTCATCCTCAGCCTTCCAAGCTGACGCAGTTAGCCCCAATTATTTTCTTAAGTCAAGGGCTCTGAAAGTGGGGCACATGGGGGAATGTAAGTTTGGGGATGACGGGGAATATCAAAATCAGTTTTGGCCACGTTGAGTTGGCTGGTCTTCAAGGAGTAAGACAGCTGGACCCCTGATTCTGCAGTTGAGGGTAGCAGTCTGGGCTCTAGGTCCAGGTTACAGGGTAGAGACTTGGGGCACTATTTGTGATACTTAAAGTTCTAAAACTGGAAGAGATTCCCAGGCAAGTGATTATAGATAGACAATCTGAGGACTGCGTCTTGAGCTTCCCGATGTTTAGGTGTCAGGAAGAGGAACCATGACAGGAGGCTGAGACGAGAAGCTGGCGGATGAGCAGGAAGAACAGCATTGGAAATGGAGTCACTAAGGGCAAGTGAGGAAACGATTTCAGAAAGTTGGAGGGATTGCTCTGTCTATTGTTGTCGATGGTCAAGGAAGTTGAGGACTGCCCATTGTAAATAGCAACATGGAGTTGTTGGTGGTTTGTTGGAAGTGGCTTCTTATGATATGACATGTGCTGCCATATCAAATGCACAAGCTGAGTAGACCCACTGAGTACCAAAATATCAGCTACCTGGCCCTGCAGGGATTGCTCGGTTACAGTGCAGGGCCCTGCTGCTCCAAGTGTGGCTCAGTCTCAGTGGCAGTAGCATCACCAGGAGCTTTTTAGATAGGCAGCCAACACCCCAGGCTTCCTGAATTGGGACCTGCATCTTTAACCAGATCCCGCACCAAGTCATTCTTCTCAAACATTAAAGTTTGAAAAACACTGATCTATGTCCTTTGTAGCCATCATTTAATGCCAATAATCTACCTTCCACAGGAGTTTTCTGTCAAATATTCAATGATAAATTTAAAAACAAAATAATTCCTAAAACTCTGTATACGGACAGTGAGAGAACACACTAGGGTTGGGACCATAAGAGGCAAATCTGGCAGAGTTCTGGTGAGGGACGGTATTATCTTTCTGCACTGTTTTCTTTTTGGGTTTTAGTTTTGCAAGAGCAGTCAGCATATGTACTGAAAAGAAGAAAGGCTTAGTTGCGAAGCAAACTTACATTCTAGTTCTGGTTGTGGTAGTTATTTTATGCATAACTCTTGTTAAACTCTCATCTTCAATTTCCTCATATGTAAGAAGATCATAGTGTCTTCTATCACTTTGAGTACTTCAGACAATGGCAATGGAGTACACAGAAAACATAAAAAAGATGACCTGGCACATAGTAGGTGCTTAGCAAATTGAGTATTTGTATAATATTTTTTTCCATCTGCCTTGAAATAAGTTTAAAGAGCACAGGATGGATATCAAGAGATTGTACTGGGAGTTCTCTCACTTGCTATGTAAACTTGGGTTCTGGTCCTTGGTTTCTGGAAAATTGATGTGCTAAGTTGGAAGTTTACTACTTTTTTTTCCACCTCCAGATGTTAAAGGATCCAGATGATATTTATGCTCCAAGTGTAGTTTCAGTGAGCTACAGTTACACAGAATTATAATGGCAGTGGTACTCCATTTTGATGTCCCCGATTGGAAATTTAATATGAGATATAAGTTAATTACAACGAAACATTGTTGAACATTGGATATTATGTATCATACCTATTAGGTCCAATTATATTAGTGTGTAATGCAGTGCAACCAAAATATATTTATGCCATGACTTAGATAAGAAATTTGGTCTGTGGATATTCTTCATCTCCTAAGATGCATTTAACAGTACATTTGAAACTATAAGAGATATAAAAAGCAAAAGACATGTAGTCCTACCTCATTTACTGTAAGAGTCTGTTCAAACGTGAGCAAATGTAGAGACCAGCCTAGTGTGGTAGCACATACCTAAAATCAATCCCAGCAACTTGGGATGCTGCGATAGGAGCATCACAAATTTGAACTCAGCCTCAGCAACTCAGTGAGACCCTCAGCAACTGAGTGAGACACAGTCTCAAGATAAAAAATAAAAAAGACTGAGAATGTGGCTCAGTGGCAAAGTGCCCCTGGGTTCAATCTCCTGTAAAAAAAAGCAAAATAAATAAATACATAAATAAATAAAGTAGAGGCCAGCCGGTTTGGTCTGTGTAATGCTGAATGATAACTATTGTTGTCAGAGTTCATGAGGAAAGGAGTGGCCAGCTCAGTGATTCCATGTTGTCCATTTCAGCCCTGTGGAAACTTCCAAAATGGCTCCGACTCTGAAGTGGATCCCTCTTGTTGCAGCTTGGATTTGCTCATGGAAAAACTGAGAGGAAAAGACCTGCAGCTCTTAGAAGTGAACAGAGAGAATGAAGTATTGAAAATCAAGGTCTGACGATTAGGGGAAATTTCCAATCTCACATTTTGAGCTGACAGGTGGTCAGCATCTGTTGTTTTGTGCAAGCTGAGTGACATTCACACACATCCGCAGGCCCACCCGGGTGCTCACGTGTGTACAGAAGCATTTCTGTACTTCACAAATTAGGTCTCAACTTGGTTTACTATTATTAGTGAAGAAATCTTACAGAAGTTCAATGGGTATAAAGTTGCAGTTATGAAATTGACTAAGTTCTAAAGGCTTGCTTTAGGGATTGAGCTTATAGTTAACAATGCTGTACTGTGCACTTCCAAATTCAAGAGGCTAAGTCTAAAGCTAAGTTTCTTTCCACAATAAATTTAAAAAGCATTTGCATATTTAATAAACATTAATTATAGCATTCATAGATGTCTCACTATTGGTTTCACTGATCCATTATTGAATGCTTTATGTTTTCTTTGAGGGGCCTTATTTTCTATTCAACCCTGCAGTGAATATCTTAGTAGATAATCTTTGCAGCCATCTTTATTTTCCCATTTAAAGCTTTGAAAGATTCACAATTTTTAAATTTTTGTTGCCCACATACTTCAAGCTTGTCCCACTTCTATTTCAGGAAGCTACCATGCATGCACCTAAAGCTCTGTTTCGGCTTGGCTGGACAGATATGTCTCCATGCACTGACCCACTAAACAAGGGGTTTCTTATTTTATGTTTTTCTTTACCAAATCACAGTGTCTTTTCTCCCATCCATTGTCTATGGGGCTGCAAATGGTATAGTCAGGTTCTCTGTTTTTAATTGCCCATCAAAATGTTCTGCCTCTAACCCTTTTAACTGGAAATGTCAAAACATGCAGCGTGACCTTTTTCCCTAGCTGGAAGCCTCCAGAGAAGCAGGAGCAGCAGCTCTGAGAAATGTGGCCCAGAAATTATTTGAAAACTACCAAGCACAGTCTGAAGACGTGAGAAAGAAGCATGAGGACAGTAAACAATTACTCCAGGTACCAACTATCAGTCCCTCTTTCTGGAGGAGTTAGATGTGGAACAAGCCACAGCCGGTGAGGTGGCAAGGGCAGAGACAAGGCTGAAGAGCTGTCTTTTGTGCCGATTGCCCCAGCCCTGCTGAGCCCCACCAGATGTGGCCGAGCTGCTGTGTTGCCTGCCATTCTTGCCCAGAGCCCCCTGCACAACACAGGGGGAGGAGGCAGCGCCATCCTGTCAGGAGATCGGGGCTGGCCTGTGCCTCTTCTGACTCCACCTTTGACTAACAAGATGGTCCAGACAGAGTCATTTCCTTTTCTCTGGACTTGGGTTTCGGGCCAGATAAATGGATTAAAGATCATTTGGGTCTTAGAATACATTCTTCTGATTAGAAAAAAAAAACAAACATAAATTGTGTGTGAGTACAAATATATTTAAAGATATAAAAATAAATGTGCACACATGCAAACTCACGCAAAGTTTTTTGTTTGCTTTTAAATCAGAGTTACGTGTGCTAGGACTGATAAACGTCTGAAATTTATGTTCTAGGATTGGAGGAGAGAACGTGTGTGTGTGTGTGTGTGTGTATGTACTGAAACTCAGAATATAAAACACAGGATGAGGTGCCTGGGTCTCTACCTGCTCTGGCCTTAGGTATAAGGTCCCCTTGGGAGCACAGTAGGAAATCCACTGCTTAGGTCATGCTCCTCCTACTTCAGGCTATGATGCTGACAGCTACAAACTCGCCTGTGTGCAGGGTCGGGTGAAGAATATAAGCAAATGAAATGGCCTGGCTGGCTTGTGCCCCTGCGAGGGGTCTACTGGAGCAGTGGGACCTGCAGACAGGTCATGCATGTCCCTGTGATGAGACATCGGCCTTACCCCAAGCAGCCTGGCAGGAATGCCCACCTGGATTTTTCAAGGGCAGACAGATGCTTTTATTTTTACTGAGAAATCTCAAGTTCTGCAACAGATATCTATGTTCATGTCAGGTAGAGGTCAAGTTGAAACACTCCCAAGTGTGGCCTATGGGAGGCCAAGCAGAGACTTCTCTTCTGGGGTCTTTCCCCTCCTGCAGTATGCCTGGGAAAAACCCCAGACACGTTGGGGATAATTATTCTGCTTTTATGACACTTCCTGATTTAAAAAGAAACACTTGCAATTGAACATATAAGCTTTTATTTTTTATTCTAGATAATTTTTGTTGAGAAACAGTTAAATATTTTGCTTTTCTTAAATCAGCATGTGTCTTTCTCATACCATTTTGGGAGACAGGCTCTATGGTAACAAATGTCAACATTCTAGGGATCATATTTATATATTATTATTCTCTACTGATTTAGTATTGCATTCATCAGGAAAACACTGAAATCAAAAGAATAGTTCTAAACAAGTGTGAGCTATTCATTTCGGTGACTAGTTAGAAAATTATAGAGGGACATGTTATGTGTATGGTTTAATAAAAACAATCTGGTAACTATTTTTCTAACCAAAGGTTAATAAGCTTGAAAAAGAACAGAAATTGAAACAACATGTTGAAAATCTGAATCAAGTCACTGAAAAGCTTGAAGAAAAACATAGTCAGATCACAGAATTGGAGAACTTTCTAGAGAGAATGGAAAAGGTAAGTCCCTGAAGAATGAAAGGGATTTCTTCCTGACAGGACTGGGGGGAAATGAAAGACAATAACACTGAAAAAATAGGATATTAAATAAAATAAAATAATATAATATTAAATTTTATTTAATATTAAAATTAAATAAAATAATATGATACCTGATCTTAGGAAGTGCTCAATAATGTTTGTTAGCTTCTTCTCTTTAACACTTAATATGATCTGTGGTATAGTTATGGACTTACTTTAGCAAATAATGTAGTGATATCATTGTCACTTTCTCTTTCTAGCAAATGCACATCTTAGAATGGGAAACCAGGTCAGGCTATGAATGGAAATAATGGAAAATACCACAGAATCTACCTCTTGGAATAATAATGTGGCAGATGCTACCCCTCATGGCCTTTGTGTGTGTTAGAGAGAGCAGTCTTCATTTCTGGCCACTCTTGACCTCTCTGAGTACATAAAAACTAATATTTACACCAGGAGAAAGAGAGTTCACAGTAAGAAAATCTATTCTTTGGAAATCAGAACTTTCCAAAGATGGATTTGGAAAAGAGTAATAATAGAAGAAAAATTGGGAAACGGTTCATGCAGTGTTACTTTAAGTGTCTGGCACTCCAAATGCATACAAAAGATAAACACATAAATTTAATTACTCATGCCTTAGAATTTATAATTCAAACAAAACAAGGAATTTTAACTTTTAATGGCAAAATAAATAAGAAATTGGCATTTCTGAAACTGTATTCGGTGTAGATAAGAACATAGGTTTGGCTTCTAGGAAATTCCACCTGATGTGTTTTATATTTATTGTTGTAATCTCCTGATTTACTTCTGTTCTTCCCAACCTCAGTATGTTTTACAAGTCTTCTTTGTTATGATTTTAAAAAATGTCACTTCAAAAACATCACATTTCAATGGTATTCAGATTTCTTACCGAAGGAACTTTCATTAGTTTTAAAGTATTTTCCAAGAATGTAAGATTTGTGATACTGAATTTAGTTGCATTTATAATCTTAATGAAGGTCCTAAGAGGAAATCACAAAAATAAGCCTAAACTTAATGTTATCTAATAACAACACACAGCTACACTCCTATCAGGTATTGGGTGATATTCTTCAGTAGAATCATTGGACTAGAATGTCCTTAAGCAGTAGGTGTATGCAGGCAGGCCAGTTTATAATTACACTCTTTTGGAAAAGCTGTAATATTTGGTTTGGTACTTGATAGTGTTAGAATACTCCATTTGATAATAAATCATTTAGAAACTAAGCACAGTGAATGTTTGCATTGAGAAAAGGAAAACAGTTCTGGAAAGCACATAGGGTTGTCTAACCAAACAACTTGATCAACCAGTTTGGAATGTAACCTTCAACTTGCAATCATCCTATCTCAAATCCAGTAAACACCAGGTCAGATTAGTGGCCACTGGTTAGTGCCTGAAAATTAACAAAAGGACAGTGGATGATAATTTCTGTTTTCTAACAACCCCAGGAATTCCAGACCATATGTGAGTTATTATACTAGGTCTCAAAGATCTGGGATGTATTTAATCAACCATTTATTCAATAGATTTGAGCACCTACCATGTGCTATGCAGAGCTGGGGTGAATGAGCTTGTGAATGAATGGACATAGTCACTGTTTGTGGAGATTACAGTGTGTGGAACTGGACTGTGTGGGGCTTCAGAACCTCCCACATCTTCTGCCTCTAATTCTCCTAAGGATCTTTTGGGAGAGGCTAAAACCCCTGTTGAATGTAGGGGGACACATTCAAGATTAAGGGTCAGTGGCTCAGATACTGGCAGGGCATTTTTTGGAGGCAATGGCTTAGCTTGCCATTAATGTTGACTCATAACTGTTCTCTGCCTGTAGAAGATTTGTGACAGAGTAATAGACTGGATGCCCATGGCTAAGCAAGGCCATGTGGTAACCTTCTAGAATGTCAAAGTTCAGTGGTTTCTGGGGTAGAGCCTCTGTGGAACCTCTGTGAGGTTGAGCTGAGTGGAAATGGGGTAGAGGAGCATGGAGTGTTTTTTTAACATATTTAAATTAAAGATATTTTATATTTGTAAACAAACAAATGAAACTATTAAAAGAAGTAAAACTTGGCACCATCTTGGTTTAAGGAGACAATGAGAAGATAGGCTTGGAGGAAGTTTCTCAGATAGGGATTGTGTTAGAATGAGGGGAGAGAGTCCTAAACCTTTTGTATTAATAGGGAAAAGATGCCAGTTCCAAAAGAAAGTAAAAATGAAAAAATGCTCATTCTCAGAAAGGGTGATAAATACCGCCCTAGTAGCGGGTACCCCTAGAGAAGAATTCATTTGCTACTCACTTGAACAAGGTCCTGCTCCAGTAAATAGCCATTAGTGCTCTGAGGTCTGGTAATGAACACATTACTTAAAACCTCCACCATCTGTCCCACTTTAATCAGGAATGCAGTGAGAATCTATTCCGCACACACAGTGATAAGCTAGCGAAAACGCCCAATAAGAGCATTTTCATATGGCACATTTTCCTTTTGCTAACAGTGCAATTCTGTTGAATCATGTTTGATTCTTAGTGTCATTGATTTAGCTCCATTAGAATTTTAGAGCTCAAAGGCACTTCTGAGACCACCTACTTTCCCATCATCATTTGATAAATGAGGAGAGCAGGGACAAGGGAGTATCTGTGATCCGCCAGCTTCAAGTGCACAGTCCTTCCCGTTATGTCGCTCTCTTTTCTTATGCTAGATAAAATGACATCCCGGGTCCCTACATCAGTTAGATGGGAACATTTGGTAATGACTCTAATTGGTGTCCACTCCTCTCCTATTGATACTGCCTCCTAGGGGGGCAGCTTTGGGAACAGCAGGTGCCCACGGTGTGATGCTATTCACACCATGAAACCAGAGAAGTGTTGGCTGGTAACCTGTGACCTTCTGTGCTGCCCCAGAGGGTGTGTGAAGAGCCCAACCTGGATGCTGGGACCCTGGCCTGGCTTGGAGGTTTTCTTCAGTTGTCTGTGGACTCTTTGAACTCTGGCTGCGAAAATCTGTTAATCAAGAAGAAGTCCATCGGGAAGAACGATTGTGAAACACCATTCCTCCACCCTGCAAATTTGAGATACATGATCTTTGATGGGTTTTATTGGTCATCCAAACGTCATCATTGGCTTGAAATAATTTGAACATAATTATGGCTACTCTGGCACAATTTCTGTGGATCAAGAATTCCACAAGAGAAATTTGAATAAATTAGCATAATTTTTTTTAAAAAAAAGTCTCAGAACACATAGACTACGAAGTAATTCATACTCTCAAGTTTATTATATACTGAGGTCCAGCTCCATGCCGGGGGAGCAGGTAGGCCTCTCACATACATTATCTCTAATCATCCCAACATTTCAGTTTAGGGATTATTATCCTCATTTTAGGGATGTTCATAAATTTTAAAATGTGACTCATACAAATATAGAATGAATACATGTCGAATGTTTTATTCAACTCATTAACTAATGAGGGAACCAGTAAGATGGTAAAGCTGATTTAAATAAAGTATTTTGAGAAACGGGCTACTTACGTAGGCATTTTGTGAGAAGGAAAGGAGTATAGAATCAGGTTTTTAGGTTAGACTTTAAAAAGTGGTTTATATTCTTTGAGGCAATTAAACCATAACCTTTGGGATCATCTTTTCTACCAGACAGGAAGCCACACATTAACATACAACTTCAGAGAGTCAGAACTCTAATCAGATCACAAAGTCAGGCACAGGAAAATTCTCTGAGTAAATTAAATAATTTGAGGGTCAGATTATTAAACATGACCTAATGTGACTTGAAAACTACATGCAGCACATGTTGCTTTTATTTCAGGGTTTAATTTTTCTTAACAGTAATAAGACCCAGAGAGGCTAAAACCTTGGGCCCAAATTTCAAAACTAGATCAGCCCATGTGCAGAGTCTTTCGGATGCTTCTGTAGTGTGCTCTGCCTGTGTAATATCTGTATAAATACCACAGTGAGAAGTGATTTAAATAGCATTGTGGATATTTTCATAAAATCTCTTTCAGTCAGTGCCATCCAGTTTGCCGATATCAATTCCTGCTCTTTTCAGTTTTTTCCTGATTCCCCCACATCCCAACTTGGCTACTTAAACCAGCCAGCCCAAACTCCAAATTCCTTCTTTCAGCATGTTGCCATCAAATACACACCGAACACAATCATCCCAGCCTGGTTTTTCATGGACTTGTCTATTTTCCTTTGGGATGAAGATAGTTTGGTTTAATAATTAAACGACAGCATGTGTAAAGATGTTCTTTCTTAGTGTCATAGTTTTTCTGGGATCCTAATTAGGAAGCAATTTAATTGTCTGTGGCCTTGATCCATCATTAAAAATACATTTAGTACTTTCCTACTTTCCGACAGATGCCATGAGAGCAGGTAGAGGTATCAAGGTACGTGCATTGGTGTCCTTGGATACCAACCACTCAGCCTAATGGAGGAGAGGCAGGTGTGGTGATGAGCTCGGGACTGAACAGACTGTGCATTTGGGGTGGGACTGAGGAGGAGGATGGGAGAGGTCAAGCTGCAGGGGCTCCATTTCAGCAGTGGGTTAGATGAGGAGCAAGCTCTCTAGGCAGCAAGGGAATGAACAACTTCCTTGTAAAGCACTCAGAGGAATGCCCAACCAGGCTGTCTTGGGGTTCCTTGTAAACAGCTCTTAGGAAATGAGCTCTTTAGCTCAATCTGTATTTCTCGCATCGCAAGAGGCATCTTTTGTGAACAGTTTGCAAGAAGAATGCTTTACTAAACATGTGTGTGCCTACACACACATGCACATACACACAGAAAATAAACAAAATTTGTATCTTATTTTCCCCTAGGAAAAGAGATCACTGCTAGAAAGAAAACTGTCTTTGGAAACCAAGCTGCTGCAACTCAAATCCAACACTGCATATGCTAAAAGGTTTGCAAGTCTACCTTCTAAATCAAAGTACTTACTGATAGCTTTCCTCTCCACTGGCAGGCTCCACTGTGGACAGTCTTTTCACCCCCAATGAAGTGGGAAGGAGGATGAATTCTTAGGAACAACAGCCCTATGCTTCTTTGCCTCACCCACTGAGAAGTGGGGGGAGTGGTGGGTGGGGGTTTAATCCTTCTGAAGAGCTGAGTGAGCCTGCAGCCTCCCTGTCTGCTCTTGGTGTTAAGGATGCTGGAGACACTGTCATTCCCCCTGGTTTTGTCTGCTCAGGGGTCTCTTCTGCAGCCCACATCAAACTGGCCAGCCCACAGGTCAAATTCTAGGGTACTTCTGTGATGCTCCACAGTTCAGGAGAGGATGAAAGAGATACTATGGAAAACATCCTGCCATCTTGGAACTGACTCATAGTCACACCTCTCGAGCTGCGGCAGTGCTCAGCACCCTCGGGTGGGCTGGATATGTGGACATCACGGGGTGTCCTACTCAGCTGTCACTGGGAGAATCCTCTAGAATGTTGGGTCATAGCTCATACCATCAGACATTTCTATTCTCATTTTTTATTCTAAGCCCACCACAGCCGTGGTAGTTCTGATGCAAAGAGATCACATTCGAAGCCAACTGTCTTTCCACATCTTAGTCCATCCATCTAGAACTCTCGCTCACTGGGTCATCAGGCCCTATTAGGTGCCTCACAGGGGGCAAATTCAGATTTTCATTTATTCGGTAGTATGCACGCCCATAACCTCTTTCTTGATCTTTGGTCTTTTCCCCTTACTTCCTTTTCCCTTCGGATTTCTCTTTCTCTCTTCTCATCTCTTCTTATATGTCTGGCTCATAGTCACAAATTTCTTACCACCAGAAATGGCTGAACCTGGCAATCAGGCACACATACCTGAAATATGGTGAGATACCTGTAAGTCACTATTTTCCTGTCTTCTTCCCTCTGGACATGCGTGTAACCGCAGCAGGTGGATTCCTACAACAGTTGTGTAGCCCTGTGCATCCAGGTAGAGAGTGAAGAGAATATGGCAGAGAGCATCCTACATTGTGGAATTACTTAAAGTATCCTTCCATATGTGATAGCATTACTTAAGAATACCCGTAACTTAACTCTAAGTCCATCTTTGGCTTACTTCGTTCCCCTTAAATACAGCTTTTGGTCCACATAGCAGAACTATTGGCTCATACAGTATGTTCCATGAAGAGTGTAGGTAGTCTGAGTTTGATATTTTTCTTTAAGAGATCTTTTTAACCAACAATGGGATTTTTATCAGTCTTTGAGTCAACAGTATAATCCTTTAAAAAAACTGATTTTTTTCAGTTCTGTTATATATAAGCAATTGTCATAAGGAATTCTCCCAAGGCTCTTAAAGAGATTTCAGAAATTTCTTGAAGGAAATGGATGTTTTGTGCTCCCAGAAAGGTGTTTGGACATCTGGCTTATGTGGTTTTCATAGTGTGTAGCATCACACGTATTCTGTCTTCCTTATTATCTCCTCCGAGCTGAATGGAGAGGCATTCATGTTGCTGTGTGACAACAGAGTGAACCAGCATCTTTGGGTTGGAGCAGTAGAAATTGGGTTAACCTCTCTCAAATAAAGGGGATTTCTGCAGGCTCAAGTTGGATAAATATGGCCATGAAGAAGAATTGGAAAGTTAAAAGATGTGTTTTCTTAAACATAAGGTTGACTGTATTGCCATTACCATTACCACTAACAGACACATGTATAGTGCTTTACAGTTCACAGAGTAACCCCAGGTACCATATCCAATTAAATCCTTCCATTGACCTTTCAAGGAGCAATCTGGACTTAATTAATAATTAAGGACCTTGTCAAGCTATCTGACCTCTCACAGGCTGGGATTGGCTCGCAGGATTTGGCTCCAGTATTCCCTACTGGTTTCCCCTCCCTCCGGTGTGATGGCCAGCAGAAAGCTATTTCCCAACTTGCCTGCTACCTCACCGACATATACACAAGTTCACACGAAAGTCATATTTGGGATTTATAAAAATTAGCAGCAAGGGCTCCCCCATTTAGGTAAGAGTTGCTTAGGCATGCGCAACCTCAGAGAAGGAAAGATGGTTACCTCGAAGCTGAGGTTGCATGTCAAAGCACACTGTGGTTGCCACTTAAGTGTGTATCTACCTGCGGTAGTTTGGGGGTTCTCTAAAAGCCATCTCTTTGGTGCCATCACTGGAAATAACAATGGAAAGGATTTTGATGAGCAAAAAAAGACATATTCCTGAGTTTTATTGAAATGTGGACAAAGCTACCTCTACATCCATACTGATTCTTCCTCTTGGTCTGGCTGAGTGATGGTAATACCCAACTTCTTCTATTCTCACTCATCCCTTCTTCCCTGGGGACCCTCACTCAGTAATGTGGACACTCAAAGAGATCCAGAGAAACATTATACCCTTGACGGCAGGCCATCTTTAAGTCCCTGTAGCTGCAGAAGATTCTTTTAGGGCTCCGGAGAACCTCTTGGATACCACCAACCCACTGTCTTTTCTCCCAATCTCACTTCTATGAAGTGTTGTGTTTCCAGTGCCTGGGGAATGTGTGCTATGCCCAGAAGTAGCATCTTAGGCATGCAGTGTAGTAGTTTCAGTTTCCACTTTTACTTTCTTCTTTTATCTCTTTTTGATTTTTTTTTCATATTTTTTGATTTTTCATTCTTTCCTTTTCATTCTTGTAACAGTTGGGTTCATTAATCCCTGGTACACTTTGAAAACACCTAAAAAGATCATATTTTGAGATTGTGTCAATGTGACCAGGAATGATGAACCCACAATTATATATAATATAATATAATATAATATATATATTATATTATATTTATGTGCCCTAAGATTGCTTATTTAAAATCTATATAAGTCATATCATCATTACTTAAATTGGAAATAAAATAGATGGTGAGACCAAGGAGATACAAGAATAGGCATTTCATGTAGTTAATCTACAAAATACATATGGTGGAATCCTGCAGACTTGCTCTCAGTAGACCACTGGTGCATTTTTAAACCAAACCAAAAAGGAAATTAATGATTAGTTCTGTGATTCACGATGTCCACATGACTAAAACTAACCAATTCTTTGGGAGAAGTTCACTTTTTAAAAATATGTTCATGTAACTGGAAAGAAAATTGTCCAGGGTATGCTCATAAAGAGAATCATGAACAATATCTTCAACCGTATCATGAAAAACACCTGAGGCCACACCTCAGAACCTCCTCTAGAAAAGAATAGCTTGACACCAAAGAACAATTCAATCAAAGCCATCGCAACAGCACGGAACAGAGCATAATGTAGCAAAGGCCAATGAAGCTGCCCACAGAACATCCTGAAGAATAGATGGAGAGACAGCTCTTCATGAACTTGGGTGCCTCCTAAGGCAAGTTAAAAATGTTTCTGCAAGTTAAAAACGAGCTTGAATTTCTGTCTTGAAAGCTAAAGAATCCTAACAGAAAGAGAACCAGAAAAGGTACCCGCCTCATCTTCCCTCAGTGATGAATTGGGAAGGAGTCCTCAATTCCCTGCCTAAAAGGGAAGGGCCAGTATTCTTTTTTTTTTTTCCTTTTTCTCTTTTTGTCTGCTCTCATTGACATTCTGGACTGCCAACTTTTTCAGCTTCAAGTTTGGGATTTAGGAGGTAAAGAGAAAATTCAGAGAACTCACCATGTTTCTTCCTTGGATCCCAGGATCCCAAGCCAGTCTGCCACCTTCTTATTGTTGTCAGTCTTCTTATGCTTGTTTATATCTAATGTCCAGGGGTTTTAGCTGTACTTACCACGAAAGAATTGAGAAGCTTCCCTGAAGTTGAAGTTTTTAAATTGTATTTTAACATTCACTCCTTTTTTTTTCTATTCTATTGCACGGCAGAGGAAAATGTCCATCAAAAATTCTGTTGAGACATTGGGAGGCAGAGCATGAATCCTAGATAAAGGACTCCTGATGATCCCTGCCCCAAGGATTCATTCCCTGGGCTGTGGCCCCTCTCACTCTCACTCTCTTTGAAATGCTGCAAACCTCTGAAGTCTGGACTCTCCTTAGAGGCTCCAAGTTCTCCTCTCCCTCCTCAGGTCCTGAACCTCACCTGCTAGGGGATCTGAAATTTGCCCAGACTCCTTTTTCCTTCTTAAGAAAGCCTCTGATCCTGGAGCTCAGGGGCCTCTAGAATCCAGTGCAGGCTGGTGCTGCAGCAGCTATTCCTTGAACTTGAATTTCAGAAATGCTGAGAGGGCTGTGCCTTGTCTCCATGGTCAGATCCAGGAATATGAGCACACAGCATTTTCCTCTGAATCAGGCATCCAGCTTCTTTCTTTCAAACACTTTCCCTCACAAATTGCGGAAAGAAAACAATGAACTGCACATTTACTTGGTTCCGATTTCACATTTCCTCTGTCCAAGGGAAAGGTCCAAGTATGTGTTTTTGCTGAGGGATGGGTCCCTTAGAGGATCATGTTACAAAAACCATGTGCAAAGGCACAATTAAACTGGTAGCCTTTCTTCAGCCTGCGTCAACAATCTGCCCTTTTCTTCCTTCATAAATTTTCTTAATTGGATAGTTGTTTTTACATGTCAGTCAGGATGGGGAGGGAGGACGTAGCTGGCAGATTGTATTGTGTAGGCATGATAATCAACTTAGGGAAACTCTGTCTCTAGGTAAAAAATAAAATTACAAAAAGAAAAAAAAAAAAAAGGGCTGTGGATGTAGCTCAGTGGTAGAACGCCCACGGGTTCAATTCCCTGTACAGTAAACGAACGAACAAAAAACAGCAAGAGAAGATTAAATAGCATGATAATCTCCAAAGACAAATGGAATTCTTCCAAATTCATAAACATACAAAGCTCACTAGAATTAGTTGGTTGGCTTGTATCCCCTGCATCTCTTTTCTGTTTAAACACATATTGACACACACACACACACACACACACACACACACATGCATGTGAAGTAAGACACACATACAGAAACATGCACAGAACATTAATACTACCTATGGTTTAATGGACTATTTAAAAGCAAACATATGGATGAACAATTGTGACTTCCTGAAGTGGCCCTGCTCTGGCCTGTCCTGTATCATGTCCCTGCTTTTCTTTATGTATCCCTTAGCATAACAGCTGCCTTGACTAAGTTTTTCATTTTTACCTTCTGATGAGTGGCACACTGGGTCTTCTTTTGCTCTGGGTGGTTTTTGAGCATCAGTCATGTTGTTGGTGTCTGTCATTCATGGTTTATGTGTGAAAAAGCAACAGTTGCTTATCCATTTTCCTGTCAATGAATATCGCAGGTTTGTTTCCAGGTTTCAACATGCATAAAGTTTCCATAAACATTTTTTTATCTGTCTCATAGTGCACATTTTGGCACATAGTTAGAAATGGAATTACAAATCATTGGCTAACTTCAGAAGAAAATGTTTTCTAAAATGATTATATTAATTTAATTTCCAGCGGCAGTGGTTAAAGTTCCTGTTGCTCCAAATCTTTGCCAAGACTAAGTATTCTGAGTCTCACTAAATTTTAGCTAATTTGGTTGTGTATAGGTGTATGTGTGGCTGCCATTTGTGCTGCACTGGATATCAATGATATTTAGCATCTTCATATATATATATATATATATTGGCTATCTGAATGGCATAGATAGACCTTGCTTCATTTTTTCAGTCTTTATTGATGAGCATTTAGAACCTTCCCTTTTGTTTTATATTATGAACAACAATGAACTTCATTTTACATGTATTTTGTGACATTTATTTTGCATAATTATACAGCACTTTGGTAGGATAAATTATTTAATTCCATATGATAAATGTATTGTAATAGTCATCATTATGTTATTTGCATATGCAAGGATTAGTGTAGCTTTATGGAAATTAATGTTTTGTACAGTCAACTAAACTTTTCTAAAGTCCTCTCATGCAAAACCAAAAGAGAAAGAGAGTTAAAAAGAATTTCCTAAATTTTGCAAGTTGTAAGTAAGTGTGACTGATGGTAAGTCACATGGTTCTGAAAGACTATCTTATATACAAAAAGTTACCGAGCCTCCTTTAGTGGTCTAATGCTGCACTACTCAAAGAATAACCCATAGACCAGCAACATCATGGAACACCCAGTTGTATATGCAGAAATTCAAGCCCTACACCTGCATACTAAGTTGGAATCTAGATTTAACAAGATCCCTGATGCCTGTTAAATTTGAGAAACAATGTCTTAATATATGATATGAAACAAGTGGAGATCATTCCCTAATGAGATCATGTTCTATGGTGTTCTATGAATTTCCATGATCTTTACATGTAGAGGCTATAAAAATCCAGAATTGTGATTGCATTGGATGAGGGTTACTCATTGCAAAACTTTTAAAAGGCTGAAATAATATCGATACATTACTTTGTGAAAAGCTCATTACTTTCAAAAAGTATATTCACTTTATTCTTCAAGTCTATAGATTAATCTCATAAAGTAGCAAAAGCAGAGATTATTGCAACTGTTACACGGAGACTTAGAAAGTGTGAGTGGCTTCTCAACTTCCCAATGCTCCCAACCTTGGTGGTCTTGCCAGGATAAATGTGGTTTCATAACTAATATTGGAAGAAGAGAAAGAAGCAAAAGTTGGATAATCAATTCCAGTACCCCAAGTGGAGCTCTGGAAAAGTATGAGCAATCTAAGTTCAAATCTAACTCATATATATATATATATATATATATATATATATATATATATATATATTTTTTTTTTTTTTTTAACCATGGTTTATGTGGACTCAAAAGTGTTAGCTGAAATGTTAAGTGCTTCACTTGGCCAAATACAACTTGACCCAGCTGCCTCTTGGAGAAATGTTGTGACATGAATTGGCATTCCCGTTCAAGTTCATGACTAGGCACATCACAGGGGCTGCTTCCTGGCTGTTCATCCTCAGTGTGATCTGTGTGGTCTAGTGCTCCATAGCATGGGGTGTGTAAGGAGGCCTAGCCCTAAAGGCAGGGGAAAGAGCTGCCCAGCCTGTTTGCAAAGCTTTCTTTCTTTTTTTCCCTCTGCATTCCCAGTTGCCAGGATCTTCAAACAGAGATTTCCATTCTCCAGGAGCAGATCTCTCATTTGCAGTTTGTGATTCACTCTCAGCATCAGAACCTGCGCAGCATCATCCAGGAGGTCAGGCTAATCGAGTGCATTTCTCTGGTAGATGGTATGTTTACAGCCTGAAGGCCACATACGGGTAGCTTGCCATGGGGCTCTTCTCCCCAGTGATGTATGTTTTTGTTTTCTCATGCAACATGGCTCAGTTCTGAATGTCTTCTGTTACAGACAGTAACACCAGCATCTGCCATGTTCTCAATAAGGACCATTGGGAAATTGTGTTTAACTGCTTTTTAGGTGTTCCACTGATGTTTGTGTAGGTGTTCTGAGTCAGATGCCATGCACTGTTATTCAGAAGATTTTGTAAATCACTCATACTTTTCAAAAATAAGAAGTTGGGGCTGGGATTGTGGCTCAGCGGTAGAGCGCTCGCCTAGCATGTGTGAGGCCCGGGGTTCGATCCTCAGCACCACATAAAAATAAAATAAAGGTATTGTATCCAACTACAATCAAGTAAACAAAATATTTTTTAAAATAAGAAGTCATCTTTTTTAATAGCCTTATAATTATAAATTCATTTAGAATGTGTTTTAGGGTGGGAACTAGCCTATTCTCTAGGAATACCCTGGCAGGAGAAAAAGAATAAGTAATAGTGTTAGCAACCAGTGAGATGGTGGACTGTATAAGACAGACTTCAAGATGTGTATGTAAAACTGGACTTCCATTTCATGTTTTTATATATAGCATTTGTTTCCAGAAGGAGTCCTCTTAAATAATTCCAGTGCTTTCTTGACACAGGTTAGCACTTGTATTCATTTGGCCATGGCTTCACCAAAAGGCCAGAAAGTTGAGTAGTGGGATTTGAGAGGGATCTTGGGGGCATCTCACACTTACATTTTACAGATGAGAAGACCAAGGCTCATAATGGTTCAATGGTAGAGCTGGTGGTAACAGAGTTGGCTTCAGAATCCACTGTGCCCTCTCTTGGGTGCTGTTCTGTACCTCACCATCCCATGTCCTGATTCTGCATGGCCTCTTGGCAAAGCAGGTTGCATCTTCCTGCCACTGCTTGACAAGCTATCCCTTGGGGAGCCTCTGTACCCCCTGTGGGCCTCACCTTCAGTCTATCAGCAGGTGCATCTGCAGGAGGAGGCCATGAGGTTGCTGAGACCCCTGGGGAGACCAGTGCTCCTTTCCACAGGATGGGCTTCTGCTCAATTTGGTGTGAATAGGTTCTGCAGAAGTTAAAATGTGTAATAGCACCATCTGAGGACTCTCCTCTCCAGGTGCTAATTTGGCTTGCGATTTTCTATAGCTTGTTGAGACTGCTAATACTGGGAGAAGTCATGCTTTTATTTGATGAGCACCATTTGACCTCAGAAAGTCATATGATTTCTGACCCTGTGGCCTGACAAGATTTTTCCAATTGTGCCCCCTAATTCTTAGATGGAAGGATTAAAAAATAATTTAAAAGAACAAGATAAAAGAATAGAAAATCTGAAAGAAAAAGTCAACATCCTTGAAGCCCAGGTAAGCCTGAGAGTGTGTGTGTTTGTGTGTTTCAGTGAGCTTGTGTGTTAGTGTGTGTCTATGGGCTTGTGCATGACTGCATGTCTGCTTGACACTATATCTGAGTTTGTGTGTGCGTGGTTGCTTGTGACTGTGTCTGAGTGTCCACATGTCAGTGTGTGTGTGCTTGTGTGTACATACAGGTGTCTTCTTCTGAGCATATGCATATGAATGTTCTATGCATAAGAAATTACATCTTTGGGAGGAATATTTATAATAATCATTATTAAATTACTAGTAAGTATTTAAATCATTTAATTGAATTATTAAATCGATAATAACATCATTATATATTAAGTAATTGTTAAGCATCCACATTTTCCATTATACTTGATGTACTGGCAAGACAGATGATGACCTTTCCACATGGCCTTGAATCTGAAGTTTGTTCAAGGCCACTCTTATGTAAATTCCACTCTAGCCAGATGGCCAGGCTTCCTGTCGTCTGCCTTTGTTCCCACACAGGTTTCTTTCCCAGCCTGAAATGTCCTCCTTTCTCCTCTCTCTTCATCCATACTCATCTTGGTTCTCAAGCTTTGCATCAGCACTCACTTCCAGAAACCTGTTGCACTTATCCACTTTTGCCTGTTTGAAAGCCCAGCACAATACTTTCTGGTTTCCTGTGATAAGACATGCTTTTCTTCCCCTCCACTCCACTCGCCCCTCCTCTCCATCCCTTTTCTGGCATTCAGTGGCAATCCTGGGCAGGTGGTGGCCCAACCCCAGAGGTAGTGCAGCCAAGCCCCCGCCCAGGTTGGAGCACAGGCACAAGACCCAAGGGCATCTCCACCTCCACTGTGTCACCTCTTTGTCTGCATCAAGAGCTCATCTCCAACTGCCTGAACCCACGTACTTTTCCGACTTTATCCTTCAGTATTTTGATTTCCCGATGGATGTCCATCTGCCAATGTTGTCCTGTCCTGTGGAAGACAGAGATGCTCTGAATAACACTGGAAACCTGCAGCAACTTTTGGAACTTTCCTCCTCCTCAGCATAGACCAGGAAGGAGCATCATGACTACATCTTATTTCTGTAGGATTCCGTGCACATAAAGTTGTGGAGTATACATGGCTCACTACATCTACTATATTGAAACTAGTTGAACTTTTACTCATTTCATCCCTTTGTTCACATCACTAATGGTATAATTAGTTCTACAGGTATTGAGTGACTACTCTCACCTAGGCACTGAATTCAGAAAAACAGTGTTGAAATAGAGAAATCATGAGACCCGCACTCTGGAGTTTATGACCAGTGAATGAAATTCAAACACCCACGTATTCTAGACTACATTCTTAGGTTGGAAACTGTTCAGTGGCCTACCAGCCTATTTTGGCTCCAATAAAGTACTGCTTTAATTATTGTGCATCTGTGATCAATTTTAATTGGAGGGATTATTTTAGAGCTGGCATTTTTCTCTGATCTTTCACTTCATTATGGTCCTGGGCTCTGGTCATACCTAATTAAGTGCCAAGTCTTCTCACTGAGTCAATGAATCAGTGGTGCTCCTGCTTCTAATCCAATTTTATGATCTTCAATTGTGTCTGTTCATATCATCCCAAAGCAGATTTTATCGACTTAAGTAAAATGGTAATTTATCCTACACACTGTACATTATTGATCCAGTTGGCCTTTTGGTCTAATAGTAAGTGCAGGAAAAGATAGATTTTGCAAGTGATAAAACCTGAGATTCAGAGAAGTTTCAAAAAAAAAAATTTGTTCAAAATCACTTAGCTAGCAGGTGGCAGAATCTGCATTTTAGTCTACTTGACTTTAAAGCATATGACTCCTTTTCACACAATACCTGCTTATCAAATGAGCATGTGTGCATGTGTGTGTATAAATATATGTGTATTATGTGTGAAATATAATGGAAGTGGTTATTTAATATATATTTTGAAATGAGTAGTTATAACATTAAATTGGGATAACCATTATTTTATCCATTGTCACAGTTACTGTATTAAATCTTTTCTATTTTATTCTTATTTTCATGACATGGAAATAATTTTTTTTCTATTTTAGCAGCTTTATTTTTTTTAACTCCCTCCAAATAGAAAATAAAATTGACTCATATCAAGTTCCTTAGAAAAACTTTTAAATACTTAGAAAAGTCTTTTATACCTCTTTTAAATATCATCAGAAAATACTTAACTCTACCTAAATTGTTTTCTTTCTTTCTACTTTTCCATGTCTTTCATCATATTGATTGACAATGCTGACATTGATCTTACATTTCATGCATTTCTAACTTCTTTTACTAATGATCTGTTCTTATGGGAGATTAAGTGTGCAAAAATCACGTTCTTTAGGAACCCTGTTTAGTAAACTTTCCTAGGATAAAGTCATAACAATGAAAGACAAATTCTGGCCAGTGATTTGTAGTTTTATAAACAAATGATTTAATAAATCTCTGTCTTACTTAAAGGAAAAAGTAGAAACAGCTCTGAATCAATAATAAATGCCTTAATCTGATAGGTGAAACAAGTCAACATGGAAGCTGAAATAAATTAAAGACAGACATGGTAACTCATTATTTTATGTTGTTTGGAACTTGAGAAAGTGGGAGTTTATTTTGGAAAAAATCCAATTAGCTTCTACATAATTGTCTAGCCACAGAAGTATTTTCCATTTCTGGCTGTCATCACAATATTGTGTTTCCAATTGCTTCATAACTTGAATAGAGGGGGTTTCCCTCAGTCACACACTGGGCCTATGATATGCCTGCCCTTGTTTGGTGGGTATGTTAGATTTATCTCCAATACATGAAGTGCATCCTTATTATCAATTTATCAAATCTGAAGTATATTTCCTGGATGAGACTTAAATGCTTAACTCCTGAAATGATTTATGTATCCAGTGATGTTGTCTCTATCTTGTAGTTATTACTCAATATATCCACATATGTCGTTCTCACTTGAGGACTGAGAAGGGGCAAAATTCACAGCTTACATCGATTCCTTCTTTCACTGGTTCTTTGTTTCAGTTGCACTTTAGAATCACCTGTGGAATTTGAAAAACTCCTGAGGCCAGACAGCAACTAAATGAAGCAGAATCTCAGGGGGCAACTTGGGCTTCCATTGATTTTAATGCCCTCCTGGCAATTCCAGTACATAACCAAGACTGAAAACCCCTCTCAGTCCAGTGTTTCCCACACTTGAGCTGACCCCAGAAGCACCTGGTGAGCGTATGGACACATATTAGCAGGTGCCTGGGTTTCTGATTCAGCAGGTCTCTTGAGGTCTGAGGATCTGTCTTAACAGGTTCCTAGGTGATGTTGAAATTGATGTTCCCAGGATCACACTCTAGGAATCATCAGAAGTCATTTTCGTTCCCACCTCACCCTTTTCATTTTGTTATTAATGTCCAAGTTAAGATTCTGTGTATGAAAATGTTCCAAATTATTCTAGTCACACTGATTTCTATTTGCTTCTTTCCTGTAGTCATTAAATGCCTACTGTTGTATGCTTCCTTGGATGGCTTTTATTTTACTTCTAGTTTAATATTCACATGCTTTCCCCACATGAATTTGTGGTGGCACCGTCCTGTAATCTCAGCATCCTGGGAAGTTGAGGCAGGAGGGGGTTGAGGCACTTAGCCTGGGTTTCAAGACCCTCAGCTGACAGTGCAGTGACAGGCAACTCACTCCTGGCCATTCACTTTCACTCTTTTGACTCTCACTCTCCAGATCTGTTCAGTGAAATTTCTCAGTTTTGTCTTGTTGTGGAAAAATCACTGGCTCTGGATTGGAAAGACCCATCTTGACCCTGAACTTTGCCATGAATAGAACTTGGGCATTTAAAGGTTTTTATTTTTATTTATTTTATTTTATTTTTTGAAGTACTGTGGACTGAAGCCAGGGGCACTGTACCACTGATGTATATACCTTGCCTTATTTATTTATTTAGACAGGGTCTTGCCAAGTTGTTGAGGCTAGCCTTGAACTTGGGATCCTCCTGCCTCAGCCTCCAGAGTCACAAGCATGTTACTGCACCTGGCTCAGAAAACCAAAGTTTAAGAACTCATTTTTTTTTGTTATATAAAAAAATTGGTAGTTAGACTAGAAAACTATAACTAACTTCAGACCTTTAAGCCTTAAAATTCATGCTAGGTACTGAACCAATCTCATTTCAAACCTGTGATGAAGAGGCTATTTTTATATGTATTATGCAGGTGAGGAAATTAGGCAGAAAGAGGTTAAGTAACCTAAATCAGGTTGCACAGCTAGTGAAAGGCTGTGCTAGGATTTGTACCTGACAACAGCTAACACTGTTATTAGCCATTCTGTTATCTCCTAGAATTATGAGAACACTTCCAGAATTGAAATATTATCATCATACAGTATTTGTGTCTTTGAAAAAAATGTATACAAAAATATGTATACATGTATCATTTACCACTAGTATAGAGATGAGCAATCTGAAGCCTCCAGGAGCAACTGAGGCTAAGGGTGCCTTGAATGGCATAGTGAAGAAGAGATGGCACCTGTTCTCATGTGATAAGACTGAGATTCAGAGAAGTTAAAAAAATATAATCAAGAGCTTTTATTCAGTTTGTAACAATGTTGTATGTATCTTTAATAAGGTCCTTTAAGAAAGTTTTTTTTATTTGTCTGTATAAAAGAATCTGTAAATTCAAACAGATAATTCAGCTGTTGCAAATCCGAGGCTAAGTCAGAATACTATATGTTGATCCCTTAAAAGAAGATTATGCACTTTTCAGGGCATATTTGTATCTTTGGAGATAAAAGTTAATGACCTTCAAATGGTTTGTTCCTGTATTCTAACAGAATGATTGCAATAAACTTACTGCCAAGGAATGAGGAGGTGTGTGTGGCAGGGTGAACAGAAGCATTGGGATATATCGAATAGGAGTGTTAACTATCTGATTTCAGCACTTTTTTTCTTTTTTCAATTTTAGAATAAAGAACTAAAAACCAAGGTGGCACTTTGGTCTGAAACTCCTAGGACAAAAGTATGTAAGGCTGTGTCAACCAGGTAAGGTCTTTCTTTCCTCAGCCCCATCTTCACAACTGCTGTTGAACAAGATTGATTTTTAACCCCCTTGAGAAAGACTGCAGTCTAATACTTACGTAATCTTTTGCTTACTCTCTGTTTCTCACTTCCTATTCAGAACTGTGTTAATCTTGCTCACTACTGAATCTTTGAAGCCTCCCATATAATTATTTTCTGAATAAATGAATGAATACATTTAGGTACCCTCTCCCCACTTTCTTCCTTCCAACAAGCCCAATCTCGACTTTGATATTTTCTCCAAGCATTACCGATCATCTCCTACAATGTCCTTCCTTCCCTGTTGTTCATTTTTTATGCCATTAGTGGACATTTTAATCATGAATTGTTCATACTTATTGAAATTTCTATATCATCTCTCAAATTAATAGATGGCAAATATCACCAGGGCAGGTCTAACTACTGGTATTTTTTGTTGTTGTTGTTGTTTTTCATTGCTTAAAAAATAAGTATCTCCAACAACTGCCTATGAATAATCTCCAGTATTTCTCCTCTATTTCACTCTAGCTTCATTCCCTTCAAGGGCAATGAATAATCTCCAGTAATGACAATGATCCATGAAAGCCAAGGAAATGATGGTTGAAACCATCTAAGTCATGTCTAAATGCTTAATTTGTGTTGTTGTTGCCTGAATTTGAATGTGAATCTGGCTCAAATCTCATTTCCATAAACTCTTAAGAGATGATCACTTAAAAGAAAACATAGCCTGTAATTACATGTATCATTTTTTAAAAGTGATTAAAAACTTCCTGTTTGAGCAGCTTTTGAATTTTCCAGTCCCGTCCCTCTAGGGCAGAATCTCATTTCTGAAACTCTTCAGCACAGTGCCCGAGGTGGAAAATCATACTCGCTGTGATTAGCATCAGTCTAGGAATTCAGACAGATTCATCTCTCCCTTTAAAACTTCCTGCAACAATGTTTCACTTTGCTAATGATGGATATAATTAGAGACTGGAGATGAAACCATTATGAATCAGGTCCTCTAAAATCTTTGGGCCTCCAGGTGCCAAATTCTCATCTTTTTGGCCACTAGCAATGCAACTTCCAAAAAAGAAGAAATTAAACCCCAGAGGTATTCAAGGAAGAGACAAGATGCCCACATTTCAGAAGCAGGGAGATTATTAGTCACTTCAGTGTAGGGAAAGAGGTGACAGCTTTGGAACAGGAGGGCAAGTATGACCTTCCAAAGGAAGGGAGGCTGATCAGTGTGCTGGTCTCTTCCAAGCAGATAGCATTCCCCAAGGGTGGCTAAGTACCACGGCGGCTCTCAACAGCTTTGCCCTTGAAGAGAATAAAGCTAGAGTGAAATAGAGGAGAGACAACTGGTTGCAACCATACTGTAGCCACTCCAGTATCTACTGCCTCGAATCTAGCTGCTGCAGAGGGAGTGTGTCAGAGAAAATGGTTTTATTGGTCAATTTCTTAGTTTCAGATGGTTAATAGTTAAAGATCTACTTTTTTAAAGACTTTCCCTGTGATGTGGGGAAAGTCAAGTGGAGGAAATTTCCTAATAGAAATGGTGAAACTGGACTGAATATCCCTTTTGTCTTGTGATTTTTGATAGAAATTCCAGGGTTAAAATAGCTCTCCCATTTGCAAAATGAAGTCTAACCCACTAGCTGTTTTAAAAATGCAATTGGTGCCAGGTATGGTGGTGCACACCCATGATATCAGTGACTCGGAGTTGAGGCAGGAGGATTGCAAGTACGAGATCAATCTCAGCAAATTAGTGAGGCTGTAAAGACTTATGGAGACTCTGTCTCAAAATTAAACATAAAAAAAAGGGCTGGGGATGTGGCTCAGTGGTTAAGTGACTCTGGGTTCAATTTTCAGTACCCCCCACCCCCCAAAATAATGTAATTGTCATGGATTCACCAATATACAATGGAATTATAACTTCAGGGATAGATTGAAGTACAATCGTAGCCATTAAGTTAAAAAAAATCATACACCTAAAATCTAGTCTTGACAGAGCTATTAAATCATCCCCAAATGTAGTTCTGTGTAATTCTATGTTGTATCTCAGGAAGTACAAAAAAAGGGTTTTGTTTTCAAACGTTAAAACATATAGATGTTTCTTGAGTTGAACCAGAAGAATTGGTTTGCTTGAAATTAGGAGCCATGTTGTTAAGTAACAAGTCACACATATTTACATAGGTGTGTGCATTCTCAGGGATGTGTGTGTATGCATGAATACATGCATGCACATTTTAAATACTAGAATTGCACAGTGAGGAGAGAAGCTCAAGCTATAAGAAGCCCCCAGAACTTCAACATTCTGAGGGAATGCTTGGTTTGTGTTTTCTAACCTCCACCTAACTCTGGTGCGCATCTCTCCTGAGTGGAAAGGCAGACACAGGCTCTGACTCTCTGGCTTCCCTTCACTCTCTTACTCTTGTCCTATCAAACCTAGCTGAATTTGCATAAGTCAAGTGCTTTCACAATGTGATTCTACTGTATCTTGGGAGAGTTGACTAGAACAGATCCATGATGACCATCTCTTGGATCAATGTAGTTCAGACTTGGCAACTTGGTGGGAGTGGAGGTGGGAGTGGTGGTGGTGCAGCCATTGGATCACTAGGGTTTCATGTGCTCTCCTTTGATACTCGTTTGGTCTTTTCTCCAGTGAAATGAAGACTGAAGACACTTCCCCTTATATGATGTTGATTAGACTAAGGAAATGAACTTCGAGATAAAGATCCAGTTAAGAAGGACAAGGTGGATCTCATTCTTTCCTCAACTCGGTGTCTAAACATTCCTGTTAAAATAGCATAGTGCAAGTATTTAAATGGGATTCATTATATATCGGTTGCTTTGGCAGAAGATGATATTCCAGAAAATCATGCGCATATATACTTGAAGAAGGAACTCTTTCTTCAAAACTTGGTAAATAAACAAAGAGTCCAGGTGCTTTCTCGGATGGAAGATGAATTCTGTCTTAAACCTAAAAACAAAGAGAAAATCTGAATCTTGTTTCCAGATTTTTGCTAAAGGAACTCTTTCAAATTTGTCAGTTTTGACCTTTTGATAGTGGTTTTTATGTGTATAAGCAGAGTGAATAGATGTATGAATAGTCTATTTAAAGTTGACTTAGCTAATAAAAAGTATCTTACTATGACATAAGTTTATCTCCTAACCTATTGTTAAAGAGCGAATTGTTTCCTACTGAATTATGGGCAAAGGAAAGAGTAGATTCTTCTAAGCTAATTTCCTAACCCATCCTGCCCACAGAAGTTGAGAATCATGGCTGCACTCATGCAAACATACTGATGCTCAGGAAAATACAATACACTGCAATTAAACGAGTAAGGAGAGACTTAGTTACCCTAAGGGGGAATTCTCTTTAAGACCTTGGTCATCGGGGCTGGGGATGTGGCTCAAGCGGTAGCGCGCTTGCCTGGCATGCGTGCGGCCCGGGTTCGATCCTCAGCACCACATACAGACAAAGATGTTGTGTCTGCCAAATACTAAAAAATAAATATTAAAATTCTCTCTCTCCCTCTCTCTCTCTCTTTAAAAAAAAAAAAAAAAAGACCTTGGTCATCCACTGTGTATAACTCTCAACATTTTCTCAGGAAAATGTTTCCAACCTTTCAGTATGGAATGTGAAGTATCAGTATTATTTATTAATATTTAAAGGTATGTTCAAGTGAGGTGAAGTATTTATAAATTCATGCAAATACTGTAGTCCTCTAATGTTGTGTGAGTTTCATGCTTCCTGGTGTCCTTGCAAACATTTGTATTGTTTGCTAGTTTTTAAGGTAGTTATCTAATAACATTTACGTCTTAGTTATCCTGTGCTGGGGCAATTCTTTACCTGTTTTGATTCTTGTAGTTTTCTCTCAGACCCTCAGAAGCAGGTCATGTCATTATCCCTGTTTACAGAGAGATACTGAGAGTGGTTATGTAATTTCCCAACTGCTAATTGTGGACAAGGATTTGAACCTCTGACTTGGCTGTTGATGTTCATTCTGCCTGCTCACTCGGTGGACTGAGATATTTCTCAGTAATAGAAATACCCCTCTTCTTGCTGTATATCAAACATGCAACTTCCGTGAGGGCTGTCTGTCTACATTATCCTGTGGATGATGGTCAGAAACATCATTTACTGAGACAATCAATATTTCCTGAAGTGAGTTTGTCTTTCACTCGTTAGACTAACATCTAAAGAATTTAGGCAAACTTTTCTGCTGAGAATCTGCTTATTTATGTTTATTATTCATGATTTTATGCAGTATTTTTAGGGTATACAGAGAATCCACCTTTCCCTGGAGTTTGTTTAGATGCCCTTTTTACCTTAAGCATTATGTTAGATTTTATTAACTTTGAGATTTTGAAATGAACTCATTTAAGTAACCAAACAGCCTTCATAATTTCTATTAGAACAATTTATTCTAAAGTAAAAAATGGAAAAACCCTCATGTGCTTTATTTTGACTTTGCTATACTCAGTTTTGAACATCAAAGTACAGTTGGATACAATACAGATGAGACCTGCTCTCCAGGTCCATTTTGAAATGGACTTTGAATTCCCTGAGAATACCAATCAGCAATTTCAGAAGCCTCAAATGATTCAGACTCATCAAAAACAAAGATATCTTTATAGTAGCATCAGTTTTATCTTTCATTTGTCATATTTTGGTTATTTTTCATACCCTTATGGATTTAAAATTTATCATTCAAAATATTTTTTACGTAAACATTTTGAAACAGAAATGTTTCTTAAATAAACATTTCTGAACAATAAAACAGAAGAAATGGGGAATGAAATTCATTACTTTAAAAGTAAATTTCTGTACGGAAAATATAGGAGAAGAAACAGTAGTTCCGTTGTATTTTAAATAACTGCATTTCTAAATACAATAAATAATAAAATAAATAAGAAGATCTGAGATGGGCCTAACGTTCATATTATGAAGTTTGGAACTTAGTTCTACTTTGATTACATATGTTCTTGCAAATCATTGCTAAGAAATGTGTAGATTAAAAAATAAAAAAAAGAAATGTGTAGATTAAATAATTAGTATATCTTTTGAACAATTACTTGTGTGCCTTATGACAAAGAAGACCAATTATATATAATGTAAATGTTGTGTCATTTTATAATAAAATTATTATGCATTAATGTCTTTATTGGATCATAACAAAATCATCCACAAGAAATTGAAGTTCCTAAAATTTATCTGCTAATTTTCCGTGGTTCAAATTAACTGCAAAAAAGAAATTATTGTTTTTATTCTAAATTTCAAAACATAATAATTATAAAATTAAGAAGCACACACATACACCTTCTTCAATTCTTTCACTTTGAAACTCTCTACCTTTCCTCTGACCTGCAAATAAATACAGATTCCTTACCAATGTTACCCAAGGTTACCTATAGCCTCCCAGAATTGGTAAGTCCTTATAATTTTTTTTCTTCCTTACTGCATCCCTTTCTTCCTTCCACGCCACCCCCCTTTTTGATGAAAAATATTAAGAAGGCAATAAAGATCTAAATAGTAATATTTAATTGCTTCTTTGCTAAAGTATATACATATGGAGTTCAAGACATAGTTCCTCAAAATATGGCACTTGGCATTTGAGAAAACAGCCAAGGCAGAAAGGTGCTTGAGTTTCCACAGCACCCTTATTTGTAAGTGCTCAAAACAAACCCAAATAAAACAAATTTCCACCAAGAGGTGAAGAGATCAACAAAACGTGGTTCAACTCAGGTTTAGGATGTAGAACGTGGATACAAAGGGCTAGGTCACAAACAAATATATGCAACAGAGACACTTCAAATCATTATGTTAATGAAAGTCTTCAGAGAGAAAAAGACATACTGTATGTTCCACGTGACAAGAAATGCAAATCAAAAATCTTGCACAAAGTTTTAAAACCAGAAATTGTACAATGACGTGAAAGTTGGGATGCTCTGTTTTTTCCTCAATGTGTGGCATGAGATGACTTTTAAAAATCCTATACAATCATTAGGGAAAGCAAGGCTCTAATGATTTATTTTGAATTGTTTAAGATGAACCCAGCAGCAAATGAACATGCCAGTGTGAAACAGCGTTATGGCTCCCGGGGAGCAAAGTGGAAGGAATGGTGCCGGGGATATTTGCTTGCATTGGGAGAGTTGTTTATTTTAAATTAAAAACTCATCATCATCTTGGCAAAGCCAATCTAAGTAGCATATGGGCGAGGTCCACTCTGGGAGCAAGGTAGTCTTTGCCAATGAACATTTTAAAGAAAGCTGTCTGGCTGTGGTCTAGAATTCCTAGAACTGGCTTTCACCTTTCTATGGCCAAGGGAGATACCACCATCTGCCCAGCATTTTGCTATGAAAGAAGATATGTGTAATAGCATGTGGAAGGACTTATGTGCCACAGAATACTTTTACATCTTTATAGTTATTTTTTTATCAATGTATCATTCAAAATTATTAGAAAATTTCACTAGCAAAGCCCAGTATTGAACTAATTAATGACAAGGTCTAGAGAGAGAAACAAAAACCAAGAGGCAGAGCTCAAATCACTTCTTACTTCCTACTTCCGCATGGATTCCATTTTTTTTTAATATTTATTATTTTTCTTTAGTTGTAGTTGGACACAATACTTTTATTTTATTTATTGTATGTGGTGCTGAGGATCGAACCCAGGGCCTTGCATATGCTAGGCGAGCACTCTACCACTGAGCCACAACCCCAGCTCATGCATTCCATTTTTAATGTGATACCAAGTTCACGTTGATACCGATTTAATGTTCCCACCTACCACACCTCCAACTTCAGCACAAGACATAAAGGTGTTCCAAGTACACAAGATAATTGATAAAAATGTATTTTTTATTTGAAAAATGTGCAGAACAATCACTGAGTACAGTTCTCAACCATAATATTCAAACCCAGACACCACAAAAATCATTGGATGCTGTGATTTCTGAAGCCACTAGAACTTTGATACAACAAAAAACTGACCTAACAGTGTTTGTCAGGAACCACGGTCTATTCAGGGGCATATAGAATGAAGACAACATGTTAAAATTTCAAGCTACACTCAAAGCATTAGACAAAACAGAGATCTGAATAGGAGATCGATGAAACAAACATGCTTAGCTTAAAAATGAGAGTCAAGTCACTGAAAGGTGAATGGTTGGGATACAGTGAAGTGTTTGAGTGCTATGTGATTAGAACATTGTCTATTTTTAACACAGGAACTAAAGCAGGATAATTTTTTTTTTTTTACTTAAATTCAAGTACAATCAGAATCTTACCAGGCTATGGACACAGAAGCCCTATTTATACACGAAGGACATTAACCAAGTTGCAATATACTACCTAGAATATACTTGGTTTCTTTGAAAGAAATACAAGAGGACATACAGATTAAAATGGAGCTCATATTTTTCAATCAAGTGGAGCTCATACTTTTTAATTAAATGTTTTCAATCAAACACAATGACCTTGAGGTCACTGGCCCATTTGTAGTTTCCAATACCCCTACTAAAATTAGTGTGTGGTCCTTGTTATACTTCTTACCACAAGAGGTTCAAACTAAGACTGACTATTTCATTTGTTATTACCTTGTGATAATAGCATATGTTTATGAAATGGAACATAATTTTCAAGACTTTCTTAAGTATTTTATCTTTTGAGCCTTACATAAAAACCCTAGGAGGCACTCAAGGTTTATAAACATTATATGAGGAGAAGCCACCAAGATATTTAATGACATACCCATAGTCCCCAAATTGTTCTTTCTAGTCATTATCCTTTCTATAACACTAGCTTTCTCTCAAAGAACATTTGGAGAGAAATATCCCCTGGGAAAAAAATAAGCACAAGCATACACAATTAACTTGCTAGACAGATAATATTTTGGTTTGCCAACAGATGTAAAGATGGAAGCCACAGGTTCAATAATGGATCTATTCAGTTAAGGTCAGATGTGCTGGCTTCTATAGAATTTGCTAATCATCCTTAAAGCCTAAGTCAGCGAAGGGATATTTGCCATGACTTCTTGACCTCTTGGAAAGACAAGGGATCAGGAAGACAAAGTCAAACCACTTGATCGAAAGATGATTTCCTGGTATATTTTTCCCCAAAGATAACATTCTTTTAAATAGTTCCACTATTTTGGTACTAATGTTTTTGTTTATTTTTATTGGTCATCTTCTCTCCACATATGAAATTAGAAAACATCTCAAGCATCAATTATACAGAGAACTTTGGAGAAAAACATCTTTAAGTTGCTACACCTTGAAATTAAAGTACAATTTATGAGAGTATTGGATTCAACATATACAGTGAATAAATATCTCTAAGTATACAAAATTTTGATGACATAGTGAAATATTTGTTGTTTATTTTTATTAGCTTAGCTATAAGGGCATAAACTCTGATAGACAAAAAGGATAAATATTTTCCATAAATCTGGTTACAAATCTCTGTTTTTATTTTCTACCTAAAAGTCAATATGACCTTCTCCATGTTATGCTGTATTGAAAAGTATGATTTATCCAACTTTTTCCTATTTTTTATATTTTGGTTGTTGTTCCTTGTTCTTGCTCACCAATATTATTGTGGTTGGATCTCTACCCAAGAATTTGAAGGCAATAATTTTAGAAAATCTCCTATGTATGTGTAACAATTTTTATCTAAAGCTCACATTATGATAAGCAGCTTCAGAGATTTATAAAGCACTGAGACCACCCTCATCTCAGATAATATTCGACATCCATTTTCATGTTTAAGAACTCAGGACTCTCCCCAGAAGTAAGCTGATATCTCAAAAATCAAGAAAATATAGCTTATGGAAAATTCTTGGACAACCTATTCAAATATAGTCAGCATCTTGACATCTTTAAATATGATATAGCTTATATTTTCTCTAAAAGATGCAAACACACTAGACTTCCTCTAATGCTGTAAAGCTTAGGAGTAGAAGGTGAAAGAACTCTTCTAACACTTTGGCTAACATCAGCTCTCAAATCCTCCTTTTAAAGTTATTCAGCATCTTAGGAATTCAGAGACTTGGAATATTATTTTTTATAGTTCTGAGTTTTAGAGTATCACTCTAAATCCTTTATGTATGAGGATCTTTGCTCAAATTTCTGGTGTGATATACAAAGAGTTGAGAGATGCACATCCTTTCCTAAGTGAGCAGAGAAGGAGAATGGTGAGTGACCTCATTTCATGGGACAGGGCTCGTGGTCACACCTGTGCCTACTTGTTCACCACACCCATGCACCATGTTGCTCCTAACCCTGTGCTTGCTCCACTGTAGAGAGGGTGCATGGACTTCATCACATTCGTTGAGTCCCTGCACACTCAATGTACAGCTTAAAGAGCTTGTAGTGTCTGCTATTGAATTGATGTTTAATGTATCTTTCGTTATATTCAAACTTCTCTTTCCTATAAAGGGAACAAGAGAGTCCAGTTCATCTTATCTGTTAAAAAAACAGGTGGACAAAAAGAACTTGTTGTAGAAGTATGACAAAGACCCACTGAGTCACAGAATGGCCCTTCTGGTTAAAAATAACAAAGAAAGTACTAGAAAAATGCTGGTTTAAAAAAATTTTTAACAGGTGTGATAGCTGATAATATGGGCATGGTAGTACAACTGGCTGGAGTGCTGACTTACAAGCTTGAAGACTTTTAGGGAAAGAGACACAAACGCTGCTCCCAACACTCAGCATTTTCTTTGCTACTTCAACATTTGCTCCCCTTTGTCGGCAGATCAAGACAACATTGTGTTCTCTCAACTCTTGATACATTTTTGAAAAGACTTGTTTTTACATTAAACCACAGCCTTGTACCTAATCACAAGTCAAGAGTATCCAGGAATGCCCATCCACGAGAAGCAAGCTTGGAAATGAAGAGAAGGTGGTGGCTGTCACCAGATACCAAGAAGTCCTTGAATCTTTTGCTGAAGATCTCAGAAGACCTTTAGCCGTGGGAGGACTGTCTCTGTGTCTAGCCCTCCCAAAACACAAGGTTAGAGGAAGTGAGCTATGTGGCTGGAGACGAATTTGGTCACAGAGGTATCTGAGGCACTGAGTTAGGGAAATGTAAACATCAAACCAGTGTAAACTCCACAGAAATGGATTCTGTATCAGAAAGGAGTCATGTACTTTTAAAGTAGGTCTCCAAAATACACTATGGTTTTCTGACTGATTGGGAGATAATTAATAACAGGACACATTGTGGCTAAAAACATATGCTGTTCTGGAATACAAAAACACGGAGTTCCATATCATGGTAGAAGATCAATTTGAAATTATAAAATGAATTAATACAGAGCTATTAATACTGAAATAATGAGAGATCCCATTCTAACAATGGATTACACAGGTTTTGGGTCAGATGCCAAATTTTACTGAGAAAATATTTTTTTTAGTCAAGGTTTTATTTGTAAGTAGAATAATATTTTAATTTCTTTCCAGTCTTAAATTTCATTCCTGTTGAGATCGTTACCCAATAATTGTTATTTTTACAAGCATAGTTCTATCATTACAGGCACCATCACCTTCTGCTTCATGCTACAGCTATCAAATAATGATCTTAAAACAGACCCTGGAAAAAAATACTCATTAAATAATAACTGACAGTGACAGAATCTTGGCATAAGGAAATCAATCATGTAACTGGAAAATGAAGAGGAACTAAAAGACATATCAAAACAAAATAATTGCTTTGGCATTTTATAAAGAACAAACATTCCCTGTTAGGAAAATGCAGGGAACATCACAATCGGAATCCAAAGAAGAAATCATCATGACCACAAAAGTTCACCACACTTTGCCACCGCAGTGGTTATATCGTTCCCCGACACTTTCTTTCCAGAAGAAATATCTTAAATAATAACTTTCTATCTTCATGGCACAGGCACTGAGATTTTGAAGAACATTCCAGAGAAAACACCTTTGGAGGGGAAAGCCAACCGTGATCCATCTTAGAAGCCGGCGTGGTGCTCCAGAAGTCAGAGGTGCTGGCCCCTGAGAGCTACACGGGGACTGATCCCATCCAAGCTTCCAGACTGTTCTGACCTGAGGCACATTGATGGGTCTAGACCATCCTGTGAACCTTACAGACATTCCCTTGGACCTTCCTATGCTTATGATACTGACGAGGGGGAAGGTGCTGGTACTTTGTTTCTAATGTATATAATTTAACAAATTAAATGTGTAGAGAGTATGGAAAAACTAAGTGTAGCTGGAAAAAATATTACAAGAGGAGGAACCATCTTATAAGAAAAACCCTATACTCAAAATGGAAAATTGTATTACATTGCCTTTGTTATTGATAACATTCTTAATATTGTTATAGGAATGGCTTATGGATATGAGAAACTGAGATAAAAAAAATGAGTGTAATATTAGTTTAGATGATGTTGAGAACTGGCCAATGGAAAATACTTTGTGACAATACTTAGAAAGAAAAGACAGCTTTTATATATATATATATATAAATAGAACAATTCGCCACAATTTTGGTGAGATAAGATAGAGCTCTGTTCCTGTTCACTCCTCAAATACAGCTCAACCATAGGTGTTCTTTTGCCTTAGGCAAAATTTAAAAAAGACATTTTAATAAGGAGATATCTTCAATTTCTATGTGATTAATCATCTGAAAATCCAGAGTGACCACGGAGCTGCTCCATCCTTATTCTGAAGTTGCTGATCTACAAATGATACACCTGCATTTCCACAATGGTTTTCAAAGCCAAGGTTGAGGGAAAGTATGTGATTTAGAGTCTCCCAGATTTTTGTAAACAAAGGAAACCCACAATTGATAGTCACTTTTGGTTTTATATCACCAACACATTATGTTTTTTTAAAAAATTTTAGATAGATTTTCTTGACAACATTTTTAAAAGAGATACTTAGTAAACAGCAACAGTTTATTTCTCCTTGTGACTATTTATCAAGACACGCTATGGAAAATGAAACGTGAAGCTGAACACCACTCCCATGGATTCCTAAAATTTTCTTTGAAATAGAAACCTCTGGAGAGCCTCCTAATCCCAACGAATAATGTCAGCTTCTAATTGGCTTGAGTGAAATTTGGCTAAGTAACTTTTCCAGGCATCTGGAGAGATATATTTACTCTCAGCTGTCCAAATGCCATATCCCCATACTTTCGTTTCTCCTTTAGGCAATCACTTCTACTCTGCCATCATAGTTCTGTTCTGGTCTATCTGCCACCTGTTAGGAATATAAAAAATGGCATTGTTATGCAATCTCCTCATTTTCTCAGAAATCTGACAATCACTCTCTCACAACCCTAGCAGTACTTGAGCATTTTAGTGTCGTTTATTGGCTATGCACAGTAATGTCATTCTTTTATGAGCTATATAGACTTCTTCATTGTATAACCATTGTTGCTATTATATTTTCCCCAATGCAAATGTGTAACTAGGTATCAGATTCTGTACAAGAAGTAAATATAATCTTTTTTAAAGGCAACTTTCCATGTTCTCCTTTAGTCATCCTTCCTTCTCCAATATGAAAAGGCAATGTTTGTATTCATTTAAAACTCACCAACATTTCTTTCTTATATTTTCTCTTATATGCTCAACTTCTTTATTTAAAAAAAAATCCATGAGGTGAGATCACCTTAAAAAAAATCTTTGATTTGTGTTTGGAAGGGGCTCAAGGAGAATTGGTCAATTTGTTTGAATACTGTTGACTACTCTGATTTCTTAAAACAGATCTGACAGAAAAAGAAAGACATGCCATTGTTCATGGTCTACTCAACAATGATTGTGTGGCTTATCATTGCTTTAGGGAGGAATATTTGGGTGGGGTTCTTGATTATCAGTTCCAAGGTAGAGTTTAGCAGGCACATTTCTTCTCTGCGGGCTTTTCCCCGTCTAGCTTTCCAGAATTTCCACCGTTGACAGTGTCGGGGACTTGTGTCTTCTCCACACACTGTTCCATTCGCTTCATTATTAAGTCCAGAAGGGTTTCCACAGATTTCTCTACATTCTGTCCTGTCGCAGCACTTGTTTCAAAATATGGTATGCTATCAGAGAAAAGATCACATATATATTTTCAGATAAAACTGTACATGTGCATCCTATTAAAAAAATGTTTTGAAGTACATACATGGTGAAATGGTTAAATCTAGCTAATGAACAAATGTATTACCTCACAGAGTTATCATTTTTATGTTAGCACTCTCTCTCTCTCTGTGCATTTTTCACGAATACGACTTGTCATTATTACATAGAGTCACTCTGCCGTATAATACACTTCTGGAACTTACTGTAGTCTCAAAAAATGCCAAGAAAAGTGGATGTTCAGAATTCTCGCACAGAATGCTAATGATAAATATTTTTAAGAGGAAGAAATCACACATGCAAAAACATGGCTGGCAGAGAGATTGTGAAATCGTGTTTTCACAGGATACATTGGAAAACATCCTTGCTTTTTCTCAGTTAAGTAAAAATTAGTGGGCTGATCTTTAGGATGGCTATCATCAGTTTTACGGACAAGACAACCTCTGCAGGAGGCTGTCAGGATGTTGAAGCCAAGGTGTTATCATTCTTTTAAAAAATAGGAGGGAGGAAATGCCCAAACTTGTGACTGAAACTACCGTGAAAATATTACTTCCCTTCCAATCAATCATTTAACAATCTAATTTAGAAATGAGACATGCACTGAATGGATAGTCACGTGAATGCAGCCTATATTTATTTAGAATGAACAATTCTGAGATGTAAAATTTACAACTCCAAATAAGAATCCTTTAGTACAAAATTGGCAGATAGGATGAAATTACTTTAAACTCAAAAATTAATGACAAATTTGGGGGATGGTTGCTCAGTGGTAGAGCACTTGCCTAGCACAGGTGAGGCACTGGGTTCGATCCTCAGCACTACAGAGAAATAAATAAATAAAAGTTTTGTGTGTATCTATAACTAAAAAAAAAATTAAAAGATTTTAATGACAAATTTTATGGTGGAAGTCCTCTTTTAATACATAGATTTCTTTTTGGTCTTGTTTCTAGGTGTCATTCAAGCTCAGAACAAGGGCTACGTTACCATGTCCACGTCAGGTTCTCCTCTTTAGACTTGTGTAATTATTGAGCAACTGGATACTGTTTAAGCACATGAGCTGCTATCATAAGTTGTCCAAACTTAATTTAAGTTCTTCTCCTTACTAGTTATATGGCCTCCTATCAGGCACTTAATCTCTTAGTGATTCAATCTTTCATGTACAAAATGGAATTACTCCAGTATCTCCATGTGGTGATAAGGAGTTAAATGAGTTAAAGCCTAGGAACAGTTGCTAGCATATATGAGAATTCATTAAATGTCACCTGCTATTATTATCAAGTAAAGCATTAAACCATCACATATTTCTTTGGAGGGTCTTTTTCAGCTCACGTCCTGTTCTTGATCCAAGGAGATTCCTTCAAACACCAATCTCGTGTCTGCTCCACTCATTGGGCAGCAGTGCACTAGGTCAGAGCGTTCTTGGTGGAACTGACTTACCCATATTTTTCAGCCAGGTCCCGGGCTTGCCGTTCATTGACTTCCCTCTGGTCTGGCAGGTCTGCCTTGTTGCCAATTAATACTATATCTGGATTTTCACAGTAAGCATTTGCTTGCAGTTGGCCTTGGAAAGGAAACAGATGGAACCAGCAAGTTAGATGTAAACAAGCAATGTCAAATGACTGCTCATACTCCAGATTCTAATTGAATTGTTCATCTGCAGTTTGGTTGCTTACTAGTAATTAGCCAAGTCACTTACTCTTCTCAGTCACAGTTTCCTTGTCTATAAAATGGAGATAATGCCTCACCAACTGCAGACAGTGAATAATGTCCAAGAAGTACCTGCATCAATACCTCTCTGTGTTCTTCTACATCCAGGGAAATGCCCAGAGCTCAGCCTACCACCGCATACCATTTACTCCCCAGATACAAGCGGAGGTACCAGAACACAATTTGAAGCTATTTAAATCTGCTTATTCCATTAGGAAACTGCTAGATTTTTACCTTTTCTGTTGTCCCAAGAGGTGATCAGTGGAATGGAACATTTCTGAACTACCATAATTCATTTTAGGACAGGTATCTTGTTTTTCTGCTTTCTCCAAGAAAATACTGTGTGTGTGTGTGTGTGTGTGTGTGTGTGTGTGTGTATGAGAGAGAGAGAGAGAGAGAGACAGACAGACAGACAGAAATAAGGGAAGAATGAAGGAAGAGGGGAGGGAGGGAAGATATGGGGAAGGAAGGAAAAGATAAGAAATCTGTCCCTTTGTGTTTTCTAAATCAGAGACTACTTTAATACCTACTTTAAGGAGTGTTAGTTGTGTAGGATCTTGCCAAAACTACAGGAAGAACACAAAGGCTTTCCCTATAATATCAATTATTTGTGTGTTAGACATTAAAGTGTTAATTAGATGTAGTGTTAACTAGATGTTGGGGTTTAAGATAATTAATCTAGTTTTGTTTTGTTGTTTTTAAACTGATCCAATTTAAAAACAACAAAACAAAACTGGATTATCTTAAACCCCAACATTATCCTTTTGGAGACTTAAAAACAAGAGTCTCATCTGCCTTGAAAAAAAAAAAAGACAAATAAATCAACCTCTGGAAAGAATTTAATAATCTTATTATCTTCTTGTCCCCTCAGAATCTAATAATGCCACCAAAATTGGGGTAGGGAAATACATATTAAAAGGAAATAGAGACAGATCCCAGAATAAACATTCATTTGGAGAAACAATTAAGAAAGACAGAAATCTGTTGATGTTTTGCCCATTGGTTGCAACTCTTATTGAACTCATATTGAAAGCTTTTTTAGATTTTAATTATTAAGTATATATTACTAATTTTAAGTAAAAGAAATAAATATGCTCACACACACACACACACACACACAGAGAGAGAGAGAGAGAGAGAGAGAGAGAGAGAGAGAGAGATCGATCGATCTACTCTGTGCCCATTGCTCACCGAGCTCTGGACTTTGCAATGGAATGAAACAGACCAAGTGTGCACATTCCCAGGCCTGTATTCCAGAGGGACAAAGATTCAAAAGCAAAAGTACAAAAATACTTAATGTAGTGACATGTGGTGACAGTGACTAAAGGAACTGTGCAGAGAGTTGAGGGGACACAGTGATGTCAAGTGTCCTTTTAGATGAGGTTGTGGGTCAGGAAAAGCCTCTCCCAAGAAATAAAGTATTGGACAAAATCTTGGGAAAGAAATAACTAGCACCCAACTGTAAGAATAAATAAATGAATAAATGAATAAATGAATAAATGAATAAATAAGTGAGAGAAATCAAGACGGAGGAAATTGGAAGTAGAAGGCCCACGGTAGGAACAGGACTCATGTCCTCCAACCCTTGGCCTGGGAGCCCCGCCCTGTACAGGTGAAGAGGAAGAAGTCAGATCTAATCACAGGGGCCTCAGGAGGACCTTGGGACTCTGCTAATGTTCCTCCAGGTGAGATGGAAAGTCAAAGAACAGGGAAAAACTGATCCAATGTAAAAACAACAAAACAAAACAAAACCCAGTGTCAGGCTGGCCACAGACAGCCCAGACAAATCCAGAAACAGTAAGAGCAGAACCAGCCCACAGGGCAACCGGTTTGGCCTGCTGCTGTGCATCCCATTAGATCAAACTTCTTATCTGTCCTAAAAATGTGAATGAAATGATCTCTTTTGTGCCACATGTCAATTAAAAAATAAATAAGGGCAAATTCTGACACTCCCCTCCTGTGGTGATTTATACCAACCCCACTTCTATGACTGATCAGGCAGCATTTCAGTTGTGTATTATATCTAGGTGGCCATGGATGCTGGAGATTTTACTACATGAGAAAAATGGATCCTCACATTTGAACAACTGCTTGAGAAGCAAATTCCAATGTGAGCTGAATGACTGATGGGGTAGGCCTTCCCCTCACATAGCTGTCTGTCTATCCTGGAGCAATTTCTGGCCACTTTAACTCTTTCATCCTTGAACACATCAGAGGGCTAATGTCCCCATCTCAGAAAACACTGCTCTTGTTCTCTGTGCCCTCCCCAGGTGAGGAGCTGCAGAAGTGGAAGCTCACTTAGTTGTAACAAGTCATTCAAGACTTACTAGACAAGTGGTATTAATAGTCTTTTAATTGCAATAATAAAGACCTTAAATATAGGTGGTCAGAAAGCTGCAAAAGCTTCCTCCAGGAACAGGGTCAAAGGAAAATGTGATTCCCAGCCACCTTGGGTGATCCAAGTAGAGGCCACCACTGTGAAGGTGACACAGGAAAATACTAAACTCTTGTGCCTTTTCAAAGATAGCCCATGGTACCCAACCTGGCTGCACCTCCCAAGTCAAACAAGCTGTGGAGCTGTTGGATCCCAACGCAGCCAGTGCACCCATGACTCAGTCCCACTTACTCATCCAGTTTCTGACATTTAAGAAGCTCTGTTGACTGGTGAGGTCAAACATTAACAAGAAGCCCATGGCGTCTCTGAAAAACGCGGTGGTGAGGCTCCGGAACCTGCGAGGAAGCACAGTGGGCGGATTGGGGAGTTAGTCCACAGACTTATGATCATGGAACCAACAACACTGATTCCCTTTAGGGTGTGAAGTCTCCATGGCTGGTCCTGCTGGAGAGCAGGCAGACAGGTGGCCGGAGGGCCAGGCCAGACTTTGGTTGTCCTGGTTTTATAGCCCCTGGGCACTTATATATGCACTGTGTCTGTAATATTCAATCCCACGCTTGCTTCGCAGCCTCACTGGAATGTTTTCCTTCTTGGTTCATGGGCATGGCATGGTCCACAGTTAGAATGTAAGCCACTTGAACATGAAAAAATGCTCACCATCCCTAGCAGTCAGAGAAATGCAGATCAAAACCACCCTAAGATACCATCTCACTCCAGTAAGATTGGCAGCCATTAGGAAGTCAAACAACAACAAGTGCTGGCGAGGATGTGGGGAAAAGGGTTCACTTGTACATTGCTGGTGGGACTGCAAATTGGTGCGGCCAATTTGGAAAGCAGTATGGAGATTTCTTGGAAAGCTGGGAATGGAACCACCATTTGACCCAGCTATTCCCCTACTCGGTGTATTCCCTAAAGTCCTAAAAAAAAGCACACTATAGGGACACTGCTACATCCATGTTCATAGCAGCACAATTCACAATAGCAAGACTGTGGAACCAACCTAGATGCCCTTCAATAGACGAATGGATAAAAAAATGTGGCATTTATACACAATGGAGTATTACTCTGCATTAAAAAATGACAAAATCATAGAATTTGCAGGGAAATGGATGGCATTAGAGCAGATTATGCTAAGTGAAGCTAGCCAATCCCTTAAAAACAAATGCCAAATGTCTTCTTTGATATAAGGAGAGTAATTAAGAACAGAGTAGGGACGAAGAGCATGAGAAGAAGATTAACATTAAACAGGGATGAGAGGTGGGAGGGAAAGGGAGAGAGAAGGGAAATTGCATGGAAATGGAAGGAGACCCTCAGGGGTATACAAAAATACATACAAGAGGAAGTGAGGGGAAAGGGGGAAAAATATAAGGGGGAGAAACGAATTACAGTAGAGGGGGTAGAGAGAGAAGAGGGGAGGGGTGGGGGGGAGGGGTGGATAGTAGAGGATAGGAAAGGCAGCAGAATACAACAGACACCAGAATGGCAATATGTAAATCAATGGTTGTGCAACTGATGTGATTCTGCAATCTGTATACGGGGTAAAAATGGGAGTTCATATCCCACTTGAATCAAAATGTGAAATATGATATATCAAGACTATGTAATGTTTAGAACAACCAACAATAAAAATTAATTAAAAAAAAAATAAAGTTGCCACATATTTTTTCCATTAAAATATTTTTAAAAATTAAAAAAAAAAAAAAAAACAAAACAAAAAAAAGAATGTAAGCCACTTGAGAGAGCGGGGACTTAAACTTACACTTTTCAATTTTTCTTGTCTGTGCCCAGAAGAAAACTTGGCACAAAAATTCCTGAAAATGAATGCCTGGAAGCATATGAAGAAAACCACAACTTGTTAGCAGTTGGAACTAGACTTCTTTTGTAAGGAAAATGTTTGGTGAATTGATTCTTTTTAAAGCACTCCGTGGGGAAAATGGAGCTTTGAGCTGGCATCTAGTTCTTAGGAGAGGAAGATGAATAGGATGCCCAGAGGTGGTCAGGACAGAAGAGGCTGAGAAGTTGGAGAAAGAAAGGAAGGTTCTTCACTCATTTCTAATGAGGATGTTGAAGAACATGCTCTTCTGTGTGCAATGGGGACACCTTTCTCTCCTGTTTCTCTTCCAGCCCCACAACTTCTTCAGGGAAGCTGAAGGTCTGCTGAGATCCCCTGAGACATTAGCAATGGGCAAAACCACAGACCACACATGGGGACCAGAGGTTTTGAATTTGACAATGGGTTTTAGAAAGGCATTGATTTGGAAATGGAGACGTATATCACCTTCTATCCTAAATGTCCTCCAATTGCTCATTTCCTATTTTAGTCTAAAAAGATTTTTCATGTTGGTTTTCTCAAATTTGTTTGTTTGTTTTTCTGTTTTTGTACCAGGGATCGAATCCAATGATGCTTAACCACGGAGCCACATCCCCAGCCCTTCTTATTTTGTATTTTGAGGCACAGTCTAGCTAAGTGGTTTAGGGCCTCGCTACGTTGCTGAGGCTGGCCTTGAACTTCTGATCCTCCTGCCTCAGCCTTCTGAGTTGCTGGGATAACAGGCATGTGCCACCACACCCAGCTCAAAGTTCTATTCTTGACTTTTCTCATTTTGTAAGTAGGCACTAGATAATGTCATTTATTTTTGGTTCAATTACAGCTTATCTGTTGAGAAATCCAATGTTTATAGATCCAGATCTTTCCTGCCCTTGACACTAAGTGCCTAATTACTTGGATATTTACACCGGGAGGGAACTCAGGTGTCTCCAACTTCTTATGTCCAAAAACAAACCAGCCCCTCCTCCTGATTTCTTTTCCTGTCAGTGCCGTCGTCATTGACCTGGCTGCCACAACTTCTGTCTCCTTCACCTGATGTGTGCAGGTGACACAAACCTCTTGACCTGCTCGGTTTTGTCCGTCTCCCCTGCCAAGACTCTAGTTTTGGTACCCACACTGCTTCATATTGATGACTACTCTACTCCCAATATTTTAACGATTAGAGATGACTCTTAACACCCCGGCTCCTTAATACGCTGCCAGGGCTCTGCAGGGACAAGCTGCTGTTCATCGATTCAGCTTCTCTCCACTACCCACAGGCATGCTGAGCTTCTCCAGCGCTGAGAAAGTTCACCCTCCTCCCCCCTGGGCTCTGACACTTGCTGGTCTTTCGGTGGGTGACCTCACATTAAGGCGTCCGTTCCCCTTTCCTTCTTTTAGAGTGGATGACCCTCACTCATACTCTGTGTGTGGGCATAAACATGGCACCAGAGGAAACAGCATTCCTCCAGGGGCTTCCCCAGCACCCACATCAGGGTGACAGCCTCTTCCTGGAGGGCTCACTTACTACCTTTGATTCCTTGTCACTATTCTAGGGCGGAACTGCAATCATTTATTTGTTCAGTTCCCACCCTACGCTGGGGAAAGCAGCTGTGTTTCTGATTCACTATCCATTGAGGGATTAGTTTTTAAATATTTATGAGATTAAAGATAGTAACAGAAAAATAGAAAGAAAATGAGAATAAAGATAGAAAATTATTAAATATTTAAAATGGCTTCCATAGAGAATGCTACTTTTAATACCAAAGAAGGGGGAAAGAGATGACTTAGCCACTATTTGTTTCCCCAAAGTAGTTATTTCTTCCATAGAGCATGATCGTGATTTGAAGATGTAGCATAAAATATAAGAATATTTACTCATTTTTTCCCCCCTCTGTGACTTTGTTTCTATTGTTCGTTGGGAGCTCACGGAGATTACAGTGCTTTTGTTGAATGGTCCTCTCTCTTTGAAGACTACCTGTACCCACAGAATCATTTCCTACCCAACCATAATAGTGATGTGGCTACGAAAACTGTTCTTTGTTCTCTGAGTGTGCATGTTTCTCACTTGAGGACAAGACTGTCACCCTCTCAGGCTGCCTACAGTACACAGAAGTCCTTCTAAAACACACCTATTGTAGAGACCAGACTGGGCTGGTCCCATGTTCCTTCACAGTAGTGTAGGCAGGACGCTCTGGTTCTGGGCGGTTCTGATACTCTGAGGTCTGTTCTGCCCAGTATTCCTGTTAACCTTCATTCCACCCCCGGGGAAAACAGAAATGCACTTTCCAGTTTCTTGTCCCCCAACACCCCCCCCCCCCCCCCGCTGCCTCATTCTGCCCAGGGATCAGCAAGGTGAAGAGAGATAGGACCATATAACGAAACAGAGGCCAGAGTCAGTCACCTGTAGTTCTGTCTCTCTCACCTGGCACTAAGGCTATGTCCCATATCCTTTAGGTTCACGGAAGGATCATGTGTTCTTCCTCTTTCCCACGAGGTAACTTCCATCAATAATCATTACCGTACACGGATCATCCTGCCAGAGGTCCTGAGGCATAGGGCCGAGGCATGGCTGATCTCGTTGCCTAGCTACGCCCCACATACACAGAACGCTGCATTCTCAGGGGATGAGTAACCCAAGTGTTTCTAAGACTGCCCCTAGTATTCCCCATCTCCCTCTCAGCGCAGCTGTCTCAGGGGGACAGATGAGAGAAGCCTGCCATCACGCTAAGCTGACATCTCATGTGCGAGGACATATGGGAACCACATTTTCTCCTATTACTTCTTCAAAAATGAATTAAATTGGTCTATACAGCATCCATCTTGGTGACAACAAAACTGACACACGAACAGAGACTCGCAGGAGGAGCGGCTTCCGAGGAAGCAGTAGTGTTGAAGGGTGTGTGTAAATGGAATTCACAGTCAAAAAAGCTAACGGAGAGGGCCCAGCACCTCTCCCGACGTTTACACCCACTGAAAGTGAGAACACTTTGGATGCATTTCAAAAATGGAAGTGTTTACAAGCATGAGCATTCTAAGACACACGATGCAGGATTTGGAGGTATGTACCTTCTCAACATCTCTGCTGTCAAACTATTGCCGATTTACATTTTTTTTGATCCATTGTTGAAAAGCTTTATGAACTCTGACTCTTCAAAATATTAGATCCAAAAGAAACCAAAGAAATGCATTTTTATTAAATAACGGAATGATACCTCCAGCTCGAAGCAATCAACACTCCTGGGTACTGAGTATCCATGATCCTGGACACTGTACTGGGGCTGATGCTGAAGCCCCAGGTAAAGTCTCTGCCCTTAGAAAGCTTGAAATTTTGATGGGATGAGAAAACCACAAGAGAATCAATATAGAGCAGTTCGAGGTAGAAATAGAAGTTTTGCCTTTTTACAAAGTGGTATTTACTTAATTTAGTAATGTAAGGGGGTAAGACAGGGGCCTCAGGGGTTCAGAAAAAAGTGGCCTTTTGTTTCAGCTGGGGTGCTCAGAGAGGTTTTACCAGGAGGTGGAATTTGAGCCAGGCCTGGTGACAGGGGAACATTGAGAAAGGTGGGAAGGGAGTTCAAGATTCTAGATGGAGGGCAAAGGTATAACCAAGATCTGAGAGAGTCAAGTCAGTCACTTGGCAGGGGACTGAGGCTTCACAGAAGAATAGGAAGAGAGGAGAATGGTCTGTCAACTCCTACCTCAAGTAGCCCTTATAACAGCATTTTCACATCTTCATGCAAGTAACCCTGGAGAAGCTTTTTCCTAGTAGAAGCAGAGCCAAATTTACTTGAATCTGATCTCTGTATCTGTAGGAGCTCCACAATGCTAGTATGATCAGTTAACTAGAAATCATTTATTTTTATTTCTCAATAAAATGTCAATTTTCAAGCCGGGTGCGGTGGTACACGCCTGTAATCCCAGAGACTCTGGAGGCTGAGGCTGGAGGATCATAAGTTCAAAGCCAGCCTCAGCAACAGCAAGGCACTGAGCAACACAGAGAGACCCTGTCTCAAATACAAAATAGGGCTGGGGATGTGGCTCAGTGGTTGAATCGCCCTGAGTTCAATCCCTGGTTACTCCCACCCCTGGCCAAAACAAATGTCAATTTTTATACCAGGAGAATAGTAGCATATGATTTGTTTTTCAAGTTCATATCCAGCATTCATTTAAAATAATTTTTGTCTGTGCTATATGTCACTAGAAACAAAGTGATTTCCTATTACCTCTCTTGTCCTGCAGTGTCCCAAAGCTGCAGATGCACCTTGAATGCTTTCCCCGAAGATCCATTTGGTCCTTGTGTGTTATAAACCTAAAAGATAAAATTCCCCTCAGTTAATATTGCTTTGGATTCTTGTCAACATTCTAATTCTCTGGGTTCCATCAGTGTGTTTTCTCTTGAATACTATAATCAAAGTTCATAGTACAGAATAAATATTTGCTCCATTTTTTCCCACAAATATCATATATATATATAAAATTTAAAAGTTATATACATATAACTTTTAAATGTCAAGTTCAAGTATGATTTCCAATGCCATTTAACCATATTGCAAACTTAAATTAGATACTTTCTGTCATTTCCTTATAGAGGCAACAAACATCAAATTTAGGACACAAGTTCTAGGTTCAAAAATCAACCCCTCATTTAACCCAAGTCTAATATTTTTATCTGCAAACTGAGTCCTATAATCCCTTCCTGCTTAGCAGAGTTACTGCAAACTAAAATGAAATTACAAAGGGGAAAGTATTTTTTTAAATAGTAAAGTGTTTTACAAATACCTGAATTTCATCAAGAGTGGAAATGCACTTTCCAAATAACTGAGCTGTGAAATATACACAGAATTTCTCAGTAAGTTAACACAGGACATTTCAGGCCTTCTTTTAACTAGCCATTTCTTCAAAGGGGCTTTTTAAGTAAGTTTATTGGCTTAGTGAAAAATGTCTTCAAGGGAAAATTTTGCAAGGATGTATATGCAGATGAGGGGGGACATTGGGGAGGGGAGAACTCAAGCTAACCTGAAGCAAGCAAGTTTGCCAAAACCACACTGCAAGGCGTGGACTTTGGGGTAAAGTACGGGTCCTGACTCAAAGTCTCAGGAAGCGGCCTTCCAGCACCCATTTCCTTTGTTTTCTTTCTGAATTCTCAAGGAATGAGTGGATCTGTGACATCAACTGGGAGCCACAGCCATCTTGGCAGTCAGGAAAACTTGGGTGGCAAGAAATCTGGCTAAGCTTATGGGCCTATGCTGCATGTCTCACATGTCACAATATCCTTATTCCTGTCATTAGTGTCTAGCATAGGAGAAGGGTGGTTGTGATTCTCACTTAAACTCCCTTATCTTGGAAAAGAGCATGAAATCGGTCTCACATTCTGTTCATAATAAGCCAGTGATTGATGGCTGAGGCTCCACATAAATAAAAATGCTGCAAGAACTTACAGAGCGCAGGTTCCAGCTATTTGCCAATCATGCTTTTAACCTCTTTGTTACAAGCAAGACTTACACTTGGTCTTTTTGACGAATTTAACTCAGATCAAGGAGTTAAACTTTTTTTTTTTTTTTTTTTTTTGAGATCCTGAATAACTCAAATTTGGAAAAATTTCTTAAAAATTCATAGGAGGGCTGGGGTTGTGGCTCAGCGGTAGAGCGCTTGCCTAGCAGGGGTGAGGCCCTGGATTCAATCCTCAACACCACATCAAAAGAAACGAATTAATTAAAGATATTGTGTCCAACTACAACTAAAAAATAAAAACTATTTTTAGAAAAAGAATTCATAGGAAACACACTACCCAAATCCAAAAGTTATTTATTTGCCTTGTATACCTTTGGAGACAAGAGATTATGCCATTCAATATTTTTCTAGCAAAATGTTATTTATAGCCAAAAAAAAAGAAGTAAATAATACTCTAGAGTCAGGTTATGAGTTCCCTGTGATAAAAGACACTTCTCAGTGCCACACACATAGCTTCTTCATTCTTACTTGATACAGGATGAGAAGCAACAAGGTGAACAGTACGATTAAAAACTTACCACACGTTTTTCCCGGAAATCTATTCCCACTGTAGTGATGAATTTAGGGTTGAATTTATTATCTGTGTATCTATAAAGAAATGTCGTCTTCCCAACCCCTGAATCTCCAAGGGCCAGGAGTTTAATCAGATAGTCATAGTCCCCATCGGTCATAGTGATGGCGTTGGTAGGCCTGAGTAAAAGAGGAAAAACAAGCATTTTATGATTAAAGTTGATTTTCCTTTGCCTCCTAAATACAACATAAATGTAATTTCAAGGTTAAAAAAAAAAAATCAAATGCCTCTGTTCTGCCCAATTCAGAACTAACTTGATCAAAGCAGCTTCAAAGGTGAGGGCATATCTGTCATCTCACTCAGTATAAACCTTTTTCATCATGGCACTTAATTAAAAAAAAAAAGTGAAATAACCATGGCCACAGCAATGGCAGAAATTAAATTAGAAAGCCAAAAACATTTGTTTCAAAATCAGTGCCCTTTGGCAGTTGGAAGATGGTGCTAGGAAGAAAAGAGAGTCTCAGGAACAGAAATGGCAGTGCAAGATGACACAGGGATGAGAGAGAGAGAGACAATTACTTGCAGATAATGGGAGAGAACAGCCTAGGGGTATATTTTGCATCTAATCACACAGGAGGAGTTCACTATTATGTGCGTACGAAATATTCCTTTTTAATTCTAAAAATTTAACAATGGGTATAATAACCTTTAAAACATCAATTTGAAATCATTTTAAGAGCAGGGGTGAGAAATCTTTCTTTTTTGAAACACCAAAGCTTCTGCTTTCCAACTTCTCCTGCATTTGGCTACATACTTTTATATTTTCCAGACCTTGAGAAAGAGGAAGAGCTGTCAGAAAGTATAGAAATGGTAGTTCTGCTAATACTTCTGCTGTCTGAAGGAACGACGTCACTTGCCATTTTTTCCAGGGCTCTAATCTCTCCTGATTATGAGGAAGGATGAGCCACAAACTAATGCCAGAACACAAGGACACGCTAGAAGGACAGCATAGAGTGCTGGATACTTGGTGAAGTTTCCACTTTGAGTTTAGAAGAATGGTTTGATATTTAGTACAACTTTCTGATTGGTGGGTTCCAGAATCCAGTGTGTCATATCCTATGTAGAGGAAGGCCTACAAAGATCTTTCTAGAATGGAAAAAGTTGCTCTCATTATCATGTGAAAAAAAGAAAACTATTTACCTACCTGTGAAGATCGGGAAAAGATTTCATTCTTCCAAAGTTCTGAAGAGATTGAAACTGAATTTAAATAACAACCTGTCACATGGACGTGTCTAAAAAGCTAGATCATTCGAATACTTTTCTACATATAAGAAAATGAGGTCCGTGATGTCCATGCGTTTACTCTGTCATGTAAGTTAGCAGTCAACGACTGATGAGGGCCACAACCAAGTTAAGATGGAGCCTGGCAGTATGCTAGGAGGAGTGGTTTGTGAAGTAACGCCAGCGAGCCTTTAAGATGATGAGGATTCCTTAACGACTGACTGCTGCATCTAGATGATGTCAATTAAGTTAAGCTGTGTGTAATTAGGTGGGTATATGTACCTCTGCTGTCCCGCAGAGAAGCGGCTCCTGCTATCTTGGGTGCCCGCTCCTTTGAGTTCTCAGTTCCTGCTGAGTTCACTCGCAATAAAGTAGTTCCTGCTTCAACCTTCAAGTTGCTTGTCACCTCTCGGTTATTTTGCCCAGCCGGACTTAGGCAGCCCAGCCGGACTACGGCAAACGACTATTTAAAATTTTTATTTTCTGGCTGCTTCAATGGAAGATAAGGCTGGAGGACGCTGTGGTTCCATGAGGAACGAAAAGAACAGAGTCAAAGGGTACTTCAGCATCCTTTAAATTTTTCTTCAAGTTAATTATGCTTTGTGTGTGTGTGTGTGTGTGTGTGTGTGTATGAGACAGTCTCAAGAAAAACTAAATCTTGAACAAATCTAGTGAAACACCTTCAGTACATAGAATTGCACCCAAAGATAAAAATTAAAAAAAAAAATGTAATGCCTGAAGTGGCTTCAGACAAGATATGAATACACTCTAAGGCTACAAGTAAACAACATAAGCTTTCAAGATGGAACATGACTGATAAATGAGTCCATTGTGCTTTTAATTCAAAAGCGGCAGTGGCCCTTGTGAACTGTAGTTTCCCCGACAAGGACAAGACTTAACAGGAAGGCAAACTTGCATTGACCCTTCCAGCATAGGGAGGAGTTAAGGGAGGAGGAGAGAGACACGGGGCCATTGCATGGGAGATTGCTTCCCCCTTGTAGAATGAGACTATTAACCACTTATCAGCTGCATGATCTACCATGTACTCCTAATTGGCAGCTAGTAGATCCTCTGTTATTTATATGTAAACCTGCCTGGGACAATACTGGGGCTGCAGCCCAGTCAAATTCTAATCCAGAGCGAGTGATGCAAGCCAACACAGGTCATTTTCACTATGGCCCACACTGTCCCTTTTGTATAAATAAAGAGTGGCCGACACTTTGTGGCATTTAACATAAATACCACCCCAAATTAATCAAAGCTTGTCACTGTTGAAACCCTTTATTTAGTATTTCCAATACCCTATTTGACAAGTTGAGCTAAAGTATAAGATAGTTTATCTTTAAGGGTTTTTTTTTAACAACTTTTAACTACCCTTATTTCTCTCCCTCTTTCTTTCCCATATTTTCTTTTATTTGGTTCAGCCTCTCTTTTTATTACTATGTGATTTTCTGAGTCCTAGTATCTTATGACCTTGATATTTTATCCTTGGCACAGCAAATATAGCACCAGAAAGAAAAATAAAAGCCTTGGCAAGGTTTCTTTTTCTGACAACCAGGCTAAGAAATGATCCTCAAAGGGTGGGAAATGGACACGTTTAACAGTCTTGTATATCCTGGCACAATGATGGATGGTCTTGTAATTCTCGGTTCTCTGGATCTAAAAGGGAAGAAAAAGCTAGAAGATTGCAGTGTTCTGGGGATTGGTATGACTCTTGGCCCCTATCACAGTGTCACAGCCATATCACAGAGTCTGAAGAGCCAGGAGATACAGAAACTAAAGTGCCACCCCCACAGAGGACAGGTGAGGGTTTGGAGAAGCAAGGAAAATAACTGAAATAGATGTCACCCATGAGGCTCTGCTGAATGGAGTCTAAAAAGCATAAAAAAAGCCCAAGTAATCACCTGGTCAAGCCCCTCAAGTTTTCAGATGAGAAGCCACCTGCTGAGGTGATACATGGCTTGTGGAAGTGACTACAATTTCTGAGGAAAATCCATGACTCTTGTTCATTTTAATTTGAAATAACAAAAAATGTGTTTGATAGGTACAGATAGAAATATTTTCATTCTATGGGAGAAGGGAATTTTTCTTGTATGGCCAGGAACATAATTTTCACAGCCAGAATATCTCAAATGAGGCTGCCTGTGGGTTCTCTGTGTTTGCACGCCACCCCCAAGCCCCCGTTATTCTTGTTCACCATAAGTTCTATTAGTGGAGGGACTTAGTCTCCTCTGTCCATTGCTAGATTCACAGTGCCCAGCACAGTAGCTGGCATGTGGGAGCTCAACACATATTTGTAGAGTATTAAAATACATTTAAACTCTTCCAAGCCAGACCCATGTTGTGATTAATGACATGAATCTCATGAGTAAGTTGGTGCAAATGGTGTCCATCCAAATTCAGGATTTGAATTCTTGTTTATGTGTGAGTGTTTAGGTGAAATGATCACTATGGCATTTTCCAGATCTGACTTCTTGATCTGACTTTTCCTTTTTAAGTAGTGCAAGAGTATGAAGATCTTCTCAAAATAGAATATTTATGTCTTCACAGGAATAGTTTCTAATAACCCTAGAAAAAGATAAAGCACAGAGGTACTGTAGTCTTTGAAGATGAGAGTGTGCAGACTGAGAAAATGTAAAATCGTCAGCTGAAGAGGACAGGGCTCAGAGAACAGGGATCCATCCGTTTGTCCATCAGACACACACTCCCCGGCACCCCTTATTTCCCTGGATCTCAGGGTACATTCCTTATTCTCTACAAGGGAGCTTAACAAATGCCACCTGGATGTATCAATGACTAAGGATGATGGGATTAACAGTGTTCGTTGCTAGTACACTGAAGAACTATCTCGAGAATGCCATGACAAGCTTATGACCATGTGACTTTAACTTATTAAATTAATAGAAGCCAACTCAATATTCTTAAGGCACTTTGGAAAGCTTAAAATAGTAACTACATAAAGTATTAGTGCATTCCGTGTAGATCATGTCAATAAAATAAAGCTATTGAGCATAAGATGGAAAGATGTTTGTATTTCCTCATTAATTTTTATTTGATTGGCTGCATTGGGCTCCAGCAGGTGCATTTTGTCTTCTGGGACTCTCAAAGCAAGGCCCCACTGACTGAATGACAGCCTGACCCACTAACTGACCTTGTATCTTCTCATTGCCACAATATACCAGAAGCTTAGATCTAAATTACAGATGGCTGAATTATTCTGGATTTGTAACCTATGCATCAAAGGAACTGAAGGCAGGCTACTTGGGGGGGGGGGGGGGGTAAATCAATTAAAATCAAATTACAAATTAATTCTCTACTATATTTTATAACATCCTTTTTTTCTGTTAGGTCCATTACCATTCATTTTTATTTCAATTCTTCTGAAAGGCCATTCAGAATTATTAATAGATGAGAGTTTATAAGGAAGGTTCAGACTAAATAGCAAATATAAATCAATGTCAACCTACCTGAACATTTACTTAATCTGTCAGTGGTCAGTGGTCCACTGGAGCAATCAGATCAATTTTTTGAAAAATAAGATGATCTATTTTATTTCATCTGTGACCAAAGGCTTTAATATAAAATAGAGATTAACCTAGAATTTATTGAGCTCTGAAGTTCAGCTTACTTATTCTAGAAGTAAAGGGTAGAAACTTCAGCACAGGCTGGATTTAGATTGATGTATCCACACTAGCATATTGTCATGATTCCCACTCATTAAATCTGTTTCTAAGCCAATGAGTAACTTTTTTCTCCAAATTATTTTTTCTCTAAAGTAAAAATTTCATCTGAGTTAGTTTGACAATATCTTTTGAAATTATGCACATTTCTTTACTTGACTTTTTATTATGGAAAATTTCAAACACATACTAAATTTGAGGAATTATAAGAGCATAATAGACCCCCTACCACCACCCAGTTTCTAAGTTACCAGTGCATGGCCAGTCTTATTTCATCTACCTTTAACCATCAGACTTTTATTTTTTTCCCAAAGAAAATACCAGACATCATAACATTTTTTAGAATAATTCAATATAAACTTTAAAATGAGATCTCTCCACTTTGGTGCTCTTGGCATTGACTAAATCATGAGCGACAACTATCAAACATTTGGCTTTTTGAGAATTTGATAGGTCAGAAATCATATATTAATACAGTTTACTTGTAATTTCACCTACAACAATCAAGGTCAAGCATTTTTTCATAGGTTAAAGGGTTATTTTATTTTATTTTATCTTTGTGAATGAAGGCCTCATATCTCTTGCCTATTTTAAAAAATGGTTTTATCTGTTCTATACATAGAAATTGTTTGTATGTTAGGAAATGAAAATTTAATCATTTCAGATGCAAATACTTTTCCCCATTTCTCTTTATTGTGGTGTTTATGCCACACAAAACACTTCTGTTATAGCTGCTAAGACTGTTTTGGGTGCTCAGAATAAAATTCTGTCAATTAGGAAGGTTTCCAAGCTCAGGATGTAGGTGTTCCTATAGTCCCTACATAGTTTCAATTTTACATTAAATCTCTACTTCACCTAGGATTTATTATAATGGAAAATATAAAGAATTGATGCAAATTTCTCTTCTAGCTGTTGCAATATGACTTATTTAAAAATCCATTCTTCATCATTGATTTGAGGAGCCATCCCTGTCCTGTAAACTTTTATGCATAATTGTGTCTATTTCTAGATTTTTCTCTCCTGACTCCTAGACTGTCTTGTCATGCAGTACTTTTTACTGAGAGGGTTATCCTCTCCTTATTGTCCTTTCCCTGACATCTTTATGATTTTAATTTTCCCATCCAAAGACATGACATATTTATCCTTGTGGTCAAATATTCTACTATGGCCTTAATTACTTCATGTTTTTTTTTCCTTCAGGTTTTGGATATCTTTATTGTTTATGCCTAAACATCACTTTTATTTGTTTTCTTAAATTTGAGCTCGATTTATTATCTTGTTTGTTATTTATTATCAGCTTTTGTGAAATGGTTTTATTATCCAATTCTCTGCTAAAATTTCTTTTATGATAATGATTTTTCAATTCACTATTTTGAACTTTCTAGTGTATAATCACACCCTTTCTTAATAGAGTTTTAGTTTTTCTTTCAAATTTTTATGCTTTCATATTTTCCTCTAGTTCTACTTTCACTGGGTAGTACCGCTATTATAAAATTAAAGAGAAGCAGACACAGTGGGCTTCATTATTATGGCTCTCAGCTGGAAATTCTGCAGTATTTTTCCATTTAACTGACTGAATTAATATGAGTAATTATTGGATTTTTCAATTGCCCTTTTTTCCTCTATTGAGATGATCCTTTTATTTTTCTCTTTATTTCATTTGATATATTTTGACAGCACTATATTAAATTTTGATAAATTTTGAGTAGATTGCATTTATAGAACAATTTTTACATTTATGACATAAATTTCACTTGTTCACGATGCCTCAATTTTTAATACACTGTTTGGTCTGTTTCTTAAATTTTTTCTAGTTGTTTCATTAGTATTCATTAGAAAAATCCATGGGTCTTTTGGGAAAAGTAATTGATTTTGAACTTTGCATTGTGTTCAGTTCATAAAATATAAACTGCTCCTTTTTCTGTGCTCTGGAATATTTAGATACTGAAATTATCTGATTTTTTTTTTAAAGATTTGAAAGAATTTCTGTGTGGCAACATCTAGTCCTAGTTATTTTTCTCTGAAAGTGTTTCTAAAATATCACCATGTCTATTTCTTCCTTAGTAATTGATCCATTTAATCTTGTTTTTATTTAATTTTGCAAAGTTGTAATTTGGTGTAATATCAATCACTTCATCTGGAAATTCTAATGTAATTGTACAAATTACTCTCGTATGAATTTTAAAATTTCCTCTGTTTTGATATCCAAGATGGTATATTTAATGATATATGTAATTCTGGAAGACTTTAGGGAACAAATGAAAACACTGATCTTGACCTCAAAATCTATACTATACTGTAATCTCTACCACAAACCAGTCTGCCAATCCTCTATTTCTTGCCATCATTCATTTTATCCATAGAAAGTCCTTTTAGTCCTATTCTGTACCTTCTGAATTCACTCTGCTCACTAACATCAATCCATTCCGATCAATGCTTTTCATATATTTCCCTACTGGATTTTTATAACTTGGCAGGAGTCAGTCAGGCACAAGGCTACTTTGTCCCCAGTTGCAGTATCATCTGGACACGTGTTCTGGGTGGGACCTTTCTGAGAAGGATATGAGCGCAAAGGCCTGACAGGAGTCCTGCAGCTCAGGTTCACCCATGATAAAAAGCGAACCTCTAGGGATGTGTGCTTAACACACTGGTGAGCTGGTGAGACCCAAATGTCAGGGTTAAATCAATTCAGGCTTTTAGCTTCCCGTGATCAAATAAATGGTCAGGAGGAAAAAAAAAAAAAAACATACTGTACAAACTTTCTGTTTCAGATTCAGAGAAACCTCTCTGCAGGCCTGCGTTTAAGGGTAAAAGTAGTTGAGGGGTATCATAAGATGCTGATAGCCTGAAAATACCTCTTAATTCAGCAAGATTGCTGAGAACTTCACTGACTTCTTGGGAATCTGCATGTGTGCAACCCCACAGCATGCCCCAGGTCATGAAATGGGCCCAGTGCCCGCAGTAACATGGGAGGAAACAATGGTTTATTTAGCAAATCATCTGCACTGCTGAGTACTGCAGGGCTGAGAGATGAAGAGCCCCACTTGTCCTCCTGGATCCAGGGTGTCCTGGATCCACGGTGTCCTCACGGTTCCCATTATGACCTTGCTTTTCTTCCCCCGTTTCATGTCCATTTTTTTTTCTTGACCCTGATTTGGCTGATTTCAGCTATAACACAAGATTAAGATCTACAGGCTTCACAGATAGCCTGGTCAGCTCCTCCAATCGTATGGTCTAATTTGATGAATAATCATCTGATTCTGTGTCACTCAGAATTATCCTTTTTTACTTTTTTGGATAAAATCTTCACTGATATAAATTTTTCAGACTGTTGATATGCTAGCTTCAGATATGTGTCTCTATTTTCTAATGTGAAACAATTGGACAGTAGATTTAATTATAGCTAAGATAGCACCTTGGAAAGAGCACCTATTTCAAACAGAATGTCCTGCATCGTTTACATCAGACTCACAAATTGCAGTCTTGAAAGATAGCCACATGGTTACAATATTGTGGGCTATATATATTTCTCTACTGCTAAATAGTTATGGGCATTTAACATTAACTTCACTCTAAGATGTTGCAATTTTCTCTAAATCCTCAAAAAAGTTAATGCTAAGTGAAGTTAGCCAATTCCAAAAACCCAAATGCCTACTGTTTTCTCTGCTATAAGGATGCTGATTTGTAGTGGGATAGAGAGGAGGAACATGGAAGGAATGGACAAACTCTAGATGGGGCAGAGGGGTGGGAGGGAAAGGAAGGGGGCAGAGGGTTAGAAATGATGGTGGAATAAGATGGACATCACTATCCCAAGAACATGTATGAAGACACAAGTGGTGTGAATATACTTTGTATAAAATCAGAGATATGAAAAATTGTGTTCTATATGTGTAATGTGAATTGTACTGCATTCTGCTGTCATATATAACAAATCAGAATTAAAAATTAAAAAAAATACACAACACCAAAACAAATAAATAAATAAATCCTCAAAAAGTTGCCCTGTGGATATTAACATGTCTCATGTCAAGAATCATGAACATGATTCTTATTTAATTTACACTGTATTAAGTCAAATGAAGAATAATTTTTGTATGGTTTGTAATAACAGTATCTTCAAATGCTATTCTTCAATTAGAGATATCATGAAATCCAGAAATAGTACTTAGAAGCTTTATAGATGCTTCTCTAAAACATGATGCTGCAGGATTTTTTTTTTTTCTTCAGACAGGCAATTCAGGCAATCACTAGGCTATTCTTATAAGATGCACCATCTAACATAATTTTCACATAAATCAATAATTTTTTTAATCAAAGGAAATAAATCATGACTATGAAAACTGACACACACACACACACACACACACACACACACACACACACACATAGGCCATTGCAGGAAAAATAGCAAAAAAATGTCAATCAATAGGAAAGGGATATTTGAGACAACTCACGTAATAATAGAATAATGATATATAACAGTGGCACTGCCTTCTTATACATTAGGTTCTGTTTAAAGCTCTAAGTTCTGCCTTAAGGCAACCCAGAAGCACAAGTCAATTCAATCCCCATCAAAACCTACCTTTCTTTCTTTTTTTTTTCCCCAGAAATGAGAAGTTGATCCTAAAATTCATGTGCAAGTGCAAGGAACATGGAATAATCAAAACATTCTTAACTAAAAAACAACATCAAAGCTAGAGAGTTCATATTTCCCAATTTCAAAACTTACCACAAAGTTACAGAGTCCAGACAGTATGGCACAGGCCTAAAGACAGACATGTAAGTCACTGGAAGAGAATTTACTTTGAAACTCTTGGTTCTAACGTTTATGGTCAATTGTGACAAAGGTTCTAAGACAATGCAAAGGGAAAGAAGTCTATTTACCTAGGTGCTGTGGCACCAGATAGAAAAAAAAAAAAAAATGGGCTCAAAATGGAACACAGACCTAAATGTAAGAGTTAAAGCTCTAAAATTCTTAGAATAATACATAAGAGTAAATGTTCATGACTTTGAATTAGGCAATGGTTTCTTAGGTTAAAAAAGAAAAAATGACCCCCCCCACCCTAAAAAAAAGATAAAAACTTGTGCACTCCAAAAGACACCATAAAAAGTGAAAATACAACTACCAGATTAAGTGGAAAAAAAAATTCAAACCATATATCTGATGAAGGACTTGTATCCAAACCACACAAAAATTTCCTACAACTCAACACTAAATAATAATAATGATAATAAATTAAAAAAATTAAATGGGCTAAGGATTTGAACAAGTATTTCTCCAAAGACTGTATACAAGTGGCCACAAACTGATGCTAAAAGAGCAGCAGTTGTTAGAAAAGTACTGAAATCCAACCCACAGTGACTCACTACTTCACACCCACTAGGCACCTGTAACACAGACATCAACACTAAGAAGTGAGGGAGGGGTTGCAGCAAATGGAACCCTTCACTTGGCTGGCAGGAATGAAGGGCTCATCCACTCTGAAAAAGAGTTTGGTCATTCCTCAAAAACTTAAACACAAACTTCACATGTGAATTCCATTCCTAGGTCTACAAGAAATTGAGAAATGAAAATATATGTCTCCCCAAAACTTGTATGTGAATGAATGCTCGCTGCAGAATCACTTATACAAGCACCAAATTGGAAGCAAAAGAAAAGCTCATCCACTAAATGTGGAAACAAAATGTGGTGTGACCATAAATAGAAGTGATTCAGCCAGAGAAAGGACAGAAGTACTGACACATGTTGTAACAGGGAAAAATCTTGAAAACATTGCTAAGGGGAAAAGGCCAGAAGCAAAAGGCTAAATATTTAATGATTCCATTCATATGAAATGTCCAGAATGGACAAATCCCTACAGACAGAATGTCAGTTAGTGTTTACCAGGAGCTGTCCAGAGGAGGAAAGGTGAGTGACAACTAAAGCATGGGGGCTTTGGGTGGCAGGGAGACTAATTAAAATGTTTTAGATTTAGATTCTGGCACAACTTAGTGAATACACTAAAAGCACCAAATTTTAATGTTAAAAGGACAGATTTTATGACATATGAATTTTAACTTGATAAAGCTGTTATTAAAACCCCAACAAGGTAAGAATACTACATTTCCTTTTACAAATAACTTTTTGACCTAGCACCACTGACTAGGTATTCATCAATACTTGTTTATCCTGCAGTAACTTACTAGTAAGAATTGTGCATATCCAAACATGGATACTTGCTTGAAACCTAAAGGAAATGGCTTGTAGAATGTATGCTATAAAGCTAATGATCGCACAGTTATTTCTTTTGTTATTAAAATAGTGATTATTTGACAGGATTCTGATAACCAATCTACTTTATAAATGTGCTCACAAATGAGATTAGTTGAAAATCACTGAGAAACAGCAGGATGGGTTGACTACCTGGGTACTCAACACTGGAGTGGAACTTGAGAGATACTTAATCCAGAGGGTCTCTAAAATAGGTGGCCATCAATATACCCTGGGGAAGTTTAAAAATAAAAACTCCAGGGCCTTTCCAGATGAAACAAATCAAAATCTCTGTAAGAAAGTCTTGGAATTTAGAGATTAAATATTCCCCTAAAGCAGGAGAGAACAGCAGCCCAAATGGAATTTTTTTTTTTCCATTATTGTTTATCTAGACCTGCATCTACAGCCTGTTCCAGAAGGTTGAGACTCTGTAACTCCTTTCAGCAACCCCTTGTAGCAAAACCCATTGGTCAAGAAAGGAGACAATTTATCTAATTTGATCTGGTTACAGTTTAGAGCAATTTCCTCTAGCTGATTGTGATCGGCAAACCTTGGCACTGATGGATTGTGCTAAATAGCGACTACAATTCCCTTCATGTTGCCCAGTTACATGTAATTTTGTTTCCTTGCATATTCAGTTTTGTTTCCTTGAAATCTAGGAGTAGTTCTTGAAATCTTATAACTTTATTCACTCAAAACACTTGCACTGGGGCTGGGGATATACCTCAGTTGGTAGAGTGCTTGCCTGGCATGCACAAGGCCCTGGGTTCAATCCCCAACACTACAAAAACAAAACAAAACAAAACACACATGCACTGAAGATGTTACATAAATATTTGAATTTAGCAAACCAAACTTCAAGAATTTTCTCAAAGCCTTCATATTTAACCTGAAAAGCTCTTCTGCTACTCTTCACAAGTGGATTACGTGGCTCATTTTTTTCTTTGGAAATCAGTTTTTGAAAATTATTTTCTGAGATCCTTTTAGCCAGAACTTCAGCTAGAGACCAAGAAAAATAAATGTAAAATAAGTAAATAAATTCCTTAAATTTCTACAAAGCTGTTCAGTGAAAGGATCTTTTCCCTGTATATCTCTTCAAGGACTGAAAAACCTAGTGATGCAATAAAGCAGAAATAACCCCCGTTGAAAAGATGAGGAAGTACATGCACATAAGCCGATGCCTTTCTGAGATTATTCACCAAGAGCAGAAAATTGGTTTTCTGAACTTGGTAGTTCTCAAGCTTGGCTGCTTTTAGAACTCCCCAATGCATTGGCCACAACCTCTAAACCTAGTAAATCTGAATCCTGATGGTGAGACAAAATCATTTGTATCTTTTCATGCTCTGCAGATGATCCAACCATTTCACCAAGATCAGTAACCCTTATTCCAACTTTTGTTTTCAGTCTATGGCTACTGGGAGAGAAGAAGACCACACCCATAAAGATGTGTCTTTTCCTAAGACGTGCCTGTGTGGGAAGAAGCTTCCCTGCCTACCATGGGCACCTGTTTCAAGGCTAACCAGTGCCAATCACAATTCCTTTCCCTATAAGAAAACACCACTCTCTGAAGAGACAATCCATCTCTCTTCTTCTTAGAGTTATATGATATAGGAAAAGATGTTATATTTATATTTGTAAGTTGAAGTTTCTACTCTTATTGTCTTCTTATAGAAAAAGACGTGGTTTTAAAATAAAGGTATACTTGTGGTTTTAAAAACATTTTATTTATTTTTAAATCAACAAGTAAAAATTATATATATTTAGAGTGTGCAACATGTTTTGAAATGTTGCAAAATGACTAAATTGGGCTAGTTAACAAATACATTACTGCACAAAATCTTTTTCACAATGAGAATACTTAAAACCTACTCTCTTAGTAATTATCAAGAATATAATTATTATTAGCCATAGCCATGGTGCCCTGTGGTTCTCTTAAACCTATTTCTCCTAACTGAACTTTTATATTCTGTGACCCACATCTCCCCTCCTCCCTCCCAGCACATGCTTGTTTAATAAGATACTTCACCAAATTTTCAGGTATTTGCCTGATAATTGTGCAAAATGGTTAATTTTCTTGTTGGCTGATGCTTTCAGGAAGTCATGCCAAAGTTCTGCTGTTTTGCTACATTGTCTGAGAAAAAACATACTAATCAAAATATCTGCCCACAAATTCTGCCTCTGAGGTGTGAGGAAGCAAATTAGATAGCATCTCTGGATCCACAGGCAGATAGCTATGAAAACAAGTTCCATGTTATTAAAATTTTTCCATTTAAATATAATTCTAGATAACTCATACAAACAACCATGCAACTCCAATAGTAAGAAATGTAAAAATTCTAAGACTTCTTTATGAAGAAAATGTTTACTGCCCCCCCCCAACATTGTATAAGACATAATTATGAAAAATAAATGCTGGGGAAAAAAACAAAGAGTATAGCTACAGAGAAGGGATAAGGCCTAAGAAAATGCTTATGTGCCTGATAAGGGCTCCTTCTACATTAAGTAAATGTTGATGTTAATGAAAATTTCTGAATTTGATTTTTATTTCTGACATACATATATGTATATATATATATATATATATATATATATATATATATATATATATGTATGTATATGTGTGTGTGTGTGTGTGTGTGAGTGTGTGTGTGTGTGATATAAGGCTGAATGGAAACTGAGAAGTCTATTGCATACATCTCTCACGCAGTCTTATGTGGTTCGACAGAAAGTCCTTTCAGCTGACGTGTTATTTGAAATGAAGTCTACCTGGGGAAATCTAGGCTGTAAGTCTCATACGAGTTCAGAGGAGAAAGAAAAACTCATATCACATGCATGGCGGGTAGGCAAGGACAGAAACAATCAAGAGGGCTGCACAGAGGAGGTGACAGGAAAGTTGTAGCTTGATGCGTAAAAGGCAGAAAAGGGGATCCCGGAGGCTGGATGTGGACCCACGTCACTCGGTTTAGATGGAAGCAGAGCTGTCCTGGTGGCTGCGGTTGATGAGTTTAGGTGTCCAGGATTAAAGGTTGACTGTGGTGTAATGGTAAGGGGCAGGCATTAGAATCCACATCCCTGAGTTTAGAGTAGAATTATAGCCATTTCCAACCAAGGGGCACTGACCTAATCCTGAATTCCTAGGTTTTTAATCTGCACTTTTGTGTAAAACACTAGCTCACTGCATTCAGGCACCATGAATTTCTCTCCATTCCTGACTTGCCAAGAAATGGAGTTTAAAAAAAAAAAATGACCTGGGCCCTAACATAATAAAACCACAAAATCATTAATCAATCAGCAATCAACAAGGCCTAAAATGAAGTCACTGAATTCCTCAGAACAAAGGTAGTATAGAAAGCACCCCCACCCCTCCCCCCAAAAATCCTTGGCGAAAGTTTAAAAAGCTGGTTTTACTGCTACTTAACAAAGTAGAAGATTATTTCTGCCATTTAAGGCTCTGCTGGAGATCTGATTAAAAAAACAATAGTGAACAATGACTAATTACAGCATTAATGAGACTATTGTTTCCTTCTTGGCAGTAACCTAGTCCGTGGAACGTGTCTTAAACTCACCTAACATTTTCCAGTATAAAACATTCATAGTAGGTCTCTGTCAACTCTCACCCCCAGCTGTTCCCTGTGAGAAAAGCCATCATTAGCACCAAGACATTTACAGCTTAAGCATCAAGACATTAACAGCTCTGACCAACTTTCCCGCTGTTGGGTGCATTTTAAAGTTTAATCGGAGCAGGGCAGGAGGCAGCTTCTTGGGGTCTTGCTCAGGATCTACTCCAGTTCTAGCAAAAAGCAGTGCAATCCTCATATGCTTACAACTTAGAGGTGGGGCACATTTTTGAGGAAGTTAATGACAACTTTGGGTTGACAGAAATTATGAAATACTCATAAATTTGAGGAGTTTAACAGCCATAATGGCAGTACCACTGTTCTTATGCCACCTTCTTTTAGATTAGTTCTACTTTGGAAATTTTCCCTCATTAAGTTATTCTCTGTCTTCTTAACGAGGCATTGTAAATTCTAAAGAAAACCACATTTAAATGACTCAGATGCTACCTGCCAGAGTCAATTATTGCAGGAAAAGGAATTAAATAAACCCTGATCCCAAGATCCCGTAACTGGTAATCATTTCTTTGTTTTTCAGAATATCTGAAGGTCTTCAGATACCATCAAAGTGTGGACTGAGGTCTTGCTAAACTTTTTCTTTAATTAAAAAGTAGAATGTGGGGCTGCAGTTATAGCTCAGCATGTGCAGTGCTTGCTTCCAACATGTGAGGCACTGGGTTCGATCCTCAGCACCACATACAAATAAATAAATATATATATTTTTTTAAAAAGTGGAATGTTTCACCTGTAGAGAAATAGTCTTTGTCTAAAGAATTCTAAGGGGGCTGGCCTAGGAGGCAAATACAAGCTGTGAACTTGAGTTCTCTAAGATAGTCTTTGTTTGGGGGGTGATATCCCCTCCTCCCCACCCCTTCAGCATGCCAGACCTTGAATAAAACTGATTTCCTTCCCACCCACTCTCCCCTGCAAGTGGCGGCTTCAAGTGCTGAGTGGGCAACTTGGGTCCAGCAACAGTTGTGAGCTGAAATTACACTTATCAAAAGCTTTCCACTTAGAATTTTGAATTACACTTTGCTCAACTTTTTCTTAAGCTAAGAAAGGAATCTCTGAGTGGAAACACACTCTCTCTTAATTGTGCTTCTCTAGAGTGACTGTTCTTGCTGAACAAAATTACAAAATTGGAAGAAAAAAAAAGATCCCAGAATTGAAGTTCTTATAAAAATAAATTTGTTATAAGACAGTGCTTAAAAAATGAGCTTTGCCCACATGTGCTAGAGTTGATATAAAGAGAACACAGTGTGTGGCCTCTGAAAGAACACAGACTGGTGATAGTATATCTTATTCACACAAAGTCACGGCCCTAAAGATGACTCCTGGCCAAGGGGAAAACATGACCACAGTTTCTGTTGTTCTAAGTTTCCGGTGAATTTTAACAAAGGGACAAATAAACTTACTCCATTAAATCAAAGATTAAATATTTAATATAAACTATACAGTGGAAAAAAGTCATAATACGCTGTCACTAATCACACCATATATTTGCTACATCTGACACATCACAGTCAAATGTCTGGCTAGCAAAGAAATTCTTGGAAATTGGTCTATTCCTCCAATGACCGAGAACGTTCTCTTCCTATGCCACTTCCTTCCATTTTTAAAAAGGAAAATCCAAATCTTTCTTTTTACATCTTATTTTATAATATTCTAGGAATTTCAACTATAAATGGGAGGTGCTTATAGCTAAAATCAAGATTTTCCTGCTAGAATCTGAGCCTATTTTGGTAGATGGTATTATTCCCAAAAGAAGCATAATTGTGAAAGCTAAATTCTTATACATTAAATTCTAGGAGTATAAATTCTGAGGACATAGAATAACAGAATAGAAATGTTTTGCATTTACTCTGATTCTGCATTCCAGAGGAGTACATAAAGCGGAATATAGCACTGTATGTGACTGTGAGAGGGCTTATATTTTAACAGAAGGTTCACAGCCCCTTCTCTCCTAATGTTATGCAGCAGCTCATCACAGAGCTCACAGTTACAGAAGGACAAACACAGGCTAATGTTACCTCCATTCATTGTCTTTTTTCTAATCAAGCAAAGGCTGGATAATGGACACTGCAAAGTCTCCCAGCATCATCTGAAAAAGCTGTCATTCCCTGGCATTTAAAACAGAAACTGGTTTCCTAAATTCATCTGCAGGTGAGGCACCTTTGTGGGGTGCTCACAGATGCTGGCTGATGAAATCCTCTCTCTCCAGGGAGACGAGCTTACATTTTCTTCAGCAATGCAGAAAAACAGGGTAAAATGTAAGGGATGAGGATGAGGACAGGAGCTAACGTACTATCTTCCAGCAAACAGCACTGACTGGGTTATATCAGGTTTGGGCTGTAGAGGACAAGCATGGTCACCGTGAGGGCAGGTGCATGCACACCTGCACATGTGCAGAAGCCCATGTGCATCCATGAACGTACACACATGGACACGTGAACACATACACATACACACACAAGTGCACAGACACATCACACACTGGAGGATCATTAGGACTCTGATCCACTCCTTAGTTGTCTTTTTTTAGAAAGATTTTTTTTTTTTTTTTTTGAGAGAGAGAGAGAGAGAGCGAGAGAGAGAGAGAGAGAATTTTTAAATATTTATTTTCTTTTTTTTTAGTTTTCGGCGGACAAAAAATCTTTGTCTGTATGTGGTGCTGAGGATCGAACCCGGGCTGCACACATGCCAGGCGAGCATACTACCGCTTGAGCCACATCCCCAGCCCCCACTCCTTGATAGTCTTAATAGTCTTCTATTTTAGTTGGTCTTGTTAGGTGTGTCTACTTTGAATGTGATAAAGTAAGCCAGAAACATAGACAATTTACAGCACAAATCTTACCGAGTTTTCAAACTGGAAATGTACGTTTGTAATTCATAGTAGAAAAGTGAGGTACATGTTGGAGAGAAAAGAACAAAGGAGAGAGCTGTCTGCAGGAAGTGGGAGAGGAAATGCACCTTCACCTTCACCGTGTGGCTAAAGGAACCCTGACAGATGGCCCACATGGCCGGCTTCTGAGGTTGGACATCAGATGTGGCAGGGATTCCTTCAAAGGAAAGATCAAAACATGACCTGAGGACTCTACTATCCCTGGTCTCTCTGATCCCCGCCTTTGATAAAAACTAGCACAGCGAATGCATTTCTGGAATGTCTGAAAGTAGAACAATAAACCTAGGGGAGAAGTGGAAATAAAGGAAGAAAATAGAGAAATAGACGCCACAGTGTTAGAGCACTTAAACAGCAATGGGGCCCTAAAGAAGCCGTGTAGACAGTGGTGCTCTTACAGGGAGAATTCAACTTCACAGCTTGGAGTGGCACGCTGCCTCCTCAAAGCAAGGACACCAAACCTCTCCAGACCCACTGGCTCACTCAGTCACTCACCAACATTCATTGGGCACCTATATGCACTGGGCACATAGTTTATTATGGGGATTAAAATAAATGACATTAAAGGCACTATCCACTCTCCTGTCCTATCAAGATGACCAATAGTTAAAGTCCCACAAAACCCTCTGCTCAGCATACACCCAGTTTATACCTTCCTTCTGTTAATGGCGGCCACTTTCACCCTCAGCAGGGTCCTCATGTAGATAAAAGGCAGGGTCCCTGCGACAACGAAGGAGCCTCCTAACTTGTCCTTATGCCTCCGGTTTTGCCCTCCCACATCCATTACCCAAAACAAATAGAGTGATCTTTTAAAAGTGTAAATGAGACCACATTCCTGTTCTACTTAATAATCCCCACTGGTATCCTATCAAACTACAAATAGAGCCTAACATCCTTGGTCTGCTTTACAAAGTGCTATATGATGGTCTCTACTAATTCTCTGTGCCTGCTGAAATTATATTCTTTGAAGGAGCAAAGTTTCATCCTGCCTCAGGGTCTTTGAATTTGCTGTTCCTTCCACCTATAACGTTTCCTCTGCCCCCATTTTCAAAAAATGTCTCCTTGTTATTTTCTACTTCTCAGCTCGAATGTTTCTTCCTCAGAGATATCTTGCAGAGGTGCATATTTAGAAAAGTCTTCTGCCAGGTGGGCACAGTGGCACACGCCTGTAATCCTGGAGGCTGGGGAGGGCTGAGACCGAAGGATCTCTAGTTCAAAGCAAGCCTGGGCAACTTAGCCAGGCCCTAAGAGCTCATTGAGACCATGGCTCTAAATAAAATATTAAAAAGGGCTGGGGATGTGACTCACTGGTTAAGTGCCCCTGGTTTCAATCTCTGGTACCAAAAGAAAGTCTTCACCAACTATTTTAATTATTTTTACAGTCCTGCTCCCTAGCTGCTCCCTAGCTGCTCCCTAGCTGATACCTGTCTTCTTGTTTATTATCACTTCCCCTTTCCCGGTAGAATGCAAGGGAGAGGGCAGAATCTCTGTGCATCTTGTTCACTTTGGGTCCCAGATCAAAAAATGCACTCAACAACACTTTGGTGAATACACTCATACATGCTCTGGTACACCAAATTTGGTGGGGTTATGTACTAAACACTGTGGGTCTTGGAGAACTTCTAGTTGTACAGACAAGAAAAATAAATACTTTATTTAAGAATCAGTTACCTTATATATTGAACCCAAAGAAGAAATCAATCTAAAATGACCTAGTAGGAAGCTATAAAATCAAGGCACCTGGTGAGGATGTGTATGGTACTCAACCCCATCAACAGCTCTTTGGTTTTGTTTTTATTTTTTATTTTGTTGTTGTTGTTGTTATTGTTTTGGTACCAGGGATTGAACTCAGGGGTACTTACCCACTGAGCCACATCCCCGGCCCTTTTCATATTTTATTTTGAGACAGGTCTCACTAGATTGTTGAGGGTCTCACTAAGTTGCTGAAGCTGGCTTTAAACGCTCCATCCTCCTGCCTCTGCCTCTGAGCTGCTGGGATGATAGGTTTGTACCACTGTGCCTGGATCAACAGCTTTTGTTAAGACAGTATTTAATATCTGTTTTGTTTTCTTGGTTTCCAGAACCATGTTCAGTAAAGATACCTGATGAGGATTTTGCTGAGATGCTGGAGAGTCTTTGGAGCTGCAGGGTAAGGTTATCAAAGAGGGAATCCAAGAGAAGCACTGGATTCAAAAAAATTATGATCCCTGCTTTTATTATAATTTTTTTGTTTGTTTGTGGCACCAGGGATTAAACCCAAGGGCACTTAACCACTAAGCAACATCCCCAGCCCTTTTTATAGTTTTATTTTGAGGCAGGATTTCACTAAGTTGCTGAGAGCCTTGATAAATTGCTGAGGTTGGCTTTGAACTTCAGCCTCCTGAGCCCCTGGGATTACAGGCGTGCGCCACTGCACTGGGTAGGAATCATATTTTTAATGCATAAAAATGTCTAGCATTTCAGAAAAAATCAAGAAAACACTATCAACACGAGGTTTAAATAGCTCACAGTATACATATCCTAAGGATAAAATTTGTATTCTATCCCTGTTTTTACTTTAGACTTCATTCTTCAATTAGCTGATAAAGTAATTGTTCAGTAAGAGACTGGACACAAGGAAGGCCTATCTAGAGACAAATTTCTACTATGTTGAATTCTCAGAACCCTAGTTATAGAAATCTTACAGGGGATTTGGCACTTAATTCTTATTTATTTTTCAATTTCAACATATTTTTAAAATAAATGTTATGTTTGACGTTCCCGTATGATAAACAAAGGCAAACTAATAGAATCTCCTGTTTTCCCAGGTACCTCAAGAGTCGCTCCCTAAATGTGGCCTTGGTAGACAGTTTTTGGAGGAACACTGAAAGACTGCCCTGGCCCTCAGCATCGGCCTGACCACACCACCTGCCACTGTCCTGAGATGATACTCTTAACAGACCCCAAAGAAAAGGCAACATTAACTGTACTTGGGCAAGAGGTCCCCAAGGAGGGAACATATTAACTGGTTCCTCTCATCTGAACTGACTAGGCAAACTCATTAACTAACTGATTACCTCCCATAATCTCCTAAAGGAAGGTTTCCCTTAGCAAAGTCCTGGTAAGAAGAGGCATTTGTTGGATACTGAAAAGGAGACAAAGGGTGGGAGTGGGGCACATTTCTATCAGTGAAATTTCTGAATGAGAAAGCAGAGGAGAAACAGGAAACAGTAGAATAAGGTCAAGGGGCAGATGGAAGGAAAAAAATACAAGTAGAGGGGTTAAGAGTCAAGGCCCTTCCTTCACGATTTTGTTCCAAGTGGGCCCTAAAGCTATTGTATCAAATTCTAAATACTTGTATTGTAGCTGGCCTCAGCCCACTTTTGTGGCGCTCCATGGCTACTGTAAATGATTAACCTAGGGAAACCACTCTGCCCTTTTTTTTTTTTTTTTTGACTTTCTTTTTTTTTTTATTTCTTTTTTTTTTTATTCAAAACATTACAAAGATTACCAGTGGCATTCAACCGGATCTATAATAATCTGCACTTTTACTAATACACTAGGTCTGAGCTAGGTGCCAAAACCAGGAGCAAGGAGGACAGGGGACATCAAAATGATCCGCTTAAAGACATTTATGAAGACGTACTGGCATTACTGGATTCTACAGGTAAAAGGAGTCACAGGCGAAAAACAACCCCAAAATCCAAACAGAAGCAGGTTGAAGAAGGAGGGCTGAGTGACAATGTTAGGTGTGACACACTGAAAGTTCTGAGCTGGGTAAAGGGGGGATTTGAAACTCCTGACAAACACTGCACATCTTTCTAAGCTTATACCAGCTAGTAGTTCAACCAAAAGAAGGTGGACTAGCAATAACAGCCAGGGGAGAACCCACTAAACGGGAAAACACTTGTGACCACCATGCTTCTGAGAAAGAGAGTTGAGAATCTTCAGACCATTTAACAGTCTGAACAGCGAGCAAAACACCAAGAAGGTAACCTACTCCCATTTTTTTCTCTTTTTTTTTAAATAGTCCTCAGAGAAAAATATATTTACAATGTCTTTGTTGCTGTTGCAGCATTATTCTCTGGATTCTGGCCTAAACACAATCCCAAACTACTGAAATGGCTCAAACTGTGGTTTCATGGATCTTTTTTTTTTTTTTTAAGCAAACCCACAACTGTCATCAAGCCCTCGGTGGCCCTCTTAAATTCCCAGAACTTACAGTGCTTTCTCATCTACTGTTTGCTGAATGTTAAGATTTTGAGTTTAGTTGATCTTCTAAAGATTTTCTAAGTAAGTTGAGATTGTCAAAATTAAAAGAATTTAAGATCCCAGTGTAGCCCCATAGCCACTGATTTCACATGTCCCCATTGATATCTCCTCATTTCCAAATGACCCCAGAACATATCTTCATGTTTCAAACATCAAAATAGTTCAATAAACGTTGAACATCAACTATATGTAAGAGATGTTCAAAACTGCTCTAAAAACAGACAAATGAACTTAGCTAAGCCAGAAACAGAATTCAGCTTTTCTCCTTCCTCATCTAAGCCTCCAAATTTATGGGAAGACATCATTATCAGGAAATGACCTTGAAATAGATACTTACATTGTGTGTTCTGCTGCAGAAAACTGAATGGTTTTGTGGTCTGTCCCTATAGCATGCACATAAAAAAACACATCCATAAAGGAAGAGAAAGAAGACATTGGCATGTGCAAGAATACAGCCACCCTTAGCTTTTTAATCCCGTCACTTTAGTTGTGCATCACAACATGGGTGTGGTATACACACAATTTGAAGAGAATCATAAAGTTCATTAGCAAAAGACCCAACTGCCTTTCCCCCTATGTCACAATTTGTAATTACATCCTTGCAACTCTTTTTTATGAGCCCTTCACGCTCAGGTGATTCAAGGCAGGTGAACCAACAAACACAAATCCAGAGCCACCTAGTAAAGACTTTAATGGAGATCAAGAAACTTGAGCCCAGAGGAATTTTACCTGTTTGGTTTCAATTGGCTGGTTCTCTGAGGAAGGCATTTTGGCTAAGAATCATGGGCTCAGCAATAGAAACTATCGTTCTGAATCATTTCTCCTGGTCAGTCAAAAACAGCAGTCTGAATCATGTTTAGAATGGTGGAATCTCAAAATTAGGCCAGATGAAGAACTGACCCTACGAAGACTTTGGGGTCAGAATATACTGTATGCCCCAAATATTGCCGAATTTCATTTGGCAACCCTAAATAGTACACTAAATCTCATGCAAAAAAAAAAAAAGGGAAGTGTGGAATATATGTATCTAATTGTTCAATTTTATACACATGACACAGATTTTTGAATGTGTTTTTTTTTCTGGGGAAGGAAACTATGGCAGGAGGAAAAAACATCTTTCAATGCAGATGTTTTGTTTATTTTGAATTACATGAATGTATTTGTACACATTTTTAAACAGATATTATAATATTTAAAAGTAAGTTCCAATAGGAGCTAAAAATCAATATAAGAAGATAAAACTAATATATGGGATATGCTTAGAAAACAAACCTGATAGGAATTTGCTCAAATAGTTTATTTTACTGTACCCTAATTTTTCAGTGAGGTTAGATGTAGGTGAAGAATTGATGATCACTTGTCAAGGTGTTGGACTTTAATTCAAATTAATATTAGCAACTTCCAATTGAGTTGCTACTCTACTAAGTACTTTACACATAGTAGTTAATTTAATTATCACAAGAATCCTTTGAGGTTTTGCAAATTAAAAGGCTAAAACTCAGAAAGGGGAAGTCATTTGCCCAAGAACACACAACAGCTAATTGGCAGAACTGGGATTTGAATCCAGGTCTTTCAGAATCCACAACCTATTTCTTTTTAATGCCACACCACACCACACAACACAAGACAAAGCTACTTGGTAGAATATATATTCATTAAAAAGTCAGAACATATGCATTTAGTCATGAAAATCAGTGCAAAGAGGAAAACCAATGAATAAACTCATTTATGTACCATATCAGTCACTGGACTATGAATGATCATACACTAATAAATCCTTCCCTCCTTCCATCCTTAATCATTTCTAAGTAAATATACTAATATATGTCACTTTGTGCAATTCTCCTGTTTCAGGAAAGTTGTTTCTAAATATTATTTATGCAAATGTGATCATATCGAGAATAAAACCAAGAGTCTGCTTTTTAGACAAGTTCTCTGTTAAATATTTTTTAAATGGTGAGAGATTTTTGTAATATGACTGACCCCAGTTCACTGGTTTTGGATAGAATGCAAAATAAAACAATCTAAGAGTTTGCTAAGAGTTGATTCAGTTAGATATAACAAATATGATTGAGTAGGAGATGGTCTCTTGATATGAATTGTAATACAAAACAGGACTGGTGGTGCATGTGTGGAGATGATGTTTTGCTAAATTACAAAGGACTTAATTATTTAGGTTAAGTTTGTAATCAAGCTTACCTTTAGCTAATTATTGTTTTAAAAGTATGAGTAAATATTTGCCAGGGAGAAGCAGAATGTCACTTAACTTATCAAATCAGTACTGTTTTCACAACTTATCAAGACAGGAATATTGTGAGAGGGCTATTTAGTTTTCTATTGTGAATGGTTTTTAAAAGATTTCTTCAAAATCTATTTTGGTCTCTACACTCTATGCATTTTGGGGTGATCCACCTTCTTTTTTTTATTGGTTGCTCAAAACATTACAATGCTCTTGACATATCATATTTCATACATTTGATTCAAGCGGGTTATGAACTCCCATTTTTACCCCGTGTACAGATTGCAGCATCACATCGGTTACACATCCACGTTTTTACATACTGCTATACTAGTGTCTGTTGTATTCTGCTGCCCTTCCTATCCCCTTCCTATCACCCCTCCCCTTTCCTCCCCTCCCATCTCCTCTCTCTACCCCATCTACTGTAATTCATCTCTCTCTTGTTTTTTTCCCTTTCCCCTCACTTCCTCTTATATGTAATTTTGTATAACAATGAGGGTCTCCTTCCATTTCCATGCAGTTCCCCTTCTCTCTCTCCCATTCCCTTCCACCTCTCATCCCTGTTTAATGGTAATCTTCTTCTCATGCTCTTCCTCCCTGCTCTGTTTTGAGTTGCCCTCCTTATATCAAAGAAGACATTCAGCATTTGTTTTTTAGGGGTTGGCTACCTTCACTTAGCATAATCTGCTCTAATGCCATCCATTTCTCTGAAAATGCCATGATTTTGTTATTTTTTAGTGCTGAGTAATATTCCATTGTGTATAAATGCCACATTTTTTTTTTTATCCATTCATCTATTGAAGGGCATCTAGGTTGGTTCCACAGTCTAGCTATTGTGAATTGTGCTGCTATGAACATTGTGTAGGGGAGTTTGGAGGAGTGAGAAGAAAGAAGACTACTCCTGGATGACTGTTGGAAACTAATACTGAAGGGTCATTGAACTTAATACTCTTTAAAACAGTCAACCAAGAGCCATTATCCCTCGGAGAAGAGAGCCGCAGGTTCCATGCAGAGCTGAGATGAGACCTGACCAATGTGGACATTCAGCACACACGGTTAAGGTAAACCTTGAGGACCTTGTGTACAGACTGTGAACTTTCTGCCATTACCCACCAGCACTGCTGAGCAGGCAGTGTGCAATCCTAGCCCAGGCTTTTAAACAACCAACTCGGGAACGAACATTTAAAACCACGCCCCAGAGCTGCGGCGGGCCAGGTGGTGGCTCAGCTGTCAGCCCTGCCTCTTGTACACACCGTCTCAAGACTCCACTTATTCTCTTCTTTATTCTTCATCAAAGTGAGCATTTGCTTTGACAACACAAAATTCAAGAGCATGCAAAACATGCCGAGATCTACACACTGTCAAATATCATGTCTAAAGAGCAACAAATAACGCAGGACCTCACATCACTGTTAGCGTCCACCATGAAATTTTTTGATATCTTCAATATTTGATTCAGTAGATATCTTCCAGAATGCATTACAAACTGGTAAGGTACTGATTGCAGTTAATCTGCATAAAACTTACATTACTTCCAATAAATTCAATTGCATCTCTACTTAATCATATTTGTTATATCTAACTGAATCAAGATTTTTGTTTACTTTCTTAATTTTAAGAAACAGAGAACTGAATTGCTGATATATTTTATGAACCATAATAGGATTAAAGTTTTTCCCCTCAGTTTTCTGAAACCCTCCCTTTCCCTCTGTATGTCACCATCCATTTTTATTTCAACAGCTTTCTCTCTAGAGATTTGGGAAATATATGTACATCTCTTCATGAAAAAAATTCCATGAATTTTTCCCATTTAATAATTTATCAATATGAAGGACTCAAGCTTCAATATAAACATGTAAAACAATTACTAACAATACAGAGTTATGAGATAGCCACAGATACTTCTCTTTATAAAGTTTCACAAGAGTTAGATTAATGACCATGTTTGGAAAATCAGTAAAAATTAACCTCAAGAATTTGGGCAATTGATGGGCGTGGTAGTGCACGCCTGTGATTCCAGCAGCTCAGGAGGCTGAGGCAGGAGGATCTCAAGTTCAAAGACAGCTTCAGCAATAGCAAGGCACTAAGTAACTCAGTGAGACCCTGTCTCTAAATAAAATACAAAAAAGGGCTGGGAATATGGCTGAGTAGTTGAGTGCCCCTGAGTTCAATCCCTGGTACCCACCCCCCAAAAAAAGAATTTGAATTTGGACAATCAATCTATGAAATGCATGTGGAGAGGTTTAAGTAAGTCGATAAGTCTTTGCTAATCTTTGTTGTTTTTTTCCCTTGTTATTTGAGCCTATATTCTATACCTTTCTCAGCATCACATCAGAAAATTATTAGCATCAGTGGTAGGACAAATTAATAAATAAAACAGATGTGGATATTTAAAAGTCAGGCCTTGGAGCGTGATATTTCAGGTAGATAATTAATAATAATAATAATTGCATAATTAGTAAGATATCTGTACTTATCATTATGTTCCTAACTGGGACACGGGTTTGAGACTACAGCCTTCCTCAATTTTCTGGGCTGCACCACAAAGGCTCTGCAGGTGGTAGGCCAAGGATGGCTGCCTCTTTTTACAGTGGTTTTGGAGGTCCCAAACAGCAGCCTGCTCACACACACCCTTCCTCCAACTTTCCAGAGAATGAGGTGTTTCTACCCATAGAATAATTTCATCTGAAGCTCTTTGGAATGTAAATGCAAGCCTAATGTGCGTAAATTACAAGAGTAAATTCTTGTCTTTCACATTATTTATGGTCTACAAAGTTGCTTCAATTATGAAATTAGCGAAGATGGAGTCCCTGTTATAGAGGAAACACAGGATTAGTTCCCACCCGCCTCTGGTCAGGAAATTTTCATCATGGGGTCACTACATCACCTTGTTATATTAATATGACACCTTATTCAACATGTGTTTGATTGGCAGAGGAAACAGAAGAGATAAGTACAAATTCATTCCTGACGCTATTTTCCAATAACTTTAAATGTAAGTTCTTTCTAGAGTAAGTTAGAAGCATCATCACTTTTTGATGTTTGCCCACCCACCTCTGGTACCAGGATGGAACCCAGGGCCAAGAATTTACTCTATTTACTTCCTCCCGTGGAAAGATTAGTGGTAATTTAACCTCAGAGATAAAAATGCAGTCAAGTACCTAAAGAAAAAGTAAAATCAAGCAGGAGCTGAGCCTTGTAGTCCAGAGAGAGAGAAGGTAGTTTCACCTGAGAACCTTTGACGTTTATTACATTTGAACCAAACCTGAATTCTAAGCTTTCAATAGAGGTTTAAAAAAAAAAAAAAAGGATCGAAAGGCAAGTACTCTGCCTCTGAGACCCATCCCCGGAACTTACAAGCATCTTTTAAATGTACGGCAGTTTACCAGTGCTAATAATAATAATAATAATAAAATAATAATAATAATAATAATGTTTTATTGAAAATAAACATTATCACCACCCAGCTTCAACAATACAACTCTACTGGGCAGTAACTCATTTTTATGCCTTCCTGAAATAAAATTTCCCAGAGAAATTCTTACTGCAAACTCTATATAGTTAGGTTATGATAACCACTGACTATTGTACAAATGAACTTGAAGAATAGTGACTCTCTTTATAGAGGTTTAATGTCTGTTCATTAAAAGACATGGAAACAAGAGTACGTGAATTCACAATACTTGTAACAGTTTTGTCTGAAACTAGTAAATCTAAGGCAAAATTATTAGTTGCAGCACCTGGCAATCTAAGGATATTTGTTAAACAAACATTTTGCTCTTGAGAGTAAAGATAGATAAAACCTGATGGCAATAGCTATAAAACATATTTTTGTTAACGTTTTGATTTCTGCTTTGATGCACACGAAAAAGATTTCTACCTACTCTAATGATATGTATGGCTAAGTTCTTTGTCTTACTTGATATCATCATCTAAATTCTGAGGAACTTGAAAATGTCCTGAAAAAACAGGTTATGCTCAAAGATTAGGTGAAAATATCCCAACTTCGTTTCACACATACAGCTTTATAGAAATCTTTTTCTAAAAACAGTAACTCAAGCCAGGCACAGGGCGCACGTCTATAATCCCAGCGGCTTGGGAGGCTGAAGCATGAGGATCGTGAGTTCAAAGCCAGCCTCAGCAAAAGCAAGGTGCTAAGCAACTCAGTGAGACCCTGTCTCTAAATAAAATATATGGCTGGGGATGTGGCTCAGTGGTAAAGTGCCCCTGAATTCAATCCCTGCTATCAAAAAAAAAAAAAAAATCAAAAATTTGTTGCCTTGAAATGAAACTGAAATTATTTCAGTGCATTGGATCAAGTGCCCTGGTGGTTCTGCAAAGAAAACCCTGTAACATCTCCAAGAACTTCAAGTTGCCTAGACCCAGGTTTTCCTTATGGCAGAGGAAACAAGAAACAAAAGAAGTGAGATAATCATTTATGCGCCATTTTGTACATTTCACCGTCTTGCAATTGAGTATTGCTTGGAGATAAGTACATGAAGAAAACTAGGACCAAATAAAAATTTAAGAAGGAAGAAAGAAAGGAATGAAGGATGGCAGGCAGGCAGGGAGGGAGGGACCCAGAACCAAATTTTTCCCGATCACCTATTTTGTTTTGTTTCTGGGCTACTGCTTACATAGCAGTCTTCTCCCATGACACATCTGACCCAACTTTTTCCTCCACATATTCAAATATCTTCTTGTGGTGGACGTGGGACACCAGTTTACTTACTCTAACCAATAAGGGTATGGTTTTGTCCTTTAGCAAAAGTCGAGCTCTTTTCTTTTTATAATTCCTTGATTTGGGAACCATTTCATTCTGTGTAATAAACCTGTTTTTCTAGGCTGGTAGCCTGGAAATAGGACCTCATCATGTATTGTTGTTTATTTCTAAAGATAACTACTCAGAGGGCAAAAAATGACACTCAGATTACTCTAAAATTACCAAGGCACAATCAGCCAAGAGATCTTCAGCCATTTAGTTTGCAACTGTGACATGTATGCAGAGCCTACTTTTATTTATAAACCCACCCCTTATTCTTATCTAGTTAGGCTCAGAAAAAAAAAAGAAAAAAAAATCCACTCTTCAAGCTGGTTGAGCACTGAAAGCAGACCCAAAGCCTTTTCTGCAAGAAGGGATAGTACCCTCATTTTCAGAACTGGGGGTCCAAACTGTTGAACCCTAGGTCCACTGACGTATTGGAAGACTTGAAGTGAAGGCAAATTCCAGGTCACAGTGGTGCCCTCCATATAGACCACATTAGCTTTGACTGATCAAGTTCCTGTTGCCCCGAAATATTTCCTTAAAACTCCATTTTTAAGCCTGGGACTTCCATGATTTAGGCACATCTTTGGAAGTTTTACTGCCTGTAAATAAGCAGATATGCTTGTTAGGACGTGCAATCTGTAAGCTGTTTCAGCCACAGGTACTTTAGCAGAAATCAACTAATCAGAAAGATTGGTCCACAAGCCATTAATTCCTCAGCTTGGGAGTGACAAATGCCACTAAGCAGTGTAGAACAACATCGAAAGAAAGAAAGATAGGCTCGGAGATAAAAGTTCCATTGGAGATCAATTTTACACATGATTTGTATTAAAAAGTAAGTCCTTTACTCCAACCTCAGAGAATGTCAAAGATGAAAGACTGGAGGAGACCATTTTACCTGCATGATAAAGCCGACATGTAATAAGATTATTTACCCAGAGAGTAGTTCAGGGGCCCTGGAGCATGCTTAGTCATACAAAAAGCTTCATTATTCCCAATTAAGTAGGAGAAGCTGAGGACATATTATTTCTCTAAAAAGTCTGCTAATAGACATCTTTTGTTTCTTCCTTAACAACATTTCATGTCAAAAGTAAGTATTCTTAAGAATGTCATGGATTTCTATGTTTATATGTGGACACTGCTCTTATATAAATGTATTCTGGACACTGATCACTGGGATTGATATCATAAAGTTATTCACTCCCCTCTTTAATTCTAGTATCCATTCATTTCAGACCCAAGGAAACAGGTAATTTTAAGGTCACAGTAATCAAGTGGTATTTTCTGCTTAGAAAAGAAAAAAAAAATATTATTCAACATCCAGTCCACTCAGTAGATTTTTCTTTATTGGTGGTGGATTTGAGGTCTGCTCTCAATATCTGGGGGTGCTAGATGATACCATCAAACCAAGAAAAAGGCCCTTAATAGATTTTTTTAAAAATTTCCTTCTGTTTCTATATCCCCTTTTTCCTAGAACCTTGTGGTTTGGAGAAGACCCATCATTTACATCATCTAGTTCAGTTTTGCCTTTAAATCAATTCTTGAGCCAATTCTTAGGAATTGTGCTAAATAAAACAGAATTCAGAAAGATTATGTCTAGCAGGGGAGGAATATTTATTTTCTTTAACCTTCTTTTCCCTTTTTCATACTTTGCAGGTATATTGTAGAAAAGCCCTGAAATCTTCACAAGTTCTATGGCAAAAATGATTGCAAAGGGAAAGCACTAGTAAGAACAAATAGAACTTGCAAAACTGTGCCCTTTACAACCCAAATTATCAAACTTTTGATGTCCTTCCACAACAGTGAAGATCTGAAAACTGTCATGCGTGATGGATGCTTGCTTTAGGTTTTCAAAGCTGAAAATGATGATGCTCATTGTCAGGTCTTTAATCAGGGGCTCAACATCAACACAGTTTTCCACACCTGACGACCATGCCCAACAGTCACCCTTTAAAGAGGCTCAGGAACATTTATCAAAGTTGTGGGAGGATGTTTCCTCTGCAGGAACCATGGTTGGTGCCCATTTTGTCATATTTATTGTTACAGTTTCATACAGGGCCACACACTTTACAAAACAAGAAATTTGAGCCCATAATGTCATGTCAGCTTACCTGTACTCAAAATTCACACAACACACACACACACACACACACACATACACATATACACACAACACACACACACTCATATACACTACGCACATGCACACACACACACACACATACACACAACACACACACACACTCATACACTACACACATGCACACACACACACATACACACACACACACACATCTTTCCCAAATTTTGATGAATTTACAGTTGGGTTAAATTGAGAAGACTCACAGTTGGATAACAACTTAGAGAAAAACATAAGCAACTAAATGCTAGAGGAAAAAAAAGAATAGAAGGATTAAAATCAACTGGGTTCTAATCAGAAGTCTTGAGTGGGATATTTGTAGAGAGGGGTAGTGTATCTAACTCATACATGAGTCATTGAGGGTTTTTTATTTGGTTTGGTTTTATTTTTTAGGATTTTTCTTTTCTGTCTATAATAAGAACAAATAACTGGGTTCCTGGCGAATTACAAGGAGATTTCATGAAAAACACAGTTATTCAGAATTAAATGTCTCAACTGATGCATACTTAACAAAGACACCTTTGCATACCTGAAATCCAAGGAACACAGAGAGCATATAAATTGGACAAGCAGACACACAGTATGTTCTCAGAGTAATTATTTAATATTCACAAATATTTATGATGGAGAGTGAGAAGCAGCCAGATGGCTATGCAAAGAGTTACTGTAAACAGAATGTTTTCCAAACTTTTTTTCAAATAGCCAACTGGAAAGAGTATTAACAGGGAGATGAAGATGGGTGAGGAAAGGAAAGTAGGGAAAGAGAACAACATCCTTGAACTTGATTAATCGTTTGTCATTCTACTCTTTTTTAACAAATCAATCATTTGATGATATTTTACATATTACTTATCCTACAATATAATTATTACTACAGAATTATTATTTTAATTCTTTTTGCATGTCAAGATATGTTTTGTTTTGCTTTAGTAGGTAGGTCTTGAAGTTAAAATTGTCATAAACTTAGTCACAGCAGAGCTAGAAAAAAGCTATTAAGTAAAATGAAGAGTGAGAGTTAATTTACTCTTAAATTAATAGTGCTTGGGTATCAGTTACTAGGGCATGATATTAAGGAGCCTGAATCAATAGATTCAATCACTTTAGGGACCTTTTGGGTTCCCATCCTATAGTACTGGCACATATTCTAATTAACTGAGATATGCCTTACTGATAAATATGCATGATTATATATCTTACATTTCCCCTAACTCCTTCCAAAATGTAAATGCCATTATTAGTCAAAGCAGAGTGATGCTTACAGAGAAAAAAAAAATCATTAGTCTTATGTCTACCCTCCTCCCTCTCCCCAGGGACACTGCAAGAGGTGTCATTTGGTCTCATGTATTTTAGTGATCACCTGCCACCAATAGTCCCAATCAGGATTAATTTCCTGACCTCACCTAAGAGGACTTGGTTTCAGTGATTTTCCTGCAGATCCAATAGAAGGAACACAGCCACCTCGACATGGTGTGTCTTCTCCCTCCAACTTGTTTCCCCTCCTTTATGCCTGATTTCAATTTTGGGAACCACTATTCATCTATCAATTTTATTATTAAAAATGAAACCAGCAAGTGAGACTTCATAAAAATTTCTCCTTTATCCCGATATCTAGCCAATGCCCACTCACACACCCCCCCTTTTTTTCCCAACCCCTAACTGATCTTTCTACACTTTTAATTCTCTTACATTTATCTTCCTATTTATGACCACAATCCTACATTCAAATGATGAACTGAGTCTGATGGGTTACACTAAAATTACCTGCACATGTTTCTCCGGATTCTAAGCTCTTTAAGAGCGGATCCTATGTACAGCCTGAATGATTTTTTTCAGTTAAAAACTTCACACAGAGAAAAATTTCTGCTGGAGTAAATTGCTGCTGCAAGTTTAACATAGTAACCAGGTCTTTTTACTGTAATAAATGCCACTGTTAATTTTAACTACCTTCACATTTTCTTTAAAGTTTATGCCATTCTACAAATAGTCAGAATTTATGCTCCTAAAGAATGTCAATAATTCTTGAATTTGTTATGTTTATCTTTTTCATCCAGCAACCATTTGTAACATACGTTTGCTGTGTAAAATGCCTGATTCGAAGGCAGTTTTGAGCTATTCTTAAACCCCTTTATTCCAATTCCTGTGCACTTTTTAAAAACATGATTCCTGAAAAATAGGATAAAAAAATGTTTCTACCGATTGTATAATATCGTGGTGCAAACAATACATCTTTCTTTAGATATATGGGCAACATGTATGAGTTTCAAATGTTCCCTTTCTATTTTCAATTAGTTCTCTGTTCTCAAGGTGCCAAGCCTTGCTCCTTATGTGTCTGAATATCAACCCATCTGATTTTAAGAATCAACCCTTCTGTTCCAGGCTGCTTATGCTATACCTCAAGGCTATACCTTTGCTCAAATCGCTCTAATCTCACACCTTCCAGGAACTGAAGATTCGGGAACTGTCTTTTGAGTCCCTGGCTTCATGCACTGGGTCTACTTTAAAAGACAGAGCATCTGCTGAAAAGGTGAGTGCTATAGAGAGTCAGCACCATGAGCTTGATTAGAAATACCGTTGGGAACTAGAAAGCACATTATAATACAGAGGAAATTCATCTGCGCAACTACTCAGTTGTTATCATGTAATCATTTTACAGAGAAAACCACAGATAGAATTCAAGACCGTCCCAAGAGCTCATGCAGGAAACAGATGCCACCAAGGCTTTTCGAGTCTGCAGAGGGGACTAGGTCTGCAGGCTGCTGTTACTCTCTCTACTGGAGGAAGAACCAAACGTACTGGACAAGGTCCTCTTGCAAGGTCTTTCACCTCGCCCTTTAAAATCGAGATACACTCTTTATAACCTCAGATGGAATGAATTCTTATCAATTCTGTGAACACTGGGGACAGGGAGAGAGTACTCTAATTAAGGACATCAGAAGCCCTACTCACCGAGTTACATTTTCTACTTTTGTTTGCTTGGTTATCCTAGCAGCTAAGTGGAAAATTAAAATCAAACAAGGGAGATGCAGGGAGACTGTGCGGGCCAACTTCGAGATAAGCAGCAGGTAACCCTGGCCTAGCACAGTCCCAAACACAAGCCAGAGCTGCTCATCCGTCTTAGTGCTACCAAGGGGCGTTGATCAGCTAGCACCCCATTTCCAGCTGATGGAGTAGCAACAGGTCCTCCCATGGGGTGCTGTCTGTTTAGCATGTGTCATTTGTTTCACCCTCAGTTACACAGTGAGAGCATCTGCATCCAGTGATCTTCCCTAAGCTATGTGTGACAGTGTGGTTTTCACTACTGTGTCTAATGGAAGTTTTACCTGCAAACCTTCACAGGCAGCACTGGAGGATACAGCTGGTGTTACTAACTTTAGGAGGTTGAAGATCAAAGAGGGAGGGAGAGGGACAGCACAGGGACCTGACTTTCCACAGTTCCCACATAGTGAGTCGTGGTAGAGATCTTTAGTTCACTCCAGGAATTAAGAAATTTGGAAACTAGTTGTGACGCTCCTGCATTTTGGGGAAAACTTCTCAAATCAGAGGTGGAGTTGCTCAAGCAGGTACCTGAGTCAATATGTGGCAACCCTGGTATTGGAAAAGGTTTCAATTTTTTTTAAAAAAAAGCACTGAGATGCCCAGGGGTTTTCCTCCTCCTCTTTGAAAAATCTAACTTCATTATAGATTTTTAATGTTTTGGCATGCCCAGAACTATTAACAGTTCATGTTATTTGTGAAAATAAGATGAACTGAGTATTGAGTAACTCTTTCAATAAACTTTGCAGTCTCTCCTAAGTCAGGCAGGACAAATACAATATAAACCAATTTCACTTTTTATAATTAGTCTTATTCTGGTGTATCCCTCAGGTCAGATTTAATGTGCAGTTTTATTTTTTTCTGAGAATGCTAAGGAAGCAACAACAAAAGATGTTGACCCTCAATTTACTATAATTAGAAATAAGTTATGTGCAACAGAAAAAACTAAAGTCTGATAGTTTCTTTCTAAACCCCTTTAAATGAATTTTTCTTCCTTTACAGAATTTGTGTGTGTGTGTGTGTTCATATACATGCACACACATACTCAAGTGCACACAAATCTACTTATACACATAGATAGATACATCTGTATCTCTATCTAAGTGGATAGATACATAAATGGAAAGAATGAAGAAAAGAAGAAACTAAAATTGAAGAAGTACAAGTCCCCCAGGTTTAGAATTAAACAGTAGGAATGCTAAAATAATCAGTAATTCCTTTCATTTTAGGCAGGAGAAAATCAAGATCTTAAGCAGACCATATGTCACAGACTTAGCTATACATTTTGCATCACTGACAATACTGGATTAATAATAGACTACAATAATTAGTTGACGTAAATCACACAAATTCATAAGCCTATGTCTGTCTTCTATGAAATCACTTCCAAAATTATGTTGGTGAGTCTTAGTATCCTTGAACATAGTTTTACCAACCTAAAAATGTTGCCTTTGCTTTCCTAAATCTCTTTAAATTGGCTTTTATGGCAGTTATAATTTACATTGATCTCTTTTATTTCTTGTAAAGAAACTTTCACTGTCAGTTCTTCACTTTTGATCTATAATAGTGATCCAATATTATACTAATTGTGTTCTTCCATTTGTAGGCTGACAGCTTTGGAGGAGCGTTTGAAGGTCATGTCGTTCCGTTTCCCAGTAGCAGTCATCTCACAATGCCTGTGACGAAGAAGTCTTGGGTGGCTGCCCTTCTTGGTCCTCCTTGGTCTGATCCCTGCAGTGACTTCCCAAGCCGTGTCTCCAACCTCACCTTGGCCCTCTCTGCCACCTGCCTTCCACTCTCTTCTCCACACTTTTCTCTCAGTCCTTGAATGTGCCCAGCTCTGTGCCAGGTTACATTCTGAACAGTGAGTTGCTTGCTGTGTTTTGTTTTGTTTTTTTCCCGATTCTTCACCTGCCTGGCACCCAGACATCCTTTAGCTCTCAGCTGAAATGCTAATTCCTCATACAAGTCCTCTTGACTACTCCCACCGTTATTATTTCCCATTTAAAGGAGCTACTTGCAGCCATGAAGACCTCTTAACATTCTCAGATTTTAGTTTTCCTTTAGTGTTATCTAATCCCTCAATTTTGAACACTTTTCTTTTTTTTACACACACGAAAAAGAGGAAAGCAGAACAGTAACTGAACACACTCACTTTCTCTTGCATGTACTCACATGATGAGAGGTGACCCCTCCTTAGCCACTGAGTTGTTCTGTACAAATGCTCACAGAATCTTTGGTTCTCAGCAACGTTTTCCAAACTTCAACCCATTCTGGGTCTCAGTCTTCCTTAAGCCATGCTGGGAGCTCAGCGAACACCTGTGCAAGCATTTCACCCTGTACGTTCCTAAGCTGATCTGTCCTACAAACCAGTTTTTAAAATGGATTTTACTCATGCCTGCATGTAACCGCATGAGTTTTTCCAGTGGGCTCTCTCTTTTCCATTTCTCAGTATCTTATTTTGAGAACTCCATCCCCTTCTTATCCGAGTTGCTAATGATTCCACATAGCCACACATAATCACCACGAACCAGTCTTCACCTTGTCCTTTATCCTAGAAATGTCCTGACAACACTCACCATTCTTAGAAAAAAACTTCCTGGCTTGAGTTCTTGATGATATTGCCTTCTGGTAATTTACCGCCCACTTAACTGGCTTTTAAATAACTCTGCCTGTGCAAGACCCCTCTCTCTAATCTTTCTCTAGGTGATATCCCCAAGACTATTGCTCTAAACAGCATCCAAAGGCAGTGGATTCTCAAATGTCTATATTCAGCTACGACTTCCTCTAAGGGCTACAGATTCATATATGCAAAAGCTCAGTTGGATATTTCCACTTGGATCCCTAAAAATACCTCAAATGGCTGGAAACAAATTCTTCATTTCCCTTGCAAAGCTTTTCCCTACGTCTACCCATCCTAGAACATGGCTTTCCCATCACCTAATATCTTCAGCATGCATCTTGGGGGTCATTTTGACCTTTTCTTTCCATCATCCTTACCCCTTAACCACTTCATTAGCAAGTCCTCTTAGCTCTTCCCTCAAATATTTTCTGAAGAAATATACTTCTCTTCTGGACTACGGTTCCCACTCTAGTCTATGCCCTTGTCCTCTCCATTCTCCTGAAATAGCCTTCTGTCTACTCGAGTCAGCACACAACCCACTATATTCAAGGAAGCAGAGAGATCTCTGCTTCTAAGGAAAGATGATTTCCTTAGATATGAATGCTTTTATCACACAGGAATAATGTTTGAGGTGATAGGTGGATATGCTAAATTTCCTGATTTGATCATTACACAATATACAGTTGTCCCTCAGTTTCTGGAAAGAACTGGTTCCTAGACCTCATGCATATACCAAAATCCACAGATATTCAAGCCCCTTACAGAAAAGGGCACAGCATTTGCATAGAATCTATGCATACCCTGTAGTGTACTTGAACTCATTTCTAGATTACTTATAATGCCTAATAGAATATGAATGCTATGACAATAGTTGTTATACTACAGTGTTTAGGGACTAATGTGTGTTAGTCAGCTATTTTGTAACTATGACAAAATACCTGAGGAAAACAACTTAGAGGAGGAGAGATTCATTTTTGTTTACAGTTTCAGAGGTTTCAGTCTATGGTCACTTGACTCTTATTCCTGGGCCTGTGATGAGGCAGAACCTCATGTGGGGGTGTGGCAGAACAAAGCTGCTCACCTCATGGCAGTCGAAAAGCAAAGAGTGGGACAGTCCAGGGCAACATATAGCCCTCTCAAGGGCACATACTCAGGGACCCATTCCTTTCAACTAGATGTTATCTCCAACAGTTTTTATCCCTGGGTGAGGTCACAACCCTCAGAACTAATCAATTCCTAAAAGCTTCACCTCTGAACATTGCTGCATTGGGATGCAAGTCTTCAATAGATGAGCCTTAGGGGACATTCCTGATCCAAACCACAGCATAATGACAAAAAAAAATAAGTCTGTCCATGTTCGATACAGATGCAATTTGTTTCCAAATATTTTGATTCACAATTGGTTAATTATGGGGGTACAGAACCCACCAATACAGAAGGCCAACTGTATACATATTGAACATCACACTGTACCCTAAAGACACGTACAGTTATTGTCTGCCAATAAAAAATAAATAAAACTCTAAAAAATAGTCACCCGCCACCTCTGGAGAACTATTTTACTCTTTCACATATTTTCCATAACAACACTGAGACTTGTAGAACTGTTTATTTGTTTACTTATTTATATCCCTCCAACACTGGAATGTAATTTTCACGATAGCAGAGATCCCAGTATGTTTTATTAATCTACTTTATCCACAGTGCTTAGGGGAATATTCAAGTTCATAGAATACTCAATAAAGTATTTCTTAAAAAATGTTTGACAGGTTGTACCTAAAGCACAGTGTTTTTGTGTTTCCTCATTTCACCCAGGATAAAATCAAAAGCCAACATATTTTTTATGACTTTCAAAGCCTCCATGACCTGACCCTATTAGTGTCTCTCCCTCCCTTCTCCAGACCTTACCTCTCCCTCTGTCTGAGCCAGGTGCACAGATCTCTTGCTGCCCCTGGAAGGTGCCAGGCAATCCCTGCTTCCTCTCCTTTAGTCTGGACTGTTCTTCTCCCATCCACAGGGATCACTTTCTTCCTTGTTCAGATCAGTACTAGAATACAAGTTCAGCGGGGCTTGCCCTGGGCACCTGATCTTCCATTCCCACACTCCTTGCCTTCTGACAGTGACAGTTGATGCGTGCCTGTCTTTCTTTAGTCTCTTTCCTTAGCACCTTTCTCTAATGAGCCATCAATTTAATTGCTCATCTTATTCATTTTTTGGTCTCCCATGGAAAAGGTAAGCTCCATACGGTTAGGGAATGTTGTCTGTTTTGTCCACTTTTGTCCACATGGAATCCAGAATAGTGCTTGTTGACACTATTAATAAATACGTGTTGAATAAAAGGACAATCAACTTAATATAGTATTTTCTCAGTATATTGAGCAGTTGTTTGGTTAAAAAAGACTGAACTTATTGAAGAGTTCTTTTCACCATTTGTTAAACAGAGTGCTCTCCACATCACTGATCATCTAGCCTGTCATTTAAAGAGGACTGGGGAGTAAAGGTTAATATTTGGAGAGCATGAATAATTATTGTGAAGGACCTGAAACAAATGAGGTTAGAGCTCAACTCCGTATGTAGAGTTTGAAATAGACTTGTTATGCTCAATGACGTTGACGCTTCCTGTGTCTACAGAATAAACTTGAGCCCCTCATATTCCTACTAATGAATAAAAAAATCATCCCCCTTCAGCAGCCATCTTTTAGAAAGTGACATACTCTCCATCGCAAACATCTGTCTTGTCCTGTTTCTATTGTAATTGTTTTCCTGCATCTCAACATTACAATTACTTGCTTCAGAGCTGAATTGTTGGCTAACCAGCTTTGATGAGTCGACTCAAGAAACTGAATTAATCATGACACAAACTTTATGTGAATAGTTGATCTACATTTCATGCTCTACTGACCAGAGAGACCAGAAACCTAACCAAAATGTCCAAGCAGGAGGGTGGGGAAAAGAGCCGATTTCTGTTCTGAACCACTTGGGGTTTGGGAGGATGTCCACATTCCTAGAAGAGCAGCTAACTAATGAGCAGCGAGCCTGAAAGTGGAAGGAAGTTCTAGTACAGGGTGGTACACCAAGGAGATGAGATTACCTTCCTAGTGCTACCTTCCCATCAGGTCAAATGTGACTGCTCAGAAATGACCCATGAGAAAGGAGAGTTGTGGTTTGCTCGCATTTGACAGATCCCCTTTATTCCTTCTTGGCCACTATGAGAACAGGCTTATCCGGTTTCATCTGAAATGTTTTGTTTTCCTTTCAAAACAGTGATGTTAACATTGTACAGGAGCTGATTCTTAAGCAGAAAAGCCTCATTAATATTAAACTACCAGTCAAGATCACCCTTTTTGGTCATCCGTCAGGCATCTCCTCTTGCCTTCAAGAGTGGCTGAACTCATCTGGGCAGGGGATGATGCTAGGAAATATAAAAAAAAAAAAACTATCTAGGGGGTGTGGCACAAGACAAGTCTGACTCTCATTTTGTTTATGTCTAAATGAGCCACATAATTGCTTTACTATTGTATGCAATAAATCATCCCTAATTCAGATCATTTAAGGGAATATTTCAAAAATTTCAAGTACTTGAGAATCTTTTGGTTTTGTATTTTAAAAAATTTGTTCTTTTTAGATATACACAACAGTACAGTGTATTTTGACATATTATAAACACATGGAGTATAACTTAATATGACTTTCATTTTGTAACTATAATGTGGACTTCATAGTAGCTTGAAAATGCAGTAAGCTTGCATACCTGAGTATGTCACCAAGGCAAGGGCCACCTCTTCTGTTACTTTTTGAAGTTCATAACTATAAACCATTTAAGTTCTATACATATCATCTTATGAACAAGTGAAAATATATATAAATATTGGGAAATGTAGATGTCAACATTTATAGCTTTCAAATTTTGTTGCATACAACTTTGAAACTACATGCTCTTTATTTAGAATGAAGACCATTTTAAAACCACTGAAATCCTATATCCTTCCTTTTTGGTCTTGACTCCCAAAGATGCTGCTAAGCACTTTACAGGTGTGACAGCTCTAACCAGTCATAACCCAAAACATAGCTTTTCCAAAGAAGGGAGTCTGTGCTTAGAACTCACCTGCTTCAATAGTCTTCCCGGGGCTTAACTAGGTAATGTACCAGGTGGGAAAATCTTGGAAGCTAGTTTATTGTGACCACCTGAAGGGACACACACACACACACACTGGCACCCATGTACGCACATCATAGTACACGCAACACGTAGATCAGAATTCAAAAGTAACAGCCAAACATTGAAACACAGAAATCATTCTTGATTTCTCTATGGCTGATTCACCCGAGGAAGTGGGGAAAAAAGAAAAAAAAAAAAAAATCTTTGTCCTCTCACTTGCCAGACTGGCCTCACTAAGTCACTTCTTCCCAAGGCAGCTCTAAACACACCATCATCGTCCTAATCCTGATTAATCGGTATCCTGATTTTTAGAGACAGAGGGGAGGGAATTGGCATGACCCGTGTGCCTGGACCCGGGGTTTGGGTTTTCTGTCCTGACCAGCTGTCGGGTAGGCAAAGAGCAAAACAAAGAGCCGCCCGGAGTTGGCCGGGGCTCCCGCGGCGCGCGGTGCCGGGGTCGCGGTCTGCAGCTGCGCTCGCTCCGCGGACGCCGGGCTCAGCCTCGGGGCCTGCGCTCCCCTCCGCGTCGCCGGCCCCCGGGACCGGGCGCCCGCCGCCGCCGAGCACCCCGAGTGGGTGGGGACGCATTCCAGCCGCCGCGGCCCGCCTTCCCCAACTCACCAGCCCGCGAAGTTTCAGCGCCGAGGAGGCTGGTGTCGGGTTTCAGCGACGTCTCTTCCCCGTCCCCCGCCGCGGGACCGGCCACCACGCACGATCTGCTTCACCGGGCGACGGGCATTGGAAAGGCTCCTTCTTTTCCAACCTGTGGCTCCCGATAGGTCCAAAGCCAGGCGGTCCCCAGCCCCTGCCAGTCAGGACTGCCAGGGGCAGGGCTGGCAGCACCACCCCTGGGAGTGCTCCAGGCCACTGGATCAGCCAGGTCTGTGTGAGGAGGAGGCGTGTCCCCAGTCCTAAGGCGGATGTGCCCGGCTCACCTCCGCAGATCTCGCCAGTGACTCAACCGCTGCCAGGAGAAACGCCTTTGGCTCCGGGTTAAATTCTGCGCACTGTGGGCTCCAAGCCCCAGCGGCGAGCTCATTTTTATTCAGGATTTTTCTCTGATCGATTCAAAGAGCCCCTGGCACCTTGAGAGAACCGCCGGCTTGGAGTGCTTCTCTCCTCCTCCGAGGGGTGTCCACAAACACAGAGACCCAGGGATGCGGGTGGGGGGCAGAGGAAGGCCTCGGGAAAGTAAAAGGGGACTGGGAAGAAATTGCCTTTTGAAAGTTAGAATGTGGTGATTTCACCAACCTAATCCGCGCTTCCCTAAAATCAGTGCAGAAACCAATAAGTTACTATTAAAATAACGAGCACACACGGTCGGTCATTGAACAAATATTTACTAACTACCTACTACGTGGTAGGTCCTGTTCTGAACACTACAGGTTTATCCACAAAGCAAAGATCCTGGCTGGTCTGCTGGGGACTGCATTTTGGACGTAACTCTGACTTCCCTGATTTTCAGACTCAGGGTAAAAGTAAGACCACAAGGTTGCATATCTGTAATTATGATGGATTTATTCCTCTGAGAAGAAAATAAAAAAAATACTCCAAACCTATTGTTTGCATTTTTATTAGTAAGCAATGAGATAATTGTTGAAATTTAAATTGCGTAACTGTTCTGACTGGGTGATTTGGAGACTTACTGCTGTTGGCTGGGAAGCGTGTTCCCCAGAATTTCTTGTGGAAGGGACAAAGGAACAGCCTCAAACCAAAGCCTATACAATCGGTAGTGAAATAGTGGAAAACCAGAGAAAATGTTCCTTCTCGCAGAAGGTTCTCAACTCCATTAGAAACCTATGGAAGCTGTTCTATTTTTTGGACTGCGTTTGTCTTGCAGATGGGGAATATAATGAGTAACCCAGTTCGTATCAGTAAGATGACTGTGAAAGTGCTTGACACAAGAAGTTCTACAGATATGTTGTCTAGGCTTATTGCTGTAGTAGTACCTAATCTACTCCATTCTTCCATGGCATGATACCATTTATAAAAATTGTTTTGAATTTGCTAGGAGAAATTATAGAAAGTTTAGTTTGTATATTTTCAAAATACATATGTTAGAAATCTAAAGTTAAGATAAATCCATTGTGCTTTCCATCAATAATATGTATATATAGAACAAGTATGTATCCATACACCCCAATGGAGATCAAAGAAAGAACATACAACCTTGATTTTATTCTTCTGTGAATGCATTGATTTAAAATGTGTTCACAATATTATTTCACATTCTTATTCAGTTAATGTGTTCACTTAGTTGCATTAATCCTAATAGTTATTTCTTGTATGCAATAGAGTTCATAAAGCCTTGCCCATGGATCATCTCATTTGACTTTTACAACATTGCTCAGAAATAGGCAAGGCCTCTGTTATATTTATTGTCCCCACTTTAAGAATGAAGAAACTGAGGTTGAGGAAGTTCTAATAGCTTGCCCAGAATCACGAAGGTCGGTAAAGGTACAATATGGGTCTCCTTATTCTGAATGTAGGGCTCATGTGATCACTATATTTTGCTGCCTCCTTAGTACTTCTGGAAAAGTCCCTGCCATGAGCAAATCTAACACACACATTTATTATCTGCTCTCCGTCTCACCCTCCCTGCAGATAAGTGTGTCACCTGCCTGGTAAGGCTGGCTCTTGCAGGGACAGTTCTGGTGGAGCGACTTGTCACATATAGTACTGTCTTTCTTGTTCTGAGAACCATTAGTGTTACATAGTGATATCACTGGAGAATGGCAGAATATTTCCTTCCCTGTGGGAAGAGGGAGGCCCAGGAGAAGGTGGTAGAGGACAAGGGAAAAATATTATTTTGTCATTTCACAAAAGTTACTTTGACTAGAGGTAGAGCAGAATCAGAAACTCTGAATGTTTGTAAAAACAAGGGGATGCATCCCATGTCTTGATAATAATAAAATAAAAATTTCCTGTACCTGGAGTTTACGTAGGGCAAATTAAATTGACGTAATTTCTGTCTAATTCAATAAAATAGCTCTGAGGTACGCAGATATATAAATATACTTAGGAGACTTCTAGTGAAAAATGGCCAGTCAATCACATTTAATTATCCTTTCCTCAAACTCATTTAACACACACACAAAATGAAAATTCAAAAATGTTTTTATACCACAATGAAAAATAAAAGGGAGAAGAGCCATGATAGTTAAAATAAATTGCAGTGAATATTTTGAAGAATTTAAATGAGTTGGATGCTTAGTACCTGATCAAGCACAGATTACATACAATGTGTCCACAGAAGGGGTTTCAGCAAGAAGCAAGACAGTTCTCCTGGCAAAGCCCAGCTGCAGAAATATGGCACAGAGAGGGCCAAGTGATGGGGTAAATATAAGGATTAGTTAGATGTCTGTTTCCAGAATGCTTGGACCCTGAGTTCCCTTCCCCAATGCCATGCCATCAACCAACAATAATTAATTCCTTTATCTGCTCAATTCAGCCTCCAGGAGTTTGGAGCTTCAAAAGTTGACAATATACTGGAAGTTTTACTCATGTGTAGATGGGATAGAAAATTAAGTTGTAACAAATTTAGGAAATTAAAATTAAAGGTTATGTAAAAAAAAGTGGAGAGGGAAAAACTGACTAACAGCAATACCAGAAAGTTCTAGGAAAGAGTTATTTTTATGCAGAAAGGAATGGGAAATTAACTAAAAAATAATAATAATGCTTTTAAAATTTCAGAAGTAAAGATCATGAAATTTAGGGATCAAAACCTCCACTGAAAGTCCAGGTGAATACATTTCAACTTAAATAGTTAATTAGTAAAACCACCACGATACATCATTCTGCAATAATGAGAACCCCAAAATACAAAATAAGAACCTAAAAATCTCCCAGAAACACAGAGTAGAAATTGCATTGGATTTCTCAAGATCAATAATGGATCCAGAAGTTTGTTTGAATGCCTCTTCATCTTTAAAATTAAATTATTTTGAGCCTAGAATCATATTCCCAGACATACTGTCACCTGTGTGAATAAGACATTTATACATGCAAGGACTCAAAAAATGTTCTTCCTGTGTGCCATTTTTAAGGAAGAGTCCCTCTCCCACCCCAAAAAAACTTATAAATTGAGAAAGAAAAAGAGTTGAAAATAAATAAATGCCAGTCCAACATGGGAGACAGAAAAGAGAATTTTTCAGAACAATCCCAGTGAATCAGTCCTAAAGAGAAGCAGGAGAATGACTTGCAGTGGGCATGTCTCTGAGAAAGATAGAAATTGATTACTTGGTATTCCTGTGCATTTGAAATTTATCAATGAAATTTTTTTTAATGGTGGAAACTGGCAGCATTCACCAGATTCCATGTTCTCTTTTTCCTTCACACCCCAGTAGATTTCATTTTTGAGTGCTTTGCAGGTGGAGAGGCACTCAGCTGAGTTCTATCCAACAAACTAGAACAGACTGTGGGCAGAGGTGTGGAACATCACTTCCAGGCCACGCCCATAAAATGGCTCCAGAGATCCTCCATGCTTTCCCCCTTTCCTTATGAGATGCAGAGAAGAGAAGCAATGAAGAGCTCTAAGACCCTAGGGGATGTAAAAGCTGCTGAGTGGAAAAAAAAATTGTGGCTCTTAATAATTGTATCCATAGAAATCCCAGCTGTCACCTGTTGAACTGTGGCATGAACAAGAAATAAACTTGCATAAAATCTCCAAGATTTCTGGGGTGGTTACAGCAATTAGACTATTCTGTCACAATTTGAAAGATAATTTGGAGGCAATTTGGAATAATTTACTGTTGGTAAAACGTATGCTAAATAAATTCTCAAAGGACATTATGAACTCCAGGAAAAACAAAACATTGTGAGAGAAAAATAAATATGATAGAACACGGCTTCATTCAGACGTGGTTATAATCAGAATGATGAGAAGACTGACAAAATGGTTGACTATAAACTGCCATAAAACTATGTGAAAACGGTACCTATGTATACATAAGACAACTAAATTCTCAATGATGATAATATAAAGTAAATAACTAATGTGCAAAATTGCTAAATAAAAAATAGCAGGACAAGCAAACCACTTAGAAATACATAAGAACAATAAGAAACCACTAAATGAGTCAAATGTTTGCCTGTGGAAATTGAGACTAGAGCTTAGGAGACCAGCTTGGGTCACTTTAGAATAACTTTAAAATAATATCCTATTTAATTTTGAGCTATGAAATGTATTACCTAAATAAAAATAAAATGAATGGAAGTACCTTTAAAATATACACATGGAAACAAAACATGTTTGCTCCAGAGACATAACATTACATTTTATTATTATTAAAGTATCTGCTTCAATTTATATAATAACCTACAAGCAGTGAAGAAAGTGAATTTAGGGTGCAGAATGAAGACAGATTTGACAGATTTGCACAATGATTCATCCATTTAGCAAACATTTTGCCTGGTACTCTGCTAGACATGAAGGATACAGCAGAGAACAGGAAGGCAGAATAAAAGGGCTCAAGACAGAGATGAGTATTTTAAAACTTTGAACAACAAATGCATTTGATTTTTTCTTTCTTGTCCTTGGCAACATGAACCACTGCCTTTTTGGTCCTGATAGTGCCTTTTATCCTTCAAAAGCCTCTTAAAGATTGCTCTTGACTTGACCCCTACACTGATGAGATCAGAAATTTCCAAAGTAACCCACCTCCTGCCCAGGATTGCAGGGAAAGCAGGCTTGGCACAGGTGTGTCTCCACCACCTGCTGATTGCCAGTTCTGTGAAGTCTGTCTAATCACAGACACAGATCAACCTCTCCCTGGTCTGAGGAAAGCCCACAGCATGACTAACAGGTCTTAAGACTGGACTTCCGGGCCATGCCAGTTCTACCACTTTCAAGGATGGAATTTCAAGAAATAGGTGTGCTTAAGCAAATTACCTTAAATGTGAAGCAAGTTAAGATTTATTTTAGGCGTGTTTTTCCCCTGGAATTATTCTTACAATTGTACACAGAACATCTCTCCAATTGTGAGGTCATAACCTGTCCACCTCTAAACCTCATTTCATCTCACTGTCTTAGAAGGCGAAATGAAAATACATGGGGACTTGATATGGAAGTAATTAGTTGAATCTTGCTTCGTGTGTGCAAGGAACATGCCATGGGAAGGGTCTAAACAGTTTGATGAGCAACATTCATATGCAGTTTTAATTCGAGCTCTGACTTTGCCAAAAGTCACAGCAGTTGAGTGTACCATGATTCTGTCTGTGACACTAGACCCCTTGATAAATACAAAATTCTATGATTGTGGACATAATTACAATCACAAGATTGTTTAATCAATATAAATTACAACATGAAGTAGAAGGAAAACCATATTAATAAAAATTAAGTATATAGGAAAGTTACTATGACAACAAGTTACTATGACAACACATACACTACACATAGATATCATCATACACCAACATATGTAATATAGGTGTGAACATAGGTAGAGCATAGATTCTTATCCATTCTGTGATTGATATTTCATTGTCTGGTTTTTCATAACCAAGATATTTAAAGTTGAAAACAAAGGTTTGTGAAAACGATGCAAAGCATTGCATATCAGTCTCTCAAAATAAGAGTGATTTGCAGGAAAAATGTATACAACAAATAAAGAAAATTCCTTGAGGTGTAGTAGCATAAGTGTTTGTATTTTTCTAGATGAAGATTAGAAAGAGGAACTTCAACACCCTCATATTAATCATCATGACCTTGTGTCACATTTGCAGGTAGACCTTGGCAACTCCCTCTCCTACTATTTAACAGAAGAGAAATGAATGACAGAAACACCTTGGCTATTGCTGGACACCCTTAGCCTCAACTCATCAGAGGCAATATTAAAGTTGCAGCAGTTGGAAGATACACAGCCCAAACTTGGACTTGATCTTTCCTCTAAGGTCTTCCAACACTGGTCATCACTGTTTGGGATCTTCTTCCTCCTTTAGACTACCACTATCATGATAAAACTATCCTTAAAACTTCTCTGTTTTTAAAGTTAGAAATAAAATAAAAATGAATTATTGGAAATAAAATAATAATTAATTTTATTATTATTAACAACACTACAAACTTTTTTTTAGAGACAGGGTCTCATTATGTTGCCCAGGCTGTCTTGATCTGGTGAATTCAAGAGATCTCCCTGCCTCATCCTCCCAATTCCTGGGCGTACTGAAGTAATCACCATGCCTGGCTTCATCCAATAAAGTTTTTTATAATACATCTCCAATCCCTCAGTTGTTTTGGCACAAATATACTTGCTGATTTTAAAATACCACAAAACATTTGGTCTTTGGTTTTTTGGGATTGGCTTACTTCACTTAGCATTATATTCTGTGATTTCATGAGTCATATGATTTGGTATTAATGTTTTTTCCTCGGGTTGTTCCTTGGGAACCAGAAAGCATTTCTAGGCCCTTAATGACCTCCTAATGCTTTTGCAGACACAAATGGTATTTTGGGGCCACAACAAGGAACCATCTCTACCCCCTGCAGTAATTCCAGAGGAGCTTGCTACTTATACCTTGGCATGTAAATACAGATGTTCATGTTGATGGATTCGTGCCATCGTATAAACAATTCAGTTACATTCACTAAACTGGTTGAAGATTAGGGGATTAGATATTCAAACTTTATAATAAATATAAACATTAAAATGAAGATGTTTTGATGATAACAATAGCTTTACTTAGCTAGTAAATTAGTATTATTAAATGAAATACTAAGGTCCCTAATAATGTCACAGAAGCCAAACACTTATACATTTTAGTCTCAAAAGTTAAAATTCACTTTTTTGGATCTCATTGCCTCATATAGTGATCTCATTTATTTACTCATCCTCAAAATAAAACATGTAGTCTTCCTGTTTGTCATTTTGGGTATCTCAATTTAATGCATTTAATTAATTTTTTAAGTTTAAATTAAATTTGAGTGAATATCTTTCAGAACTATCATGTTTCTGGTAAGAAGGAAGGACTTTAAATCTCTACATTTTGTACCAACAGTTCTTATTAAATTCCTTTCTCTGAAATGTTGCATCCTGTAATTTTCATTACTATTTTCTTGAGTTCTCAGTATTTTCTTTGACCATTTTTTTCTTGAATTTTCCCTGAAAATAAAATGCATTCTCTTCTATAATTGAGTTTCATTGGTTTATCCATTAAGTTATGTTTAGTGCTGTCCTTTCTTTTTTTTTTTTTTTAATTAATTTTTATTGTAGGTTGTTCAAAACATTACATAGTTCTTGATATATCATAATTCACACTTTGATTCAAGTGGGATATGAACTCCTATTTTTTACCCCATATGTGCTGTCCTTTCTTAACTAAAGAGTTCTTAGTTCTAGACTGATTAATTTTTACTAAGGCCATAAATTAGAACAACTACTATAATCTGCTACTAATCTGTAGGAGAAAATGTAAATTATATTTTAAACAAGTAACAAGTTAACCCCAAAAGGCAACTACTGCCAGCTGATTCCTTTAGTGTATAAATATTTATAAATCAATAGAGATTTATTCAATGAAACTCCCTGGTACACTGGACATATGCATGTTTTATTCCTTGTATCCCTTGCATGAGGCTTTCCATTTTCAAAAGGACTTAACTTACTCCTAGAAAATTTCACAAAGACCTTTAGTTACTAACTAAAGCTTAATCAGCAAAACTGATCACTGAGAATTTACACTAACATCAGACTTAGGACAGATAAACTATATTCTTTATGCAATAAAAATGGTGCTGTTGATAACACTGAACGCTTAGCCTTCAGAGCTCTTTAATACCAAAAAGTTAAGGTCTATGTCCAAAAGACTTAGGCTTTGGATTAGTGTTGGGTTTGGCACCTATTTTATATTGTTTTTTTTTTTGTGTGTGTGTGTGTGTCTACATAGACAGCAATTTGTTTCAGAAGGACATTGCATTTTGTTCTATAATAGTGAAATATAATAAGAAAATAAAATGGAAAGCAATAACAATAGAAAATGATTAGTAAGCTGAATAGGCTTTCCAAATATCCAATATGCGTGAAAAGCTGCTCTTACTGGTCATCAGAGAAATTAAAATTAAAATGAGAAACAACCATTCATCTACCATAATTGTTGCAATGTAAAAGGACTGAAAATATCAAGTACTGGTGAGGGTGTGGACAGCTTAAGTGGTGGGAGTCCAGACTGGTTTGACATTGATAGAAAATTGAACTATAGCCAAGATATAGCTCATCTTAAACTTTGCGATATGCTTACCAAAAGTTTTTGTAAGGGCTATTTGCAATAATTGCAAACTGAAAACAACCTACATGTCCATAAACTTTAAAATATGACATTAAAATAAGGTATATTCACAAAATGGACTGTGATAGAGCAATAAGAATGAACTGTTCTTATGTGTAACAACATTAATGAATTTCATCAGCATCATGCTGAATGACAAAATCCAGGCAACAGAGTAATATTACCTGAAGATTTCATATCTATGAGTTTTAAAGTCAGATAAAACTAATCTATGGCTTAGAGATCAAGATGGTGGTTATCCTGCAGGCGTCAGGAGACCATGGCTGGGAAGAGACACAGGGGCTTCTAATGATGTCCTATTTCTTCATGTATGCTGGATACCTAGGTGTGGCTTTTTTGTTTGTTTGTTTTTTGTGACAATCATCCAGTTGTATGTTTATGATTTGACCACGTTTGTGTATGTTTTTGATTTTAAGTAAAATTAACTTAAAATAAAATTGAAATTTCATGGAGGTGATAAGGAATGTGAAGGAAAGTCAGAAGTTAGAGTTATTAAAAAAAAAAAAAAGAAGCAGTAGCTTTCTCTAACTTCATTTACATTTGCTGCATGTAGGCCATGAAATTGATAAGATTTACTATTCCCATAACAAGAAAACAAATGTGCTGTTTAAGAGAAACCAATACAATCATAGGACTAAAGTCAAAAAGAGATTTCTCCCATGTTTATTAAGAGGACTTGTCCTATGGAACAAGCTAGCCTTACAGTAAGTTTATAGTAAATACCATAACAAATTGCTTGAGGTTGTTTTTCAAAATGGCCATCAGAGTCAAATAACGGCATTAATAGCAAATTGTAATTCAGTAAAAATAGGCAAATAGTTCTTTTTTTGGTGAGAGACTGGCAAATGATGCTCCTTGAAGGTCTGATTTAATCATGGAATTGATTTCAGAGTAAGGACTAACAGATTGTATGGTTAGGTACATAGCTATTGGTAGATCCAGAGGCAAGAGGATTAGAAGCTCCACCCCTCTAGATGCATTTTTAATGGAACAATATAGCCCCAAGAAGGCAAAATTTGTTCTTGGAGGATGAAATGATCTTACGGCTTTTATGTATAAAGCACAGGTACACATGTGGTGCATAAATAAGATATACAGTGTAATGGTGGTATGGAAATTAATTTGGGGAAGTAAATGTCTGAAAAGACTTCTTGGGGTGGACGTGGCGGAGACTAGATGGAGACAGTGAAATAAAAGTTGAGAAAAACCGATATAACCAAATGCCAGTCACACAATAACCGCATCTTCCCTTCAACCCCAATGAGGGATATTCACAGACCTTTAAATATTTAACCATGACCAACATCACCTCATTCAATGTCCTCCAAGATACACTTTCTCGGTAAAGGGCCAGATAGAAAATATTTCAGATATTCAGGCCACAGGGCAACTGCTAGGTTGCAGAAGCTGCTCAACTTTGCCATTATACTGGGAAAGCAGCCGAATGTTCAGACTTACAACACACAGTCACCTAATAAGACTATTCTTTTTAAAAAATTCACATCAATTAGCCCATGTTTCATCATGAAGAAGATGGTGGTAAGGCATGGTGATAAACATGTGTAGTTCCAGAGACTCAGGAGGCGGAGACAGGAGAATTGTGAATTCAAAACCAGCCTCACCAACCTAGCAAGACCCTGTCTCAAAAGGAAAAATAAAAAGGGCTGAGGATGTGGCTCAGAGATTAAGATCCCCTAGGTTCAATCCCTGGTTCCTAAGAGAAAGAGAGAGAGAAAGAAATATTTTTTATTTAACTCAAGGAACTAGAATGAAAGAGAGGACTGCTCTAGTTATAACAAGAAAACACTTTTTTTTTACAAAAAGGAGAATGAAATCCCAAACAGTGATTCCACCCACCTCATTTGACCAATTTAGGGATCCAAAGCAGATTACTCTCCTGGCTACCATTTTAATTTCAAATTTTTTTAACCACTGACAGGATACACTTCTTGAGTGAGCTATATTCAGTGGGCTATATCCATTTCCTTCTACTGAAGTCAAAAAGACAAGGATTTTATTTTCCAAGTGTAAGTGGCATTGATAGAATAAAAATCGAGATAAAATATTACCACTCTAAAACCAAAGTCATCTTTTTAATGCACATACCCCCAAATTTAACTGAGTTAACCCATTTAGCCACCTGAGAACAGACATCACAGTTTTACAGGAGGGTGTTGAACGAGGAGAAGTTTATAATGTGGGGTCTGCAAATGTAGATCTTCCTCCCCTCCTACTGAAAAAGCTGATCTAATGTAAAATGACATAGTAATACCTATCCTCCATGTACGTTTAATTTTGAAATGAAACATATAAAAGTTCTAATATGACGTCCAACACTTGGCAAGACCTATTGTATTTTAAAAATGTCCCTTTACTTCTGCCTCAAATAAACAACAGGAGAAAGTAAAAAACAAAACAAAACAACAACAACAAAAAACTCCTTCTTTATTATTTCTTTTTTCAAAAGCAGATGGAATATAAAAAGGAGTAAAGAAATACCCTTTAGGGCTGCAGTGTTCTCGAGCCACAGTGTTCGACAAGAACCATAAAGTCCCACAGAAAGAAGCCGTGACTGAGAAACATGAGAACATGGAATTTATTTCTGTGCCATGACATCTGGCTTCTTCTCTGAATTATGTCAATTAAGGAGCATAATTGCAGAGAATGATCAAAGAACTCTATGTCTATTCATTCTAATTCCTATGCTAAGACTTAGAATTATTATTTGCATCAAGAAGATGGCAAGGATTGTTTTTTAATTTTTTTAGATGTAGTTGGTACACTATCTTTACTTATTTACTTTTCTGTGGTGCTGAGGATTAAGCCCAGTACCTCACACACGCAAGGCAAGTGCTCCACTACTGAGCCAAAGCAAGTAGTTCTTATAGCAATAGTATTATTTGTCACATTTTACAAGTATAAATATGTATGTATGAATATATGTACATGTGTGCATGTATTTGTTTTCTTTACACCAAAGGTTAAGCTCTTCCTTACTTTAAACCATTAGATATAAAAAATTTACAACAAAATTAATTCCTAAACTGTCTTTAATTCTTGATTTATAGTCCGAGTAAAATGTGAAAGCAATCAAGTAGAGTAGAATTTTCCAAACTCTCTCCCAAGGTTACTTACTACATCTGAGAGGTACTGACAATGGTGTATGCATAAAAAGGATTCCAGTGAGACTACTTTGAAAAAGGCTGCTTCTGCTACTGCCTCTTGAAATTCACAAAGAGAATTGACACATTAGAATCTCCAAAGTAATGAAACTTCTTTAGTCTTATTTAGCCTGTCTCATCCAAAGTAATATGGCAATACAATTTCTTTACTCAAAGAATACCTATTTCACATCTCTTTAAATTATTTTTCCCAGAACATCTGTAGATCTTCATCTAGTATTCTATGCATGAGGAAATATTATTGTGGGTGACAAAGAAGTGACCATGGCAACTGACAGCCTCATTTCTGTCAACCTTGATCTAAATGTTACCTAGATCGTGGTATCTTGCTAAATGCAAATGTTTACCTTCTCTCCATCTTGAAACTCCAAAACACAGCAATGAAGGAACTTCAAAAGGCACTCATATATGAACACACAACCACGTAACTCCACATCATGTATAACCACAAGAATGGGATCCTAATTGAAATGGGTTGCACTCCATGTATGTATGTATATGTCAAAATACACCCTACTGTCATGTATTTCTAAAAACAATAAATAAAAAAAAAATAAATAAAAGGCATTCACCCAGAAGGACAATAGCAAGAGAAAGGTGCAAAAGCTATAACACTGGCAAACACCGGAAAGAGTGCCTATCGTCTTAGCAGAGTAGAAGAAACTCACACCATGGCCCTGCATTGGGGGAATCAGAATGGCTGATTCACCCAGGACCCATGGGTACACTGAGCACTTGAACACACCAGCTGTTACAGAAAGTACTGGGTGATAGGAAATTGAAATATAGAAATCAGTGAACATCTTGAGGAGGAGTACTTCCTCTTCCACCAAACAGTTTAGAAAACTTGTTTCTCTGGAGTGACTCATGGATGATGAGCACAGGAAGGCTAACTGAGAGGTAACACAATGATCTAGTTGTAATCACTATTCATTTTCTTCACATATAAAATGTGTTAATTCCAGGTAACATTTATTGACCACCAACTCCATAAAAATAATGGAAAATTAAGCTGAAGATACAAAGAGTATTTAATAGCAAAATTCGTATGAAAGCCATGATTTCTGGTCTCAAGGAGTTTACAACTGTAGGTTCAGGGTTCACAGAGCTTTTCAGATTTTTTTTGTCATTCATTCATTCATTCAACACATATTTAATACCTACAAATTTTATGAGGTCCTGAGTTTGAATTTCAGAACTATATTAGCTCAGACAACTTTCGGAACCTCTCTACTTACTTCTTTTGCCTTTTGTATAACATAAAAGGCATAATAATAATGACTATTTCTAGGGTCCTATGGATGAAATGCACTTTGACATTTTTGATAAATATTTAAGCATGGAAGCACAGTGTTCCCTAGAATTAAATTTTGTTTAACTGAATTTATTAGGAGCATATAAATGGCAGGCCCCATGATACAGTCTGTAAATTTAATTTTACCCAAAGTGAAAAGGGAGCATGTGAGGGATTACAGATGGACAGGAGGCAACTTAAGGGATGACAGATATGCTCACTATCTTGATTGTGAGGGTTTTTGTGAGTATATTCATGTGTCAAAATGTATCAAGCTATACACTTTAATTAGATGTAGTTTATTATATGTCAATTATACTTCAATGAAGCTGTCAAGAAAAGGAACATAGAAATAAAGCTAAGCTTAAAGATCAACCCCTTAAAAACAAAACATCATCATTTTTAAATTTAACTCCTCTCCCCTCCCATTCTAATTAGCTCAGTGTGAGCTGCATGGTGAGCTCTTGTTCTTCTATTTATAGATGAAGATGTTACTTTTCCTCACAATAGGTATTTTCAACAATATTTTCAGATAAATTGTTCTCAAAATGTCAACTTATTCTAGACAGAAGATTAAAATTGTGATTATTTTAATTATTAACTAATAGTTAAGCATAACTTTCTTTCATCCAAGTTCTAACCAAGACCCACCTTGATGCATTTCTGAGATTATACAAGTTTGGATTGGTATGGCGATAAACTAAACCTAATTTTCTAACCTTTTTCAAAATCAGTGTAATCCAGAAGATCATTACCTCTACATGAATGGGCATGTTCTCTACATAGCCATTAAGTAAAGACAGTTCCGTTTACCAAGAAATCAATCTTACTGTAGGATCTGTTCAATAATATTTATACTTAATTTTTAAACGGTGTCTGGTATAGTCTTTTGCATGTAGATATGTGCTTAATAAACATGGAATTGTGCTGGAGTGCATAATTAATTCATAATCAATTGCATCTATTTCACTAAAGCATTTCCAAGCAGTTTTGCCCCCAAACACTTGGCTTTGAATTATGCATTAGCTAAGCTTTTTTTCTGAAATAATGAGTTATAATAAATTACTCCTAACTTCAGTGGCTTAAAACCAAGGTCTATTCTCTTGCTTACTGATCTGTGGTTGGCTGCAATTTGGCTGACCTAGGCCGTGGTCAAAATTTCCAAAATTAGAAACTATTTTGAAAATTTATTCTCTAATAAAATAGAAAATATCAAAGACATCGACAAATTTCTAGAGACATATGACCTACCCAAACTGAATGAGGAGGTCACACATGATTTAAACAAATCAATTTCATGTATAGAAAATGCCATCAAAAGCCTACTAACCAAGAAAATCCCAAGACCAGATGGATTCTCAGTGGAGTTCTACAAGACTTTCAAAGAAGAATTAACACCAATACCCCTCAAAGTATTCCATGAAATGGAAAAGGAGGACCTTTCCAAAAGGGAACCCTTCCAAACTCATTCTATGAGGCTAATATTACCCTGATACCCAAACCAGATAAAGACACATCAAGGAAAGAAAACTTCAGACCAATATCCCTGATGAACATAGATGCAAAAATTCTCAAATTCTGGCAAATTGCATACAAAAACATATTAAAAAGATAGTGCACCATGATCAAGTGGTATTCATCCCAGGGATGCAGGGTTGTTCAATATACAGAAATCAATAAACATAATTCATCATATTAATAGACTTAAAAACCAGAATCATATGATCATCTCAATAGATGCAGAAAAAGCATTTGACAAAATATAGCACATCTTTATATTCAAAACACTAGAAAAACTAGGGATAATAGGAACATACCTCCACATTGTAAAAGCTATATATGCTAAACCCAAGGCCAGCACCATTCTAAATGGAGAAAAAATGAAAGCATTCTCGCTACAAACTGGAACAAGACAAGGGTGTCCTTTTTCACCACTTCTGTTCAACATCCTCCTTGAAACTCTGGCCAGAGCAATTAGACAAAAGAAATAAATTAAAGGGATACAAATAGGTAAAGAAGAACTCAAGCTATCACTATTTGCTGATGACATGATTCTATATCTAGAAGATCAAAAAATTCCACAGAAAACTTCTAGAACTAATAAATGAATTCAGCAAAGCAGCAGGATATAAAATTGACACCTGTAAATCAAATGGATCCTTATATATCAGCGGTGAATCCACCAAAAGAGAAATTAGGAAAACTACTCAGAAATAAAATAAATCTATGAAGCTACTGTATAATTGAGAAAATTCACACCAAAGAACTTATGTACTAATTACTTGATAAACTTTCTTTCCTTAGGAAAAGTTCTTCTGTGAACACTTGGTTGCCTCTGTTCACAGTGACCTCATCTTAGCAGCGGTGAGGTGGGGAGTGTTCAACTGTATGTATCCCCTTTGCAAGGCATATTATGTCTGTGTGTGTATGCATAATAGTCACTTTACATTTTTCACTGTAGTGCAGAAATAATAAGTTGATTTAGTTTGGTCAACAAAGAACTGCATGATCAGCCATAAATTAATTTTTTGTAACATATTCATTAGTGTGTCGACTTTGTTTGAACAGGTTGGTACATGGCCTCTTTATTTGTGGTTGACTAACAGAGATTTCTAATGTGCTCCAGTACCTGGTTCTTCTCTATTTATATGGACATTAAAGTTTAGACTTTTTCCTTTGAAGTCTGGATCTAGGGTGTGGATAACTTGGTCAGTACCCCAATGAGTGTTCAAGAACAAAGTCACAAGAACACCACTAACAAGGAATTACGGGTGAGACTTAAACTCCACAAAGGTCTCATTACTTATTCGCACTTGGCATTAATCAGATGGACCGTTTCCATAGCTGGCAGTCAAATAACATGCATAATGATAGAGTTAAGAAATTAACTGGTTTTGTCCAAGGCTGGGGCCTTAGTAATGTGAGTCAACCCTGTGAAGCTTCAAGTTCCTGAAGAGGTTTCTTCTTAGGCCAAAGAGGTGAGGACTTACACAAAACATGGCCAACACTTCTGCCCACCCCCAACAGACAAGCTTAACCCTCAGGGAAAGGCTGATCCTCCAAGTTAGTGCCCATAAAAACATGCAAAGACTTTTTCTGAATACTAACACAAAACAGAATGGGTGATGCCTTCAGAGCAGGAAAAAAGGAAAGTTAAACTAAATGCTGATTTATCCCACTGAATTCTGAAAAGTGTCCCTGCATTTCAGAAAACTGTCTAAATTGTATCTGCTCAGTTTTAGTGACTTAAACCCAATCTTTTTTTTTCCTTTTAAGCAATTTAGAATGCTTATTTTTGATATTGAATATGTTGGCATTGATGTAGTTCTTTAATTTTTTTTTTAAATGTTACTTTTGCTAGTTGTGAACATCTTAAACATGCTTTTAATGACTCATGTTTCTTAACCACTTTAATCATCTCGGCTTCATGGTAACTGATAAAACATCCTGAAAGTTAATCTAATTATGCCATTTTATATCTGTAAGATATTATGATTTAAAAACTACACGTAGAGAGTCCAGGTCTATTTCTGTTTCTTTGCTTAAAAGGTACAACATTTTCAAATAATTTTGATTCATATGTTGAGGCATTAAATTTTAATAATCCTTTCCATTTGGTCCTGTAGCCTTCATTCCCAACTCCATCCAAATATGTCCTTGATATGACTTTTCTATTTCTTAAAAGTATAATTAAAATAAATGAAGTTTACTCTTTATTTTACAATTCTGCAAGTTTTAGTAAATATATATAATCATCTCATAATCAACATTATCAAGAACCAGAATAGTTCCATTAAAGTAAAAAGTCCCTCTGTGCTCCCCAGCCCCAACCTCAAAGAAATAACCAATCAACCTCCTGTTCCTATAATTTTTCTTTTTCAAGAATGTCAAGTGAATGGAGTCTTATAGTACATATTCTTTTATTATGGTTTCTTTCAGTTTGTGTATTAGTAAAATTTTATCATGTCCTACCATTTCTAAAAGTTTGGCTTCTTAATACATAAATGTTAAATATGTTTAGAAAGGCTTCAGTTTCAAATCTGATGTTTCTTATACTCCATTCCCTAATGTAAATTCCCCATATCAATCAATTTCTGCAAAGCCAGTTAGAGCACATTCCTTTCCACTTGGATAACTCTGTTCAGACTGTTTCCCCTCCCATAGGACCAAACCCAGCAACTTGACTAGTTCAAATATTCCCTGTATTCCTGTGGTTGCAGATCCAGTCTTGTCTTCTTGCTTTCCCTGAAAAAAAAAAAAATCCAGCCATAGAAAACTCTGTGTTGTATTGATTATTCAGAAACATCTGAATGATTCTGATTTATCAGTGTTTTCCTCCCCTACCAGGTTGTACAGTGTCTGATGGAAAGAGAAGGTCCTAACAGAAGAGTGTAACACAGATGCTCAAAGTGGAACTTGAAGATTTCTAGAAAGACGTGCTGGAAGAAGAAAGGGAGTTATTTTGTACGCCTTAGTCAACTTGATCAAGTGGTATTTTAGAAGAGTGAGAAACTATGGCCACTCCCCAAGGAGCATGCAAAATGAGCATGCTAGTTTTATGGAGACAGTAGGTTTAACGGGTATGGATTTGGGAAACTGATGGGGATTGGGATTACCACTGATTATGGATTCTTCGATTTCAAGAACCACTTCTGGTGACTTCTCACTTCCCTAGATTTAGAAACAGAGGATGAATGCCAGACTCCCAAATGAGAAGTAGAGGACTGGAAACAGCTGTCAAATGAATTCTCTTTCTTGATGTAAAGATGACCAAAAAAGGAATTCGAAATTTCTTTTAAGACCCATGAGAGGCAATAGAACCAGCTAACCCCAGGAAATATCATAATTCCCTTTTAGTTGTTAGTTGCTTCCTCAGGGTCTGAGGAAACTCATATCTGCTTCACAATGGCTGAAAGCCAACGGTCTCCAAATGAAGCACACACTTTTGATTGTAAGAACTTCAATTTGCAGATACCCTGCATTCGTATTCGGAGTTAGGTTAATCGGCCCTTAAAGGCCACAGATTCTTAAGTATTATTTCTAGTATCTTTATTTCAATTTTATTTCCTAAAACTAAAGACAATCAGTGGCTCTGTACTATTAACTAAGCGATTTTAGAAACATATAGAGAGTGGACAAGCTTTAAAACTACTTTGAATAAGGAGAAATGGCTTTGTCTGTGATTGATGTGGGCCCCATTGGTCTCTGCTTTCATCCCTATAACTTCTTCCTTCTTGACAGAAATCTCAGAAACATGTTTATTTTCCCCCAGGTCCATGCACATGAAAGCAGTCTCATTCCTAACACTCTGCATGTTCACGTCACACCGGAAGGGACAAACGTTTCAAGTGATTGATCACAGAAAAGAAAGAATCTGAAATACAGAATCATTATTATGATCATTTTCATTCTGATAATTCCCATAATAATAACTTTTGAATCATGAATTCAAGCTTTTAAAAATTTAAATGAGAAAGAAATAACAGTAGAGGTCTATGAATGTTGTAATTTTTCATCTTCCATCTGGGTACTCAGTGTGTGTATAAACTTGAAATCAAAGTGAATAACAAAACAAGGAGATAAAAAGAGCCTGGTCCTCTAATCAAAGTCTTTTGTGTCCCCACAAAGCTATGCACCATGGAACTCCATGTCCCACCAGTCTTCATCGCCCTAAGAAGACAGGGGTTCTGTGTGAAGCAGATGACTCAAATCCCAGCCACAGTATCAGGTCCTTGACCTCAGGCTCAGTGCATTGCTCATCTGTGCTGGCTGCCAACGTGTTTCAAAAAGAGACTCTCCATGGAGCAAGGGTGAGGGCATCAGAATAAAAAAGGAAGTAGCAACAAAGCATCTCCTATCTCTGAAGGAAATCCCACAGCTTGCCAACAAATCAAGTGGACAGAATCCATCATTCATTTTCACCGCAATGGACCATGGTGAAGCACTTAAATAAGATGCTCTGGGATAGAGTGACCTGGGGAAAAAAATGAGCATAATGGGGCTGGAGTTGTGGCTCAGCAGTAGAGCGCTTGCCTCGCATGTGTGAGGTGCTGGGTTCGATCTTCAGCATCATATAAAAATAAATAAACAAAACAAAGGTTTAAAATTTTTTTTAAAATTGAGCATAATGGGTTTACATGTACACGAGTCTCCCTTGTGTGTGAGGGGTCAATTTCGAGACCTCCTTGGATGCCTGAAACTGCACAGAGTGCTGAATTTTACACATGCCATGGTTTTTCTTGTACAAACAACCCTGTTGGTTAATTCTTTTAACCAAAATAAAAATTTAGCTTATTCTGCCAGGTGTGGTGGTGCATACCTGGAATCTATGCCACACAGGAAGTAGGGGATCACAGCAACTTAACCAGGCCCTAAGCAACTTAGGGAGACCCTGTTTCAAAATAAAAAAATAAAAAGGGCTGGGGATGTGGCTTAGTGGTAAAGGGCCTCTGGACTCAATCCCAAATATTGGGGGAAAATTAGTTTATTACTCAAGGAGAAAGAGAAGGATCTTCAAGAAAGAAAAAAAAAACTTACTTTATGTATATCTCAAACAACAAAAATATAATGCTCTATGGTTTTTTTTATTTTAAGTTGTGTCATACCTTTCTGAAAACATTCTCAATTTAGTCAAAATTATTACTATTTATACAAGAATCATATTTTTCCTGGATTCAAGCATGTACATAGATATTTTGGGAGGAGAATAAGAAATTTGGAAATTTAGATAACTTAAAGTTTGTCTTTTAAATTTTCATATTCTGAGGTAAATCAGTTTCTAATCAAAAATTGCTTTCCCAGATATTTTGGCTATGTACTATAATCTTATTATTTCTGTTTCTCATCATAAATACTGTGGCTATCGAAGTTCAGATTTTGTCAATTTTTTTTCATATATATGATTGGTTATTGATGTTTAATAATTTGGAGCTTATAAAATTAAATGAAAGTTTCATTTCAACCATTTGAACCATTTGAACATAATACAGTTTATAAGGAATAATAAAGTTTAATTTATAAATTAGCACAGTGTGATATTAATAAGTAGTAAAAAAAATAGGATAATTATAATAGTATACTATAATAAAAAATATTTAAAACTTAAGAATTATTTATTTCTGAAATTTTCCATTTAATATCTTTATACCACTGTTGACGGCAGATAATTAAAATCGTGGGAAGCAAAACTGAGAAAAGGGAATCTATCGTGATGAATTTGTCTCAACCTATGAGTAATAAATGTATGATTTTAATGGAGCAATATTACTATTCAATGCAGGCAAATGAAGCCCTAAATTACAATTTCCAGTAGGGTAAAAACAAACGCTTCCCTGAAGTATTTTAACTCAACATGAGATTCAATCTCTTGAAACCTCATCTTCATCTTCAATTTAGAAACTTTTAGTTTATAAAACTAAAAGTACTTAGTTGGTGAATGGTGAGTTCATCTCGAGATGACATTAGTAAATTCCATGAAAATATTAATAAATCCTGAAAATTGTCTGTCTTCCACTTTGAGGGAAAGACAACACATGATCCCTTAAACTCACAAATTAGCTATGTTAGAACATCCATGTCAGCTCCCTGGAGTGCAGCTTTTTTTCAAAGAGAGAAGGCTTCAAGCACCCTGAGGTGAAGACAAAGAGCTCACGGATTCTTCAAGTGCAGGAGGCAAATCGCCATTTACGATGGTGAAAATGTTTTTTATATTTTAGAGATATACCTGGGATGGATAGTGCTATCACAATTTTAAATAGAAAGGCCTAAATTCAATAAGTACAGGAAAAGGCAATTATAAAGTGTTGAGAAGCATACAATCTTTGATGTAAAAAAATTATTATAAATGAACTGAAAGGAAAAGGAACCCAGAGCTGTAAAGAAAATCTTCCTGTTATGTTTTCTGCTGTAACTTTCCTGGGAATCAATGCTGCCACTTTCTAGTCTCCATCAGCATTTTTCTGGATCTCTCTAGACACTGGGTAAGCCCCTGGATAAGCCCCTGCCTGGGACACATCTGAGCAGAATGTAAAGGAGGCTGGCGGAGAGCCAGTGCTCCTGGGAGGACTGCTGTCCACTGGTCATGGCTGAAAGGAGGGTGCTGATTGCACCCTTGCATTGAAGACACCCCCAGAAACCTCTCCCAAAGCTTGGTCACATCCTGCAACAGCCAAAATTAACAAGCAAATAAACAAAAGCCTCCCCTCTCTTCAAACCCTTCAAACATATAAAAAGAATGAGAACAACAGAAAGAAACTCCCATATTCCCTCCACCAGAGGCTCCATTCCAGTTTGGACAACCCTCCCAAGAATAGCCTTTCGTTTTTTTGCTTGCAGTGCTGGGGATGGAACCCAGGGCCTTGTGCATGCCAGGCAAGCACTCTACCACGGAGCACAACCCCAGCTCACAAGAATGTCTTTTACAGCAAAAAGATCTAATTCCAATTATTATTCAGCAGAATGTCCACTTTTAAACTGCTTCCTCTTCTCATAGGTGCTGAGATGTTCTGGTGTTGCTATTGCCCCTCAGTATGATAAATAAAGTAATGACTCTGTAATGGCAAGTCAGAGGACAATATCCAGACCTCTGACATTAAAAAAAAAATTGGCTAATGCAGTGGTAAATAGGGGTTATCATCCTAATATCTATAATAATCTATAACATTATTTCAAATAGCTAATGCACAGAACACTCCAATTGAAGTGCAAAGAAAAATACAAATGGGTAAGTCTCAAAAGAAGAATTGCAAACAGCTGCAAAATATGGACAGCTGCAACGACAGTCAAATAGACATGAATTAAAAGGAGACAGTTTTCATTAATGAGGTGAAAAAGAACGTGGTGCCCAGTGCTGTCCAATAACTAAGGCAAGAGGGGGAAGCAGGCTAATGCAATTTGGCAAACATAAACTTTCTTTGTAATCTAGAATTTGTGTCAAATTTAAAAGTTACACATTCTAACAGTCTACTTCTACGGAATTATCTTAGGGAAAGAATTAAATAGGTGGACACAGGTAGACATATAATTCTGTTCATTATAACATGGTTTACAAAAGAAAAAAAAAGACTCATCGGAAAAAACTCAAAAGTCCATTCATAAAAGTTTGTTTTTAATAAACAGTATTACGGACCATACAATATAGCTGTCACAGAGAATAAGGTAATTTGTTTATGGAGGGAAGATAGATTTGATCTTAAGTAAAAGAAAAATACAAGGGCTGGGTGTACTCCGTGGTAGAGCATGTGCTTAGCATGTATGAGACCCTGAGTTTGATCCCCAGCACTGGGTAGCGGGGGGAGAAAGAAAAAGATAAAACTCAAAATGTTATGAACAATAAAACTCAAAGTATTATTAAAAAAATAGACTGGAGAGCATGAGAGAAAGTTAATGAAGGAAATCTTTGAAAGAAGTTCTCACTAGCTCATGTTGCAATTGGTTGTCCTCAAAAGTTGCCTTTGACATGTGGGATAGTTCATATTCTGCTTAAAAAATAATTTTCTATTGTTGTCTTTTTATGTATTACAAGTATGCTTTTTGTAATAATAAAACAGTAATAACAGTTGCTTTTGAAGTAAAATACAATAAAATATTACTTTTAAATCCAATCTGAAATATAAAATATACTTAATGGTAAAATATCCACATATACTGCTTAGGGGGAAATACATTCTTATATGAAGTTGTATTTTATGATCTATAAAACCAATAACACCAGATTTCACTTGGTCTCTTAAGAATCAGGAAATTTCTAGTCGATTTATTTATGTCTCTATAGGTGTGAGAAAAAAGCTTAGTTAACAAAAGCAAAAGTGCCATTAAGTCAGAAAGGGAGACATTTTGTATCATTAATGATAAATTGTTCCAAGCAAAATAAAACAAACAAAAATATAAAAATTTATTCTTTTCCCCAAGATTCCAGCATCATCAATTAAAATTAATTTGGAAGAAAAGGTGTCACAATTGTACCTTTAAAAAAGGTATTAGTTGGTTATAGAAAGCTTAATTTTTGTAACTATTGCTGAAAATAACCCCAAATAAGAAATTACTTCTGAGTATAAAGCAATTAATTATAGTGATTTTCTTTTATTCTTAAATTAAATTTGCCAGAAAATTTGAATAACAAATATTCCTTATACAAGTGAACCTCATGTGATTCAATGTAACTTTGAAAAAAGGTACAATTTGATCTTTTTCTCCATGTCCATCCCTCTTGATGATTACAGGGTCTTTATTATCTCTTAAATTTCAATAATACACTCAAGAAATGAATTTTTTTGAAATTCGTAAGACTGGGGCATACACTATATTAACATGTAATAGCAAGAGATTCAACAATAGAGTTTGTAAAAAAGTAATAATGTTTAGTGTTCAAACAACTGGTAACTCCCCACTACTAACTTTAGAGAATAGAATAATGATTGAATAATGTTAGTAACTTGAAAGTTTCAAAGCCACAAGACCTGTGCAGTACTTTCATATTTGCTCCATATTAGATTCCAGACTTAAATCATTGGAAAATAAAGACAGACAGTTGGTTGCTCGACTGTCTGTCTTTATTTTCCAATGACCTAAGTCTGGAATCTAACATAAATTAGGCCTCAACTTTCTTAATAAGACTGCTATAGCACAAGAATTAAAACCAAGAATCAATAAATGGGATGGAATCAAACTAAACAGTTTCTTCTCAGCAAAAGAAACAATCTCTGAGGTGAACAGAGAGCCTACATCCTGGGAGCCAATTTTTATCCCTCACACATCGGATAGATCTCTAATCTCTAGGGTATATAAAGAACTCAAAAAGCTAAGCACCAAAAAAAAAAAAAAAAAAAAAAAAAACAACAACACCCAATCAACAAGTGGGCCAAGGACCTGAACAGATACTTCTCAGAAGAAGATATACAATCGATCAACAAATATATGAAAAAATGTTCATCTAGCAATCAGAAAAATGCAAATCAAAACTACTCTAAGATATCTCACTGCAGTCAGAGTGGCAGCTTTTATGAAGGCAAACAACAATAAGTGTTGGTGAGGATGTGGGGAAAAAGATACACTCAAACACTGCTGGTGGGACTGCAAATTGGTGCAGCCAATATGGAAAGCAGTATGGAGATTCCTTGGAAATCTGGGAATGGAACCACCAGTTATCCCTCTCCTCAGTCTATACCCAGAGGACTTAAAAACAGCATACTCCAGGGACACAGCCACATCAATGTTTAGAGCGGCACAATTCACATTACCTAAACTGTGGAGCCAACCTAGATGCCCTTCAGTGGATGAATGGATTAAAAAAATATGGTATATATACACAATGGAATTTTACTCAGCAATAAAAGAGAATAAAATCATGGCATTTGCAGGTAAACGGATGGTGTTGGAGAAGATAATGCTAAGTGAAGTTAGCCAATCCCCAAAAAAACAAATGCCAAATGTTTTCTCTGATGTAAGGAGGCTGACTCACAGGGAGGGGGAGCATGAGAGGAATTGATGAATTCTAGATAGGGAAGGGAGGTGAAAGGGAAAAGGAGGGTGCAGGGGATTAGCAAGGATGGTGGAATGTGATAGACATCATTATCCAAAGTACATATATGAAGACACAAATTGGGGTCAACATACTTTATATACAACCAGATATGAAAAATCATGCTGCATATGTGTAATAAGAATTGTAATGCATTCCGCTGTCATTGTTTAAAAAATCAATTTAAAAAAGAGAAAAAGCTATGATTTAGATTCAACTGCTTTGAATAAAGGACTGAATCATTTTTTTTTTTTTTTTTACTTTTACATTTTCAAATAGTAAGTAATGCTTTGAAATGTTGTCACGGATGACAATACTTTTCCTGTTTTGTTTGTAGGCCTGACACAGAGAATTCCACACAATCAGGTTGACCCATTACACTGAAGGACAGGACTCTTCTCTACCTTGACACTTATCTGATGAGACCATGGTGCACTCCCATGCCCAGGGCCTACAGGCAAGAGTTGGGGGAGAAATCCAAGGTACCCTGTGACCTTGGTCTCCTCTAGCTCTGCAATCACTAGTTCTTTGATCGCCACATTTTCATGCTTTTTGTTCTACCATGTAGAATATGGAACAGTGACTGTGGTCCCTTCAGGCTCTGACCCACGAGGAGTCTGTGACCAGCCCCAGGAACACACTTTCATCCTGAATTCTTCAAACATTTCTCTTAGCATCTCTGAGCCTTTGAAGAGAGTTGTCCCTGTGCTTAGCTCCCTCGGAGCTGGATGGTGGTTCCTGAGGTTTCTGATGTTCTCAGGAAACAGGAAATGAATTGTTAAACAATGGGGAGTGGAAATGCGCTCTCCAAAGTCACATTAATGGGAAAGAAACACACAGAACAAAGAAGAGGGAAAAGAAGTTAGTTGTTAAATTATAGAACAGACGAGTGGTTCTCACATTACCACCACCTAGGTGTTCCTGAAAAAGACATCAGTGGTCGGCTTCATCCCAATTAAATCAGAATCTTTAGAGCTGACACTAATTAAATGAGAATAAAAATAATCAGTCTCCCAGGTATGTCAGTTAAACAGTCAGCCTTGAGAACCGCAAGGTAAGATGGTGGTCACAGGATAATTTGAGGAAAAGAAGGAAATAAATCAATTCAGAAAATCATTATGTAAATAGAGATTGCTCTAAAAATGTACTAAAATTAGGAATGTTAACTATTCTTGGTTTTACAGAGAAACCGCAAGCCACTCCTTTGCCAAGTGTCCTGGGCAGCCAGCGTTAAGAATCCCTAGACTGTCAGGCACTGTGTGCTACTTTAAAATCTGCTCCTTATTAGATTTGAGACTCAGGTCATTGGAAAATAAAGATGGATAGTTGTTTGTTTGGTCTCTTACCATAAATGAGCAAAGGCTATAATGTAGACTTCACTATTTTGAAGAAAGGAATAAATTGAATGTTTTTACATTTCTTAAAAACCTATCGATTACTATAAACAATTCCCAAAAGTCTGCACACATGCTTGCACAGACAAATGCCGGCTTGCTTTTCTCTGTATGAGAGATTCATTTGCACACAATTTTAAAGGTCTGGAAATACATTTTCATGATGTTAAATAAAGGTATGAGTCACATTACAAATGAGTCGGGTAGATTAAAAAGTCTATATCTCTGTGACTGAAATGGAGCAAAGATTGCAATCACTCCTCCTGAGCCCCACGTCTTAGAAGAGTATCTTTCTCTCCACACTGTTCAGGGGCAGCTACTTGAGGCACAGCTGCGACCTCAACTATCACACGACTGTGTTATCACACTCTGAGACACACTTGAAGGATGGGTGGTTTCTGATGATGGATTTTCTAAATGGTAGATACTAATTGGGAGGGTTGTGAGGAGAATAGGCTTTCAATGAGCAATGGTTGTTTAAAATATCTGAGAAAAGAAATTGTACCTCAGACTTACTGTTACACTATATTTACACATATTTCGATCAATCACTATTTATATTTTTATTACCAGAAGTTAGCATGACCAGATTTGGATGATGATGATAATAAATCTTCATATAGGCACCAATTTAGTTAATAATTTTGAAATGCAGGAACTATATTAGTCAGCTTCCCATTACTGTAATAAATACTTGAGATTTCAACTTATAAAAAGAAAAGGTTTATTTTAGATCATGTTTTCAGAGATGCCAATCCATAATCAGCTGACCCTGTTGCTTTGGGGTCTATGGAAAAGCAGTGATGTGGGGGTGGGTGGGTAGTGCATGGAATAGCAAAGCCGTTCAACTCATGGCTGAGGATGCAAAAAAAGAAGAGAAGAGGGAAGTGGCCGAGTCTCACTCCCATTATCTCCTTCAAAACTCTCCTACTAGGCCCCACTTCTTAAAGGTTACACCATCTCCCACTACAGTAGCACCAGACTGGAGAGTAGGCCTTTGACACAGGGGCCTGGGGGGGGGGGACATTTAAGATCTAAACTATAGCAAGACCAGATTTAGTGGCAGTTAGTCACATTTATGTTTCTAGCCAGTGGATACAGACTCACAAATAGGAAACTAGCAAAGGTAGGAAGATCCTACATGTTGGAATGGATTACAATAAGCTCACATTCATCTATAGACAAATACATGCATCAAAGTACGAAGAGGCATCATTCCTAATACCAAAACGTAGAAACAACCGAGAAGTAAACAGATAAACAAATGGCATGATTCACACAATGGAACACGTCCAGGCAGAAAGAAGAAATTAGCCATTCCAACACAGATGAGAAGCATTAGGTATGTTGAGTGGAAGAAACAGATGAAAAAATGGTATGCACTATATGATTCCACTTTTATGATACTCTAGAAGTAGCAAAAATACATAGAAAACATTGACATGTGCCTAAGAACAGAGAGGCAATATTAGGGGAATATTTTATGTTTGATATCTTGACCATAGTGAAGGTTTCATGGGTGTACACACACTTCAGAACTTACCAAACTGTACATTTTTAGTATCTACAGTGTGCTGTATATCAATTATACCTCATTACAGCTGTATAGGTAAAAGTGTGGATGTGAACAAATACAACCTTTCTGCATTACCTCACTTACTTTCACTCTTCCTTCCAGTGTTAAAGTTTAAAGTTGACCTTAGGCTTCCATCAATGGTGGAAGCATATATGTATGTTCACCAACAATGGTGGCCTTGTGGCTGTGGGACTTATTTACCAGAGAAAGGCAACACGCTCTCATCAGCACTGCGGGCCTCGCATGTCCACTGCCCAGGCCATAGGGCCCCAGGTTGTACTTCACCATGTCGACTCAGGCACGTGGTAGCCAATGGCATGGCAGCTCCAGGGATTCTGTGATGTCACCTATAGAACTGGGAGAGCTCAAGTCCTGATCTGTGAAACCTGGGAAAGCTGGTGATAGACAGTGGACCAGCCTGCCATGCTGGAGTTAGCAATGGAAGGCTTTGTTTGGACACTAATGCTGGTAGTCTCCGGGGTAAGCAGGACTAACCAAAAAGGCAACAAGTGTACATAGCAGCTAGTCATGCAATTCAGAAGTCATCAACTGTGTGTCATGTGATGGGACTGATGGTTATTTTTTACTCTCTGCATTTTTCATTGTTTCATCATTTTAAAAGGAGTCATGGACACCAACTGATATTGGGTAGCAGTCTGGAAATTGCATGTCCATTAGTTAGGGGTGCTGGGGACAGTGGCATTCTAGAGACTGCTCCTGTATTCCAAAAGGGGCCATCTCTGTCCAACTCCAGCTGATCATTGCCATGATCTTTTGCCAGTTTCAAAACAAACACAGAATCAATATTTCTATGTGCATTTTTTCATGGAAAGAAACATAGCAGCTATTCTAATAATTTTTTTTCAACCTTGTGTGGGTCACATACACACATCAGTATGTGACCTCTGCCAAAATCATTTTACTGGTAAGAATGACTCTACATGTAAGGCCGGTATCTCATTTCTTGGAAAAGTCTGAAGAAATTTTACTCTATAAGTCCTCATACCAAAGTTGGATGGCATTTCACTGTTTCTACTTTATATGCAAAAGTCATGCCTCTCATAGTCACCAGAGCTCCTTCTGATTATTTTGCCGAATGACAGCATAGTCTTACTGAAATGTCACTGATCATGGCATGCAGACAAAACTATGCAAATGGCTTCACTTAGCCCCAAAGGTTTGGAGAGTTGTAATAAGATCAAAGTGTACAACAACATTTATACAGTGTTTTCTGGATTGCAAGTTCTACAGTAACTGCTTTGTATATGTTAATTAATTTAACTCTCTTTACCACCCCAAATAGGTAGTAGTTTTATCATCTCTGTTCAGATAGAAGAACCAAGGCATAGAAACTTCTCACACAGCTCATAGGTAGCAGAGCCAGGGTTTGGACATAAACAGGTGGCTCCAGAGTCCAATCTCAGTTCCTCTGCCAGTCTGCCTTTCAAATTTAAAAAGCAAACAAATAGGCAGATGATTGTGCATCTTCACATGACCCATGATAACAGTAGCGGAATTTCAGACTGTATGCATTCCTGCTATGCAGTAAAGAGGATAGATGGGTAACTATTTCTAACTCAGTCATTGTCATCTGCTCTCTTCTGAATCCATCACCAGTCACTAGTAGTATTTTCAGACCAAATTGCAACATTAGGAAGAATTTGATGTGTTTTTTTTTTCATGGCAATATTTGATTTTCTCACTTGCTGACGTCATTTCAAATATCTTACAAAATCCTAAGACCCCAAAATTTGGAGGGACAGTTCATAAACAGCTATTCCAAACTTCTCTCAAATAAAATCTTGGGATGAGAAGTGAGAAGTGGCATGTTTATCTCTTTGCCACCAAAATGGAGTCAGCGTACTTGGGAATCTTTTTCCTTTTCCACTTGCCTATATTTCTCTCTCGTTATATTACATCTTCTGTGTTCTAATGGAAAACATTAGTGTGTGTTGGAAAACAGGAAAAATGATTTGAAAATAAGATTATGAAATTTGCATTGGGGGAATAATGTATTCAAATGAACATATAAATATACTTAGTGGAAGAATGAAATTTTATTACTTTTCTATCATTTATAAATTATTTCATCAACAATATCTAAACAGCTTTTAATGTTTTGTTTACCTATAATTTAGAATGAAGTAATTGTTAATTACGCAGTATTTCATATATCAACTTAGAAAATATTGATCGCTTTGACTGAAAGTATACGAAAAGAGATGCCTAATTTTATGGTCTTGATATATGAAAAAATTTAACAAAACATAAATTGAAGCCAAATTAAATGAACTGTTTTAACATCGACTTGAATTTTTCGTTCATAATAGAATGATAATGGTGCCTGGATATCACCAAGAATTTTTAAAAATTTTATAACCCTGACCTCCTTTACATTCCTTCAACTACAATTCTGGAATAAAAAATAACTTTTCAGCCAAGTGGTTAAAATCTCCTGTTCTGGGAAGATCATCAGGCTGACTATCTAGAATTAATATTGTTAGGAAGAAAAATGGTCACAATGAAATAGAACCATGAATTAAACACAATTTGTGAATTCTGTGCTTTTCAGGTTCCGTGACTTCTCTTATGGAAACTGGCACACACTCTACCCAGGGCCAACTCCCGTATTATCAAGTTCTATAGGAATCAAGCCTCAAGCAAAGGGGTGAGTTGAAGTTCAACTCCAGGCGTTCTCTTTCAAAGAGTGGGGGACAGAAGCAAAGGTCCCCTGTGCAAACTCCTTCCAGATGCTGCCATTGGGAATAGTCATTAAGCGACTGAGCCCTTAAATGCAAATTCTCTTAGGAAGTCTGTTCCTTGTGCTTCATTCTCATTTCATGTTCACTTTAGGAAAATTTTTTAAAAAATGGTTGGGATAGTATTTTTGCATTTATTCAAGTTACTAAAGGTCAGAATTTAGGGAAGAAAAAACCGTGGACAGCCCTAGAGTTTCTAGGTATACTTGAGAGTCAGGGTATGTAGGAGAAATAAATTCATCCATCCTTCCTTCCTTTTGTTCTCTTTTCTTTTTTTCCCTAATTTTAAGGTTGAGGGAGCACATCAAAGGTAAAATTAGATTTCCAAGGACCATTGTTGTAGTCTCAGAACTGTTTGTATAACTAGTGATTGTTCAGAAAAATATTAAAACCCTTTGAGAGTTCAGATGTCTCTAAACCTGCACTTCTTCTAATGACATCCCTCTTGTTCAAGCTTGTTGGGTTTGACTATTTAAATCCATCCTGGGCTACTTTTTGCCAGTTGGTTATTTTTCTGGCCTCACTGGGAAAACAAAACAAGAAAGAACACAGGAAGAAGTACATCAAAAAGATAAGCATACTCTGTAGTAGTACTAGCAACACACTCAAAATCTGGTCTTTTCCTGGATCCCAGAATCCACTCCTGTGTGACCGTGGTGACCATGTGAATTCAGATATTGCTGGATCAGTATTGCTTGGATATCTTTTACTGGAAGTTTAAATCAATTAAATTAAATTTGAAAAGAATCAATGTAAATAAATCATTTGGTACAAGTTATAAACACTTAATTTAGGCATCAAATAGAGAGCAAAAGCCATTCATTAGATATGAACCTTATTTGACCATCTCACCAGGGTTTGTCAAGTTTGGGGGAGATTTTTATCCACTTAATGATTTCTTCTGAAATCTTAACACTGACCTTGATGAACCTTTTCTACATTCTATTATATTTTCTGAGATTTGATGCTTGACTTAGATTTTTCTATTCTTTTTATGCTGTGTCTGCCTCTGTGTGTGTGTGTGTGTGTATGTGCACCTACAATGAGAAGTCAATATTTGTGTCTTCCAAGTGAGCAATAAGAGCTTCTCTCTGAATAGGAAGCAACACGCTCCTCTCCATCTATTCCAGTCAGAGTACCTTAGAGGCTCCTGTGGGTCAGAAAGGTAGACGGCTTCTGTTTTGGTTTACTCAGAGCTGCTCCCGGCTTTGAAAATAACCTCCTGCAGTTGTACTTGAGGAATCACTTTTTGCCCACACATAACCCAGTACAGAAGGCACCAAGGCAATGAGACAGAATTCCGGCATAATTTTGCATTAGTAGGGGTAAACCTGAGCAGCTGCCAATCATCTTGCCATTAATGGAGCCAACCTCAGAGAGCCAAGCTAAGACATGGAGAGGGCAACTGTTCAGCGCCATTTGTAAGACACCCTGCTCCTAAGCCTACCTAAACTTTCAAAGCAACATTTTGATGTCATCTAAAGAAGTTTTTACCTTCACAGGGCAATATTAAAAGGAAGATGTTTCTGAGCTGCTCTAACACTGGGGACTAGAGCAAAGCCTTCTACTCTTTAGTGCACACTCCGCTTGGGTTACATTTTTATTTCAGATGTGTCGCATTCCAGCTTCCATATTGGGAGCAGCTCTGGGGGGTCGCTCTTCAGCATGTCCACTGTATCTTGAACTGCTAAACTGCCTTAAGACTGATGAATTCCGCAAAGCAAGTAAACTCAAGTCACCTTCTTATTAATCCATGCCTGTGAGCACAACAGAACTGTATTAATCTCTGTTGATGCAGAGGTGTGCTTACGTAGGGCTGTTCAGGCTACCAATACATTGTGATAAGTCATAAGGCCACTTTATTAGGGCTCAATAACTTCTTTAATTTAATTTACGATGAACACACTTCCTTCAGTAGCGGTTGATAAACCTTGAACACTTCATTTCTAGATACACGTTTCAGAGATTATTAAAAACAATTAATTAAAAATAGGCCTCAGTGATTTTCAAATCTCTCAAATTTTTGTTACATTAATATTTCAGATGGCATCAACTCAGAGAATAATCTAGAGACTGTTGCTACATACTTCCACTGAAGCTATCGTAGATGCAAAAATGTGCCTCTGTAATCATCATAGAGAGGCAGAGACGAAGGCTGGGTCTCCATTGCTCTCCTGGCCTTCCTCTGAGTCGCACTGAGGTGTACACATACGGAACCAAATGGGAAGCCTTTCTGCAGAGGCACACAGGTGGTCCAGGCTTGCCACTGCCCTTGTTACTTCTCTTCAGAGATTCTGACTTGGTAAAACTAATTCTGAAAAGATTCAAGGAAAGGGATCTATTTTTTTTTTCTTTTGGGTAAACCTGAAATAAAACATTCTATGGGCTGAGGAAGGAAGAAGCATTTTTCAAAAGATGAAAGAAGTGAAAAGAACAGGAAGTACCATAGCAAAATATTTAGAGGAGGAGGGAGAGGAGGAGGAGAAATAAGGGAGAGCTGACGAGCTGACGGAAGTGGAAGAGAGTTCTTTGGAACTGACACAGGGTTCTGCTCCTGGGGCTTGACACCTCAGACAACTTCACCACTTTTTGAGCCTCAAGTTGGGAAGGCTCTCTGATTCACTGGTTTGATCGTAGATGTCTAGTGAATAAGGCATTTGAAGCACCAACCGTAGTTGCTGGCCATAACACGCACGTAGACATGCATTCCATTCCCTGCTGTCCTTAGGCAGGGTGTACATCACAGACTCCATCAACCGAAACAGCACATGTTTACTGAATATCTTCCATGTTCCTGCACTGTTCTAGGCACTGAGCATACAGCAGGGAACAAAATAAGTAAACCTCAAACTGACAGGGAACTATGTGATGATGGAAGAAAATAGTCATAAACAAAATCAGTTAATATGCTGTATACACACTGGTGTGTAAGATGGTGTTTTAAGGTACTCAATTTTTTAAGGTACTCAATTTTAAGGTACTCAGTTTTTTAAAAGGAAAGTTGGGCAAAATCTCACTAATGAAAAAGATCTGAGGAAGGAGAGAACACCTATCATTCCAGCCAGAAGAAAGAGCACGTTCAAAGGCCCGGAGGCAAGACTGCTTCTGACTGATGGACTTGGAAGGCCACTGCAGCTGGAGGGGGGATCGAAGGGGAGAGGGGAAAAGGTACAGTTAGACAGGTGACAGTGGACAAGAGCACCACAGACTTTCAGTGAAGTGACAGGAGAAGCCATTTGGGGCTTTTAAAGTGGAAGATGGCCACCGTCTGGCCTATGTTTTAAGAGGATCACATTGTCCTATAGAAAATGGAATGCAAAGAGGTAAGGGTTATGATAGAAATTGTGATAGAAATTTGAAATTTGATATGTATTTGATTCCTGGGTTCAACTTAAATATCTGAATCAGAAGGGGCCTCTTTACATCATTCCCGGTCATTCCAACTTCTGCCTTGTTTGCCTGAATTAATCATAGGCATCTCCAATCACAGTTTAGCGATCATTTTCTGAAATGTGATTGAATTAGCATACTAAGGTAGGTTCCTTATAGCTAATTCTCCGGGTACCCTTGTCTCTGGGGACTGCCACTGGTCACACCCGGGAACAGACATATTTGAACGATGTCAACTCTGCCACTGGTCACAAACAATTGGTTCAGGGGCACACACAACCAGAGCTGGTCCTATGGGATCCTTCTCGATGGTGTTTACAGTGGTGAGAGTTCACAGGGGCTGGTTGTTCTCTTGAGGAGTGCAGATCTAATCCCGGACAGGTTTGGCCTCCATCTTCCACCGTGGAGACTTAAGTGGAAGAACAAAGCCTATGCCCCATGGGAAGCAAGGCTGAGTGAGGGAGGGAGCGTATGGTCCTGCTTGGAGGCCATTTCTCAGGTCCACCTTCCCCGGTTTCCACTGGACACCCTTTTATCTTCACAATAAATTGCTGTTTTGCCGACTGTGAGCTAGAGTTAGTTAGAATTATATGCAATCAAAAATCTTTACTACAAGCACTTGGCATGACAACTGGAGATATAAAAGTAGAATAATCACCGTGCGTGGTACTACATAGAGCTATCCATAAATCCACAGGCTCCAGGATTAACACTTCAAAGCCGAAAGCAAAATATTTGCTAATTCCTCACCACATTCAAAATGCTTTTTAGAAATGGCTATCAGAGCTGCAAAAATCACAGTAGGGGAGGTGATAAAACACATTCTTCAAACTTCGGAAAGAGTGGAGATAATGATAATCATCAGCTCAGTCTGTTCCCCACAGCATTTGAAAAACTTATTGTGAGAGTCTTGTTCATGCTATCCTGAGAGATCCCTAATGACTCTGTCATTGTGTCAGCTGCACTTTTGTCCTGTTCCCACACAGGGTTCTGATACTTCATGTTTACTTCACTAATGGGACAAGCTGAATATTGCATAGTTATATTCATTTTGAATAATACGTGTCACTCTAGCAGTTATTTACTGATTTGTTACTGTGGCTTTCTGAAGCAGTACAAGGGTTCACATCACTTCTGCTCGGAAAACGGGACAGGTAGGCACAACTAGTGTCTTACGATCACATTTAAAGAGTGATTTCAATTCTAATAAAAAGTTTTGAAAATCATTACAGACATTTTCATGGAATCATGGAGAATTTCCATCATATCTATGACAATCAATGACCAAAATGTGTCAGATCCCTGTAAGTTTGTGCTTTGTCTTGTTTTATACTGGAAGAGAACTAAGAGGAGAAAGAGGGAGGGGGAGAGAAGTTTCTGAGAACATTTAAAATGCGCTAAATTGTTGTTGCCAAAAGAACATTTAATTTTCTCTTCCTAGTGGCCCATTCAAAATATCTCCTCATTCAGATTTCTTTTAGCGACTAATTAACTTCCCTTCTCCATTTGTTTTATAACCATACTATTTTTGCTACACTAAGAAACTTTTCAATCATGCATTATCGCATGTTCAGTACCTTCTCAAAGTTAAATTTTAGTACCTTTGATGAAAAAAAAAACATGGAAATGGAAGGCCAGGTTGACTACTTAATTGTTACATTCTCATAAACGTGTAGATATCAGAGTTGTAACAGAGCCCCCGTCTTCCCATCTTCCAAGTAGGTTACTTTTCAGCTACTGGGTTTCCTGTGCTGAGAATGGAAACCCAGGAACTCATCCCAAAGTCTGAGCAGCACCAGGGAGGTTGGAAAGCTAGAATTGCCACATATTCTCTGTCTAGTACAGCAGCAAAACTCTCCATATGTGCCTCCCCTGCCCTTTGTCCACCGTACCCCCTTTGCTCTCATAAAATGTTTGTTCCTCTGAGCCCCCCAAAGCTGGAGAAATTTGAGACTGAAAAATCCCCCTCTATCTTCCTCAGGGCAGGTTTTGATAAATCTGTCTCCCTCCACCAACCTCTGTCTCCCTAATTTTACTGTTGAGCAGCAACTAAACCCGTGAATTCTGGTAACAGTACAACAGCCACACCCTGGGCATGACACTTTTTAGAATAATGAATTCCAACAGCAGGCAATTTCCATCTTTACCTTGAGCATAATGGAGTGTTCCCTGTGGCTGTGTATGACAGTCAAATAACTTTTGACTATCAAATAATTTTTCTCACTTAACTTTAAAAAAAAAAAAAAGACTCTTTTTACTTAGGAATAAAATATCGTTAGAATTCGTAAGAGCCTCTTAACTTTCAAACCGATTAAATTTTTTCTTTAAAATCTTAGCGACCACACTGTTCTAAAGAATGCACACCTGTTTATTTCCGTGAGTGCAACAAGTGTCTACCGTTTAACTTATTGTGTGAAAAGAAATGCCCCTGGGAAACACGCTGATATTTCAGAGAAGTCCTAGAGGGACTGCGCTCCATTCCTGAATAAACAAATGAATACCCCAGGGACCTGATCAGATATCTCAGCCTGTTGGCTGTATCGCTCCTGCTGACGCAGTAGGGAAGTTCATCAGCCACCATGGGCCATGTGATGAGACAAACAGCGTGGCACCTGTGGAAAGCACACTGGGAACTCCTTCAGGCACAGATTAGCCAGAGCCCAGATGGATGGAACTGCAAGAGGGAAAACTCTGAATCCAGTATCACAAGTTCAAGGCTTAAGAACAAACAACTAGGGGGTCCAAATGGTAGGACAAGACTAAATGCAGTGTGAAGACTTCTGGGAAGTATTAGGGCAAGACATGCGGACCTTGAATCATGAGTGACAAAGGACACTAAAGGATCAAATTCAGGGTCCTGCCAAGGACGGAAGTTGACTGAACCGAGTACAAAGTTCGGGGCTGGGCTTCCTTCTTCCTCCTACCGCCCTCTATCCTTTTGCAGTTGTCAGAGAAAATTGACACTCAGAACCGAACAGAAAGGCCAGGTGGGTTGACCTGGTATGCTAATGTCAGATACAAAGGCTGCCTTGTGGGACTTTCATCCAGGCATGGAGGGGTTGTTGAGGGTTTCCACTTCCCGTATGTTGAGCAGAGAGGAACCACAGGTGTCCAGCCAGCTGGGCTTTTGCTGAACCTTAGGGATCAGAGTTAATGATAGGCAGCTAGGGTGAAGCTAACCGAGCCTCACTCATCAGATGGAAGAATCCCACCCCATGGAAGCCCAGCATGACCCTAGTGGATAGGGTACTTTCCCACAGTCCCACAGGTCATGGCATGCTATAACCACGGATATAAGACTCCATAGAACACTGGTAAGAAGCCCTTAACCTCAATGCCACTCCCAATGCATAGCTCAGCATCATCCAGTCTCCCAGGTGGTGTTGCTAAGAGGTTCTCAACTCCAGTGCTCATCTGAACCACCTGGAAGATTTGGTAAAGCATAAACTATCTCAGTTTGGATCCCTTAATTTCCAATTCAGTAGCCTTGTGTCTTCCTACCCCAGAATCACATGTTGAACTTCTAACTTCAGACATCTCAGAATATGTCAGTATTTGGAGATAGAGCCTTAAAGGGATAATTAAAGTAACACAATGCCTAATCCCACATGAATGGCCTTAAACAGTAGATTAGGACACAGATCTGTGAGGGCACAAGGAAAAGACCTTCATCTACCAGCCAGAGCGAGAGACCACGGAAGCCCTCACCTGCTGACACCCCGATCTTGGCATTCCAGCCTCCAGTAAACATTTGTGGTCTAAGCTCCCCAGCCTGCGGTGCTTCATTATGGCAGCCCTAGCAAAATAACCCAGCAGGCCTAGGCTGAGACTCAGTAGTGGGCATTTCTAGCAAATTCTTGGAGAGGCTGCTGCCGCTGGTTGAAGAACCACGTTCCAAGGGCCACTGATCTCGCCTCCAGCTGACGAATGGCTTCTCAGCTTTGAACCCTATGCTTTGTTATGTAGGTCCCCCACACCCCCCGCCAACACACACACACACACACACACACACACACACACACACACTGTGCTGAGCTAGCTTTTTACTGCATCCTGGTGACATGGGGGCCTTAATCCTGGAGTTCTATCCGGTGTTGTGTCCCACTGACCAGTCTGGGTAGATGTGACTAATTCCCCTCAAGTTTCTGGGCCTGGAATCTTTGGAGGGGTAAAGAAATAACGTTCTGTGATGGATGTCACTTTGTATTTTTCCAAACTCTTTTCTTTTGATCTCACCGCTGTGCGGCCTGCAGTAGAATGTACTATGTGGGAATGAGGCCTGGGACTCACAATGTCACCAAGATCCCTGGGTGGGGTTTTGTTGTTGGTTTTTTTTGTAGGTGAGCACAATACCTTTATTTTATTTATTTATTTTTATGTGGTGCTGAGGATCAAACCCAATGCCTCACACATGCTAAGTAAGCGCTCTACCGCACAACTCCACAACTCCAGCCCCCCTGGGTGGTTTTTCTCTTGCTCAATGATGAGGATCATGAATACAAAATTTCACAGGAGGAAGAAGGAATTTACTGTCTAAAACAATCTAGAATGACTTCAAGGGAGTCAGCTAAGTCTTGAGTAAAAGCGGCTCAAAGGTACAGAAAACAAAGGGAAAGACTTTCCAGGAGAGTGGAAGTCAAGGTGAAAAAGTGGAGAGTCAAAAAAAGTACAGGAGGCACCGAGGGACCCTCTGCAGACCATTGTTGTCAGGAGGTGAAGGAACAGAGGCAAATAAGGGCAGGAAGCTGGGCGAAGGCAGGAAGCAGGGCTAGTGGCTTCCACTTACTGGGCATTCACTGGACACTATACTAGAAACTCCAGGAGAGTAGAGTCTTTTACCCCCAAACCACACATCTTGTCTGGCACCAAGCAAGAGCCCAGCAAGAACAGGCAGTGAGGGATTGCAAGGCCTGTGCTACTCAGCGGGTTTCATCAACCCTAAGGAATGCTCCATCCAGTGCTAACCCTGGAAGCATGTGAGAGAGAGGAATGCACAGAGGCATTTACAAGGTAAGGTGGGGAAAGCAACTTGGCTTATTGGCTGGATGAGATTTGCCAGACCCATCAATGGTTGGCTAAAAGGACTTCTCCACACACACATTGAGATCTGCAGGAAGTTGACCTTGTAAAGGATTTCCTTATCCAGCAGTATTGTTATTTTTAGATTTTTAACAGAGTGAATAAGTAAAAATAAGAGCTAGACTGAGAGCAAAAGAGAAGGAAAATTAGGGAGGAAGGGAAAGAGAGAGAGAGAGAGAGAGAGAGAGAAACTTTCCCATTATGTACAAATACTCAGAAACCAAATAGTCAATAATTACATTTGTGAACAAACTCATTTTTTATTATCCCATGAAGAACTAAAAAAAAAAAAAAATACCGTTTGCAATTTAAATCTGTTTCAGTAAGTAAAATGGGAAATTAAAACAAATAGCAAATGAGAGCTAATAGCTGGTGTTAAATGCAGTCACCCTAAAGACCTGCTGCCAAAAGCACAGAGAATCTACTTCTTGAGCACACAAATGGCATTCCCTAACTGCTGAAAGCAAAGGTAAATTATCTCCATGCTACCTCAAGCATACCTCCCAAACCCTCCCATTTTTATTTGAGAACTTCCCACTGAATTTAAGGGCAGCCATCGCACAGGCAGAACACGCAGGCAGACCGGCCCACAGACACTGCAAGAACCAGTGTTCCTATCAATGCATTCTAGTACCACTGTCTCACTCACCACGTACCCCATCCTGGACACAACTCATCTCCCTGCTGGTTCTGTTTTAATGAGTGCTGGCTCTCCTCCTGTCTCACTCTTTACCATCCACCATTCTCGGCCCCCTTTGCTTGAACAGGCCAAAGTGCAAATTCTTCAATTCTCCTTATAAAAGTCATTGTAACTTTGAGGATTTCTCTCACTTTCTCTGAAATGTTCACAAACAGCGAGTGCTTCTAAGCACTCTACTTTTATACGTGACCCATGTTATCGTGATCGGTTACACTCATCCAACAAACCCCTGCGGGGTGACTGTCTAGGCACTGTAGACACAAAGACAAATGTGATTCCAAAAAGCTTTCATGGTCCAAGAGTCAGACACACACTCATGATTGCAGAACCACGTTGGGATGGCTCACAGAGGAGTTTGCACATGGTGTCATAACGACACCCACTGGGCTCCCCCTCCACCATGAGAAAGAGAGCCTCTGTTTCTTCACTACTGGTTTTACAGTCTTCCCAAAGGAGCGAGGACACCTGCCTTCTGAATCCTTCCCATTATCACTCATTCAATCTCAAGGGATGGAGCTTTCAGGAAAGAAGGAACAGAGACCCAGCAATACTCATGAATGACTAGGCTGCACTGCTCTACCGGAAGGTAGGAGACTTGGTTTTATGAATTACGGAGGTCTCAGATCATGTTGATCTTTGCAACGGAGCATAAACCCATGTAAGAGGACAGGGACACTCTATCTGCAGTGACGAGTCCAAGGGCCAGTTTCTCTCTGTTTTCTAATGAGACTGCAGTGAAGCAAATTCAGTCTGCAAACACATAAGATGTATATCATGGAAGTTACAGATGCTACATGTTCTGCTTTTTGTGCTACATATGGCTTATTTTCTGAACAAGCAGCACATACATTTTGGAGTAATTTGCCTAAGAGTTAGAATCACAGAATATGAGCTCTAGAGTCTTTTATAGGTGAGATCATTTGTGGAGCTGTAGAAGGCCCTTTATAACACTGTTCTTCTCAGTGTCTGGCCCACTTTGAGACTCTTTGATGCCTCATAGGTTTATGATTTGGAATAACTGTCCGAGGCAGACCATACACAGATATGGGAAGTGTGCACATCGAGCCAGAGGATGGGGAAGACTTGAACTTATTTGGGGACTATGGGGGATGATTTGTGAGCATGAGCAAAAGCTGTGAGTTGGGAAATGGGAATGAGGAGGAAATAACAAGAAATCCCATTGGGGGTGAGGGAGATGAAGGTGAAGAAATGGACCAGGGTTAGATTGTAGCAGACAAATACTTATTCTGGGTTCAGACTCTACATGTTGCACATAGATTAGTGGCATCCCAAAGGTCAGGATGCAAAACTTGGCAAATGATAGAAATAGGAAGAATTTCCGGAGCATGAAAGGACCAGGTTGTTGCCTGGGACAGTTAGCTTTTGGAGACAAATCCCTGGACACCTTTTCTTTGGCAACATGATGCCAAGAGAATGAAAAGTGGGCCAAGAAATTCAGCCTGTTCTCTGGAAGAGAAATGGATGAAATTTTGTTAACTTGGCATCAATTCCAGATCCAAGAAAAAGGTCTCAAGGGCAAGTGCTGCATGCTAGCATTGAGCTAATGAGAGCTGGAGGATTTGCCCGTGGTGGTCTCAGAGCTATCTGATTTTGACACTGTGAACATTATCTCTTTTAGGCAGGGGCCCTGCAAAAAGAGCATGAAAGAAACACATCTGAGTCGCACCTGGGTGCAACATTGAATGGCTTGCTCCAAGCTCAGGTCTTCCAAAATGACAGTGGAAAAGACAGAGGCCAAGTTCCTCCCAGGATGCAAGAGCAGTGACTGACAGCTCATAAAAGCCAAAGGCTCTTTTTGTAATTATTCATTCAGCCACTGAGCGGATATTTATTACACATCAAACATTTCTGAGGCAAGGTTCTGGACGTGGGGGATGCAACCCTGAGGAAAATGTGAGAAGTCTCTGATCAAGGGAGGTGAGGCTGACAATATACAAACCCATATCAGGCATTTCAGACAGAGCAAAGTGCTCCAAAAGAAATAAAGCAACATGGCAAGACAGAGAATGACAGGGAGGAAAGGATGCACTTTTAGTGTCCTGAGCAATTGAACAACGTTTCTTCATTGAATATCAAGGAAAATAGAAACGCATACTGTTACCCTCTCCAGGTTGTAATTATGACAGACTTAGTCACCTCTCTGAAATACAGTAGGTGCCAATAATCAGTAGCTTACATTTTTACTGACAGCTTTTAATAAAGGCAAGGACCTTCCAGTAGTTATATTCTTTTAACAGTAGTTAGGGAAACTAGTTCTAAAAACCTGAAAAACTCCAGGAATTAGAATTCTGGTTTGATTCTGAAAACCCCTATAATGTTAGTTACTTTATGTCTCTGGGCTCTGATTTCTTATCTTTAAAATGGAATAAGGTTTTAAAGTTGTTGGAAATATTAATGATATAATTTATACAAAATTATATCAGTACAAGTTACCTCTTATCATGTTCATCTTTTTGGGGGGAGGGGGTGAGTTTTCCCAACATAAAAATCATCCCTCCATTATTATAATTATTTCTAAATAGTAATAGATGACTTCTTTTCTTGCTGGATCACTTTTGGGAGAGAGTAAAAGTAGGATTTAAGAATACAAATTGGCAGGACCACCAGGTATGTTTGTGCGATTCGTTCACATCCATTTTCTTAAAGACTTCTCTGTTTACTATGTGAAGACAACGACGATAGGAAAAATATAGAAGTTGTGTTTTCCCAATCTTTTAAAAGTTAACTTCATTGACATCTTTTATTCTTGAGAAGTAGAATATATCTTGCTTTATCCGTCTACCTTCTGCTAAGGTGTGAATTCTCATGGCAAAGAATCTTCATTATTAAAGAGTATTTGCAACATCCAAGACAATACTTGGAAGAGTTAAGTGCTTGATGAAGTTACATTGACCTCAATGGCCTCATGAGAAGGGACACAATAAATAGCCACAGTGACACAACAGAGACCCTCATCATAGAGTGGAAATGGGACATACCACCATGGTAATACCCCTATCCCCTAAGCTTCTGGGTGCTGTTTCGTTTTGAGAAAATCAAGCCAAAGTCATCTCTGCCCTGGGTACAGCCACTGTTCTTCCTCTTCAGCCCTTCACTCATGCAGCATGCCACGGTGGCTGAGCTTTGATTTAGCAGGTACACCCGAGAGATCCTTGAAAAAAAATGAACATCAGCCACAGGAAGACTTTGATCCCTCTATTTATCTGACTTGTAACAACATTTATTTTCTTTAATGTTTTAGAAAGTGAAATTTCAAAGCCAACGTCTGCTCAATTCAATTAAATTTAGAATAGGAATAGGACATTGCCTTTGCCAAATGAGCCAAAAAATAAATGATGACGATAGAGAAGGAAACACAGGAATGGCAATAAGTCTGTGGCTTTAAAAAAAAGAAAACTCTAAAAGCACATCAGATATGAAATTGCATGTAACTAAAGGAATTGAGTATGAAATGCATAAAAGGGCGCAGAATTTTAAACTCTAAAGAAAACGGGATCAGCAAGGAAAAGGTGTGTTAAAAAAAGGAAACTGATGAAAAAACTGAAAAGGAATAAGGACAGAGGTGGGCAACGTGGACACTGTTCATGAACATAGGTCATCCTTAACCATCCGTAATCTTTAAGTGATGGAATAAGAAGCATGGCACCTAGAATTGAGCATGCAACAGATTGAACATGGGATAGAACATTGCCATCATTGTTGTACAATAATACAGGGTTTGGAGTGAAGTTTTTTTAACTTTCTTAATTTGATGTAATTAGTTCAAGGCAAAACATTTCCTATTCTCATGCTGATGTTTATTTGAAGTTTGGATGCATATGACTATTAAAATGAAAGACCTCACATTTTGATTCAAATAGCTGTATGGAAATGTGGGAACAATCAATATGGATAAGCCTAGAGGCCCATACAGAATTAAGGATGAGCCACCAAAACGTTCTCATTTCTCCAGCAAAGGAGAGCTCTAATTCCCAGGCTTCATTTGCACATGCTGTTATTCACAGATGAATAAAGTGTGCCACTTTGTTAGTCGCCCCCTGGGTCCATAGCACGTAAGCGAAGCGCAGGGAGGAAATGGTCCAAGAACCATTGGCATCTAACCCGTGATACATTATGTTACTAAATATCTGGCATGGCAGTTGGCTAAACCCCATCAGCCAGTTGCCAAATGTCATTTAACAAAGCAGTCCCCATCCAGGACCTCTATGTGACTATACTGATAATATTATCACTGGAGGTGAAGAGACACATTCCCTAAAGCAACTCGTCATTAGAAATAAACATGGCAGCTCACCAAGTAGCATAAGCAACATGAAGAAATTGAAGGAGAGCTTTTAAATAAGCCAGCGTGTTTGTGTGGGCTTGCATGTGTGTGAATGAATGTGTCTTTACTCCATCAAGTGAGAGAGATGATGTATTTTTTTTTTCTCTTAACTGCCTAAATTAGGAACTTGGCTTCTCCAGCATCATAAACCAAACAAATATTTATTCTTGCCAGCAGCTCTCATATCACAGTGTCCGAGGCTCCTTGGGTATAATACTTCCTTCTAACTGTTTGGGGAAAACTGAGTGAAGATTTATCTTCAGCCTGGTTTCTTTACAAGTAGAAATATCCTTTGTCACTCTGCCAAGCATGAAGTCAAACATGATATTTTAAAGAGAAAGTGAAAGAGTTGCTCTGATGAACTTTAAACTTCTTACTCTACTAGGCCTTTTTGGAGCAATCACACACACACACACACACACACACACACACAACTATCAACCCTGTTACCACCATATCCCTTTTATACTTCTGACGCAGATCTTTCTCTTCAACTCCTAATTCATTTCTATTATTAGGCACTTCAAAATGAAATGTGGCCAAAATTGGGCTCATTGTCTCTCTTCTCTTGGAAAAGTCTATCATTCTGGCTTGTGAATGGTATGCATATGAATCTATTCTCAATCCAGCCAAGATCCTGAATCACTAGAGGTTCCTCTGTCTCCCTCACCCTTCAAATATGTTCCATTAAAAACCCATGTTTCCCCAAAGACAGCAAATTATAAGTTAAACATGGGCAGGTATGTTTTTTGTAGAGCAATTATACCTCAATAAAGCAATTTTAAAAATAATGTTGATTTTTATCTGCAAAATAATTCTCTTTTTGGTGCTCTGTTAGCTCATCTGTCACTGCCCTGGCATGGCCTCAGAACTTTCCAGGTGGTGGCAATAAACACACCTGGATTTCCTCAAGAGTCTTCCTGCAGTCTAATCTGTCCTCTGCTTTGTTTCTGAACGGGACTTTCAATATACACCTCTGGCCACATCTAACCACTTCAGGCCCTTCAGTGAACAAGAAAAGGACAGATCCTTTGTAGAACTCTGATGTCCAGTACGATTGTATGAATTGAATCAATTGATGCCGACATCTATGTGGAATAATAAAAGCTGCAGAAAATTTTGAAAGGGTGTTAGGAGAGTCACAACCTATCTGGAAGTAGAAAGTTTTACAAAACTGCTACAAAACAACTCGATATAGGAAAAGACAGCAGATAGAAGAACATAACTGAACACCCACAAGTAGACCATGAAATATAGAAGAACTTATCATATGATAAAGATTGTATTTCAATTCAGTAGGGGAAAAGGTAGTTAATTTAATAAATAGTGATCCAATGGGCTATTTTGTTAGAAGGAAATTAAATTGGATCCCTGACTTACATTATATGTAAAAGTAAATACCACTGGGATTAGATACTCAGTTTTAATATAGAAAAACCACAAAATCTTGCAAGGATATCTAAGCAATCACAGGTACAAAGCAGAAGAAAGGAAATCCTAATGCTATAAACAAAAAGATAACATACAAAAATTAAAACTTTTATGTTGCAAAATATACTATTCATGCATCCAGTAGACAAAAATAGCTTTGGAATAAGTATTACTGCTGCAAAGGATAGGAAAGAGCTCTCAAAGATCAATAAAAAAAATAAAAATAACAAAATTGGATCAGTAGTAAAGATCAAATACAAATGAGGAAGAAATAAAAGAAAAGATGGTCTAATGTAATAATCAGAGGGCATTTGCAAATAAAGGACCATCGAGAGCAATAAAGACTTAACACTTAGTGCTAGAGAAGGTGTGGGATAAAGAGTACTCGCCTATGTAACAGGCAGATATGTCATTTTTACAGTTTGGGGGACTGTCTCCTGGTAATTTATTAAAATTAAATCTTTACCCTAAAAATATGACACCAGTTTTTAAGGTTGGATAGAAGTAGGTAATGTAAAGTAAAAACAAAGAAAGCCCATATCAATAGATAGCTAGGAAATTAGTAAATAATATATGTTACATGCATATTTTATGAATACATAAAAATATAAGTTGGTTAAGAGGAATTTCAAAGTGACATTAAGTGAAAAAACAGTAAAGGTGCAGAAAATTGTACATAATAGCAAATTTTATACAACGATGACAACCCATCTATGTTTGTGTTTCATGTGTTTGTATATTATTTTATGAATCCTGGGAAAACATTCAAATTAGATTGGATGGCTAACCTCAGTTGCCTCAAGGAGGTAGTTTGATGATGAGAATATAGGACAAAAGGGAGAAGGGAGGAATAAAATATGAAAAATCTCCTATGATCACTTTTAAGTACACAGGAAAATTGGACATGTTTTGAGAGTAGGGAAGAAAATTTTATAAGCCCTCAATGGTTTCTTCTTACCTTCAGGCAATGATTTTTTTTTTGCAGGTTGTTCAAAACATTACATAGTTCTTGACATATCATATTTCACACTTTGATTCAAGTGGGTTATGAACTCCCATTTTTACCCCGTATACAGATTGCAGAATCACATCAGTTACACATCCACTGATTTACATATTGCCATACTAGTGTCTGTTGTATTCTGCTGCCTTTCCTATCCTCTACTATCCCCCCTCCCTTCCCCTCCTATCTTCTCTCTCTACCCCATCTACTGTAATTCATTTCTCCCCCTTTTTTTCCCTTTCCCCTCACTTCCTCTTGTATGTAATTTTGTATAACCCTGAGGGTCTCCTTCCATTTCCATGCAATTTCCCTTCTCTCTCCCTTTCCCTCCCACCTCTCGTCCCTGTTTAATGTTCATCTTCTTCTCATGCTCTTCCTCCCTACTCTGTTCTTAGTTGCTCTCCTTATATCAAAGAAGACATTTGGCATTTGTTTTTTAGGGATTGGCTAGCTTCACTTAGCATAATGTGCTCTAATGCCATCCATTTCCCTCCAAATTCTATGATTTTGTCATTTTTTAATGCAGAGTAATACTCCATTGTGTATAAATGCCACATTTCTACTCATCCCTCGAGTCTGAACGTCTGCTTCCAGGGCATCTGTTCAGACCCCCTGCATATTCCCTGTCTATTCTGCAAAGGTCCCTGCTGGAGAGCAGTGCAACTGTCCTCTCCCAGTCTCTATTAGCCTGAGGTTCTTGAAAGAAGAAACTGTCTCTTCTCTCTCATTTTCCCTCTGAGCATGATTTGAGCTTCTCTAACTAGACATTCCCTGAAATGATTCTAGGAATTTCTGTAGAGGAAGCATTTATTTGCAATCTGGTTACTTCTGGGGGACAGGGTGGATTCCACTACATCCCCACAATAGGCAGAGCCCAGTCACACAATAATACCGACATTCCAGGAGCAGATGGTGGCACTTGCGGTTAGTCTGTGTGCTCTCGGATGAACTGGCTGAACCAAAGTCTCATGTCACCTGGTTGCAGACTGGCCAGACGACCTAAAATGAGTGTTTATAAAATATGGCAAATATTGAAGATAAACAATCTTCATTGGCTTTGTGTTTGTCTTCAATTCTATAAAAGTGATTGTTTCATTGCATTTTCGAGTACTTTGATACAAAGTGTTCCTTCCTGTATTGTTTTTGGTTATGCCTTGTTTTAAAAAGGGCAAGTAATCAGATATATCATCTACTAGTTATTCTCTCAAAAACGCAGGGCGCTAAGTAATTACAGCAGATGTAATGCTCTTGTGTCCATTCTTGTTCCAGAGACCTAAACTCTGACCTCTAAGCATTTTAGTTAGAACAGCTGGGTGACTCCTGAAAAATCAATTTGCTCACTACACACAGGCATGAGCCACTAGGTAAACTTGGTTATGTGGAGTTATTTGACCTTCCAGGTTGTTTACCCAAGTAAAATCCTGCTTGGGGTGTATGAGAACAAACATTTCAGGGAGAAAATGGAGAAAGTATTTCAGTGCTTCATTTCCTTTAAATGCTGGAGAGAAGAAAAGAAAATCTTCACCACCTGGGTAGAACAACTTTGGTAATGGACTAAAGTTTTCCTACTTTTTTCAATTGGAGAGCTCCGATTTATGTTAATTCACAAATTAAATGAATTGGATGGTCTTCAAAATTTCCTTATCAGCTGTAGCCAAAGGCCTAAATTCTTGTCATTTGGCACAATTAAAGGAAGGGCCAAAAATGAACTGGCAACAACCAAAGTGGCTATTAGCAAAGTCACATTAGGATGCATTAGTGAAGATTGAAGCCCATGCTTCCTATTAAAAATTCCCTAAGCAGTCATTGCATGTTTATTTAAGAATGAGTAAAATGATATTTCAAAACATACAAACCCAGATTATTATCTCTGGGGAACCAGCACACAAACTCCAGAGGGGACCTGAAATGTGAACAGGTCATCTATATGCAACCTCCCTTTAGATTTCTAGTGTTTCTCACACTGTGCCAATGTCTGCAGGTATATTCCATGGAACTGTATGCAGAGATAAAGCACAACTAAAATGTAAGGTCATATTGACATTAGGCCTGAGAGGTATTTTAGCACTTATTTAATCTGACCTCTTCATGTTACAGAGTGAGAAATCCTGAGATCTGGAAATATTAGATTATCTGTTCAAATCTTAGGGTAGTTGGGGACAACACTAGAAAATGGTATTTGTTAATATTGTAAATACTAAGGAGTTAAGAAGTCATACAGTAAATAAGTTTGTTTAATATGAGTCATTATTTTCCAGACATATTTGAACACAGAAGCTCTTTTTGTGTGTGCCTAATATGAGCTTCTGACAGAAGAGATCTTCCACAGAACCTGGTGAGCCACAGGATGTGGTCAGTAACATGTCCTTTAGTACTTCATTGTATTCAAAAGTTTCTACAAAATGTTTCCTGGAATCAGCTCATGGTGGAGAAAGAAGGAAGAAGGAAATAAAAGAAGTTGACAATGATTCTGCAATTCTTGAGTCTGCAATCTTATTGTGTGTAGACAAGATCCACAAGTAATCAAAACCACAGGCAATGAATAATCCAGCACCCAGTATCCTCAGAAGGTACAGCTGACCACATTAGGAGTTTAGATTTGAGCCTACAGGGACAAAGGATTTTTGAAATTAGGCTGAAGTGTATGGGAGAAAGGAATGTGGCTTGCACAAGGGTGGCCAATACACGTTTGCTTAATAAATGATGGAGAACCTTCGGGGCTGAGGACCAGCATGACCTTGAAGTCAGATTGACCCTATGTTATTAATGGAGGAGAGAAGAATCCAGGATATCTGGAGCAGGGTTGAGGGTCAGCACTGTGCTAAAGTGGGCAGGAAACAGGGCCGCAGAGGCAGGATCCATGCAGAAGTTAAAATTTTTTATTCTGGTGAGAATTCCCAGAGTCTTCCTGCAATCCTGGGCCTTTTCTTATTCATCCCCAGAATCTTACATTCAACCCGAGCACAAAATAGGCATTTAAAAAAAAAAGATAGGTAAATACCAGAGCAAATGAATGAGCATGTATAAAACAAGCACCATGAAGAACACCTGGAGGATTTCTGTCTGAAAAGTAAGATGCTATGAGAAGTCTTCTCTGAAAATTGATCAGGTTGGTGACAGCTGAGGAGGGCTGGGATTGAGAGATGCCACAGGCCACAGACATCCCTTAAAAGACAAAGGATTATCCCCCACCCTGGAGTGGACAAATGTGAAACACCTTTTGAAAGAAGAATCAATAAGCCAAAGGAATAACTAAATAAAACCATGAAAAGGGGACAGTAAAACCAGTAACTAAGTTTAAACCTAAGAAAGTGTCATTAATAGAAAAATGAAACTTTGACAGAGAGGGCTGCTCTGTCCCCAGCATGGTGGCTCAGGGAAGGTGCATGCTTGCAAAGCGCATGGAGCCCTCTGAGCTCATGTTCCCAACGAGACACAGAGATGATCATTATGGCCCCCATTCACGGATGAGAAAAGAGAGGAGTAGAAATGTCAGGGGCTTATCATTCAGGAGATACAGGATTGGAATGAATAAGTCTGGTCCGACATGGACATACTGAGTTTACCTGCAACAATGTGTGAGTTGGAGAAGTGCAATAATAGTACTTATTCCATGGGGATCGAGTTCAGTGCAATGGGTGCAGGTGGCATGCCTGGCCTGTGTGGGACTCTAAGACCTGGGGAGGCAATGAGAGGATGATGAGCACAAGGTCAAGAGCGGATACCTAGCAGAAGCTACAAGAAAGGAAGAGGAATAGTGAAGGAGCTGCACTGAATGGAAATCAAGGACTACTTGAGTACCTCCCATGTGTGGGAAGGGGACGGGGTGACGGAGATGGTCATGCACAGGATACAGTGTGATGCTGCATGTCAAAGCTGGAGGAGAGCTTTGATTAGTGGTGTCACCGGTCACAGACCCACAGGCGAGGGAGTCTGGTTACAGGATCTCCTGCAGACACCACACACCAGGGACTTTCAAGATCCTCATAAAAAATGGCAGTTGCCTATAACCTACACACATCCTCCTGTATCCTTTAAATCATCTCCAGATTACTTGTATCTAATAAAATGTAAGGGCTATTTAGTTGTTACACTATAGTGTTTAGAGAACAGCCACAATTTTTTAAAAAGTCTGTACTTGTTCAGTAAATATGTCATTTTTTTTCAAATATTTTCAAACCGCAGTTGATTGAATCCATGGATGGAGAGGAGGCCACCTGTACTTCTTCCCTTCTTGCAAACCAAGAGTGGAACTCAGGCTCAGTTATGCCTTTCCTTCCTCCAAGTTATCAGTTTCTACTAGGACCAGACCCTTGCTGGAGTTTTGAGTTGAGTGTGAGAATTTAGTACTGAAAATAGATGTATTTATGGGGAGAGGAAACAATTGACGCGTAGGGGTTTAAGGAGAAGATGTCGTGAGTTGTTAAGTCTTTCACATATACTTGAATGACAGACTCCTCCTACCCCTGTTTCTCTCTCCCTGGAACAGAACTGGGGAAACTGGGAAGTGGGCTGGAAATACTGCCACAGGCAGGATATTTATTCTCCTCTCCAAGCTTCTGTCCACTAAAGCTAGACCCACTGCACATCTGTCCACTCAGTGGTATCATCTTCTTCAGAATATGACCTGATAATCTTCACCTACAAAAGTCATGCATCTCCTCATAGCTTGGCACGTTCAGCCTTAAATGACCTCTCCCTTGCTGAGCTCTAAAGCACTGTGTGGTTTGAGAAGGAGCCTGTCACTATTTAAATTTCTCAAAAAAAAATCATCATAAAAGCATAAATTTATTAATATGCATCCACATATTTTAAACATCACAATAGGGGTCAACACAGCATGTGAATCATGGCTTCTAATTCCTTTTTATTATCCACACTTAAAGTTTTTTGTCCATATTATTTAGTCTTTTAAGTTATAAGTTCCCTGAAGACAAGGACTAAGATTTCTACATCATAATATTCATCAAAGTCTTGAATTCAGAAACTCAATAAATATTCAATGAGTGTATGAATTCATTAATTAGAAAACATATACTTGAAGTGGAAGAAACTTTTTTTCATTTACACATTTATTCTTTTATGCCTGTGTGCACGCAGGCTGTTCAGGTGTTGGGAAGTGGGTGAGAGAAAAACAGTAAAATTCCCCACCCACAGGGCTGCAAACTAGAGGAAGGAGCCAGGTGATATGCAAATCAAGTAGTAAAATATTTGTATTTGTCAAAGAGTGATAAGGACTGAGAAGAACAATAAACCAGGGATAAGGAACAGGTGGAGATGGGGGAAGAAGGAGAGCAATTTTAAAGAAAATCATTGGAGAAGAACTCAAGCACGCAGACATCTTTGAGCAAAGTGTTGAGAGTGAATGAGCACTTGGGTGAGAGAACAGCATTCCCCAGCCAGTGTCAACTCTCAGAACAGCAGTGTGCTTTGCTGGTTTCCGGAATAGCAGAGAAGCCAACGTGGCTGAGCAGAGTGAGCCAAGAGGAGAGTAGAAGGAAATTAAGTTAGACGGGAAGAGGTGTGCTAGTTTCCTAGGGCTGCCCTAGCCAATTACCACAACCTGGGTGACTTCACGCAACAGAAACGTATCCGAAGTCTGAAATGGGCATATGGCTAGGATTGGTCTTTCTTAAAACCCGTAAGAAGAAAGCATCTCAAGCTGGCATTGCTTGGCATCCTGTGGCTCGTAGATGCCTCCCTCCAGTTCGCTTGCCAGTCCTCCCCTCTGTTTCTGCATCTCCCCACTTTTTGTCTTGTATAAGGATTTCTCATTGCATTTAGGATCTACCCGTACCCAGCAGGAGCTCATCTCCAACCTTACTCTCATGACATCTGCAAAGTCTTTATTCCAAATCCCACTACCTTCTGAGGGTTCCAGTGAGCAGGGATTCTGGAGGGATACTTTCGCCCACTGCAAGGAACAAGGGTAAAGCCGCAGGAACAATTAGGGGCTGTTCAGTGGTCAGGAATCCACTAGAGGGAACATGTGGCTGCAGTTGGGGGTAACATGGAGGTGGTGAGAAGGCGTCCTTTTCGGGTCTATTTTTAAATAGAGCTGATGATAAGATTTATTGACACATTGAATTATGGACTTCTTGGGCTTTTCTTTTTCACTTCTTTAGAAATAGGGAAACACTGGTTTTTATAAGAGAAGGGGCTAAGTAGCATCTCAGTAATTGTTCTTGCCTGCTTGAGTCTGCTATGAACAGAGGATCCACCTGGAGGTCAGTCTGCTCCCATGGAGTACACGTGGGGGACCCAGGGGCCTTTCCAAAGTTTTATTATTTAATGTTTCTTATTAAGAATGTTGATGGCTTAATATATTTTGTTGTGATTCAAATAAAAGAATTTTTAAAGATAATGAGGTGTTCTGAAGATAGGAAATGTATGCACATGGCGAAGATAAGTAAAGATTCTGAACATCTCATGCAAATCCTAGACCAAAGGAGCTCTCTGTTCTGATTGACTGTACCTATTTGGATGAAAATATTTCTCTTTAGGGAAGGAAACTGACCTTATCTATCTAAGAGGAAAGTACAGGCTGGCATGTGAAAGAGCCTTAGGAGTCAAATTCAACTGGGAAAAAAAAAAAAAAAAGATCATGAGGCTCAAAAATGAACTTTAGAAGCTTCAGTAACAGTTTCAGGTGAATCTTTATTTATTTCCCAAGTCAAAACCCCCAGGAGATAGGACACAGAGGGAGAACAGAGGAAATAAAATACTATAAATTGTCTCCATTATGATGTCAAATGCACAAGCAAATTTCTTGGAATGCAGTACAAAACAAAGAACAAGAATGTTTCTCATTTAAAACTGCCTTTCCATAGACCTTCCCACTGATTTAACAATGGTTCTTGTTATGGATTATTTAAGGAATATTCTCTCATTTTTCTAAGACTGGTATTCACATTCCGTTCATCAAACTCCCTTGCCTCCCTTTCCTTCTAGGACAAATCCATGGCTTCTGTGAAAGTCTCTCAGTGTCCTTCTGAACAGGGCACCCCGTCTGGCCCCTCAGGCTCTCCTGCTGTGCTAGAAAAGGGTTATCCCTCTCACACCCACAGCTTTGCTTTTATGCACTGGCTTAAATCTCACCTCCTCTCTGCTCTGTTTCCCTGGGACATCCATTCACACTTCACACATCTCTCTTTCCACTAACATGTTATTAGCCCTGCCATGTCCAAGTTCAAGACTAAGGCTGTTGCCTCATAGCTGGCCTCCCTGTTTTCATCCTTTCCGCACAGCAGCTAAAATGCTACTTTCAAAATGTAAGTTAAATTGCATTATCCCTTGTTCAAACTCTTCCAGCAGCTTTCCATCTCACTCAGTAGGATTATAAGTTCTCTCTAAGCTACAGTCCCACCACCATCTGCAATGCAAGCCATTCACTCCTGGCCCACCTTCAATGCTGATGCCTGCCTCATTTAATCTGAAATAACAATTCTCTTTCCCACTTTCACTCACTTCGCCTTGTAGATCTCAGCCCAAATCTCACATTTTCAGAAATGCTTCTCTAGCCCATCAGACCAGATGGGGTACCATGCATTTTGTCTTCATGGCGCCATATTGTACTTTTTTACGGCACTTATCACATCCTAAAATATATGCTTGAGTGATTGAGTAATTTAGTTCTCTGCAGATAAAGAACAGAACCGAGTGAGGCGGGATTGTCTCCAAGTGTCTTGGAGTCCACCTACACAGAGTAGTGACTAATTACATGTTTGTTTAATGAATAAAAAAACACTTATTTTCTCTACCACTACCTTGATTTTTATCCAGCATTTCTAGTTATCTTTCATTTACGTCTCTCTAAACACACAACATGTTTCAAGCACTGTGTTTAACCTTCTTAGTACCAGTTGGTGACTTATACTTCACAGGTGAATCACCTCTAGTGTGACTCAACACGTGTTTATTGACCAGGTGCTGTGTGCAAAGATCAGGCCTTCTCCCAGATGAGGTACAAACTTTTTAAAAAAGTTATAAGAAAATATTTCTTTAATTCTTGTAAGAAAATGTCAATAGAAATTGGAACTGTGCTTGCATTTAATTATGATTCCAGAGCTCCATGAAGATTAGTGACATCTTCTGATCCTTCCACTTGGCTTTAAGTGAGGTACCAAGGTCCCAGGTAGGTGAAGAGGCACAAGGCTAATTAGTGACCTCAGGGACATGAAATCCCATCTCCCATTTACTGTTCTGCCATTTGTTTCCACCTCTACACATTAGAATCATGGTCCAGTGCCTTTATTTTAGGAAGAAGATTTTATATGAATAAGTTTATTCAAAGTGACAGAGTAAATTCATGGTGACACTGTGTCCTTGTACCTCCTTTTCTGGTTTTGGTGACTCCCAAGGGGAGAGAGGCTTCTCCATCTTCTGCCCCCAGAGCCTTTGAGGTGATGGAACTCTCTCTGATGGCTTTACCAGATCAGGAGCACTAGCTCTCACTGAGTTTTCCTCCCAAGAATTCTAACTGAATGTTAGATGGATCTGGTGTCCGATGAAGCATTTGCCCGACAAGAATCCCACTGAGTTATGATCCAACAAGGTTCACACCATTGGCCTAATTTGCGTGAGCTGTCCTTGGCTCAGGAGAGGGCTCAATGCCAAAAGACTTCAATGGGGAAGTTGTCATTTAACATGGTCTGCAACTGGGTGGATTACACTGTCACTCAGGGAAAGAATTCTAGAGACTCTCTATAAACTAATCACAGTGCGATGCCATAAAAATCTATTTCTGGATCCAAAAGCCCTCCTTTAGGTGAAAGTTTCAAGCAATGTTTTAAAGCATGTAAGCAAGCATTTCCACAGGGCCAGTGAATAAGAGACTCTGGATAAAAGATGTCCTATTTTCAGCAGATTTCTTTCATAGCAGAGTCAATATTTTATAATAATAATAGTAAAAACAATAACATTCACGTAGCTCAAGCAGTTTACAAATATCTTCATATAATGAATGCTGACTATGAAGAATTTTGAAACAAAAGAAAAATAAATACATAAAGCAAAAATATATGGTCAAAGAGTATCAGCCTGTAAACAGGACACTGTTCCCTTGGTCTGATCTCTTTAAGTGACAGTAGAGGGTCTGTTAAAAATAGTTGGGTCTACTTGTGTAAATATTCTTCTAAACACCAAGTGTATGTGTCTGTATAGGTTTGGTGGGTTGGGAATTAATTTAATACTTTGTAAAATAGCAAACCTGCTGGAGATTAATAGGTGAAATAAATTTGCATTGAAATAAATTATGTACAAATTACTCTAACTTATGTGGGTTAATTGTTTCATTCCTTTTGTTCTTCATTACATTGAATGCACTGTGCAAACGGATAAACATGTTTTTGTTAGGGAGAAGTGTGAGTGAAGAAAAAGACAAATAAATAATGCAGAAAATTATAAATAAGTTACAGAACTGAAGTGCCGTGTGATTTGCCCAAGGGCTGGCTGTCCTATTCCAGCTATCACTTAAAAAAAAAAAAAATCACCATTTCCCTAGGGGTTTATGATCTGTTTAGCACTGAGATTGGTAGTTTAGATGTATTACCTGATTTAACCCTTATGATAAATTTATGTACAGATGAAGAAATGGAGAGTAGAGGAATTTAAGATCTTGCCCAAAGTGAAACAGGTATTGAGTAGCAATGGCTGCAATTTGGAATAGGAGTCTTGGAATGTACACCTGGAGATAGACGTACAGAAAGAGGAAAGGCAACTACATGCTTAGAAAACAGGAAAGGGAGGCAGAAATCCCAAGAAAAGCAACTATAGATGTGCTGCTGGCACAGTTCTTCCACGGTGAGGTTGGGGGTGCTGCAGAATGTCTCTTAGGGCATGCCTCTCTACTCGGCTCAATCCAAGGACATCATCAACCTTCTAGCTGCTGGAGGAAGCATAGAAACTTCTAGGCTGCCCACCACCTGAGTCAATTGCCTAACCTGCCACAAACAAAACAACAAACCAACACATAAATCTCTCTCTCTTTTTTTTTTTTTTTTTTTTTGCTGCTTTCTTAGGACTTTGCTATTGTATTCCTTGGTATCTCCTCACTGCGAGGTTATACTTTTACACACATTATTTTTTGATTTAATTTCTTTGCAGTCATTCTGTTTGGCAAAGCAGATATTTCCTTACTTGAGAGCAGTGATTCTCAATCTTGTCGGCACATCAGAATCACCGGAGGGATTTTTAAACATGTACAAGATTGGGCCCTATGCCACAGCAATTAAGTTGTCACCTCTGAGGGAGTGGGACACTCATTCTCTTCTATAAAAGCTCCCAGATGATTCTAGTGAGTGGCCAGGGCCAAGCCCGCAAGCCTGAGCGAGCAGAGGCACTTGGTTTAAAGTAGCACAGTTAGTGTTAGAAGTGGGCCGGCCACTCACCGTGTTCCCTACGGCCTCAGTGTACACAGAAGTGAGTAAAACCCTCACTGGTATGTTGTCAAGTGTCAGATCAAATGGCTGCAAGCATATAACCTCCATGACCAGCAGACCAATGTCCTTATCCTAACCCCACATCTGGATCCAAGAAGGTGAGCCACCTGGGGCCAGTGAGGATCCCCAACTTGACATACAGTTTGGTCTGTGAGCCAAACTCCTTTGGCTGGGAACCCACTCCATCAAACCTGTGAACGTAAGAGCAAGAACAAGAATTCAGGCTGGAAGGAAGTCGTGAGATGTGTGTGAGAACCATTGCTTTTAGTGAGGTCAAATCTCCGCTGACCTGTGTCAGTACAAAGTGTTATTTGCAGGCTCAGGAAAGTAGTAAGTAGAAAGACTTTTCATTTCAGAAGCCATTTTCCCAGCTCAGCCTCTCTGCCATGTCCTCTCCCCAACTGCTTTCTTACAACCTAACAGATGTGATGTCCAATATTTTATAGATCTTTTTATTCTGTGCTTTATGAATTCCTTTTCATCTTTCACATCTTCCTCTAGTGCAGGGATAGATTTCACCACCCATTAATCGCATTCCATGTAATCTGAAATAAATGCAGTCCACATGCATGCTGCTGGCATCAAACCAGGAGTGGCACTCCACCTCACTTCGGAGTTCTGGAGAGGTGTTGTCACACTCCAGGGGCTTTTCAGTTCAGCCTGCTTCAAACTGATCTCAGATTTTTTTCAACAATCCTTGTAGACTTAGGATCCCCCCAGGTCTCAATTGCTTTCCCAGGTTCTTCTCATGTTCAAATATTTAATTACTTGTGATGGCTCCCTCAAGGGTGACCCAGGTACCTGAAGCTCAGTAGGTCCAAATGTAAACAGTTTTCATCTTCGTACCTATCTCCCACCCCAAATTCTCATTTCTTGGTACCTCCCTGCATCTAGAGACCCAGGATGGAACTCTGGGTGTCTTTCCTGATTTTTCTCCTCTTCATCCATCCCATCTCCATCAGTCACCAGGTGCCGCTGATTTCACCTCCTTTTATTTCCCTGCAATGGCCCTGTCAACATTCCTTCTCCTTCCCTCTCACAAGCATTACTCAGCCCAAGCTTCTAGAATGATCTTCCTCAGACCAAGAAGCTATACACCAGTCAGAGGGTAGAAGTAAATTTTTCTGACTGCCCCCGTCACATGCACCTCTCTGGGACAACATGCAGTCCTCTCCAGCTACCATGCTCCCTCCCTGGACAGGCACCTCCCCTCCTCTTACAACTCACTACAGCAATACACTGTGTGCCCTCACTCCCCAAGCTGCTTTGCAACCTCTGATCTCTGCCTTTTTTTTAAATTGATTTTTTAAAAAATGACTGCAGAATGCATTACAATTCTTATTACATGTATACAACACAATTTTTCATATCTCTGGTTGTATATAAATTATGTTGACACCAATTTGTGTCTTCATACATGTACTTTGGATAATGATGTCTATCACATTCCAACATCCTTGCTAATCCCCTGCACCCTCCCTTTCCCTCCCACCCCTCTTCCCTATCTGGAATTATCAATTCCTCCCATGCTCCCCCTCCCTACCCCACTATGAGTCAGCCTCCTTATATCAGAGAAAACATTCAACATTTGTTTTTTTGGGATTGGCTAACTTCACTTAGCATTGTCTTCTCCAATACCATCCATTTACCCGCAAATGCCATGATTTTATTCTCTTTTATTGCTGAGTAAAATTCCATTATGTATATATATATACCACATTTTTTTTATCCATTCATCCACTGAAGGGCATCTAGGTTGGCTCCACAGTTTAGCTATTGTGAATTGTGCTGCTATAAACATTGATGTGGCTCTGTCCCTGTAATATGCTGTTTTTAAGTCTTTGGGGTATAATCCAAGGAGAGATATAGCTGGGTCAAATGATGGTTTAAAAACAGCATGGTATTGGCACCAAAACAGACTGGTAGACCAATGGTATAGAACAGAGGACACTGAGACTAACCCACAAAACTACAATTATCTTATATTAGACAAAGGTGCCAAAAACATGCATTGGAGAAAAGATAGCCTCTTCAACAAATGGTGCTAGGAAAACTGGAAATCCATATGCAACAAATAAAATTGAACCCCTATCTTACCATGCACAAAACTCAACTCAAAGTGGATCAAGGACCTAGGAATTAAACAGAGACTCTATGTCTAATAGAAGAAAAAGGAGGCCCTAATCTCCATCATGTGGGATTAGGCCCTGACTTCCTTAATAAGACTCCTATAGTGCAAGAATTGAAACCAAGAATCAATAAGTGGGATGGAATCAAGCTAAAAAATTCTTCTCAGCAAAAGAAACAATCTGTGAGGTGAATACAGAGTCTACATCCTGGGAGCAAATTTTTACCCCTCACACATCAGATAGAGCACTATTCTCTAGGGTATGTAAAGAACTCAAAAATCTAAGCACCAAAAGAACAAATAGCCCAATCAACAAATGAGCCAAGGACCTGAACAGACACTTCTCAGAAGAGGATGTACAATCAATCAACAAATATATGAAAAAATGTTCATCATCTCTAGCAATGAGAGAAATGCAAATCCAAACTGCTCTAAGATGTCATCTCACTCCAGCTCTCTGCCTTTTCTTTGGCCCTTTCCTGCCCATCATTGCTGTGACATCCTCCAGGAAACCATGTCTCGTCCCTCCTCACTCCCAGGACCTCCTTTGCTTTCGGAATGTCCTGAGCAATTCTCCACCATTGTGCTCAACACTGTATTATAATTAATCATCATCCTCTATAATGTGAGTTCCTTGAATTCAGAGAATGTTCTTGCATCCGCAGCAGCTAGACAGAGCCTGGCACTCAGTGAAACATTATTGAGTTATGAATATCTCCTTCCCTGGTACTGCTTCCACAGTACTTATCACTTTCTATTGTATTTACTGTGTCCTTCCTCAGTCTCTTCAACTAGATAATTAATTTCAGGGAGCTGTCAAAGACTACGTCTTAGGTTAAATCTTTATTTCCTCAGTGTTAATCATATTTTGTGACTATGAATAGATGTTCTATCAGTGAAAAATGAAAGAAAGGAGGGAAAAAAAGGAAGGAATGTCCAATTTACATATAATAATCCTTCGGTGAAATTTGATAATGCTAGCATTAAAAATTCAAATAAAGTCTAAAATGTTATCCTTCACTTCTCAAACAAATGAAAAATTAAGATTCCTAAACTTAAGTTCCAACTTCATTTAGTTGAGTTACAACTTCACATAGTTGACTATAAACAGTATGTTGGTCTTATAATATTCTGGAGTTAGATCACTATTAGATTCTTCAAGGGATCATCATTTCACTGGAAATTAAAGGAAATAGTTCCATTTATATGGATGAATGGACAAAAACATACAATAATGACATGAAGAAAGATGGAACTTCTATTGAACATAAGTGTATCATGGATCATTTATCTTTTTAGCTCAACCAAAATTACATTGAAAGTACAACATTAATTCATGTAAAATCTCAAACATCGGTGATTACAGATTTAAGGACAATAGATATTTGAAAAGATTTTAGATGTATATTTTTAAATAATAGACATTTAAGGCCTAAAGTAAAGAATACAAGGGATAAGTATTCATTGGTAATAAAAATTAGAGCTAACATTCTCATAGCCTGAAGCAAAAAGAAAGGAATAAAGAGAAAGAAAGAAAAAATGCTATTTTTGTGTATTGCTGTAGAATCTATGAATATTTAGAAAATTTCGTTTCTTCTGTATTATCTTTCCTCACTGATAAATTTAAATTTGGTTGTCTTTGGAATCATCCCACCCATTTAGTAGCTTTCCCCCCATATAACAACTTCTTTTTAGAAATGGAAAAAAAAATTGGTTTTCAGCTTTTTGCTGTTGTTTGTGGGTGGAAGAGAAGTGTAATCTGCAGAAACTCTCTACAGTCTCTGAAGTTACAGTTGAGGAGGAGGGTGACTCATGTTAGGAACTGGCAGCTGTCAGCACCTGTCATGGGAGTTGGGGGGTCTGTGAGCCAAACTCCTTCGTCTGGGAACCTACTCCAGCAAACCTTAGAACCTGAGAGCTAGAACAAGAACTCAGACTGGAAGGAAGTCCCAAGATCTGCGTGAGACTCATTGCTTTTGGTGAGGTCAAATCTCCAGTGATCTGAGTCAGAATCACCTGGGTGGCTTGTGAACGGTACACATCTGTGTCTCAGCCACAGTCTCAGATTCTGTGGAATCTGGGTCCACAAATCTGCATTTTACCAGTCTCCTCAGAGGTCTCATAGTCACACCAAAGTCTGAGGCCATTTATTTTAAGCCATAAGCAAAACATCTATAACTATTGCTCCTTTCTCTCATATTTTAGAAGATCCCATTATTTTAGAGAGAACTTCAAACTCCACTTAAGTTTAGGTCATTCATTTGGAAACTTGCATTTTATCAACAAGAAATTACTTCTGAGCTAGCATAGTGGTGCCTGAAATCTCAGCAGCTACGGAGCCTGGGGCAGGAGGATCGCAAGTTCAAAGCCAACCTTAGCAAAAGCAAGGTGCTAAGCAACTCAGTGAGCCCCTGTCTCTCAATAAAATACAAAATAGGGCTGCAGATGTGGCTCAGTGGTCAAGTACCCCTGAGTTCAATCTCCAGTACCCCACCACACACAAAAAAGAAATTATCTGTGACATATTCCACAATAAAACCCTTAGTGTGTGAAGACACAGAGGTGAGAATGCTGGGAGGTTCCAAGAAAGACTAAACTCACTGAATTCCCTCAGTGATCATCATCCTGGCCTTCCTGCAGAGCACTGAAAAGTTAGCCCTTCAGAGCTTATATTTTTGCGTTGTAATTCTCACAGAAAATGTTAATTTCTATGAGAACTCAGAAGGTTTTGTGGACACTGTATAGAATTATAATTTTCAAGAATATTAGATCAATCCCTGAGAACATCTTAATAAAGAGAATATAAAATGCTCGAGTAAGAAATTCTAATTTCATAATATAAAAACTGACATTGGTTCTGAAATCATATTTTGGTAAATCATAATCATTTGGTAGGCAAGATAGCAAAAAGCATATTTAAATGAAATTATAACAGCTCAATAGCACGATACCTGAATGGTAATGCCACATGGTGATATGGAATTAAGGGGCACATGGGCAATAATTGGTACAGACAATAAGTCTAATGTCTAAACCTCACATGCCTGAGGTTGTGTTTTATAGGATCAGAAAGGAAAGTCATCTTCTCTGTATCTGTCTAGGCTGCTGAAAGTTCCATCCCAAATTGGAAGACAGACTTGATGATAGCTTCCAGAAGTAATGCATGGTTTATCACCCTGTCAAGAGCTGTCCCCACAGTAAGAGCTGACATGGTTGCAAAATTTAAAGGCTGTCCTGCACGCACTTGAGGAGATGAGACCTATCATCAATGTCCTGGGATATGGCCACCATCCACTGAGGAAACCAGAATGTATCCAACTGAAAGCCTGTGGTCCTGATGTCCAGGTTGGCAGCCTTTCCTTGTGGTTGGCTCCAGGGATTTGCTGTGTTCTCTGTCACCATCTAGCAACATAGAAAATGTGGAAGCCAGACTGGCTTCCACCCACCACACAGCTGTCTGCAGGTCATCTGTTCTTATGATTAGTCACTATGTACTCAGAAAATGCAAATAAATTTATTAGCGGAAGCAAAAACATGGAAATGAAGGCAAACCGATTGCACAAATAGAAAATGAATCCTTAGTAAAAACATGAATGATTTAAGTGACCTTACAGTTTTTGATACTTGTATCACTAACTCCATCTCCTCCTGCCTTCCATTCTTATATAGATCATATATATTTGGATTTTTAAAACAAGCTAGGATTCTCATAAAGTCAGAAAGATGAAACTATATTCAGGCATTTTAGCAAAAAGATAAATCACATTTATGACAGTGACATCAACACTGTGTACCACCTACCATCTGACTGGCAGAAAGACCTACAGGGAGATAGTGTTCAAAGAGGGGTCCAGCTTTCTGCAGGGTTTCAATTAAATCGCCTTTATAATTGCCTTAGAAGGATTTCCTCCCAGTCATTCGTCCTAATCAGAAAACTAAGACTGCTTTTGATTCTTCTCTCCTTTCCAGCTTTACATATAAAAGCCTCCGCTCACCCATGAAAACTGCATTGGCTTTTATGTAGAAATATACTTTCATCTGGACCATAAGCCTTCAGCCTGACACCAACCCCTCAACACTGATTTCGCCAGAAGGAAGAATGTCAGAATTCCCAGAGCTTTTTTTCACAACCAGTTAAAACGCTAGAATATGTCTTCAGAAATTACAGGGTCCTTGACTTCTTCACCTCAGACATCTTGTGCCCCGAGGCCACAAGGGAAGATCCAACCCATCAAACCATGGAGGTGGTTGCTTTAGATCTAGAGCAGGGTTTCCGTCAGGCATATTACATAAGGTTGGAAAGATATTTAGAAGCTATCGTGGGCACTCTAAAGTAGTGATATGCTAATCCGAGCATATATATATATATATTTTAAAAGCTAGATAGATGCACAACAATGTATACAGCATACTGATTTTTGTGTCACAAAAAGCGGGTAAAGGACATATAGTCATCTTTGCCTGTACAGGCATAAAGAGGTATTAATTAGGTAACAGACCACTTAGGCTCTCAGGAGTGGTGCTATGGGGTATTTGGTGACCAGATGAGGCATGGTGGTTAGTCTTCATGGTATAACCCATGCATTGTTTGAATGTTATATTACTTATTCAACAATTTAAAAGATCCCGTGGGAAGATATGGCCTGTCTTAGTAACATTGAACTGTTTGTCTTACCTTTGAAAATAATTCTGATAACCACGTGGCTCTTAGGTTTTGTATGCCAGGGACACTATTCCATATCCATGACCTGCAAAATAATATGCCTCTTATGAAAGCAGACCACAATTAGATTATTATTATGATTAGAAGCCTAGGTGGGGTTTATTTAAAATAAAAATGAAGTTTTTAATCTTGTCCTTTTCCATCAATTTATCAGCCTTCTTTCCCCTATTAATAAAACTGCAGCATCAAATATATATATTTGATATCTATCTATATCTATAAATGTGTGTATGTATGTATTTATATGTGTGTGTGTGTGTATATATACACACACACACACATTTCATCCTTTATATCATCAATAAATAGGAAAAAATATTTAGTGAGAGCAAACTATATTCAGGCGTATGTCCCAAGCTTTTCATTTTACAGATGAGGGAAACCATGGTTTACCTAAATTGCTAATCCAGCACGTGTGCCTAATTCTGCCTTTTTATAAAGCTCGTATCTTGTGCCACAGGAGCACTTCTGCCACTCCCGAGGCTGCCTGACTCCACTTCAGACTAAGTGCCATGCTGACAGGAGACGTTCAACTGCCAAGACGTGGCTACTCTGGCAGGCTCCCATAAATGACAAATTGGGGAGAAGTATCCCATTTCCCTTCCTGTTCTAACATTCAGATGAATTATGCCACATTGCTGTCTATGATGAAAATTAGGTCCTAGAAGTGTATGTTAGATAAATGATCTGACTGCTAAAATGTTTATCCAGTGTGAGGGTGAAAAGAACATCTTATCACTTCCTTCTAACCCTGAGACTCTGTAATTCTTTCAATTTACACATGGAAGGTGTTAGGAGGACAAGATATGAGAAGTGTTTCATTATCCAGGTGACTAGGTAATAAAAGGTATAAGGAGCAATGGGTGCTGTAGGAAGACTCTCACTATAACCGCCTTGTGCAGATTCAGCCATGTAATTGAACTTTCATAGCCGTAGCCACGGAAAGAATTCTCCTCCTAGTCTTGTGTACTTGTCGCCAAACCATGTGCAAACACAAAGACAAAAATAAGTAAATGGGACTATGTCAAATTTAAACTTTCTACTCTTAGAAGGGAACTGTCAAGAAAACAACAAGGCGAGCCACAGAATGAGAGGATACATTTGTGATAGATTCATGTTACCAATGTTTTGCATTAAGAACATACAGAGAACTCTTACACATCTACATGAGCAAATGATTTAAATGCACATAGAAGATATGTTTAATAAGCCCACATAAAGAAGATCAACTGCATTAGCCTATTGTAGAAATGCAAATTCAAGTCACCAAGAAGTCCCTAGATAGGCTAAATTTGAAAACATTGACAATATCAAGTGCAGGTGAGGATGTGGAGGAACTAGAGCTCTTGGGTATTTCTGCTTGGGAAAGTAAAATGCAACAAGCAATTTGGAAAACAATTTGGCAGCATCTTTGGAAAACTAAAAGTATACATACCATGTGGCTTAGCCATTCCATTCTCAGGAATTCACTGTGAGCAATAAAAACATGTCTGCTCAAAGTCTTGAGAATCAAAGGTTACAGCAACTTTATCATAGTAGCCAAAAAGGAAAAAAAAAACTGTATAAATTTATATCAGCAGGAGAATGAATAAACAGACATTGATTTATCCATATAGTGAAATGCTACAATGAAATCAGACCAAAGCAAAACTTGAACTACTGACACATGCAAGGATTTGGGTGAGTCACAAACATATTACACTGAACAAAAGCAGCCACACACATATATTTTAAAAGTACATACTCTACGGTACCATTTGTTAGGTGCCATCTTGACTTGTTTACAGACCCTAACAACCATTTGTATGGAATTCCAGAAAGGGCAAATTAACTTACAATGACAAATAGCATATCAGGGGTAGCCCAAGGCCAGGGTTGACTGCAAAGGAGCATCAGAGAATTTGATGGAATGACAATAGAATTCTGTATCTTGAATGGAGAGGTATACATTTTTCAAAAATCAGTAAGTTGTACACTTACAAGAGGCGAGGTTTATTTTCTGTGAAGTATACCACAACAAAATTATGTTTCAAAAGTGTTTGCATCTAGATCAAGATCTCTTCCACAACTAGCAAAAGTCACCGATGAAATTAGAAAGATCATGCATGTGGTTATGTTGTGAAAAGGGGTTCATGATTGAGGTATTTATGGAAGAATTTGCTTGCAGAACCTGGGATATGGTAGGTGATCAACAAATATTAATGGCATCTTTTCCTTTCCAATTCCTCTTACGTGGAGAATATAAGTAACATGTTCCAAGGCAAGCAGTGATAAAATAAATACTGAGAGATAAATGCAGGACAGGTGGAGTTGGTGGTTAGGCATCTAAAACCAATCCAAAGAGTCAGTTACAGAATCACTTTATTCTTTCATGATTTTTAAGATGTTACTTAGGATTTATCTCCAAATTTTGGTATCTTTCCCTTTTTATTGTACTCATTTGGCATTTGGCAAATATTTTCTATACTGGCCATTACAATTTTAAGCACATATTTTTGTTTTTCAACTTTGTCATAAACTTCTAGAAGGTAATAACCATGTTTGATACCTCTTTTGTATGGCCAATTTGCATATAGTAGTGTTAAATAAAGAGGGTATGTACTGTTGATAATATTGATATTTTCTCTTCTCCAAAATCTTGCATCTTCAATATTATTTAGTCAAACTAGATGCAGTAATATCCTTTTAAAGTCAAAGATTCATTTAAGAGAACCAGTCAAATAAATATAACATCTTTTTTTCTTTCTCATAATGTTACAAATCTAGGATCATTGATTTAGTCACTGGATTAGTCTCTCAATACACATGTGTTGAGCATCTCTCTTTGCCATGCACTACCTTAGATGCTGGGATACAGAGATTATTATATGCTCATGTTCTAGAAAAGAGACCAAATGCAACAAGGGATATGTATGGCAAGGGAGTAAATACACCATGACAGAAGTGTGGAAAGGAAGAAAGATGATCAAAGATAATGTTCCAAATAAAGCTCAAAAATAAAATTTTGATCAGTTTACTCATTGGCTCATGTAAAATTCTGCAACTGAATTTAATATCATTTGTGTATCTGAATGCTGGTGGCCTATAATCGATACTATAAATAAGAGCTGAGTCAATGGGTCAATAAAGCTTGATTTTATTACTAGCACCCCCAGCTCCTATCAAAAAACCCATCCAAAGCATGACCCTAACTTACAGGATAGAAACCTCATTTGCATAAGACAACCCTAGGAGTCAACACTAAACTAGTAAATTATTATTTGGGTAAAAACACACCTCAGTGGAGAGTCAAAGGTGACTATCTGGGTAGCTTACTCCCACAGACAGAAATATTTTGGGCAATTTTTAACAAGAAGTTGGTCATCAGGATATTATGTATTTCCTCGATTGCAACTTGGTATCAGAAGATAATTTTCACCCATCTCTTCTCTCTTTTCTTTTTGTGAACAAAGGCAATAAAAACATTTTAAAAACCCAGTGTTTTCAAGTCAACAAATCTTTCCATTCCTGATATTAAGTTCTCATGGGTGAGTGTACACTTCGGTTGTGCAAAACTAAGCTTACATGCTTTCCATCTTGTCACAACATATGACCATCTGATGGTGTTCCATCCAAGCAGAAACACAGTGCTCATTTCACCTGATTGTCAGGGCCTTCCTTTGTAAGTTTCCTTTCTGAAATTTCCTGCTCCATCCCCTCTGTGATCCCCCCTTAACCTGGAATAGCCCTACTTATCCCCCAGTCCTAATTTAAATGTCACTTCTCAGAAATGACTTTCTGGACTGCACCTCTACACACACACACACACACACACACACACACACACACACACACACAGTTCTTACCCAGCAGACTAGGTTCAAAAGTGCTCATCATTCTTGACCGAATTCATGATACTTGCAATTAATTAGTTATTTATATACTTTCTGTCTTCCACCAGTTCAAACCCTCCACATGGATAGACTCTGTTCTATCTTATTTATATAATAGGCACCTAATAGCTATTAATAGCTATGTGTTTGTTAAATGATCAAATTTGCAGCAATAATGAAATTCAGGGAAATAGTTCTTTCATTTTACTAATGAGATATTCATAGCAAAATCATTCTGTACTACACAATTAACTCTCAATTTTAATAGCACTGGAGAATGTTGTATTTCCTTATAGCACTATTGAGTGTTATTACAAAGCCTGGGCTCTATTCAACATGTTATTTTTGCAATGACAAATATAATCCAATCTCATCATAATTAAACATAAAAAAATAAAATTTTATGTGAAGCAAAAGGCAGTACACATTTCCTTAGATACTGCGGTCACCTCCTTCTGTTTAGACCAAAGTCTGTTTTACCAGACATTCACCGTATCCCACGTCCACAGTTTAGTGAGAGTTAACTGAAATCACCCTGAGAAAACCAAATAGTATATAGAATACTTTGCTAATAGTCCACTTTTTAAAAAAAAAAATGTATATTATTCTAAAAGCTGCTTCTTTAAAATAACACTAATAAAATAGATCATGTATCATTTGGGTCTATCATAAAATTATCCATGTAAAGTGTGTAAAGTTTGTGCACATAGCAGGTATTCGCTTGTATAATTTTATTTTTACTTTTTTATAAATTCTATCTTAACCAAAACCATCAGAAAAATCATTTGAAATTTGTAAATAAGCTGAAAGGATGGCATTACATTCCTTTCACAGCATACAAAGTCATAGCCACCCAAGAGCTATCTGGGCAGGCACAGAGCCATCCTGAAGAATCTTCTTCATGATGGAAACCCTGCTCCATATGGAGGCCTCTCAGCAAGTGTAGCGAGGGAGCACCTGAAAACTGGAGAGCATCACTGGGGAGCTAACGTTTTTATTACCTTGCATTTTAAGTAGTTTAAGCTTAGATTCAAACAGGTATATTTAAATAGCAAATGGCTCCCTTTCTGGACAATAAAAGTCTAGGTCTATATATACTCAGTTTATCTCATTTTCTACTATTAATTAAAGGTCCCAGGCCAGTAAAATAACTTGTTTATCTGTAGAATTGTGTTCATTAGATAAGCAAATAATTTTTATAAGCAACCCCAAAGATTTATGCCACAGTAAATATTAGCCAATTAAAAAAAAAATCTAGCTCAAATTTTTATTCTAGTTCTTTGGTAAATTTTATATGTACACAGAACTGTTTTCAATTTTGAACTGATCACAATGTCAGCCTCCCTTCATAAATTATATAACATTATTTATATAGACACCTTTTATATTTTCCTGAGAGTCATGATTTCACAATATTTAATAATTTTGGAGGCCATCCCCCAAAGCCCTTAAAATTCACCCATAAAATTGTTTATGAAGTTCTCTAGAGAACACCTACCTGAAAAATTACAAACACTTATTCCTTTATTTTTTATAAATAAAAATGCTAGAAATAATTAAGTTCATTTTGTGCTTTCACACTTACTATTTTTTTCAATACTATTGTAAGAACTCTATGGGAAGAACTGTAAAATCAGGAGAGATGCTCAGTCTCCCTTAGATAAAAATATAAATATAAATGTATGGTTTTTGAGGAGTTCTTTTATAAATTATATGCTTTTTGAGGAGGCCTTGCAGATTTCTCAGCACCTCCCACAGTGTTCTGGCCGTCAGGGAAAACATTGGTCAAATCATTATGAGAACCTGTTGGAGAATTCTAGTCTCCTCTGCTCTGATATTATGGGTTATGATAATAAACTAAACATGACCACTCAGTCTCATAAATGGTGGCATCTTGGTATGTCTGAAGGCTGTGCTATAAGCTATAAGACAGAGTTGATATCTTCAACAGAGGACTGTCCTAGAGCCTCACAAGGCTAAGGACATCATCAAGTACTCTTCAAAGACCAGGCTTGGGATAGGCTTGGGCCACTTTCAGGCTCTGCCAGTGGAACAAGTCATGATTTCTTGGGTTCCTTTAGGTCCACTAACAGAGAATATGGAAGCATGCCCCATGCTAGCAGATACAAGGATGCAAGAATTAACCACCTGGACCAAAGGAGGAAAATATCATTGCAGTTATTTGTCTGGAATAAGGCATGTTTTGATATTTTGTTTAATAATAAATAGATAAGGAAACACTTTGCCTTGCTCCTCAGCTATCTTTAACCCTTTTCTTAGTAGGTAATTTTTTTATAAACTGAAACTAAGTTTTCAAAATGGTATCAAAGTCTCACTGAACCGCTCAGAATCCAGAAGCAAATTTTTCTAGATTGTTCTTATTTTCTGTGATAGTAAATTATCTGCATAATATCAGTAAGAAATCACTACCATTTTTTAACAGAATATAACTACAAAAATCAATGTAGCAACCAATCTGTACATGCAGTACCATATTTAACCAAGTGTAATGGGTCACAATTAAGGAATGCTTATGGAGCTGATAACTGCAAATATTTCTAGGAAACAACTGGTCTATCTAGACCCACTTCCAAAGCACTGGAACTAATAAAGAAGTCACTTCAGGCAGGCTGAGGATCTCAACAAATTTGGGATACCTCTAGAATGAAGATTTCACTTAAATTTATAGGTCCTATAGTGGGGAGAACGTCCTGGGACATTCTAGCCTTGGGTTAGAACAGCAATAGCAAGAAAAACACATATCCAAAGTTCCTTATGGAAATCCAGACAGAAGTGGAATTCTGTGGCCACAGTCGTTGCTAGATACTGTAAAACCCTACATTGGCAAAGGTGAGGAGAACTGTGTGGTTAACTTGATATACATATAGAAGTAATCAGACCAAACTTGTGCTCCAATAAGACTTTCTTTGCAAAATAAGTGTTGGTTAGATTTACACAAAGGCTTGATTGGTTGACCCTTAATCTAAGCCATAAATAAAACAAAAGGTGAACAAAAAAATATTTTCAATAACATATGAAGACAAAGGCTACTCAGGATTATCTAAGGGAAGGGTCATGTTCTTGTCCACTATTAATTCAAAGTCTCATATTTAGTGAACTTTTTGTTAGCTGGTAGACTTTTGTCCCATAGCAATGCAAATTATTTTTGTCTGGTATACTGGATAAGCCCAAAAATTAATGCTGCTCCCCCACCTTACCCTTTTTTTTAAAACTTAGCAATCTTCTACTTACATTTTTAAAAATTCACTAACACATGCCTAATTTCCTAAATGCGCTCTGATTGTTCACTGCTTCTTACTGATACCTTTTACATTAACTAATGAGTTAAAGAGAATCTTTTACACATGTCCACTTTATATTTACAGAGTTATGATTTTTCTTTTCAAAATTATATTTCAACAAAACTATAGGCTGGGACAACAAACACCAGGTTGAGAGTAATAGACATGGCTTCTCCTTCCAGATATGGTATGTGGTAACAATAGACTACACCCAACCTCTTGGAACTTCAGGTTGGCTAGCTCTAAACTGAGGGTGCTGGCCAAGATTTCAAAACTCCCTCCCAAATTTCAGTTTATGCCAAAACTGAAAAGTTAGATTACACTCATGAAGGTTGGATATTATTGAAAGAAAGAAATTTGATCATTCTGAAAAGAACTCAAATGGACCTGGAATACACTATCTTGTTACAATATCATGACCTCTTCTAAATGAAAAAGCATGTTTAAAGGACAGCTCTGCCAAAAGGAATCGCTCTTTAATTGAGCATTTGTACTTCAAATAGATAATTCCTGACATCCACATAGAAAAATTCAATATTTATGTCTTTTCTGCTATTTTCTTCTTGCCAAGACATAAAATGAGGTCATCCTTTATCAGATAGCATATGCAATACTCAGATGGTATGTTTCCCCAATCTTCTTAGACAGCAAAATTGCAACCCATCTAAAATGGAAATTGATCTAGTTTGAATTTAGACAAATAGAAAATTTTCAATAACTAAAAATTTTCAAAGAAGAGCATTGGAATGATCTGTCAAGGGTCAAAAAGTGTTCTGTATGCTTATTTTAATATGGTTTACAAAAGAAGTAAAAAGCAAGATAATAGTTAATGCAACATAGATACAAGTATAACACCTACAATATTCATGATGCCAGACAAATAATTTGGGGATTTCATCCATCAATAATGGACTTAATTGGTATTTATTTTATACAGTGATTGAAAGATTTTGGTATTTAGAAAATAAGGGTTGGAGGACTGATGGACAGATTCTAGTGTGCTACAGCACATTCAGGTGACTATAATAAGCTACAATTCATCATGTATTTCATAAAGAATTAGAAAAGTGTAGTTTCCCAACACAAAGAAATGATAAATGTTTAAGGATATGGAACTGCTAATTACTATGATTTGTTATTAAACATTGTATACATGTATCAAATTAACACACTGTGCCCCATAAATATGTACAGTTATGTGTCAATTAAAATAAAAGATTAAAAGAAAAGGAATGTTGCATTAACACCAAGAAAAATAAACAACCCAATCAATAAATGGGCTAAGGAGCTGAACAGACACATCTCAGAAGATGTACAATTGAAAAACAAATATATGAAAGAATGTTCAACCTCTCTAGTAATTACAGAAATGAAAATCTAAACCACTCTAAGATTTCATCTCATACCAGTTAGATTTTCACGAATACAAACAACAATAAGTGTTGGCAAGGATGTGGGAGAAAAGGAACACTCATACACTGCTGGTGGGACTGCAAGTTGGTGCAACCAATCTGGAAAGCAGTATGGAGACTCCTTGGAAAACTGGGAATGAAACCACTATTTGACCCAGCTATCCAACTCCTCGGTCTATACCCAAAGGACTTAAAAATCAGCATACTACATTAACACAGCCACATCAATGTTTATAGCAGCTCAATTCACAATAGCCAAAAATGTGGAACCAACCTAGATGCCCTTCAGTAGATGAATGGATAAAGAAACTGTGGTTTATATACACAATGGAATATTACTCAGTATTAAAAGAGAATAAAATTATGGCATTAGCAGGTAAATGGATGGAGTTGGAGAATATAATGCTAAGCAAAGTAAGCCAATCCCCAAAAACCAAAGGCCAATGTTCTCTCTGATAAGTGGATGCTGATCCAAAAATGGGGGGGAAGGGGCACGGGAAAAATGGAGGAACTTTGATTGGGAAAAAGGGAGGGTGGGGAAGGAAGGGTGCATGGGGACAGAATAGATGGTGAAATGAAATAAACATCATTATTTTAGGTACATGTATGACTGCACATATGGTGTAACGCTACATCATGTACACCACAGAAATGAAAAGTCGTGCTGTAATTGTGTACAATGAATAAAAATGCATTCTGCTGTCATGTATACCTAAATAGAATAAATAAATAAACCTTTAAAAATCAGAAAATAAATAAATAAGAGGGATATTGCAATACAGACCATCTTAAATCCAGATATAGGTTAATTCTAACCTTAAAAATAAGGATTTACTCACAGATCATAAAGTTATGAAAGCAGATCCAGTAGAAATTTGGCATCAGAATCAGAATCATGCATTTATTGTAAAACAAAAAAATTGAGCCACAACTACTCTAAATTACTTATTTATTTGGTTGTTGGGTAGGAATCTGGTTGTTTTATCTAAATCTTTGCATGGTACACTGGAGTAAGAGAGCGAAAGTGTATCTGGCTGGGAGTAATGAGATGCCTGAATAAAAGTGGAGTTTGAATGTGATCAAATTAGGTTTCATAATTGTTGTTAAGTAAGGAAGTCTGAACACTGTTTTCAAGATTGTGAAGCATGGACTATGTTACCTTATTGTACAGGGCTAATTTAGCTTCCTAAATTTCTGATATATATTATATATATATATATATATGTTTTATATATTCTGTTTATACATTTAGGTTGTTTTATTAGGTACCTAGAAATCCAGGATAGATATGTCTTACTAATTAATTGTACATTTTATCATTATTTCACAACTTGAAATCCTATTTTTTTTTTACTTTAAAATATGCCTACTATAATTACTGTCACTCCAGTTTTCATTTAGCAATGTCTGTAAGACATTTATATATTATATTAATTCCTTGTTTAACAATGTTAATTTGTTCCTAAAATTCTTACCACCAAATTTATTTTAGGGTAATAGTAAAATCATTTTAATAATAATGTACTCAGTTAATAATATTCAATTATTTGTTTATTGCTAAACAAAATCACACAGCAGAACCTGTACCATGTGAGTCATATAACAGTTTGGTTTCCTTTTAGGGCATTCTTTGTATTTTTCACATAAGGAAGTGTATGTCAGAAACAGAAGTCCAAAATGGCAGACACAGGGGTTAATTCAGATCTGACTGATTCCCCAAACCACATTCTTCCCACACCACTCTGCCTCAGATAAATATGCCATCTGCCATCAGCCTCATCATTCCTGCAGAGAACCACTGAGTTGTCTCCATTAAACTGTCACCATTGGTCCAGGAGAAGTGTCTTGTATTGTGCTCTAATGTACCAGTCTTAATGCTCCTTCATGTCACAACCATTCAAATGGTTAAGTTAAAGCAAAAGTCACTGTCACTCTTAACTATTCTCTTCCCCATCCCATACCCTATGCTCATCTTTTGAAAAGGTTTGAAACTTCTCTACCCTGTTAACCTGAATGTGATTTCTAATGAACCTAGAGCCTCATGATGTGTAAAATCACATAGCAGAACCTGCACCATGTGAGTCAAGTATCATCACCTTGGGTTCTAGACTCTTTGCTTGTTTTAATGTAGGCTAACCATTCACTAGTGTTTCTAGTAGCCACACCATCCTGAATTTTCTGAGGATTCAAACTATTAAGTGTTTTCCACACATATGTTGTTAAGTCACCTCTTTTTCAGCCTAATTGAGTTTTTGGATGCTTACAAAAACCCATATGTTCTCCTTGATCAACATTGTTTTTATTACTCTAATTGACTTTAACATGAAACTCTTGATTCAAAAAAAAAAAAAAAATCCCCCATGTTTTTTACACATCTCCCCATTGAGATCATCTTTGGAAAGCCAAACTTGAACTTTTAAAAATATGATCCTAAAAGGTAAATATTTGGGCCAATGCATGGTGGATTTGCTTCCAGTCAACAGCTACAACATGATTTCTTCTCTGGACAGAAATGATTGTTTGAAAACATACATGAATAGATTATAAACTTTTGCCCTTATTGTTTTATGATGTTTAAAGGTAAACAAAAAAACTAAAGTGCTTGTGTCACATAAATGAATCAAAGTTATGATAATGATAGCAAAAGGGTGTAATTTTTTGGTATTTCTAAAATATGTCAGTTGACAGAAGTTAAAGTGTGGACAAAAGAAATACATAAGCTTCTAAGCCTGTACTTTACTGTAGCATGCTACCATTTTTTAACGTAGTCCTCTCTTTACATTTTCAAGTTAGCATTTATCAGATACATTCTGGTTCATTTAATTTGAAATAAGTTAGAGTAATAGTAAAATCATTTTAATAATAATGTATTCAGTTAATAATATTCAATTATTTGTTTATTGCTGATATTCTTCTCCCAAATGATGGAGACCATGAAAGGTAGGACTTATCTCGCTCACCACTCTCATTCCCATACCTGGAATAGAGTGAGGGATCAACAAATATCTAGCAAAAAAGACTAGTCCAAAGATATTAAATCTGTGACCAAAGAATTGTACACAAATTCCAAAGTGCAAACTACAAGGATCATATTACACTTTGGGGCATAGCAAAGTTAGGTTTCAACGTAAACATCTGCAAAATCACGATTAATCTTTATTGACAAGTTTCCTTAAGAGTTTTTTTTTTTCTTTTAACATTCTCCTTATCAAAGATTTATGAGGCAAGGGATGAGACTATGTTAGTGGAGTCCCATGTGCCCATCAGATATAGTTGTGTGAACCAGGAAAGCTAAATTCAAACAATGTTTTGGAGAAACCTGCTTATCAGCAAACGTATGACAGACATTTCATACTACCGATTGGTCTTTTATACTCTAAGACTGAATCTCATATATTTAAAAGCTTTCTGCTGTACCTACAAACTTTCTTCTTTATAAGTAATATCCAATTTTGGAAATGACGAGAACTTTGCTTTCAAGAAAGACTTCTTCCCAAAGCTATTTAGATAATAATTTTCCCCTTTCACTAAGCTGCAACAAAATGCATAACTTTGTCCCTCCTGGTTCACACAACTCTAACCAATGTGGATGTGGCATGCCACTAATACACTCTCATTCTCTTCCCTTTAAGTCTTTCATTTAACAAGGGGAAATCATAATGGGGTTTCAAGAGAAAAATTTCAAGTTACGTGGGATTCCTGCTTATGGTGGCTTATGTGTGTGGCCAACCACTTCTTAAAAATTCATGTTATGATTGTTATTACCTTTCAGGGTAAATCAAAAAGGACCATTTCTCATTTCTTCTCGTTTCTTAATCCATCAGCAAACACCAGGGTCTCCCCAGGCTTGCCCTGGGATGTTGGCCTAGCTGACTTACTGCATTTTACTGTGGCTTCCACTAGGAGATGTCATCTACAAAGCTTGAGTGCTTAGAAGACAAAGATAAAGGTAAACTCAATACCAGAACAACTTAATCGATGCTTCTCTTTTTCCATTATTGAGGCTAGCTTAATATAAATCCCTCTTTTTAAAATGTCTTACGAAGTACTCTATTCATACAAGGGTCTCCATTGGGGAATGCCTTCTGTCTTCTAAATTAAAAAAAAAAATGCTGACAGTGAAATCAGTGGGATCAGATTTGCTATTTCTCAAAGCTGTGCGTTAAAATTCATCTGCTCTAAGCATTCACCTTGCCATTGTCCAGTAAATCTAGATAATATTGCCATTTCCCTAAACCCCAGGCACCAAGATTTACTAAGATCTCAGGGGATTATCCTGAGGCATCAAAATCTCCAGATGATCACTGCTTTCACAATTTAATAAATTAGCCTTAGCCCAAGTGTTTTAATCTGAGCTTAAGCCCCACTGAATAAAATGTGTGTTTTTGGGATTTCCACCCCCCCTCCCCGGCCATTATGAATCTTTAGACTCAAGCCAATGAGTCTGTAGACTCAACATATAACGAAATATTTTAAAATCATTTGTGGTAAGACATATGTATAAGAATGAATGCAGTAAAGGCTGGATGAAGTTTAAGGCTGCAAATCACTATGTATTGGGCAAGACTTACAACATTCCCTAACTTCCGTCAGAAGCTAGATATCATCTTCAAAAAATGATTTTCCTACTCTAAGGAATATTATATGGCAATATTTATGGGTTTTAAAATTACATTTGTATTTGTTTGCCTTTGCAGCACCTCCAAGATGCTACAAATGATTACAACCATTTGTACTTTGAGTCACATTTAAAACCATGTAGGTAGCAAAGTTACATAGTAACATTATACCAAAATATTCAAATCAGAAAGTATAGCTCAATGAAATAAAACTTAGCACCACTCTCCATAATACCCTCTATCTCTCCTTCCCCCTCCAAATAAAAAATTTTAGAAGAACTATAGGCATATTTTCAAAAGCTTAATAGCTAAGCATTTTGAAATCTCAATTATGGTATTTCTATTTATCAAATGTTTAAATACAAATGTTTAAATACAAATTTTTGAAACATTAAAGAGTGTTTTAAAAGTTAATAAATGCTTTTCACTCAAGTCACATTTCAATATTGATGTCTTGCATTGTATCTTATTTACTTCCTTTCCTGAGATAAAATTTAATGACACTGTTTATCTTAAAATTTGCCATAAATTGGCCATTAATAGGACTCAATATATTTTATGAATACAGTTGTCTATTGCATTTGGTATAAGATACATGAACTAATTACTGAGGTAATAATTACATGTAACAATTCGATAAGGTCTTAAAGTTTTCAAGGAGTTTTTAATTCATGAAATTGACACCAAGGCCCTGAAGAAAACCCTCTTCAATTGATTTGTCAAGTATTTAAAGAAAATTTTTACTTTTCTCATAAAATCATCATCTTTGGGGATATTCTAATAGCAAGCTATGCCTTTATCATACATAAGGGAGAATCTTAGGCTGTCATTTTTTCACATTTGTTTCTGTATGTGATGTGCTAACCGTGGTATTGAGCTTAGAGTGGTGGAGAGAAGGCAAACTGAATTTCCCTTCGGTGGCTTTACTCTGGGAGCCCAGAATGGCTTAAGAGCTTCCTGGCAGTCCACATTTATGATAAGAGTATTTGGACTGCAGAAATAAAGCAAGCATAACAAGACTCCTACACCGCACCACAGCCATGATTTAAAAAAAGGACTGTCTTTAAGCTTTGAAAACAGAAAGCAAAAATCAAGCAAGCTGTCTGCAGCCCTGTGCAAAAAAAAAAAAAAAAAAAAAAAAAAAAAAATCTCTTTCCCATCCAAACTCTGCAAAACCAGCTTCTCTTGCAAAACCCACAAGCGAGAAGAGGGAACACAGCCACTCCAAAGTGGAGTTTCAGGCCCATCATTAGCGGTTTGTGCCGCCGCCGTCTAGTTGCTCTGCCTTCATGAATGAAATATGCAGATGGCATCTCACAGTGGCTCTTCCAGTGAGCAAGAAGAAGGTCACAGGACACAACCCACCCAGCCAGAGCACCAGAGACCTGTGAAGGATGTACTCACACCTCCGAACGCTTCCTGCTCGCAGCCTCTGGAAACATCTAGCCCATCTCTTTAGGGCACTGTTGCTTCCATCCGCTGTGGAAATGGACACAAAATAACAGAGGGACCCAGTGAGTGCTGGACAGCGGCTCAGGGCAGCAGAGGCAAGGAACGCTGAACGCACGGGACTGGGGCACAGAACCCGGGAGGTCAATCGCTGGTAAATACCTTCGATCGGCCCGAAGGGGCAGGGTGCCGAGCCCAGCGCCGCTCGCCGCGGTCTTGTGTAACAGCGGAGGCGGCTCAGTCCCTCCGCCGGGCGGCGAAGCGTGGCTGCTCCGGGCGTCTGGGCGGTCCTAGCGCCTGCCCCAGGTTAGCGCACTCGGTGACACCAGGAGCTCCCCGCTTCTGGCTCTTCTTCCGGCGATTGTAATCATCAGGGTAACCGTGGGGTTTGTTTATGCCAGAAACGATAAGTTGGCTTGTGTCATCTGAGTGTGACAACAAAAAGGATCACATATGATCCCTTCTCTTAAGTAAAAGGTGCGTGTGAAAAGGTTGAAGGCAGAGTTGGAAAGGAAACCAACATGCAATTGTTTTGTTTACCGATCCATTTTTTTTTTCCATTTTATTTTTTTTTCCCCACGGTTAAATGTAAAGGAGAAAGATAAAGAAGAGAGGGCTTTTTTAAAAGTCTGATATTCTTACATTTGTGAACGTTGCTCATTAAGGTCTTAGGGAGTTCACGTGAGTCCTATTCACAATTAGAAAATGGAACAAAGGCAAACACAAAACCTCCAGCAGCTTATTCTTTAAAAGTGACAAAATGTACAAGTGCCACTTCATGGAAACACCCTTCACTTTTCTCTATGCACTGCCCCAATTTTTTTTCTTTGTAGTACCTTCTCAAATGACATTTATTTTTTCTTTATTTAGTTATCATTCCAACTCCCCCACTGCACTATGATATCTAGGAAGAAACACGTTCTATTTATTTTGATAAAGGAACCCTGAGAAGATTACTGAGCACACAGAAGCCCCAGTAAATGTCTGAGAAGAAGGACCTGGGCAGTAAGCTGAGAAACTGCAGCATGTTACATGAGTGCAGGAGTCAGTCTCTTAGCCAATTGAATTTAATGTAGCACACCTCTCTCAGCAACTACTCTCATTAGGGACTGTGCTAAGGACACCCTTACCTCTTAGAAACTTATAATTTAAACATAGAGAAAATATATTAATATAGACCTACAATAAAAATTTATGTATATGTAAAATATTGGTCATAGAGAATGGACTATGTAAGTCAAGATGTGCTATATTTGCTAGGGGCTTCTAGGCTTTGATATTGAGTATGGCGTAGAGCTGAAGGATTAGGTCCAAATATTCAATACTGATTTCCATTTTCCCAGAGTATGTAGTAGAGTTGGAGTGACAGTGGGCAGCTTGGTATAGAAGGGACCAGAATCTGAAAAGTCAACACCAGTAAGATTTATTAGCAGTAGCTACACAGAGTATCTACATGTAGCAAGACAGATGAAGAGAGGGGATGCTCTAAGGTGGGTGCTGTAGGGCCTGGATTAAAATATGACATTGGCAGCAGGAGAGTGGTAGTCATAGGAGCATCTCCACTTCTGTCAACAGATGATTGCCTTCTGAAGCAGAGAGAGCCATCTCATAACTGGTGATCCAGGTATTTAGACTGAGGCAGTCATACTTCAAGAAGGTTTATCAGCCACTAATAAAATGCTGAGGGGTTCATCAAGAAAAGATCAAGATAAGCTCCCAGAAAGACTAGAGACCCAAGAGACAAGGGTCAGAGTGAGCCCAACAACGAGGGGGACTGATGTATTTTAATGATCTAACCATCTGGAAATCAATCAGCATGATTGATCTCAAGTCGCATTCAGATCAAGCAGCTATTACTAGGGAGTAGGAGAAGGATAGGGAGCTGTGCAGGTTATTAGAGAGTTGGGTTAGCCCAGAATAATTCTGCTTCGATGAAAGATTGCTCAGTTGAGCCAAGGGGAACTGGAATTTGCTTATCTATTGCACTTCTCTTCACTTCTTCCCACTTCAGCATGTTTTCTGAAATGAGATTGTGTTAAAAATAAATAAATAAAAAGTGCAGCAGGAAATAGTGTTAATGCACCCTCAAGAGATGCTCATAAGTACAAAGGGTGCAGAGAAAGGACTAAGGAGTGACTATGGCTGGCACAGGAGGGGCGCCATGCCCTTCCATCAAGCATCTCTCTATAGTTTTGATTTTTATGAATGCTAGAGATCCTCACTAGGAATGATGCCCCATGTCTTTGCTTGGATCCTAGAAATACACTGAGTTTTATCTGTGCCACAGACCAGATGGAGGGAGGAACAGCAGACTGCTAAAAGACCCCTCCAGTGCAGCCCCTTTCTGGGGCACAGACTGTGATGAAACTAATCTCATAAATGGGGTCAGTGCTCTTACAGAAAAGGACCCAGAGATGAGACTCATCCTCTTTTTTGGCTTGTGAGATCACACTGGAAGTCAAAGGTCTGCAACCCAGAAGAGGGCCCTCACCAAAACCAACCCAAGCTGGCACCCTGATTTCAGACCTTCAGCCTACAGGACTGTGAGAAAGAAATTGCTCTTGCTCTGGCCACCCAGTCTAATGTCCTTTTTTTTTTTTTTTTTTTTTTTTTTTAATAGCAGCCCAAATGGAATAAGACACCTTTCAAAACTCCATAAGACTTTGGGGCCCAAGGAAACTTGAACTGTGGAGGTGCTACTTCCTTCTTCCCTTGCAGTCTGCTGGGCTCACACAGCTGTGTGAGATTGAGTATCCGGAGGAATCGATGGGGTCCCACCAGACCATGGACAGCCAGGACAGCCAAGTCACAGGGCCTAGTTTGGCAAAGCAGTGGGGAGGTTGTTTTGGGGGGGAGGGGGTTGGTGTCTCACATTTTGGACTGAAGTGACCAGAAGCCACTATGGTGACTATGAGAACAGTGTCATCTGGATGCATCTATGGCTTTGTAAGATGACTGTGAGGTGAAGGACATTGTAAGGGTCTAGAGACCCTGGATGGGCAGGTGAAGGCTCAAATCCCGTGGGATGGATTGTCAATGACAGGAGGCCTTATTTATACACACATATTAGTTAATCATGGTCAAACACATGCCATACACAAACACCTCTGGAACAGGACAGAGTGGGATCGCTGGCTTTGGGATTAGAGACCTAGGTTTAAATGGTATTTTTTGGCCTCCATAATAGTTGAATAAATACTGACTACTTCATAGGCTTCTTGTGACCATTGAATGGAAACAACATTTAGTCAAGGTTCCAGCCCAGAAACTACCCATTAATACATTGTGTAACAGCCACGGCAACTCAGTCCCTCTGACAGGTGGCAGTGGTGCGTGTCTATAATCCCAGCGTCTCAGAAGGCAAGAGGACTGCAAGTTCAAAGCCAGCCTCTGCAAAAGCGAAGCACTAAGCAACTCAGCAACTCAGAGAGACCCTGTATCTAAATAAAATACAAAATAGGGTTGGGGATGTGGCTCAGTGGTTGAGTGCCCCTGAGTTCAATCCCTGGTGCCAAAAAATAAAAATAAAAAATAGAAAGAACTGTACCAGAAAAATGAAAATAATTTTATTTTTTAAAAAAGAAACTACTCTGTTTTGTATCATTAAAGCTGCTCTGGACATGTTCAGCATAGAAGACAGCAATGACTTTCAAGTCTCTTTCACGTTGAAACCCTGGGGACCTGAATCCGTTTCCTTGCAAGTAAAATTTAGTTAATAATACCTCTGCAGAGAGTTTGTTAAGGATTGTGGGGGATTTATGCATGCATAGTGACAGCATGAATATTCCATAAGTGAATCAAAGAATGGGTCAATAAAGTGTGATTGTTATTAAAATAAGGCAGAACTTACATCTCTTGAAGGCATATAAAATGTATATCATGTGCATTCTGGATTCATCTAGTCAGAGAAATATCTATCTTAAAACAAATGAGTGCACCATGCTCTTTATGATCTGGGATGATCAAATACTTTGAATAATAAAATCAAGTCTCATGACCCATGGAAGAACCAGGTGAGAGACCAATTTATACTGTATTGAAAATGCACTTCTTACAAGCCCCACCAGTCTCTGTAAGGATTTGAATTCTACCTTCTTAAGGAGTTAGCTGCTACTATTGTAGAATTGTGTTATTTATATCAACAATTATAATACTTATTTTTTAAAGATAGAGTTTTCTCTTTTCAAAAAAAAATTCCAGAATATCAGCATTGCCATCCCTTGCATGCCCCCTAATCCCTGAATCCCCAACTAAATTACCCCATCCTCTCTACAGAACATACTCACTGATGTGCACACAGGCTAAAGGCTAGTGTCTGACCTTGGGCATACTCATGTTCTTTGTATTCTCTGATCAACTTGTCCACAAAGCATGAAGCAATCGTGTGTACTCCCAAACTCTTTTTGTCAGATGCACTTTTGCTGTGATTGTATCATTTAATGGAGTGGTGTTCACACTGATAAAATATAAGTGCAAAAGAGAGTTATCCTTTCTAAGAAAAATAAATGTGATGTTTTGTAAAAATTAGATAAAGGTTGAAGTGCTATAAGAAATTACTTCCAAATAGGTATGCACCAAAAAAAAAAAAAATGTCTAGGGGATCAAAGGTAAATTTTATTAAAAATATACGATTCTGTATCCAGATGACTCTACAAAGATTTTTGCATTCTTGTTCCATTTAAAAGAACAAAAACTAGAAATTACAGACACTACTTGATACTTAAACATACTCACTTAGCATTACTTTATAAGATTGGCAAATAAGTTAACATTAAAATATTTTAAGTTTTGTCAACATGCTTAGGAAATATCTTAGGAAATCTTTTGGAAATACTGTGCTATTAGAAATACAATAAGTATTTAAGAAATCTGGTAATTCCTACATTAATTAGCATTCTATATTAAATGACCAACCTTACATCGTGATCACATCCCACCTCCCTGTAACTTGTTTGTATAAAAGCCTTCCTGGCCCAAACCCAATTACACCTAATGTAAGAAAAGGCCTTTTCACAGACTCTGCTCCACCATGTATAACAGTCACTAGAGCAATAGATTCTAATATAAATGCTTTGTTGCACAGAAACTCCTTGCCAACAGACTAAGCAGAACCCAGGGAGTGTTGCACAGACAGAACAGATCCACGCATGAAATCCTAGTCATCCGAAAGTGACTACAGTTTTTGCCTTGTGTCACAGTGTGGAAGCCGCACTGCACAGTGGGTAAGGCCACCTGGAGAACGTCTTGAAAATATGTTCTTTAAAACTGGTGTAAATGAGAACAAGGAATGGTCAAGGATAATCTGATTAGCTGACATGAGTGGCTGTTTCATTGTTCACCTGATAGTAAAGCCTCAGACACACGCGCATGCACACACACACATACACACACACAAAATATTAATTGCCATACACACACATCAGAAAGTCAACATGATTGTGGTTAATATAACAACAATATGTTAATATCTGCTTTCTGGAATCCTTGCACACTTGCACTGGATTCTTTATTAAAGATGTTGGTATTCTTTAGAATTTTCATGATCACAGAGTTGTTCATAAAAGTCAGGTGTCAAATATGCCGTACTCTTTCTCTATAGAGAGGCACTTTCCTGCCTTCACGGGAGGTTGCAGCAGGAGATTTGGTGGAGGATCCTGTTTATATTTTACTGGGAAATGTAAATGGCATTCGTGCTAGTAGAAAAGATCAACTGCAAGTAATTATTAAAATACTTCTCAGTTTTTACTTAAATCGACTGGGCATTTCAATAGGGGAAGGGTTTTAATCACCTCCATTCAATGATTGTTCCAGTAGCCGTGTGCTTTTATAGTTTAAAGACTCCACTCACAGAGAGGGGCACCTCTAGTGAGACAAGATGCCCTCACCTTAAACATGTCCTAGCCAGCAGGGAGTCCCAATATTGCTGGTTCCATTAAAACATGATCTCAAGGGAAGAATTCAAGGAAACAGGAATTCATTTATTTTATTTTTTTTATTGGTTGTTCAAAACATTACCAAGCTCTTGACATATCATATTTCATACATTAGATTCAAGGGGGTTATGAACTCCCATTTTTACCCCAAATACAGATTGCAGAATCACATCGGTTACACATCCACATTTTTACATAATGCCCGATTAGTAACTGTTGTATTCTGCTACCTTTCCTATCCTCTACTAAGCCCCTTCCCCTCCCCTCCCATCTTCTCTCTCTACCCCATCTACTGTAATTCATTTCTCTCCTTGTTTATTTTCCCATTTCCCTCACAACCTCTTATATGTAATTTTGTATAGCAATGAGGGTCTCCCTCCATTTCCATGCAATTTCCCTTTTCTCTCCCTTTCCCTTCCACCTCATGTCTCTGTTTAATGTTAATCTTTTCTTCTTGCTCTTCCTCCCTGCTCTGTTCTTAGTTGCTCTCATTATATCAAAGAAGACATTTGGTATTTGTTTTTTAGGGATTGGCTAGCTTCACTAAGCATAATCTGCTCTAGTGCCATCCATTTCCCTGCAAATTCCATGATTTTGTCATTTTTTAGTGCTGCGAAATACTCCATGGTGTATAAATGCCACATTTTTTTTATCCATTTATCTATTGAAGGGCATATACAGAACGAACAACAAAGGAATTCATTTATTAAACACGTTATGAAGTGCTGGCTTAGCTTCAAGCACTGTTCTAGGCACTGGGGATACAACGATAAACAAAGTCATGGGGAGCCTGTTTTCAAGGAACTCATACTCTTTGGGGGAGATAAACATCAATCAAATGTCATTATGAATTTCAACTACAGAGATGAAGAACTGAAAGTGAAAAATATTAACCTTGAAAGCCATTGTCAATAGGACAAAATCTATACTGTATAACAAAGAAGGCTTTTCTTGAGAAATGACCTTTAAGCTAACCTTTAAAAAGTAAGAAGCAATTAATTAGGCAAAAAAGGAAGAAGGCCAAAGAATGAGACTTCTAAACCAGTAGGTTTCAGACTCTTTTGCAGCCAAAGATACATTTTTGACTTACTATGCCCATGTGAACACAATTTAATTTAAAATTAAAACCAAAATTTCACATAATGATCCTAACCTTTTTTTTTTTTAACCTGTAACTTGCACTAAATTTTTCTTCTGTTCTCTTCAATTTCCTTTTTTAAAAATTTTGGTCACATTCTATTAATCTGCTCTTTTAAAAATGATCTTCAACTTTTACTTTGGGTGTTGGTGAGACAGCTCAGCTGACCTAGAGGGGAAGATTCACCCCAGGATGGTTATCTTATGGGGTTAATAGACATACCAGAAAACTGTGAGTTAAAAAGGTAGAAAGGTCTTCAAGGCTCTGGAATTAAGATAACACACCTGGAGACCGGAAAGCCAACTCGGCCTTCTGAGACTACGCAGCCAAGCCAAGGGCACTAGAATCACATCCACTGAAGCAGGACAATAGGCCACCCTGTTCTGAAAATAGTATCAGGCATTCTCCCAGATGATAAAGGGCAAATTCCAAGTGCTGAGGGGAAAGTACATGTATAGAATGGTACAGAAGGAACCCACAGCTATCTGTAATGGTGTGGTAAGAACCACAGCACCAGAGGGAGACTCAGATGGTAAGGAGACAGCTGTCACATGAAGACACATGATGAAGAGCACAGGAGCCAATTTTAAACTCCATCTTTACGGGGACAGCACAAAGAAACCAGATCCCTGCTTCACCCACAAAGGCCATCAAGCTGTCCACCTCTGTCCTATGCTAGAGTCAGCCTAGGACTTCCATTCCCCTGTGCAGCCTCCCCTGTGCTCAAGCATGAAAATAAAAAGCCTTATTCCTGTTCCTCCTGTGCCTCTGCCTGATTCTGCCAATAAAGACACCAGAACCCCGTGGAGTCCAGGACAAAACAAAAACTTAAAACACAAACGAGTCACACAGAGCACACAAACACACACACTCTCTGGGACAGTGGTCCCACAGGAGACCAGGGAAGGCTCCACAGACTACCATAGTCAATGACTCTGAAAAAAATAAATCAAAACAGATGACAGAAGCTGGAGCTGGGTAATAAGGAGCATCCCAGGGCAGCACCACACAATCACACAATGGGCAGCCAGAAGGGCAGGCTGGCCCAGGACGGTTGCTCACCCCAGGTTGGGTACATCTGCTTCTTTTTTGAACAGAAGCAAATTCTCTCCAGGATTAAAAAGAAAAGCTTCCCAATTCCTAATCGAGAAATTCAGCATTCCCAATGATTGAGATCAAGCAGTAATACATACTTTAATGTCACCATATACACAAAACATAAGCCACTATGATGGGGGATGGGTCAAATGACCAAATGACCATATTTAAATGACCAAGAACTGTAGTTTGAGAAATCAGGTACAGAATATGAATATGTATAAGTACATAATATTCTGTAGATAAAAAATGAGGAAAAAAATTCAAGTAGCATGTAATAGGAAGGGAAATCTGAAAATCAAAATGTTTTACATATATTTTATTATTGGGAAGAATATGATATAACTGAAGTTTCTTCAGATTTTTAAAGAAAATATGCATGGTAATTTTATTTATTTATTATATATTTTTTTAATTTTTAACTTTTGATTCCAGGGATTGAACCCAGGGGCATTTAACCACTGAGCAACATCCCCAGGGATTTTTTTTTTTTTTTTTTTTTGAGATAGGGTCTCACTACGTTGCTGAGGGCAGTTGCTAAAACTGGCTTTGAATTTGCAACCCTCCTGCTTCAGTCTCCCAAGTCGCTGGGGTTACAAGTATGAACCACCACGCCCAGTTAAAATTTTGAGTGTAATCACTGAAAATATAAAATCTAGAATATATATATATGTGTGTGTGTGTGTGTGTGTGTGTATCTCAAATAGGAATGAATGAATTAGATAAACATACATAGCCCCCAAACAACCATATAATTAGAAAGCAAAAGTAACAGGGAGAAATAAGTAAAAACATCTTAATAGCCAAAGTAATAAATATTTAAATCACCATTTTAAAGACATATTATCAGATTGGATTAAAAGAAAAAGATCTAATGCTATTGTCCTTAAGCGGTATACTTAAGGCATAATAACAAAGAAAATTTGAATTAACAAAGCATGGATATTAATCAAATGTTGACCAAAATAAAACTGGAACAGCTTATCAAAAGAGGCTCTGAGACAAAGACACTGTAGGAGTAGAGATGGACACTTCTTGATGAGTAGTTTAGTTCCTCATTATACCTCAAGAAGATAGCTGTGTCCATCAAGAAGATTAATAAAGTTATATTTCATTAACAAAATGGCCTGAAAATTTGTAGATCAAAAATTAAGAAAGAAAAAAATGTAAAATACTCTGTAATGTAGCAATTCCACCCATGGAAAGGTACAGAGACATGTGTGAGACTGCCCACGACATCAATATTTAAGTGATAAAAACTTCAAATGTTCAAACAGCCGTGAAAATGAGACTAGATAAATCATCCATGCTCTATTTACACTAAGAATAAAATATGGCTATAAAAATATATGATCTTAAAATTAGATGGACCTGGAGGTCAGCACGTTAAGCAATATAAGCCAGACTCAGAAAGTTGAGTGTCTCATGTTATCTCTCACATGTGGAAGTCAGGGAGAAAAAAGAAATCTTACAATAACAGAAGGGAGACCAGTAGGGCAGAGGAAGACCAGGGCAGTGGTGGAGGGGAGCATGAGGAGTGGTCCTGGAGAGTAAAATTGATCAAACTGCATCATGCATATGTCACAATGAGTCTCAATATCATATAATATGCACCAATAAAAATGCTTTCAAAAGTAAATTCCAGACATACGGTGATTAAATAACTAAAATAGCAGAATTAAACAGTTTCTTATTTAATCATATGTGCAAATATAATACACAATATATTTTTAAAAGCCAGGGTTTCACAGTAAAGTTAATGATTACCCATGTGGCGAGATGGTAAAGAAATGACATGCCATCTATATTATGATCTAATTCTTGGGTTATGGACATTCACTGTGTTTCTATGTATTCAATCTTACATATATCTTGTATTAGTCCTTTAGGAACAAATAATACCTAGCCTCTTAAGAGACAGACAAGCCCTAGTCTACATAGAGGAAACAGCAGTGAAAGGGTAAATCAAAGTAAACCCACAGACCAAAGGAGAAACAAAAGGAAAGCTACTGAAGCCAGGTGAGGGCAATGGAAAGTGGTGGGTGAGGGGAGTATGTTGTTGTGGCTACCTGTGAAGTGCTTGCTGGGTTTGGAAGATCTTCTTTGCAAACTTGACCTTGCTTCTCTTAGCCAGGGTGCTGATTAGGCATGCAACAACTGCAGACTTCCCAAAAGGCAGTTTATACACCACGAATTCAGAATGCCTGTGTCAATGGAATTTTCTAATTCTTTGTGAAGATTTGCTTTTTTAGTTTGTAATTAAGGTTTTGATGTACCATCTCAATTTGTAATCTCATCTCAATTCTCTCACTACAGGATTTCATATAAAATAGCATTTTTCCTGGTTGCAAAAAAAAGTAATATGTAGTTATTGTATAAAATGTGAAAATATGAATAGGAAAAAGTAAAATCCAAAATGGTGCCAACATTCACTGATGCATTCTATTTAAGGATTGGTACACACACACACACACACACACACACACAACTTTACACTTAAGAAATTGGACAAATTACAGACTTGTCATCTCTTATACCTTAATTATAATTGTCAATATTGTTATATTGTCCTAACTCATAACATGCTTTTTAATGAAAGGGGTAGGCAAACCATAGTCTTTAGGCAACAGGTAGCCATTTTTCTAAATAAAGTTTCTAAATAAAGTTTTATTAGAACACAGCCATGCTCATTGGCTTCCATATTGTCTAAGGCTATAATAGCACTGTCTTTACATGACTGCATGCTGTTTTGTTACGACAACTGTAAACTAATTTCAGATCAGGCATTGTGATGGCTCTTGCTTTGCTTTTCTTGTATAATATACTTTGGCTATTCTGGGTTTCTTATTCTTTCAAATAAATTTTTTAAATTGCTTTTTTTCCTAATTTGGTAAAGAATGTCATTGGAATTTTGATGGGGATTGCATTTAATCTGTATATTGCTCTTGGTAGTCTGACCATTTTGACAATACTGATTCTGCCTATCCAAGAACATGGGGTGTCTTTCTACCTTCTAAGGTCTTCTTCAATTTCTTTCTTCAGTGTTCTATAATTTTCACTGTAGAGCTCCTTTACCTCCTTTGTAGGATTAATTCCTAAATATTTAATTTTTTTGAGGTGATTGTGAATGGGATAGTTTTCCTGATTTCTTCTTTGGCTGAATCACTGTTGGAGTAGAGGAAGCTATTGATTTATGTGTGTTGATTATGTATCCTGCTAATTGACCAAATTTTTTAATAAGCTCTAGAAGTCTTCTGGTAGATGTTTTGGGGTCTTCTAGATAAAGCTTCATGTCATCAGCAAACAAAGGTTGTTTGACTTCTTCTTTTCCTATTTGTATTCCTTGAATTTCCTTTTCTTTCCTGATCACTCTGGCTAATGTTTGAGGACTATATTTAATAAGAGCAGTGAGAGGGGACAGCCTTGTTCCTGATTTCAGAGGAAATGCTTTTAGTTATTCTCCATTTAGTATGGTGTTGGCTTTGGTTTGTCATAAATGGCCTTTATGATGTTGAAGTAGATTCCCTCAATCTCCAGTGTTTTTAATGTGAATGGGTGCTAGATTTTATCAAAGGCTTTTTCTGCATCTATTGGGATGACTTTTGTCCTTAATTCTGTTCAAGTGATGAATTACATTTATTGATTTCATATGTTGAACCAAACTTGCATCCCTGGAATGAAACCCACTTGATCATGGCGTATTATCTTTTTTATGTGCTTTTGAATGTGGTTTTGTAATATTTTATTAAGGGTTTTTGCATCTGTGTTCATCAGGGATATTGGTCTGTAGTTTTCTTTTCTTGATGCATCTTTGTCTGGTTTTGGTATCAGGGTTATACTGGCCTCATAAAAAGTATTTGGAGTATTTCCTCACTTTGAATATTGTAATTTAAGAAAGACTGGTGTTAGTTCTTTTGTAAAAGGTCTGGTAGGACTCAGCTGAGAACCATCAGGTCCTAAGCTTTTCTTTTTTGGAAGGCTTTTAATTGCTGTTTTAATTTTATTACTTAATATTGCTTTGTTTATGCTTTCTGTATCTTCTTGATTCAAGTTGGAAAGATCATAGAATATAGTCTAGAAATTTGACAATTTCTTTATTTTTTAGTTTATTAAAGCATAAATTTTCAAAATAGATAATGCTCTAAATTTCAGGACTATCTGTGGTGATATTGCCTTTTTCATTTTCCAATTTTGTTGATTTGGGTGTTCTCAGTTTCTTATGGTCTGTTTGGCTAATCATATTTATAGGGTTTGTCAATTTTATTTATCTTTTCAACTAACTAACTCTGGTTGCAATAATCCTATGTGTCATCTTCTTATTCTCTATTCCATTGATTTCTGCTCTGATCTTAATTATTTCCTGTCTTCTACTGAATTGAGGGTGAGTTTGTTCTTCTTTTTCTAAGGCCTTGAAGTCGAGCATAAGCTTGCTTATTTGGGACGTCTCTAATTTTTATGTAACTTTAATTAATTAATTAATTAATTTTTTATGTGTTGAACCCAAGCCTCAGATGTGCTAGAGAAGCGCTCTGCCCCTGAGTCGCACCCCAACCCTCTAATGTTTTTTAATGTGGGCACTGAGTGATAAAAATTTTCCCCACAGAACTGCTTTCATATTGTCCCGGAGATTTTGAAAGGTTGTATTCCTGTTCTTGTTCATCTCTAAGAGTTTCTTGATTTCTTATCTCATTTCTCCTCTGACACATCCATCATTTAAGATAGTATCGTTCAATCCCCATGTGTTTATGTGGTTTCTATTATTTTTCCTGCTGTTGATTTCTAACTTCATTTCATTATGGTCTGATAAGATATTTGGGAGTATGTCCATTTTCTTGTATTTTATAAGATTTGCTTTGTGGCCTACAATATAATCTATTTTGGAAAAAGTTCTATGCACAGCTGAGAAATTAAATTCAGCTGTTTTGGGGTGAAATACTCTTGTAGATGTCTATTAGGTCCATTTAATGTATAGTGTTGTTTAGATTGGAGATATCTTTATTGATTTTTATGTTTTGATGACTTGTCTATTGGTGATAAGGGTGTATTGAAATCACCCAGCAGAATTTTGTTGGAGTCTGTGTGGAATTTAATGTCATGAAGCATTTCTTCCATGTAATTTGGTGCATTGACCTTTGAGGTATAAATGTTTACTATACTATGTCTTCTTGTTGGATTTTTCTTTTACTAGAATGTAGTGGCCTTCTTTGTCTCCTCTGATTTTTGTTTGAAATCTGCACTATCAGATATGAGAATATCTTCTGCTTGTTTTCTTCTAAACAGCATGGAACTAGATCTTGTTTTTTGATCCATTCTGCTAATCTGTGTCTTTTAGTTGGGGAGTTGAGGCCATAAACATTCAGTGTTATTTCAGGATATTTGGATTCAGGATATTTGTTTGTGGTTTCCAGTCATTTTGTCTTTTTGCTCTTTTTAAATTTATCTTAATTCTTACTTGGTGAATTATTCTTCCTCTGTTTGGTAGATTTTCCTCTTTGTGCAGTTTATCTTTGAGTATTCTTTGTAGTGCTAGCTTGGTGCTCATGAATCCTAGCTTATTCTTGTTATGGAAAGTTTTTATTACCCCTGAAATTTGAAACTGAGCTTTTCTGGGTATAGTAACCTTGGCTTGCAGTTCTTTTCTTTTAGGGCTTTGAATATCTCGTTCCAGGACCTCCTCGATTTTAGGGTCTCAACTGAGAAATCAGAAGTGAGCCTTATTGGTTTGCCTATGAATGCGACCTGATGTTTCTCTCTTGTGGCTTTTAATACTTTCCTTATTTTCTGTGTTAGGCATTTTGATTATGATATGTCTTGGTGAACTTCTTATTTGACTGGGTCTATTGGGGGTCTTGTAAGCCTCCTGTATTGGATATCTATTTCATTTCTGATATGGGAAAAGTTTTCTGTAACTATCTCATTGAAAATGTTCTTTAGGCCTTTAGTTTGTATCTCCATGTTCTCTTCTAGTCGAACGAGTCTCAGGTTTGATCCTTTAAAGTTTTCTCAGTGTTCTTGTACATTCTGATTATATTCTATAACTTTCTCCTTTATTAACTTCAAGAATATATAACCTGTCTTCATTGCTTGATGTTTCTGTCTTCAAGGGCTGATTTCTATTTTCTGCACAATCTAACCTGTAAGTGATGCCTTCAAGTGAGTGTTTAATTTGACTGTGTCTTTTATTTCTAGGAGTTCTGCTTGGTTTCTTTTCACTATTTCTATTTCTTTATTAAAGTGGTCTTTCATCTTCTGTAATTGCTCTCCTAATTCCTTCCATAGATCTTCTTTTAGTTCATTGAACATTTTAATAATCAGTTTTTTATAACCTTTCTCTGGGTTTTCATTCACCTCACCCTCTGTGGGATTCTTCGTTGGGGAATGTGGATTGGAGGAGGAGATTTGTTTGCCTGTATTCTCAAGTTTTCAGAGGTCTTGGACTTGCGCATCCATTGAGGCGATTCCTCTACTTCTTTTTGCGGCACATGTCCTTTTGTGTGTAATTATCCTATTTGTTCTGGGACTTCTCTCTGGTTTTGATGTATGTGTACATGTCAGAGGGTTGGACCTGAGTTCCCTCTCTGATTGTTCCCCCTGGGTTCTCGTTGGTTGGGGGCTTGGTTCTCTGCACTTCGAGGTGCAGTAATGTCAGTGAATGTTAGGTTCAGAGACAGAGTCTCTCACCTGTGAACTTTTAGTGTCCCTGTACTTTCCCAGCACCTCACAGAAAGAGGCAAAATAAAAAAAATAGCAACAATTGTTGCAAGCAACAGACAATACACAGTGTTAAATACCCAGTTCTTGCTATGACAGCTTCAACATTCATGGCCACCAATAAAGAGGAATGGTGGGTTCAGCAAAGGTCAACAGTAAAAACAATAACTGTGAACCAGATTTAGCTTTAGAGCAAAGAGCAGGTGTCCACTAAATAATCCACAGCAGTAATGACTGTATTAGTATTAATGGTGGGAGGCAGGAGTTATATAAGCCAATTAGTCGAGAAAGATGGTAAAACTACAGTTAATTAGGGGAAAAGAAAATATGTTAGGAAGTTATAAAAGACTTTACCATTTCAAAAAGTGAACAGGGAGAATGCAGAAGAGATACAGTGGGTGACCTTTATGTAGATGGAAGGGGGAAATAGCAGAACCAAAGTATTAGAAGAAAGGAAGAAAGAGCAATAGAATTTGCCTGTTAGCAGGAGAAAATGAGAAAGAGAGATAAACAAATGAAAATAATATGAAACCAAACTAAAATATATAATCCAAAGAAACTGAATGCTCAAACAACAATTCTAGGAAAAAAAATACTCAAAATGAGAGAAAAAGAAACAAACTTCATGTATATATGTCTCTGAACCAATCATCACAGCCAGAATTCACATACATGCACACTCATTCACCCACCCACACCCACACACACATTCACAAGAAATTTTTTTAATTAAAAATAAAATAATATAAAAATTAAATCCAAAATCTTAGTGAAGAATGAAGAAAATGAATGCCCACAGGGTATTCATTGTCTTTCTTTCCAATTCCTCTGGAGTTATGTACAGAGAGAGAGCAGGGGGTGGGATAGTAACGCCCTCCGGGTTTTCTTGTTGTTGTTGTTGCTCTCTGAGCTGATAGTTGGAGTGGCCTAAGTTAGAAGCTGTTTGCTTCAAGACTCAGCTTCCCTTCTCACCAGTATAAGGTGGAATGCGTCAGGAAGTACTGCCAGTTGGCATTTTGTCCATACAGACCAGTTCGGTGCCTTCTCCAGGGTACTGCTTCTGCAGGGTTCTGTGAGGGGAGCTGCAGCAGTTGGCACTGAGGTCTAATCAGGCCTCAGGGACAGGGTTAGGTGAGACCCTCTTTGGAGAGACTAGATTGACCCCTCCACTCAGGGCTAGATCTCTTCTAGCAGATCTCTTCTGTGGGTTCTGTCTGGTTCCCAGGATCCTCCCAAGAAATCCAATCATGGGGCAGCAGGACGATCCTCCGCTCTGCTGTCCAGGAGCACAGCCCTCCCTGGGGCTTCATCCGTGAGTGTATTCACCCCCACCCACTCACCCTCCTGGCCTGCCTCAGCAGGTCACTTGAGTGGCCGCACAAGGGAGAAGCAAGTTGGACTCCCCTTGGCCCTTCTACTCAAGTCCTCCTGGGTACCGCCTACTCTGCATCATGTTCCACCAGACCCAGCCAAGGTCTCTAGATAGGTGCCTGCCGGGATACTGTGGCTCTGTGTGTGTGTTCCCTAATCTCCTGGGACCCACCATGGCCTTGGCTGTGTGCTCCATCCAAGATGGCTCCCACCTCAGTTCCCCGAGGCCAGCTGAGGAACAGAGTGTACTTTTCAATACACACACCTCATCATATATCTAGACTCAATATTAGCACATCAAGCCAACCAGGGATGAATGTGTGTCTAATTATACTTGGCAGGGGCAGTTCCAGTTGATCCATTTGCTCAACAGGGGTTGAGTGGTGTCATCCTCACCAACCTGAGGCCACCTGCCCAATGGAAGAGCCGTGCGGGCTTCTTGCTCTATTTTGCTTCATTACATCAGGCTCCAGCTATCCAGTGGGTTTGACTTGTCATCTCTTTATAATATGTCAGAGATTTGCATATTTACAATGCCCCAGATACCATAGGAAGAAGACAAATGTACTACCCATAATTAATATCATCTACGGAGTGTAACTCCATCAGTTCATAGCAAAGCCCCTGCTAGTAGAGAAAGTAAAACAAATCTCCAGCATGATGTGTTGTACCTTCTTCTTGCTGAACAACAGCTTGGCTTATCATCTTTTATAAAGTGTGGAGATAAAACAATCAGCACTAGGACTCTTCATTATCCAATTGTGTAACATGGGGTTAGTTATTTTACTTCTCTGGGTTTCTATTTCCCTACAAGTGAAGTGAAGGGGCTTGCTGGGCTTTGGATAAATTGAGAGTGCCCACCAAAGGTTCATGCACTATTACAAAGCTTGGTCTTCAGTGAGACAGTACTAAGGTGGTGCAACTTTACGAGATGGGGCCCAGTGAAGGTAACTAGGTCATGGTGGCACCACCCTTGGAAGACACAAACGCAGGTATCCTGGGACTGGATTAGTTCCTGCATAATTGGGATGGTAATCATGGAGTAAACCTGGCCCCTCTCCAGTCTCGTACTTCCTGTCATATTATGTGATCTCTCTAAAGGGGCTCCCAACATTGTAATGCCATCCCCATAAGGTTCTCACCAGAGCCAAACACTGCACCATGCCCTGAGCCTCCAGAACTCTAAGATAAATCATTTACCCAGTCTCAGGTATTTTGTTATAGCAACACAAACCAAACCAACATAGGGCTCATGAGGTGCTATCTACAATCGTCCCTTTCTGAGTGCCTGGATACTTTGTCATCAGATATTCAAAACAACGGACAATGTCTCCAATTGTTATACCTACTCACCTAAAGTCTATGCTATTTTGTGGGGCTGCCTTCAGTGGATTTTGTGTTAGGAGAGCTCCCAGAACAACTCCCTCCTTACCCAAAACTGAACTCACTTTATTTGGTGGCTTAAAGAGAGTGAGTGTATTGAAAAAGACGCAGTCAGTATCCTGGGGAACTAAATCTTCTTAGAAGTCACTGAGCTGTAAAGGAACTCTTTCATATATAAAAATATGGTATTTCCAGTTTAGAATTGTCTAGGAGTTACAGCCTTCTAAATAAAGTAGGTACGATGTCCTGGTCAGAAGCATGAACCATTGGATTTAGGAAGCCCTTCTTGTTTCAATGGTGCTATAAGCAATGGTCACATGTTTTGCACGGGTTTTTAGTAAATCTTTTTTTTTTAAATTTATGTTTACAATAGTGCAATTTCAGCGACGGTTCTGAAAGTTGTGATTGTATCTTCTCCTCTGAAGTAGTTATCAGACCAGGACAGCACACTTTGCAGGTATCTGTTCTCCCCAGGTGGCTTCGGCTTATTTTCCTTCTATTCCCAACAATCCTTACTGGGCTACCAGGGTTTCTATCATACTTTCTTGCTCAAAAGTTTTAGTAGTGAAAGCATAATATTGTCATTTTAGAGCTTAATATTATCATTGAAATAATTTAGGTCGATCCATTCATTTTATGGTCAAAAAAACTGAGGACCAGGGGAATTTAACCACTTGAGGTCCCTAAATTAGCCTGGGTTTGCTACAAAATAGAGCCTGAAGCAAATCTATAACAGCAATGCCTTATTGTGAGGGAGACCACAGGCTGGAGAGAATGAGGAAAAGTCTAAGTGATGGTTCTGAATGATCCTGTCTGCAGGTTAATTTACTGAATGATCCAATCTGCAGGTTAATTTAGAGCAGACATCTCACTGTGGATGGGTTGATCATCGCAGACCTAGCAGAAGCATTTTCCCTAGTGCTTTTCAGCCAGATCTCCTAAAGATTTTCCCAGATTACAGTGAAAGAATCACCTTTTCTTTCACAACACTCCTCATCCGGCCACTGGAAGTGTCCTGTATGCACGCTGCTTAAATAGCTGTAAGAAACAAGTTGCAAAATGCTAAGGTGGGTGTGACAGTAGGTGAGCTTGGGAGGAGGAAATCACCAGGACAAAGTGGAGTTTTTTAGTTGAGTCTCTTTTTCAGGTCTTGCTCCCTATTATTCTGAGAAATGCTCTGAATAAAAGATGTATTAAAAGAACAAAAGATTGAAAATGTTTATTAAAACTATTTCTTCCTTATTTATGTTTGTCTAATCATGCAACTTATTAGCCCTCTAAATATACAAAGAAAAGAAAACAAGCTTCTGGTTACATGCAACTTGGGTCCAGGAATGAGAGAGAGCTCAAGGTTGAAGTGGGGTAAGAAGGATGAACCACCAAGGGACTTGGCTTGTGAGTGTGGAGAGGACCTGAAGTCAACCTCAGGGAATAAGAGAGAAAGGAACGTGGGCTTGATGAGGGTCAGAAGCTGAATGACGGATCTATAAACTTTCAAAACCAATGAGATAAAAATCGGTTATGTAAGATCAATGTTCATAATAGCAATATAAATACACAAAATTCCTATATATCAATTATCAATAAATTCAGAATTACAGAAAACTGTGGATCTTTACTAAGGTGTTTAAAAGCCTCAAGACAAATAGAAAGGGGGGATGAGAGATATGGTGGGAGTTCTATATTAAAAGAATTTAATATCATAAGGTCAGTAAGTCTTACCAATTTCATCTACTAGTATAAATGCCAATGAATTTCACCAAAAGAAACTTCTAAGTATTAACAAATTGATATGGAAAAGCACAGATTTCTCTTGTCCTATGAACTTTCAAATCATATCATATACTGGGCTCATTTTTTTAAATGTGGCATTGTGCATAATCTACACATTATACTATGGAAAACTTAAGTGTAAAAAGTACAAAATATATTTTTGTATTAAGATAGAATTTAAAATCAGTACTGAGGGCTGGAGGAATAGCTCAGTGGTGGAGCGTATGCTTAACACGCATGATGCTCTGAACTCAATCTCTAGCACCAATAAATAAGTAAATAAATAAATAAATTTTAAAAAATAAAATCATACCAAATAATAGACTATTTAATAAATAGTGTTGGCACATTCAGTCATCCATTTGCAGAAAAGATGTCAGACCTCTACATTACACCATGCACAAAAATAAATCCAAAAAACTAAAAATAAACAAAAACAAACTCTAAGGGAATGTTTTTATAATTTGGAAAATTTTCCTAAACAGTGCACTAAATATGGACGCAATAAGAATGATACATAAAAATTTGAACTGTAAAAATTTAAATATCAACTATGTATCAGGGTAAAGATGGACATGCATAATTAAATAATAGTGAATAATATCAAATTAACAAAACTAAAATGCACCTACTAGAAAAATGGCAAAACTGGATGAAGAGCAAATTTCCAAAAGAAGATGTGGTGGAATAAATGAAAAGATGCTCACCCTCATTACAAATCTGGAACATTCTAACAGAAATGAGTTAGTATGTTTCTTCAATCACATTGTCCAAAATTAAAGGATTGATCCCATTCATAAGTGACATAAGGGTTAGGAAAGTCACTCACTCTCATACTTGATCTGGGCACCTGGCGGTCGACCTAAAAACAACCCCAGTGGATTTCTCATTTCCTTCCTAGCAGAAACAACAGTCTGCCACCATCTCTCCTTGAAAAGAACTCATCCTCCTGATATCTGACAACTAATATCACCTTTGCCTAGTTTGTTATTTTATAAAAAAGAAATTGCATGATCTATAATTTTTGCAAATGGGCTCCTTTGCCCAATGTGTCACCTCACCTCTGTCCACTGAGTGAATGTGTCAGAATGTATCTGTATATTATTTTACTATAATTCAATTTGTGATTGTTTTCTCTTAATGTTTAATAATTTGAGTGTACTAATCAAGAAATCTGCTTACTCCAGTTGTCAAATGTGCTGTGATATTTTTGTCTCACTTGACCAATTTCTGAAAAGCAATGAAACTATAAAAGATTGGCAAAATGTCAGATGTAGTGAGATGTAAAAACACACACACAAAAAAATTACAGCACTAACTGTCAATAGAATTTTGCAAAGAATGTCAGAGCTTTCTTATGCCATGATATTGCTGGGAAGGGATATATCAGTTGCAATTAGCATTATAATGGTTAATTCCACAATATTTATAAATGAAATGCATTGTCACTTGACTGTAACACTGATAAGTGAATAGGCATATGTAGAAAGCACAGGTGAATGCATCAAAAAATAACACCTTCGGGTGCCTTCCGATTAGCATTTATTATCCTGACAACTAAGGAGACATGCTCACCACTGTGTAGAATACAAAAAAAGGACTTAAAAGATACAATCTGCCTTCAGTGTTAAACTGAAAATTGTTCCTGGGCTTCATCAGTGGAAACTGGAAAGCTCACTATCTTGTTTTAAACATTCTTTTTTTGTGTGTATTTTCATTGTCTCTTCCTCATTTTCTTGAATTAAAAATAGAAATATGATGAAAGATGAACTTTATTTTAACAAGGTTTTATTCCTTGTTCTTTTCTTCCTAACTCATGCTGATATTTTAGAGTTTTGCAGATTTATAGAGGTCTGAGGGATTTTAAAGTTGTATCCCATCAATCCTTCAAAAGCATTCATGCAATGTCATAGTCAGTCCTGCCTATATGACAGTTTGCCAAGTATCAGCTATAGGGAGCACAATCATCTGGTTCTGTTTTTATTTTGACTAACAAAAAAATATGAAGACTATAAACAGTACTTGAAAATCCCTGAAGCAAACTAGGAAGACTGTTTCATTCTATGTCAGTTTTATTTTTTTTTTGTGATTCCTTTTATTACTCCAGCTTATTAAATGATGATTGTAAAGTGTTATAAGATTAAATATGTTTAGTGTCTTATGGAAGAAGATGGGTTCCATTATTCTCCTAAGGGTTTCAAAAGAAATTATACTGATTTGCTTGATTTCCTGTGTATAATAGTTCTTGAATTTATCCTCCTTCGAAAAAATTCCACGTTAGGGAATATTTGTCATTGAAGTAGGTCCTAATTATTCTGTATCTCTTTAGTTTCCTATACCTCAAATTTTCTCTATACATTCTTAATTTCTTCCTAGTGTACTGATTTTCTTATGTTGCTTTCCCTTGCTCCTTAACCATCAGTGATTCACATTTTTGTAGGATAAAATTTAAAATCTAGATGCAATGTAGCAATCAAAGCCTTTTTAAAAGGCTGTTTTCTAACTAATAATATTCCCTTACACAAACCTGATGACAACCACTGGTCTTCATCAAATATGCATATATCCCTACTTTACAACTATATTCAAATAATTTCTCTTTCTTGGACCCTTTATTTTCCCTTATCCTTGACCATCTACGTGTTTCTAAGCCAATCTCAAGTCCTCTGTTTTCCATGCCACTCTTATCCGTGGACAAGAGCCCCTGTGGAATGAATTGATTGTATTAGTGCCTTGGAAATCTCCCAAATACTGCCATCCATCTACTCATCCACTCATTCAAAGAACAGTGTTATGAGTCTACTATTATTAAACATTAGTCTGCATAATAAATAAAGTAAGTTCCTGCTCCTATGACATTTATATTCTGTTCTGGCAAGACAGAAAATAAACAAATATATATGAATGTATGCATTTCAGATGATAATAAGCAGCATGAAAAATAAAGCAGAGTAAAGGTTGACATAAGAGTAACAGTGAAGGTATGTGTGTTATTTTAGAAATGGTGACCAGAGAAGACTTCTCCATTGGACGAATATTGGAGAAATGAATGTGCTGCATACGGTAACTTGGACCCACCCTGCAAAGCATCTGCATATCTCCACAGATATCTCTCTGCATGTATTTATGTACCAGATTTCATAAGGGAAATCTGTCCCTATATCTATAAGTAAAGTACTATCTCTCTTGGAATGTCATCTGGATGGAGTTCACAGCTTTGTGATAAAGTACATTGTATGAGAAAGTCTCCTGGGTTTGTAAAGTAGTCTGAACCCAGGACTTTAGTTGTGAACAAACTCAGCTTCCTGTGAACTCCATTTATGGGACATCTATCTTGGTTCTAGAGCCCAAGATGATCTAAATATACAAAGTTTCCCACTTTCAGATAAAGACTGAGAAGTAGTAAGGGAGATATCTAAATATGCTCTGACTAATACTCTTAAAGTACAGCAACAGAACTTATTTATCACTGTAAATAAATTTATTTAACAGAAGATTATTTGTCTTCTGTTGCTGAAATTTCCTTCTTACTGTGATGAAAAGAACCAAGGTTATTTTTTTTTTGTCAGAAACTAAATCATAACAAATTTCTCTCTCATAAATTGAGATATAAATGTTGAATAAATGCCTGAGATATTACATCGCCTTCACAATGATTGAATATTGGGAACAAAGTTAATATATGTAAATATGTTCATCTCAACTTATAATTACAGAAAAAAAGCAAGGAAACTAAGGTATGGAGCCAGACAAGTCAAGAGTTTTAACCTAGTTTCTTATTTTCTATTTGCTCTAAATTCAGTACTTTACATTTGACTATAGCACAAATGTGCTCAAATGGGAGATATTTATTTTTGTGCTTAGAATCAGTCCTTTATTTTTTAGTATAAACTGTTTCTCTATTAGCAGGTCTATATCTCAAGTAAATCTAAAATGACTTAATTTGGCCTTCAAAGGGAATTCTCCATATGATTCTTTATGAAACTCGAGACTCCTTTCTATTGGATCAAGATGTTTGAAGCTAATGGTTTCTGAAATTGCATCATTAGTAGTCATTGAAATGAAATTCTGAAGCAATTTGAGAGAATTTTTAGAAATCAGAGAATTAGAGACTTTTTTTTTAGTATCTCCTATATTTCTTCTTGTTTCCTTCCTTTTGATATTTAGTCACCAGGATTACTCACATCCTCAATTAATTTCTTTTCATCTCTCTTCTATGTTGAAGCTCTCTGTGTAATTGTTAGTACGTCATGACTTCATTTTCATTTCTCAGCTGATTGAACCGAGGGTGATTGACTCGGTTTGGGACCAGGTTGTAAGCCCCACATGCGCTTTGAGCAATCAGCTGAGAAAGCACTAGCTCATGGACAGTGTTGTAGTTACAGTTTACAGCCCCTGATTCTGCCCCATCTTGCTTAGCTACTGAGCCGACCTCCTCATACTATGATCTGTACTTCCCCTTTTGGGCAATTTATTTTCTTGAAGAAGCTGATCACCAGGATACACCTCATTGTAACAGTTGTCTTCTCAGTATAGGAAAATGAATAATTGTGATCACAACTTTATTTCCTAAGAAGGTGCAAAAAATCCATGGAGAAAAATGTCTAATCATTTTTTAGAACTTCTTATTTTTAGTTCTATATATCTGCTACATGTTTCATATTTGCATAGTGCTCTAAAATGTTCCCCATAAAATGATGCATGTACAGGTTTGAGCTCATTCTTGTGAGTTAAGCTTTAAATGAATTGATTATAAATGCTTTTAGGATGCACACATAATGCATTGACCATCTGTCTTCTAGATGACATTTTTCAGTAGCTGACTAATTAAAAGCACTTCCTCTAAAATTCAGCAATATGTGCAAGTAACATTTAATAATATTTTATTTCTAAAATGTTAAATATTAAAATATCCTATGGTCTTTGTTTTCCTTTATGTACCAATTGATTAATATAAAAAATAAGCGTGTTTTATGTAATGTAGTTTGTGTTGAATAGGAAACACACTATCTCTGCCATTGAGAAGACTAAACTCTAAATGAGGAAATAATATTTAAAGAAATTGTATAAAACCATGTGAAACTATATTAGTAAGTGAATGATAATATGATTCAGATCCTCAACAGTGAGAAAATTAAGATTAGGGATGAGTAACATAAGGCCAGGCTCATCTGTTAAGACTTCAGAGATTACAGAAATGAAAAAAAAATTTTTGTACTGGAAATTGAGCCCAGGGGGACTTCACCAATGAGCCACATCCCAATCCTTTTTAATTTTATTTATTTATTTTTTTTATTTTGAGATAGGGTCTAAGTTGCTTAGAGCCTCACTAAATTGCTGAGACTGGCCTAAAACTTGTGATTCTCCTGCCTCAGCCTCCAGAGTCAATGGGATTACAGGGATGTGTCACCATGCCGCACAGAAATGTAAACATTTATTTGAATGAAATATAAGGTGAAGGATAGCAGAAAGTGATGAGAGTAATAGAATATTTTTATATAATGACAGCAAAGGGAATAAATCAAGTGTAAGCAGAGAAGGTAAAGGGATGAGCTATGTAATTTAAAGGTTATACTCTGAGATGATAAGTGAGATGAAGTCAACTGATGGAGAAGTTTCACTACCAGTCAGGTTTTAAAATTTGGATTTAATCAATCAAGCTTATGGGTGTGTCAATGAGGGTGTGTCTAGGAATGATTGGCATGTGTGAGAACCAACTGAAATGGAGACCCTCCCTAAGTGTGGGCAGTACCATTCAATAGGATGATGGCTTGGATAGAATAAAAGTTGGAAGAACAAGCAGATGCAAGCTCCATTCTTCCCGAACAGCTCCTTGATTGCTTCTATGATCGTCTGAGGATATCAGGCTCTTGTTTGTTCACTCTCCAAACCAGACTCTGCCAGTGATTCTGCAGAAGCCTTCAGTCTCATCCTAGGGGAGCATGGTTGATCCCTCTTGTTCTAGGGCTTCAGCCTCTTGGACTGTGCAGCTACTGGTTCTCCCAGCTCTCCGGCCTGCAGGGAGCCATTGTGGACTATCCAGCTTCTGGTTGTGTAAGCCAATCTAATAAGTCCCCTTTTTATGATTATACTCCTATGGATTCTGTTCCTCTAGAGAATTCTGATTAATGCAGTTTAGGATCATGTGACTAGTTCTGGTCAATGGACTATCAACAGTAATGTGTGATGTGTACCCTCACGGGTCAAGGCAGTTCAGAGTATTTGTGCTCCTTCCATTCTTCATTTCCCACTGCTACTGTGAACTCGGGAGCCACATGCTGAAGTAGGGACAATGCAAGATGAATAAAGCATGGGTCTCCAGGACACTAGGTAGAGGAAAGCCCAACAACAACTTTATAGAAAAGTAAGCTTTCTGTAAAAGTAAGCTTTCCAAACCAAGAGTTACCATACTATACCAATGGGCCAAATCTGGCCTGTAGTCTGTGTTGGTATGGCTTTCAAGTTAAGAATGATTTTTACATTTTTTTAAATGGCTAGGGAAAGAAAAGCAAAAGAAGAATAATTTATTGCCATAGATGGAATTTTATAAAAATCCAACTTCAGTGTCTACCAATCAAGTTTCATTGGAACACAAATGTTTTCATAGCTTGTGTGTTGAGGATGGCTGCTTTTGTGCTACAATAAGAATTGAGTATTATGACAAAGAATATGTGACACACAAACCCTAAAAATATTTCCTCCTTTTGGAATCAATGTCCCCCGTCTCCTACGCATGCATGAGATGGGTCGCTCACATCAGGTTTTTAATAGCTGATTCCTCCTTCCCCTCAACAATAGCTTTGTAGACAAGAGTTGGAAATTGAACCAAAATGTACAAGTAAAATTGGAAGGAAATTGGAGTAAAAGTTGGAATTCCACAAATTTAAGACAATGTGCTAGGTGTTTCTAATTGTTGACAGTGAGAACAAGTTACTTTGGAAGCTAAATTTGGCCACCATCCAACATGTAATAAGGAAGAAAAGATGAGCCAGAAAATTCCAAAAAGGAGAATGAAAGAAAAGCATTCTTCTCTTCTCTCCTAGTCTCTTGATACTTCTCTCATTCCTGGTTCCACGTGTGTGGTATTCTTTTCACCTTCCACAAAATTCCCTTTCCTCTTTATTTTCGGAACAATTTCATTAACTGAGTAGTCTACTTGCTTGAACGAATGCAAATGAATTTCTTTTCCTTGGGAAAAAAAAAAAAGGCATTCACAGACACTGACCTCAAAAACTTATAATTAAAATTTCCAGAAAGCGTTCATCAATATTTAACAAGGGAATGCTCTAGTGAAAGGAGGCAATCTTTCACAGAGGCAGAAAAACATTCTAGAGATATCCTAGAGTTCTCTGCAAAATTTCTAATATGTTCTTCAAGGTTTAAGATAATTCTCATACCTCATATTTTCTTTCATAGTTTGACATATTTATTAAAGAGATTTCCTATATGCAATGAAGAAGGAATTGGGGTCTCATAACCATTACTCAGACATACTTGACTTATGACTTTGTAGAGTAACTGAAGTAGATAAATTTCTAATGCTCAGGTGCATCCTCAATTAATTGGGTACAATGCTTCCTAAGTCTAATAGCAGGTTTCTGAACTTGAAATTCAACAAGTCTTCAAATTTCCTATTTTAAGCAAAATTACATAAATGTACATATTTTCATTTTTTTTTCTGTAGCGGGCACATAGCTTTCATTAGATTCTTAAAAGTGTCCCCAAACAGGGTTAAGACCTCAAACAGGTTTAAGAAACACAACATAATGATGACTCTTTGATTATCATTAAGTCAATGAAAAATTCTTAGCACAGCACATAGAGCACTGGATAAATATTTGTTCACTTTCCTTTCTCCTTTCTCATTTCTTCAAACTTCCCAACTACTTGAGCCTTATTTTCACAATTATGTTGCAGTTCTCCTGAAGGCAAAGACTATCTTATATTTCTTTGTATGACTTCCACTTCACTTAAGTACAGTGGAGACTATTAAATATTTATTGAATAGACTGAAAACAATATTCTGGGGTGTGTGTGTGTGTGTGTGTGTGTGTGTGTGTGTGTGTGAAGTATTGTTTTCAGTATCAAATAATCCTTTTCATAGTTTTTTTTTCCTATCAGAATTTTATTTTTATTATTTTTTGCAGTATGGCAATAGAACCCAGGGCCTCCCATGTGCTAGGTAAATGTTGTTCCATGAACTAGATCCCCACCCCACATCTTTCAGACACATTTAAGTTTAGAAACCAAAATCCCTCACTAGGTCCATTCATTCTTAATTTGTGCTTGTAATATCTAATAAATATTTGTATTCTGGGAGTGCCAAAGATCTCTTTGTCCCAATAATCTCATGAACTTACTTTTTCCCAAAACTATAAAAACTTCTCTGGAAATTTAGAGAGAAGTTTCAGCAGTTAGATCTCTTTTGATTAGTGTCTATGACTGTTGTGATGGTTTGGATATGGTTGACTGCGTCACCTTAAGTTACATGTGCTATTAACTGGGTTCCCAACGTAGTGGCACTGAGGGGTGGAGTGTTGAAGAGATAATTAGGTCATGGGGCACCACCCTAGGAAGGCAATAATGTAGTTCTGGCTGGACTGGATTAGTTCTCCCAAGAGTCATTGTTGTGAAAGAGTGAACCTCGCCCCTCAACAGTCCCTTGCTTCCTCCCACTTCATGTGAACTTTTCCCCACTCACTGAGCATCCCTCTCACTTATATCCTGGTCATGTGCTGCCATCCGCCATGTTGTGAGGCAGTCAGGAGCTTTCCCCAGACTCCATGCTATTTGGGCTTCCCTGGCATCACAATTGTGAGCTAAATAAACCTCTTTTCGTTACAAGCCACTCAACTTCACATGTTTTTGTTATAACAACAACAACAACAACAAAAACCAGACAATTGCATTTCCCTTTGAAGTCCCAGGTGTCCTTTTGTAGAGTTATTTCCTGCACACTGTTGCTGCCCTGAAATTCTCTGGCCGTTGAAATTCTGCCTCTGACCTGCTTCCTTCTTGGCTCAGACTTTTCCTGCTACCTCAGCTCTAGTAGGTTGCTAAGCAACGAGTCATGGGAGGCAGTTTTACTGTGCATGTGCTTTCCTTCGGATGCATGATTTGTTTTATGTGCTTTACTCAGGCACAATTTGAATGTAATTCTTTTTTAATATTCTCAACAATGGCGCTGAGTCTTGGGTTTTGACAAACTGTTGCCGTGTGCGAGACCTGAGATTTCCACTCTTGATTTATGCCTGATTGGCTTCTCCAGGAAGTCTTCCTTTTTAATGTGGGCCATGATTTTTTCTCCTTTCTCATTAAACGTTGGCACAATTCTCACTGTCAACCAGCTAAGAATTCTCAAATTTACATTCTCTCATTATGGAATGTCCATTTTCAATCTGGTTGTTTAATTGTGGATTGCGTTGTAAGCACTGGAGCAATCACATTTCAGAATAGTAATTTGTTGACATTTACCTTAGATTTCACATAATATTCCGGAGGTTTTCTAGACTTAGGGTCAAAATTTAAATAATTCCATTTTATTCTTCAATGGACTTGTTTTTCTCTAAACATTCATAAACTAGATAACAAAATGTATGTGGTTACTTGAGAGCCTACTTAGAACAACTGAATATATTATAATCTACATTATTTTTATTCCCCCAAGAAAATTAACATTGAAACCTAATTAAAAATTATATACGGCTAAGGTGATAGACATGTCACATACCCTCATTTCATCATTACACATTATATACATTAAATGTCACATAATACTACATAAATATGAAAAAGTACATGAAAACATTTTTAAAGTTCAAAAGCTAATTAAATTAAATAATTCATTTTAAAATGTGGGTACTTATATGTGAAAATAACTTTTTACCCCAAAAAAGCTAAAACATCTAAAAAAAAAACAGAAATTTTTGAATCTGATTTCATCATTTGGACTATTTTATCCTATTCCTAAAACAAAGAACAAAAAGATATCACTGCTCACCAACAAAATTGTCAATTTTTTTGAAAAGGTAATAATTGTTGTTGATAAAAACACAGTGAAATGGTTGTTTTGTAGTTCTGGGAGCCTGGTATATTAGTACAGACTTTCTAGGGGGCAATTGTTACGACATCAAGAGTTTGAAATTATAGTTTCACTTTATTTTCCAATTTCTAAACCCCATCAATTTACTTCCAGATATCCATTCTAAGGAAATAACTGACATTCAGACAAGGGATTTAGTTCAAGGATGCTCATCACAGAGTTGTGACTACGAAGCTGTCTTCCTAAGGATTTCCCTCTCTTTACATTCCCCTTCCCACACCCCACAGGGTGTTTGATCCTCGTCTGGCTTCTTGGAGTTTCTCTTGTATATTATTTGAAAGGTCAGGGACATGGACATGACATATCCTTCAATGACATGCTCCCAGTGACATACTTTCTCCAACTGAGCCCCACCTCCTACAGTTTTATCACCTGCCAATAAGGCCATCAAACTATGAATCCATCCATGGATTAATCCACTGATAAGGTTAGTGCATTCACAATCCTGTCACTTCCCCAAACCCTGTGTCTTGTGGCTGTGGCTAAGACCTGACCAGAACAACTGAACAGGAGGAAAACTTTATATGTGGGGCTCACAGTTCATGGAAAGCTGGCTCCATTCCTTGGGGTTTAAGTGAAGTAGAAGATCATGGCAGAAGAGTGAGGCAGAGGAAAATAGCTCACAGGATGATCAGAAAGTAGAGAGAAAAAGATTCCACTCACAAGACACAAAATACATACCCCAAAGGCACATCCTCAATGCCCCACCTCCTCCAACCACACCCCACCTGCCTTCAGTTACTACTCAGTTCCATCAGGAGATTAATTCACTGACTGGGTTTAGGCTCTCATGACCCAATCGTTTCTTCTCTTAACTTGCTTACATTGTCTCACACATGAGCCTCTGGGGGACACCTCATATTCAAACCATAACACCCTGCATCTGCACATGGGTACACTGGGGAGCAGGCCTTCAGCAACATAAGTGTTTGGGGATATTTCAGATCCAAACTGTAACAATTACTAATATTCATTCTCTGTCTTTTTCATTGTTCTATTCAGTTTTACTACTTTGGAGTTAGTTTCAGTAGTTTATGTCATCCTAGGAATGTGTTCATCTCTTAAAAGAGATTTATATAGGTTATATAAAAGGTTATATAATTTAAGGGCATATAATCGTTCATAGCATTCCCTTATAATCTTTTAAAATTCTTGTAAGGTGGTAGCACAGTGTTCTCTTTTTGGGTCCTGATTCTACTCATTATCATCTCCTCTGTTTTTTTCCCCGTTGGTCAGTCTAGCCAGTTGTCCATTTTGTTGATATTTTCAAGAAATAAATTTTTGAGGTTGTTGATATTTTTGCTTTTCTATTCTGTGTTCCTTCTATCTCTATTATTTACTTTTATTATTATCATTATTATTATCTTTCTTTAATTATTATTTTTTGGTTTATTATTTGTTTGATTTACTCATCTTTTTCCATAGCTTTTTAAGGTGAAAATTTAGGTTATCTGAGATTTTTCTTCTTTTTTGATGTAAGAACTTTCAGATATAAATTTTCTTCTGATCATTGCCTTTGCTATATCCTGTAAGTTTTTATTTTCAGTCATATGACAGCACTTTCAAATTATCCTTGTAATGTCTCCCTGACCCGTCAATTATTTAGAATTATGTTGGTTGGCAAATATTTCCATATATTTTTGAATTTTTCAAATTTCTTTCCTTTATTGATTTCTAATTTAATCCCATCCCTGCAAGGAAATCAAAGTAGTATACTAGAAAATATCTATTCAGGACATTTAAAAGGCAGATGGGGGGATAGAGAAACAAAACACTTAAGACATAGAAAATAAATAGCAAAGAGGCTTTTTAATGGCAGAAGTAAATCCTGCCAGTACCCAATAAAGCTCCTTTGCCTAAAGATACCCCTCCAGAGAAGGGGAAAGCTTCAACCCCTCAGATGCTAACCCTTCTCAGCTGATCCATTATTCATGCCAAACGTGATATGTAATCTGAAAGGGGATATACAGAATTCGTGTAGGATTAAAAAAAAAAAAAGCTCTGGAAGACAGTACAGAAATAAGCTAGATCATTGTCAAGTATATGGGGAAATGAACTGGGAAGTGTTGAGGCCGGGTGGGTAGGTAGAAGAGGCTTCGTGATCTCTTGGCTTTTTAACATATTTAAGTTTTTTTCACACTACAAGCTGAACAAGTTAATTTATTATTTTTGTTTATTTCTCTTTTTCTAAGGTGTAAATCTGGCCATAGAATTTGGAAGTATATGACTAGAAAAGTTTCTTTCTTAAGAGCACAAGAACTAACCCTGAGCCACAGGACTCACCCCCATGGAATTAGGCAAGAGGCCTCTCTGCTATAGCAACGCCAGTCAAGCCAGGAATTAGCTGACCTGGAATGTTTGGGTTTTAAAATTGAGCTTTACATCCTGTATTTTTTAATCTGGGCTGCATTTTGAACAAGTCAAATGGATGAGGTACAAAGCCTCCATTTATGCCACAGTTGTCACGTTGTTCATGATCCCAGTGAGTACGTTGTTCATGATCCCAGTGAGTACGTAAGTGTCAAAGGACGGAGGACGCCTGGCATCTCTAAAGTCTTCCTGCCTGCTTGTGAAGATCCCTTTGGCTCCGGGAGGCTTTGGGAAACATGACGTGCTCTTATGCTCTCAGCCAGTTCTGAGTTGGAGCCGCATTCCTCTTCTCCAAATCTTACCTGGTCTCTAGGCTGGGGATCCAGGCAAGATTTTGAAGAACATGTAAGTATTTAAAAATGTTTAAACATGTAAGTGTTTTAAAGCATTTTATGTGGAGTGTCACCATCGTGTTAGGCCGAGGCAGTCCAGGTGAGCCGGGGGTGAGGGTCGGTGAAACTGAGAAGTCAGTGGAGATGGCTCTTCTTATCTGCCTGGAGCATTTTCTACCTCTCTGTCCCTTTCTGGTTAGACTCTTCTTCCTAATGAAGGTTAGGGAGACTTTCCAAGCCAGGCATCTCCCAGGAATTTCATTCTTGAGGAGACACTCATTTGGTCCAAAGACCTGTCACAGTGACAGCCATCTAATGAGCTCTAAGGAGCTCTGGACTCAGATCTCCAGGCCACTGTGTCTCTGCTTGCCCTAGGCCTGCTCCTTTAGCTGACCTTTCAGCTCTGCCAGACATCCTAGGTCTCTTCCAATGTTTATTACCTGTTTGATTATATTAGATAAAGTTGTTACTGCTGTCTTGCAACCAAAGAACTCAAATCAAGTCATGAAAAAACTGGGGATTTCTTAAATGTCAATAATCTGAATATGATTAGTGAATTTGTGTAACTGAATAATCATAATATTAAATATTAGAAAACCATTAAAATCACATCCTATAAAATATTGACTAAAAGGAGACATGCTTATGATTTCATGTTAAATGAATCATTCTATATATATATATCTATATATATACACACACACATACATATGCCAGACTTAATTCAAATGAATATATAAATAAATACATGCATGGAGTAAAAATGTAAAGTAGAACAGTGAGTTTTTACTTCTTGTTGACTTTGGTTCCTCCATGCTTTAGTAATTTCAGATGTTTAAAAAAGAAAACATGAGTTATAAAGTGAAAAAAAAATTAAATAAAAAATATCATGTCATTAAGACATCATGTGCCCAACTATTAGAATAAAATTATGAGTTTCCCATCAGGGACTCTGATTCTTCGGGTGAGCCCTTTTCTTGGTTTCCATTCAGTCCTTGTGTCAATTAGTTGGTTAGTTGGTTGGACTAGGTATTTACAATGTCTGTTCATAAAGAAAATTCTGCAGCATTATTATGTTTACTTATAGTAGAGTACAGATCTTAGCCAAACTAAACCCCAGATCCATCAGTAATAGGCAAGTCTTAATGAACTATACCAATTACGTCGTATACTCATTTGCATATAACAACACTCGTTTTTACTAAACAAGAACAGAAATTTTCTCTATATTTTATCAAAACCCTATGGGGCTGAGGATTTTTTTCCCTAGGCAGAAAAATTTTAAACTTCCATCTCCTCAATCTAAGTGTATCATTAGTTCATTAGTTCAGCAACATTAGTTCAACAACAATCTAAGTGTCTCAGTCATTAGTTCATTAGTTCAACAACATTTCTTGAACCTCTTCCATCCTCCTTGTGCAGAGCACATGGCTCAGTTGTTGTGGGACATAGAAAAAAGGAATGAGATTCAGTCTGTGCTCACAAAGAGCAAATGGCTCCTTGGAGGAAACAGACCCTTAACAGGTCTTTGGAATTCAAGTTAGAGTTTATTTAACACTGGATGAGACACAGAAAGTGATATATGAGCATGGATTAATGATTAACCCAGGAAGAGAATTTATAATTGGGAGACAGCATGGGAGTTGATTATGAAAAAATGAGTGAAGACTTCCAGGACAAGAAGAAGCAGGGGAAGGCTTATCTACGTATTCAATGTTGAGAAAACTCAAACAATAAATGTCTATACTGCCATTGATCAATAGAACACAATAGAGGACTCAGCAACAGACATTGATAAATATGCTCAAGTTTTCTTTCTTTTTTTTTTTTAACAAAGATGCAAAATCAATTTAATGGTGCTAGAGAATTTGGAATCCACAGGCAAAAGGCAAAAGGAACTTGGACCTGAATCTCATAACTTACAAAATTAACTCAAAATGGATCATAGAATTAAATATGAAATGTAAAACCTTAACTTTGGGATGTAAAGTTAGGCAGAATTTTTATAGACCCCAAAAGAATGATTCATAAAAGGGAAAATTGATAAATTGGACCTTATCAACATTAAAGAAGTAATTCACACCATGAAAGCTCCTGTCAAAAAGATGAAACATCAAATCACTGACTGAGAGAAAATATCTGCCTGTCACATACCTAATGAAGGATGGGTATCTAGAATATGCAACAAATTCTCAGATCTCACAGTAAAACCTTTAAGCCATCCAGTTAGAAAAAGGATAACAGAAATGAATAGACATTTATTGAAGAGGCTAGATAGGTGAAGAAAAAGCATTTGAGAATTCTTTCAACATTATTACCTATTAAGGACATGTGATTAACACCACAACAAGGTCTTACTATAAAATCATTAGAATATCTAAAATAAGAAACAATGACAACACCAAATGCTGACATGCATGCACAGAACCTGGGTCAAAGTGCATTATAAGTGGGAACTTAAAAATGATATAGTCACTTTCGAAAACTTTTTAGAAAGTTACTTAAAAACTAAATATATTCCATGACTCAACAATTGCAATCCTAACCATTAATCTCAAAGATGAAAATTTATCTTCATACAAACACCTGTCAGTGAACATTCACGGCAGCTATAGTGAAATACTGATACCTGTCCAGATGTTCTTCAACAGGTGTGGTTAAACAAACTGTGGTACATACATTATTAAATGCTACTCCTACAATAAAACTCTACAAACCATGAATACTCATGACAACTTAACTGAATCTCCAGGGAATTATGTTGAGGAAAAAAAAATACCAATCCCAACAGAGTATCTATTGTATAATTTCATTTATGTAACATCTGAGAAATAAATACATAATATCTCTCTATATTATTTCTCATAACTGCATGTGACTCTACAATCATCTCAAAAATATCAGTTTAAAAATGGATTTAAAGATTTGCATTTATGGGAAAATACTAGGGAGTCATTCGCTTGACTACATAAAAATATTTTTACCCTCACAAGAGAATTGTCACAAAAATTCTTTAACTAAATTTACATAATATATTTTTATGTGGTAAATTCACAAGGAAAAAGAACTAGATTCTTCATTTTGCAGAATTCTGCCATTGTTTAAAATGAATTGTGCATTTGTCAAATTTTCCTTTAATTATTAGAGGGTAGGCAAGTCCCACTTTGCAATGATCATCCTTCAAATATTCTACTTACAAAATGGATTCGAGGTGACTGCTTTAATGTAAGGAGAATCTCTAAATTCTAACCCCAAAATGCTTAGAAGAATTAAAGGGAAGTCTTCAGAAATGCTTGATTTTCCAAGGGCAGGTACCCAGCACTGTGTGATATCCTGTGCTCCAACCCAGGAACCTCCTACTGGAGTAATGGGAGGCTTGGAAAGTAAGTGGGTGGGAGGCTGCAGTTCCCTGTGGCCCCTGGAACCTCTGACTTATCTGACTTATCTTTCAGTGATGTTCTATTTCCCTCCAGAGTGTCCCTTCCTCTATGATTCAGGGATTAGAATAAGTTAGTGTGAAATAGTATTTTTTTTCCCTTTGGGATAAACTTTTTTCATGCATTTTTGAAATTATTAATGTGATTTACAAAAATCTGTTCAAAGTTTCCTTCTTGCTTATATTCAAGCAAGTCAAATATAGTTTTTAAAAAGATGAGACCAGAAGTACAGATGTTAATGGCTACATTAACTAGCAGTAAGTACAGAAAAGACATTATTAAAGAATTCTGGTATATTTCTGTTCTCTTCCCACCCGCCCAAAAGAAAAGGTACAAATCTTCCTATCATTACATTTGCAGACCAGCAGACATCTGTAGGAGAGCAGGCAACATGACTGAACGGAAGCACCACAGAGACATCTACTGGTTGATTTCAATTCTCCTGGTCTGGCTTTTCCAACTTTTTTTTTTTTTTTTCCTTTCTTTCTGTCATAAGGAATGGTAACTGAACAGCACTCCCCAGCATTCCATATAAGCCCTGTGTAATACAGCTATGTAGACAATTATATTGCCCAATAAGCTGGGACCATTAATTGGAAGTCCGGAGGGACTGGTGTGCTCACAATCCAATCTTCCCATCGCACGCACTCCACTGGCTTTATTGCATTCTGATAGTCATGATGACAAAGAGCCAACCGTGTCGAATCCAGCGGGCCAGGCAGAGGATGGGTGGAAATCAGGAAATTCCCAAATAATGGCCCACTTAGAAAAATCTGTAGATGCTATTCTAGCCTTTGCATAGAATTTTTTTTTCCTGTATTTCAGAAAATAGGCAATAATTATGAAAATAGTTAAGGGTTACAAACACTTGTTTGGGACATCTTCTTTAGAATCACACTCAGAGCTGAGAAGTGATGGTTTATTTTTAGAGGAAAGACCAGGTAATAAATTCAAAGCCTTTGGAGTCTACCTTGAAAGGAATGGTCTGATCATCTGGACACCAAGGGATGATGGCTTTGATGGTCCCTGCCTCATGAGAGCTTTGTAATTTGCAAGCCCACTTCTACTTTTCGAGAGCTTGTGAGCTATTATTGCTCTGTATTCTTATGCTCCGAGACATCTTTGGAGGCCTGGTTGCTTTAGATTTCATGCAGAGAATACTTTACCTCAAATACAATTGTGAAGAGCAATGATAGCACAGGCTGAGCTGTATAACACTTGATTGAGTTTTGATTCAATTATAGGGCGAGTTTGGAACCTACGCGGTGATTCATGGATCTGGAGTCATCATCGGAGGCCTAGATGTTTGACACACGAATTATGACATATCCCTGTGGCTTTCCTCTCTTCCCCCCATGAAGAAAAAGCCTAAGTTGACGCTAGAACCAAAGAGGAGAAACACTGTGTAGCAGGATTTGTTTAAAAATCGATCTCCATTAGTAAACAGCAGAACTACATTGATATTGATTTGTAAAAGAGAAATGAAGATACACACAAAAGGAAAGGCACATTTCCTTCGGTATATTAGAATTAATTTAAAAAACAATTGTATGGCCATAAACATTAGCCCCGAGGTAGGATTCCTATTGTTTCTGATGTTAGAAAGCAGCACATGTTCATTATAAATATGTACGCCCTTTATTATACTATTATTTTTCAGGAAGAACCACTGCTAACAGAGTGTGGTAGATTCATTCAGTGTTTATATGTTATATAAGTATGTATAGAGACATAAACATGAAGGCGCATCATAATACTCATTTGTCACCTGGTTGCAACGTTCTTTTTCCTGAACTGTCTTTAGGATCTCTTTCTTGGGCTACTGATACCATCCACTTTGTCCTTTCTAAATGGACTCTGTACTTAGCCAGGTATTAGCGCTCCCCTCACTCCCCCTTGGAGAGGTCAGTGTTCTCTGACTCAATGCAGTAATCAGAGGGTATGATCTTCCTGGTCGACCGCTCCCCATTTTTCCTAGCTCTAGGTGATCCTCCTCTTATAATCTGTTGCCTCCTCTACATCTTTCCTCTAATTCCTGTTTGATGGACAGTCTCTCTCTCTCACAATGCCAAGATTCAGTCATTTTGCAGTCATTCAATAATAGAGAGTGCTACTACATTTCAAGGCTTCCGCTGCACATTTCATAGATGAATTAGAAAAAAGGACAGGAGCCCTGTCCTCTTAATATATATATATATATATGGTGTATATACTTCTTGCTGAAAGGAAAGTCTGAAGAAATCAGGACCCTGCAGCTTAGAGGGAAGAAAGCCCTGTCCCAGAGTCATTCAGCTCTAAGTGACCATTGGAACCGCCCTCCTCTGAATTACATTCTGCTGATCCAAATGCCTTTGATTAAAACATCTACTCATCTCCTTTGGAAAATCTTGAAGGGAGAAATATTTCTTTCTGATGCTTCCAAATGTCCTCAAATGAAAATTTCTTTCTGGAATCCCCAAGACTTTGGTCTAATGTTCCCTGAGCCTGGCGGCCACGTCTCAAAACAACCAGAAAGCAGGAAAACACGGCGGGACAAGGAAGTTCTCATTTCTCCATGTCCATGAGCAAGGAAAGCAGCAGAGTCCTAGGATGTTTTATTTAAAAAGAAAAAAATTGTTTAATTGTGTTCTTGTAGGCATGCATCTTTTCTTTGTGGGCCACTAATATCAAGCACAGGTTTCTCTTCTAAAAAAAAATTGATTTTCAGAAAATTGGTATATATCTCAATTTTATTGTAGTTTCTATGTATTACCTTATTAGTGAGGGCAAGTATCTGACCCTCTCTTTCTATTTACTAATTGGATTTTATTCTGTGACAATTACCTTCATGTCTTTAATCCATCTCTCTTTCTGTGTGTGTATAAATACCATATTAATTTGTATGCACTCATTAAATTAAAAGATATTTAAAATTTTTTCTTACACGTTGAACATGTTTTTCCCAGTTTGTTGTTGATTTTGGTTTATTGTATCTTTTTTCATAAGAACTGAAATACACACACGCATTAGCATCTCCCAATATTTACTGCTCAGAGTTTTGGTCTAGAATACGTAGTATTTGTGAATTACACTTTTTATTATTATGTTATCATGTCATCTTTCTACTTAGGTAAAAAAGCTTACCATAAAACACCATGCTGGAAGCACGCTCACGTATCTCATGCTTACCAAGTCTGTTGATTCTGTCATGTTCTGTTGGACTTGAATTTATCTCATGTTCTTTTGTGCACCATTGCTCTAGGAATAATAGCTATACTATGTACATATGTATACCATAAGGCTGAGGTGAGCAGGGGGCTAGGTTGGTGTGAGAGTACTCTATGATGTTTGCACAATGACAAATTTATCAAGGGCATGTTTTTCAGAACATATCCCATTATTAAGTACAGTCTATGACTGTACTTAGAAACTGTTCAGATTTCACTATAGTTCTTTCCTTAATTCACAGAGGTGAGTCCTAGCAGAGATGGATTTGGAGCATAACTTTAGACCTAAAGAATAATAATAATAATAAACCTCTCTCTGTCCAAAGAGAGAATTAGCAAAGCTAAATGAAAACAGAAAAGGAAAAAAGGAAGTGTAGAATAAATAATTTTAAAAATATTATTCTCACATGCTTCCCCAAATGGTCTTGTTTGTATGAAGTACGAAAGCTGCCCTGTGTGTGTGACCAATGAATCTTTGGGGCATTCTGGGGGCTGTGCGGTCACCATCTTAATGGCCTATTAAGCACACAATTGATTGGATTAAGCATGCACTCATCCAAATGAGACTTGAAGTAATCTGACTGACCACGTTAGACTCTGTGATGGAGCATCCCTGAGGCTGACACGGAGGACTCATTCAAGGTGAGAAAAGAGGCCAGAAATGCAACCTTTCCAGGATAAACATGAGCCAACAAATATGGAAGTAAAGGTTCCTCAGTGGAGAGAGGTCATGGAACAAGGATTTTGGCTGGAGACCTACTCCACCTGCTAATAACAATGTAACCTTGGGCAAGTTATTTAAATCTTTAAGTTCAGCTTTCTTGCAAGAAGCAGTGGGGAAGTTTGAAATTGCTCTTTCATGATATTTTTGATTAAATGAAGTACGAATGTGGGTAGGGCTCCTAAACTATAATCAGATGTGAAGCATGGAAATTGAGAGGAGAGGGTGGCTACCTGTGGGTGCAAGAATCAGAAAGACTCCGTGGAGGAGATAGGGTTGATAGGCTTTAAAAAGCGATATCGTATTAGACTGTGCTCTGCCAAGATTTTATTTTTCTTTCTGCAGAAATGCTTTCAAGTGAGACTGGAGGCCTATCCAACGACAAGCTAACATGAGTAAAACATAGCCTTGAAAGCTAACTGCCCACTGCTGTGAAATAAATGCTCTTGTCTTAGGCTTCCAAATGTCAAGCCTGGGAAGTGGAGATTTTCCACAAAGGAGCAAGCACCATTTCACCCTTGGCTAACCATGGGGGAGGGCCAATCTGTGATCTCCTTTAACATTTTAGCTGGGAAGATGGACTTGCACATGCTGGTGTGACAGCCCAGGGACTGTGTGAACACCAACGAGTGTCATTCTTGAAACCATTCAAAGTAATCTCCTTGAAGCTACGATTCCCTACAGAGCATGGAATTGTATTCTATTCCAGGGGAAGGAGAAAAATAAGAATTTCTGTAACCACTTATAAATAAGCTAATGTTTTTGTGAAAAGTATGTATCCCAAGTTTTTTTTTTTTTAAATCAATATAATTAAAAACAAAACAGTGTGTGTTTGTTAGTTTGTTATTGTAGCACATTTCAAAGATTGGGTTCTATCAAGTCCTGGGTAATAAGAATGGGAGGGAGCTCATTCCAGTTCCATTTTTGCTCCTACCTGAGTGGTGGATTTTTAATATTAGCCAGAATTCATGCCAAGGGATTCATTGCCTCTGATTTTCCTGTTTCCACTGCTGGCCGTATTCTGTAGATGTTTCAGCTAGAAGTGCTGAATACTGACTCTAATAGGGTACAAGATGAAAAATAGGCAAAACTCTTCTCTAATTGCCTGTCCCTAGCCGGGTCCTTCATCATGCTGATTGGAAGCAGGCATTTGTGCCCAACTGACTCCCTCTTGCCTGGTCTTGGACCTCCCTTGAGGCTGCACACAGCCTTGCTCAGCCCTGCGTCATCTTCTTTTGCTCCTTGAATCTGTTTTGTCATCTTGGATGTTCCTGTCACCACAGAAGTCAGTCAGGAGCACAGGTTTCCTGATCCTGCCTCTCTGGGTTCCCTCAGCCAGTGTTCATGGGACAGATATGGATGGAGGTCCAGCTGCTCATCTCTCAGATGTAGAAATCAAAATGGACTTCAGTGTGAATGATCCTTTCAGTCTGAATGTTGAACTTCTATGTTTTGGCAAACTATACTCATCTAATGGGCATCATTTTGCAAATACGTTTTGCCAATACATCACTACTGCCCTCCTTGTCTTTCATCTTCTGTTTCTGCAGCCAAAATCTGAAGGAGAAAGGGGAGGTCCTAGAGAATGAAATTGGCCAAATTATATTATTATATCATGTACATGTCCAAATATGTAGCAATGAATTATTCCACCATTTTGTATAATTATAATGTACTAACAAAGAAAAAAAAAGAGAAAAGGGAATTAGATTCTTAAAAATCAGAAGAAAATTATTGAGAGAATTACTATTTCTAGTTTAAGTAAAATAGTTTAATGGAGCTTGGGGATGTAATTATAATACATAAAAAATAATCCTAAAGCCACCTTCTTGTCTAGATTAAGAGCATGGACATTAGGACTGGCCCTTGGGGGGAAGAACACAGGTCAGAGTTCAATGGTGGCTATTTAAATTGCATCCTTTAGGTCTTACTAGTTAGACCTAGGGTGTTTTTTGTTTGTTTGTTTGTTTTTTTTTTTTTTGGAATGTGGATTTCTAAAACCAACCCAGAGATTCTAATTCTGTAAATGTGAGATTCTACCAAGAATAAATGTAGTGGACATGAATTCCAGGTGATGTGTCCACAGGGGGTCCATGGAACAGAGTGAGAAAGGCTGCTGTCAATGAAGCAGAGGCAATGGCAGATTTAGAGCAGGGAACTGAACAGAGAAAGGTATACTGGAAGATCAGTCTCCTGCAAGAAGGATCGGAGACGTACAACTAGAGAGAGAAGAGGCAGGCCACCTGCAATCACAAGAACCCTGCTGAGAGTAAAGAGAGGACGAGCCACCCTGGCAGCAGAAAGGTTTAACGTTTTTAGACTAGTGTGATTCTAGGTCTTACAACCTGCACTATTCAGCCACTGCTAAATTGTCAAATGTGCACAGTGGCATCAGTCAGTGTTTAGGGCAGACTAATTTCAGGGCTTCTCTACTAAAGTTTTGTGTGCAAAACTCTTTTACATAATTTTATTCCTAGTCATCATTTTGATTCAACATGCTTCCTAAAAAAAGAAAACATTTTCTTCTAAGCTTTTCATTTTTTTTTCTTTTTTGTACTTAAAATGACTTTTTATCCTGAACTAATTTTAGACTCATAGAAAAGTTGAAAAATAGTACAGAGAGTTTCTAAATCTGGTTGACACAGCTGGAAACAGAAAAGGGACAATGGTAGAAAAATTTGTGAAATTTAAGTAAGGTCTCTAGTTAAGAATATTGAACCAATGTTAAAACTTGGTTTAACATTTGTTCTCTTTTTATCTATCCTATTCTAATTAATGTAAAAAAAAGTTACTGAAAGACTATAGGAACAACATTGAAAGCTTAGTTGTTTCTTATCAAGAAATAATTGCTACTATGAATTAGGTTTATGCCTGAATTCTATAATTTCTCATTTTTCTGTTTTCTAAGGTATTAAGGTATTCTATGAATCTTGATTCCTTAATATACTTTGGATAGATGCCAGCTTCTCATCAAATGCTTAAGTTTCCTTTTTAATAACATCTTTCCAAAATAGTGCATTATTGAAAAGTTACATAGGAAAAAACAAATTAAATCGGTAATAATAATATTCACAATTGCAGGAAACTGTTTTGAGCAGTTACCATGTTACAGGCATCATTCTATGTGTTTTAACTCAACATATTTGTTAAACCCTCATGTTGAACCCTGTGATTATTGTCATTTAAAACCAGGGATGTGGGCTGCAGTTGTGGATCGAGTTGTGGCTGGGTGGTAGAGTGCTTGCCTAGCAAGTGTGAGGCACTGCATTCGATTCTCAGTACTTCATACTAATTAATTAATTAATTAACTAATGGTCTATCAACAACCAAAAAAGTATTTTTAAAAATTAGGGTTGTGGAGGTATTATCATACTGCCATGCTCTTTGCCACTCACATCTACTTAAAATTCCATAAAATGCAGTAAAGTATTGTTGCATTATCCTATGTCCACAGTCTAATGTCACAAGAAGAAAAAAAAAATCTTGGCATTTAACATATATTATTTGAGTCTCACATCACGCATTATTATTAAAAATAATAATCATTGTGCAAGCAACAGAAAAATCATGATATTTTTTTCTGAGAAGCACTGAAAAATTACAGCATACTTACAATAAAACCTCTAGTCTGAAATGTCAAATCAGTGAAACTTTTCATGTTGTAAAGTAGTAATCAAAGTCATATTTTTAGCATGATTTATTGGAGTCAGCATCAAAATACCTGATGTTGGCAAATATCAGCAGCTGTAAAAGTCACTTATTGGATTCAAGAGTGGAGTGTTATTAAGGTTGTAAGCTGCATTCGATAGAAACTGACTCTGATCATCACAAGCAGAAATAAGGTTGATTGAAAGCAAGTTGGGGGCTCAGAGAGCTGATGAGAGACAGCCAGAATCAGGGTGGCAAAATACAAACAGGCTAAGGAGTGAAAAGGCTGGTCTACATGGCCCTCCTTTGTTAACCATCTCCAGGCATAAACACTACTATGGGTGGTAGTTATCTCTTCCTTTATTTTTTCCACTATTAAAAGTCCAATGTGGAAATATCCAATTGACTGAGCATCTGTCACTTGCCAGCAGGTGTTTGGGTATTAGCACCTAGACTTACACAATAGGGGGCCCTAAACTCAGGAAGGAAGTTTAGTTTCCCTGCAACTCAGATGATGACAGTATCTACTATCGTTGTTATATTCAAGCATTATGATAATTCTTATCCACTTGCTAAGTTTGACATTGAATTTACAGATTAAAAAGCCATTGTCCCAATATTGCTTTAAGTACCGTCATGGAAACACAAAAGTTTAGAATTTCGAGAGTATTCTGGGGCTTTCGAATTCAGTCACACACCTAACACAAGGAACTCATTTGTAAAGAAATTAAGTGCAATGAGTGAATGAAATTGAAACTCATTTGTCATTGCTGCAATTTATAACAGCAAAATTAAGAGTGTGGGTTCTAGATGTAGACAGAACTAGGTTTAAATCCTTCCCAAGTGTTTCCTAGCTGTGGAACCAACACACTACCTTTCCCCCCAATTCTGTAAAATGGGAAGATTGATACTACTAACTCACATGTGTGTGAAGAGGATTAATTAATACACTTCATGGAGAACAATGAGATCAGTTCTTGAAACATAAATTCGGGAGTAGTTCCCTAAAACTGCCATTATCATCCTCCTCATCATCGCCATCATCCAACTCCAGCTGGAGCACATCCAGTGGAAGACACACCCAGAGCTACCGAGCCACTCTACTCCATTATTGCACATCTCTCATTATTACCAAACCCGCGTCAAGTAAGGCAAGGAAGCTTTGGATTCTCAATACACACGACCTCTGGTTGTCTGCATCCTTCTGTGTTTTCGACTGTGCTTACGCACTCTTATCCTTCACAAAAATATTTTTCCATCCACTCAACACTTCTGAGAATAAATGCCATTGGCCCATAAGTACACAGACAGTGATCATTTAAGCAGAATTTTATTTAATAATGAAAGAAAATAATTAATAAATTGGTGTCTTGTTGCTGAAACTAATAAAATGTAAAACTTTATAGAATTAGCATCCTAAATATTATGCTAAAATATGCTGGGTTATTTTCCTAAAACATTTATTAGTAGTAAATCATATGCTCTCCCAACCATGTAATTTTTGTGAGAAATTATATTCGTGTTATTAACACTTATACACTCAATAGTACTATCAACTCAGTTCTTTTGAATAGCATAATTTAATTTTTTTGATTAATGAGAAATATGTGTTGTAGAGTTTTAAATTAGTTTTAAGAACTTCAATTTTTTTCAATAAAAGACAGTGATTGTAAGCTATTTGGCAATCTCAATGTATTTGTTAGCTAATTTAAAATTGTTTTTTTAATGCAACAGTAAAAAATTCTAAAGTTTGATGACTTTATTATGTCTTAATTTACAAAGCCTGAAATTTTTATACATGTATAGTGGTTTTATAAATTAAATACAACAATCCTTTTTTTTATTTGTTTACAGCAAACTACCCACTAGATGGCACTACACAACTGCCAAAATTTTTCTAGTAATGCTAATTGCAAGTCAAGAAAATAATTCAGGAATTCTAATGATTGACAGGACATTTGTTCCAGATAGATACACCTAATCTCAAAATCCCTCCGTTGTATGTAAGGTGACATGTAAAGCCCGACTGGGTAGCTGTCTACTCCATACACTCTATGTATGGGGAAAGTAGCTAGATCTTAATACAAATGGCAAAATGTAAATGAGTCATAAGATTAAATCACACTAATTTGAGTTCCACTAAGATTCTACTATATGACCAAGGCCTGTATTTTTCATTGTTTATGAATAAATAAAGCTTATTAAAGTACAGAATCAAAAGAATAATGAAAAAGAATTCCAGGAGCAGCAATTTTATCGACTTTGAACAACTGACAATTATTATTCTTGTCCAAGGGACCGGTGAGTGAAAATGAACAGAAAACATCTTCACTTCTTTAAGATATTCTGTCACTTGGATCAATCTTTGTCCAAGGAATTCAGCATGTAACTTCATTCGTAAAATCAGGAATACTATAACTACACAAAGCAAAAACTTTAGACAAAAGCTCCAAGTTTACGTAATGGCCAGAATATTTATATGCATTATCCTATAGAAATATTCCATTACCTCATTTGGAGGCCAAAGTATATTCAGCCTCAACGTGCATAGTCAAACACTAGATGGCTTTGCAGGCTGTGAATTTTATTGTCTTGTTCCTATTTATGGTGTACTAATGGGGTGACATTAATGGTAATCACTTTGAGGTCACTTTATTTTATGCCCAGTTGTGCAAGCAGAGCATTAGCCCCCTAAATTCTGCACCCCTCCTACAGGGTTTCTGAACATCCCAAACACTTGTCTTGCTCAGTTATAATAGTGCTTTTTGCCCTTTTGTTTCTCCTCTGAGTTAGCTGCCTCTCTGCTGAGTACCTAGGGACAATCCAGGCATTTCCATCAGCATGTCTCAAGATGTGCACTGGGCCCTGCAGTTTTCCATCACAGCTGAGTGGCTAAGGCCATAGAGAAGCTAAGGCTGTATGGTTTTGCTGGGAGAGAATTCCCTCTGGGCCAACAGCTCAGGACACAACGGTGAACCAGACACTCTTGTCCTTTTCTCATGGAATTTCCAGGCAGACATCATTTTTATTTCTTTCTCTTAATCTGATTTGCCAATTGCAAACAAAATTCCCAAGAATGAGTTAACTTCATTAAATTCTTTCACTTGAATTACCAACAGAAAAGGCAATTAGGTAGGGCACAGTGAACAAAGTATTTTGAATCTAGATTTAACTTGTGACTGTCCATATCATTTTTATTGTATTTCTCTTAATTAATATCTAAAGTAATATATTTATTATTCACGGGAGGAAAAATACTAACATTTGCAAAGGAAAACAACCACCATAATCCTGCCTAGCAATGATAATTACTGTTTATATTTTGGTGAACATTTTCAAATAATTCCTGTGAGTTTATTTGGATGTGCTGTCAAGTCCTCAAGTGCCTACATTTCCAGTTCAGATCAGTCTGAACTTGTTGGCTACAATCTTTAAATGGTTTTATTTTATTTGTTTATCCACTTAAAACCATTTGAACCATGCCCTCAAATCTCTTAATCGGCTTTTCATCTCTATGGCCAAAATACCTGACAAGAACAATTTAAAGGAGGAAAGGTGGTTGGGAGCCTATGGTTTCAAATGACTTAAGCCTCCGTAAGTGTTGGCTCCATTGCTTTGGGCCTGAGGTGAGGCAGAACATCATGGCGGACAGGCGTAGGGGAGGAAAGCTTCTCAGCTTATAGCAGCCAGGAAGCAGGGGTGAGGCAGGCCAGGGACAGTCTTTGAGGACTTCCTCCAATTGTGCTCCACCTACCTACAGTTTCCACCTGCTCCTGTTAGTCTCTCAAATTATTAATCCACTCCACGGATGAGGTTAGAGTCTTCATAATCCAATCACTTTCCAAAAGCCCCACTTCTGAACATTGCTACACTGGGGGACCTGGGCCCTTAGGGGATGTTCCATATCAGGAACCATATCAGGTTACATCATGTAACCTTTATTCATCACAGACTTTAGAGCAAGCTAGTGAGTCACTTCAAGTTGTGTGACCTCTAGAAAGTTGATTAGGTCTCTTTGTCTCCATTCTCTTACCTGTAAAATAGTAATCAAAACAGTATTTACTGACTGAGCTTGGGTGAGATGATGTATACATTTAAGCTCTAATTTCATCTTTTCCTTTCTCTCCAGCTCCTGCTTAAAACCAGAGGAAAGAGAAAACTATCATGTTCTCTTCCATTTCTCTCTCTCTCTCCTTTGATTCAGGTTTTTCTGCTGTTGAGGAATAGAGAAAAAAGAGGGGATAGAATTTGAGAGTAAAAGATCAGAATGATTTCTGCTTAACAGGGAGAGGCTGGGAAGCTCTGTTGAGTTACTGCAGTTTTTCTGAGTGACGCCCCCTGGGGCCAACAGCCCAAAGCTGGCTCTTCTGTGGAGCATGTGTGAAATTCTAAGGTGAGGCAGGGATCTGGGAGGCTTCCTCAGCACTGTGAGAGCTGACTCTGGCTCTAGATGATTTTTTTTTTTTCAACCAACCCTCACCAACAGGCTATCCAAAGACCCTTGCTCTGGGGATTCCCTATGAACGAGCCTTCCAAAGCCACTTGAACAAAACAGCTTTGCCTGGTTCTTTCTCCTGCCCAGACTCTAGGCCTAAACTCCCTCCTCCATCTACCCTTGATGAAGAACAGCATAGAATGCTGGCCGTCCCGTTGTTCTACAGCCTCTTTCTTGGATTCTTCCCCCTTGCATAGGTAGGTAAGCCCAGGGAAGAGCAACAAATCTGCTAAGTATGCATTCGACCAATGCATCAGATGCCAAGTTGCTCTTCTTACTTGCTTCTTACAGGAGCAAGATCTTTCTGATTTTTTCAGGAGATTTCCTTAGAACACTCTCACGCAGCTCTGAAGTGGGGAGGATTCCTCTTTCCTATTTTCTTAGGGAGGAGATAAGAAAAGCCTCTTCATTGTGCCCTGTGCTGCCTCAGCACGGAGATGCTGACAGTCCCCAACTGTGTTATAATCCCTTAGAATTTCTAGTCCTATATAGTAAGGAGGTAGGCAACGGCATGGTAGTCACAGTACTATTTTAACAGCTTCATTTTGGTTTTCTTCTGTGTTTGCAGTACTGGAGATTGAACCCAGAGGAGTTCTACCACTGAGCTGCAACCCATTCCTTTTTGTTTTTTTTATTTTGAAACAAATTCTTGCTAAGTTTCTAAGGCTGGCCTCCAACTTGCAACCCTCCTGCCTCAGTTTCCTTGGTAGCTGGGATGACAGGTGTGAGCCACCATGCACAGCTAGCCACTTTGCTTTGAAGTAAGACCCTTAAGACCCTGACACTCCATATCATAGAGTGTCAGGCTCCTCCTTGACACTCTATGATATGACCATCCTAGGGTGTACCTCATGCTACCATGCTTAGCTTGAAGGGTTAAATAAAAATTGATTTTTAATAGGAAAAGTGATATTCAATATCTTGTTTAACATGTTTATTTTCATTTTCATCAAAAGTTACATCTTCGACCTGTCTTCAGTCTCATTGTATATATACCTGACATCTCCTCAAGGACAGCTCAATCTCAATGTGGCCAACTTGGAATTTTCCCCAAACCTGATCAGCACCCATCATTCCTCCCCACCCCAAATCTGAGAATTATCTTTTTCTTTTATCTTGTGGACTTTATTTTTGAAATATTTTCAAATCAGTCTATTTCTCAATCTCCAAACACCCCCAATCCTCTGCTTGGCTTACTACAATACCCTTGTTTTCTTATTTCTACTCCTGACCCTTGCCCATCTCCATCCAAACCAGACTTACCTTTGAAAAATGCACATGGTATTGTGTTATTCCTCTGCTTATTTAATGTCCCATTACTTTTCAGAACTAAACCTAAAACATTTATTTCAATGTAACTTGAAAGTAAACTAAAAAATCCTACAACTTGCTGGGCGTGGTGATGCATGCCTATAATTCCTCCGGAGGCTGAGGCAGGAGGATCACAAGTTCCAGGCCAGTCTCGGCACCTTAGTAAGACCCTGTCTCAAAATTTAAAATAAATAAATAAATAAATAAAGATGGGCTGTGTATGTGGCTCAGTCAGTTAGGTAGAGTGCCTTCAAGGTCAATCTCCAGCACCAAAAACAAAAAAGCAGAGAATTTGGGGGGGGGGGGGGATCCCATAACTTGATTCATAGATCTTTCAGATCTTACCTGTGGTTGCTTGAAGCTATTTCCACAAATTCTTTGGCACTGTCCCATGGAAGACTGAGAGTTGGCCCACTGCCCTTAAATATGAGCCAAACTTACTGACTAGCCAATGAATAAAGTAGGTAGCAATGGCGCTGTAGGACTTTGGAGACTAGGTCATAGGAGACAATGCAGCCTTCAGAGTGGTTTGCTGGAACACTTGGCCAGTGTTCCCGAACTGTGATGTGAGAAGTCCTACCTCCCAGCGGGCACATCCTTGCAAATAAACTTGTGTGACTACACTTCAAGCTAGTTCTGAAAACCTGGGCCAAGATAGGCATGAATAGCAACTCTGGTATTTGATCTTCACCCATCTCTTCTTTCCACACTAGCTACCAATAAATATTCTTGAGAAAGTAAAAGGTATGACTGAATATGAAATTAAGGTATATTGCATACACTCCTTTGCAAGTTGCTTTCTTTACTTTTCCATGTCATTGTACATAATTGCACAATATGACTTCTCTGACAACAATATTTGTTCACATAGTGGGAATAGAATGAATTTCCTTTTGAGGGCCATTTTTGTAGTGGTTCCCTTTTCCATAGTGTAAGTAGAACTAGCTTTTAGACATTCTTGCACAAAAATCTTTTTTACATCTCTCATATTGCTTTCTTAGCATAAAATTCCTAGAAACATGATCACCAATTAAAGGAACACTAGTGTTTTTAAGTTGTCAAGATATCCAGTGTGACATTTTGAAGTAACTGTGTTCTACATTCAGATAGCTAGCCTTCACTAAACTTCTGCCTCGTTTAAGTGTTAATTTCCATGAATTCTTCATGGTAAGTTTGAACTCAAAACCCATGACAGAATTACACTGTTCTTTAATGAAATAGTAGCTTCAGAAACACTGAATTGGTATGTCTATTTGCTTAATAATAATAATAACAATAATAATAATACTTGATTTATTAGTCATGTGACCCTAGAGAATTATCTTCTTAGGATGTAAAGCCACACATGAAGGCTCTTTTACATTATTATTATTTTCTTATGCAGTGGTGGGGATGGAACCCAGGTCCTCAAACATGCTAGGTAAGCATCTACTACTGAGCCACATCCCAAGCCCTTACATTATTTAAAAAAAAAAAAAAAAAGTTACGAGTATTATTAAAGAGCTCTAGTTTCATCTTCAAAGAGAGAAATCTTTAAATAGTTTCTTTTAAATTACAGCAAGTAGTTAAGGAGTTGAATTTTTTTTTTACACATCATTTGTTATGTTATAGTTTTACAGCATCAGCTGCCTCAGATCTTAAAAACCTTTTATCCCCTAATCTAAGTATTGCTCACTGGTCTTTCTGAGATGTAACACTCTGTTGCACAAATTCAGGCATAAAATCAGAAAATGCTACCAAGAAATACAAGTTGTATTTTGATTAGAGCTCTAAGGTGTCTTTGTCTTTTGAAGAACGCTGTTATGGAACAATGAAATTAAATTATTTGGTCCTATCAAGAATTGTTTCCCTTTGCAAGAATTGTTCTCACCTCTTTTATGAAGTCTGGAACACTAGCTGCTGGTATCAGAGCCGTGCAAAAGAGATCCTATGTAAGACACCATCAGCCAGGGTCCTACTGCAGGGATGTTTGGAACAGAAGCACTAACTTCTGCAAATGATAAGGGTGATGGACATGTGGCATGAAAAGATTAGAAAAAGTTTCTCATGTTAAAGTCACTATTTTGCAGGCTTGTTTGTACAGCAAAACCTATCCTGTCTCACAGAACACTGAGGAACATTTTCACAACAAGGAGCATTGTAATATTCCCTGGAGTCATCCCTGAGCTCCATGAGAGACCCGATATTTGGACACTTGCCAAAGAGCAGATATTAAGTAACCAAAAATTATGCCATTCTTCAATAAATGAATCAAATAAATCAATATTTGTTTTCACAGCCACCACCATTCTCCATCCCTCCCTCTATATCCTGAAAAATCTAGAGCAAAATGGAGGAGGGGGATGACAAAGGAACAGACTTAAGCTTCCTCTTGCACTCGGGTTCTTGGTGCTGTGGACGAAGTCTGAACTGGGAAACGATAAGGTCCAGGGGCTCAACTGAATTATTCGATTTTCAAGAGAGATTTTAAAGAATCTATAGGATCAGCCTAATGTGCACCTATACAACAGGGAAGGGAGATTTCAGCAAAGCACTGTGGTAGGCAGCCATTTTCCCGCCTCCTAATATTTGTGTTCAATAAATGAGTCACACTGTTGACAGCCAGATCATCTAGGGATATTCTGGAACTCAGAACCTGGAAGAAGAGCAATTCCAGTCTTATTCATTATTGATGAAGAGGTATCTTCAAGCCGAGTATGATGACTTAATGAAAGCCACAGTCATATTATGCCAGAACATAACCACAGTATTTGTGCTTTATCTTCAAGTATTAATTGGTTAAATACAATGGATTAAAATCTTCCTGATACACTTTTCCAAAAGTAGTAATAATTATGAAATAATTTTTACATTATTCTGTAGTTATATGATAACAATATGCCATCTTGTACTTATCCAGAAAGAAATATTATATGGTGTAAATTAATGAAATGAAGCATATTACTATCTTAAATATTCATCATATATAAAGCAGTTTTATTGAGGTATTTCACAGACCATACAGTTGACCCATTTGAAGTGTGCATTTTGACAATTTTTAGTACATTCTTAGAGTTGGGCAACCATCACCATAATCATGTTTTCATCACCCTAAAGAGAAGCCCTGTAATCATTGCCAGTCTCTACCCACTTTCCCCAGGTCTCCCATCTCTAAGCAACAATTAATCAACTTTCTGTCTCTGTAGAATTCCTATCCTGGAAATTTAACACAAATCATTAAAATATGATTCTCCTGTTAGTGGCTTCTTTCACTTAGTGTAATGTTTTCAAGGTTCATCTATAATCAAGCACTATGAAGTCATAGAACTTCATTCTTTTTTATTGCCAAACAACACCATTGCCTAATATCATACATGGTATGTCTGTTTCAAACTTTATTTATCTGTGCATCAGTTGATGGACATCGGTTATTTCCATTGGGACTATTATGGGAAAAGCTGCTCTGAACAATCATGCAGTCTTTTCTGTAGACATATACTTTCTTTTCTCTTGAGTATTTGCAGTGGAATTTCTGGGTCATATGATAACTCTGTTTAACCTATTTTAGGAACTGCCAGACTATTTTCCAGAGAATCTGTATGATTTACATCACATCAGCCATCTATGAGGTTTCCAATTTCAAAATGGAGAAAAAAATGGAGGCATTGCAGGTGTATATATTAACTCCTGTAAATGAGGTGATTTTTTTCTGCTTGCAATGAAGGGAGATATTGTAACCCTATCAGTTCATCAAGAAAAATACTGTGCTCTCCCAGAATGCTGAAATTATTACAGGAAGCAGTTCAGAATCTGAAACAACCAAACTAAGATTTAGGGGAAACATGAGCACTTTCACCTGTTTTTATTTGTAACTTAATTTTAATTTTCATTCAGCAGATTTGTTTAAATAAGGACAACTGTTTTATATGTATAGCAATTATCAACTGCGTTTGCATAATGACAATAATATCAAACTATTCATCAGAAAATGTGACTTCCTTTTGAAGTTAAAACTAGAAAAAATACCTGGATCTCAGTATACAAAGTATTTCTATTCATAGGGTCTAATTCCCAGTGGATCCTTGTGCCACTTTGAAAAAGAGCTTAATCAAGTGCCAGTAATGACTTTACATCCTTTAAAAGGGGAATTCAACTATACCATGTAGTGTGCCAAGACATTATAAACCAATATAAAAAGAGACATCTGTATGTTTTATAAATGGTTATGAAAATTATAAGTTCATTTATCTGAAAAGATTACCTGTTCACGAGTCCTAATGAGAGATCCCATTTGGTGAGCATTTGGCTAATAATTCAGCAGCTGCGGAACATTATTACTTATCCTAATTATTTCCAAGGAGGTGTGATCTATGTGCTATAAACAAAAATGCAGGCAATAAGATAGGTCTCTATGTTTCCAACCATTCCAAATTAACCACATAATGCAGAAAACCAATATTTACCTATGGGCCACCTGTATTCCCAATGTAATGCTGAGTTCATATCAGAAGTGACAAAACAGCTTGGAGAATGAAAGCAATTAGACAGATAATTAAAGGAAAAGCAATCATTCCCCTGCCCCTTTTTTTCACTTATCTCTTCAATTATCAGAAAATTAACATGAAATATTTTTCTTCTAAAAATATGAGTCATTGCTTTAATTTTCTGTTTGATTTTTTTCTAGAACATTCTATCAAATGAGAATTCAATTAGGAAGACTTCTTTGCTCCCCATAAGGGTTAATTTAATGATTGACAATGTGTCCCTCCTTCCATGGATAGAAAACCACTTAGAGAATCTCTCCCTAAATGCGAATTATCTGAGACTGGAGATAAAACACTTTTAACAAACAAATGCTTGTATGTTGATTGCTTCCTGGGCCAAAAATAAGAAACTATGAAAAATAGTTTCATGACAATTGGGAAAATTTTGAAGAAGGCTCGTATACCACATTATCTGGTAGAGTTTAAGGAACATTTGCAGGTAAAGTAATGATGCTGTGACTATGTTGTGGGAAATGCACGGTGAAATATTAAAGCATCCAGTGTTAGGAAGTCTACGACACACTTTAAATGATTCCGTTAAAAAACAAAACAAAAAGACTGAATATAAAGCAGAGGTGGCAAAATAATTGCAATGGGGAACCTAGGTGAAGAGAAAATGTGTCCTGTCTTCCTACTTTTGTCCCAGGTTAAAATTTTTTCAAAATAAAATATAGTTTGGTGAAGAGATGGGAAAATATACTCTTTCTGCCTGTAAAACTCTAAATATACCTTAAACCCTGTTTTATAGGCTGCTCTGGGTTTGTGTGTATACGAAATCTATCCCGTTGTAAACTAGAATTTTCTGAATTAGCATAACACTTCGTGGTTATCCACTGAATAGGAAATTAGTCATGTTCTGCTGCTGATAAATATGTGTTGGTTGATTGATTGCTTGGTATAGGTTTGAAGTTCAAGGATTTTTTTTTTTTTAAGTGCCGATAATAACAACAATCCTAATGGTAGCTGCCCTTCCTGGAAGCTCATTTCGTGCCACACCTATATTTTCACATAAGGCATATCATATCATCTCACTTTTGATGTAGAATCTGATGATTCATGCGACAGAATCCGGACTTACCCCAGGAAAGTATTCTCGGGGCTTTCTGGTATCAAAATGAGTGCAACCCAGAAGGCTTCCTTTCCTGTGGCGTCACACAACGGGGAGATGCTCAACGGAGTTTGCATGGCTTTAAAATCTAAGGAATCAGCCACAGGCAGCGTTAAACCATAGAGAAACAATTTGTGGAGGTCGACAAAGTGACTTCGTTTATGTATGGTGATTTCATTTTTAGGGCAAGCTGCCTTGGAATAACCTCAAGGCTGTCAACACACCAATCCATCAGTGCTGGGCCAGAAGCTCTAGAGATCCTGAATTTGCCCAGAAATGTGCTGAATAGCTTTGGCAAATTTTCACTGTCGATGGGTAAGATTAATTAATAGAAAGAAGCCCGGGGGTTTCTACTGCTGAGGTACAAGGTTGTCTTTTTTATCTCCATAAAGCTGTTTAAATGATATCCCATGGCTTTTATATTAGTTGTCCTTGACTCGTGACATTCAAGGAAGAATCCTTTAGGCAAAAAATTGTGCATGAAGCTATGAGGAGCCTATGGAGATAATTACACAAGTGGCTGCTGGCAAGACCATTTGTCACAGCTGCACCGAGGCTGACCCAAGGTTGGACATGGTTGTTAAGAAGATCATTGAAATGGATGCTGTAGAAATGGGAAGTCGTTGGAAATTTCAAGAAAATGATTAAAAAAAAAACATGACTACACTCAGCTTCAATATCTTAGATATATGATGTTATCTTTAGGTAATAAAATTAGAGTAACCATAAAGTAATTAGGAGTGATAATCTTCCATCAGTAAATTGTAATGATATAATGTTGAGTGATCTAACTCATGGAAGAGAACATGTTTATTCATATTTCTGAATCCTTAAGGTTATATGGCTGTATACAAAAAAAGTATAAAACAGATTTTTTTTTCATAGAAGAAAATTCATTTTTGTTTCAGAAAATGTCTTTGGTAATTCAGATGGCCCTTAATTTTAAAAAAGAGAGCCAAGTACATTGGACCATTTTGTCTTTGGGCCCTGGTGTTACTCCCCCTCTGTAAAGTCTGTTTACTTAGAACCAAATAATCTGGTAAAGCAAACAGAAGATGGATGTGAGCATTCTTGTCTTCAGCTAGCCCTCAGGTAGGTTTGTGGAAGGGAACTTGGCCCATATACTTGGCTGAAAACCGCCCCTGAGTTCAGCTTTACTTACCCCAACATCACTTCTCATTCTATGTGCCTCACTGGCCTGTTAGAGCTTCAGACTTGCCAAGTCCTTCACCCAGCATGAAGCTCCCTCTGCCTGAACTGGTTTCAACTCCATTCTCTTCTAGGTTTTTACTTAAATTTCACCTTCTCAGGGAGGTTTTACCAGAACCATGATTCATTCAAAATCTCCCACCTGCAGTTCTTTCATTTTCTATTCTCATAAGCTGTTTGTTTCCTTCACAGCAAATATTTTGTTTTTGTTGTTTGCTTGTATATTGTTCATGTCTCTACCGTCTGTCTTTTCTACAGTTCTGTAGTGGTCTGGGTCTTCCTTACCCACTGTTAGACCTGCATACAGCAAAGAGCATGGAGAGGGTGGATCTCCCATGCACAGTGACTCAGCAAATGGATGATACCGCCATGGACAACCATCGGTATTCTGGTCTGTTTAGAAAAGAGGACTGACTTCTTTATCCTGGGTTGGAACCCTCTTCAACTAATATATTCAGATAAACTAATTAGATTACTGTAAAATAGACAAGCATATTAAACTTATGCCTTAACACAAGTTTATTTCTCACTCACGAATCATCACCAGTGAGGGTTTAAGTCACTAGGGATGAAGGCAAGAGTGACCATAGCAACTCTGATACCATAAACAGCCCCATGCTCACAGTGGGGGTCACCAGTCAGCCAGAAGGTGCAGGAGCACCTAGGAGTGCCCATGGGAGATGGTCAAGGACTCAGCCTGCAGGGAGTGAGCATCATTTCCACTTGTTAGGTCTCAGTCACATGGCTACCCTAGCAGCAAAGGAGGACGGGAAGGATAGTCTAATGGTCTTTTCTTGAAGATTTTGGGTCAGTATTTTAAAAAATGCTAGTGCTTTTGTTCATTCATCTAAGAAGATATGTGTCTGTTATTTATAAACATGAAGAGATTCCTTCCCAGAAGAGAGTAAAGACCCACAGGAAACATACATGTAAATAATGAATAGCAGTATACAATGAGATGTGCTCTGATAAAGTTACCTATAAGAGCACATCAGAAGAATAGGAAAACTTCAAAGAGAAGCTGAAATAGAGTCAACACAAGCACAGTTGCCAGGTGGGATAGGCAAACCACATGGCATTACAGAATTTCAAACTGCAATTTTTTAGACTAATATTATCAATATTTTCTCAATGAATATAATTAATATTGAATAAACATTAAAATTTTGATATTTATCACTATAAATATAATTCTCCATGAAACTCTTAGGAAGCTGTGTTATAGAGCATGACATTCAGAAAGCATAAAATTTTTCCGAATATTTCTTCTACATTATAAGTCCATTTTTGCATCATTTATGAAATATATACCAGTACAATTTGATGAATTAAATTCACTCACAAATGTTAATTACATTAATTCTAATTGTTAAGCATTGGGGGGAAGCAGGGAAACCAAATAAATATGATTTCTGCTGAAAGAAAAAAACTAAATTTATGTTCTCTTTGGAAATGGACCTATAAGAGTCATAAGTCTAAATCCAAGTGGACTTGTTGGGTAAAAGGCAAGATAAGAGATGTCCATTTTGAAGAATAAGGAGTTGTCACTTTCACCCTAGTGAGGTCACTGAAAGAATTAACATAGATTGTTGAATAAAATCAAACCGTGAGATAAAGATGTATTGTTCTTGACTCTTTAGTTTCTCCATTGCCCTGGCTGATCAGGTTGGAGGGTGATGCAGATAATTAAATGGAAAAAAAATGCGAGAGATAAATGCTATAAAAGAAGGGAGATACAGGATGCAAGAGAAGCAAAAAGTGAAAAAGGAAAATGCTGACCTGGTGGGTGAAGTAGGACTTCCTGGAGAAAGCTAAAGGCCCTCTGGGTCCTGAAAGATGAGCAGGTCAATGAATCGGAAGAGGGGACCCACGCTGGAAGAAGACATTCCACATGGGAACTCTGGGCATGCACTTGGAGAGATGGTGTCCATGCTGTGCTGGAAGAGCATATGGAAACTTCCTAGAAGCCCTCTTTAGACTTATGTTTGAAGAACTGCCCTCCCAACATATCAAGGAACCAGATGCCAGTCATAGGCATAGGAATTTTTAGAGACTTGGACAACAAAGAAGGGCAGGAGGAGAAAATGCTAGAGCAGATAGAGTAGTCCTCACCGTTTTGGTCTCAAGACTCTTTTGAATCCTTAAATGTATTGAGGATTCTAAAGAACTCTTGTTTGAGTGGGTTATATCTATCAAATTCACCATATTACAAATTAAGTCAAAAATTTAGAAAATATTTAATTCATTTAAAATTACAATAATAAAAAATCTATTCCTTATTAGCATAAATGATAATTTTTTATGAATAATAACTGTTTTCCAAAAAAGAAAAAAACAGTGACTAGAGTGGCATTGTTTTTGTAACTCTCTTTAATGTCCAGAATAAGGAAGAACAGCAGGATTCTCATGTATGCTTCATATTCAAGCCACCTTTCATGCTGTTTTAGTTGAAGTATAATGAGAAAAATCTGGCTCTCACAGATATGAAGTTGAAAAAAGAAAAAGTATTATAAATAAGTATTTCAAATGATTTCAGATATCCATCCATCATTCCAAATAAACTAAAATTCCACAATTGGGACTTTCTTAAAGATTAATGTCAAATCTGAAACCTCTTAATGAAATTTTTGTATTGCTGTGCTAAAATTTAATGTATCTTGAATTTTTACCCATTTGTGATTTTGTAACAGAATGCGTTGACAATTTAGAAAATATTGGCTGAGTTATGCAGACTTATTAAATAAGGGTTCATTAGAGAATGTTTTTCAAAGCACAAATATATCCTCATCACCAACCTTATCGTAAAATCCTTTCACTTTGAAGAAGCCATTTCTTTCATAGAAATGTTACAAGTTTTCTAATATTCAAATTTCCGCTTAAAAGTTCATTTAAAAAAAATTTTTGGTCACAAATACTTTCTTGTGCTTTCCACATAAATTCATTTTCAAGAAAATAGCTGCCAACATATAAATCTGGACAATTAGAGTTCTGTCAAAAGTACAGTTTTCTGTTCCAGTTTAGCTTACAACTCAATTTCCCAAGCGCTTTATCTCAAATGGTTTATGTGCACTTCCTGTTTCATCTTATAGAACATTACAGAGTCATATTTTGTTGACTTTATAGGTCTCCAGCTGTGGCCACTGTCCTTGAGTACTGATGTCTCGAATTTCTTTACTTTATCCTACTGAAATGTGCTACTAAATGCCAGTTCCTCCCCTCTTCCTGTATGTGCCTCAGAAATGGGGATACTCCATATGGAGAGTCAGATGCATGAGTTTTGTCTTAAGTTTCCTCTACAAAGTTTAAGGCAGAATGAATTAGTTCAGGGTTTTCTGCAATATTTGCATGAACTTGTTTTTCTGAGGAATCAGGCTAACTTCTGAAAAGTGACTAATCTCTGTAGAGAAGACAGAATTTGGAACCCAACTTTCATGTTTTCATATTTTTTTAAAAAAATTATTGTAATTTGTTTTATATGACAGCAGAATGCATTACAATTCATATTATACATACAGAGCACAATTTTTCATATCTCTGGTTGTACACAAAGTAGAATCACACCATTCATGTCTTCATACATGTACTTAGGGTAATGATGTCTCATTCCACCATCTTGCCTACCCCCATGCCCCCTCCCTTCTCCTTCCTGCCTTTTGCCCTATCTAGATTTCGTCTAATCCTCCCTTAATCCCCTCCAATCCCATTATGAATCAGTCTCTTTATATAAGAGAAAACATTTAGCATTTGGTTTTTTGGGATTGACTAACTTCACTTAGCATTACATTCTCCAACTCCATTCATTTACCCACAAATGCCATGATTTTATTCTCTTTTAATGCTGAACAGTATTCTATTTTGTATATGTACCACATTTTCTTTATCCATTCATCAACATATCATTCTATATATGCCAGTTAACTCAAAGTTATTGATTTTATTATTGAGTTCTATAGTTTCTTTGTTCAGCTTTTGTTTGGAAGATCTATCTAGTGGTGAAAGAGGTGTGTTAAAGTCACCCAGAATTATTATGTTGTGGTCTATTTGACTCTTGAACTTGAGAAGAGTTTGTTGGAGAAACAGACACTCCTTTGTTTGGGGCATATATATTTATAATTTTATGTCTTGTTTGGTGTATGGTTCCCTTGAGCAGTATGAAGTGTCCTTCTTTATCCCTTTTGATTAACTTTAGCTTGAAGTCTACTTTATTTGATATGAGGATGGAAACCCCTCCTTGCTTCCACAGTCTATGTGAATGGTATGATTTTTCCCAACCTTTCACCTCAGTCTGTGGATGTCTTTTCCTATGAGTCTCTTGGAGGCAGCATATTGTTGGGTCTTTTTTTTTTTTTTTTAATCCAATCTGCTAGTCTATGTCTTTTGATTGAGTAGTTTAGGCCATTAACATTCAGAGATGTTATTTGTATTTTCAGCCATTTTTATTATTTAACTTGACTTGGTTTCTCCTTTGTTTAGTTTTTCTTTTAGTGTAATATCTCCCTCTGCTGATTTTCATCATTGTTTTTCATTGGCTCTTTATGGAATACTTTACCAAGGATATTCTGTAATGCAGGCCTTCTAGTTGTAAATTTTTTAACTTTTGTTTATCATGGAAGGGTTTTATTTCATCATCAAATCTAAAGCTTAATTTTACTGGATATAAGATTCTTGCTTGGCATCCATTTTCTTTCAGAGCTTGGTATATGTTATTCCACAATCTCCTGGCTTTGAGGGTCTGGGTTGAACAATCTGCTGAAATATGAACTGGTCTCCCCCTATATATGATCTGATTCCTCTTTCTTGTGGCCTTTAAGATTCTATCCTTATTCTGTATGCAAGGCATTTTCATTATTCTGTGCCTTGGTGTAGATCTGTTGTAGTTTTGTACATTTGTGTCCTGTAAGCCTCTTGTATTTGGTTTTCCAATTCATTCTTCATGCTTGGGAAATTTTCTGATTTTATCTCATTGAAGAGATTGTGCATTCCTAGGGTTTGAAACTCTGTGCCTTCCTCTATCCCAAAAACTTTTAGATTTGGTCTTTTGATGCTATCCCATAATTCGTGGATATTGTGTTCATGGTTTCTTACTATCTTCACTGTGTGGTAAACTTTATTTTCTAGCTTATATACTTTGTCTTTATTATCTGACATTCTATCTTCCAAGTGAGCTAGTCTGTTGATGATGCTTTCTATTGAGTTTTTTATTTGGTTTATTGTTTTCTTAATTTCAAGGATTTCTGATTTTTTTCAGAGTTTCTATCTCTTTCTTAATCTTTTAGATTACTTTATTTGCTCCCTTATCTCTTTGTTGGTGTGATCAATGGACACCTATATTTGCTCTCTTATCTCTTTGTTGGAGTGATCAATTTTTGACTGTATCTGATCATTTAGGTTATTCTTTAATTCACAGATTATTTTAATTATGAACCTTCTGAACTCCTTCTCTGACATTTCATCAACTTTGCTGTCCCTGGGTTCTGTTATTATATTATCCTGGTTTGTTTGGGCCACTTTCCTCCTTTGTTTTTTCATGTTGTCTGTGCGTCTTCCTTTCTTGCAGTGTGGATCTGAGATATTACAGTTTCTACCCTGTAGTCTTACAGTATCCATGCAGATTACCTGTACCTCACCTTGATGTTGGGCTTCCAGACCTTGCTGCTGTCCCACAATAGATGCTACTGCAACTGTAGGTGGTGGTGGCAATATGGGAGGTAACTCAAGACAGCAGTGGAGGTGCCCCACGATGGATGCACTGTCTTTCAGAGATGGGGCTGAAAGGGCCGGCCTTACACTGGCTTTGGGATGCCTGCTCCAAGATGCAGCTGCTTCTAGACCCTGTCTGTTGTTGCAAGGTGAAGTTTACTGTGTGGGGAAGGCTATGGCGATGGCTGCAGTGTCCCAAGATGGAAGTGGGTTAGGCCTGGGCTCCCAGGTGGCTGGCGGGGGGTGGGGGGGCAGATCCAGGCCTCTGCTGGGCCTGGGCTCCCTCACAGGTTGGTGGAGGCAGATCTGGGCCGGGCCCTTAGCTCCTTCACGCTTTCATTTTGATAGAATATTCTCATTGTAGTTTTTCTATATTTGAGATAATTAGCAGTGACTTCCATTTAAGACAAATTCTATTAAATTTTTCATCAGAATTTCTCTTTTTCCATATTAATACAAATGGGCATTTTAAAAGGCACTAGAGAAGTACCAGAAAAATAGGTGATCACTTTATATTGGAGTGTAATTCATCATCCAATAAAAAAAAAAACATTTTAGGAATTTTTAAAATGTGAGCTCTGTAATGTGAATGAGATTGTAGAAAATTCTGAAAGTATAACGATTTTGCAAATATGAAAAAGGGGTTCCTAATTTTTTTTTGTTTTATATATCATGTAAGGGTAATAAATGCAGTCAAATGTCCTCCTTTTAATAGCCTATTATTATTCTAGGTCAAACTAGGAAAAGGTCTCATTGAATTGAGAGGCTTGTTTCCCTCACATGATGATTCTGCTTGCTCCGGTTCATGGACCCCTATAGCTGCTTGGTCACACCCTGACTGACCTAAAAGCCCTTGCCCTCCCTCTGTGAGTGATTGCAGGAGGATGTCTTTACTCTTTGCTCTTCTAGGCAACATAATTTTCAGATGGTTATGTGCGAGATGGGATTTGAGAGAGGCCTGGCTTTTCCTAAAGAAGAAATAGGAGCTGCCCATCCTGAATGCCCAAGTTAACTATCCCAAACTTGAAAGAGCCTGTAGCATCAGAGATGGAGGAGAAAGGGGGTTGTTCCCCCCAGAACCCTTCATTGAAGGTACTATACCTTTCCAAGGAAAACACCTCCACGAACTTGCTATAAGATGCTTCTGCTGCTTTTCAGCATGTGTTCTCTGTTCTCTTGCTCATGACAATCATCCTCATTCCCTCCCACTACTGCTGCATCCTATGTGTGTAGGACGTTCTTACAATAGAGTATCGGAAGCCATTTTAAAATATCATGTTATGGCATAATATGGTTTTGAGTATAGGTAGAGTTGCTGTTTGGGTAAAAATAAATAGACCCCAACATGGTAGGTACCTTCTTATACACTCTGAGTGAAACTATGATATCTATGTAGAAAACATAATAAATAAATAAAGTTCACAGAAACATACACCAAAATATTTGTAGTGACTGGCTCTGTGTGGTGATGATGTGACTGATTTAAAAAAAAAAAAAAATCTCTTCTTATTTCCCAATTAGTCTTTTGCTTTGAAAATGTTTATTTCTCAATTAGGAAAAGAGCATTCATGTATTAATGTATAGAAATACTAAACGTAACATACACCTGAATTTATTTATAGCAAGCCCAATAACTAATCAGTGCTGAGGCTGCTCAAGACTGATTTACAGCCTACCTTAGTTGCTTAGACTAGTTAAGATTTACCTTCTCCCCAGATGCACAAAATTGCATCTCAAGGGGAAGGACTCTTCTCCCATTAGTTCCTTTAAACCATTAAAAATGTCTTTTATGGGGTGTGAGCATTATTGTTATTTCCTTCCACAAAACAGAAGAATTGGGCTGGGATCACTGATGATTCTCACTTGTCACTGGAAGATTACAGGCCAGTTCTTTTAATCTTCAAATAATAATGTCTCTGTGGAAATCTGGGGAATAATTACTGCCGAGCACGGGTATTTGTGGTGAAGAAAGAACTTACTCAATCGGTACGTTTTCCTCTAATCATGTCTGTGGTAATTGGGGATTACTAAAGGGAGTGATTGAGACATCAAGGTATTACATAATTCAACGAGAGCCACTTCATGTTTTCCAGGAGCCTGGGGCTTGCTGACAGGGGCGGGTGGAAGGAGGAGAGCAGAGTCCCCAGGGAGAGCTCCTGTCCTCTGGGATCTGCGGGGATGCCTCAGTGGTAAGTGCCACTGGGCAGGGTCTAGCTGGGAGGCCCAGCTGTTTCCCCGACTCCACCTCAGAGCTAGAAAGGATGTCCTCCTCAATTCCCCTCAAGACAGGGCTCTGCCTTCACTGTTTGAGTTCAGATGGTCCCAAGTTTTTATGTCTTCTGGTGCCATCTCTTATTAAGTGTAATAAAATAATTTTAATGTTGGAAGACATAATGAGACGACCGATTTCCTTTTCCCAATTTTATTCAAGAGGGAAAAAAAAGATTAAGATGACATCACACCCAGACCAAAACCAAGCACAGCAAACTCAGATGACTCAGAGGCAGCCCCGTGTGTTTTCCAACATGCAATGTGGAGTTCATCATAGGAACTCCCTCTTCTTAGGAAGCAAACCACACTTTGCAAAGAAAGCAAAAGTCCTAGACAGTATACAGAGCTTCAGGGGAGATGGATGGAAGGATAAAGGGGAAAGCGAACCAGAGACCTGCTCCTCTTAGACTCAGCTGACACTAGGTTGGAAGGAACACCCAGGGAAAGTCAGTAAATGAATTACTTCAAATTCCCTTTTGCTTTTTTAGTGAAAGATTCATTGTTTGAATATTGATTTCTCAAAAAATCTGAATGAATTTGTTTCAGTTTGGCCAGATCTTCTTTATGGATTTTCAGAAGTAAACACCAATACCAAATCCAAAATCTGTGCTGTCACATTGGTGAACACTGTGCTTCATGAGTCTGGGAAAATCAGTTCTGTTCCCACTGCTGGGCTCTGGTTCTGGTTACCTGTGTGGTTCAGAGAGATGATTGCTTTTCCTTCAGGTGCTCAACACAAGCTAATATTGTCAGGGATCCACCAAGGAATTTTTGGAGGGCACCTGGGTTTCTGATCAGCTCTGGGCCAGCCTTGACTGCGTTCACACATACCCAAAGCAGGTGCCTGTCTGGAAGCCACTCAGATTTGTATAAAATCTTCAAAGCTTTTTGAACTGTCAGCTTAATGCATATGGTATCTTATCATTTCCTAACCTTTCATCCTGAAAGTGATCAATGGTTTTTAGTCTCCTTTCTAAATATGGTCGTGAGAAAGGATGCATTTGTAGAAAATTGTACAAGCGCCATGTTTAACCCCCACCCCCCACCCCAGCAAGCTGAAGACCACTTACTATGTGACATTAATTCCAAGTTTCAGTACGATGTTTTGCTCAGTGAATATTCATATTTTTAAGATTATCTTTATAGGAAGATACAGCCAGAGCTGGGGATGTACATCAATGTTAGAATGCTTGCCTAATATGTGCAAGGCCCTGAGTTTGATCCCCAGCACCATTAAAAAAAAAAAAGAAAGAAAAAGGTAAAAATAAAAGAAAGAAGAAGAACGTACAAGCACAAAATTTATAACACTACCCCTTCATATTTTTTTTCTTGAAAAACATTTCTCTGTCTACAAAGTCTTTCTATACACTATAAATTTTAACTTTGAGGAATTACAGAAAGATTTTTACCAGTGCACTGGGTTTTATTTTTGCTGCTGTCACAATTTATCATTGCAGACTATCTGCATTGAGTCCATTTTGGACTTTGGGACTAACCCTGAAGGCTTGCTGTAGGCTCCTGATTTTGACCTGGCTCCCTGGCTCCAAGGGAGTAGCAGAGAGCAGCGTGATGGTGGTACAAAGCCTTGGGCGAGTCTCTTCTGAGCTCAGGAGCAGGAGGAACTCATTATTCCTTCTGTTTCTTCCTCTTGCTTTTCCTCATCCTCTCCTGCTGTGTGGCGGTGAGTAGACTGAGGACTGAGGGAACTGAATGGTGGCAATCTCTGGCACCCACATTCAGCAGTGGCACCAGAGCTAATGCCACCACGATGTGAAGCTCAGCTCCTCGGACAAACCAGGTCTGGTTGGTCCAGTTCAGAGGATGGGAGTGGGTAGAGCCCAAGATTAGTCAGGGTTGGGACGAGGATGACACTTACAAAAAAGAATAGAATCTCTCAGGAGTGTCATTTAAGGACTTTACTGATTCTAGGACCCGTCTCTGTGTGTGCCAACCATAATGAAGGAATGAATGTTCAGGGCTCTAGTTCAAATGTAAAATCCAAAACATTAGAAGGAGTATTGGTAGAGGTCTTCCCCTACCCCCATGTCTAACTTTAGTAAACTGTGCCGCCTACAAGAGCCAGAAGCAGACTGAATTACAGTCAATTCACTAATTAGGAGCACAACTTGCTTCTTCTGTGCTATTGTGGACTAAATAATGCTCCCCCAAAGAAATCTGCATCTTTAACCTCCAGAACCTATTGATATATTGCCTAACATGGTGAAAAGGACGTATGATATGTCAAGGTCATTGTACTGTCATGTGTAACTAATTGAAACAAATTTAAAAAAAGAAAAGGACTTTGCAAACATGATTAAAAATATTACGATGGGAGAGATCATCCTGGATTTTCCAGGTGGGCTCCTATAATCACAAGGGTCTTTATCAGAGGGAAGCAGGAGAGGAGAGGGGAGAGACGATGGGATACCAGGAGCGCAGTCTGCAGAGACGCAAGGACCATCCATCATTCTCTAGAAAATGGGAGGATCACAACTCTTCCCTGGAGCCTCCAAAACATACCAACACCTAGACTTTAGCTCCGTGAGACTGAAATTCAGACTTTGATCTCCAGATGGTGAGAAAATAAATTTGTTGTTTTAAACTACAAATTTGTGGTAGTTCTTACAGCAACAATAAGAAGTGAATACAGTCACTCTTCACAAACAATTCAGGATGAAAATCTCCAGATTTAAGCCTAGAAAGAAGGGAAACACTAGTGGTAGGGAATGCAGAGTTAGTCCTGCTGTTGGCTCAACATGGTTAAACATAATTATGAGGCTTTTGTGTGGAGCTGCTTACTGATCATTTAGGAAGCTTGGGAGATCTTTAAAATGCAGAGTTGACATGAACTTTTGATCGGGTATATTGACTCTCTGTGAAATTATTCAATACTAGCAAATCCAAAATAAGGGACATTCTGATAGGACCTGAGGATAAGTAGTCATTATAAAACCATTTAAGTAGGACATTAAACGGTAAGCATGTAAATAAGTGTGCTAGATGCTATGAAGATAAAATTAAGGGTATTATGTAAGAACATAACTAAGGGATATGATTTAGATTACAGGGCCAAGAAAGGCCTTTAGAAGAAGAAGTAGGAAGCAGCCAGGCATAGGTAAAGAGAGCAGGGACATTTGCAGACAGGAGGGCCATCAACCCTGAGTCCCCAAGGTGAGACAGGAATAGGGGCATTGGAAGGAGTTAGAAGCCACGGGAACAGTATGAGTGCCCAGCGTTCAGTGGAGCCTGTCATCCTGCACGTAGCTCATGTGACACATGGCTTCCTTTCATGTCCTGCTGACAGGCAGCTTTCATGGCCAGCTGATGCAGTCCATCAGGAGAGAATAAAATGCCTTAAACTCAGGCTTCAGAAATCCCATCAACTTGTGAGTTCTGGTAACCGGTGGAGTTATCGTTGTCTTCTTCATCTCTCCTGCCATTTGCCCTGGAAAGACACAGGCAGAGAACCCTCTCTGGTTGCGTGGGGAGACTCTGCCTGCAGCTCTGTAGACCTCATTGTGGCTTTGCTTTGATGTTCTCTAGATAATGAATGAATATGGCTCCGGGAGAAAGTTGCTCAGAGTCTACAAGTAATGCCTATTTCAAGGAAAATTTTCACGAAAAAGAAGAAGACTAGTGTCCTCTGTTGGGTGGATCCTGAGTCACGTTGTTGAAAGTGACACCTTTGCCCACCTATACCTGTCAAGTAATGAATCAAGATCATCCTTTTAACCCCCTTTTATCTCCCATTCAAACTTCAATATTCTTCCTTTGGCTTCCTTCAATCCTGAGCCTTCATTGCTGAAATAATCAATTCACAAAAATAACCAAATAACCAAACATGACATATAACACATAACACAACATAACCAAAGGGTTGAACCGGTTCTGGACACTGAGGAGCCTCCCTTTCTACAAAATGGACCAATGACATTTTGGTATTGATCATCTGGAAAGTCGATGGAGAAAAAATGTAAAATTTCATTGACTTTCAGGCAAGAGAATAATTTTAAGAAGACAAAAAAAAAAAACTAAAAATAGAACTACCACATGATCTAATGTTACTACTTTTTGGTATTTATCCAAAAGAATTAAATTCAGCATACTTTAGAGATGCGTGTGTACCCATGTTCATCCCAGCACAATTCATAATAGTCAAGTTATAGGATCAACCGAGGTGTTCATCAACAAAGGAACGGATAAAGAAAATGTGGCACACATACACCATGGAGTTTTATTCAGCCATAAATAAGAATAAAGTTATGTCATTTGCAGGGAAATTGATGGAACATGATAGTGGATGGGAGACCATTAGGTTAGAGGGGAAAAGGTTAGGGAGAGGGAGGAGGGGAGGATGAGAGAGGTATTGGTGAGATAAAGTTCTCACTCACATCCTACATGGTCTTGAAATTTGGGTTTCCTCTGCATTTAGCAGGCTGGATGCAAAATAATGCTAAGAAAAGAATGAGGGAAAAAAAAATCACACTACTCAAAAAGTAGATTTGAAAATCGGGTGTAAAGAGGGCTCTGCAAACTTAGGGGTCCTGCTTCCACACTGGAAGGAGAGAGCAGAGAGCCCGCGTTTTCTGTATTTATATAAGGAGGCTTCAAAGGTTTTTCCATGGAATGTTCTTTGCCAAACAAGGTAGGTGGTGGGCTGTTAGTTCCCAACAGCTTGCACCCAACTCCGGAGCAGAAAGCGGTCCCATTGGTGGAGTGAGGGCAGAGCTTGCCCGCCTTGGGCAGTCTACACACAGGAATGTCCGGATCATTCCCAAGGGGAGACCTGAGTCCCCCATGGCGCAGGACAAAGTAAGAGACCGCTCAAGTAGCGTCACAGGTGGCGCACCATATAAAGTAATCATATTGTGCGACAGTAAAACCAACCATTCTGCATAATTAATATGTGCCAATAAAAAAATAAGAACTGAAAAACTGAAAAAGGAGATGACAAAAACTGAAGCTTATGAATTAGCTGTTACTGACTCTTCTGGCTGACCTGGAGCAGGGGATTTTCCTAATCCCAGGATGTATTGGAATCAGGCGGAGAATTTGGTAAGACACAGAGTGGGGGGCCGCCAGCCTAGAGTCTCTGATTCAGCAGGTCTGGGGTAGCCCCTGAAAATTTGCATTTCTTAAGGCACTTGAGATGCTTCCCATGCTGCTGATAAGGGAGACTCCTACTTGGAGAACCTCTAACCTAGAGGGACAAATTCCTCTCGTTCCTTGATATAGAATTGGGCCTCTTGAAAAACTGTTTTTGCTGGACACATCTTCCTATGCCTCCTGCATTCTGGGTGGGTTCTCTGTTTTGTCCTGCTCTCTTCCTAGGTCTATCCTGGTCCTGATCTATGTGGGGTCCACTGTTCTCTTATTTTCAGAAAATTTGACCGACAATGAGAGGTTCTGGCTTCTCCCACCTGCAGCACCTCAACACGTAGCTGCCCCACCCCTCTTGCCAGCCGCTGGCCTGATGACTCTCCGGGGCTGTGCGTGCTCTGTCCTGCTGCTTTGGTTAGGAGCTGAATGGAAGGGCCAGCTTTGACCCAGTTTTCATAGGCAGTAACTTCATGAAAATGAGTGGGGTTTGAAGGGGAATATTTTGGGGCTTAGAAGGCTTTGGGGATTATACCATGCAGAAAGTCAAGCAGTCTACTGTGTAGCCCTTAATACCAGGTAGGTGAAGCAATGGAATGAGACTGGAAGGCACGGATGAGTGGGACTTAATGAGAGGTAGAATATTGTCAAAGTAGATGAGGTGTTAGGAGACATTGGGCCAGGCTGCCTAAACCTCTCCCTCTTCCAAAGATCCCTGCTCTCCTAGTCTACAGATCTCTTCATACAAGACACCAGAGAAGAGTGCCTTGGTTCTGAAAATTCCTGACAAAAATGTCAAGTTGATGTATGATGAGCGGCAAGGACTGATGAATCAGAGAGGATCTCCGGGCCTTTGGGCACGGCCCCCTGACTCAGACTAGCCTAAGAGATTAGGGGCCTTCCCCTGCAGGTCTGTAGCTAATGTCATGGAACCCAGTGAGTGAACCATGGAGATGAGTGGGCAGAGAGCAGAGGGACCAGGGAGGCGTCTGTGCGAGACACTGTGCTCTTTCACGTTGAATCAATGGTGTCAATGAGCGTTCCCGGAAGAACTGGTCTAGCCAGGTTCCGAAACAGGCCGATTCACCTTTCCTTCAGCTGGAAGGAATCTCTGGGAGGTTCAGAACTAGCAGCAGGTGAGTGGAAATCTGAGCTAGGAGCTCAGCTCTTCCTGGTTGTCTGGAAGCCCCCACATCAGTATGGAAATTTCCCTCCTAATTCCTTGCTCAACAGGAGCAGCCTCATCAGCAGCTTGTTTTAGGGTGGGGTCTGATGACAGCTCACGGGCCATTGCTGTCCTATGCTCCCCAAACCTGGCGTCTCTCCTAGGATCTTAATGCCCATTGTTACCCAGCTTCCCTTCAGTTTCAAGGGGAGTACGGTCACATCTTCTGTCCAGGGCGAGTCCACCTCCTCGAGGATTTTTCTGCTCTGGTTATTCTTAATCTTCTCCCTTTTGGGAGCAGCTGGGTTGTTCTCTATTTCATTGTTTGCAAAGATACGGGATGAAAGGCTTTGCACACGACAATATTGATGGGCGTTATTAATTACACATGTGATGGATAAGCAAATTGGCCAGTGCCATGAACATTTGAAAATCTTGATAAACAGGGTCAAAGTGTCCTATGGTCTTGTAAAAAAAAAAAAGTCAAATATTAATAGTGGTTGCTTCGGATGCTAAGAAAATTTGTTTTTGTTTTTTTTTTCCCTTCTGCTCTTGGAACCGTTCAATTTCGTGTTTACAATGAACATCCATCTTATTTAAACTAGGAAAAAAGTTTTAAAAAAATCCTAAACAATGTTTCTCTGCCATGAAGTCTCCATTGATTTCCCCAGAAGGGACATCCTGCAAACCCACTGAGCCCTCGGCTGGTACCACTCAGATCCCACAGATATTAGGTACTTGTGTTTTCACCCCAAACTGAAGTTCCTTGGGGAATAAACACGGTTTCTGAGTGTTATTTCCCCCACTGGCTTTAACATAATCAATATGTGAGCTGCCAAACCAAAAGTTGTCAAGCCACGGTGTCAAAAGATGGTTCTCTAATTATTGTGAATTACACCCAGCCCTCTGCGCTGTGGGAAACTAGAACCTGTTACTTCTGTTTCGCTGTGCTTGGTTCCTGCTGTCCAACACCCCCTCCCCTCCAGCCTCTCCAGCCTCTGGTAATCTCCATTCTACATTCAGGTCAACTTTGTGACAGCACCCACATACGAGGGAGTATGGAAGCACTTAATTACCCTGATTTGAACAGCACACATGGTACACGTGTACTGAAAACTCACACTGTATTTCATAAATATGTACAATTATTATGTGTTCATCAAAAATCAATTCTGGGGGTGGCGGCATGCACCTACAATCCCAGCTACATGTGAGGCTAAGGAAGAAGGGTGACACATTAGAGGCCAGCCTAGAAACATGGTGAGAAGCCAATTCAAAAAACCTAGGTAAATTGTTTTGCAAAGTTTCAAGTGAGAGAATACTAACTACCCGGATCAGATCATTACATGCTACATACATGTATTGAATTATCATACTGCACCACGTAAATACACAGAATCCAGATGACAACTGATTCATTAAATGATGGTTCTTGGGGACAGGATATTGCCTTCCATGATAGCTCAGTGATGTTTCTTTGGAATTTGATGGTGCCTCACCCTCCTCTATAGCAGAACAGACTTTCTTCAAAATGGCACAAACCTCTAGACAGCTCATGTCCTACAGAACTATTGTCATGCATGCATACACTACTGGGGTACGGATCAGAATGTCCCGGAAGGGGATTTCCATATCTACAGAGGTTATTGCTCGGCTACTGCGGGGGGAGGGCTTTGCCAACTAGAGCAATATCGAAAATAAAGTCTCCCGGTCCAAGTTGTCCTCCCTTCCCCTCTGATGTCTTACTGCCTTGGAGGTGACTGGGAACTTCTGGCATCTTGTGACTCCGGGGTGGAGGGGTGGATGAAGTCCTGGTGGCGGTGCCTGTGGGCTTCCCGTGCTTCCTGAGAGCCAGCAACATCGTTCTCTGCACCAGAGCCTGATGACGTTTCCACCGGTGACTTAATTTCGGTACATGATATTCCATCGTTGTTTTAAAGGCGGTTAATCTTCCACAAACCAGTCACAGTTTGGAATCTCTTCTTTAGAATTTTTTTATTCACTGACATAAATAAAATAGAGATTAATAAACTGCTTGCAAATGACAAATTAAGAGCACAAAAAAAAAAAACCACACCTCCCTCAAAAACAAAGATGATCTGGTTAGAAGTCATGGGAAATGGAGACTAATACAGGGTGTAGGCAATATGAAATGACTTTTTATTTCCCTTTCTCTTCTATGTCATGTAGCAGGAATAGTAAGCTGAATCTGGGACTCTTCTTGGAATTTGGCCATCCTGTTTTCTCTTTTCCAGTATATAGCCAAGCATATTTTTATTGCTCCTATTTTTTTCTTTAAAATAACATTTTATTGGTGCATAATAATTATACATAATGGTGGGATTCACCGGGACATATCTGGACGTGCACATAGCATACTTGGATCAATTTCATTCCCTCTTACCTCCCCTTGCCCTCTTCTCCTCCCTTTTACTGATTATTCTACTGTGTCCCTTTTATTTTCATAAGATCCCCTGTTTCTGTGGAGTTTCCACATGAGAGAAAACACATCACCCTTGACTTTCTGAGTTTGGCTTATTTCATTTAATTTGATGTTTTCCAGTTCCATCCATTTTTCCTGAAAATGACATGATCTCATTTTTTTAAATGGCCACATAAAAGTGTGTTGTGCATATATGCCACATTTTCTTTATCCATTCATCTGTTGGTAGACACCTCGGCTAATTCCATAACTTTGCTATTATGAATGTATCTCTATAATATGTTGACTTTGATTTTTGGAAAAATACTGAGGAATGGTATGGCTGGATAGTGTGGTGGTTTCCTTCCTAGTTTTTTGAGGGACCTCCATACTAAAGAAAATGGCCTTCATTATACAGAGAGCTTGAGTCAACATGAGTCTGAAGATGAAACATAAAAAGTGAACTTCTCCCCAAAGAGGCACTGTAGAAGGAGAATCAGGTCACCTATGAGTACAGACAGGGACAACTTCACATCCTACTGGAAAAGTAATTTAAAGCCTTGTTCAAATGCCTGAACTTTCCTGCAAGGTGACTACCTATGGCTAAATCACTGGAGGACAATGTTACACGCAAATGTATTAGGCTGTTCCTAGTCATGAGACCAGAGGCAGTGGACCCTGTTAAGAGGTCACCTAGGTATTGGTGTCGGGAGGTGGACACAGCTCAGAGCAACAGTTGCTTCCCGAGAAGAACAAACCCACACTCACAGAGGAACACGAGGGGAAGAAAGTGGGTTGTGTTGGAACAGCTGCTCCCTGGCAGAGTAGAATCAAAACAGAAAAGAGAGAAGAGATGAGATGTCACTGAAAAGAAACATTACCTGACCCACGTTTGTGGCTTAGAAAAGTCCTGAGGCAAACCCAATAATCCAGGCACTTGAAAGGAAAATTGTAATGATTTTTAACAACTACTGACATATGGCATAAGCTCAGTACTCTGAGCTTATGGTACAGTATACTCTGAACCTTTCTAATCCTTATAACCATATATTATATCTCTGTATATTTTATCTTTATAACTCCGTAAGTTATACACTGCTATTATTCCCCCCATTACAAATGGGAACTTAGATTTGGGCTAGAAGAGGTGATAACTTGCATGTGAAACTGGGATTGAAACCTAAGTGTCTCTGTCCAAAGAGCCCATGTTACTAAACTAGGGTGGATTTCATTTTTATTCCAGAATAAAAGAAACATATTACACCTACAATTAAAAATTCCAGTGGTTATTCTTGCCCATAAAGGAGTATCAATAATTATAATGCTACACCTCATGAGCAGGACCCCTTACATCTGAAAGTACCTCCATGCCCATGTGCTGGTCATCTTAGTCACGACCTTAGAAACAAGATTCATATCCCCATGATATAGATGAAAAAGCTGGTACCTGGCCAGTCTGAAAGAGCTTCCCAAGGCCAAGCAACTGGAGAGCGGCAGAAGCAAGGACTTAATCCCGTCTTAACTGAGTTTGTGCCCAGTGTTGGGTCTTCCACTTGTGATTCTACTCTAGGGAGAAAATGGCAGTGGGCCCGTTATGAGGGGCAGCCATTTCCTCATGAGGAATCCTGGCATGATGAAGCCCTTCCAGAGTGAGGAAAGACATGGAGAAATACTTGAGATCATGCCCCCAACCAAGATAATCCAGGCCACTGGTTTAATTCTATATGTGTTACTAAGTTTTCCATGGGGAAAGGAAACTAGAACATACAGAATGTATCTCAATTACTAAAATAAATACTAAATACTTTCAGAATCTTAATTCTCTCTACTAAGGTGGTCCTCACTAGTCCTCATAATAAAAAGAGCCGAAATTTTTTAAATTGATTTTGGCTTTGAAGAGACACAGTATAGTTCTATCAGTGGGCTCTGGCCAGCCAATAGCACATTTGTGCTATTGTTCTTGTAGGAGGGAAGGTGAATCTTTTGATCTCCCACCTTTACCTTCACTTACAATCATTGCAAAGTCTTTCCATATAATTTATTTTTTATTTCAACCAGTTCCTAACCTCCATTTGGATTTGAGATAATCATATAATACTACTTTCTCAGAAGCCTCAACTATTTTGTGACGTTTTTCTTAATCAAATATCAACAGTGTAATTTTCGGAATATTTAGCAATTCTTAGTTAAAGGAGGAGAAATGGTCAGAAATACGTCGGGTGGCAAGGGGAAACCAAGGCTTGACTTTAGAATTCACTGCTGTCCTCAGATTGATTGACAGCACTAACTGGTATTTATTCAATGGTTACCATGTGCCAGGCCACTGTTCTAAGTGCTTACGTATATTAATACTCAGTGCTTTGCATATCTGTTCACCCTTCATAATAAACCTTTGAAGTAGGCAGACCTCTTGCTCTTATTTTCCAGATGTGAAAACTGAAGCCAAGAATGTTAGATAAATTTCCAAAGGTCACATAGTAATTGAGGAGCTAGGTTTCAGATCCTGGCAGATCCATACACTTTAGCTTCTCTACTACTCTTATAGAGTACATTGAGAGATAAACATAAAACCCTTTGAGACCTAGAAAGAAGAATGTCCCAATCTCAGGGAAAATCAAGTTTAAATTGCAGATGTGATAGAGAAACTATCAAGAGAAAATGCCACTGAAGAACATGATTTACTTTCTTCCAGCTGAAAATAAAATGTACAATTAATAGCAATTGTAATAGCAATTGTAGTGTAGCAATTAATAAAAATCGACTTCAATGCATTAATATATATATAAAGAGAAAGTCAAAATAGGAATCCAGGAAATGTAAAGTGGAAAGGTTTCCTGTTCATACAGAGCCCCAAGATCTAAGTTCTAACCTCAGCTTTACCACTAATGCAACGTCAAAGAAGCAGCAGGATTAAAGTCCTTTACCTGGTGCCTGCATGTACCCAGAGCTTGCCAGAGTCTGTGCTAGCTACTGCCTACTGCCTCTGAAAGGCAAAGAGCTTGGATGGTGGAATCCCCACCGTCTCTTCCTGTGTGTTTCTGGGCTGTTGCCAGGAACCTTAATACATCAAATGCTTGCTTTGTTCTTCTCCCTGCCGGACGCAGGGCTGGGCTCTGTGTCAGTTCACAAAAGCAAAAGGCAGGATCCACTCCTTTTGGGAGAGGTTCTGGATATATACCTGGGCCAGGTGAATCTCCTGGAGACATGAATCCAGAGCTGGGGAGGTTGGCACCTGAGGCCAACTCACTTTGACACTGCAAATGACTCATAATTATTAGGCACTGTTAGAATTTTGCAACTGCCAAAATGTTTATACAAGTGTTTTTAAAAGTACCTGGAGAACACAAAGCTTTGTCCTCTAAAATTTTTAATTGAATTATTTTGACTGAGCCTCTTGGTTACTTCTGAATCTTCATTCTGCTTGTTTCCCCTCTGAACAGAACCCTCTCTTTTAGCTGGTCACAACCATAGTATTTCCCAGTCTTGTGTGCAGCTAGGTGTGTCTGCGTGACTAATTTCTGCCAATGGGATACAATAGAATTATTGTATGCAATTTCTGAGAAGTATTCTTAAAGCAAAGAGTCAAGCCCTTCAGCTCTCTTCCTTCCTGCTGGGTGCAATAAAGACATGATGACTGGAGTTTAAGCAGCCATTTTAAACCAAGAAATGGAAGCCATGTACCAAAGATTTGAAGCAATGAGAAAAAGGAGGAGTTAGGCTTCCGATAGTCTGAACCTAACAGTTTTCAATTCTGGAACAGCTACCTGCAGTATTTTAATGTGGACACGAGAGAAACTTTTACAGGTTATTTTTCTATGATTTCTGTAACTTCACTATTATTTGAGAACATCTCTGAATAACAACGGAACCGTATCTTAACTGATTACAGGTGTCCTTGGTATAGTGATTCGTGAGCAATGATTTGCAGTTTCTTGTTCCATTTGTGAGATCAGCTCATGTCTTTCATTAGGATCGAGGCCAATTTTTTGTAGAAACAAAAAATGTAGAAACAAATAAAATCTGTACAGAAGCACAGGGGCTTACCGTGTTGTTTACAAAGCAAAATACTTTTCAGGACACACACACCCACATACATGGTGGTATGAGCTGGTGTGCTGTGTTATTTTAGTTCTTCTTCCTGCTATTAACCTACCACATGTTTGCTTTGTGGGTACTTTGCCTGGAGGTACATTAAAGACGCTTTAAAATTCATCTTGTCTAATTAGGACCAAGCAAAGTGAGAAGGAAAACTCAGATGACATAAGTCTGAACAGAAGAAATTACAAGAAGTATTCAAAGAGGAAGGAAAAACTGCTTTATGTTGCATGAGGGTTTAGGAAGAGTTCGTTTAATGGTAAAGATTGTTTTGAGCAACAAAGAGAGACTTCTGCAAAACTTGGCAAATGCTTTTGCGTTACCATGGCAAAAGTCGACCAGAGATGTGGCAAAAACGTGCTTGGCTTGAGGAGAGTACCTCCTGGAGTGACAGGAAGATAGGAAGCCTCTGAAGAGTAAAGATCAAGCGGATAGAAGTCCATGGGTTATAGTTTGTCTCAAAGTATAGATGGTTCAAGAAGGTTTTGAAACTACCCAAAACCAAAGCAAGTGGTTTGTGTAGTGCACCTTCTCAAAGGCTTTTCCCCAAACACCTGTGGATGTCATCAAGGAGCAGGGCAGACAGATGGGCCTATTTACGTTTTTCAGTGAAGCATCTACAGGAGTGAATTCTGTCGTTATCTGATGGAAGTCTATTTGAAAACTGAACGTTTAAGTCCCACGTGAAATTACTTGGATTTAGGAACAAATGATGGGCTCACAAAAGTGCTTGTGGAAGATATTTTAATACATTCTGGCCGCTTTAGAATATATTGCTGTCACTCAAAGTGCACTGAATGAATTTCTGAAATATTAAGTATGAGATCACATACATGGTTTTAATATTTGCCTAATTAATCATTAAAACCAGGGGATCCCTTGTCTATTGAATATGTGCACTTCACTTAGTGTTTTCATAATACTTTGTAAAATTCTTGTCGTTTCTGCACTTTTAACATGTAAAAATATTTTTCACAACTCTGTTGACTGTTTCAGTATTTTATTAAACTCTAAAAGCCTAAAGCAAAGGCAGAATCCAAGAGTTCATTTACATCCCAATTTTACTAAGCACAGAAACCTGATCATCGCAGAAAACCTCCAACCCAATATTTAACCTGGACAATTGACTGCTGAGAGATGATGCTTCTTCAATACAAAGATGGTATGTGTCCCCATTGCCACCCCCTGCTCTGTACCATTGCTAATAGTGAACAAGAACAGCTCTTATCATAGCTTCCAAGTTACTCTGGGTAGCTTCTAGAGCACCAAACATTCTGAACTAACCTTTACTAGGAGTACACTTAGGGATTTTCTTTTAGAAGCATTTTTACCTTCATATCACAAAGCAAAGTTCAAATTACATGGGGAAGTACGATTAAACCTAGCAAATGTAAATTATTTTCTTCATGAGCACTTAAGACAAATTATGGTTTTAAAACTAGACTGTGGAAAAGATCCATGCACACTTTCTCCCTCACACTTTATTAATTCTTATCTAACACTTAACATTAAAAAAATTTTGTACTTCCCATGGCTCTTAAATTCTACTACCAAATAATTTTGGTGGTATATATAATAAATTTCAAAGACTCAAACTTTTATGTTTACTAGTATCTGAGAAATGATACATAAATCACAAGCATCTAAAAAATGAAAACATTCCTAATCCATCTCTAGCAAAGCCTCATTTATCACAAGGAGTTAAGGTCTCTACTAATTTAAGCGCCTTGTTAGCAACCGTTGCAAACCAATCTAGAATTATACGGAATACAAAATCTTTCGCTTTGGGAAATCTTAAAAAATAAAACATTGCTGCTAGAACCCATGAAGGATCACTAATGGTGTGCAGAAAAGAATCAGCGGTTGTAAACTAGAGATGTGAGGTCCAGTGTCAAACCACTGGGTCTGGGTCTTCGCTCCACGTACCCCTTTTCTTGTCAACCTTCCCTTTCATAGACTAACAAGACTGAGGATAAGACAGGCAGGTTTCTTTAGCTCTAAACTCTTCTAATAATCAGTAAACTCTCAAAGTGCAGGTGACAGGACATGACAATCCAGGAGTCCTCCAAGTTATAGTATAAAGTATCAAACCATTTAAAATTCAAAATTTCTAAGCAGCAGTTTAAAATGAGATCAAGCAACATATCGAATGTGGACAATATTCATGAGAAGGTGCGGGCATCCACTGGTAAGTTGCTGTTTACATTTGGAGTCTTCGAGACCACCTGTGCATTTATTTTTGTCACCCTTCCTCAGTGGTCTCATTTTCTGCTCTAACCACCATCTCTGATTAAAATTCAAATCTTCACCCTTTTCCTGTGTTCAACCCTTCTGTTTTCCAAATCCCCAATAGGAGGAACCCCTCCAGAAAGATCCATAGTTGTTTAATGAATGGCACTTTTTGATCACTTCAGTTGGACAGTACTTCTCCTACTGGCATACGAATGCTGGGGAGAAAATCCTCACTGGCTAGCTGGCTGGTGGATACTGGCCGCAGAACCAGCAAAGCAGGAACCTGAGTGAGGAGGGTGAAGTCCTATTTAGTGATAGCGGAGGCTGGCTACGCAGGAGAGGTAAGCAGAGTGCTATCCCCCTAGCCAGGATGAATCACCAGGATCCACTGAAAATCTTCTTTCCCAATCATTTGAACATTGGTGATCCCAAGACTAAATCGTCAACAAATGGGAAGTCAGCAAAGAACTGAGCGAGAGAAGCAAGATCTTACAAAGCGAAATGCTTTGGAACCTCCTGGCAGGAAGGAGAGAAGCCTGGACATGCCTCCACTAGATTAAGGGTGTGGGTCTAGCTGGAGGAGGTTGGGGACTCAGAACTGTTGTTAGAAACCGTCATCGATCTCAACTTCATGTTCTGTAGTCTTCACAGGTGTGGGTACAGTGGCAGATGATCCTTGGCTGGTCCCAGGGGTAGAAGAAGAAGTGCTCTGAGATCCAGGTAGAGGTGATGAGGTCAGAGGTGTGGTGGCAGATGATCCTTGACTGGTCCCAGGGGTAGAAGAAGAAGTGCTCTGAGATCCAGGTAGGGGTGATGAGGTCAGAGGTGTGGTGGCAGTTGATCCTTGGCTGGTCCCAGGGGTAGAAGAAGAAGTGCTCTGAGATCCAGGTAGAGGTGATGAGGTCAGAGGTGTGGTGGCAGTTGATCCTTGACTGGTCCCAGGGGTAGAAGAAGAAGTACTCTGAGATTCAGGTAGGGGTGATGAGGTCAGAGGTGTGGTGGCAGTTGATCCTTGACTGGTCCCAGGGGTAGAAGAAGAAGTGCTCTGAGATCCAGGTAGAGGTGATGAGGTCAGAGGTGGTGCAGTACCAGGGAAGCAAATGATTTGACTGGGTTTTCCATCGGCATTAATGACGATGGTGGGATGGCTGGTAGAATTGCCGAAGTGGCCAAAATACAAGACCAGAATCACTATAGCTGCAGCAATTAGACAGGCCAACAGGCACACTAGAAATGTTTTCCAGAGTGAGCATGGTTTTGCTGTAACCTGCAAAGGTTTATTAAAGGTGATTATTTCAGCAAGATACACAGAGGTGATTTAGGTAACAGATTCCAACTAGAATGGGACTCACATATTTGATCATTTCAAACATTAGAATGAAAACAAATTTTTCATTTCTCTCTTCTTCTTCTTCTTCTTCTTCTTCTTCTTCTCTCTCTCTCTCTCTCTCTCTCTCTCACACACACACACACACACACACACACACACCAATAACAATACAAAATACATGCAGACACAGACTATGATGACAAAATATCCATTTGTACTGAAGGAATAAGGCTTCATCTTAAATATGAATAGATTGCCTCAAGAACTCATTATGCTATTATCAGCTACTAACATCTCAGTATAAATTAAATTACTTAATTACTTCTAAGGTGTAGAAAAATAATGGAAAGACATACTAAAACATTTAGATTGGTTCTCTGTGGGCAGTGAAGAATTATAGGTCTTTCCCCCACTCCCCCTTGTTCATTATTTTCAATTTACACATGAAAGGTTGAGATTTTGTCATTAGAAAATTATTTATTAAATATGTTTTTATCTGTCAAACATTAAAAAAAGGAAGGTCATTGAGTTTGGAATACACACAAAATGAAAACAACAAAAAAAAATCATTTCTGCTATGGAGCGGGCTGTTTAGGAATCTAGTGCTGATACTCGGGCAGGGACCCGGAGTCCCTGGGGCTCCTGCCTGTGACCGCTGCAGCCCTGCCAAGGGTGAATGGAGAAGGGCCTGCCTGTCCTAGGTCATCATGATTCAAAGATGGCAGACCTTCCCACCTTCTCCCCAAACCTTACCACAGGTGTCTGGAGAGGCATGTTATGCAGTCTGCAGCCACAGTGCAGGCCTTCATGTGGGCAGTATGGGTTTCTGGGTAACTGTATGGAAAAAGAGATAAATAAGCAAAGAGACAAATCCTGATTGCTAAGAATGAGGAAAGTTGATCTCCTCTGGGACCATAAGCCTATGAAATGAACATAAAATAATATGAACCCAGCATGTATTAAGCGAAGAAATAGCCAAATTCTAGAAGAATCTGAAACTTGTAATAATGGTTTTATGATATGAAATATACAAATACATTTTTTCACATCACATGATCAAAGAAGGAAAATAAAATGATCATCTCAACAGATACCCAAGTATCATCCTGATGAAAAAGAGGAATAAAACAAAACTCAATAAAACTAAAAATAAAATAATAATTCTGAAATGTGATAAGGAATGTGTACCTTAAAAAAGTGACCAATATTATATTTAACAGTGAAACATGAGAGGCATTTGATCTCAATGAGGAGGAATGAAGGCTGTTTCCTACCATTATTATTAGGAGGGTTTTTCTGGAAGTTTTCGTCAGTACATATGGATAATGAAAATAAAGACGAGTTTATCATTATTTTCAGATGACATAATTGCCTACCAACAGAATCCCAAATAAATAACTGTATACTCTATTGAAAGTAATAAGAACTCAAGAAGTCAGTTGCTTATAAAAAATGAAAAAAAATGCAACAGCAATTATTTTGTGTGGGTGGATGGACATAATCGTCTTGCTATTCACACTAGTAATAAAGTCTAAAAACTTCTCAGCATATACAAAGCAATAGGATTTATATATTTTATATATTTCAAATCATCTACCATAAAACTTTACCAAGGAACAAAAAGAATGTGAATAAATGTCCTCTTATAAAAAGTTTCAGTAGTAGTAGCTGCCAATTCTATGAATTGAAATTCATATCTTTGAGGAATTTTTGGAGGAAATGTTTAGGTAAATTGACAAGGAGTTCATGGCAGAATAATGAACCAAAAGACTGAAATTAAATTAGTTTAGAAGGAAAGGATATTAGTGATTTTTCTCTGGTGAGGATCATAAGTGATTTTTTTCTTTCCTTTTTGTAATTTTCTATGTTTTCTAAATGTTCTAAAATAAGAAAATAACACTAACATAATAATTAACCAAAAGAGCATCTTCTGCCCCTAATTTTGGCACTCTAAGAGGTTGTAGGTGGTCTACCAGAATACTAAAAAAATAAGATTTTTTTTCTGTAAATCTCAGAAGTTTTGTCTTACTGTTTGTTTCTTAGCATAATTAGTCATTTGACTTATGGATTAGACTGCATAAATATTTTTGTTATTGTGAGGAAACACCATAAATCATATTTAATATATTATGGAAAAATAAAGAAAATGAGGTACCTACAATGTTAAAGCAATGGCATTGTGCAGTCTTTTTGGAATGTGAGGCAAATATAAATTGAGTTTGTTGTAGTCTGGTTTTTGAGACCCAAACTGGTCATAGATGAAAACTTCAAGCTAAAAACAATTTTAATATCAAATCATAACTTTGTTTTTATTTATTCTAAAACCTCAATTTAATCTTAGAATTCGTCTTTTTGTTTGTTTTGTTTTGTTTTTGTTAGAAGCATAGTAACCAAGTTCTTTGAAAAGTGCTTTCTTATAGAGAAAGGGGTATATAAGAAATTGTGAATTCAGTCTCTGACTCTGACACCAGCTATGCAGATTTATGAGTCATTTTCTTCATTTGTAAAATGAAGAAAATCTTATGAACGACCAATGAGACCTTTACTACTTTGCTTCCATGTTCTAAGAAATATGTAATTTATTGGTACATTAGTAGAGTAACACATTTTGAGCAAAGGTCTCCCACCATGAGACATTTTTCAATAAATACAATTAAGCCACAATTAGTTGAAAAGAGTTACCATAGAGACTTTCACTGGACTAAAATAAATAGAAATTAGAATAATATTGCTAATATTTGCTACAAATATATTTCAAATCATCTACCAAGATTTTGTCTGCCTTATTGTAGGTTTTTGATATGCATATAAAAATTTAACCAAAAGCCCAATGCACAGTTTCCAAGCTATGCGAACGTGCTATTTGGAATACTAAACAACTCTCTCAGACCTGTGGTAACTGACATAAACACCCCAAATTCCATTCATTGCATCATAAAAAAAAATCATTAAAAAGTGACTTAATTTTCTAGAAAAGTTGACTGTTACATGTTGAAAGCAAGAGTAGAAGGGAAACTGGACGTGATCAAAGTGCAATATATGCATGTGTGGAAATGTCACAGTGAAGCCTGTTCATTTCTACAATTAATATATGTTGTTAATGGTAATAATAATAACAGAGTAAAAAAAATAACCTGGGGAAAAAAAACTGCACACAATACCCATGAGTCAGAAGGCAAAAATAAATACCTTTCATCATAGGGAGAAAAGAGAATATTAAACACAAAAGCTATTTGAAGTTATTAACAATACTCACAAGCTCAGTGACATTTTGTTCAATATCTGCCAGATTCTGCTGTCGTTTTTCAACCATTCTGAGAGTGCTGGTCTCTCAAATGCAATTCCAGAAACGTGGTACAGACTTTGAGGATTAGAAGTAAAAAAACGAAATATGCTGGGTTTATGTTAAATTAATAATTGTTCATTTATTCAATATGGCTTATCTAAAAGAGTAGTTATTTATCATTTGGGAAAACTCCCAAATTTAACCAAAAAGATACACAACTTATATTGAGTGGATAAAAGTAAGTACAATTATCTGCTCTTTTCAACAAATGAGATGCAGAGAATGATCTCGTCTATGTGACTAACTGAAGGACTCTGGGCAGATAGATGTAAGCTCTTGGCCTTTTTATTTCGTGCAATTTATTTGAAATCATTGAAATTTGATTTCTCACAGGTTGGGAATTTGGTTGTGCTTCTGAAGGAGCCTACAAAGCCACTCCTTGACCAGGAATATTGCAGAATTCTATGGCTAAGTAAACAGAAGGATTATGGTGGTGATTAATTTCCAAACTGTCCAAGGGCAGTATTTAGAATACTGGTTCAGAATAAATTTAGGTGAATGATGAATAAAATCCACTGTACTGCTGAAATCAGTAGCTGTGTTTAGACAGACAAGGAAAAAAATGTATTCAAATGGCTTTAGCTAAGGATCAAAACAGGCGCTAAGTGAACTTTAGTAGCTCTTAACGATGGGAATCCAGGATTACCCAAGCTGATTCTTGTGTGCTGCTTACAGCATTATTATCTTGCTTTAGGTTGTGTAATGATTATCACTTTGTGGTGAATTCTGATCTTATAGATCAGAAAGAACTAGGAAAAAAGAAGGAAGAATATCTTAGGTACTTTTCCACTTCTCATAAGGGAAAATGTACACGGCGCAGAACATAAAATCCAGGTGATGGTTCATATTAAGCAGAGTTGACACTCTCTGTCCCTATGGGAGAGTGGCATTATGCTAGAGAATAAACAGAAAATGACTTTAAAGACTCTTCTTAATAATGCATTTTCTCCAGGCCAACCATTCCTGTGAACATTAGTTATGTGCATTTCCAAATTATCAATAGACTTACACTCATAGCCTAACTCAAGAAGAGATAAGTCCTTCTAGGAGTGTAGATATCTCTTCAGCATAATCATCTTAATTCCTTGGATATGACTGAGAAGTAGGATGGCTTTTTCTTCCCATGGTTTTGTAGTTTGGGGTCTGAAGTCTTTAATCCATTTTGAGCTGAATCATGTTCATTGGATGAGGTAATGTTCATCTTTCATTCTCCTGTAGGTAGACACTCAGTTTTTCCAACACCATGTATTTTAAAAACTGTCCTTTCCATAGGTTCTTGGTATCTTTGTCACAAACCAATTGGTTGTAAATGTATTATTTTGATTGTAAATTCCTGTGATTTCTGCCCTCTTCCATTGTCAATGTATCTGTTTTTTATGCCAATACCATGCTGTTTTGATTATCATAACATTGCAATTGACTTTAAGACAGGTAGTATGGTGCCCCAGCTTTGTTCTGTTTGCTCAAGACAGTTTTGGCTATTTAGAGTTTTGGGTAATTCCATACAAGCTTAAGGCTATTTTTTTCTACTTCTGTGAAGAGTAGAAAAAAATATTAGAATCTTTATTACTGATTTCATTGAATCTGTAGACCACTTTGGGTAGTATGGACTTGGAATAATATTAATTTTTCTAACCCATAAACATGGGGTAACTTTCCATTTATGTATGTTGTGAATCTGTTTACTTTTTGATTAGGCTTAACATACTGAAACTCCATTTTTAAGACTGATGGCACAGTAAGCGATGAAACATGAAATAAACTAGCTCATGTACCTGTGTTCTGGCAAAAAAGTATAGTTTCTCTAAATAATTAGGGGGTTTGATTTGGTTGATGATCACCCCCCTCAACAAACATGAGCCTCCATGGCTTCTAATACTGGACTCTTAGGTCTCATTTTATGGAAAATACTGATAACACCAAACTCTGGTGCCTTCCAGTAGAGAACAAAGTTGGCAATGGGAACAGCATTGTTATATCAATCGTTGGGCACCCTTGAGATCATATACACCATCTCCTTTGTTGGCTGATTCCTCAAGTATATCAATTCTTGTCCATCCTTGAACCCTATGGAAATCACTTGCAGACCATGAGGCATTGAAGCATAGCAGCCAGCCTGCATCTGGATTTCTGGTGATATTAGCTGAGCTTAATTTGCTTTAATCACAAAGAAACAAAAAGTTGAGGCCATTATTCAGAATCATTAGAAGTAAAGAGATTCCATTTCTGAATTCTGTTGTAAATACTCTGAAAGAAAAATTTATTTGTAAATTGCAATTATGGAGCCAAGTTAAATCTCAGGAATATGAACAGTTCAAAGAAATTGATAATAGTATAAAGAAATGAAATCTGTTTCCCACAGAGCATGGAGACAAAGACCAGCTGAATTTTTTAAAAATATATTTCTTAGTTGTTGATGGACCTTTATTTTATTTGCTTATTTATATGTGGTGCTGGGAATCGAACCTAGTGCCTCACAGGTACAAGGCAAGCACTCTACTGCTGAGCTACAACTCTAGCCCCAAGACCATTTGAATTTTTGATCTGATGACTGGACAGATACCACAAGAAAAGATCAAATTCTGATTTTCCTCCATTGCTATGTTGACTTGCTAATGAAATCCCTAGTAGAGAAATTTAAAATTTTGAGAAAACTATCTGGAAGCTCAGTAGAGAAAGGGAAAAAAATGATAAACCAAGTTATAGAAGTGAAAACTCCCAAAATAAATGAAATACACACACACACACACACACACACACACACACAGAGTATTAATGATTCTAGCATTATGTGGAATACCTATGCTTACTAATGTTTTTTATATATTTACAACATACAATACAATAAAATAACACAGACAATCCTTAATTTCCATTTTTTTGAGAACATTTATTATGTATTTGGTTTTCACTTCCAATTCATGACAGTTTTTCCATTGCACATTGTTCTGTTCAAGTTCTTATTGATAAGATTTTCCTAACTATGAAGCAATTTAATTATTTAGTCAAGAGCCTCAGATAATTAAAGTTTGTTCTGTGGACACTCTGGATGCCATATGAAGGGCATATATATTTTTATAAATATTGCATGAACAAAAAAAATTTTATACTTTATGTCAACTTGAAGAAATTGATCTATGTATGCTCTGTCTTATGAGTTCTTTATTAATTGCTTGTACATCCGATTAACATCCAGATTACATCCTGCTTTCTTTATTCTTCCCAATTATTCTTCCCAATAATTTCCTGGATTTTTGTCAAATAATATGGGCATCTGACTTTTGAAAGGTATCTTTCTTTTGACACTGCCTTTTTCTAAAATTGTCTCACTTTAATTACCATCTGCATTTCTGCATTTTTATCCTGTGACTCCAAATTCCCTCTCTGCAAATATTATATTTCTGGGTTAGCCATGCTATAGAGCTGCACATAAGCAATTATAATTTAAAAGATTATATTATTAGTTCCTCAAGGGTGGGGACCAGGTCTATGATTTGAAATGAATTTCCTGAATGGTTAGTACCCAACTTCACAATTTATAAGAACTTAATTAATATGAGGTGACCAATAAATTACTGGTTTGAAGTTAGCAAGTTCCATAAATACGTAGTTTATGATAATTATAACGAGTCTGTCCTTTGTTTGAGAATTCCTGATAGCTAATAGACTTGGGTCGACAAGTTAATTGGTACATGCAAACATTGTGACTTTTAAAACCTGAGAATTCTATCCTCCCTACAAAATGATTCATTATAATGAAGATTTTAAGCTTCTCATTTCTGCTCCCCATAGGAGTTTTGATCCCTGCATCTTTTATGGCTCATCTTCTTTGTGCTAATTAGCAGTAAGGGAAGCTGAAGTCCCCACAGAAACAGAACCTAGAACTTTTGTGACCATTGCTCCAACAAGGACAACCATATTTAAAACCACCCCATAAAAAAGTGACTCAAGCAGCCTGTATTCATATAGTGGGATGAATCAGGGAAGCGGAAGCAGTAATTACATTTATGAAATGATTAGGCACTTCTAGGACTTCACAAGAAAATCAATGAAAAATAAAAAGTATAGGAAATTATGTGTACACTGTCATGAAAATAAATAGTAATTACTAATAAAATTGAAGCCCCAGTGTACACTCCTTAGATAATACTCCCTTTCCCTAGAAAGAGCCAACACTCCAGATTATCTGCTTATCATTTCCCTGGCTTTTCATCTTTTATTGAAGTTACACTCCACATTTATGCAGTTTTGGATACTTACATGATAAAAGTATCAAACTGTGTTCTCAGAACTTGCTCTTATTTTGATTTTTGTTAAGATACTCAATGCTGCTGTGAACATCTTGTCTGTGTTTCCTGGCATTTCTTTAGGGCATATATTTAGGAATTTAATTTCTGTGATACAGGGTATGCAAATTTCAAATTTGCTGAAAAATTGTTAAATATTTTCCTGTTTCATTGTTCTAGATCACTGCCATGTTTTCATGTTTCAGTGTTTAAAAAAATATTGTCCAACATAGTGGGGACATGTGAACTTACTCAGTGTGAGAAATGCATTTCCCTGATAATTAATGAGGCTGACCATCTTAGGACTCGACAGTCTTGTCCATTTGTATTTCCTATGACATGAGGCAGAAGCCCTCCATGGCCTGGAGTCCTGGGGGACACCCCCGACAGTATAGTTCAGATTCCTTAAAGAAGCTTGGAAACATCGCAAGTGAATTATCACATTCTTTGCAAGCCGGTGATCTTATCATTCATAGTAATTCACCAATCCTAGCAATTATTTACCAGTCTGAGATTCCCTAGAGCCATGAATTGGGCCAAAGACAGAATGTTTCTCACTCCTGAAGAATGACCGTGTAAGGATTGGTAAATCTGACCAAAAGAAGCAAAGAGAGTCCAAAGAGTAATGGGCACAGAACTGAAGTTGAGGAATAAAAACAGTATACAGTGTCTTGAGGAAACAAGGAGAAATTGTCACAGGTTAAAAAGAAAAGAAAAAGGGATCAGGAAAGAATTATACAATAGAAGCCAAGAAAGAAAAAATGAGTAAAATATTCAAAATGCAGTGATATAGGCACACCAAGGACATAAGAATTTAAATTATCAATAAGGTTTAGGGATGAGATGAGGATATACTGTCAGGCCATAGCTTAGGTGAAGTGAATGTGTTAGACCAAGTCCAAGCGTCCAGGCCTGAGCCAGTGCACCATGCCACGAGACACCCAGAACCTCAGTTCCCATTACTCACGACCTCCATAAATTGTCTATCCCTTTCATCACCTTTTAATTTCTGTGAAACTTCAGACTTGACCTTTGCATTTATCTGGACCTTAATTCTTCATCTGTTCTTTATAAACACTGCTCTTTTTCCTTCTTAGAATTTTCTGCTTTTAAGTGTCAGTTACTCCCAACATCGTTTGGAAACAACTAATGCCAATCAAAGAGGTTGATGCTTCCTTCAGAGGTGAGCCGACTGGATCCGAGATTCCTTCCTTGACTCTGATGGTTCTTCCACTACCATGGCTCTGCATGACTCAGGTTGATCCTTCCACATTCTCTCTTCTTGTTCTCCAGTCCATTCTACGCACTGCCTCCAGACAATGGCCCTAAATACAGGTGTTAGGACACCAAGTGACCGCCCATTGCCAAACACTTTGTCAAATTCCTTCACCAGGCGTCACCAGTCTCCACAAGCCTACTCCAATTTATCTTGCCTTCTAGCAGATTCAATTGTAAGAAGATATCATTTCCATTAAGTGTAATTCCTTTAAGGGCAAAACCATTTGGCTTTGTCCCACCTGAAACACCGAATCCAAATAAATGCATTTAAGTCATTTTTATTTCTGACATGTACTGTGTCATAAGGAGCTTTTTTCCTTTGGTCTTGTCATAACTGAAGGTCATATAGAAATATAAGATTACCTGTTGGGTAACTCCTCCTCTTAAAAACAATAACAACCAAATGACAATATGCAGTCTACAAAAATAAAATGTGGGGATCTATGAGCCAAGATGATTTCCCCAAAGGAGGAATTTTATGATCAATCCTTTCCCCTTCTGCAGAGCTGCAAGACCCACTTCAAAGGAGACTCCCGCATGTGTCCTGCCTGCCCTGCTCCTAGCTCCTCAGAAAATGCTCTCACAGCCCTCACGGTGTGTTTGTTTTCTCTTGTAACAAATCACTGTGAACGTAGTGGCTTAAAATGAATGTATAGTCTTTTTTGGAGTCAGAGGTCCAAAATCAGCCTCACTGAACTAAAGTCAAGATGTCCGCCTGGCTACGTTCCTTCCACAGCCTCTGCGGAAGAGTCGGTTCCCTTGTCTCCTTTTTCCTCTAAGAGCCACTGTGTCCCTTGGCTCATGATTCTCTCTCACCTCTCTCTAACCTCTCACTTCCATCATCCCAGCTACGACTAACTGGACCCTCTACCTGTCTTTTACATTAACATTTGGCCCAATGGAAAATCCAAACCAATCTTTGCATCTCGGGGTCGGTCAGTTTGAGCACGTCTGCCAAGTCTCCTTTGCCATCTAAGGCAACAGGCACAGGTTCTAGGGACTAGGACATGGGACATGACTAGGACATCCTTCAACCTTCCACAAAAGTCACTAAAAGTTACCTACCTGACAGGGAAAAGGAACTGCTACTGTTATTGAATATATTCAATAATGAATTGAAGGGAATTCGTTTCTAGATTTGGTTTACTTCTGAGCAAGGGTCCACTTCCAGATCAGCTGCTACTCTTCTACATAATTCTGCTGAGCCCTGGGCTATGTCTACCACAGTCTTTCCCACCCAGCTTTGAAATAGTCTGTTCATTCTCATCACATTTTTCTTTGAGTTAATATCACTTAGCACAAAGCCAGGCACATGGAAAATAGCTAAGAAGTGTTTGTGAAATAAATGGAATGACAAGTATTTCAAAATAGAAGATAATACTTAGCATAATGCCTTGACAATATTAATATTCAATTCATGTTTTCTGATTAATCTGGGGATCCAGAAAGATTGAGGCTCCTTTTAGGACAGAAAATTCCCATTTCTGTAAGACCCTGCCAGTTATTAATACATATCTCTCTGTTTTAGTGGTTCCTGGTTGCTTAGAACATCTTATTTTTATATTCAGTATAGAGTGAATTTACAACCAACTCAAAGGTATTTAAGAAGGTGTCAAATGTCTTTTGCAAAAGTACAAATAGGAGGCTTAGAAAATATTTAAGTAGAATGAGGACCTACCATAATCTAACAATGATACATACTGGTATGAATTGTACTAATTCACATTTTCTTTTTTGTTTGTTTGTTTGTTTTTGTTTTTTTTTTTATTGGTTGTTCAAAACATTTCAAAGCATTACAAAGCTTCTAATGTATGAAATATGATATTTCATACATTAGATTCAAGTGGATTATGAACTCCCATTTTCTAAAGATTCAATGTCTTTGGAATTTTAGCTAATTAACCGAAACCAAAGAAACTGATGGGAAATAAAACTAAGCAAGAAGAATTTGACCAATGTCAGTTTCTGAAGCTTAAATACTTATTCATGAGGCTCCTGCTGAGCCTGAGTTACACTCGCATCTTCACAGTAAACTGGTGCCCTCACAGGAAAACTGGCTGCAGCCCTCTTGCAGCAGGGGCTCAATATGAGCCTCATAAATAAGTATTCAAGTAAGAATTTAAGCCACAGAAACTGAAAACGGTCAAATTCTTCTATTTTCATCGGCCATCAGTTTCTTAGAGTTTCTCTGGTTTGGTTAATTAGCTAAAAATCCAAAGTTCAATCTTTAGAAAATGTGTGCATCAGTTCACTAGCATAGAATATCCCTGATGTCTCTCCTGATGACCGCTGAACATCGAGGATGGTGGTCTGCTCAAAGAGCATTTTTCCATGAATGAGTGAATGGATGGGCCAGGGAGTACACCCTGGCACCATGGGTCTCCGGTCTACATGGAAGAGAACAGGGGTGGTGGCACAGAGAAAGGCGTTCCAAATTTAGAGATCAGTTTGTAAGACTCGGGGTTGAAGACTATACTGTAATTTTTAGGCAGAAAAGAATAAGTCACTGTGTCTCACTTTAATCTCCTGTCCCCAAGGTCTTCACTTCAAAAACAGAAGCGTCCCCTTATGGAAGAAATGAATAGGAAACGGAGAGAGTCTATCCCAATTGGTCTCTTTCTCATTCGCCGTCCTCCCGGAGATTTTTCCCTTTGCCTGTCTCCCCCTAAGCTCTGGGAAAAGCCTCTCCAGGATGTGAGAAGAGAAGCAGCAGAGGATGAAGAGAAGAGGATCCGGAAGCCCAGAGCCTGGGAGAGACAGGGAATGGAGTCTGCTTTGTTACCAGCCCTGGAGCTGAAAACCTAGACAGTCACTGACAGTCTCGCCTGGGTTGGTGAGGCCTCCTGGCTACTGCCAGAGTCACCCAGAGGCGCTGGCACTCCTTCCTGCCGCCAAACTATCCAGGAAAATGAGCTGCATCTTCCACCTCCACCCACCACTTAGGGAAGCCGCCGTCCCGAGACACTCTCGCATCCTCTGCTGCAGAAGAGGCCTGGGCAGCAGCAGGCAGGGCTGCTGGAGCCACTGCCTGGGGAGAGCCTGGGTCGCCCAATACAGCATTTACACAGTCAGAGGAACCAAGGCTTTCAGGGGATGCTGCGAGACACACTGGCCATGCTGACCGGTTGCTCTAGCAAACAAACAAGCAGAAATTTAGAGCCTGAGCACCCAGGTGGACATGCATACTATGTGTGGACAGACTGGAGGAAGTCACGAAAAGTCATCAAGTGATACGTGCCAAGTCCTTCCGAATTTTGTGATTGGTTGTTCTAAATTCATTTATAGCCCGATTTCCCCCCCACTGCTCAAACTCTTTTTGTTTGTTAAAGCAGGCCCATCCACATTAGAACCAATTCTACTAAGAGCACATTTGAGTAAAATGAATTTGCTAAATATCTATAATGTTGTTGTTTTTTTTTTTTCTGGTACTAGGGATTGAGCCCCAAGGAGCTTAACCACTGAGCCACATCCCCAGCACCCGCACCCCCCCACACACCTTTTTTTTTAATTTAGAGACAGGGTCTCACTGAGTTGCTTAGGATCTTGCTAAGTTTCTAAGGTTGGCTTTGGACTGGTGGTCCTGCTACCTCAGCCTCCTGAGCCCCTGGGATTACAAACATGTGCCACCATGCCCAGCTGCTAAATAACTTAATTGCCAATTTAACAGGAGCCCATTTCCTAGAGCAAATGCAGAGTGTGGGACAAGACAAAACAGAAGGCCAGCATCCTGCTCCACTCTGTCTTCCCTAAGTCAATACCATAGGCTTAAAAACTACAGAAATATACTTTCTCACAATTCTGGAGGCTGAAAGTCTAAGGTCAGGGTGCTGACCTGATCTGGTGAAGACTTGCTTCCTGGTCCGTAGAGATCTCTTTTTGCTGTGTCTTCACCTTATAGAAGGGTGACGGGTCTCTGGGATTTCTTTTAGGAGGCTGCTCATCCACTGATGTCTACCTTTCATGACCTAATCACCTCTCAAAAAGGTTCCACCTCCTAATACCAGCACATTGAGAGTCGGGTTTCAGTACAGGAATTTTGAGGGTATTAATAGTCAGTCTATATGAGGAAGAAAAATGAATTTCTTTTTTTCAGACAGGGAGAAAATTGTCAAACATGACTTCGAAAAGCTTGAATAATTAGTCATTTCATGAATTTGTCACTTGGAAAACTGGCTTTCAAGTGACTTGGACTTTGGCCAAGTAAAATTCAGCCAACTGAACTTAAGCTGGTTGTAAGTACTTGCTCAGTTCAAGAATGTGACATCTGGCTGACCATGCAGTGGTGCGGTGCTAGGGCAGAATTCATTCTGCGTCAAACATAGGACAATCAGAGACAGGTCAGAGCTTCAGGAGACACAGAAGTAGCTGAAGAGATGGCAACCTACGTGATGGGATTCAGCTTCCATCACAAGGACTGGTGCAAAAATGGTTGTGACTCTAATTGGACAGGCATAGATGAAGTAATACGGGTACAGCGAGAAGTGGAGCAGTGGTAACATGGTTCAGGGAATACTATTAATAGGTTGTGTTTTACTGTCTTAGTCTGTATTGCATTGCTATAATAAAATACCTGGACTAGGTGCTTTATAAAGAAAACAGGATTCTTTATCTCATGTTTCTAGTGGCTGGTAAGTCCAAACAGCATGGCACCAATGTCTAAAGAAGGTCCCCTGACTGTGCCACAATATGGCAGAGAAGTTGAAAGGGGTCACATATGCAGACAAGGTCAAGCACATAGGTTGGTTTCCCTTTACAAAAAACCCCTCTCAAAAAATTAACACAGTCCTAAAAGAACTACATTAATCCTTTTGAAGGGTAGCATCTCCGTTACCTAATCACCTTCCACCGGACCCCATTTCTGAAAGATCCACCACCTCTCAATGCCATTGCATTGGCAACAGGCTTCCAGTATATGAATCTTTGGGGACACATTTAGATCATAAAATCATAGTGTCTACTATTGGTCAGCAAATGTCATAGGAGGAGTAAACTGTTCCAGATTCTGTTGTACTAGTAAATGTCCTAGGCCCATCCCATTTGTCATGGAAACCTTTCCAGAGTGGTAGGGTTTAACGTGAGTGCTTTGGTTGTAGCAAATCCTGTTATGAAATCATCTGCTTTCACGAGTTCTTAGGTTAGTGGCAACAGGTGAAACTAAAATGTCAGTTGATTCAGTAGTGACAGAGTAGTTGCGCTTGTTTCTCTTCCTATACCATGATAAGTGGATGTGGTGGCTGTATTCCTAAGGTGGAGTTGGTTAGGAAATATCCACATGACTGGTTTGTGTGTTCGTTGCTGTAGGAAGTTCAGAAAATGTGACAGCTTGTCCACAGGTGGTCGTGCCAGATGTGATGGGGACCAGTGGCAGAGTCTACGCTTGGGCACAGACACCTGATGGTTCAATCCCACCCACTCACAATTTGCTGCGGGAAATGCAGTGCCTTTGGCCACTGGGGTGAGGGCATGACAGGAGGAGGTCACATAGATGGGGCAGACACTTGTGAATAATGCATTCTCTCCTCTGTCCCCCTTGAATTTCATTTATTCATAGACTTAAGCGCTCATCAGAAACTCTTTCACTATTTTTATTTGCAGGCCGGCATTGCTCTCCTTCCACAAAGTGCTAGCTGTGAGGAAAGCAAACTCACCTTGCTGCTTGAGTTACATCCAAAGACGTCACAATGATGGAACTTCATAAAAGTTTATTGCAATAAGAGCAATTTTTCTTCTCGAATATAATAGGCCTGTCAGGTTTCTCAATATGGAAAATTACTGCTGTTCAAGAAGGTTTTTAAAGCTGATATATATCAAATGAATAAGTAGGGATGGTTCTCTTTGGGGCTGTCAGTGAGAGACTCTACAGACACGGGGCCAGTTCTGGCACCGCAGCTTGAGGTGAAGCTCTCCCAGGTTACACAGAGGCCAGGTAGCCAGGGGGTTTGCAAGAGGTTCATGTTAAGGGGAGGCCTTCCAGGAAGAGGCAGCTCATGCGCTGTGCAGGAGCGGCAGGAGAAGGGATGTGCATCGGGGGATTCGAGGAAGGTGGTGGGAATGAGCAGTAGGGTACGTGGAGGGGAAAAGAAATACAGATGAGGCTAGACAGGCATGTGGGTTTCAGACTATGCCAGGCCTTGTCAGCTATCTAGAAGGAAAAAGGAAAAAATGATACAGACTTTTCAGTTTGTGAAGAGAACACTTTGAATGTACTCTTTTTAAATCTTTTTTTTTTTTTTTTTTTGGTTGCAGTTGGACACAATCCCTTTATTTATTTTTATGTGGTGCTGAGGATCGAACCCAGTGCCTCACACGCCCAAGTCTTGCACTCTACCAGGACTCAACCCAGTCCCTGAATGTATTCTTTTTATTAAAGAAAAATTCCCCAGGAGGCATGACCAGGGAAGGTACATGGGTCACTAGAGACCCAGAAAGCCAGTCAGGACCTGTGACAATAATACAGGTGACAAGAGAACTAAAACCTCGCCAGTGGAGTTGGGAAATGTGAAATTAATTTTGAAAACAGTGCAAGGGTAGAAGGGTCCAGAACCACGGACCAGTGGCAGGGTAAAGCAGAGGAGAAGATGGGGGTGAACCTCAGTGCTCTGGCTTGTAACCTAGTGGAGGTGACAATTTTCACTTTGGAGAGAAAGGCAGATAGGGAGAAATCTAGGTGAGAATATGATTCCAAAACCATTGCCTCCTGCCCAGGCTATCCCTCCAGAATTTACACATCGGGGCCTCTCTTGCATTCTGCAATGTACACTAGCTGGAGCTGGGCTTCTTGAACCTGATTTAGCCCAAAACACAAAGTCATGTGCTTTTCTCCAGAAACATTTACCAGGGGGAGACAGATGGTTTGATGTCGCCTGAAGAGTGGGTTTCCTGGGAAAACTATAGAAGAAATGGGAGAATCCAGCTTCCCTTAAAGAGGGGCACTGGTCTAGAACAGGTCATCAAGGAAGCCATGCTATCTGAAACAGATGGGCTACTGGGGAAAACCGAGGGGACAGGTGGCCTTATGGAGGGCCAAGAAAGATATAATGGGAAACTGGAACAGGGATATGCAGAAAACTGGGTGCTGGCAGAGAGAGAGAAAAAAATCAAAGTTGAAATTTTCAGCGACTTGGCTGTTCCTAGAGATGAAGGTCCAGGGTGGAGCTGTGCGTAACTGGAAACTGGATGGCCACTAACTACACAAAGTGACGCTCACTGGGATTACAGTCGAACAGAGAACTGTTGATGGAGGACAGAGAAGGCTGGATGCCGAGGAATTTTCAGAAAGCCAGTTTAATTAAGCTGGGCCTTGAGTCTGGAAATTCTTTTAGATTTACACTCAGTAGGGTGGTTATAGGACAGTGGGTGGCTACATAACAGTTATTATTTGTCCCATATTTTAGGTCAGACAGAGATTTCACAAGTTTTTACCTTGGAAAACAGAGAGAGTAATGTTTGTACAGTGAGCTGTCTTGAGACAGAGTCCATCACACCTTTGGTCTGCAAACCTTGGTATTTACAAGAAAGAGAAGCTTCAGACCACACTGAGTTCTCTGCAGAAATCCTGTGAAATCCTGTTGACACTCTTTGTAAAAATCTTTCTGACAAGAAGAATGGTGGGGGGGCAGGGGGAGCTGGAGAAGCTTAATTATGGAGAAGCTTTGGGGGGCTGTTTCACTAGGAGCACAAGAGACATTGAGAAGTTGAGAAAGACTGAACAGTGAGTGCCCAGGAACAGGAGAGGGTGGAAGAGCCGATGGCAGGAACCTCAAATGAGGTATGTTAATAAGTTGAGGAATGATTTGCCAACAAGGATGAGCAACTAGAAGCTTCACCTTCTCAACCCTTCATTTTGCCAGCTTGGACCTGACCCGAACATGCTGTCAATGCTACAGAGCCCTGAGAAAGAGTCACTAAAGAAGGCAAAGGGAAGCACTGTTGGGTGGGAAAAGACAGCTTCCATCAAAGCAAACAGATGGTGGAAATCACCGTCTAAAGACATGAAGGCAGAGGAGGCTGTTTGCTTGGTAAGGGAGGTTTCCGAGGGCACCATGGGAAATACTTTAGGAAGAAGGAGTGGAACCCAGTGTCAACTAGGAGAGAGGAAGTGGAGGGTGAGATGGGGACGTGAGTCAGGTCGAGGATGGTGATAAGAAAGCCTTCTCTTGAGTCATAGGCCAAGCTGAACTTGCAGATCTCAAGGTCAAACACTGGACAAAGCAGCATTAGCGACCTGCAAGCCAAGGCCCATGTCTCAGGGTTCCAAATGGAGAGATGCTGACAGAATGAGTAAAGACCTGGTTCAGTTCACTCTCAACATTTCCTAACCACGCACTATGAGCTTGGCACCATACTAAGCACTGGGGATTAACTCTAAGTACAGTGAGCTGGTAGTTCCAACACGCTCAGGAAAAATATTGCTGACCTCCTCAGATTTTGGCTTTATTGCCAATCTTTAGAGATTATTCAATCTGCTGAGGAGTGGAAACTGAAAAACAAATTAGAAACAAGTCATAAAAACAAACAAGCCCTCAGACTTTCTCAGCCAGCTGTCTTCCGATTCTATTTACCCTGTTAGGAGTCTAACTCTCAAACCAGCTGCAGAAGTGTACAAAACTTCCTCTGATAAGACACTGAGTGAACTGTTCTTCTCACATCACCGTATTGCAACTCTTAGAGAATGACTTTCTCCATCCCAATTCTGGGAAATCTGTCCTAATATCATTAAGGAAAAAAAAAAAAGGTGTTTGTTATTATTGTTGAAGCTATTTGATTAGCAAGTAATAGTTCTGATTTTCCATATTATTTGTTCATATCCTTTGTACCTGTAATTGAATCTCAGTAAATTTTTTAGCAACTAATTATCTTAAGCTTTGATAAGTTTGTCTTCCAAGGAAAAAGTATAACTTTACCTACTTCAAAAGTTGAGGTTTCTTTCCTTCAAATCCAAGGAAATCAGAACTGCAGAACAACTCCTGTTTTTTGGAATTTCTTGTGTATCTGGAAGAAAATGGGAATGGAAAAGAGGAGTGTTTCTACAAATTTAAGAGTTTGTGTACTGAAGTTCTCCAGAGGATCAAAGCTATAGGGGGAAAAATAGTATATAAATTGTCTTGTATCTATATTATTATGTATTATAATCATATATTATAATTATATTATATTATGTATTATATATTATTATACATTATATTATATAAATTACATAGTATGTAATTATATATATTTATAAGAGGGGATATATAATTATAAGAAGGAATTTATTAAGTTGGCTTACATAATTGGAGGCTAGATGGTCCCACAATGGCCCTTTGCAGGCTGGAAAGCAGGAAGAACCAGTAGCTGCTCGGCTCAAGAAGCTGGAGCCTCAGAACAAGAAGTACCAACAATGCAGCTCCCGCCTGAGGCTGAAGGCCTGGAGGCCCCTAGCTGGTCGATGGTGCAAGTTCCTGTTCTAAAGTTGAGAAATCTGGAGACTGATGGCCACAGGCATGGCAGCAGCAAAAAAATGCACCTTCTCAAAAAGGGTCTGGTGTGCACACATGTGAGCTTCCCCCATCCCCACCTGGTCATCCAGACCTCAGCCTATTGGACGGTGCCATCCACCTTCAGGGCATGTTTTCCCCACTCAATCTGCTGGTCCACATGCCAATCATCACTACAAACACCCTCGCAGAGCAACCAGACGGTGCTTTACCAATTTTTTAGGCATCCTTCAATCCTTTCAAGTTGACAACCAAGATGAACTCTCCCAGGGCTGTCAGTACCGGAAGCTCAGAGCTGAGCCCCTGAGCTGCTATTTAGTCCTGGAAGAGGTAATTTATTCAAAGATCTATTCCCTCAAGATGAAAATGAGTGTTAGTAGGGACCTTCTTGCGTCCTTTTATGGTGACTTAATCCTAACACAACATTGAATTGCTGAAAATATATCCCAAAACTTATTAAGAGTTGTCATGTTTTCTATGCAGGTGAAACAGGAGCCTCTTGCAAAGAGCCTCTTGTCTGCACTGAGACATTTCCAAAGATCTGAAGTTCAACCAACCTTGACAATGGCCCAGCATGCAAGTATTATTACCATGATATGAAAGTATTTTCGGCAATACTTTCTGGAAATAGACCTTTTTTTAAAAAAATTTTTGTAGTTGTAGATGGACACCATGCCCTTATTTTATTTATTTATTTTTAGGTGGTGCTAAGGATCCAACCCAGTGGCTCACACATGCGAGGCAAGTGCTCTGCCACTGAGCTAGAGCCCCAGCTTAGGAAGTGGGGCTTTAATGTTAGTTTTGAACTCATGGTTCCTGGTGAAAAACTTCAAGTCCTGATAAAGTTGCTATGAGTCAGTTAATAAAAATCCTGAGTCAACCGTATCAGGTCTTTAGCTTCTCTGCAAATGTCTCCACCTTTTACCCTCGAGAGGGAGCAGAATTGCTGTTCCAAGCAGGATCAGGTATCATTTCCTTCTGATGGCATTCTGTCTTCCAAGTCAAATGGTCACGTTGCCTTAAATTAGTCCATAAGAAGTAGTTTGAATGCATAGACCAAGATTAAGTGGGATAGAAGACACGGCAAATCCAAAGGGAAAATAAAAAAAGGGATATTTAAAGAAAATCAAATATCGTTGTCAGAAACATTAACTCAGATGTGAAGACCAGAAAAACATGCCAAGGTACCTAAAGAAAAGAGAAACGCAGAAGCATCCAGAACTGAAGCTGAACATAAAGAGCAGAGTCTAGGTGTGGTCCTGACACAAAGTCAAGAGGGAGGGTTTAAGCCAGTTTCTCAGCCTTAGATGCCTGTGTTCCTGTCATCTGGGAAGCTGTACACTGTGTGTTAAAGCGGCTGCATTCAGAAGTGCGTCTAGCAACTAGTTAATACTATGCGGGATATTAGCTCTGATACACCCACAAAAAAGTTGTAGCACCCAGGTGTGGTGGTGCAGGACGGTAATCCCAACTGTCAGGAGGCTGTGGCAGGGGAGCATCACTTGAATCTAGGAGTTCATGGTCAACATAGCAAGACCCATTTGAAAAGCAAATGTGAGTATCTTGCAATGTCATCAGGTGAGGAAAATGTACCACAAAGTTTCAAAGTAGTATATGCCAAACGCTGGAAATTTGTGAGAAGAAAACAAGAGATACAGAACACAAGAAATGTGTATGAAGTGGCGCACGCCTGTGATCCCAGCAGCTCAGGAGGCTGAGGCAGGAGGATTATGAGTTCAAAGCCAGCCTCAGCAAAAGCAAGGTGCTAAGCAACTCAGTGAGACCCTGTCTCTAAATAAAATACAAAATAGGGCTGGGGATGTGGCTCAGTGGTGAGTGCTCCTAAGTTTAATCCCCGGTACCAAAAAAGGAAAAAAAAAAATGAATACGTATGAAGTGTTAGTAGGTAAAGTCTGGAAGAGTATTCCAGAAGAGTGAATACCACAAGCAGAGACTTAGGAGATTAGAAATGAAGTGTGCAAGGCAGCCAGTGAATTGAAATAACATCATGGGACTCGTGAGCAGAAGACTCTAGCTAGGGATTTTGAGAAGATCTCCAAAGGATGATGCATAGGTAAGTTGGGGAAGGGTGAATTGGGGTAAGTTGGGGAAGGGTGAATTGGTTTGAAGAAAAATCAGAGGGAGTGGGGGATGGGGAGGCAACCTCTCAGATCTCATCACTGAAAATGTCCGTCTTTTTATTTAGACAGTGATACGTGGACATCGTGCAGTGCACTCTTTCCTTGCCACCTTTCATCCTATGCTTTTAGTATCAACTGATTATCCTTACCTGAGTTGATTATTTCATTGGGATTGTGAAATGATCATTTCCACTGTTTTCTTTCATGTTTGTTCTGAAAATAGTCTCTGTATAAGAAAATTATCTTTCATCCGCCGGAGAGGAACTTCAGGTTCTCCTAAAAAGGTAGATTAAATATTTAATCTTTTCCGTTTAATTACACAATTCTGGAGTTAGGAATTGGGTAAATATTGGCTCACTGAGAGCAAATGAATGCTTTCTTTCACCTTTGCTTTTACTATCACTGTGGGCCCATGGACTTTCATTGTTTTAATATCTGATAATCAGGTAGAGTCATTACCCTTTTTGACACTCCCACTGTTCCGAATTCAGACAGACAGCCTTCTCTCTTCTTGTGAAGAATCCCCACTGGGTTCTGAGAGCTTCGTTGTTGAGTGCACAAGATGTCCAAGGTTCACTGTGTGTTTTTCCAGGAATCAGTCAACTCTCCAGAACTTTGCCTTATCTTAAGGAGGAATGGTATCTAGCAACCAAGACCTGGGAGTCAGGTGCACTCATTGCTTCTATGGACCTTTTAATGGACAGATCCAAGAAATACGTATTTTTGAAGAATAATGTTGACACATAAATTTTAAACCAAACATCAGAAGGTTACCCTTAACATTTTCCATTTTATTTCTGAATCTTGCTGAGATGTTTGATTGAATTTCAATTATGTTTCTAATATTTTCAGATATTAATTCATAAGTATTCCTAGAAATGTGCGATGGAGATGCAATTATTTTACTCAAATTACAAATGAAGAAACCAAAACTCAGAGAGGTCAAATAACTAGCCAAAAGTCACACATAAAAAGGAATTAAATCTTCAAATTCCATAATTTCATCCAAACTTCTAACAATATGCAGGAATTCTTCCAACAACATGCAGAAATAGAAACTAAACTAAAAGTACATAGGCAAGTACTTTCTCATTTATTTGAATTAAGAAAATTTAAATGATTTCTACGGACATGGTAGCTATAATATTTGTATACTATAGGTACATGTATCTAATTACATAGTTGTCATGCTAGACAGGCTATTAGTGCTTACATGCATACTAGGCATAATTGTTTAAAGCTAACTATTTTCAGTAGGCTGATTTCTTGATCCCCATCTGGACCACTGTTGTAGCCCAGGAATAAAAGGTGATTGGTGCCACCTAAGAAAGAGGAATATTTAAAATAGTAAATTGGCCTGAATAGAAAGGAAGAGGACAGTAAGAGCTCTTGCATTATACCTGTTGTGGTTTAGAAGAGAGATGTCCCCTCAAAAGTGTTATTGCAGGAATATTCAGAGGTGAAATGATTGAATTATGAGAGCTGTGACCTAATCAGCCTGTCCTGGTTTGAATGAACTGACTGGGTGGTACCATAGGCAGGTGGGGTGCAGCTGGAGGAGAGGGGTCATGGGGGGTGTGCCCTGGAAAGATCCATCTTCCTTGTGGCCTACTATCCCCCTTCCTGCTGCCATAAGGGGAGCATCTTTCTTCAGCTGGGCTCTTCTCCCATAATGTGGTGCCTCAACTTAGGCGTAGAGCAATGGAGTCAGCTATCTATGGACTGAGACCTCTGAAATTGTGAGCCCCAGATAAACCTTTCCTCCTCTAAGTTGCTCATGTCAGGCATTTTGGTTACAGCAATGCAAAAGCTAACTAAAACTACCCCAAGAGACAATGGTGAGAAATGAATCATTGCAAGGAATTACTAAAAGATTCGCTTCTCAAAGATCTAATCCAAAACAGAGAAGGGTAGTTAAATGGGCAAGAGTCTGTTGACCCCAAGCACTCTCAGATCCTGTATATCTTGGAAGGAATCCAGTGGGTTTCCATATGATCCAGAGTGTGCTGAGAGTGTATGGTTGGAGAATTCTCTTATCCAAGGAGGAACACTAGAAGAAGATGGGGGCGTTCCTGTTGGGGCCACAGTCAACCCCACCGGGAATAACAATTATCAATTGAGCAAAGAGGAGCACCAAACCAAAGCAAGGTTAGGACCATTGATGACTGAAGCAGTAAACACCAGTAAAACCCCCGAGATGAACCCACTTTCAGGGACCAGAAGATCAGGGATCCATTTTCACCCCTAGTGCTGCAGAATCATCATGGAGAGAGCAAGAAAGAGACAAAATCTGCAAATTTTCCAAGCAGGACTCAATCTTGAATGTTTCAATACAAAGAAATGATAGATATTTGAGGTGGTACTTATGTCAATTAACCTACTCTGATCACAGCAAATCGTGTACATGAATGCAAATAACACACCGTACCCCATAAATATATACAAGTATTATGTGCCAATTTTTTTAACTTTAAAAGATGACCTCTTCCAAGTAACTTAAATGGGAGAAAACTTCCAAATAATGTTCATTAAGTATACTAAAGCTGAGAAGAAAAACACATAAAAGCACCTAGTCTATTCTCTGGTCTTTGGGGAACTAACTGAAATGGGGGGGGGGATACTGGGGCAAAGAGTGGATCATAAATTGACCACGTGGTGAAAAGAACCTGATGAAAAGCATAAATATGAGTCAAGTACATGAAAGTGCTTTATAATTGTACCTGGTATGTGACATTTGAACAATAATTACTGTTGTCTCCCCAACACCACCATAGCTCCTCTTCTAAAGAATAAAAATAACTCAAAGTCTTTATTGTGTCATTAAAAAGAATGAACTCCAAACTTATGAAAACTTTGAGCATTCAAAAGTCTATTATTAAAATATGTAACATAAGTCTTGTGAAAAAAAGATTTTACAATTTGAATGATACAACCTAAACAAAAAAAAAACAGGCTAAATTATTTTATTAATGATAACATTTAAGATGTCTAATAGTCTTTTCTTAAAGAATCATGCCTTAAAAATTATCTTTCATTTTATAGGTATTTATTGGGATCTACTACATGCTGAATGGATATAATAATAAATAATTTGACAGTTCTAGTCTCAAGAATCCTATATTGTACAAGTTAGTTATCATTTCTTCACTTATTTCATGTCTATTTCTTAAGCATCAAGTATGTAATCGACTCAGGAAATCTTGTCATACCTTATAAAATAACTGTACACCATTACTTTCCTGTGTGCACATATGATTACATGACCAATGTAATTCTACATCATGTAAATTAGAACAATGAGAAGTTACACTCTGTATATGTGTAATATGTACATATATATTCTATTGTCATTTATAACTAACAACAAGTAAAATAAAGAGAGAGAAATAAAATAGGTGTATTTGCATTTGTATTTATTGACAAATGAATGCATTTCAAATTATTTGTCATTTTTGTGACTAGCAGAACTATGAAAGGATTAGAAAATAGTAATTCCAAGTAAGAAATGAAATATCTAGTCACTGATATTTTAAATAGCTCAAAAAATATTCTTAATCAAAACATTAAGGAAGGAAGAGAAAGCCAATGTGTAATTATTAAAAATTCAAATTAAGTAGTTATAAAATGCCATTACTTTTAAGCATATATAAGAAAATATTCCCTTAGGTCCAATGGTAAAAAACCAAGTACGTTAAGATTCTCAGAGAAACTTAAAATTTAAGGTTTGTCTTAAAAATATTTCTTTGCTATTTGGTAAATGAAAAAATCCCCTATAGATCTCATGTTCCTTTGGTTAAATAAGTTTTTATACATAGAGTTTTTAGGGTTTTTTTTTTCCTTCTGGTACCAGGGGTTGAACCCAGGGATGCTTTACCATTGAGCCATATCTTCAACCTTTTTATATTTCATTTTGAGACAGGGTCTTGCTAAGTTGCTTTGGGCCTCACTAAATTGCTGAAGATGATTTGGAACTTACGATCCTCCTGCTTCAGCCTCCTGAGTCTCCTGATCACAGGCATGTATCACCGTGCCTGGCTAGTAGAGTTTTTATACACAGCTAGATCTATAGTTCTATAATTCTCTTTCTTGCCTGCTTTGGAACACAGTTCTGATTTTAACATTTTTAATTGTAATGTACATCATTCTAACTAATGTCATTATTAGACTATGACCTTTGAATCTTTAATTCTTAAACTCCCTGAATATTATAAATATCAATACAGTTTTTTTTAAGTACAGATTATATAGTTACAATCTAAGATCCTGATTTAGAAAGTCTGCATCATTATCAGTTCTAATTCAAACCTTCCAAAGTCATTAAGAATTAAATATTAACACTCTAAATTAATGAATTTATTAGTTAATGTGCATTTTCTTTTCTTCTGGTATACCTTTTCAGTGCTGTAGTACCCAGCCGTGACTCAAGAAATGTCAACTGAGTGACTTACAATATTGCAGAAAGTAATTTAAAATACAAATTTAAAAACCCAAATGCACTTTTAGTAATATTAGTCCAAAAAAAGAATATTATTGGTTAAAAGCAAGTTACAATATAAACAGAAATTGAAAAAACATAACAAAATTCACCCCAGAAGAAATAATTGTTGTAAATTCTAACACTTTTCTGTATAAATTTGTTTAAATCCCCTGAATATGAAATTCCTGTTCATTATGCATGTAATTTGTGTACACAGAAATGCAATGTTCTGAAATGAAACCAATATATATTAAAATCCAAATGGCTAATTTTAGTATAACATTTTATATAAAATCTCATGATGATTTCTAGCAAACAAATGGTCACTTTTTTAAATATAAAGCTATATATTATTTGGAACTAGAGAACCAAGATCAGATTCTTATAGCTTAACTGCTATTATTCTAAAACAGTTTTAATAATTTTATAAATCCTAATTGTTGATTTCATAAAAATTGGGGTAATTATCCCATTATCCACCGTCCATGGTGGCATCATGGTAACTTAGTAATGGCAATGATACAGATTCAGCTCCTGTAGAAGAAGTAGATCCAATATAAATTCTCAGGAAAGTCAATGTGGGGAGTAATTTTAGGCTAATTTGCAGTTGTCATGACTAAAGGTTAACGAGATAGAAGAGATTGTTCTGGTGACTGATAGTAACTTAGTTAAGGTTAAAATGTTAATGGCAGCACTTGTGATTACTGGTGAGGGTAATCAACACTTATTGTAGAGTAAGTAGAAGTTCCTGTAGTTGTGGGTTAAGTGGATGTGGTAGTAGCTGTACTTTCACTTGACGCACAGGTAGCCATGGGTTTCCTTGAAAAGATGGTGGAGGTGAGGATCTGGCTGTCAGCTAAGCATCAGTTGCACTAGCATGTGGTGCTATGAAGTCACAACAGCAAGTCTGATAAAGTGGCAACAGCTGTTGTTCAACTTCAAGGGGTAAGAGTAGCTGCTGTGGTTGTGAGCTGGGTTGTCGGGTAGAGGGGGTAGATTCCATTGAAGCAATGGTTGTGGCTCTTCCAATAATAGCTATGGAGGAGCCACCGTACCCATGGATTCTGTGGCAGTGGTGATATATCTGGTTCTAGTTGAAGCTGTGGTGAGGGGTGCTGTGGTTAAAGGCTGAGTTGAAGAACTGGTTGTGGTTGTAGATTCTGTTGAAGTGGTGATAGTTGAAGGTTCAGTTGAAGTGGTGGTCACTGTAGGTTGGGAAGTAGTAGAGGCTGTTCCAGATTCCCTATCTACCACCCCTCCATTGTTTGTGGGTAGCTGGATAACAACGGAGGAATTGCTTCCTCGATTATTCACCAGGCATATGACGAGGACTCCAATTGCTGTTGTTATCGCACAGGCTAAGAGGCAGGCCAGGAAAACTTTCCACAGAGACCAGTCCCTGCCGCTATTTCCTTTCACCTAAGAAGAGTGTGAATCAAAATATCACTTATAAAGACAAAAATGTTTACAATGGGTCATCCTTTTTTTGTGTTACTTACAACTTACAATGTATTGTATTGACTTTGTTTAAATCACTATATGACTCTGGAGTTTAGACTTTAAAAACATCCAGCTGTTCATCCAGGTGGAAGAAACATCATGCTTTCCCGGACATTAGAAAAAAGACAAATCTGCCAATATCCCTTCTGTTATTCTATTTTCCTTTTTTGTTTGTTTGTTTTCTTTTAATAGACCTTATATATTAGGGCTATTTTAGATCCAGGGGAAAACTCAGCCAAGTGTATATAGATAACCTACGCACACCCATCCCCTGCAGGTACATAACTCCCCCATTATCAATATCCTGCACCGTGGCTCATTTGTTATAATTGATAATTCCACATTGGCAGCTAATTGTCACCCAGAGTCCATAGTTTATGCTAAGATTCACTCTTGGTATGAAACACTTTATGGATTTGGAAAAACATAAATGCATAACACGTAATGACATATATTCAACCTTGTACAAAGTAGTTTCTCTGCCTTAAAAATCACCCATGCTCCATTTATTCCTTCCTCCTCCATCACTGTCCGTTGTCTTTTCATGTGGGCAGACAAATATTTTTAAATGCTAAATTCTCTTTCACACACTTGATCCTCCACTCAATGCCATTACCCCAAACTCTGCTCCACTTCCAATATCCATCATTTCCTCAAGGATTTTGTCTCCTAACCACCATGTCCTCTCCCTCCAGCTTGTTCACCCAGCCATTCCATGATGACCTTTCTTTAGTTTGATTAAAAACAAAACAAAACTTTGGTTCAGTGGTTAGTACTTCACTACATCTTTCCTTGTCCACATTTTGTTCCATTATTTAATAGCACTCTTGGTCATTCCCTAAAGTCTCTTGCATTTCCCTCTTTTCATCTCCGCTGGCTGGCAAATAAATGATGATTCACTTTCTCTGGTCTTTGGAGCAGTCACACTGTTCTGAAAAGCCAATCACCTGGGCAGATCCCCTCCTCGAGAGGATTTTTTGCATTGCTCTGACACCCCCTTACAGATCTTGGATCAAGATACTCCCTCAAATCTCAAGTACGACCTCAGTCTTCTTCTCACTCTTCAAACCTGTAACCTCCACCCATCGTTCCTCGTGCACAAATCATCCCTCCCCATTCCAATCAAATGGCTTTCCTTTTCCCTCCTTCCTACTTCATGGGAAAACTTGAACCCATCAAATGAAAACTCCACCAACTACCAAACCTGCAAACCCAAGCTACCTGAACTTCACCTCGTTCTTGGTTGACAGAAGAGCTATCCTCTACCATCTGAAGCTGGTGCTCCACCCTGTCTTTTGGGTTCCATCCTCTGTGCCCTTCCCAGCAGATTTTCTCTTTTGATTACCCTGGATGGAATTTCTTCACCACTTTCCTCATTCAATCACACTCCAAACAAACTACCAAAGAAACAACAGTCGCTTTACAGAAAAAAAGAAAAAACAAACAAACCAAAAAAAACCTCCTTTGATTCCAAATCACCCTCCAACAACCCTTTCTCTTTCTCTGAAAAACAAAATTTCCTGAGAGTCATTTGAATGCAGTGTCTCCATTTGCACACTTTTCAGCCCAATCCGGTTGGGCTTCTGCTCCCACCAGGCCACTGAAATAGTCACCAATTATATTCATTCACTGAAGCCTAAATGCCCGTTTGTAAGCGCCCTTCTTACTGAAGTCCTCCGCTGCGTTTGCCCCTGGACTCCTTCCCTTCTCCTCTGTTTTACAACATCTCTTTCTTTTTGCTTCTGAGACACTCCATTCTCTTTCATGTCTTCCAAACTCCCCAGAATCATCGGTTCCTTTGGGGGGCTCATTACCCACTTTCAGCCTTTGGTGAAGGGGATCCCCCACTCACTGTCTTGACAGGGTCACAGTGAGGATGAATGCTGGCAAAGCCACGCTGGTTGGTGGGAAACCGAAACCATGAGACCCTTTTTTATTTAATTGGGACTTTTCATTTTCATGCTTATGTTTCTGACAGGAGGCATGAGTATGTTAAATGCCAAACAAATTAAATTTCAGATGGCTAGAGCATAACAGGTAGTTGATGCCTTGGAGGCTGTTCTACTACCCCTCAGCATATCAAGGACAAAGTAGAAGGCTGTTCTTCTATCTCAGTACATTGTGGACAAGCCTGATAACGGACAACAATCATCCTTTGAAAGGTCATGAGAATTTTAGGCACCACATTGATTATATCAATTAGTCCATATTTCCGGCCTCTTAGAAAATCTAATCACTATGCTTATTTTACAAAGTTCACCACATGCAGTCTCATTTTTGATTAAGGAAAGTTATATTATACACTTAGGAAAGTTAAAACATATAAAGATATATTCTTCTCTTTTTATAAACCTTTTCTTACTTTACATAGGGATATATGATGAGCATAGTTAATATTGGTGGAAAGTGGATTGATGTTTAGAACTTACTTTCTATTGAGAAAGTTTATAAAGATATGAGAACTAGTGCACCTTGATTGAGAAACAAAGAAACTCTTTGAGAAAGCAGCTCAACCAGTTTTATGAGAATAAATTTAGGAATTAATTAAAATAGCTTTATAAGACACAGTTTTAGAAGAATGTTAGAAATATTATTTTATTTAGATTCTTAAGTTTAGAAATTCTTAAGTTTTTAGTTGTATAGGTTTCTGATATGTTTTAAGAATGATTTATAAACTTTAGGAAGTTTTAAATATAAGATTTAAGGGGACTTTTTTAGATGGGAATTTTAGATTAGAAATAAAGTACAAGTGTACTTTAGGTTAATGATTGGTTAGGAGACTTAGAGTCTGGTTACGTAGTTTGGCATTAGTTAATAAGAAAATAGCGTATCTTGGGGAAAATAGTAAATCTTGGGAAAATCTGAAAAATGTAAATTAGTGACGGATTTTAGTAATGATTCTGTACTTTTAATAATTACATAACTGAAGGTCATATCCTGGAAAAATGTAAATTAATGTTACATTTTTTGTACCCCCAATCATGGTTAAGGAAATGTCATGTCTTGGCAAAGTTTTAAATTGTATAATCAATGACGTATTGTGAATCTATAATGATGAGAAAAATTAAACGATGACCCAGAGAAAGCTGCATGAGCTCTCTCTCTGGAGATTGCTCCAAGGGAACGACTCCTGACTCATCTTTTCGCCGACGCCACTCATCCTTCAGGACTCCCTGGATCCCGCTAGGGCAGGACCCCGGCAAGCCTTACCGTTGACATTCTCAGGCTGTCATCTCTTTGCACTCTTGTTTTGAGATCAGCATCTTTTTTTCTGTAAATATCTTCAGCGGCACCAAGACAGCAGGAGCAGGATAAGGGCCAGGTGTGCTGATCACCAAGGCCAAGGTAGCCCTGTGACAAATTGCATCTTGTTGATGCTAACTAAAGACACTGAGGGCTTAAGAAAAGGAAGTGGGACGAGGCTTATGTGCATCAGGTAGGAGCCTCTAACACTGCCTTAAACACACTTGAGGACTTTCATGAAGCAAAATGCACACAAACAATGGAGAACCCAACCTCCTCTCCTGTTTTGGCACCTCAAAAACAGGATTCTGGAAGTCTCTTGACTCTCTTTGGGCAAGTTTCCCCTCATGCGTTAATGATGGAAGACACCTGCAGCAGTCATTGTTATCTCTGGTTGCACATCAGATTCACCTGAGCAGTTTTTAAAAACCATGACTTCATGGCACCCACCCGGAGCTTTTTATTTAATTGGTCTACAGTGCAGCTCAAGCACTGGTATGTCTTAAAACAGTTCCCAGGTGATTCTATCATGCAGTTAGCATTAAGAACCAGTAGACCATTGTTATCTTTCAATTCTATGATTAATATGACTTAATAACCTCTACAAACATAAAAGAAGCATTTTATAACTACATCCTATTGACTTCATTCATTCTGTCACATTGCCCCAGAAGCAATATGAATAGTTGATAGTTTTAATCCAGGATCAAGAAAGACGATTCAAACTCTTCTGAGCCTCTATAGCAAGATTAAGCAGGGATAAGTAGAAATTTCACAGAACCCAACCAAATGGTCTAATGAAATCAATAATTTATAGTCAAGGTCAAGTTGCTATATGAAAGCTAAAGCCAGTCATGAGGAAGAGTTAGTTCTGTCGATCAGATGTGAGGTTAGGAACCAAGAAGAGCTCAGCCTAGACTCCAAAGCTGGCGCAGAAGCTTCAGAGAAGATAGACTTCTATGTCAAGATCATCATATAAGGTCACATGAAAGTTAAATAAGATTCCATACACAAGTTCAGAAGTTGCAACTGTCTAAGAAAATAAAGTAATCACCAACAGAGTCAGATCCATAAGCTTTAAATAGGAGAGTTTTCTATGAGAGTGTGATTGGTGACTTAAACCTTAGAGGACCAATATGTATGTTCCCCTGCCACTTCCCAACCATGCATTTGTACCTTACGTGTATTTCTTTGACTTTCTTTCGTATAGGCTTTCTATCTATTGTCAATTTAATTCCAAACTAGAACATTAGCTCTTTGAAAACAGGGACTTACCATAAATTGCCTTAACGTTACCTGTAATTATACTAAACATTAACATGAATGCAGACAATTAATTAATTGACTCCATTTCCTAGGAAAGAGCAGATCAAGTGCATTGCTACATACAGCACATTCCAAACTGAGAACAAGCTCCAACATTACCTGTATAGTGGAAAATTCTGGGTGTGGGCATTGTGAATGAGCAGTGACTCCTGGGCTCACCCACACCCCAGATAAGCTGGAGGAGACATCAGCGGGTACGTCATTGGAAGGTGGACACAAGGATGTGGAACTATGAGCCTGCTGGTCATCTGGACACGTGCTTGGCTACAAAGATGAAGCATAAGTCAATAGGAAGCCATGGTATTGAATTTCTAAACTTGAACTCTTCTCCCAAAAGTAAACAAATGTGACTTTTTAAAAGAATAAATGTTTTCTTAACCTCTGAGAATTAAGAACTCCAGATGGATTATTAGATAGCACATTTTGACTGATTTTTCTAAGTTACCAATGTTTCAGCCGAGGAACGCACAGCATCCCCTCCTCCTCACCACCCTTCAGGATTGTAGTAAATATCCTCATGGTGCAAACTGCGGTGGGTGGGCATCTAGATCGCTCTATAAGCTACAGGACGGGTGAGCTGAAAACATCCTTGAAGTTTTTCAGGTACCACCTGCTCAGGTCCTCTGGGAAAGGAGTATTGAAGACAAAGGAGTCGAAGTGATTCATCATCGTGACACAAGCACTAGAGCCCAGACCTGCCAGTGTTAAGGCCACACTGAACCATATATATATATACACATCTGTCCAATGGAGCTTGTGATCCATGAGAATGACAAGGCACTTGTCCAGGACGTGATATATCTTTACTGGGCTCCTCCTGGGCATAAAACTTCACACCAACCAAATCTCTACTCACAAGGAACTCATTTGCTAACAAACAGGAAATAGAAAGAATTTGTGTATAATTAACAAAAGCATAACTATAAAATAATGTAGAGAGGAAAGGATGGATCAGGGTCGACCATGAGTGAGTTTGGTGGGGAAGACATTGGGAAGAGAAGGGTTAAAAGAGGGAAGAACAAAGTGAAAACGAGAGCAGGTCTGTGCATCTTGGACAAAAGTGTCATTACATCTCCCAACCAATGCAGAATTGCCTGGGCCTTTTCATCTCCTAAGATGATAACATTCACTTTCTAACTGTGAATCAAAGGCGTCTTTGCCACTCTTTGCTCCTCTTCAAAAGATTAACCACTTGTAAAATTGCTGGGATGATTAATAAGTCAATAATCACAAAATGACAAAAGCAATTTGAGGTACACAGTACGCATTCTGTAAGTGCTATCATTATTGTCCTTAGCAGCATTAGAACATTTATTACTATTGCTACAACCACAAGTAGATTTTTGATCATGGTTCAGTAACCCGTTACTAAATAGCTAGAGAAATTGTAGGTCAACCAACCAACGAGTTCCATTAAAACTGTCAAACTGAAAAAAAAAAAAAAAACCAAAACATACACACACACACTAAAACAATCAAACTAGAATTGTGTATAGTCATTGATTCATCAGTAACTACCATTAAAAACACAAAGAATATAATTGTCATTAAATATAAATAAGATGTAATACTGTTGGCAAGAAAAAATTAGCTAAGTTAATTTTTTCTGTAAGTGTTATGTCAATGAAATAAATAATAGCTCTTTCTTTTAATGAAGAAAATTAAACAAAACCCACCTGTTGTTCACTAAGCACATTTGAAGAAAGTTGAACACACCTATATTAACAACCTTACTCATTTTCCTACATGCTGATTCTGATTCATTAGTTATATTTAGTTTGCCTATGATTAGTGAACTTGGACATTTCAATGCACTTTGTAAACAAACTAAGACTCAATCACCAGGCTAATTTTCCAGAATTTTCTGGCCCTGTCAGAATCCCAGCCCTTTCAAAGAAGGAAAGTAGTGGGAGGGTCTACACCAAGGGTGATGATCCTGTGACCTGGGCCCAGCTTTGGAGTGACAGTGCAGCCTGGGTAATGATCTCATTCTGTGGAGTGGCTCTGGTTCTTAGTATAGGTGGAGTTTCTTAACAAAATTGCTCCATGTGGAGAGCTCTGGATAATGTATAACAGGAAAATCACAATTAGCTAATGATAGCCATAGGCAACTGAAATGCATTCACTGTATTTACCAAAGGAAATTCAGTAAGCTATTTTTCCCCCTAATTTTGTAAGGATTAAGATCCCATGTATGCCTCACAGAAAACCAAAACACCAAAGTTTATGTTGTTTGTAACCTTCCAATAATTTTCAAATCTCATTATGAAATTTGGTCTTAAGATAAAAATGTATAGCTCTCTCTAGGTATCTATAATAAAGTGAAACAGGCAGTCAGCTATCCAGATGTACTGTAAAAATGGTTTGAGATAATATTTGTAAACAAGTTCAAGTTTGCTGTTTTCTAGAGAAATTACCGAGATGATGAACCCCTTCTGAGTATTTGGCATCTTGAAGATTCAGAGAGTGTCCAATTCAGAAGTGAAAGAGAACATCCACAGGAGGGTCCCTTGCTTAAAGGTCCAAAAAGATGGACTCTGCTCTTGTGCTGAACCAGGAGTCCCCTGCCACGCTCTTTCATTCAACTGTCACTTGGTGGGACACTGAACTCCCTTCCTGGTTTATCTCAGGATAGTGCAGACTGGCTGCCCACAGCTCCACATAGCAAAGGCCAAGTATTTCTTCACCTAATTTTCACATATTCTTTGGGCAATGAAATGTTAACTTCTCGTTTTTAAAATGAGGAGTTAAACTTCCAAAACTATGCTCTTCCTTTTACTGACATGAAGGATCACTTAGTCAGACATAACCAGATAAATACAAGCACTTGTGAAGAATATGCAATGAAGGCTTAATTCTTGATATTAAAGCATTTTTTAAAAAAAAAAAAAAAAGAAAGAAAGAAAGAACATAGAAAACTGGGGATGTAGCTCAGGGACAGAATACTTGCCTAAAAAAAATGTAGATCATATTTTTCCATGAAGCAGGTATTTTTTAAATATTTTATTTTATATTTTTAGTTGTAGTTGAACACAATACCTTTATTTCATCTATTTACTTTAATGTGGCGCTGAGGATCGAACCCAGGGCCTCGCACATGTTAGACGAGCGCTTTACCACTGAGGCACAACCCCAGCCCAGAAGCAGGTATTTTCAGCCGATTTATTTCTTGGGCCTAAAGGCTATATCTAGGATTAACATCTGGTTTTCCAGTCTATGTAGAAATATGCATTCTGACAGGTCCAGGAATTATATATAAAAATCTAAGCATCAAATTGAAAAAAATATATAACTTAACAAACAATAACATCTTTGGGTTTTATGTTCATATGATAGTGAATGCAGAAAGTTGAATGGGTTTAGTTGTATATCACAAAGGCATAGAAACGTCCCTAAAATTTTACATCTATAAAGATTTCAAATACTGTCAAAATATAATATAGAAAAAATATATCAGGGAAGTTGGAGTAGAAATTCTTTCCAAGGCCACTCTTCCTCTTGGAAAAGAATATAAAACTAGGACCTTGCCAATATAGTCATAAAGAGACTAAATAGCTTGTAAATGCTGAAAATGATACTATAATATTGGCCAAATATCAAAATGAAGCAAAAATACTCACCGGCTGATTTCCAGAGAGTTCAACATTCACTACATATTTTCCTTGTTTTCTGTCCATTCTTGAGCTGCCAGTATCAAAAGTCAAACTGCAAGAAGATTTTTTTTCAATTTGTTCGTTGTCCTTTATATCTGCAACCATGAGAAATCATAAAAAAAAAAAAAAAAACTTGTGGGAAATCACTATGATGCATCCACAACAGGTGTGGATTAAACTAGATAATACATAATTAAACAACAAAACAGGATCCACCTCAGAGGAGGAAATGACACAAGATCAATACTCACTCTCAGAGCTATTGCAGCTACCTCCAAACAAGCCTCCTGACAGAAAGAAATATGGTCTTGCATAATTCCTCCTTCTCTCCTAGCTAGCCCTTTCCCATACCTGCCTTCTGTTCTAGAACTGACGCAAATCGGGGAGAAGGTCTGAGGGAGAAGTTTGCCAATGTTCTCTCCACTGAGGCACAAATGCCTCCATTTCCCTGGTTGGCACCATCTCTTAGGCACCGAATCCTTAGGGACACTTCACCATTTCATTTCCTCTGTTCGTCTCTGGAAATCCACTGGGTCAGTTGCTCAGGTAGTTCATACACATTAAAAAATATTAGAATCAATTTTCTGGGCCATAATGGCAAAGGAGTGATGAATAGTGAAATGCTTTAGGAAAAGAGTTTTTTTTTTCTTTCAATCAAGAAGTCTGCTTTGACTTACGTTGAAAACAGGATGAACTCTTCTATTGATTTATTCACCCAACCAGTGAGAATACCGAGTTCCTATAATGTACCAGGTATTTTCCTCCTGCAAAAAGTTCAGCAGCAAACAAAACAGATCGTACTCTTACCCTTTTTACAGGACACTTCTGGATGCTGAATTTCTTTTTTCAAAAGTTTGACCTGTCGAAATGTCCCTGTGCATGTATTCAACACCTTCAGCTTAAGGCATTTTACAGGTTCAACCAAAGCCAACAGCCTTAAGTCCTGGAGCTTAGAGAACATGGGAAAACTGAAGCTGGGAAGGGATTTGTTCCAAAGAGCAGTTAAAGCCAGGGTAGTTTGCTCACTGTTGGATGAACCTTGAGGATATGATACTAAGTGAAGTAAAGCAGCCACAGAAAGACAAACACTGCTGGATCCCATTTATATGCGGTATCTCGAGCAGACAAATTCATAGAGACGGAAAATAGAATGGCGGTTGCCGGAGCCTAAAAGAAGAATTAGTATTTAATGGGCATAAAAGATGAGGAATACCAGAGATGGAAGAGGGTGATGGCTGCACAACTTCAGGGATGTATTGTACACCATTTAACTTTACACTTAAAAACGGTTCAGATGGTAGATTTTATGATACGTGTATTTTACTATAATAAAAAAAAATTGCAAAGAAAAACAAACACATGATAGAGTTACCCATGTTGAAACAAAGCCAGTTTGTATGACGGGGGCCGGGGTGGGGCTGGGAGGCCGGTGGGGGGGGGCGGGGGCTGGAGTTGTGGCTCAGCAGTAGAGCACTGGCCTTGCATGTGTGAGACCCTGGGTTCGATCCTCAGCACCACATAAAAAAAAAAAAACAAGTGAAATAAAGGTGTTGTGTCCAACTACAACTAAAAAATAGATATAAAAAAATTAAAATAAATAATAATTTTGTGAATGTCTCAAACCAAAGATTATCAGAAAAGCAGGACAAAACCTGGATTGCTACAGTGACCAGAGAGCTCGCATATCTTTCATTGCCATGTCATTATCTCCTGTGAAATATCTTTGTTCTTGGCAGCAGGATTTCTTGTGAAAAAGAAATGTGAAAGTCTTGACTGACACAGAGCTGAAAGAAAGAACACTTGGCTGGCCAAAATAAGGAATGAAAAGATGTGGAAGCCACTTCTCTGTTATCTAACAGAGAGATGAATTATATTGTTGCCTCAAAGGTTAGGTCAAAACTATTTTTAAATTACGTGATGCAAAAAAAAAAAAAATTCTTCCCTGAAATTTGAGTGTTTTCTGAATAACACTTCTTTGGTTTATTGGAAATCTGAAAATCAACATGACAATTTCATCTCTTAGGTAATATTTTAGGGAAAGGGATTATTGTATCTTATTTTTTGGTTGTGTTGTTGATATTATAACCAGTCAGATACAGAGTCTAATACTGACAGGCAACTCAATTCAAAGGTGTGAAAGATCCCTATGAAATAAACAGATACTGAAAAAATATATTTCTCAGTGCCCTATCAAAATTATCAAAGCACTTGAAAGCAATCATTAACAAATTTTTTTTAAAAAACTGAAACACTGTGAATTTTTAGGTGTGGCTGTCATACTGTCGAGGGTCCTCTTTACCATATTGTTTTACAAAGCTGAGCCAATACCAGGAGCAGGTATTCCTCAACTAAATCAAAAGCAATCAAAAGGTATGTAGGCAATACAATGGGATTAAAACAATAAGCCTTGTTCAAAATAGAAACTTCAGAAGGAAAAACATGCATGTCGCTGGATCTTCCAATTCCAAATTTAAAGTCTACTTAAAAGTTTTAAAAATAGTCATATTGACAGAATGTGGTCTATCGATTCTATCATTCCTAACTGTTTTTTTGAACACCTAACTTGTCTGGGACCAGAACATCAAGTTAGAGACTTAGACTGATAAGGCCCCTGCTTATTGAATATTTAGCTTTTACATTTTAATTTTCTATTTCATTTAAAATATAGTATTTTTATTTAATCAAAGAAGAGACATTTTTGGTTAATTTAAGGGTATTTTTGCAATGTTGTGAAAATGGGAGGAAGGACCATCATGTCAAATATACACCAACCTCAAGAAAATAAAGGACATGTGCAAACTTTATCTCTTTTTGACCACAGAGAGGCGTCACTGAATTGGTGACTTTTTTAGGGGTTGATATGAGATTTTAAGGTGACCTTTACTGTGGTAAAAAATTCTTTCCCCTACTAAACCATAATTTTCCTGGGTCCCTTGGCTGAATTATCCATTGGTCTCACCACCTGGATTCAGGTTATGATCCCTGATGAACAATTTCAAAATCCAAAGGCTTTGAGAACTAAAAACAGTTGGGGGCGGGGTATTTGTTTGTTTGTTTGTTTGTTTTTATCATACGAGGAGTCAAACTTAGGGCCCTGCACACACTAGGCAAGCCCTCTACCAAGTGAGCCACAACACCCATCCTGAAAACTACTCTTTATGTTTGGCCCAAATTTATTTGGCAGTAAGAATTAATCCAGATCCATAGGCCATTTTAGTCTTTAATAAATTGAGCACACTTATACTTATGTTCAAATATATAAATATGACTATGTACTACCACATATGTTGGGTACACTCGATGTGAAAGGAAAGCGAGGAACCGCGAGACAAAGTGAGCGAGAAATGAAAGATGGAGACCAGGCAGAGATGCACAGGAGAGTCTGTCAGAGCTGACAAATACATCTCTCCATAAACAAAGAGAGGCAATGCAGGCTTGTGGCTGGGGACTTTCAGGAGGGAGGCTCAGGGATTAGAATTCGGTAGGTCCCGATTTGGGTGGTGAAGGTTTGGGTTGGTATGAGGGAGTGGGGGAAAGGCCCTTGGGTGGGAAAGCAAAATTTTTCTTAAAATGGCGGCTGTCACTGAAGATGGCCGTCTAGATGCTAAGCAAGAACCTTACAGTCCCCCCTTTATTGTTTGTTATTGGGCCCCTTAAGGGACAGGGGCATTGACCAACCTCTGAAGCTTCTTCTTGCTGGGAAGGGGCAGCGTCTGAAGCCTTGTTAGGGGTGTGGGGTGTCATTGAGTCAGTGGTGATGGTCAGAGGGCACCAGGTGATGCTGACTCTGGACAGCCCAATTTTGGTGAGGGGGTGGAATTCCCGTAACCGAAGCCGGTTCATGGTTTGGTGAGAGATCCTTTGAATCTGGTCTTGAATAAATCTAATGACACGGGGTGGATATTGGGGGCAAGCATTAGCAAAAGGCCTAGGACAAGGAGAGAGGCCAGGAAACCCCGCTGGAGAAGGGGGTTACTTAGCTGCCATCCTTCAGTTCCAATGGCAGTGGGAAGCTCTGAGGCCTGAAGGAGATGAGAAATAAAGGGGACATCAGTAATTGAAGTTCCCTTGGTGGTAAGGAGTCCACACTCCTTCCAAATAGCAGAGTGGGAGAGGAGTGTGTGGAAAGCGTATTTAGTGTAGACATGGAGGGAGGCTCCTTTTGCCAAAGTGAAGGTTCTGATGAGGGCCACCAGTTCAGCCTGCTGATTGGATGTATTATAGGGGAGGGGAGCCACTTCCACAACTGAGGTTAGAGACAATAGCGAACTCTGCCTGAAGAGCTCCCTACTGAAGGAAGGAGGAGCCATCTGTGAACCAGGTGCATGTTGCCTGGAGCAAGGGGCCTTCCTGTATGTGGGAAGGATGTGGAAGAAGCTCCTCCAGAGTTTCGATGATGAATGGGTAAGAGGAGAAGAGGTGGAAGCCTCCTGAGGAGCGGGGAGGGGAGGAGCAGGGTGTAAAGGTGATCACGTGTGGAGGGTGAGACTGGGATCTTCCCCAGGGAAACCTGTAGGTAAAAGGTGGCAGGGGGTGAGGAATGTAAGCCCTTGTAGGTGAGGAGTTCCTTTAGGTGATGGGGAGCCAGGTTGGTGAGTGGGGCCCCAAAGGTGAGTTTCTTTGACTGGTTAATGAGTGGAGAGGCTGTGGCCACCGTTAGTAGGCAAGGGGCCCATCCCCCAATAGTAGGTCAAGACCATTGGATCAGGGGGGCAGCTGGCAAGTCTGGATGGAAGCATATATGAGGGGAGAAGGAAAGCGTAGCCCCCAACTTTGTGAGGATGTCCCTTCCCAAAAGGGGAACAGGGCACCGCGGGACGACCAAAAAGGAGGGGATAAAAATCACAGACCCGAAAGTGCAAACAAGGCTAGGGGTCTATACGGGTTGGAGACAGGGGTCTTACCTGAAATGTCCAGTGGTGGGTGCAGAGAGGGCGTTTGGCAGAATGGAGGGCCTGGTCTCACGGTGGAAATAGGATCGGGGCCCAGAGACACTCAGTGACCCTCGAAGAGGGGAGGGGGCAGACCAGGGAACCTGACCCCAGGTCTCAGCGCTGGTGAAAGGGAAGTGAGGAACCAGGGGACGGAGAGCAAGAAAGGAAAGAGGGAGAGCAGGCAGAGATACGCGACAAACAAAGGCCGTCTCTCCACAGAGGGAGAGAGGTAACGCCGGCTTGTGGTTCAGGACTTTTATGGGGCAGGCTCAGGGATTAGAGCTGGGGGTGGTAAAGGGTGGGGTTGGTATGAGGGAGTGGTGGGCCTTTGTCAGAAAGGTCCTTGGGTGGAAAAGCGAAATTTTTCTTAAAAGGGCAGCTGTCCCTGAAGGTGGCTCTCCAGATGCTAAGCAAGGACCTTACAATATGTATCATGTTATCTTTACAAAATTTTTAAGAATCTAAATTACGTGATATATCTGAGGCTTGGTTTTCAAGTGAGGGATTATGAGCTTACTATTGAAATAGTGCGATTTTTAAAAGACAACTGTCCCTTTTTACTCATATTGCTTTGAAAAGCTACTGCACTAAAGATTTCCGTTAGGAGGATGACCCTCACAACTGGCATTTCTGAAATATGAATGAGAAGAAGGAAATGTGGTTTATCCATTATAAGAAATGTCCCCTGTCGTGAGGAATGTTGAGATTGAGGGAGACCTTGTGTGGGTGGGGTCACCAAAAGTATTTTGATAGGTCTAACACATATTTTTCTTCTCTATACTTTCCACTCAGTTTCACTATGGATCTGACATTGCTCAAAAAGATAAAGTCAATTTAATAAAAAAATAAATCTTAAACCAAACAAGAATAGCTTTCACCAAGTTCGTATCATAGTTAATGGTGCTAACCTTGGGCAGCCTCTGACATCAGTTTGAGTAAATTAGTATTACCAGAATTTTAGAGATTTCTACGCCTACTCCAGAGGGTATCACACACTGTTCATAGCTGATCCTTATAATACCTACAAGAATTAAATATTACTGCCTCTTCTGGGGTAAGGCAAGCATGTGTTCAGGGATCTTTTACAAACCCTAAGACTGGACCCACGGTGTGGCCCCCTGATTTCCCATTTGTAAGTTTGGGTCCAGATCTTAAAGGTTCTCATCATAGATGGTTGGGTAGAGGGGAGGAAGGGTTTGAAATTGTGGACAAGAGCAGTAGACCCCAACACGGAGTGGCAGAAAGAGGCCAGGCATGCAGGTGACGTAAGATGGGACTTAGACAATGGGGAAAAGATGGAGTATCAAGATATCAACTTTAAAATATGAACTGAGAAATGAGTACTATTAGGGGTCGTCTTTGGTGCAAGAAAATAAATGGAAATTACATTGGAGTGACTAATTTGGTAGTCACTCTACCAATACAAAAGAAAAAATCATGAATATCACTATATTCATTCCAAGTATAATAATATTATTCATATCGGGGACTGTCTTTTCTGCTGAATATGAACAATGATTTCCACCACCACCCTTGAGGAGGACCAAACGTAATGAGTCTCCCAATGTCCATGTTGGTCACCCAGGTCACAAGGCAGCCAGAGAGTTCTTCAGAAAGTTTTCCCCTTGTCTAGCCCATAAAAATGTCCACCTACCTGACTTCCTGTCAAAATCCTAAATGGTGCCCCATGCTCCTTGGGGCAAATCCCAAACTCTTTCCATAGGCTACAAGTCTCAGAATTTTCTGGCCTTGGTGCCTCTTTGAATTTTCATCCTGCACTATTTTACACCCCGTGTACCACGTCCCCCATATTGTTTTTTAAAAAGTGTGTTAAGAAACATTTCAAATGTACAGATACATATCTCTCTCTATAAAGAATAACCTGGTAAATAAGCAAATTCCGTTACCCAGCCAAAGAGAGAGAACAGTGTCGAATGTACAATAAGAACTACCTTGGTAGCTACTCCTGAATATAATTGTCCTCTCAGCCTTCTCCCAGCTAATCACTCTCCTTAATGTGACATTTATATTGCCCATGATTTTATGTTTTAGCTCATTCCAGAAATATATGTTTGTGTGCTTTAAAACTTATTTGGTGTTTAACATCTCTAGCAATTAGAGAAATGCAAATTAAAACTACACTAGGATTTCATCTCCCTTCAGTCAGAATGGCAATTATCAAAAATATAAGCACTCACACATTGCTGGTAGGATTGCAAGTTGGTGCAACCACCTTGGAAAGCAGTATGGTGGTTACTCAGAAAACTAGGAATGGAACCACCATTTAACCCAGTTATCCCACTCCTTGGATTATATCCAAAGGACTGAAAATCAACATACTATAGTGACACAGCCACCTCAATGTTTATAGTAGCTCAATTCACAATAGCTAAACTAGGGAACCAATCTAGGTGCCCTTCAACAGATGAATGGAGAAAGAAAATGTGGTAAATATACACCATGGAATGTTACTCACCATAAAAAGAATGATTTTATAACTTTTGCCAGTAAATGGATAGAACTGGAGACTATCATGGTCTCTGAAATAAGCCAATCCCCAAAAAACCAAAGGCTGAATATTCTCTCTGATACTCAGATGCTATCACACAATGGGGATGGAGGGGACAGGGATAGAATTTCAATGGATTCTACAAAGAAGAATGAAGGTAAGGGAGAGGGAACAGGAATGGGAAAGACAGTGGAATCAATCTGATATAACTTTCCAATAGTCACCCATGAATGCACAACCAGTGAAACTCTACATCATACAGCCCCAAGAATGGAATCCTAATTAGAATAACTCATACTCCATGTATATATAATATGTCAAAATTCACCATACTGCCGGACATGTCTAAAAAGAACAAATAAAAAATAAGAGCAATTTTTAAAAATAAGTAAATAAACAATAGTAAACTTATTTGAATTCTACTATAATATTATATTTTCCATCATATGGAGAGCCGGCTCTGAGTACATTTATAAAACCCAATGACATGGACACTCTATTTCATTCATTTCACTGTTTCATAGAATTTTACCAATTGAAATCTGCATAATAGCCATCTCTTCTCCTATTGATAGAAATGGAGTCTGGTTCCTTTTTTACTTTTATGAACAGTGGTACTGTGAATATTCCGATATATACCTACGAATATGAAGATATTTCTAGTTGTTTAAGAGCGAAATTCCAGGATCATCGAGTGTCTCTTTTTTTTTTTTTCCAATGTCACCACATATTCCCAAAATTGTTTCCCAGGTTATATGAATATTTGCTCCCATCCAAGTATTTTTCACAAGTACTCCCTGTATTGTCAAAATTTTAACTTTTCTAATGTATATGGAATAAAAAATACTCAGCTTGTTTCGTTTTTTTTTTTTTTTTCACCCTGATTACATAGAAGTTGGAGTTTCTAAGATTTCTTTATTTTGCATTAAAACAGTTATTGTTGTGAGAAAATTTATGCCTGTTTCTGTGGAGGGGTGAGTGCATTTTAGAAATAAATATGGGGAGATTCAGAATTAGGGAGCTGTTTTCATGCTGCAGGGATCAGAAAGCTTCTGAATCAGCACATTTAATGCTGATGCAATCATGTCGGGCAGGGTGGGACACAGAGAGCCAACCTGTCCTCTAGTAACTACCTGTCTGGTTGTTGTATGTCTTCAGTTATGAGTCAGGCTAGAGGGTGTTGCTATCTCTGTTCAAAGCTATTTCCCAGCAACCCATTCCTAGAAAGTGGCATCACCCAGTTTCAGGGTCTGAGTATTTTATCACCCTATATACAAACTACTTGTCAAAATGCTGTAAATTTTTTTATTCGCCAAAAATTATTAAGCACATATTTAAATACATGATTAGAAGGGTTGAGTAAATGTACCTAGCACTAATTCAATAAAAGTGAAATTATATGTTTTACTATTGAGTCTGAGAAGATCTTCATATCTTTATAAATAGTTGTTTTTAACATGCTTTTGCTCAACTAAGTGATTTTTTTCCTCTGGGGAGACAGCAGAGATTTTGATTGGCAGCTAGCATTAGTCCTCCTTCCCCTCTCTGCAGTGCTCTGTACACCTAGAACTGAATTCCTGGAAATGACATCCAGGACCCCAAGCTCTGCCAATATGACTTACTTGCATGAGATTTGTAAAGTCAAAGGGAAAAGCAAGCATTTCTCACCGTAGCAGTGGGTCTGTCTGTCATAGGAGCTCCAACAGACAGTGGTTATTACTGTGACCAATGTATTTTGCCCTTTTATCCATTGACGTTGGAGCTACAGGAAACTGTGACCTGGTTTTAATTTCCTAACATGAAAAGTCAGGAAAAATCTAGAAACAGCCTACTGTCTTCAGTCCTCCAAGACTCCTGATAGTTGTGTAAGCACCTGATGTCTATATTCCTTTCTTCTTATACTACATAAATTAATTTCTCTTTTCCTAAAGTGTAATCAAAACGAAAGAATAATTACAGAAAACAAAGCTTCAAAGATAAGACTCTTGGATTGGTTATCCACTGCTGGATGTGGTTGAGTTTGAAGCATGATGACTTCGTGCTCAGTTGAGAACGGAGCATGCTCAGTCTGTGGCAGGAGCAGCGTTGGAAGACACAGTGGAACCTGGTACAGCTCACCACCGTGATAAGTAAGTGGAAACAAGACTCACGAGAATGGGATGGTTCTTTCCAACTGCCTTGGAGAATGGAAAGAAAGAAAACACGACACTCTAAAGGATAAAAAAAAAAATCTAAGCTTACAACAAGATAAGAAAATGAAGAAGCTTTTTGTTTACCCAGAAAGAAGCTTTTGGATGTTATAAATTCAACTCTTATTATATAACCAAAATTCTGGTTCTTCAAGTTGCAGAATCACACAAAAGTTAAATTTATTGGCTTGCCATTTGTTATACTTAATCATGTGTCCACTTTACTGGGCCTAAATATTTAGTCAAACATTATTCTGGGTGTTTCTCTGTGGTGGTTTTGGATAAATGTAACATTAAAATCAATGGACTGAGTAAAACAGTTGGCCTTCCCCAGTGTGGGTGTGCCTTGTCCAACCAGGTGAAAATCCAAATAGAAAACTATGGCTGTCCTCCCTACATGAGGGGGATTCCTCTTGCCTGTATGTTTTGGGGCTGCTATATCATTTTTTCCTCTCCCTTTGGACTCACACCCAACATGAGCTTTTCCTGACTCTCCTGGGTCTCTAGCTTAAACAACTGCAGGTCTTGAGACTTGTCAGGCTCCATAATTGTGCGAGCTAAGTTCTGCAAATAAATCCATCTCCCTCTTTCTCCTCTCTCCAGCTCTATATACATCCTCTTGTTCTGTTTCTCTGGAGAACCCTAACACATCAGGAGAGCTTGTCACTCATAATTGTCTCCAGATTTATAAAGAGTCAAACTTCAGCCTGCCCCAAAAGGAGCAATACAAATCTAGATCACAACAAAATATCTGCCATATGTTGCTATATAATACTTGACAGGAACCTAGGAAATGTGCATGGGAGTATATTCCTAGAGCACTGTTCCAGAAAGAAGAGATCACAGCATGAGATTGTGTGAGATGTGTTGATACAGATACTCCTGCTCAGTCTCTGGATTCAGTGTATTAGTTTGAGGAGCTTGGAGTAGCTTTAACAGTTTGCTTCCTCAATTGCATAAACCCTGGACAGAGTTGATTACATCTAATGGAGCTGAAAAAATTAAGCGGCTTTGATAATGTGTAAAACAAATAAATTAAATGGCCAAGGTCTTAAGAATAGATTTGTTGCAATGGGTTCCTCCTGGGTGAGATTCTCACCCACCCCATCATTATTTCCCTTGGAAGACCCAGAGTAAAGGCTTTTCATGACACAATGAGAAATGCAATCCCTCTGCATGGGCGTAGCACTATGCTGGATGCTCTGAAGGCTGGGGAAACAGACAGGAGGAGACAGTCTAAAAGGAGGGGGCAAGTTGCTTTATCTTTGACCCTTCATGTCCACGGTCAGGGGAACATTGCTTGGTGGGTCTTTTTGTATTTTGGAAGCTATGTGAATATTTTTTTGTTCATTTTTTTTCTTTTAGTTGCAGTTGGACACAATACCTTTATTTTATTTATTTGTTTTTATGTGGTTCTGAGGGTTGATCTGAGCGCCTTGCATAAGCTAGGCAAGCACTCTACCACTGAGTTATAGCCCCAGCCCCTTTGTAAACGTTTTTAATGTGTTGCTCTGACTCATCTATCAAATAGCCCTTTGGATGTCAGATTGAGAAGGTATTATCAGTGATGTTGAGTGGGCTTATAGCACATACTTTGAAGGGAGCTACGACTATAGCTGTTCCAGAAAGTGAATAATCACTTGCAGAAGAGGATGTAGTTTATTCACTTGGGATTTCCTGAGCTTAGCTTCTGCATCTCAGTCTCCCACAACCTGCTGGGGCTTCTCTGCGTCTGCCGGGTCATGAGAACAAATGGCCTTACTAATCTCCCTGAATTCTGGCTACCGTAGCTATGGAACAATCCTTTAAATTTCCACTTGAAAATATATTTGTTCCTTTTTTGTAAGAGATTATATACCTTCTAGCAATCTTTTTTTTTCATGGATCGAATTAAAGTTAATATTAATTTTTTTTCATTATGTTCTTGCTTGTCTTATAATTGTTTTTTCCTTTGTATGATTTAAAATGTATTTTATACCTTATATAAATTTCACCAAACACACCAGTAAGATGTAACATGTCAGAATGCTTTCCTTGGCTTATCGATTGGACTCATAACTCACACCTTGCTATGCATTAGGATCAACCGTGGGGGTGTTTATAAAGGTACATTACTCCTGGCCTACTCTTGCTGGTTCTGATACCGTTAGCCTGGAGAAAGCCCAGGCAGCATCAAAAGCAATTTAGACATCTCTAATACCCAGGAATTCTAAACAAAAAGTGAGTGCTTCAGTTAATTACAATAGTAATTTTTCTCATTGCTATTTCTTCTGCATATCCTTCAGTGACTTGGAAGACCGAAACTTGGTAAATGTCTTACATTTAACTAAATGCCTTTAAGGTTATCTAAAGAGTAGCAAACAATTGTGATGCTAAGCAGCAAAAATACCTGAAGAAAAATCATGAAAATAAACTAATGTTACACATAAAGACAGCAAAGGTGGTGCTTAAAAATTATTCTGTGTATGCTTAAAATACATAACATTTATTATTACTAAAGAACAAAGTGTTTTGAACAGCAAAAGCCTGCCATTCCCTCTGATGGGCCGCTTAATCTTATCAAAGCAACAACAATGTTGGAAATGAATACCAACGGATATTAATAAGAATTTGCCTTTGAGGTTTCATGTTAATTAAAGTTGACTTATTTTTTATGGTTTCAGTATTTTGCAATCATCCCTAAATTTGAGTTACTTTTCTGGGAAGCTATATGATCTAAAATTTTAGAGAAATTATCAAACTCTTACAAAACAAAGTATCAGTCCTAATGATCAGAAGATCTAATAGGGACAGAATACAATGAGGTAGAATTGGGTGTCATTTTGGAACTGGCACATGGGTGACAAACTAAATTGTTCATGTTGGTATAGTTTTAGTGTCATTGCTACAGAATTCAATGAAGTTTTTCTGCTTAGCCAAAGAATCACTCTTGATAACATTTGTAGATTCAAATCTGGGGTAGGAGCACCCATAGGGGTGGTTAGAGGTCACATAACCCAGGTAGTCAGTAGAGGTGCGGCTGGTGCGGAGGAAGTCCTGGTAGGGCTGAGTTTCTGTGACAAGGGTGGCATCAGTTCTCACACTGTGTGGCTTCACTGCAGGCAAGACTCCTGGCTGTGCTGGCTGGGTCTCAGCAAATGGGCTGGTTCCTTTTGCAAATGTGCATTCCATGGGCGTGACAGTAGCTGCGGCAATTGCAGGCTCAGTTGAAGTGACGGTGGTAGTTTAATTTGACATGACAGTAGTGACCGGTTCAGTAGCCATTGTGGTAGCGGAAGCAGTGGAAGGTTCACTTGAATTACTGGTAGGAGATGGTCAAATTGACCCGACAGTGATGGCGCCCACTGTGTATTAACAGCAGTTAATGTGGTTATGGGTTTCACTGAGATGATGTTTCTTAATGTGATTGCAGGATCCGTCAAAAGTGTTCCTGTTACTGTTGAGTAATAGATTTTTCATGTTTTTATTAGTGCATTCCAGTTATACATAATAGTGGGTTCGTTTTTATATGTTCATTAATGCATAAATATGATTTATTCCATTTCAATCTTAAGTACTTCTCTCTCCTCCCTCCCGCTAAATCCTTTCCTCTATTCCACTTGTCTTCCTTCTATTTATTTGTTTTATTGTTTTCATTTGCACACTATAGTTATATATCAAACTGGAATCCATTGTGCTATGCTCATACATGCACATACATAATTGAATCACTTTCAATCCCAGTTCCTTCCCGATCCTATCCCTCTTCCCTCTCCATTGATCCCCTTCCCCTCTCCCACTATTCTTCCATCTATTTTCATGAGATCCCCTTTTTAAGCATTCCTTATTTCTCTGTAATTTTCACATATGAGAAAAAAATTTTTGAACCCTGATTTCTGAGTCTGGCTTACTTCACTTCTCATGTTGCTCTCCAGTTCCATCCATTTACCAGCAAATGACAGAATTCACTCTTATTTATGGCTAAAACTCCATAGTGTATATATAGCACATTTTCTTTACCTATTGGTCTGTTGACAGGCACCTGCACTGGTTTCATATCTTGACCATTAGGAATTGTGCACTAATTGTGCTAACATTGGTATGCATGTATCAGTATAGTATAATGATTTTGATTGGGTATTGGTTTCAGTGAACTGGCAATGAGGTCATGGTGGCTACTGTGGTTGTAGTTTCAGTTAAGGGCGTTGTTATTATTTTGGCCATACATCCAGCAGATATCATGTTGACTTTTAGTGGTGCCGTTGGAGCTATGTGGAATGCTGCAGTCATAGGTTCAGCTGAAGGAGCCCTCATGGATAATAACAGCTGTCAGTTCATTATAAATTGATATTTGTAGGTTTCGTTGAAGTTTTGGTGGCTGGAATGGTTATTAGCTCAGAAGAAATTATAGCATTTAAAGTTTCAAGTAAAGTAAAGCTACTTGGAGCCTCACCTAACCTTGTTGGTATCTGTGGTAGCACTAGGTTCAGTTGACGTGGTAGTCATAGCCATTGTGATAGTATATTTGTGGGACGCCTGTTACACCAGTTAATTCTGTTGTTAGTGGTAACTGGTTCAGGTGAAAGTGGTGGTTTTTCTGGTAGTTGTGGTTTCAGTTGAGACAATAGTAGCGTTGGGTGTACTACAAGTGGATCCTCTGTTGATGTGGTGCTACCTTCAGGTTTAATTGACATGTAGTCATTGTTAAGGTAATAATTTCAGCTGATGTGGAGACTGGTAACAGGTGTGGTTAAAGTGTGGTTAGTGTTCTGTGTCATAGGAGGTGAGTGGGAAATAGTGGTGGTAGTGGTAACTATTATGACTTCATAGTCAGTAGAAGATGAGTGGATTTTTCAAGCAGCTGTTGCTGTTTCCACAGAGATGGTACAGTTGACAGATTTACCTATCCATTGGTCACAGTACCCCCAACGTTAATTCCTACCACCATTGAACTGACCGTCAATCAATTAAACTTGAACCCAGTTGAAGTAGTAGTGGTATTGTAGTAGCTGTGGTATTGTATCTGATGGGTGTAGAGGTGGCAGGGTTAGAGGTCTTTGTAGTATTAAGGCAGAGATAAAGTCATTGTTCCTATTTTTAATTACAGATTGCAGTGTTATGCAGCTAAGCACTAGTTCAGTTACTGTAGTAGAAGTTATTGCAATAATTGGTTTAATGGCAAGGGGGATAGGGGTGGCCACTATGGGTGTTAAGTTCAGCTGAAATTTTGTAGCCTGCACAGGTTAAGAGATGCTAATTGTAGCTAAGAGTTGATGAGTGCTGCCTTTGATTTTTCTATTCACCTGGTGTGGGTTTCCTGACTATTCCAACTGTGGGGCTGGCGGCAGTGAAGAATCAGGCTGTGGAGCTCAGTGTTGGTGCTGGTGTTGTGGCTGTTGTCATGAGTTTTATTGTGGAAGTGGTCACTCTAGGTTCAGGGATGATTATTCCAGGCTTGGCATCACCAGTGGGCATATGGATAACAACTGGCCCGGTATTATTTCCCCCTTTATGCACAAGGCACAGCTTCAGTACTCTGGTTATGGTTGTAATCCCATGTTAAGGAGGCAAGCCAGGGATATTTTCCACAGAAAGTAGACACTTAAGGAATTATATTTTGCCTGCAAGGGATATAAAGGAAAATACTGAGCATGGATTCAAACATTTCAAAGAAAATTTTTTCTTTGCCCATGTCACTGAAAGTGTAATTAATCGGAAAAATAAATAAAAATCGAGAAAAATTGGAGAACTTTCTAGTAATACATATTAGAGTCGATATCTAAGCTTTCATCCTAGGAAAAGATTGGTCTTATGCTTTGCCTAACACTAGGAGGAAATGTCCACCAACTTCTCAGATATTCTTGTACCTGGACCACCGCATTAAAAATTAACAAAGAGTTGATAGAAATTGGTTAAACATTTACATGTAGCCATCGTGAAATCAGGAAATGGGCCGGGGCCTCCCTACATCTGGAGAACCTTGGAAGCCTGACCAAAATCCCTTTCCTTCTGATCCTGACAGTTTCTGAAGGTGCTTCCTATTAGGTTCCCTAGGAGCCTCCCAGCGCTGTGCGTTTTAACAAGGTTGGGTCTTGTTCCCGACACATTCTCTGGCTTAGTGTTTCAACTGGGATCACTATTTAACTGCATGATATTGAGTTGAGACTGCTCCTGTCGGAGTTTAGCTCCTGTGAGTTATTTTCAGTTGGAGAATTGTTTAACCGGTTTTATCGTATGTAAGATACTGATAATAAAAACACATGACGTACAGAAATCACATAAAGATTAGTGCAAATAGAATAGCTCGTAATTTATGAAGCACGGTGCATGGGTACTGCTAGAGCTCTGTGATGGACACTAAGCCAGACCATGGGGTGAGCTTTTAATGAACGTCCCTGTCACTGGAAGTCCTCATGCATACACTTGGGATGATGGCAGAACTTATGTCACAGGGCTTTTGTGAGACTCAAATAGGACTGTGTATGCAAAGGTGGAATACACCTCTTCCCCGTAGTAAATTCTATATAGATATCTGTGAGATGAGGCAGGTGTTGTAAATAGAGATTTGTTGGGCAGATAGCATGGACTACAAAAAAGAAATCAAATGAACTTGAGTTTCAATCCCAAACCTCTGAGACATAAAGTGAGTCTCCTGACCCCTCTGAGTCTCCAGTTTTCTCATTCTTAACATGGTAGTCCTACAGAATGATTTTAAAAGATATTGTGATTTTATCTCATTTTTGCCTTAATTAGAGCACTACAGCGTAATGATCAGGAGCTTGGATTTTGATGGCTCAGTACTGAATATTTTGCCTGATTTGTAAGTAGACTAAAATAGCTGGCAATTTCCTTAACAGGTGAAGCCTCTATTTCTTCATAAGAAAAACTATCCTATGCCAAAGGCTAATGGTAAAGATTAAGCCAGATGATAACGTCTATAAGGCACTTGGTGCAATGCTCGACGGTTTTAAAACTAGTTACTGACAAGCTCAATGTCATACTTTATGAGTTCAGAGCGGTAAGAAAGGGGGATGTGAACTGATATCTTCAAGAAGAATGGGGCAGGTCTTACTGCTAAAAAAATGAGAGTCCTGGTCTTGGGGAACCCTGTTTGGTTGTCCAGGGGGCAGCTCTTGGAAGCAGACATTGATCACCAAGGCCAGGGAACCGAGGGGCATTCGTGGGCATCAAGGTCCACCGTGTCTGTGCCTTAACAAAGGGAAGCTTGTAGCAAGAGCATAATAAGTGCTGCCCCCACGACTCAGAATAAGCAGCATTTTCATTTTGCATAAGTGTCAAAAACAGAAATAGAAGGGCAGGCAGGTTGGAGGGCAGGCAGGTTGGAACCTTGCAACACAACTGAGCTCCAAGGCCGAGTCCACCACTGGCTAGACATGTGAATTTGTGCAAAACTACCGGCCTTCCAGAAGGATATTTTCTCCATCTGTTAAACACTGGAAGACCAGATGGTAACTACAATCTCCTGCTCAGACGTAAATAAGATTTGCAAACAAGAACACTTCAACTAACTCCACCAGATCAAGGTCGTTCTCCACTTGTCTTATATATGAAATATAAGAATTTTTACATTATATCAAGAGCTAAGCTCAGGTCCTCCTTAATGAGCCTCTGAGCAGGGATGGAGCGCTCGGTGTGGTCAATGCCGGAGCCCAGAACTCTCAACTAAACAGCCAGGCGTTCTCAGCAATCAGTCAAAATCCTATTCCTCCCTGGGTGGTAAGGACTCAGAGATGGGGATATGAGGCCAGGGTACTCTGCGGTCAGGAATGCAGATCTGAATCCAGGCACCAAGTCAGGAGGACTAAAGGATGAAAGAGAAAAACCACAGCAAGGCTCAGAAGTGGGAGGGAAGAACAGATTCCCACAGAGCAGGGCTCTGGGGACAGGACGCAGCAGACAATGCTGTCTTCCACCTGAGTCTCATTTGAGAGCCAGGTCCTTCACTGCTGGGTTATTTGCCATCTTACCCTCCCACTCACCCTGGCTGAAATGAGAACCTCGGGCTTGCCCTTTTAACTTTTTTTTTGATTGCTGTATCCTTCTCCAGCTGTGTCATGAGTCTTGATTTTTCCAAGCACGACATTGGCTCCTTGAAACTGGGCTACCACAATGCTCAGGCAACTAGAGCCAGAATTGCATGGTTTCCACTGTATATTATTGTTTTAGTTCATTATTAAATTATATTACAAAAATATTAAGATGTTAGGCTAATCAATGCATAGGATAAATTTTTATTCTTTTAGTACCATAGGGCACGAAAATAAAAATAAATCTGACTTACAAGCAACGGTTGGAAAGTTAATTCATTGCTTTTCCCTCAACAATCATAATTATATGCTTTTTGTCATGAATACATAAGTGTTACTTCTATAATGTTATAAGAAAATCCAGCCAGCTTACGGTGGTGCATGCCTGTAATCCTAGTGGCTTGGGAGGCTGAGGCAGGTGGATCAAATTCAAAGCCAGCCTCAGCAATTTAGTGAAACCTTAAGCAGCTTAGCAAGAGCCTAAAGAAAATATAAAAAGGGCTGGAGATGTGGCTCAGTGGTTAAGTACCCCTGGGTTCAACTCCTAGTCCCAAAAAAGAAAGAAAATCTATAGGCTTTTCTCTTAAAACCAGAAATAGAACCACATAGACATGATTCGAAAATGTAACAGGTACTCACAAACTGGTTTCTAGAAGGCTCAGTAGTACCCCATGCTTCCCACGTTTCCATCCACCCTGAGCTGCCAGTGTCCAAAGTTAACTTCAGCCCTATTTTTCGTTTTGGTCATTCACTTTATACTTCCAACCTTGAGTTGACGGATGGCAAACTGACCAAAATGCATCACGTAAGTGATTAGATCACATATTAAATATCAGTTTCAACAGAGGACCCACCATAAGTCAGAAGTATTCATTAATTACACTAAGAAACAAGAAATCCAATCCCAGAGCTGCCTTCCACTCGGCAACCTGCCTTGCAGAAGCAAACTGTGCTAATTTTAATACTTCCTCCTCTCCCACTGCCGCCCTCATTCTGCAGACACCCTAAAGTTTGGGGCTAGTCTGTGATGGAATACTGACACAGGGGGATTTTTCAGTTGCTTCTTTTTCAAATGAAGACGATCAATCTCTCCCTGCTTGCTGGTACCACCTCTTGGGAGATCCAAGGCTCTATAGAGCCTTGACTCCAGCAGCCCCACTCCAGTGGGCCCAGCATCTAGCAAAGAAAGATTCCTTGTGTATGATTTCGTATATCCAACTCTTTGCTAAAGGGAGAGCAGCATAGCTGGATAAATCAGTAACTACTAAGGCATTCGTGAAGTTTCTCTTTTATATTGTTCTTGGTGTACTTTTGGCATTTAAAAAAATAGATAGTTAGGTCTGGGGCTGTGGCTCAGAGGTAGAGCACTCGTCTAGCACGTGCAAGGCCCTGAGTTCAATCCTCAGCACCACGTAAAAATAAATATAAAATAAAGGCATCTTGTCCAACAACAACTAAAAAAAATTATATATATATATATATATATATATATATATATATATATGATATTTGGGCAGGTATTCATTCCAAATTCTTCTTTTGATTGCAGGACCTTTTGATTCCTCTTTGGAAATTTTTTTTTTAATTGAGGCATTTGTAGGAATTAATGAAATAAGCCAACTACTGAATTGAAAATCTACCTGGCAGAATCAAACACAAATGTCCAAGGAGACCCTACATAAAACTAGCACAAAAAGGTGCTTGAATTTTTTTCAAGAATAACATTAGAATATTTTAATGTTTTCAAATAAATGTATCTATGTAATCAAAAATAACACTATGCAAATGAAGCAATCAAGACAAATTAGTTTTGTTCTTTTTGTGAAGTGCTTCTGTCAGTATCATTCATTGTCTAGACATCCATCAAACTTGTCAGATCAAAAATTACCCCCTGACAGGCTAAAATGAGAAGATTAACGCTGCAAGGGTTGGTGAGATGTGGCTCAAATGGAGGGCCCGTGGATTCTGGTGGGAGTGGAGACTGCTTTGGAAAGCTGCTTGGCAGTTTCTGCTAGTGTCAAAAACACTCCTGCCCTGTGGCCTAGCAATTCCACCCTTTGGTATAACCCCACGTGGACTGAGTGCATGAAAGGCATGCGCAAGAATGTTCACATCTTTATTCTCAATTATCCACAAACTACAAATGATCTCAACTTCTACAACAGAAAGTTCTATTCATATAATAGAATGCTAAATGATATTAAATAAATAAAGGGCAGACACATACACTTAAACATCAGCCGTTAGTACAGGCAGAATGTTGCCTGTTCACCCACCATGTTTAGTGAGAGAATCAGACACATGGATAAGGCCAGTTTATGAAGTTCAAGATTGAACAAAAGTAACCAGATGATAGTAGAGGTTAGAATAGTTGTTTATATCAGAAAGGGAGAGAGCAGCTGATGGGAAGAGACCTGAAGGGATGTCTGAGGTCCTGGAAGTGCTCCACGTTTTGATCTGAGTGACAGTTCCGTATGAGCTTGCGCAGGCATATGTATTAAACTAATGCACTTTATGGATGTCATCCCTCAATTAAAAAAAAGGAAAGAAGACTGACAGCTGCAAGTGAATTTGAGATGTTGACCTTGAAGTCTAAGAAAGAAAAGGAACACCACCTATTTTGGTTACCTTTTTCATTGTGTGACCAAAACACCCAACAAGAAAAACTTAGAGAAGGAAAGGTTTGTTTGGAGCTCATGGATTCAGAGGTCTCAGTCCTTAGATGGCCAACTCCATTGCTCTGAGCCCAAGGTGAGGCAACCTATCATGGGGGAAGAGCCCCGTGGAGGAAAGCTTATCAGCTCGTGCAAGGGTCAGGAAGCAGAAGGTGGGGGGGATTTCAGGAAAGATCATCCTTCCAGGGCGTACCCTTAGTGACCCACCTCCTCCAGCCATGTCCCACCTGCCCACAGTTACCACCCAGACGATCCATTCAAACTAGGATGGACCAAATAGGTTACAGCTCTCATAATATAATCATTTACCTCTGAATATTCTTGCATTAACAGGAGCTTTTGGGTACGACCTCATATCCAAACCATAACATTACACGTGTACTGTGAATCCCTGTTGAGTGTATCCCATGGTTGTTTTTTTTTTAACTATTTTTTATATTTTTTTGTTTTTTAATTATACATAACAATAGAATCTGTATTGATATATTTATACAGGCAAGGAATAGATCTTATTTTAATTAGGATCCAGGCCTTGTAGGTACATGGTGTTGAGATTCACAGTGGTATATTCATATATGTACAAAGGAAAGTTATGTCCAATTCATTGCACTGTCTTTCCTATTCCTATCCCTTCTCCCTTCCCTTCATTCCCCTTTGTCTTTCCCCCCACCCCACACACACACCCTTATGGTGAATAAGCATCCATATATCAAAGAGAACATTCGTTTTTGGTCTAGCTCCCTTCCCATATCTCCTATTTCATGAGAAATCTAGTAGAATGGGTATCAATATCAATAACAGGTCCTTTGGAAAGCAAAGAAATGCAAGAATTAAATTCTCAGCATTGAAAAATACCCCAGCTGGCAATTGCTCTTAGTGGAGATTTCTGTTCCTATCCCAAGCTTAATGAATCTGAGGTTAAATCTGAGGGTTGGGGTTTGGGGACAGAAACTTATATACACAACAGAATATTACTCAGCAATAAAAGAAAATAAAATCATGGCATTTTCAGGTAAATGGATGGCACTGGAGAAGATAATGCTAAGTGAAGTCAGCCAATCCCCAAAAAACAAATGCCAAATGTTTTCTCTACTATAAAGAGGCTGATTCATAGTGGGGTAGGGAGGGGGAGCATGGGAGGAATAGATGAACTCTAGAGAGGGCAGAGGGGTGGGAGGGAAAAGGAGGGGGCAGGGGGTTAGAAATGATGATGGAACGTGATGGACATTATTATCCAAAATACACGAATGGTGTGAATATGCTTTGTATACAATCAGAGATTTCATTATGAAAAATTGATCTCTATATGTGTAATATGAATTGTAATGCATTCCATTGTCATATATAACAAATCAGAATAAAAAAATAATTTAAAAAAATCTACAATGGAAACCAGAACCAGAAAGGAACACCAGCAAGATTCTAGTGATGTGCCTTAGGATTTTCATTGTGATGTGATTCCCTTCTCAGTCATGGATAGATTTAAAATTGAGGAAGAAATTAGGGCTGTGGGTTGGGTCAAGGAAATTCCGTGGATTGAATGGAGAAGACCCAGGGAAAGCTCAATCAAGGAGAATTGGCTGGGACTGATTATAAATGGGTCCTAAGTCATGTTCTTAAAAAATAAAGATAATGAAAAATGGTTTGAAGCTGGCCATAGCATATAGGAGGCAAGTTCTGACCTAGATCTTCATGTTCATGGTAGACGTGACTGATAGTGGAGAAAAAGAAGAGCAGTACAGGAAGAGTCAAAAAAGACCAGGCTTTCAACCTGCAACACAATAACAACAACAACAACAAAAAGACAAAGCTTCAGGGAAGATGGACAGCAGAAGGTTTGTGTACACAACAGGCTATTTTGAGATCAGAAAGATATACCACATGCTTCTATGGAAATAGAAATTAAATGACAGTAAGAGACCTTTGATATTTTCTACAAAAGTGAGTGAGCTAAATAACTACATTTTGAGCTGGAAAATAAAGTCAAAATTATATTTAGATAATTAAAAATGCTTATCCACAAATAAATGCCACGGACCCTTTGTTAAGAGAAGAAAGCCATATTCAAAGGCGTGTATACTATGAGTCCACTAATGTAAAGATAAAGGACAGGAAAAGCCAGAATTCAGAATAATGGTTACCCCTGATGATGAAATCATCAAAATTTATGCAACATAAAATTTTTATGATAACAGCAGCAAATAAATGACATTCTGCTGGAAAGGACACATATTGGGCTTTTATTTCAAGCTGGCCTCATATCTGACATGCTACTAATAATCCCTAATCATTCTCCCCTGTTCTCACAGAAGGCAAACTCTGAGGTATTTACTGGACACATTGCCCACCAAGGATAAAGGCTGTACTGCCCAGCCCCTTAGGTAACAAGCTGTGGCCATATAACTAAGGTCCAGCCTTTAGCATGAAGGAGAAAGGTACGTGTGGATGAGTGTAATTTCCAGATTGTTCCCTTGGGAACGAGGAAACAAACCCTTCCTTTCTTCTTTTCTTTCCTTTTTGCTTGAATGCAAAAGGGGAAAGGGAGTGGGTGAATCATCCCCTGACACAGAGAGAAGGGCAACATCCTAGGACCGGCAGGGCATCCAGATGGAAGAAGTTTGGACCTTCAAAAGCTTGGAGAACTACTGCAGCACCCACGTGTTCTGCCACAGCTGAATCACACCCTTAGTAGGACACACACTGTCTTAATTTGGCCCTGGAGCATCATAACCACAGCGTGGACAAACTTTCAAAGACATCCATTTGCATTAGACCTTATTTTAATAGCCTACGGAGGAATAAAGGGTTTCTGATACTTGTGCAATCATTAGACTGTTTTGCTTTCAAAATGCCTAATTGATAGAATCATTGCAACATCCGATTACAAAGTACTAAAGGATACATGTTATTGTAAAATTCATGTGATCCTTACTTTGTCAAAAAACACTTTTAGGTAGCTATACTACATTGCTCAACAAAACAAAGTAGAATGCATCCAAAATAACAGAATGTGCATGGGGAAATCCAGGATTATTGATTCACCCAACACTGGGGGCACTTTTTGCATCCTACATGGTGAAAAGAGTTCCCTTGCAGTTGTATATCTTCCTGTCTTCACTGTTACATGCTCTCCCTCCAGTGGACTTTTTAGACAAAAAAAAAAAATTTGCAAAAATTGCTGATTAATAAAGTACTTATTTGACCATTCTTAATTCAAAAGAATGCGATGGTATCTTTCAGATTCATCTTTTAGTGCTATGTAAAATTGCTACACTTTTTATCTACACACACACAAGGAAAAAAAAAACACTCCTTAGCAGATATCAATAGACTATGATCTAATGGTAATTATAATATCTTTGATTCACTGATTGGTTGAACCAGTATGACAGCTCCCTTTCTCTGATTTTTGACAATTTTGAGGCAAAGAGGTTGCATTGCTTGATTGACACAGTAACTAATAAGCCAGACAAGAAGTTTAAAAATATAGTGCTGTTAATGATAATTATATTTCCAGTATCACTCAATTAATTTAAATGCATAAAATCATTATAAAAATACACAGAGGATGCAAAGAAATTTTCAAAAGTCTTATCAGAATTGGTATTAATTCAATTAGTGCACTGAATAAGATCATTAAATGGAGAGTGAAAAAAAAGAATTTTTTATACTGTTATGTAATTATCATAAAAGATGAGTGGTTCTTTATTTTATTCAATTTAACTCCTAATATCTATGACAGGATTAATTTCAACAGATTAAAATTAATGAAGCATTCGTTAGATAACATCTTATGATAGTAATAATTAGTCCCACTCAAATAGAAATAAGCGGCTGAAAAACGCCTTTAGATACATGTCAGCGGTTTTTCCAATCCATGTTACACTATATTCCATGCTGAGTCTACTAAAAATGCCAAATGTATTTTTATCAGTAAAATTCTATTTTCTTTCATTCACTTGGTGAACATTGGACGTTCTTCGGGGCAATGGGGATCTACACAGCAATGAAGAAGAGAGCTAGGTGCTTCTCCTGTGGGAGTTTACATTCTGGTTTGATTGCAGTTGGTAATGCTGTATTATTTGCCTCTGGGTGATAAATGTTTAAATCAATTTAAACAGTAATCACTGTGTTTGGCTCACGGATCATACCCCTTGCGTTTGTAAATGTATACGATGATATCTGAGACACTGAGGTCAAACTTCAGTGACTGGAAGTGAGTTAATCCTACTCTTCAGCTTCTGTGTGCAACTCAAGGGACAAGGGGCCATGAGCCCTTCACTTCCTGAGGTTCAACATTGTCTGTGAGGCTTCTCTATGTTGAATCGAAGGCTTTTTCTCGGTAACTTTGACCTGTTTACCACGGTTTTGTTTTCTAGAGCGACACGGAAAGTAAATCAAATTTTTCTAAATAAAAGATTAGCTGTTTGACTCTCACCTGAGTCTGATCATCTTTTTTTTTTAATTTAGGAGACAGGTGAGAAGACAAATAGCCCCATCTGTCGGTGCTAAATGTCACTGCCGTCTCCTACATGGCTCCCGGCCCTGGGCAGGACCTGCCCCACAGCCAGCTGGCCAAACACTGTTACCAACACTCCTGTGCAGAGGGGTATGCTCTGGGCAGCCCCCTGACCATCATCTAATCCTCACGCCCCCTCTAAGAAACAAGACTTATTGTCTAAATATCTCCATGAGACCACAAATCTTAAAGAAAGAAAGAGTCCAAGGCAAAGTGCAGTGTGTGTCTCAGGTCGCCCAGTCACTAGCCCAGCAATCATTTAATTAAGGTCATTCTATAATTATTTAAGACTCTTGTTAAATATAATAGGACAAGAGAAGTTGTAAGCTTTAAATTGGGAAAGTTTATGATACGTGGCTTATATCTTTAAAAAGCTGTTATTCGAGAAAATATAATAGGGAGAGATCATCAGAGAAGTAGAGCGAACGATATTTAGAAATCAGCCATTAATTAAAAGAGACTGAAAAAAAACATTGAAAAGGATTAAGAACACAGGTAGTAACTCAGAGTAATAAAAACACAGGTAATAACAAAGATATTAACCAGACTGGGCACCGCTGGGTGTGGTGGCGCACACCTGTAATCCCAGCAACTTGGGAGTCTGAGGCAGGAGGATCACAAGTTCAAAGCCACCCTTAGCAATTTAGCAAGGCCCTCAGCAGCTTAGCAAGACCCTGTCTCAGAATTAAAAATTAGAAAGGGTTGGGGATGCGGCTCAGTGGTTAAGCACCCTAGGTTCAATCCTCAGAGCCAAAAAATAAAGACCAGGCAGCAAGATGTCAGGACAGAAAACAGACCATGCCCTGGGGCCTGGGTGCAGGCGTCCACGCTCTGGGTAACAGCAACGACCGAACAAATCCAGTTGAGGATGCCAGGCTTCCCGTCCAAGCAAATGCTACAACGTCTGACTGGGATTTAGACAGATGATCAGCACCAGAACATCCCCAAGGGAGAAGCCCATCTTCCCACTGAGCGCAGGAATCGGGAATCCACCCAGAGCCCTGCTATTTTGTGCTTTGTCAAGGTCTACCAGAAGTCCACCGGACCTTGGGCCCTGGAGCTGCAGTTCACGAAAAAGACTCAGTCTCCAGAGATAAGGCCTGAAAAGAACAAAGAAAAGTCTCAAGCCCTCTTGGGAAATAAGGAGGAAATCAACTGGATACTCAACTCATCAGCAACGTAAAAGGGATCCTCAGACTATCAGAGGCTATGAACTAGCTCACAGACAAGGGCTTGCAAATTCCAGGGCTGTCATGGAATTGTCAGATCTGGGATTCTCGGGGTGGTTGGGGTGAGCCCCACTCTGTATCCACAGTGAAGACTGAGGGTCGGCATGGGCACACCAGAAAGGAGGGTTCCAAGCAGAGTGGTCACTTCAAGACGGTCCTGTTGCAGTGGTCAGAGCTTGGGACTTGCTCGCTTGCTCACCTGACCTGGGTTGAAGGTGTCAAAAGAGGAAAATATGAAGTAACCCTGCCCAACGCCAGAGATAAGGAGGTGGAGCACTGAAATCGTCTTCCCCAACGTCATTAGGACTGAGACTGGAGCAGCCAGGGGGCCAAGATAACAGTGAGTGGGCTTCTGCACTCAGTGGTGAACACTGTCAGTCAGCTTTTCATTGCTATGAGAAAAATATCTGACAAGAACAACCAAGAGGTAAGGTTCGTTGCGACTCACAGTTTGAGGTTCAGATCCCTGTCGGCTGTCAGTATTGCTCTGAGCCTGAGGTGAGGCCGAGCATCATGGCAGAAGGTTATGGATTAGAAAAGCTGCACAGCTCACAGCAGACAGGGAGCAGAGAGAGAAGGAGGAGGAGCCGGGAGACAAGACAGGATCCCCAAGGGCATGCCCCACTGAGGTCCCTCCTTGGCCATACCCCACCTGCCTCCGTTACCACCCCGTACAGCTGTCATTTCACACTATCAATCTATTAATTCACTGATTAGGTCACGTCTCTCACAAGCTACTCACTTCACTCATTGCTACATTGTCATGTGAGTTTTGGGGGGAACACCTCATATTCAAATCCTAACCAGGACCTACAAGTGGTTGAAAATGAACACCAGGAGTGATAGTTTTCAAAGCATAAATAAAACAATGTAATTTCTAAATGAAGAAACTGGCCATGGCTTGGGGAAAACAATCAGATCTTGGAGAAAAGCGTCATGCATGGGTCAGGAGAATGGAGGAAGGAGACCTTGGACGAGGTAGGAGCCGCTGAGACAAAGGCAGAAAGGAGTCCCTTGGATTCCACAGACTGGGAGGCGTGGTGCAGGTCTGCCGAAGCTGCCGAAGCTGTCGTGAGAATGTAAAGAAACTCAATCAAGTATATGAAAGGAGGAAGACAATGAGGACTTTGAAGTAATATCTGTAAGAGATAAGAGGACTTCAGGAAAACCGTGTGACCACTGCACTTGGAAGAAACATTGGGGTGGGGGTTCCACTCTCAGGAAGGGAGAACTTACAGCACATCCTTGAAATCCTCTGATGAGTCTGAACGATACTTATGTCCTGATCACTTACCACGAATCGGGCACCATCCCTTTGAACCAAAACCATTGCAAAAATCTCCCGACTGACCTCCCCATTTCAACTTTCACAACACCTTCTACTTTCCCAAAGCACTCACATTGTCCCGTCTAAAACAAGAGCAGAGATGTCACCCTCCTGCTCACATCTCCTCTGTGGTGATCCCTCGCTAGAGCGGAAACTCACTGAAATCCACGATGACCTGAAATGAGTTAGTCCCCGTTTCCATCCCAAGCTCCATCATCCACTCGTTATGCAGTTTTCTACGTCTCACCCACGCTGTCTTCTAAAAATTAACAGATATTGAGAAGTATCTCAAATATTCAAAGACACACAGACAATTGTACATTTAACACAATAAAATATCTTCTGAAGTATGGGACTAAGAATGTATCTGCCGGATCAAAGCACGTGAGCATCTTCAACTCTACCCCCAGGTCGCCAAGTTGTTCTCCAAATCTGTGCCAAGTTGAGGTCTTGGGATGAGGTGGCCAGGTTTATATCTCCTTGCCAAAATCAGGTATCATCAGGTGGCGGATTTTGTCAGTTAATTGCGTAAAATGATTTCCCCTTTTCTCTTTAATTTGTCCATTCGCTCATCCATTTGATCATTCAGGAAGTCCATTAATTCATCTTTCAGGGCCTGACCAGAATTTGGATCAATGGACAAAATACCAGATCCCTGACCTCACGGAGGAGTTTATGTTCTAGGTTCTGCATGATAAAGTGGAGGGTCCCGGAAGACAACGTAGCTATATGATCAGGATTCTAAGGATGACGTCTGGCTACGGTAAAGATGTACTGGAAACATATCGACCCCCACAAAAAGTAAATTCATGTTTGAGCCACCTCGGCCCCTCACTGGATGAAAGTGAACTATCTCTAACGCAGCTGCCTGCAGAAGCAGAGGAGAATCGTTCCTCCAAGATTCCCTAATTATTTCTATGATTTTTCATGAAAAACACTAGGTATCCTAACAAAAACTGTTAGGCAGGTAAGAAGATAATATCTGCAGGAACAACAAGAGAAAAGAAATAAACCTCAAAACAAATCCACAGGAATAAAACTATCAGAATATTAAGAAATGGACTTTTAAAAATCTGTGATAAACATGTTTGGGAAATTAAAGACACTAGGTGAGTTTGGTAGAAACATGAAACTATATTTTTGATTCTAAAATTAAAAATAGAATGATTAATAATAAAAATCAACGGAGTGACTCATTGACAAAGTAAACACAGTTAAGGAGAGAGATTGAGCTGAAGGGCACACCCAAAAAAGTAAAAGACTGTGACACAAAGAGACAAAAGTTAGGGGAACATTATGAATCTTAAAGAACATGATTTAAATCTATCCATCTCATAAAAGGGGAGAGAGAGTAAGCAGAAACAATACTTAAAAATACAATGTTTTTTCGAATTATAATAGGAGATATTAAGCCAAAGATTCAAAAGTATCAAAATATAAACCAAATCTGGACCATCAAATGTGTTAGTCAGTCTTCTGTTACTATAACAAATACCTGAGATGAAATCAATTTATAAAGAGAAAAAGATGATTCGGGCTCATAGTTTCCGAGTTTCCAGTCTATAATCAGCTAGCTGGATTGCTTCAGGGCCTGGGGCAAGATAGCACATCATAATGGGGAGAGCTTGGAAGAGCAAAGCCACTCACCTGGGGGAGAAGGATGTGGCTAGGGTCTCACAAATCTTTAAGGGCATACCTTCTGTTGCCCAAGGCCTTCTACTAGGCCCCGCCTCTTAAAGGTCCCACACCCTTCTGAGAGCACCAAGCTGGTGTCTAAGCCTTTACCATGTGGACCTTTGGAAGACAGTCCAGATCCAGTTTATCACACCAGATAAATGCAAATAAGACCCTACATTTAGGCATACCATACTTAAACATTAAGACATTGAAGATAAGATGAAAAATCTCAAATGCACAGGAAAATATATATTTCTTTCAAAGTCAAGAAAATGGATTGATAATTTCCTTGTCAATAGGAAAACCTGGGATCTAAGGGCGTACGGCAAAAAATACGATGACCTCAAACATACGGTCACTGTGGTCTTTCCTTCTTTCACTTTTCTTCCATTTCAATAATTGATTCCTAAAGTCCATTAAGTGGGTCAGCATGGAGCATGCATTTGTCCTGGAATGGAGCGAGGCCACAGTACCTCTGAGGGGACAGAGGCAGAGGGTAAGGGGGACATCTCATGGGACACAGACGCCATGCTGGGCTTGCAGTTTGAGTGGGGTGGAGAGTCCTGGGTGCTGGGAAGGTGCGGTAGCAAGGATGGGTTCCTGGTTACACCCGGAGAGAAATCAATTAATTAAAGACAATAGGAGTCAACCTTTTCTCTGTTGTAAACAGTCTTTAAAACAAAGGACACAGGACTTTGTGTCCTTGAATGTCCACAAGAAAACAATAAATGAATGGTGATCAGTACCTAACCCGCCACAAAAGACAATTCCATGTGGATCAAAAATTGTCATGTGAGAGCAAAACAGTCGCCTTCCTAAAATCACACGGTCAAGGTGTTTTTTATCTCAGAGTCACAAACACAGGACACAGAGCACCCACAGCGTGCCAGGAGGATTTCTGATTCATATAATTGACCACAAATAGATTTACAATATAAATCCATAAGAACAACTCAGGCAACCAATTGAAAAGTAGCCAAAGAGCCACAGAAGCATTCAGCTCAGAGGATAATCAAGTGCATGGCAAAGAGATTAGAACCCACTCAGCCTCATGAGTCATCCAAACGATGCAACTAAAACCATCAGGAGATACCACTGCACACCCACCAAAATGCCAAGGTTAAAAAGGGTGTCAGAACGGTGTTGGTGAGAATATGCTGCGACCAGGATTCTCACATAAGGCTGGTGAGCACGTAGACTGTTGGAAATTCTTGCAAAATTATTTGCAAATATTTCCTAACTTTGAACATCCTCGTACCCTGTGGCTCTGCAATCCTTCTCTAGTCGAAGCCTAAGGTGTAACACGTGTTGTGAAACGTAACGCAGCGTTTCACCGAACGGCAAATGTTGAAATATCCCAAACTGAAATGCCCAGGTGTCTACCAACAAATTGAGGTTTAAGGTGATGTTTTAGTTAAACCAGAAAACGGACAAGATTCGGGCAGCGCGGTCAAGATAGCGACTGCAGGGAGTGTGAATTCAGTGGAGGAGAAATTATTGGTCCCTGCAGATTCTGTTCATGGGATGACAATTGGTGGGCTCGTTCAAATGCCAGGAACGTGGGTGGAAGCTGCACGATTTGTGTGTATTTGAAGTTCTGGGTCCTTAGCCTCCTTGAAGTGGGAGGCGGGAAGGCAGTAGTGGGGGCCGAGGATGGTAGCATCTGCATAGAGGCGCAGAGTAACAAGGACAACTTGGGAGTGGGGTGGAGTCTTCCGATTGAGGAAGGAGTAGAGAAAGCAGTGGCGGCCATAAGTGGTTAAAGGTGGAGTAGAGACTGGAGAGTTAGGGGATGTGGAGGTGAGAGCTCAATTCCTAGGACTGGGGGACTGAGGAGTTGTAGAGATGCAGTCCGGGGGCTCAGGCGGACAGGGTGGAGTGAGCAGTACTCACAGCTGCTGGGGGCCGCCATGTCCATTAGAAGGGCCGGCCTAGGAGTGGGGGCTGCAGATGTGATGGGCAAGGTTCTGGTGGACACTGAAGAGAAAGCAGGACTGATGGCCGCTGAGGTAGCAGGAGATCCGGAGAAGTACTGATGGGAGGGTTGGCTTCAATGCAATGGAGGACGACGTTGCTGATGGAGGCTGGGATGAAGGAGGCATCCTCCCTGCTGAGGTAGCAGGAGACCCACCACAGAGCTACAGTGTGGGTGGTAAGGGCAGAAGAGGGGGTGGTGCACCCAGCTGTGGGAGATGATGTCCTAGGAGGATTTCAGTTGGAAGCACTGGAAACAGCAGTACTTACTGGTGTGGACTTCATGGTGGAGGCTGGAGTGGGACCTGCTGTGCTGGAAGGAGGAGAGCTGGGGGAGGTGCTGGCAGAGGGAGTGGAGGCTGCAGTTGGAGTGGTGGAGGCAGGAGAGGAGGCTGTGGTGGAACCTGCTGTGGTGGGAGGAGGAGAGCTGGGGGAGGTGCTGGCAGAGGGAGTGGAGGCTGCAGTTGGAGTGGTGGAGGCAGGAGAGGAGGCTGTGGTGGGACCTGCTGTGGTGGGAGGAGGAGAGCTGGGAGAGGTGGGGGCAGAGGGAGTGGAGGCTGCAGTTGGAGTGGTGGAGGCAGGAGAGGTGGCTGGAGTGGGACCTGTTGTGGTGGGAGGAGGAGAGCTGGGGGAGGTGGGGGCAGAGGGAGTGGAGGCTGCAGTTGGAGTGGTGGAGGCTGGAGAGGAGGCTGTGGTGGGACCTGCTGTGGTGGGAGGAGGAGAGCTGGGGGAGGTGGGGGCAGAGGGAGTGGGGGCTGCAGTTGGAGTGGTGGAGGCAGGAGAGGAGGCTGTGGTGGGACCTGCTGTGGTGGGAGGAGGAGAGCTGGGGGAGGTGCTGGCAGAGGGAGTGGAGGCTGCAGTTGGAGTGGTGGAGGCTGGAGAGGAGGCTGTGGTGGGACCTGCTGTGGTGGGAGGAGGAGAGCTGGGGGAGGTGGGGGCAGAGGGAGTGGAGGCTGCAGTTGGAGTGGTGGAGGCTGGAGAGGAGGCTGTGGTGGAACCTGCTGTGGTGGGAGGAGGAGAGCTGGGGGAGGTGCTGGCAGAGGGAGTGGGGGCTGCAGTTGGGGTGGTGGAGGCTGGAGAGGAGGCTGTGGTGGGACCTGCTGTGGTGGGAGGAGGAGAGCTGGGGGAGGTGGGGGCAGAGGGAGTGGAGGCTGCAGTTGGAGTGGTGGAGGCAGGAGAGGTGGCTGGAGTGGGACCTGCTGTGGTGGGAGGAGGAGAGCTGGGGGAGGTGGGGGCAGAGGGAGTGGAGGCTGCAGTTGGAGTGGTGGAGGCTGGAGAGGAGGCTGTGGTGGGACCTGCTGTGGTGGGAGGAGGAGAGCTGGGGGAGGTGGGGGCAGAGGAAGTGGAGGCTGCAGTTGGAGTGGTGGAGGCTGGAGAGGAGGCTGTGGTGGGACCTGCTGTGGTGGGAGGAGGAGAGCTGGGGGAGGTGCTGGCAGAGGGAGTGGAGGCTGCAGTTGGAGTGGTGGAGGCAGGAGAGGAGGCTGTGGTGGGACCTGCTGTGGTGGAAGGAGGAGAGCTGGGGGAGGTGCTGGCAGAGGGAGTGGGGGCTGCAGTTGGAGTGGTGGAGGCAGGAGAGGAGGCTGTGGTGGGACCTGCTGTGGTGGGAGGAGGAGAGCTGGGGGAGGTGCTGGCAGAGGGAGTGGAGGCTGCAGTTGGAGTGGTGGAGGCTGGAGAGGAGGCTGTGGTGGGACCTGCTGTGGTGGGAGGAGGAGAGCTGGGAGAGGTGGGGGCAGAGGAAGTGGAGGCTGCAGTTGGAGGGGTGGAGGCTGGAGAGGAGGCTGTGGTGGGACCTGCTGTGGTGGGAGGAGGAGAGCTGGGAGAGGTGGGGGCAGAGGAAGTGGAGGCTGCAGTTGGAGTGGTGGAGGCTGGAGAGGTGGCTGGAGTGGGACCTGCTGTGGTGGGAGGAGGAGAGCTGGGGGAGGTGGGGGCAGAGGGAGTGGAGGCTGCAGTTGGAGTGGTGGAGGCAGGAGAGGAGGCTGTGGTGGGACCTGCTGTGGTGGGAGGAGGAGAGCTGGGAGAGGTGGGGGCAGAGGGAGTGGAGGCTGCAGTTGGAGTGGTGGAGGCAGGAGAGGAGGCTGTGGTGGGACCTGCTGTGGTGGGAGGAGGAGAGCTGGGGGAGGTTGAGGCAGAGGGAGTGGAGGCTGCAGTTGGAGTGGTGGAGGCTGGAGAGGAGGCTGTGGTGGGACCTGCTGTGGTGGGAGGAGGAGAGCTGGGGGAGGTGGGGGCAGAGGGAGTGGAGGCTGCAGTTGGAGTGGTGGAGGCAGGAGAGGAGGCTGTGGTGGAACCTGCTGTGGTGGGAGGAGGAGAGCTGGGGGAGGTGGTGGCAGAGGGAGTGGGGGCTGCAGTTGGAGGGGTGGAGGCTGGAGTGGAGGCTGTGGTGGGACCTGCTGTGGTGGGAGGAGGAGAGCTGGGGGAGGTTGAGGCAGAGGGAGTGGAGGCTGCAGTTGGAGTGGTGGAGGCTGGAGAGGAGGCTGTGGTGGGACCTGCTGTGGTGGGAGGAGGAGAGCTGGGGGAGGTGGGGGCAGAGGGAGTGGAGGCTGCAGTTGGAGTGGTGGAGGCAGGAGAGGAGGCTGTGGTGGAACCTGCTGTGGTGGGAGGAGGAGAGCTGGGGGAGGTGGTGGCAGAGGGAGAGGAGGCTGCAGTTGGAGTGGTGGAGGCTGGAGAGGAGGCTGTGGTGGGACCTGCTGTGGTGGGAGGAGGAGAGCTGGGGGAGGTGCTGGCAGAGGGAGTGGAGGCTGCAGTTGGAGTGGTGGAGGCAGGAGAGGAGGCTGTGGTGGAACCTGCTGTGGTGGGAGGAGGAGAGCTGGGGGAGCTGGTGGCAGAGGGAGAGGAGGCTGCAGTTGGAGTGGTGGAGGCTGGAGAGGAGGCTGTGGTGGGACCTGCTGTGGTGGGAGGAGGAGAGCTGGGGGAGGTGCTGGCAGAGGGAGTGGAGGCTGCAGTTGGAGTGGTGGAGGCAGGAGAGGAGGCTGTGGTGGGAGGAGGAGAGCTGGGAGAGGTGGGGGCAGAGGGAGTGGAGGCTGCAGTTGGAGTGGTGGAGGCAGGAGAGGAGGCTGTGGTGGGACCTGCTGTGGTGGGAGGAGGAGAGCTGGGGGAGGTGGTGGCAGAGGGAGTGGAGGCTGCAGTTGGAATGGTGGAGGCTGGAGAGGAGGCTGTGGTGGGACCTGCTGTGGTGGGAGGAGGAGAGCTGGGGGAGGTGGGGGCAGAGGGAGTGGAGGCTGCAGTTGGAGGGGTGGAGGCTGGAGAGGAGGCTGGAGTGGGACCTGCTGTGGTGGGAGGAGGAGAGCTGGGGGAGGTGGGGGCAGAGGGAGTGGAGGCTGCAGTTGGAGAGGTGAAGGCTGGAGAGGAGGCAGTGGTGGGACCTGCTGTGGTGGGAGGAGGAGAGCTGGGGGAGGTGGTGGCAGAGGGAGTGGAGGCTGCAGTTGGAGTGGTGGAGGCTGGAGAGGAGGCTGTGGTGGGACCTGCTGTGGTGGGAGGAGGAGAGCTGGGGGAGGTGCTGGCAGAGGGAGTGGAGGCTGCAGTTGGAGAGGTGGAGGCTGGAGAGGAGGCTGTGGTGGGACCTGCTGTGGTGGGAGGAGGAGAGCTGGGGGAGGTGCTGGCAGAGGGAATGGAGGCTGCAGTTGGAGTGGTGGAGGCTGGAGAGGAGGCTGTGGTGGGACCTGCTGTGGTGGGAGGAGGAGAGCTGGGGGAGGTGGGGGCAGAGGGAGTGGAGGCTGCAGTTGGAGTGGTGGAGGCTGGAGAGGAGGCTGTGGTGGGAGGCGGAGAGCTGGGGGAGGTGCTGGCAGAGGGAGTGGGGGCTGCAGTTGGAGGGGTGGAGGCTGGAGAGGAGGCTGTGGTGGGACCTGCTGTGGTGGGTGGAAGAGAGCTGGGGTAAGTGGGGGTAGAGGAGGTGGAGGCTGCAGTTGGGGTGGTGGAGGCTGCAGTGGAACCTGCTGTGGTGGGAGGAGGAGAGCTGGGGGAGGTGCTGGCAGAGGGAGTGGAGGCTGCAGTTGGAGTGGTGGAGGCAGGAGAGGAGGCTGTGGTGGGACCTGCTGTGGTGGGAGGAGGAGAGCTGGGGGAGGTGCTGGCAGAGGGAGTGGGGGCTGCAGTTGGAGTGGTGGAGGCAGGAGAGGAGGCTGTGGTGGGACCTGCTGTGGTGGGAGGAGGAGAGCTGGGGGAGGTGCTGGCAGAGGGAGTGGGGGCTGCAGTTGGAGTGGTGGAGGCTGGAGAGGAGGCTGTGGTGGGACCTGCTGTGGTGGGAGGAGGAGAGCTGGGGGAGGTGGGGGCAGAGGGAGAGGAGGCTGCAGTTGGAGTGGTGGAGGCTGGAGAGGAGGCTGTGGTGGGACCTGCTGTGGTGGGAGGAGGAGAGCTGGGGGAGGTGCTGGCAGAGGGAGTGGGGGCTGCAGTTGGAGTGGTGGAGGCTGGAGAGGAGGCTGTGGTGGGACCTGCTGTGGTGGGAGGAGGAGAGCTGGGGGAGGTGCTGGCAGAGGGAGAGGAGGCTGCAGTTGGAGTGGTGGAGGCTGGAGAGGAGGCTGTGGTGGGAGGAGGAGAGCTGGGGGAGGTGCTGGCAGAGGGAGTGGAGGCTGCAGTTGGAGTGGTGGAGGCTGGAGAGGAGGCTGTGGTGGGACCTGCTGTGGTGGGAGGAGGAGAGCTGGGGGAGGTGGGGGCAGAGGGAGTGGAGGCTGCAGTTGGAGTGGTGGAGGCTGGAGAGGAGGCTGTGGTGGGAGGAGGAGAGCTGGGGGAGGTGCTGGCAGAGGGAGTGGAGGCTGCAGTTGGAGTGGTGGAGGCTGGAGAGGAGGCTGTGGTGGGAGGAGGAGAGCTGGGGGAGGTGCTGGCAGAGGGAGTGGAGGCTGCAGTTGGAGTGGTGGAGGCTGGAGAGGAGGCTGTGGTGGGACCTGCTGTGGTGGGAGGAGGAGAGCTGGGGGAGGTGCTGGCAGAGGGAGTGGGGGCTGCAGTTGGAGTGGTGGAGGCTGGAGAGGAGGCTGGAGAGGAGGCTGTGGTGGGACCTGCTGTGGTGGGAGGAGGAGAGCTGGGGGAGGTGGTGGCAGAGGGAGTGGGGGCTGCAGTTGGAGTGGTGGAGGCTGGAGAGGAGGCTGTGGTGGGAGGAGGAGAGCTGGGGGAGGTGGGGGCAGAGGGAGTGGAGGCTGCAGTTGGAGTGGTGGAGGCTAGAGAGGAGGCTGTGGTGGGAGGAGGAGAGCTGGGGGAGGTGCTGGCAGAGGGAGTGGAGGCTGCAGTTGGAGTGGTGGAGGCTGGAGAGGAGGCTGTGGTGGGACCTGCTGTGGTGGGAGGAGGAGAGCTGGGGGAGGTGCTGGCAGAGGGAGTGGGGGCTGCAGTTGGAGTGGTGGAGGCTGGAGAGGAGGCTGGAGAGGAGGCTGTGGTGGGACCTGCTGTGGTGGGAGGAGGAGAGCTGGGGGAGGTGGTGGCAGAGGGAGTGGGGGCTGCAGTTGGAGTGGTGGAGGCTGGAGAGGAGGCTGTGGTGGGAGGAGGAGAGCTGGGGGAGGTGCTGGCAGAGGGAGTGGAGGCTGCAGTTGGAGTGGTGGAGGCTGGAGAGGAGGCTGTGGTGGGACCTGCTGTGGTGGGAGGAGGAGAGCTGGGGGAGGTGCTGGCAGAGGGAGTGGAGGCTGCAGTTGGAGTGGTGGAGGCTGGAGAGGAGGCTGTGGTGGGAGGAGGAGAGCTGGGGGAGGTGCTGGCAGCGGGCGTGGTGGAGGTCGTGGTGGAGGCCGTCGTGGTGGAGGCCGTCGTGGCGGAGGTCGCAGTGGATGCGTTACCTGGAGCCCACGTGGTCCGCGGGGTTCCCGTGGCCGTCTGTGCTGTTCCTTCCGAGGCCGTGGTGGCAGCTGTGTGTGTTGTTGGCGCCCGGGTAGTTGCTCTGGGGTCCCTGGTGGTGACAGGGTGCCCAGTGGACGTGCTGGCCGTCGCCGCCGTGGCTCCTGGTTGGGTGGACGCAGCTCCTGTCTTGGAGGTGGTGGTGGAGGCCGATTCCGTGGTGACGGCCGCGGTGGAAGGTGTCCCTGCGGGGGAGGTGGTGGTCCGCGGTCCCGGTGAAGTCTCAGCCCCGGGCGCAGGTGTCTCCGGTGACCCTGGGGCTGTCTGGAGGGAGGCCGGCTGACTGGAGGCCGTAGCTGTCCTGGACAGGGCAGTGGGGGCCGTGGCCGTGCGGGCTGTTGAAGCCGGTGCCGTCGTGGATTCCCTCGAGGTGGTACCAATGGCCCCTGTGGTCCTGGCCAGCGTGGGAGCCCCTGGAGTGTTTGTACCGGTGGCCTCCGGTGATGTGGTGGCCGCTGTGGTCCTGGCGGTGGCCCTCATGGTGGTCCTGGTGCTGTGAGATGCTGGGGATGTGCTTCCAGCCGTCGTTGTGACCAAGGGCCTTGTTGAAGCCGGTGTAGTAGCCCACCTAGGGGTGGTGGCCGTAGGGTCAGAAGTGGCCGCTGAGGTGGCTCCAGGGGTGGATGAGGGCCCCCCCTGGGTGGGGGGGAGCTGGGTGACCCCCGAACTGGTGTCACTTTTGCCACTGTAGACCAGGCACAGAATGAGGACTCCAATGGCTGTAGTTATGGCACAGGCCAGGAGACAAGCCAGGAAGACTTTCCACAGAGACCCGTTACAGAACCTCCGCGCCACCTGGAAAGGATTTGGATCGTTTACTAATTCTGTAAAGGAATATTTCAATGTTAATGAGTGCCAGGGATCCTCCTCTGTATGCTAGATTTCTTTTGTTGGTTACTTTTATTATACTCGTGTTTTTAGTCCCCTCTTGTTGGCTTTTTGTGTGGTGTAAGATGAGGATTGAATGTCATCCTGTGGCAAGTCATGAAGGGGTTTTCCTCGCACGGTTTATTGAACACCCTGCATGTTCCCAGGGTGTATTCTTGGCCCCTGTCAAAAATGAATTGTGCATAGATAGGTGAATTTATTTCTGGCCTCTCTTTTCCGTTCAGTTGGCCTATACGCCTTGTCTTTTAGGGCCAGTATGATCCTGTTTTGATTACTCTTGCTTTGTAGTAGATTTTGAAAGAGATTACTTCACTGACAGGATGTATAAACATAAAAGCCATCTTAATAGTGCTCAGATAACAGATATTTGGATCAGATTGTAGTTTCCAATAGGAAGAAACTTGTCCTTATGTTTTCCTTAATATTAGTACAAAGATATTTCGGCCAACTTCTCATGCTCTCCTGTTCATATCTGAATCCTTCAAATTGAAAAAATAACAAATGTTGTCTTAGAAACTGTATACCCCCCCCCCTCCGTGATCCAAAGAAATATCTACCTGTATGGAAGTGACAGCTACATACAGTGATTGAAGGGACCCAAAAGTTCATGGGATTCAATGTTTCTTCCTCTGAGGCTGCCAACTCCAAGAAATTACACCTGCAATTATCAGCTTTGGAGTCCACCATTTTCACTGCATTAACTAGTGAATTATCAAAGTTTTAACTAACCTTTCTTATAGGTCAGTATTTTGGTACCATGAAATTTGGAGTCTGAAAACATTTGTTGAAATGTGGCTTCTGCTGCCACCAGCTATTTCCACTGGGTAACATGCTTACTTCTTTAGCCTGTTCCTTCATCCATAAAGTTTGTAATCAGATCAGCACAAATAGTCATGCAAAATCACTTTCAAAACTCGAAAGTACTCTGGCCATGTCTGTATTATTTGTCAGTGTTATATGAGAGGGAACGTTGTGAGAGGTAAATCATGTTAAGTCTTAGGGTCTTGAAGTTAATCGCCCTATCTTTGATATTTTGAGCAAATTTCTTAACGTACAAGTTTCTTGTCTAATTCTCAATTTTTTCTCCTATCAGAATTGAGTATAAAATTCTACCTCAAAATGTTGTGGATAAAATTAGTATAAGAAATGTCCTCTGTTTGGTACCAGGGATTGAATGCAGGGTTGCTTAACCACTGAACTACATCCCCAGGGTCCTGAGGAGTTGCTTAGGACCTTAGTGGGATTACAGGGTGCCCCACTGTACCCGGCTCATAAACATATTTTTTAAGAAGGCAATACAGTGTAGTAATCAAGGCATACACTTAGGAGAATCACAGATGTAGTCTATCACCCACCTTTGACAAGATGGGTTTGGAAATCTGAATTATCTTGCAGATTCCATTCTCTCACATGGATAATATCACCTAATTTGTAGGGTTGTTGTAATTAGTAAATAAGAAGAAGAAAAAAATATATATATATAGGTATAAGTTTCCCTACCACTCAGCAACTATTGAAATGGATTAACTCATTACTAACTCTTATGGCTGAAAGCAAATTACTAAAGGAAATAAACACAGAACAGATGTCTTTGGAGCATTTCCTAATATAGGGGACACTGTCCATGGAAACAAACCCCAGTGTCGGGGTGAAGAGCGGCCCTGGCTCCGCAGTCTGAGCCAGGCAAGTGCACTGGGTGCCGAGGCCCGGGGAGCTAGGTCCACCAGCTAAGAAAGTCCTAAGACAAGGGGCCTTCCTGGCCCAGTCCTCTATGCCTTAGAAAGGAAACCAGAGTCAGGACAGAGACAGGACATACTCACGTCTGAGCTCGGGCGGACGATTACTGGATCATCTGAATCTTTTAGAACCAGGAGCCTGATTGACAGAGATCCCACTGGACCTCAGACCTGCTCTAGAGCTGCTGCTGCCACTGACCGTCTGTGGGAACGCTGACAAACACTGGAAACGTCCTAGACTGCATTTTCTTTTTTATCTGTGCCAAACGAAGGGCATCTGGGATAACTTTCAGCCCTCGGATCAGTCCGGCTTCTTAAAGGTCATCAGAGACATGTTCTCCTTGTGATTTCTTACCTATCCAAAGCTTTTTCCATGATGACTCTTGACATGGAGAGTTTATCGTCTCTTATCTAGTCAGAACCTCTCTGAACTGTCCCTGTGGCACAATTAATCGGAGGAAGAGTATGCTCAAGACCCGAAGCACTGAACTAAACCTTCAAGTACCCAAATCTATCCATCAAAATCAAATTCAGGCCTAGGGGAAGACGTGGAGATCTGGCTTCCAGGTGAATAAAATTCAGTAATAAGAAACAGGGTCAGGAACACATGAAATATTCCTCTGCGGCCAAGCCAAGATAGAATACAAGGTGATTTATAATTCAAGGTTGAAAAAGAGCCAGAAGAACTAAAAAAAAAGGGCCGCAGCAGGCTCCGAGGCAATGGGGAGGCAGAGTGAGGCAGATCACCCACACAGGAGGGCCCAGGGTTCAACCATGACTCGCTCTTGCACCCAGTGAGGTCTACACAAAGTGCCATTCGCGGCCAGTGAGTTTGCTGTATTTCACCTCCTCGGAACTCCAAAAATAAGACCCACACATTTTTTTGTTGTTATTTTCTTTGATCTTTATGTCTTTTTTCCCCTAAACTCAATTTATGTTTTTGTATCTCTAACAAGATAATTCATTCTTTAAATAAAGACTTCCCAAAATTGTCTGCTGCCCTTGCATTCCCTCTCAATGACTCTACATGTTAAAGGATATCATAGATAAACCCAAAAGAAAAATGTTAATGTCAATTGACTGAATGTTGACTGAATGTCGTTCCTCCAAATATCTAGAGTATTTTCACATGGATTCCTTTTTTCGGGGGGGGAGGGTGGGCATGGGGTGCTGGGGATCAAACCCAGGGCGTCACACACCCTAGGCAAGTTCTCTGCCACTGCGCTGCGTCCCCAGGCCTGGATTACATCTTAAGCCAGCAAAACAGTGTTACCTCCAAACATTACCTGACAATCGACAAATTCTACGTCTGCACATTCTGAGCGTTCCGGGGTCTCTGGGTTTGTGCAGACATCAGTTAAGTTGGTACCAACATCTCCAGTCATACCAGTCGACATAGAAAACTGACATGCTGAATTATAAGCTTCATGATTTCTGTAGACAAAGGAACATGACTGTAGACCAAAAAAAAAAGGGGGGGGGGGGAATGGGACATTATTGGTTGCCACATACAGTGTAAACAATTAAAATAATTCTGACAAAGATAGACCAGATTGTGAAAGGTTGATCTGATCAAATAAGATCATCTAACATAGGACAGAATGAATAAGTGAATACATTCATCATATTTCTTCACAAAATGAGGAAATCTAGTAAGGTCATTATCAACTGCACAATTAAGTTTCAATGTCAAAGTATAAAAATAGACATTTCTTTCATCCTTATTGCATTTAAGGAGAGACCTCCTTAAATGCAATAAGTGGAGACCTCCTCATTGGGACCTTGAAGATGATTTTCTCCACTGGGACTCAACACTCCCTCCTTTTTAACTTCTAACCCTTCTTCCTCGCTCTCCCTGTAGCTCCCAGGTTCCTAAAACATCAGAAGCCTTTTGTTTACAGCTCCCTTGGCAATGAGATGACCCCTGTCTGCACTGATCCACCTAATCTTTGCCCAGTGCAATTCCATAGCAGAAAAAAAAAATAGAACATTATGGAGGTGACATTGTTTCCTTTTGACCTCTTGTGTATAATGCTGCAGTAAGTGAATAAGGGCTTGTTACCCTCAGTTTGGCTCAAAGTCATAATTGACCACCTGAACAATTGGCAGCTCTCAGCTCCTATAACGTAACAGCCGACACAATGCTACATATGTATTCAAGAGATATGAAAGCATATGGACAAAGAAGTTCTTAAGTACTGTATTCAGAATAGTTCAAAACTAAAAACAACTCAAAATGTTCATCAGAAAAAAAAGATAGATAAATAAATGGTAATATGTTTACAGATGGAATATTGTACAGTGATAAAAAAGAAACAAGTGACATAGGATGATGAGCAATGTAGGCCACACACAATGATGCTCAAGAAAAATGCAGAATCAAACTGGGGTGCTAGAGACCCCATTAGCAGTTACCACTGAAGGGAAGGATACTGACTAGGAGCAGATACCATCCCTCTTCTTGAGTGCTGAAAAACGTTCTGTTTCTTGATCTGAGTAGCGCTTATGCAAGTGTGCAAAAATCTGCATATGTATGTGTGTCCATGTGTATGAAAATTTATCAAGCTGTATATATAATACGGGTTTACTTTATGTCTACTTTAAAAAGAGTTACGTCTTAATTTTATCCAATCCTAAGTGGATATTATAAAGTTTATTGTCATTCTCAGATCAATTAGTTCTAAGCTCTCAAAGCCATTCTTTATCAAAAGAGAAATTTATGAAGTAGTTGAGGTCAACCTAAAGGATTTGCTATATAATTTGCTTCCTTGGTCGAGATTTCAATGACAAGATTGAGTTCCGACCTGCAAAGATATGTAGAAACCTTTGAATTCTGACAGGTTCTAGACATGACATTACCACTAGACAGTTAACACAGAAATCTACATGTCACATTTTCAGAACAATTGGTTAATGCAAAAATCAAAACCAGATTTGTTGGCTTAGGCTTGAATTACAACTACACAGGATTATTTGAAGATGTTGTTAAATTGTCCTTTCCAAAATTGCTGATGCCTCAATTAATAAACATTGAAAATAAAAATTTCCACTATGCATATATTGACATGCAGAAAAATATTTCTTACCCATAAGTAGTGATATAATAGATAAAATTGGCTCCATGTAAAACTTTGATTTAAAATTCCTTTTGGAGGAGAACTATGTTGAAATAAAAAAATATATATATTCTTACAGCTGCATATATTTGAAAGATTAGCCTCCATTCTTTCTAGAACATAGCACGTAGGTGCTGCCAGTACTCACCGGCTGGTTTTCAGGTTGTTCGACGTTTACTACGTATTTCCCACATTTTCTGTCCATTCTTGAGCTGCCAAGATCACAACTTCAACCCCAGAGACATTCTTCAGCCTGTTCATTGCCTTTTATACCTGGAACCACGAGAAATAATTAAGTTGATTAATATTAAATCTACCATGAGACATTAGTGCCAGTGTGGATTAGACCAAATAGTAATCATTGTTTATATGGGATCCACCTTAAAGGAAGAAGTTGGGTGTTAACAATTACTCAAAACACAAGAACACAGATCCCACCTCGGTGACTACACTCTCAATACTTCACCAGACAGCTGCCCAACAGAGGGGAACTGCCGTCCCGCACAGTCCTGCCCTGTCCCCTAGCACAGGACCCTGCTTTCTAACAGAAACAGCTGAAGACAGAATCCTGAACTAAGCAAGTGTTCTTCCTTCCTAATGAGACGTGGCTAGTTTTCCCTCCCAGGGGCAGCTGCTTTTAGACACTCATCCTGCACTCATTGCTTATCAAATCTTGGGCTTCTTGGGTCCCTCTCATGCATCCTCCCCCCCACACCCCTTCATTCTCTTGCTCTCTCTTTTTTTTTTCCTCTCCCTATCTCTCCCTTTTTGGGAAAAAAATGATAATCTGATTTGGTTTTAAGATCCTCAAACTCCAGTCCAACACAGATACTTAACCTGATGACGAGACTCTGTGAATGTATTCGCGGGGTTACTTTTCTGTCTTGTGGGCTCTGTTTGGCATGGCTACCCAGATAATCACTGATGATTACGATTTAATAACAGGGCACTTGGGCAGGTGAGGCTCTTCCAACTTCTGCAAATTATACTCTAATAAAGCAAAGGCCTTTTTTTCCTTCTCTGTAGGAATGTCTTTGGCAGGATTTAAAAGACAATTATGGAGACTTAAATAGTTTTTAACCTCTGAAATGAAAAGTTATCTATCAGTCAGTTCCCAAAATATGTATCCAGGGAATATCAAATAAAACTGGTGCAGAAAATTGCTGGTTAAGAATGGCATTATTATATAACCCATCTCTAAAAATATCTCAAGTACGATTAATTCACCAGTAATTTCTTACAAATGAAGCAACAAAGCAGTTGTGCTCTTTGGTGGAAAATATTTTGTGTAGTACTATTGACAATATACACATAAGGCTTCAAAAATCAATATCACCAGATAATAGAGCTGTACAAAGTTTGAGAGATCAAACTCAGAATAGAGACAGGAAGTGATAAAATCGCTTGTGTGATAGGAGCAGGAGGAGGTGTAACTCAGTGGTACGATGCTTATCTAGCAGGCATAAGGTCTTGGGTTTGATCCCTGGCACACAAAAATAAATAAAAAAATTAGTTGTGTGGTAGAACCTAGCTTTGACTCAATCTAATACCTTCTCCAGAAGTAACACATATGTACAAATGCAAGGATGGAGTCTCTCAATTAGAATAAGTTATACTCCATGTATGTATAATATGTCAAAATACACTCTATGGTCATGTGTATCTATCTGAAAAGAGCAAATAAAGTAAGAAGTATCATGTCAGCACTGACATTGTAGAAAGATGGACAGCCTTTAAAAAGTCAAGGAAATAAAGAGTAAGACAAAGATTTCAAAGACTTGGAATTATAAGGGATCCAAGACAGGACTCCTATTACGTATCTGGAGCCTCCTGAGGCTGAGACTGAGATGGAGCAAGATCTCAGTGGTGGATCCAGGAGTCTGTTTGTCTAAATGCCACATAATCCTCACTCGAGCGATGCTTGAGAAATATTTTACTAAGCAATAATTCCAAAGATGGTCACGGAATATCTTTGAGAAGAAAACTGTGTGTGCAAAGAAACCTAAATTTTCTAAGTTAAAAAAAATGGTTAGATTTCTAAATTGCTTATTCCTTCAATAAGCACTTACGGAATCTCTACTAAGCAGAGACGCAAAGGACTGACAGTTCAATGGTGAATAACAGTCAAGATGCCTGCCCTCCTAGACGGTAGAAAACATCTATTGATTATTTCTTAAAAATTTTAATCCTTTCTTAAGTTCTTTTATGAACATATTTTTTTAGCTAAAAACTTCCATTAGACTATAATGAAGAAATGTAAAATAACACTAAGCCTACGGAACATAAAAGAAATGAGAAAAAAAACAGATTTGTTCTGAGGAGAAAATAATGCAACAAGTAATTTAAGAAAGGCAACCATATCTCATGCAAACTGAAGATTCACTAGCCTTAAATATGACCACTGAATGAGCCAATGAATTTTACATCAATTTAGTACCATTAGCAAACGCATATTTCAATTGAATAGGAAGACCCATTTTGCTGGAGTTTTTTTTAAATCTACTATAGCATTGTGGCACAGACACTGAGTCCCATAACCATCGAATAGATGAAGTTCCACCAATGTATGTCTTTACTTCAATAAATTGGAGTGTGTACATCATTCTGACACTGATAAAAATATTGCCAGTGTCTCAGGAGGCTGAGTCAGGAGGATCACGATTTCAAAGCCAGGCTCAGCACCTTAGTGAGACACTAAGCAACTTGGCAAGACCCTGTATCAAAAAAATTGGAAAAAAAAAAAAAAAACATTAAAAGAGCTGGAGATGTGGCTCAGTGGTTGGGATCCCCTGGGTTTAATCTCCAGTACCAAAATATGTATGTGTGTATGTGTGTGTGTGTGTGTGTGTGTGTCCTAAACTCACTGCCACTAATTAACTGTTACAAGAGACAACATCGGAATGAACAAAAGAATTACCATGTTCATAAATTTTCAACATGAAACTGAAACTTATTTCCAAAAGAAGATTTTTTGTTCATTTTTTATATCACAGACCAACAGCTAGTATAGAGTGCACCTGGATTATTACAGTGTACAAAGAAAATACAGATCTGTCTCGTTGATATGCCGAAGATCTCCAAAGAAGCTTTTGATAGTTGCAGAATTTTAAGCCAAAAGAATTTGGCTTAATTGAGAATAGTTGACAGTCCTTTAACAACTGGTCATTGGTTGTTTTTTTTTTTAGTCAAAAGAATGCAGAATCTGTTCACATAAGTCACCTGTCATTACAAAAGGAACCACACTGTAGCCTTAAAAGACGATAACAAGGTTGATTTCATCCATCATATTAGCCACATCAAACATCTCCATGGCTGAAATTTCATCGTGTTTAGGTCACAATCGAAGCATCTTTGAATCTCTGCTTTGGTCTCCGCATGTTTTGAGAACCAGCATGACAGTTCCAGTTCTCTCATCTTTAGCAACGAGCTAGTTGTTGTTGTTGTTGTTGTTGTTATTGCTGGAACGTGTGGTTCATCATATTGTGTTTAGTGGTTAAACAGGAACCAAACAGATACCAGATTTCCAATGTCTTCTGTACAGTGTTTACATTGGCATTTCCCTCTCATTTACACTTTAAAAGTTGCTCAAAATGCTTGGAAGATTGAAGTATCAAGTGAAAATCAAGCCGATCCATGGACGACGTGGTAGAAGTGATCAGGTGAGAGAGTCCGAAAACTAAACTGTCTCGCAGATTTGTTCAAAAGCCACCTCTCCACCATGCTGCTTCAACAGCCAGCGAGAGGACACTGAAGTAGGAAGTCATTTTTCTTTGGACAGCTGGGGAAGGTTACAGGAGGGCAGCTGAGATGTTGGTGACAGGGAGCAAAACACAAGCTGAGCCCCTGCTGAAGAGTGCCACTGGGACACACACGGTGCTGCTGTGGATGGCCGCGGTGGCCTCTGACTCAGCCACAGCTTGTCGTTAGCATAGTGACATTTCTTGAGGAGAAATGCCTCTTCCGGTACGTACCACATTCATCATATCTAATCCTCCTAATATCTTCCTGAATTAAGTGTCATTACCCCACTTTCCTGTTGAAATACCAAAGCATTTAGTGATACTTTATGATTCCCAAGAAAAGTTGGTGGCTCCCCCTTCATTCACCCAGGAAGCAATTATTAAATCCCTACTGTAGTCACTGGGACATCTTAGGTCCTAAGAAACATGACAGGATGGAGGACAGGGAAAGAGATTTAGAATCTCAATTTGTACAGATAAGAAACAAATGAAAAACACCTGGGAAACCTCAAGGCCATGAGCAAGAAATAAAACTGTATTGTGGTCAGTCATTGCCATATTCCAGCCATTGGCTATGACAGCAAAACTCCACCTATCTAGGGGTCAGCAGTGGACATTACACCTCATCAGCTCAAAGATGCAACTTAGACAGAAGGACATAGTAGGTGGTGGGAGACCCTGCCATCCCCATGTTCAAATCAAGGACTTTATCCAGTCACCTCAGTCAGTCTGCCTTAAACATGATGGCTTTGGAATTTGGGAAGGACAGAAGCCACTGTCGGCTGTAGATTCAAGTAGATTTAAGAAGACAGCATGTCAAGAGTGATGTCACTCAATACAACTGGCCCCTTGTCCACAGGGACTACTGATTTCAACTCACTGTGGATCAAAAGTAATTTTTAATTTATGTTTATACTGAATATGTGCAAATGTTTTTATCTTGTCATTATTCCCTAAACTATTTTCAGAGCATTTATGTTGTATTAGGTATTATAATCCAGAGATGATGCAAAGTATATAGGAGGATTGTGTAGGTTACCACATCATCTCATATAAGGGACATGATCAACTTTGGATTTGAGTGGGGTGGGGGTAAGCTCCCAGAACCAACCCCCCACAAGTATCAAGGGATGACTACAAGAACATAAAGCAAAGGGAGCAGCTGACGTGGAATAAAACCAGTGACTGGAAGTTTCTTGGCAGATGCAGTCTTTTCTAATTTTTTATTTGTTCTTATTAGTTATACATGCAATAGAATGCATTTGATATAGTATACATATATGGAGTATAACTTCCCATTCTTCTGGTTGTACATGATGTAGAATTACATTGGTCACGTAATCATATATGCATACAGGATAGTAATGTCCGATTCTTTCTACTCTTTCCTATTCCCTTCGCTCCCCTTTGTCTAATCCAAAGTGCTTCTATTCTTCCCAAACCCTCCCTCACCTTATTGTGAAATTAGCACCCGCATACCAAAGAAAACATTCAGCCTTTGTTTTGTGGGATTGGCTTATTTCACTTAGCATGATATTCTCCAGTTCCATCCATTGACCGACAAATGCCATAATTTCATTCTTCTTCGAGGCTGAGTAATATTCAATTGTGTTTATGTACCACATTTTATTTATCCATTCATCTGTTGAAGGGCACCTAGGTCGGTTCCACTATTGTGAATTCAGCTGCTATAAACATTGATAGGGCTGCGTCACTGTAGTGTGCTGGTTTTAAGTCCTTTGTGAATAAACCGAGGTGTTTCCACATCAAGTTTTCTGAGGACTCTCCATAATGCTTCTCAGAGTGGCTGCATCAATCCGCAGTCCCACCAGCAATGGGTGAGTGTTCCTTTTCCCCCACATCCTCACCTACATTTATTGTTGCTTGTCGTCTTGATAATGGCAGGTGCAGCCTTGAGTCAGATCTTAAAGGAAAAAGAAACATGTAAGAAGAAAGGCTTGGAGAGAAGCAGAGCGGGCAGGAATGGGTACTGCTGAGAGACTGGGTATTCCTGGTTGCAGAGAAGAACTACCAACACGAACCTTCCCACCAACTGCCAGGCCCTGTGTTAAGGTTCCCCTGATTCTATTTCTCTGGTAACTACAGCAGCCTCCTCACCAGCCTCTCCAAACCATTCCCTCCAAGGAGATAGAGGGAAACTTAAATGCCATATTTAAGTTTTCACCAAATTGACAGAAGTCTGCTCAGGGTCTCTGTATACCAGAGTTCTGCTTGGAATGTCTTCTCCCCCCTCCTGAACACCTTACCTTCCCCAGGCTCATTCCTATCCATCCAGGCCTAATAACGACCGTCCCAGAGACGTCCACATACCAATCTTCACAGATAGGTTAAGCTACAGAGCAAAGGGGAATTAAAGTTATAGATGGAGCCGAGGTTGCTAATTAGCTGATCTTAAAATAGGGAGTTGATCCTGGATTATGCAAGTGGGCCCAACTGTAATCACAGGGTCCTTAAAAGTGGAAGAGGGAGCCAGAGTGAGTCACAAAAAGGGATGTGACTAAAAGGGTCCAGGATACCTCATTTTTTAACTTTGAAAATGGCAGTAGGGGGTCATGAGTTAGTTAAGAAATGTGGATACACTCCAGAGCTGAGTAAAGCAAAACAACAGGTTCTTTCTCCCCTGTAAATCCATGAAGGGACAGCTGGACCGATACCGGGATTTGATTCCAGGGAGACCCCTATTGGACTTCTAACCTTCAGAACCGTAAGATGATAGACTTGTGTTGCTTTAAGTCACTAAGTGTGTGGTGTTTATTATAGGAGCCATAGAAAATTAATCCATCATCCTTCAGGTATCAGTTTAAATCTCGCTCTCCAACTTAAATTCATACTTCTTGATTTAGTTTTTACTCCCTAGCACTGTGTTCTTTCCTAAGATTTATTACAGTTGTCATTAGGCACACACGTTAATGATTATTTAATCTCCATCAAGACTTTGGGTGCAAATTTCCACAGAGAGGAAACTGCAGTTTGCCTCATCACTATATCTCCAGCACCCTGCACAAATGGACCCTCAATGAGTATTAATTGGTTAAACACATAAAAGAATTTTATATGTATGCCCTGAATTTTATAAGTGTGTTAAAAAAAAAAAAAAGGTTCAGAGAAGTTCAGTAATTTACACAAAAACAAAGGACAGATTTGGAACTCAAACACCAGCCAGTCTTGTCTTTGATCCAGCTCTCTCCTCAGGTCCATGCCTGGGCCATTCATACTTCATTTCTTAGCAGAACCTCTTCGGGTCATTTACAGACAGTTATTCCCTCTCTATGAGCAACTCTGTCCTCAATAGCTTGTGTCTCTACAGCAACAAGAACAAGTTCTGCAATTCACACTCAACATCTTCCAGAATCGGCCAAGACCCACTGACTACAGTGTTCGCACCTGTGTGAAAACTGATCAAGGCAAAAATCCCCAAACAAAACTCACTCATAAAATAAAAAGGAAGTTAGAGCCCAGTGTAGTGGTGCCTGCCTGGAATCCCAGCGGCTCAGGAGGCAGAGACAGGAGGTTCACAAATTTAAAGCCAGCCTCAGCAACGTAGCAAGACCATGTCTCAAAATAAAAAAATTTTAAAAGGGCTAGGGATGTGGCTCAGTGGTTAAGTGCCCCTGGGCTCAATCCCTGGTATCAAAAAAAATAGAGAGGGGGGCAGGGAGAGTACTGGATAAGAGTCAACCACCAGACAGCGCCTCTCGTGGCCAGCCTTGCTGTGACCTCTAGCGACTGCGGCTCACATGTCTGCGGCGCCTTCTGCGGCAGGCCTGTCTGCAGTCCATCACAAGCATTTCCTCATTTGATCCCCACAGCTGCACTTACAAGCCTGTAAGCTACAGTCCCACTTCACACACAAGCAAGCCCAGCTCCCCAGGTGTGAGAACGTGCCAAGGCCACACAGCCAGGGAGAATGAGTCCCAGCGTTCCCAGTACGAATGCCGCCCCTTTGTCTAGCCAATCTCCATGGCCTTGGGCTGTGCTTCCCCCATCTTCTGCCAGCTTCATCTTGTCTCTAAATGGCTCCTAGATCCGTGATTTGTGAGCATCGATATATTGACTCTCTGTCTTTCTGAAATTTCACACCAAAGAGAAAGGAATCGCCCTTCCATTAGAGTTGATTTTTGTCGTATATGTTTTCATCGTTATCTTAGATTTTGAAATTTAGGGAACCCTAAAGATGAAGAGAAAGTATAACCTCCTGACATACACAAGGTCAGACAGTGTAACTGAGGAAGTCTCTCTCCCTCCTCTTTCTCCCCTGTCCCAACCCCCCAGAATGTTCTGGCTTAAGGAGCACATGAAGCAGCAATGTTCCTCACCTGCAAGAGTCTTACGTGACCTCAGGTGACACTTGCCTTCTCCTCCAATTCTGCCCTGGGCCAGCAGAGGCCAGTGCTACCCTCAAAGCCCAGCCCAGGCCGCCAGGACTTCCAGCCCAGCTGCTGACCAAAGCTGCCATCTGCCTCAGAGGGTGGAGCTTCACATTCTCTTCCGGCAAATGCACTTGCCATAACATCCAGGTCGGTGTCTCAAAAAGAGCTTGAGGTTAAGGGAGAAGCTGAGGAGACAAAACACAAGAAACACCACTGGTTTGTGTGTCGGGATTGTGACCCTTAAATGGCTTCCTGGTCCCACATCCTAAACGGAGGCCACATAAAAGGAAGAAATTAAAGGGATGTGCCCAGGAAAAGAAGAGCTCAAACTATCCCTATTTGCCAAAGACATGATTCTATATTTAGAAGACCCAAAAAAATCCACCAGAAAACTTATAAATAAATTCAGCAGAGTAGCAGAATATAAAATTAACACCCATAAATCAATTGCATTCCCATACACTAATGATGAATCAACTGAAAGAGAAATTAGAGAAACTAACCCATCCACAACAGCCTAAAAAAAAAAAATAGTACTTGGGAATCAAACTAACAAAAGGGGTGAAAAACCTACAGAACACTAAAGAAAGAAATTGAAGAAGACCTTAGATATCTCCCATGTTCTTGGATAGGTAGAATTAACATTGTCAAAATGGCCATACTACCAAAAGTATTACATAGATTTCATGCAATTCCTATTAAAAGTTCAATGATGTTCTTCATAGAAATAGAAAATCAGTCATAAAATTCATTTGGAAAAAAATAAGCCAATCCCCAAAAACCAAAGTCCAAATATTCTCTCTGATATGCAGATGCTAACCCACAATAAGTGGGGGAGGGAGGGAAGAATAGGAGTTCAGTAGATCAGACAAAGGGAAATGAAGGGAATAGGAAAGATAGTAGAATGAATAACTCTCCTATGTTCCTATATGAATACACCACCGGCGAAACTCCACATCACGACTAACCACAAGAATGGGTTGTTCTAACCTAGTTAGAAGAAGTTATACTCCATGAATTATATTATGTCAAAATGCACTCTGCTGTCATGTGTCAAGCAATTAATAAATAAATAAATAATAAAATTTTTTAAAAGCAAAGGACATGAAGTCCAGCCCATTAGGGATGGTTAGAAACTGACATTTTTTCATGATGGTTCTTCTCCAGCACCAATCATTGAGCTGAAAGAAAATTCACACAAATCCACCTGCACCTAAGAGAACAGAGTTATTAGTTTGTATTTCCTTAACAAACATTTACGATACTTACTAAGCGCCAGGCAAACATTCTAAGCCCTGTATTCATTTATTAATCCTCTAAACAATCCCAGGAAGTATTGTCCTGATTTTACAGACAAGGAAACCGAGGCACAGACAGGTTTCACAGCTGGTGTGGTCACATAGCTGGATGCAGTAGAGCTAAAATACATACAGCCAGGCAGTTTGGCTTTAGAATCCATCCTTTTATCCACCATACCAAGCTGCCCCATATTTTAATACAGCATAATATTTTCAGATGAAATGAATATTAAATTTCATATTAAATACTGGCAATATTGTAAGTGATGACTTCAGTCTAGCCAGTTCACTCAGTCCTCTGCGATGGCTCATTTCCTTCCATTACTCTCCCTGCCCTGCCAGCTCAGGAAAGCCCCCTCATCAGGGTTTCCTGCAGCTACCCAAGGGCCTCTCTACTGATGGACTCTATCCACCACTCAGCTAATAAACGGGTTTGTAACCAGACTTTATGGCATACAGTCTTCCTCGTGGAGGCCGTCTTCTGCCATCCAGGGGGCTGTGTTACACTTCTTCTGCTGACCTGGACAGCCCAAGGGTCCCACCGCATCTGCTCAGCCGTGCCTCTCAGGAGCCCCTTCTGCCCCAGGCATCTTCCAGCCAAGTCAGGCCCGTTGCCTTGGTGCCTGGTCACAGCCACTTAGTCTTCTTTCCTGGTGTTCCCCTGTGCTGCTTGGAACACCCTTCCTTTCCTGTGTATTCAAAACTGACCCATCTGTGCAGGACCAAGTTCTGTGGGTTAAAGGCTTTGCCCCTGGGTGGTACAATTGGAAGATGGTGGGAACCTTAAGAGCAGAGGACTTGGGAAGACTTTCTGGTAATCGCCACGCTCCCCTTAAAGAGAAGAGTGGGCACCCAGTCCCTTCCTCTTTCTCCCCTTTAGTTCCTCCCAGCCACCAGGTGGCTTTACTCCCGCCATGTGCTTCCAGCCATGTTGCTTTGCCACTGGCCCAAAAGCAATGGAGGTAACTGATCCCGGATTGAGACCCCCAAAACAGTGAGGCAAACAAACTTTTTCCTCTTTATAGTTGATCTATAAGTTGATTACCTCCGTTGTTTACTATAGTAACGGAAATCTGACTCGCGCACAGTCTAATTGATTTAAATACGGGTGCGCATTACTTGTATAAGTAGACTTCACACTCTTGCATGTCAAACCCCGACACCAAGTTCAGTTACTATTTTCATTCCTCAAATTAGTAATGAGGCTGTGAGTCTCTTGTTTAACAACATCTTAGAAGAGAATATCCATTCCATCAGGATTATTTGTGAGTTTGTCATTGATTTTTTTCTAGTTACGAAGATTAGTCTTTGTTCAACATGTAGCTGCAGCAAATATTTCTCCTCTGTTATCCATCCAAGTCACAAAGTATAAACTTGACCAAAGTGAAAGGTTTTTTTTTAAATGTCCAAATTTTAAGAATATGTATTTTTCCTGGAATAGATTCTCTCTTAGGTTTCATCTCAATATTTTTCTAATTAATAACTATTTTCTTATTCCATGTGTAGGACAGAAGTTAGAATTGAAGAGTTGCCACATCCATGAGCCACAACTGTTGGATCCAGAAGCACCTTTGAAGTATCAAAGGGATCTTACCGGTGTCTGTGGCCACAATGGTGGCCACGTGGTGGGTGGCAGGCACAGCTGCAGTGGTCTTTATTGTGAACACTTTCATGGGCCCACTGGATTTCCACCAAGAGGTCCAGTGGCTGTGGTGGGTCGAGCAGCCTGCCCCGCACACAGCCATCTCTGAATGCAGTTTACTTCCAGATGCACCATTAACACCTGGTGGCTACTGTTCTCACATGTGCTAAGAATCATAGTGACAGTGTGAACAATTTCTTATCTGCCAGAAAGAATTGAATAAGCAGTCAAAGAAGAAAACATTCAACATGTGAAGATGTTTACTGCCAACATTCTATATCTGGAGCTCTGCCCACAGCACATAACAAGAGGCTGCAATTTAAAATGAATGCTTGGGCTGTGTTAAGACAGGTCAGTGTGTTCTGAAGCCACAGCTAAATTTCCAGGCTTACCTTGAATCTGGACTCATGAATTCTCCCTTGCATTTTTAAGATAAAAAGCGAATCACACAAAACTGGACATATGCAGACACTATATGTATGTGTGTTTATGTTTATTTGCACATTTAATCATCATTATTCAGGCACAGGCTTTAAGGGGTATTATAATAAGTTCTTGTGCCCAGGATATTATTTTTTTATTTTTCAAATGGTAAAAGAAAGGCATGATTATTATTTAAATTTTAAATAATTCAGAAGTACTGAACAAATATTGAAAGTCTTTCTCTGATTACATAATCTGCAACAACTACTGTTGAATATTCCTACACAACAGGATCATATTGTAGTTCTAAAACATCTTTGAATTTATTTCTACATGTAAGATTGTTTTTAATTCATCCATTGATTTTTGAGGTCCATAATTTTATAATGAATAGCTGGTGGGGGGGGAACCTCTTCTTGGATTGTCTTCTACAGAAGGTGCTAGATTTGAATTTTTTTAGTTCAAAAACATTTCCACATTAGTTCACCTACCACCTAACATTCCACAAATATGTATTAAGTGCCTTTAATTAAAATTAGGTACTAGCATTTTATAAATAATGAAGTTGTACCCAAGATAAATGTACAAATATATGATAGTTTATAATAATTAAAAGTTCAGAGGGTCCTGTGGTAGGACAAAGAAGACAAACAGAAAAACAAACTATCTAACCCCACCCCACCCCCGCAATTCTATGATTGATAATTCTGACTTAGCAAGAACACGTGGGTATAAGTTAACACCTTTTTGATCAGGTTTACAGTATCCATGCCATTTTAGCAATACCTTAGCTGTGGTCAGCCACTCTGGCTACTTGAGTTCCAGTAAAACTTCAGAAAGGAAGAAGGAAGGAACAGGAACTGAATTAATCACTGCAGCAGAGAGAGAGACTTTCTTATGGTTAAAAAAAAAAAAAAAATCTGGACTACTCTTAAAATGAAAATAGCCTCAAAAGGACTTCATATACTCTGAGCAAATGTGTCTTTATTTGAACTGAGCAAATGAAATAATAAATATTGGAATCACCATTAAAGAAACCAATTAGCACAGCTGCTGGGATCCCTCTTAGCTTGCTTCTCCACAGCTGTATCCTGGGTATTCTGTTCCTCTCCCACGGATGCCGGCCCCTCATCTTTCCCTTCAGCACTACCTTTAAATCCAGGCTCATAATTCAGGCGCAAGTTCAAACTTCCATGAAACTTCCCCAGATGAGTTTCAATTCTCAATAATCTCCTGTTTAACTATGGTTCATATTGTAAAATGAATCACTTAATTCTTGGGAGTATTTTAGTTTCGATCATTTGCTGTATCTATATATTGACTTGTAAATACATCGAGCATAAAGCTAAGACTTATAAAATCTTAAACTCTATAGCACACCCTCCTTAAGTACACACTTGGGTGTCAGACAGACTGTGATTTATTACCAGAATGTTCTAAATGCAAATTCCACATCATCTGGAGCTCTGCCCACAGCACATAACAAGAGGCTGCAATTTAAAATGAATGCTTGGGCTGTGTCAAGACAGGTCAGTGTGTTCTGAAGCCACAGCTAAATTTCCAGGCTTACCTTGAATCTGGACTCATTAACACACCCTGTCCTCTGCCTCACGGTTCTGGTCACTGCTCCGGCATCTTCTCATTTCCCTGAATTGCTTTAATCCAGTAAACTACTTGGAGGAAATTTGGGTTTGGGTTTTGATGACTTCTTTTAACAACTTGTTGGACGATGGACTGAGGACAAGCCTTCAGCTGTGGTCAGTGCACTCAGGAAGGCTGAGCACTTTGGAAATAGATCCCCATCACTCTCTCCTGCAGGCCAGCCAGCCATGGGAACCCAGATCCCAGTGGTAAAGCAGCGACATCCACATTCAATCTGGTAACCTCTTATAACCTCCTAAACATATCTGGAATGCAGTTTCTGTCTCTTCCCTACCCCTGGGATTTTCTCTCCTTTGTCTTCTGTGTTTCTCATGTGTGTGTGTGTGTATGTGTGTGTGTGTGTGTGTATGTGTATATGTATGTGTGTGTGTGTGTGTGTGTGTGTGTGTGTGTGTGCTTCTACTCTGGATTACTTCTTACTAAAGAGAATCAAACCATTTTACAGAAAGGCACTTTTTTTCTTCCAGCTTCTGATTTGTTTAGTCTTTGTTTCATAACCAAGCTCTTTCTGAGATTTAAAAAATAAAAATAAAAATGAGTCATCTTCAGAAGTCAAAGGGTATGACCAGTATTTGTACTTCTTATTATAATGCTTTTTGTCCTATAATGCTTTTTGTTTACCAGTTGTAAAAATCACACATCCTAAAGACAGAAGCTACCCCTTTGATTGGTAGTTTCCTATAAACCAAACCAGCAATTTTATTGGTGTCTCGACTAAGGAATTAGGTTCCCTGATCTCTCCTGCCTCAGTAATAAAGAACATTTAAGTACGTTAAATGTGTAAGTTCCCTTTTAAGTACTACTCTATCTGAACCTGCAGTTTTTGCATGATTATTTTATAACTTTTCAAGTCTTCAGTATTTTGTGATTTCACCTATGATTTGCTATTTTCCCATGTTTGCTTCTAAAAAGTGGAATTCGTTTTATATAGTTGCATTTCTGATTCCTTATTTTGTTGCACGGTGGGAAAATAACATTGCCTTGGAAACTTCTTTTGTGGTCTAATCTGCCGCAGTCCGGCTGCAGCAGAATAACGGGGGTGGGGGGGGGGGTGACGAACAACTTGTGTACCTAGATACAGCAGGAGTAGGAGCCGTTTATTGTAGGACAGGAGCGGTATTGATACATTCCATACAGCTTATCTAATTAACATAAACTAGATACAGCAGTCAACCAACAAGGAATCTCCACACTTTAATGGCTCGCTTTTGTTACTTCACAAACCACTCCCTCTGGCATTTTGCCAGGCGCCATCCAGACTTGTTTACAGACTCTAACACTAATCTTTTCAATTTTTAGTCTAATTCTGGTGAGACGGAAATGACTATGCCTTGTTCTCTGAAGATATTGAGTTTCCATCTAAAAATTGTCTTCTTCCTGCCGTTGGCCTGGTGACATGTTCACACTTCACCCTTCTAAAGCAAAATGCTTGCACATCGTCTCTTAGTTACACAAAATCACAAAGGACAAAAAATATCTCTTACCTACAGCTATCAAAAGAACAAATGCAATCTCTAACTTAGCGTCCACCTCTCAGGGGACGTCAGCTGAAACATACTGCAGTATTTGCTGTTAGTTGTATTCGGACAGGGATGCTGTTGTCACTGGAAGATGGTATCACCGAGAGTTCAGAGGTGAACTTACAGCTGGCGTAGCAAAACACCTGAAGCATCCATCTTTCAGTTTTTACTAATAAGAGTGAGATGTTCCCTTGCCTGACCCACAAGACTGGATGACCAAATCCAGTCATTTCTGTCAGAGACCTTACCCTAGATCAGAGTTTAGCCATAGTTCTAATAATATAGCCAACTGAAATCAAGCAGAGAGAGAGAGAGAGATCTAGGACATCCCACATGGCTCCCCAGGTCCTTTCCTCAAACATTGGCACATACTCTTCAGCCCGGAATAATAGTTGCCATGGTACTTTCTACGGATATGAGCAGCGTAGTAGATGTTGCATCAGCTGAGCTGCACCAGAGTTTTTATCATTTCGACAACATGTTCATGAAAAGATCCATAATCCAAGGCAACAGCACGGAACCGTACTGGTGTACGCCAGCAAGAGGGAAGCTCCTTTGACTGATTACCATAGAAAGAAACTCACCTCCAATTTGCCACAAATTCGAATCGGTAACCCAGAGAAATTCACATCCCTAGAGACCCATAGGGTCCAATTGCTTTCCCTTGCGACATTATAAACATATTTGATATTCCCACCAGAAATACACCCTTCTCCCTTCCTGGCTTGCTTCAGAGAGTCCCCAAGTTATTGGAAACCACAAGTTGGTTTGATTGCTCACAGCCTGCCCCTGGCCTGTTCTTGCTGTGGCTGGTCTCTCCCAGCCTCTGAAATCCACCCCTACCCAGCACCCCCACTTTCCGGATCACATAGTCCTGGGAGTTCTCCTGAACTTAAATCCAACACGTTGATTTAAGATCTGACGCTGGGTAGACAGTGGGATAAATGAGCCTGAGGCTGACCTGGGGATGTAAGCTCAGGAGTCGTTGGCCGACAGAGGCATTTCAAGCCAAGAAGCTAGATGGAAATGCAAAGGGAGTGAGCCTAGGGAAGAAGATGATGAAGGACACAGCTAGGAGACTCAACGGGAAGAGGGCAGGTAGCAGAGCTGGGAGGACACTGGGAAGAACCCGAGTGAGGGAAGTAGAAAGCCAAAAGGGTGAGCATTCTGGAAGCCACGTGGAGAGAAGGTGCCAATGAGAAGGAAGTGACAAACCACTATTCCAGGTGGCACTCAGAGGAAGGCTGGGGAAGGAGGGAGAGTCAACAGCCTTTCATGATACTGGCCCCTAAATCTCTCTTGCTTCAAAGGAGATGGGTTATTCTGGAAGGATAATGCAAAAAAAAAAAAAGATTAAAAAAATAAAATCTCTATTACCATGAGCATCAGTTCACTTCTGAAAATTAATTTCAAGCATTTAACAAAGTCTGGGGGCAGGGTCCCATGACAGAAGGACTGTAATAATAAAAGGACCCTAGACAAGGTCTCTGAAGCCAGCACCAAAACACTAAGTGCCAAAGCAGAGAGAAAGGAAATTCGAAAGTAATTTCCACATACTTCACAAGAGAAGTATTAAATGAAATAAGATTTGCTAAAACTGCTGAGAATAATTCCTACTTGGTAAGTTACATGACCTAGGTTTAACATTGTACTCAGAATTAACAGAGCCATTAGCTGTCTGCTGTAATCTCATTTAACACTTATGTCATCGTTGCAATCACAAGGTCGACATGCATGTCTCATCTTATGGTGTCCCCAGCTCTCCAGGAGTCTAAAGTTCCTGATTAAAATGAAAGAGTTTCTGTCCTTCCCTTTCTAACTCCCAGGCTCTGTGGTTTGCGCTGTTGAGACTTTAATTCTGGTGTAAAGCTAATGGGCATCTTAAAAGGAGATAAGAAATACTTTGTAAGAGGAAGCAAAGCTGGACTTTTGTAGGAGGAAGCCCATTGCAGGACTCTGGGAGGGGACGCAGTGAGATAATAAACTCTAGAGCAGATAGGAAGGATTACAAGGTCCCATTTCAACAGTGTCCAGACGGAGATGAGAAGTCAGAGAAGAAGGATACAAAGAAGAAAACACCACCCCTCTGCATAGGAAAGGAATCAGGAGGCCCTTTAGAAAGTCCCCAGAGGGGAGGGCCATATAATCCATTATCTGCTTCTCTGAAGCAGAGATGAAAACGGGTGTGGGAAAAGCTGATGAAGGCCACAGGAGCAACGGCTCCGTCCCACCCACTGAGGCTCTGCAGGTCTGGGAGGCCCTGGCTCAGGTGCATGGACCCTGAATCTGGGTATTTTGCAATAATATTAATGATAAGGAGCAGAACCTAGCCTCTTCCACATTTGAGAGTAATAAAAATAGTTTCTACCTGTAAGAGCACAGAACTGTATTTTAAATTTATAGTTCCCTCTCTGGAAACCAAGGAGGCACGTATAATGAAATATGAAATTTTTCTCAGAAAAAAAAAATAATAGGAAGGTTATTCGTTTCTGGCTTGATTTATGTTTTTGCACTTCTAGTTGATTCTGCAATCTCCATAAGTCCCAAGTAAGCACTGTAGTAATATTATAATTGGCCCTCTTCTTCTAGCCTAAAGATCATCGTATAGTTGTTTATTTCTAGTATTTGCAGTGGCCACATAAATAATAGTCAGAACTTACAGTTACTGAGCACTTGATATATGCCAAGTATTAGACTAACTGCTTCGTGCATATCATCTTATTTCTCATATGTGGTAGATGCTAATATTGTCTCTATTTTACAAATGATGAATCTGAGGTGTATATAAATTTAAAACCTGCCCACATCACATGTTGGTAAGTGGCAGGCAGAGATTACAACCTGACAATCTGACTCCAGAGTGCTTGACCACTAGATTCTACTGATCATTTAGTGATGAATTACATAGAACACAGGAGAGTTTATCTTTGCTCTTAGAACATCAGATGAAGTCTCTAATGGTATATATAATTTGAAAATAGGAATAAAACATGTGACATGAAGGGCAGTTTCTGTAATGATAAGTTCTCAATTCAGAAATATAATAAAAGTATTTCCATGTTTGATTGATTTTTTTGGCTTCCTATAAAAACCCTACAGAGTATCAGTTATCTTTCTCATGGTAAGTTTACTAGATGATAAAAAGGGAAATAGGAAATATCTGTAAATTTACTTACAAATAACATTTATTTAGAGATAAATTTTTAAGTAAATTTCTGAGTGTTAAATTATCAAAATAATCCTCCTGTGCATGAGAGCTGAGTTATATGTTGTGTTAAAGTGCCATCTGCAGCAAACATTGAAATATTGGTGAAAAGTGTGTCTGTGGGATATTCGTCTCCCTGTTTATTTCAATAGTAACTCCTTACATTAAGTCCTCTCTATCAGCCATGGTCCATTTTTATACCATGGTTATTTCCATTCATTATTAACATCCTTTGGAATGCAGGGACTATTTTTGAAAGGAAATGAGCCAGTCAGACATATCTGGGGGCTTCACAGATGGCATTTTTTAGAATAGTTTTGTTTTCATTTTGCTATTGAAAAGTCCTCTTAGACCCCTCTGCAACATGCAATAATGCACTCACATTAACTGATACATGATGCTTGCTTCTGCTATTTTTCCTCTGCTTCGCTTGGCAATTAAACACATGATTTCCCCGCAAATGACTATAATTTTTTGCTTCCATAATATTTATGTCAACTCCAAAGGAGCTGGGAGTTGGCATCCTGAAAACCTGACCATCTGAGGCAATGGCAGCAGCCTGTAATTTCATCTGTATCCACTAATTACTGGATGATCAGAACACCAGAAATAAAAAATCATATGCTAAAAAACCATAATGCGTGCCCTCAGCTGGCTAAATCAGTAATTTGAAGCCATGTGCAAATGAGCACATAACTTTCTGAGTGATTTATTGTTGTTTGGGGAATACATGCTGGGCTTTGAAAATATTTCATGTGACCTGAACTACAGACTCTAAGAGGAAAGTGACTCAAAGCACCACTCGGATGGCACCAAGATGTCTGTGGAAGTGGCCCTTTGTGGAATCCAAAGATTTGATCAGAAAGCCACATGTTCTGCAGAACTGGATGTGAGATTTTTTTCTGAACAAGGTGCAATCAGTTAAAGGCAGAGTTCAGACGTGAAAACTCCTACGGTTATTTGTATTTCTGGATTTGGGCCTCATGGAAAGCAGATGGTGTGGCCTTTCCACTGGCCTGCCATCCCAGGAATGGCCAGCTCCCCCTTTTCACTTCCTAAGTTCACTGGGGTCTTAAAGTAGCACAGTTGCCTCCGTTTGCATGTAACAAAGCTGAGGTCTGCAGAGGTCAAATTGCTTTCCCCAAATGACACGTTAAAATGCAGAAAAGCCCAGCAAGGAACCTGGCCCACGCATTCCAGAGTCACTTCCACCAACTGCCCAGGCTACTGGCTGTGGTCAGGACTCCCTGCACGTAGTAGCCGATGGGCAGCCACATCCCCACAACCCAGGCCTAACAGAAGCTCTCCCCTCCTCTGCACCTTGTGCCACGTTCCTGGTTTACAACGACTTGGCAAATACTCAGTGGGCACCAACTGTTCCACTAGGTCGCCATCAGGTCTACCTTCCCTAGGCACTGGAAATAGGAAACAGCATGCAGTCCCTCCCTTCTTGTTAATCACAGTAGTTACAGTCTATAGCCAAGTCAACAGGGAAGAAGAAAAACACTGAACCCCTGCTCCTAAGGAAATACACGGTTAGATGCCTGCGAGCCTCTGGTCCCATTTTTGCCCACCAGTCCATACCCATCCTCCTGTAGGCTTCTGTTTAAAGACACCTCACTGGACATGTATAGCTGAGTCAGTAACACTGAGCTCATGGACATTCAGCTCAGGCCTGAATGAAGCTTATCCAACAAGTATTTTCTCAGGAAGTCACGTCACAACCTCCTGAAGTGTCGGTCCACCGGGCAGCACTTCAACGCTCTGCTTGGGAGTCATTTTAAGCAATAAAATGGACAACAAAAATACAAATATTCAGCTGAGCACCATGGCGCACACCTGTGATCCCAGCAGCTAAATCAGTAATTTGAAGGCAGAGTAATTCGAGAGGCAGAGACAAGAGGATCTCAAGTTCAAAGCCAGCCTTAGCTAAGCAACTCAGGGAAACCTTGTCTCTAAAGAAAATACAAAATAGGGCTGGGGATGTGGCCAGTGGCTGAGTGCCCCATGTTCAATCCCTGGTACCCCCCCCACCTCAAAATACAAATATTCAATAAACATGGTTCTAAACAGACCACATAAAGGACACTAGTTCACAGTGTGAGGGCTAAAACAAGAAGGCACAGCATTCTGGGAACATGCACATCGGGTGACTCAAATCTTTTGCCACTCTGCACATCTCCACGAATGACCACAAAAGTGCCACACATATTGATTTTAGAGTTACAAATAAATTCTCGTGAATGGGCCAGTTCACAATGATGAGATACGTTAACAATGAAGACCCGCCGTAACCCCTGCTGCTGATAGGGGTGAGTGCTTTAGGAGTTGGAGGAGAAAACACAGAGAGGAAAGGTCAGGGAAGCCATGCAGGGGAGGGTGAGATGATTTTAAGGACAGACAGAGTGCAAGTAGACAAAAGAGGGTGTTCAGATCAATTCTTCTGGTTTTCTCCTAGATTCTCTGGCACAATAAGATGAAAATAGTTTATTTTTTCCTGGAAATTTTGTTTTAAGCGTCTTGCCAATTAATACACAGAAGTAGGAGCTATCGGAGCAAGACCCATCTGAAACACAGTTTAGAATATTTTCCATTGCGTGTCATACAATTAAGAGAGCGACACATATTCCATTTTTCATCAGACACAGGAGAGGACCGTAGAAGAAACTCTAATGCAATGAGAGGTGGTTAGCAACCACACTGCACCAAGGAGCCTCATGGTTCTTGTCTTGAGTATCTCCCTATCCTAACATTAACCAGAAATACTCACCTTCCTGAATGGTCTTCCAACACACTTGACTGGCTAACTAATGAGTTGAATATAATCTTTAATATGTATCCACTTTACATTTGCAAAACTGTCCTTGCATGGCCCTCTTGAACATTCTGTGAGCGTTTTGTTTATTACCTGTGTCCTTACGCTAGCTGATACGCTGAAGGAGGGAAGGGATTTTTATCTCTATCCCCAGCACGTGCCACCATTTCTGGCACATCATGTGCACAAAACCTTGTAAACGCAGAATTTCACTTTCAGTGATTCTAAATCATCTTGAACCTCTTTCTTCCTTCTGTTGACCTTTAAACATGATCCCATAAATCCCTAGTCCTCTTTGACTTTATTGCTATTTCCTAGTAAGGATGAGGGGGCACACGGGGGAAGGAAAAGCTGTTTAAATCGGTTTCTGTCACAAGACTTCCTTCTTGGTACAGATTTGTGGTCAGACAAGGTACTTAAGTGGAATTGTACAGTGGAAGAGAAAATTAGTCCCTGAAAAGTACTAATAAATCATGTTTATTGCACAAACGAACAGAAACAGATCACCTCAAACTGAAATCCACTCACCAGCAACGAAAAATCGTCTTCTGGTTCCCATCTATTAGTTAACAGCAGGAATGTTTACAGGAGCAGTGCTCAAGTTATTTTAGCCAAAAGTGTGTCTCCTCATCAATCATGGGGGGTGGGGAGGAAGGAAGACTAAAACCTATAAGAACAGGAGTAAAGAATGACTGGGGTCTTATTTTTGAGGTCACCTACCTAGATATTTGCTTTGGCAGCGTGGGTCCGTTGGAAGAGAGGAAGAGTAAAGGTAGATACAGGAGGGAGAGGAAACAGCTCTCCAAATCCATCCAGGCAAGGACAGAACTTTTAAAACACACTAGGAAGGGCCATGGGGGGTTCTAGCCAACAGAAATATAATAGGAGTCACAAATGTGAGGCACGTGCATCATTTGGAAGCCATATTCCAGAAAGTAGAAATCAAAATGAAATTACTTTTAAAAACTTTTTTAAAAACTAATGAAATATTGTGCATTCTTTTTTATACTGAGTCTTCAAAATCTGATATGGAGGTTACATTCCCACTCAGAGTAGCCACATATCAAGCATTCAATGGCCACCCCTAGCTTCAGGCTACCATATTGAACCATGGAAGTATGGAGAATGCTATTCCCTTCACATAGCCCTGGACCAGTCATTTTATTTCACCGTTTTGTAATCCAGTGTTACAGCCAGGATGCTATTATCTTCATATGGCTAGGTGAAAAGAGAGAACCAAAATTTATCGAAAGAGTTGACAGGAGTTGACAGGAGCAATGATATTCTTTTTTCCACTTTGATTCGTGCAAAGAAGGCAGCAATAAGTCATATCTTTAATCAAAAACGCAGTTTGCTCCTGACAGCTTTCTCTCATCCATTAGTTCACTTCAGTCCTAAAGGCAATCTTAAAAAATTACTTAGGAGCATGTGAAAGGTTAGAACTTATTATCATGTATTATGCTTTGCAATCTTATGCTTCTCTATTTAGCTTCTTCTAGCTCTATTAGAGTCTACATAAGCTAAATATTATTTTGTGAGTCCCCAAACTGATCTTTTTCCCAGGACCCTCATTTTAACCTAATGGCCTTAATTGTTTCTAATAATAACCATAATTATCCTTCATATTTATATTGGTTTTTCACACATATTATCTTGTTTGAGCCTTAGAGCAATCTCACGAGGTCGATCCAGTTTGTGGAGGAGGAGACTAGGATTCCCAGAGGGTCCAGTGCTTATCAAGGTCACCCAGCTTGTCAGTGGGAAAAAACATTCAGCAGAGACACAGGCCTTAGTGCCCGAAAATGTGTGAGCAAAAACATCTTCCTGAGGTGAATTTCCAGATATTTTTTTTTGGTGTTGGATTTTTGTAGGGAAGTAAATTATAACATTATTGGTATATAATTATGAGATTTCAGCCTCATGAGTATGTTTTCATGGAATTTTCTTGGATTTAGTACTTATGTATGCCTGTTAAACAAATCACCATTTAAGTTTTCTGTCTCCCCAAGTTGCCAAAGGTAGTGACTGAGAACTACTCAAGAGAAAGCAACCCCTGAGCCTATGGTCTCTATTTTAATGAATAAATAATGTACAAATGTGTTTCCAGCCTTATAAAATACTCTTATATCAAGACAATGCAAAAGGAACAGGCTATAGAGAGTCCTGGCCTCATTACATTGAAGAGGAAGCATGCCCAACACTATCTGGTAGACGCAATATCCACTCCACACACTTAATCTTAGCTTTCCCAATAATCACATTATTTGAGGAAGTAACAAAAGACAACAAAATTAATTTCAACAATGTGTTTACATATTTATCCCAATATGTCCAGACTAGTATCATTTGAACATGCAGTATATGGTGTTTTTAGTTGTTAGGGTGATATTTTACACTGTTTTATTTGCACAGAGTCTTGGCATTTGGTGTGTATTTTGCAACTACAACATAACTCAGTTCAGCCTAGTTACATCACAGGTGCTCACAGGTACATGTGGCTAGTGACTATCATGCAGGATTGTGCAGTGGAACACTACAGCAAAGAAGAAGAGGACTTCAGACCTCTTCTCATTCCCCACCATCCCAGAACCCACCATCAAGTACCCACCACGTACCTGGTACTAGACATCAAGTGGGGGGTGATGTCAAATGAGATCCTCAAAGCTCTCACATATTTGAGGAATACCAAGTGTAGAGATTGAATACACAAAGGGACAATGGCTAGACCATGACCTGCAACCTCTGGTAGCCCACAGCCAACCAGAAAAGACAAGCCACAACCTCGGCAGCCGTTGGCCCAGTAGGATGAGGACTTGATTTACAGTTTTCATCCTTTCCCTCTTTTCCAACTCAGGAACAACCAGAGAAAGCCAGATATGCTCCTTAAACCCACTAGATCAGACGGCTCACTTCCAGGGAGCCTGCTGCTGTTCCCCCATGCCAACGCCGCCAATCGGGGCATGCACGAAGCCTGCCCTTGCTTGTCTCTGAGTCTAGGACAAACACAAATGACGGTGGCTACTGCCTTGGAAAACGCTGAGTAAAGAATCTCTACTTGTTCTTGTATCCGTGGTCTTCCTTTCCACAAATCTTTGGCTGTTCTCTTATTAATCACTACAATAAACAACGTCTTCTAATTCTGGCTCTGGTTTCCCTTTTCTCTCTCTATCTGCATCACTCCTTGATGCCATGACCCTGTGCTGGGCCCTCCTGGGTGCCAGTCATTGCACGGAGTCCTAGAAGCTGGGTAAAGGACCAGAGATCCAGACTTTTCCCCCAGGAACTTAGAATGTAACAAAAGCACACACAAATAAATGTTCGATAAGTTGTACTAAATACTTCAAAGTCAAAAATTTTTTTTTTTAAAAATCACCAGGAACGAACGTGTGTAAAGGGAACTCAACCTTTAACTTTTCGTAAGATGTGAATGCCAGCTCTTCACAAGGAAGGACTTTTATCCTCCTACTTACTTGAACCACAACAAATGCTTGGCAAAATGAAAAATGATATTTTCCCTACAGATTTGAACATTAAAAAATTAGACTTTTTCCTTATTCCCGCCCGCCTTGCCCTGTCCCTCGTTGCTTCCTTCTCACGTCAATACCCTCCAGTGGTTTCCGGCACTCCTTCAGCAAGAGATGAAAGAGACAAACCGTTTCCCTTTCAAGAAATAACTATGGCTCACTCAGGGACAGTTTAATTAATTATTCCCTAATTTTTGTTTATTAATAGTTCTCCCAGGCAAAGAAATGTGCCAAGTTTTGATTGCATTAAACCTGAAATCGTTGTCATCCTGGTTGACTTTCAGCTACTTCTACACCCAGAAGCATTTGGTTTGGTTTGGTTTCTTCACCTGAGCACCTATTAAAATTTTACCAAGATCATGTTTAAATCTTCGAAAAACACATTGGCTCCTATTTTAATGTTACACTTATTTGAAGTCTATTTTTCAACAGTTTCTTTTTAAGGCACTTCAATATACATAGACTTTCTTTGACTAAGAAAAAAATCTCATTAATTAACTTGAATTAAATTGAATATTCAGGGTTATGGTTTGGATCTGAAATGTCCCCCCAAAACTCATGTGTTGAAGGCTTTGTCCCCAGCGCAGCAATGTTCAGAGGTGGGGCCTTAGGGAGGTGATTGGACTATGAGGTGCTGGCCTCATAATGGATTAATCCAATGATGGATTCATAATTTAATGGGATGGTGGGAGATGGTGGGAGTTGGAGGGCGTGGGTCCTTGGAAGCATGCACTTAGCTCTATAGTTTGTTCCAAAGTGTCATTCTCTCTCTTTTTCACTCCCCATGAGATAAACAGATTTCCTCTGCTACACCCTTCCATCACGATGTTCTGCTTCATCACAGGCCCAGAAACACGGAGCCAAATGACTATGAATCAAAATAAATTTTTTCTTCTTTAAGTTGATTTCTCTCAGATATTTCATCGCAGTGACAAAAAGTTAACCAATACACGTGGTAAAATAATGTGAAGTATTCTGAGATCTAGAGCCTATAACTAGATGCATCTGATGCTTAATTTCCCTTCATAATAGGTTGAACAAGTTACCTGAAAGACTACTTCAAGAAAGTCTTAATTTTTGATATAAATGCTCTTATGTTATCTTTTTATTACCAGTTTTCTTGGGATTCTCATATCTTACTGGCACAACATCATAGACTCCAGCTAAACTGATTCAATCAATTTGAAGTGAAGACCTAGCAGCATATTTATTGATATCACCTAATGATACAATGTCAAGTTTACCTTTCAAGACCATTAAATTCTTTATAGAGTTTTTCTTAATGGTACATCTTGGGAAATTCTTATGTACATTGCCAGATAAAGTATAAAAATTTGAATGATGCACATTTATCAAAAGAAATGTGAAAATAAAAACCCTTGAATTCTTAAAATAAAATAACATCAAATACAAAAATGCTATTATTCTCAAAAGCAATTCAGACTTTCTGGATGGTTGGAATAGAAGATACACCCTAGGAAGAACCATAATTTTTGTTGTATTGTCCCTTGTGAAGGGTGAGCTTCCATGCAGAGTTTGACCATGAACTAGATACTTCTTGGTCCCTATGAGTTTACATAATTTTACATCCTCTGAAAATCACTTCAGATTTATATATCAATATAAACACAATAAAAGCAGGTAAATAAATGAGGGATCCGTACTATTACAAACCTCTCTTAGTTTTCTGATTCAGAGTGCAATTTCACTGTACCTGTGTAAATCTCACTAGGAAACACAAGGACTTCCTTGCCATCAAACACAAACTTTTTCTGGTTGTCTGTTTATCTGGACCTCACACAAAGAAAAATGTCTTACTTGAGGCTATAAGCAAGTTCCCGAAGATCTGGGGTCAGAAATCGTGAGTGACAGACAGAAGTGTGATTGTTTGTCCTCTGGGTAATTGAGGAAGGAATGGGCTGTCCCCAGGCACCCTGACCTCCTACGTTTACAAGTCTACATTTTCTTTTCTCTCTCGCTCTTCTCATAAGCCAAGTTTCTTAAACAATGGCTCTTCCTGGGCGCATTCCCAGGTCATCAACCCCTGTGATTCTATGGTTCACCATCAGGATGGAGTTTAGTTATTCTTCCCAACAATCCACTGATTTTAATCCTCACTAATGCTGCCTCAAGGTCCTTCAATCTTTAAGTTTTTGCTTAACTCCTTTTCTGTTTTGTTCTTTATTGTTTTCCTGCTCGGTTTCTCCTGACTGCACTTAATGCAGACTGAGCTCTCCCCCCAAATGTCTGTTCCCACGGTGGATGCCTGTCATCAGACATGTCACCTATACAGTTTTGAATGATCTTTTCTGTTTTGTTTCTATCACCATCCTGTGAACAGGGACCATTACTACACATTCATCCATAACACACCAGTGACCAAATACACCTTCAGGGATGAGGACAACCCAAATAATGTTTCCCAAGTCCAGGAGAGGGGGAAAATTTGAATATTTTATTCTGTTGAATTTATGTTATATTTAAATTAACTAAATAATAACAAAGAACTAAAAAAATGTAATTGGAAAGATATGTAATGGATCTAGTAAGTTCAAAAGCTCTATTCTCCTAAAGAGCACCTTGTTTCTGAAGAACTCTATTCTCCAGGGAAGCTGTCAGCTCCAGTGTCAGGAACATAATAAACTTGGCCAGTTGGACTATTGAATTTTCAAGAGACACTTCAGCAAGTTCAAGATCTTTTTGTCATATCTTCCTCTTCAACCTGTGCGTCAAACACTTCTTTAAAAGGAGTCATAACCCTGGGAAATATAGCAACACACAAGATCAGAGTGTCCTAAAGAAGGTGAGTCATGTGTCTACAAGTAGTCTCACTGAAATGAATCCCAGGTCTGCCATTTCCTCCAGCTCTTCTAGAACTCTCAGGCAGCTTGGTCAAGTGCTGCCCGGCTCATTTCAAATGTATGAACTAAGACCCAGAGGCCGGCAGCATCTTTTGTCCAATATATTGATTGAGCCAAACTTAACAAAGTTAAAAAAAAACCTTCAAGATAGATGTCAAAATGCTTCGAAGAGTGGAAGGATAATCTTCCTCTGTAGAAGTCAGAGAGGTTTTATTTTTTCAAAAACAATTCATTGATAAATAAATACAGCTAAAAAAAAAAAAAAAGAAATTGCAACACAGGTGATGACTCTGTCCCTTGGTGAATGACCCAACACAAGTTGCTTCACCTCAGCCTGCTCATCTGTAAAGCAGAAATACTGTTACTTTTTAGTGTAACAGTATTTTGTAATCTTATTTTGCCTCTGGCTTTGGACCTGAATTATTCTTAATCTCCCCAGCCTCTAAAACTCTCCACAAAATAGTTTTTCTTAGATTAGCCCCTTTGGTTTATCTGCTGCCAATAGCCTTGAGTCAAATCTATTCTAGATTTTACTGTCTAACAAAAGAGCTTGGAAACATGTGACTGAACTGTATAGGAGCCTATGACTTATATTTCTTAACAAACCACCTTTCATCTGCAATAATTTTAGATTTGCAGAAAAGTTGCAAAGACAACCCAAAGATTTTCTCCCAAAACCCTCACCCAATGCCAGTTTCCCTTAACATAAGCATCTCCCATTACTGTGGTACATTTGCCAAAATCATACATTAATTTCAACTAAACTCTAGACTTTTTCTTTTAATTTCATCAGTTTTTTAATGAATGTCCCTCTCCTCTTCCAAGGACAATTTCAGGACACCACGTGACATTGTCATGTCTCTGTAATCTGACATTTTCTAAACATTTCTCAATTTGTCATGACCTTAATATTTTTGAAGAACGCCAGCCAGGTGTTTTGTTGAATGTTTCTCAATTGCAGTTAGTCTGATAGATTTTTCTCACAGTGAGACTGGGGTCACCAGTTTCTTTTGAAAGAACATCACAAAGGTGAAGCACCCTTTCTCATCAAGGCAAGTGCCTGATACCCACATGACATCACTGAGACGCCATCTTCTGAGTGTCTGTCAGGGTCTCCACTGTCCAGTTAACTTTTTCCTCGGATCTTTGGAAGAATGACTCATCCTTTGCAGAAGCAGGCAGGCAGGCAGGTTCAAAATGTGCTAGAGAAAGCTAAAGAAGGAGCAACCAGAGAGCTAGAAAGAAAACCCAAAAAAAATATCATCCATGCAACCATGAAAGACAAAGACATTCAGGAAGGACAGAGTCGATGAATGCCCCAGGAAGAGAAGGAAGAAAATTACTGAAAAGAGTCAAATGGAAGGGGTGAATGATTCTGATAAGAGCAATTCCGACTGCGTAATAGAGCAAAGTCACAACGCTAATTATGGGTGGGGCTAATTACAAAAAGTGGATGCAGGGTGTAAATGACATATTCTGGAAGTGCCTATGAAGGAAGTGCATGGGAAGGGCAGCAACTAGAGACAGTCCTAGAGCCAAAGGAATTTTCTTTTTATATCTCTCTTTTTTTTAATGTGGGAGAGAATTAAGAAAACTTGTGTGCTGGAGTGAAAGAAACATTTGAGAAAGAAGGAGAGAAAAAAGAGAGGTGGGGATTAAAAGTAAGGCAACGCTGCTGGGTAGACTAAGTGGACAGGGGCTACACCCCACATCAATCATGAAGTTGGATTAGTCTTCACGGAGCAATGTGTCTGAATTATTTGTTGGAATTGCACAGAAATCCAACGAGACAGAGACTATATTCAGACAGAGAAAGCATCTTCTCCCTCCCTCTCTCTTTGTTTTATGTGATATCATTTCTTAGATGTGTCCAAATCTCCAAGAAGTTGTTCTTCTAGACTTTAACAGGAACTAGATGAGCTATCAATTCTGTTCAGTAATTTTCCTACCCTGGGAAAAGTTGCTTTTCACTAAAGCTGAGCAAAGTTCTGACCAGAAAGGCTAGAAATTTGAAAGAACTCTGTGGCTCAGGGTCATATTCTATTTATCTTTAGTGAGTTCTTTTAGTTCTTATATTTCCATCTTTGAACATGAGAAAGCACAGCGTCATAGTGCAGGTCTTAAATACAGTTGCTTCTCAGCAGTTCAAAACAAGTAAGTAAGACTTGTTTTCTCTAGAGCATGTTTTATCTTTCAAAAATTAGATTCCGTTCAAATTCCCCAGTTTTCTCCTGCTGAAACAAATATAGATGGTGGTGGTAGTAGTCTTGGTTTTTGAAGAGGATAAAGGCAAGTCCAATAAAATAAGTAGCTTTCTTTGATGACTATTTAAAATGAGAGTTAAAAATGTAGCGTAGGACACAAAACATTTGACAGAATAATACGAATTTAACACAATGGGTAACTTTGAACAAAATTTATAAATAGATGACTTGCTATAATGCAGCCAATTTTCTCCTGCTGATTCATATTAATTCTTATTGTGAGTTAACTAATTAGTAGTATAAATGGATGGATGGATGGATGAAAGTTTCATGGGTGCACACTAGAGAGGTAAAATCATATCCCACTTTTATTATTCTCATCAACATCAAAGTGTCACACATATATACTAAACTGGGGATGCTGAGGGAAGAGTGGGCTTTCCTGAAGGGCAGGGTTCAACATGTTTACCCGGCCAGCTCTTGATAAAGTGCCTAAATTCAAAATAGTTGGGGGTTTTTATTAATGATGAAAGCCATACATGAATAGAATAATTGATTAGTTAATCCAACAAGCAAATACTTAAACATAAGTAGCAAAAGCAGGCTGATGGAGCCTCAGTCTCATTCTCAAACTCTAGGGCTATCACGTTCTCTCTAAATAGTGAAATATTTTGAATGAACCTAAGAGCATATTGACAGAGAACAACAGCACATGCTGTTAATTGCTAGCATACGGCTTTACTTATACACGAGGGAATCAGTGAATAAGCCGATTCTATCTAACAAAGGCAAAACAAGGGTTTATCTAAGAGAAAGAAGAGAGAGGGCTGGGGAAAAAAAGCTGAGAAGCAGTGACTAATGTTCTCATGCTTGTGGAGTAAACTGATTCGGTGGCAGCTAATTTGGTGTGTGCTGTACTGTACCTTTTGATGGTCCTGCCTACGGGCAGCAGAAACCACACCTTTGACCTAGGAACTCCTCTTCCTGAGTTGATCTCACCCAGTCTACCGATGAGTCTTCTATTTTCAGTGTCTGGGTTTCCTGGTCTCTTGGATCTCTCCCCGAAACCTAGTGTATGAAACTCCCTCACAAGTACTGTCTCCGAGGCTGACACACAGTGCCTCGGCTTCCTAGACAAGTCAACACAGTACACTGAGCACTGCCCCCTTACCCAATAAAGAAGCTTCCAGAAACAGGATTTTACCACCCAGGATATAAGAAGCAGAGCCCCATCTCACCGCACACTGAACTCTCATTTCCTTACCTATGACAAAATTGGGTGGCTGGCAGGAATGCTCTCTGTGAATGCATCTGTGACCCGCTGAAAGGGCTGATGGGAGACAGCAATCCTTCCGGGACTCTTCTAGACCCTCCTGAGCGGGAGCTCTGGCTGCTCCCACTGGCACGTCTGTCTGCAGCTGTCTCCCTGCAGTCCTTGGTTGGGCTGTGCTATGGCAAGTCTGTTCTCCAAGCCCGAGTGCAGGTCTCGGCCATTGTGTGAGATGTATCCACCTGCCCTACTCAAATTATCACGGGAGGTACAGAGAAAGTGTTGGGCAGGGGGGCGGGTAACAAGAAGAGAGTAATCAAGCCAATGGAATAAGGGAATTTGGAAAACACTGCCATGCCCTCATTGAAAAGTTAAGGTCTGAGTTGCACTTGGACATACGATAATGTTGGGCAAGACATTATAAATGGGGGGAGAAAAAACACTTCTCAGCAAAGGAAACAAGCAAAAACGTGAAGAGAGAGTCTACAGAATGAGAGAAAACCTTTACCACAGGCACCTCAGATAGAGCATGAACCCCAGGATATATAAAGAACTCAAAAACTTAACACCATAAATAAATAAATAAATAAATAAATAAATAAATAACCTATTCAACAAATGGGCTAAAGAACTGAACAGACACCTCACAGAATAAGAAATACAATCAATCAACAAATATATGAAAAAATGTTCAAACTCTCTAGCAATTAGAGAAATGGCAAAGCAAAACTACTCTAAGATTTTATTTCACTCCAGACAGAATGGCAACCATCAAGAATACAAGCAACGATAAATGATGGCGAGGATGTGGGGGAAAAGATACACTCATACATTGATGGTGAGACTCCAAATTAGTACAACAACTCTGAAAAGCAGTATGGAGATTCCTCAGAAAACTTGGAATGGAACCACCATTTGACCCAGCTATTCCTCTCCTCGGGCTATACCCAAAGAACATCAGCATGCTACAGTGACAAAAACACATCAATCTTTATAGCAGCTCAATTCACAATAGCTAAATTATGGAACCAACCTAGGTGCCCTTCAACAGATGAATAGATAAAGAAATTGTGGTATATATACAAAATAGAATATCACTCAGCTTTAAAGAAGAATGAGATTATGGCATTTGCAGGTAAACGGATGGAGCTAGAGAATATCATACTAAGTGAAATAGGTCAGTCACCAAAAACCAAAGGCCCAATGTTTTTTCTGACATGTGGATGCTAGTTGACAATGGGGGATGGGACTAGGGAAGAATAGAGGTACTTTGGATTAGACAGAGGGGAGTGAAAGGAGAGAAGAGGGTATGGGAGTAGGAAGGAAGTAGAATGTCGTTACCCTATGTATATATATGATTACATGATCGGTATGATTCTACATCCTGTACAACCAGAAGAATGAGAAGTTATACTCCATTTAGGTATGATGTGTCAAATGCATTCTACTGTCATGCATAACTGATTTGAACAAATTTTAAAAACCTAAAGTCAGAGCTAATGGGGATGGGGTTGAAGGACTATTTGGGGAAGATACTTTCTTTGATCTTTATCGTGTTTAAATTTTAAATTTTTACAGATGATGAAAGGCCCTGAATTTTTTTATAATGCTTGTCTTCTGGCCCTAAAGACATTATAAATATAAGAGCCGTTAATCACTTTAGTTATGTACGTGCCGTGCTATTCCTCCAACACATCTTACATTTCTACAACACATTTCACAATGCACTTTTTTTTTTTTTTTTTTTTTTGGTACTGCAGAATGAATCCAGGGGCACTTAATCTCTGAGCTAAATCCTCAGCCCTTTTCATTTTTTCATTATGAGACAGGGCCTAGCTAAATTGCTGAGGCTGTCTTTGAACCTGCAATCCTCCTGCCTCAACCTTCCAAGTCACTGGGAATATAGGCATGTGCCACTGTACCTGGCTTCAGTGACCATCTTTTAAATATTTGTAAATTATATGCCATCTTTTCTTCTTGTTCTCGGTCTTATTTCCAGTCTATTTCTCCTATAATGATAAGTAGAATTGAATGTTTTAAGAGATAATTCTTTTTTAATTTTTATTTTATTTTATTTGTACAAAAAAAAAAAAAAGAAAAGAAAAGAAACTATGCTCTGTCTGGCAATCTGCCAAGCTAAAAATTCAGAGAAGGTCACTGACATCAGCCCAAGTCTTCAGGTTAGGATGAATCACTTCAATTACTCAGAGGATATAAAGTTGAAAACATTCCTCAAATCTTTTATTCCAACCCTCAGACCCTGTTCCTTCTGACCCAGTTGACTCAGGTGTACATCATGCAGTCAACACCTAATAAAAGGAAGTTCCAGAAAACTCTTCCCTATTTAGGACCAGAGACATGTCCCTGTCATCCCATTTTTCATTTACGACTTTTCTTCTAGCTACCCAACTCTAGAAAAACCGCCCACATTCCCCTCCCACCACCATCCCAACCCTCATTTGATGACCAGCTTGTTTCTCAAATTTAACGCCTGGCTTTGATCCCGGATGTCTTCCTCGGGTGTGGTTGGAAACTCGTCTTTGGTTCCATCCTCTTCCAGCTGCCGTGGATGAACAGCCCTCTGGATGCTGCTCAAGTCCCTGTTGTGGAACCTAAACCCACTTAGGTGGCACCGACAGGAGCAACAGCCCTGCTTGCCTGGCTTCCCTTGACAGGAGACTGTCACCATTCAAACACCGGCCAGCATGAAATAGCACCTTCCCCTTTGTCTTGTAGGGATGTTCAAAGATACCTTCCAGGTGGTCGTCTTAGTATCAGTCTGAACGTAAAAGAATGAAGAATGTTGTTTTGGTGGAGAGGGGACATCATCCGCTGCTTCCGCTGGTCCTCACTAGACACCCCTTCCCAGAATCAGAACTTGGAGAGGGGCTTCACAGCACCTAGAGAACCACCTTCTCTGAAGAATAAAGGGGTTTTTATCCATGTCATGAAACAGTCATTTTTAAACAGCTTTATTGAGATGTAATTGGGACACATAACAAATGGCACACACTTAAAGTGCACAGTTTATTTATAGCAGTGAAACCATCATCGAAATCAAGAAAATAAACATATCAAGCACCTCCCAGAATTTCGTTGGGCACCTTTTTAATTCCTCCCTACTACTTCTCCTCACACTGCTCCATCCACAAGCAAACACTGACTAATTTTGTGTTGCTACAGATATGTCTGCACTTTGTGGAATAGTATTTTAGGATTCATTCTTGTATATAGCAAAAGTTGATTCATTTTTATTGCTGAGTAAATTTAGGTAGTTATAATACAATAAGCCAATATAATCTCTCCATTTCAAAATCCTTAGCTTAATCATAACTTCCAAGTCTCCTTTGCCATGCAAGGTACATATTCACCAGTTTCCGGGATAAGGACATGAACTTCGTAGAGAAGGGCATGTTATTTAGCCTACCACACCAATACATAAAAATGTAATTGATTATTGGATACTGATTTTGTATTCTGTAATTTATTAATTCTAGTATGTTTTTCTAGAATCCTTAAGACTTCCTACATATATAATAATCTCATCTGCAAAAAGATAGTTTTACATTAAGATAGTTCTTTTATCTGGATACCTTTTATTTCTTTTTCCTGTCTTACTGCACTGGTTAGAACTTCCAGTGTGATGTTTAAAAACCATGGTAAGAACAGACACACTTGTCTTATTCCAAATGTTAGGATAATGTTTCATTATCCCATGTTTTAATTATTAGGTATGAACTTAACTATAGGTTGTTTTGTTCTGTTCACATACTTTAAGATCAAGGAAGTTCCTCTATTTCCTAGTTTGGTGAAAGGTTTTTTAAAAAATCATGAAGAAAATTAAGTTGTATTAAATACTCTTCCTACAAATATTAGCTACTATCTGTGACTGTATTAGCAAGTAATTTTCCTTTAGTCCACGGATATGCTGAAGCATATTGATGTATTTTCAGATGCAAAAAAATCAGGCTTTTGTTCCTCTTTTAATCAAGATATATTATAATTTAATATATTTTTAGATCTTATTTGCTAAAATTTACCATCTAGGTTCATGAGTTTTATTAATCTGTAGTTTTCTTCTCTTGTAATATCCCTTTATGGATTTAGCATAAAGGCAATCCTGACATTATGGAATGAATTGACAAGAGTTTTCTACTCTTCAATTTTTTAGACTATTTTGATTAGAACTGGTATTAGTTCTCTAAATTCTTGGTAAAACTTACCACTAAAGCCATCTTGGCCTGAAGTTTTCTTTGTGGGACTGTAAATCCATCTTCTTTAACAGATGCAGGGCTATTAAGGTTCTGTATTTCTTCTGAGTTTGAAAGTTTGTATCTTTCAAGGAACTTGTCAGTTTCATAATTGTTGACTTAATTTAGATGAAGTAGTTCATATTATTCTTTTATCATCTTTTTAATTTCTGAGGAATCTCTAGTCATGTCACCTCACTAGCTTTTGATATCGACAATTTGACTTTTATTTCTTTTTTCATCACTAGTCTGGATGAGGTTTATTAATTTTATTGATCTTCTCAAAGTAACAGATTTGGTTTCATTGATTTATTCTATTAATTTCCTGTGTCACTTTTATGATTCCCTTTTAGATATTTATTATTTTCTTTATTCTGATTACTTGGAATTTATTTGCTTTTGTTCTTGATGTTTCTAAATATGGGCTCTGAAGTCATTAATTTGGGAATATTCTTCTTTTCCAAAAGAGTCACTTAGTGCTATAAATTTCCCTCTAATTGCTGATTTTGCTATATCCCTCAAAATTTTTTTTTGAAGGCCACATATAAATAGGGTTATGGCTATCACTTTTTGTCACCATTGGTTGTATTATTTCAAGCAGCATTTTATCTTGGCCTTTGGGGGGAGTTCCCCACCCCCCGCAAAGCTTTCTGATCATTTTTGTATTTTAGCTGAGAGAAATTACCTTCAGAAAATGGAAAAATTCAAATAACCTATGGATGTTTTAGCTGCTTAGGGACCTAAGAGATAGTTTCAGAGAAACAGTTTATCACCCAAAATCCAATGACTCTCACTCTACTTTAATTAATAAATATTTATTTAATAAATAAGGCCACATTATAAAGGCTCTCCATGTTGTAATTTTTACCAGTGCAACTGGCCAACCTACCATATTTATCTTAAGTAAGTGCCTGATGCCTCTCTTTTCTACCACATGTCTATTTACATTAGTCAAGTAGATTCAAATATATGTCAAGGTTCTAAAATAGTGAAATAAGTAGAAAATCATGAACAATATTTAAAAAATAGAGATGCAGGTCTGGCTGATGCTGAACAGGAATATCACTTTTATTAATAATAATTATAATAATAACTCACATTGTGGATTATATACTATATGTCAGGGCTTTAGCTAAGTAGAGTCTTCTAAGTATTGTCCCATTTAATCCTCATGACAATCTGAAATGTAGAACAATCCTAATCCTCACTTTGCTTAAGAGGAAAAGGAAGCTCAGAGCAATTGATACACTATCCAAGTCACAAAACACATAAAATAAATTTTCAGTGATATAGGAAGGAATAATATGGCTCAAAGAAAGAAGCCATCTAGTTTTTTAAAAAAGAACACAGATACATCAATAATCAGGATGGCATCAACATTAATTTTAAAAGTCAAAAGGGAAATGAAAGAAATTTCTGTACTTACCAGTTCTATTATCTTTAGACCTTCTAGAGAAAGATGTTCTCCAAGAATTTTTACCTAAAGTTATCCTCCTGCAGAATTAATCTATTTTTTTCTCCATGGAGAAGACAGAGAATATGAAATCAATATTCATCACATAGCATCTTTTGCTAATTTTATAAAGAAATTTATTTTGTTCTTCTGATTTCAACCTTTTCAACTTCCATTGTCAATCCAATTTTCTAATATTTTTCTCTCCTCAAATTAGTTTAAATATACATATGTACAGATATCACACAATTACAAGACAGTATAAGGGTATGATTAGGAAAGATCACGTGATTTCCTTAGGTGACCCAAATTAGACAAATTCAAAATTTTTAAACCAACATATTGCACCATGGAATTATGCAGATGTTTGAGCTAATCAAGAAATGTAGTGTGAAAAAGCAACTCACTGCCACAAAAAGACTGATGAAGAATGAAGGAAAAGTGAGGTCTATCCCAGCAGCACTCACAATGAGGCTGGGGTTTTACAAGTCATTTTCTTTTCTTTATTTTTCTTTTTTGTTGTTGTTGTTCATTTTCCATTTTCATATAAATCTTATATGAAAATAAAATTTTCATATAAAATACATTTTTCAGTGTTCAGGAAAATAGCTCATGTGAGTGTGGGAAAGAGTGTGAAAGGAGCACCAGATGACCTGCCAAGGGACCCAGAAATCATTTTTCATTTTTCAGAAAGTTCACATCATGGTAATTCATCTCTATCCCAGCTGTACACACTTCCTGAAACGCAGGGAAGTGTCCTTTAGGTCATTAGGGATTAACACAATTGTGGCCTCCAAATCCCTAGCTCATGCCTGCTGATTCCACTCACTCCACTCACATGATGGATATTGAAGACCACTGTCACCCTGGACAAAGAATCTTCCTCTAAGGAGCACTCACGAGCAGCCCTGGACTTGTCTTTGTAAAAGCTCTCAGAACACTGGGAAAGAATGACCCTTCCACTTATTCCACTCACAGCAGGCCCTCCTGGGCTGGGACAGCGTCCTGTTCGCTTTCTAAAGTGACCAGTGCAGCACTGATCCCTGGGAAATAGGAAGCCCTCAATAAATGTTCCTGAATGAAAGAATAAATTCGATTGGAAGAATACCAGGCAACCATGTCAGAACATGCCTCCTTCCCTTGCCATACAATTATAAAACACCAGACCCGGAAATCATCAAAATTCCTAAACATTTATTCTAAAGATTTAAATATTTTATTTGCCAAATAGTAATTTTAAAATTAGTCCTAAATTAAAATCATGAATTGGTATATTGAGTAAAAGAGGTAATCTTGGCGTGTTTTTCTATTTTAAAAAGTTTCTAAAAGTTAGACTTCATACTTCATATTATTGACCCCTAAAAAGTAAATATATCTTGAATGTTTCCCAAAGGCCCATGTATTAGAGGCGTGGTCCTCGGGGTATGGCTATTAGGAGGTGGTGGGACCTTTAACAGGCAGGGTTCAGTGGGAGATATTTTTAGAGTATGCCCTTGAAGGAGGCTATTGATAGCCTCCCTCTTCCTCTTCCTCTTCCTCTCCTCTCTTTCACTTCCTCACCATGAGATGAGCGGTTTTGATCTGGCAACAATCTCTCCATGATGTGCCACCTTGTCACAGGCCCAGGAGCAACAGGGCTAATGGATTATGGATTGGAACCTCTAAAACTGTGATCCAAAATAAACATATTCTCTTTATAAGTTAATTACCTCCGCTATTTGTTACAGTGACAAAAAGTTAGTACCAAACATATCTAATTTGGGCTCTGAATATGCCAACAAGTAGTATATAAGATTATTACTACAAATGCCCTTAATTCCACCACTTTCACCTCACCGTTTAAAAAAGAGACAAACACACATCTGTGCACATAACATGCAAATGAGCCAGTGGAACCAGCTAGAGAAAGACTAAAACCACGAGTACTTTTAAGTGTCAGCGATACCTTGTACCTTACAGTCTTAACAACATTCTGCATAAAGCAGTCATTCACAGGTGTTTGATTAGTTTGCTTTGGGTGGTTTGCTTTATTTCCATTCTTCCCTTTCTTGGGTCTTTAAGAAAGTATAGTGATGAGTGATCCTATGAGGAGGAGCAAAGTATGTGGTGAGACAAGAAATTCACAGTAACAAGACTCTCGTGAAGAAGAGTGAGGAGGACCCACCACCCACTGTGGCTCCTTGAGAATCATATTATGGAGCAGCCACTGAGTTTATTAGATTGTCATGTCTAGGTAACTCCTTAAGATGACAAAATTAAAGTAATACTTAAAAGGGTATTTGGAATTTTCCTTGAGTCCCTTTTTATATAAAAACTGTGGCCATGGGGCCGGGGCTGTAGCTCAGCAGCAGAGCATTTGCCTAGCATGCATGAGGCACTGGGTTCCATCCTCAGCACCACCTAAAAGTAAACAAATAAAATAAAGGCATTCTGTCCACCTACAACTACAAAAAAAAAAAAAAAAAAAAAAAAAAAATTTTTTTTAAACTGTGGCCATACAGTATTTTATCCTAAGTGTCCCATATTAATTTATTGGCCAGTCAGATAGTTTTCCTTATACAATAAATTGTATGACTTGTTTTATATGAATTGGTTTCAGAATGGCATAAATTCCCAAGGTCGTCCCCTCTATAATGCCCTATGCTGTGGCGATGGGCTTGTGACTTTGATTCTCTCATCTTCCTGGTAAGTTCTCATGATGTGTCTAGACACGCAGAGGGAAGTTTTAAAAATTTGAAGCAATCAGCAACATACTTTGAACAGAAAATCACATACAGCTGAAATACTGAGTTGATTGGATAAAATGAAATAAACTGCCCATCAGGCCTTCCTTTTTACTGCCTGCTCAGACGCGATTCTTGTCTAGGACACAGGACGAGGACTCAAAATCGGCAGAAATCTATGCAATCTCCCTAAATTGTTGAGAGCCAGCCTGGAGCATAGAGATAGAGACCACCAGTTGTGATGAACAAACCAGTTCTCCCTGGTCTCAGAACCTATGTGGCTCTAGACAATACCCCCAGCAACTGAATAAGAACTGGCTTTTTAGCCTAAGATTTGACCACCATGTAGATACAGTATCACATTTTTCAATTTTCAGTTTCTCTACGTGTTTACAAAATGTCTGTTTAACTAACCTTGCTTTACAAATGTTGCAGCAAAACTGGAACTTCAGGTATATGGGAAGAAAAAGAAGAAAAGAAAACAAAGTTCTAGGAACTCTCCAGGAAAATCATCTCATGATGTCCTCAAAAAAAAAAAAAAAAAAAATCCTTCATTCCTCTGTTCAACAAAAATGAATATTCACTATGGGAGCACAGTCTAACATGCAGAGAGACCCGCCCCAGGCTCTCGGAGGGACTATAAGGAGTTGACATTGAGTAGATGAGCACCATCAAGCTCCGGGCACTGAGGAAAGGACCGTGTGTGGTTCCCTGAGATTGGATGACAGAGGAAGCCGGCTGAGACCAGGGATCTCCTATATCAGATGAGGCCACAGAGGTTCAGAGGATAAGTCCCTGGATCGAAGTCACTCTGTGGAGAAGGAATGGAAATAGGATTCCTTCCCAGTACTCCCTGGCTCCAGAGCCCTTGCCCTTATTCTTCTGTTTTTCTCAGGCTTCTCAAGATGATGTTTTGTGGGACAGGAGGATTCCTTGCAGTGGGTCATACCTGTTTGAGTTTGGTTTTAGTGTGTCTCTCCCCACAAAAAAAGTTCCAATCTTGGAAATTTCATTCTTCAGTGCAGCACTGTTGGGGGGTGAAGCCCAGTGGGAGATGTTTGGGTGGTGGGATGGAGACCTCATGAAGGGATTAAAACCTTTCCAACAGGAATGGATTTACTGCCCTGAGAGAAAATTGTTACAAAGAAAGGCTGCCTCTTGTATTTCATCTCTTCTACGTGCTCCCACTTGCCCTTCTGATTTCTGCCATATTATAAAAGCAGCATGAAGTCTCTCACCACCTATGGCCACCTGACCTTAGACTTCCCAGCCTCCAGAAACATAAGCCAAAATAAACCTCTTTCCTTTATAAATTACCCAGTCTCTGGTATTTTGCTATAGCAATAGAAAACAGATTAAGACACCCCCCTTTCTTTTAGTTCATCCAGGTTTATATTGCTTGCAAAGGTCCATCTAAGTCTAAGGCAAAGGATTGATTAATTGTGCTTTTGAACCTCTCTGGTTCCAAGCTGGGGCTTGAAGAGGGTAGTGAAGTTGGTCTACAAATCCTTGGTTGGTCATTCTCTTCCACTGTTATATGTTATAAATACCATATAAAGGATAAGGATGAATGCTCCTCAGACCTAGGACAATTCCAAGTCTTACAGTGAACACCACCATAACTCCTTTGTGCATGGAAATTAACATTAGTTTTATTACACACTTGTTAGGCTAGTAGTCAAGGTAGCTTATACTGACCAAGTTTTTCAGGTCTTGGTATATCATTATTAGGTAATGGAGGCTTTACAATATTATTTGTTATTATTATTTTCTTTAAATTATTCTCACATTCTCCCCCAAACCAATTGAAATATCAGAATGTTAAAAAAAAGATGTTTCCTTTTTTAAATTTTTTTTAATTGTTGGTGGACCTTTATTTTTATTTACTTATATGTGGTGCTGAGAATCAAACCCTACACACACAAGGCAAGGGCTCTATCACTGAGCTGCAATCCCAGCCCCAGATAGTTCTTTTGTTTACAACTGATAAATGTCTAGAAATATGTGTTAAGTGTCTGGGATAAGATCATTTTTGAAGTTAAACACTAAATTCAGTTTCGCATTTCTATCAGTTATTGGCCCTCCTACCGATGAATTCAGTATCAACCTATAATGGAAAAAGTTAGATTCTTGCTGATGTGTACTAAGTAATTAAGCTTACCATGACTGAACCTGTGCTGAGCATGTACAGACTTTGTGTGTGTGTGTGTGTCATTCATCCCTAAATAATGTAGCAGGACTATTTACGGAGCATTTTGCATTGTATTACAAACTATAACTAATCTAGAGATGAATTAATGTACAGGAGAGGATGTACATAGGTTATATGCAAGTACTAAGCCATTTTATATAAGAAACCTGAGTGTCTGTGGATTTGGGCATCTGTGGGGACCCTGCAACCAATCTCCCTTGGATATATAGGGACAACTTTATATAAAATAAATAAAGGTGAGAGTACATTATTCATGTTATTCATTTTATTAAAAAACAAACAAATTTAAAGTCAAATATTTTTTTGGCAACAAATCTTTTTTTTTTTAAGAGAGAGAGGGAGAGAGAGAAAGAGAGAGAGAGAATTTTAACATTTATTTTTTAGTTATCGGCGGACACAACATCTTTGTTTGTATGTGGTGCTGAGGATCGAACCCAGGCCACATGCGAGCCATGCGAGCCACATCCCCAGCCCAGCAACAAATCTTAAAAGAATTTTTTTTGTTGTTTAACTACAGTAATTACTACGTAGTTAGCATGTGTTCTACGCTGGGTGCTGGATTTGGTAATGTACATAGACTGCCTGTTAGAAAAACCAATGTATCAATCACATCAGTCCTTCTAATGGACTCACAGAATAAAAGAAATGTTTTGGGCTAAAGTTTCACAGTTATTCTGATGCATTCTTCAAATGAATATTTTATCTGCCTTCTGTGAAAAGGATGATATAGCATTAATGCAGAAAGAATATTTCGGAAAACTTAAATAAGGTAGAAAGATGACATGACCTGGAAAGTTTTGATTCTGATGAGCTGGTTTAGTGCAGGAATAGAACGAAAGAAATGAGGGGGGGAAAGTAAGCAAATCCTTCCACCAGCTCTGTGAAATGTCAGATACCTTAAGTAAGCACTTAGCATATGCATGCCTGCAGTCAGTTTTTTTTTTTAAATAAATTCCTTAACATGTTCCTGTCTCATAGCTTTCTTTGTTGTCAAAAAGTCCCTGATACATAAAAAGCAGTGTTAGAATTCTGTGGTATTGCTAAAAGTTCTCATGTATATATTCTGTCATCCTTTAAATCAGCAAAGTGAACATTTTTGTAACTTGGAATAGATAACTTTCATTTTAGAACTTGCAAATATACACTGTCTTCAAATGGTAAATGTGATTATTTAGCATGCAATTTACATCACTGCTGCAGGTAAGTTTTGAAATCTGCTTTTGTATTTCATTTGGGATTTTCTATTTTTATTAATTGAGATAAGCAAAATATCTTTCTATGATTTTTTGTACTTTTTTAATGAAATGAAGCAGCTACTGATAAGTAGTAGAAAATAAGGTGTTTCACTTTTTGTATTTTTTATATTATAACATTAATAACATTTAGACTCACCAATCCAGGTGTATTAGTCAGTTTTCCATCACTATGACCAAATACCTGAGGTAATCATCTTAAAAGGATAAAAGGTTTACTTTGGCTCACAGTGTCAAAAGTTTCAGTCTGTGGTCACTTGGCCCTGTTGCTTTAGTCCTGCAGCAACACAATACATCATGGCAGAAGCTCACCTTGTTTGCTCACCTTGTAGCCTCAGAGAAGTAAAAGAAGAGAGGAAGAGGAAGAGTCCCAATGTCCCTTTCAAGGACACATCAGTCAACTCACTTCCTGGGCCCCACCTCCTAAAGGCTGCATCACCTACCAATGGCACTAAGAGACAATCCTTTAGCACACAGGCCTTTGGGATCCAAAATCCAGACTATAGCACCAGGCAACCTCTACAATACTAGGAGGGACTCAAACTCAGCATTTTATGAAGGCTCTAAGTGGATTATGTAAGAATCACTGGAAATTATTGGAAAATACACAACCCAAGAAAGTTAAAAATATACATTTACAATTTAAATGAAACTAACTTATTCTTACACTGAATCAATCTCTCTCTCTCCCTTCCCCCCCCCCTCTCTCTCTCTGTATAAAAACTATGAATGTGATTCACAGTATTTAGCTCCAGTAATGAAGGCAACAATATCTTTGTTCTTGGGCATCTTGGAACCTTGCTCCTCTGGGTTCTGTGAATGTTTTCTCGCTGCGTGGCCCAGTTCTGCCCTAAGGGGGCGATTTTCTCCTTGAACTGGAAGCCATGAGCCACTGCTGTGTGGGCTGTTTTCCTGGATGGACAGAGGACCTCTTGCAGACAAGGTCTTAGTGGACACTGGATGCTCTCTTGGCGGGCATATGTCCATATGACCCCGCCAACCCCTTCCTCAACTGGTCTTCAGCTCGGCATCCTTTATGACCATTTCCAACTCTCCCTTTTGTGACTGTCCCTTCTTGGTCACTCTTGAGGAGAGCACTCCTTGAGCTGCACTGACGGCCCTGTGAGTTCATTACTGAATGTTTCTGGTTTCCTTTCAATTTGTTGGGAATACCCAATGGGCAGTTGGAGAGAACTGAACTCCACTGCACAGCGGTGCTGTCCTGGGCTCCTCTCTCGCTCTTCACCAGCCGATTCCCAGTTGTCGCTGTTCTCAAAGGGAGGTCCATGTGTCAGTCTCCCCGATGTCCATTAAAAACACAGAACCCCGGGCCCACTTCCTAGATTAAAATCTCTTAGGAATGGGAATAGGTCACTGTATTTTTGAATTTCCCAGGATGGTTTCTGCAGACCCACAAGACTGAGTGTCACCATCGTGAAATAGATAGATGAGCTGAGATGTATCTAATGGACCACACTTTCTCCAGCAGACTGCCTTTGCACATCGCCGGCAAAGCTGGCTCTTCCTTGCTCCTGATCTCAGACTGCTGATCCTCAGACTGGGAAGTCTGCACTGCAGCCTGCTGGCCCACCCTCCAGGTTTTAGACGAGACAGCTTCCAGAATTACCTGAACCCATTCTTTAGAATAAATAGAATAAATAAACAAATGTACAATTGAGAGTTTCAATTGCATACACACATACACATACACACACACACACACACACACACACACACCCTCTTGATTCTATTTCCCTGGAGAACCCTGATTAATACAGCAGCCTTAAATAATAATTCAAGTCACAGAGACCTTCTTCTACAGATGATGGGGGAACTTCAGAGATTTCTGAGCACAGAAGTGAGTTAACCAGGCCAAAGCCGGGTAATAGTGTCTGAAACTGGAGTGCATGATGGTTGGGAAGGAAAGACAAGAAGCAGGACAATCAGAAAACTATCGTGAGAGTCTAGTGTAGCTACATCAGGGAGAGACAGCAATTCTCAACAATAAAATCAGTAGAACTTGCCGACTGGTATGAGATGGGATCTGAGTAAGGGCGAGGGAGGAGATAGGGCAGAGGCTTGAGGACAAGGATCTAGGAAAATTGTGATGGCCTCACTAGAACAGGAATGACAAGAAAAATCTGGTTTGTGGGAAACTCTTGAAAGCTCAGGTTGGAAATTATGAATTTGACTTGCAATATGGGACCTGTGGGTCAAAATTAGAAAATCATAAGAAAAACAATAGTATAAATATTTATTGAGAAATTACTAAATATTAGATTCAGTACCCAGTGATTTACAGGTCTTATTCAATGTCCTCTTTCCAAGTATCCCATAAGATAGAAACTTTCAATTGTGCAAGCATCCCCCGTGTACAAAGGAAATTGAAGCGGTTCTCGGGAGAAAGCATTCACCATGTCTTGAATGGAGAGTGAGAAGTGTGGCTAGAAAGTGTGGCCATTGTGGCCAGTGTGGCCAGAAAGCTGTGAGCAAGAGATGAGAAGGTAGACAATCTGTACGGTGTTCACATTGGTAAAAACTCATGATGAGAAATCACTGAGGGGCAGAGGAACTCATGTTTTAAATTATTTTTTATTTCAGAAGAATTATTCTGGCTGTTAGGGAAAAGAAGAGTAGAAGCAGGAAATAGGTAGGAAACTCGTGGCAACCCAGGCCAGAGGAGCTGGTTCTTTGAACTCAGGGTAGAGGACACGAGGCTGGGTTGGGGAACATTTTGAAATGAGTATCTTAAGGATTCATTTAGGAACTTAATAGAAAACAAGAGAGAAAGAAAGAGATCAAGGATGACTCCAAGGTCTCTGGACTCAACAAGTGGTGCCTATGCAAAGGTTTTTTTTTTTTTTTTTTTTGTACCAAGGATTGAACTCAGGGGCACTCAACCACTGAACCACATCTCCAGCCCTACTTTGTAGTTTATTTAGAGACAGGGTCTCACTGAGTTGCTTAGCACCTCGCAGTTGCTGAGGCTGGCTTTGAACTCACAATTCTCTGTCTCAGCCTCCCAAGCCACTGGGGTTACAGGCATGCACCACCACATCTGGCTAGGCAAAGGTATTAGCCGCTATGGGAAACACAACCTGGGGCAACTTTGGGAGGAAAAACCATGAGTCCTAGTTTAGACATGTGGAACTTATTATCATAAGTGAAAAGTAATAATGATATCCCACAAATGGACTGTCTAGGGACAGGGTGACAAGACAGAATCTGAAATACTGAAAAGTGCAATAGATGACTTCTGTCTACTTATTACCCAAGAAGGACCATCCTTTGGGGGGAATGAATCATTTTTATGTATCATAATATACGTATGCATCAGAACCCAAACCCAGGATACTATAAACTCAAAAACATACAGAACTGTGTTACACCCTAAAGAAATCTTGAACGATTTCCAGTGATGGTTAAGCACTGACTCTTTCCCTAGTGGAAAGAGAGAAGCCAATACAGGCTTAAGAATAATGTGGACCAATTTTAGTGGGGACTGACTAGGCTAGGTCTCACCTGAAGGGTTCATTTGTCTCCATAACCCGATGGAATGGGAACTATTATGGCCCTCTATGTACAGAAAAGCCAGCTACACACCATACTGGAAAAGTTAATTTGATGGTAATATGCTGAAAGGAATAGAAGAAAAATGTTGAATTCCATGGAACCAGTTAGACTAGTTACAATAGCATAAGTTATTAATGAGAAATGGCAACAAAAATGAAAAGAAAATAGGAATAACATTGGAGGTATATTTATTAAAATCTAAGTCCCAGGAGGGCAGGAAATATGTCTTGTTCACTGTTGCCTCTGAATATCTAGAATAACGCCTGGAATTCAGAGGACACCCAGTGAACAAGGATGAAGCAAGAATCACACCTTCCCTCTAACATCCTTCCCCACCCCCCCACCCCGCCTGCACATGTGTGGTGAGAAAGATTTAAGACCTATCCTCTTAGCACATTTTAGGCAACCAAAGTAGTATTTTAACTACAGTCACCAATTGCACATTCATTAGCTCCCCAGAGCCTACTCATCCTGCATAACTGAAACTTGGTACCTATTGATCAATGTCTCTCCCTTCCCCTCCGGGAATATATTTCATAATCAAAGTGTAGACCTTAAATATACAACTCTTGGGGCTGGGGTTGTGGCTCAGTGGTAGAGCACTTGTCTGGCTCCTGTGAGGCACTGGGTTCGATCCTTAGCACCACATAAAAATAAAACAAAGGTATTGTGTACATCTATAACTAAATACACACACACACACACACACACACACACACACACACACCACTCTTGTAGGTCAATGATAGCTCAATAAAGCTATCTTTAAAAAGAAAAATAGAGGGAGGCAGGGAAGGAAGAAGGGAAGAAAAACCAGTGAATAGCAATTATTCACTGGGAATTCTTGCTGTTGAGACATCTACAACTTTCAGAGAGTCTATCTAGATCTCCTGCCACCCTGTATTGGGATGTCTTTTTTTTTCCTAGTATAACAATCAAATAGATTCTAATCTTTTCCTCATTCCTCAAAAGGGGCTCTAGATGTTTGAAGGTGTGTAGGGCTTACTAGAGAAGGCATCCCCCATCACAATTATAAAATGGGATTAGTGTCACTCATGTAATAGCTTTACTAAAACTCTATTTTTTCAATTGATTATAAGTTCCATTTGACTATGATTAATAAAAAGGAATTAAGCATGATTAGAATTATTTGCCCAAAGAGTTAATATTTTTATTCAACATGTTGGCTGTACAAATTATATATTATTAAGTATTATTAAGTAATTTATTATTATTAATGTAGGTGGTTACATTTGCCCTAATGATAGGCATCTAGATGTGCAAATACCTTAAAGTTTTAAGAAAGCAAAGGATGTACTAACAGAAAACCAATTTATGGAAATACAAATATCTCGGTAAAAACTGTTCCCAGTATGCACTGAATTCAAAGGAGAGGTATTAAAATAAATCAGACATATGTTATTTCTCTGCTCTGTCTTTTGCAGCCCTCATCCTGGTGCTCCTTGTCTCTTTTACCTATTAGGTACTAATATGTGAGCTTAGGACTCAAAGCTCCAGTATTATTACTCTGAAAACTTATTATCCAAAAATAAATTACAAATTTTCCTGGGATATTGTTTTTACTAAATGCTCTAAAAATAAACAGATTGTCATAGATATTTTCCCAAAAAAATTACCTTAAGAACTCTGGGTATTAGGCACTGAACACTGTATAAACTATTTTTGTTGGCCAAGGTCAAAAATGATTCTTGTGTTTTGACAACAGCATAGGACATTGGTTACGTTCTAGTCCCAGGGAGAGCCAGGCTGTCCCAGTTTAGTTTTGGATTCAGCTGCTTGTTCTATACCTCAGTTTCTTCTCTATAAAATATAAACATTGATGATAAGGATGGTCCAGTCACAAGATTTGTGTGAGAATTAAATGGGTTAATTTCTGGAAAGCATGGTGACAACTAGCACTTACTATCATTTTTTTCTGGAAGCAGACAAACCAATTTCAATCAATCCAAGTGGTAAGATTCTTAACTAATCTAGAAGGTCAATAGTCCTGGAGATTCCCACCAAGAGAAGCTCATTTGCATTTTCTGATTCAGACGGGAACTACGTACTGCTACGACATATAAAGTTCTTTGGGGAAAAAAAATAAGATAAATCTGGGTTTGTTTTGGTAGCTTTTAGAAGGCCGGTGGATAATTTGGGTTTTTTTTAAATAGTTTTATTTTATTTATTTTATGTGATACTGAGGATGAAACCCAGTGACTCACACATGCTAGGTAAGTGGTCTACCACTGAGCCACACCCCAGACTGGATAATTCATTTTTATTTATTTAATTTCACATTTTTTTTTTTGGCCCTAGTTTTTCAAGTCCTACCTAAAGAAACTGTTTCCTAAAATTTTTATTTTGCTAAACATCCTTTAATTTTTCACATATATTAGTTTTTTTTCTCTCTCTCTGTACTGAAAGTTCACTAAGACTTGGGATCCTCTCATTTTTACCTCCATATCCAAGTACCATATTGCAGGTTCTCCAAAATCTTTGCTGATTGATAGCTAAAATGGCCTTCCATTGGTATAAATTACTTTGTAAATTTACAAGGTTTCCAACACATATCATTGAGTATGAGAACTGACTCAGGACACACATTTTCCAGTTTAGAAAACTGAGGTTGAGAAGAATTAAATAATCTGCCAAAGATCATGAAAGCATGTGAGCAGGTAAAAGTCAAGCTTTGAGCCAGGTCCTCAGAGCAAGCCCAGTGCCCTTCACACTACGCATGGCCCACAGCCAGCTTTTCACCCTCCACCTCTAGAACTTACAGACTCACAGCTGTGCCAAGCCCCTCATCTTCCACATCAGGAGTAAAATGGTGTGTTCACTGCCAAGTTTGGAATTCAGGGTCCTGAATTCTTACCCAGTGCTCTTCTAACTGATAAGAAAGTGCATCCATAGAATATTGAAAAGAAAGGTCAATGGAGTATTAAAGTCAATAACTACCCCTTCACTCATGCCTAAAACTTAGACCAAAATGACTTGCAAACTCCTAGAATTTAAAAATATATATATTCTCTAAAAGAAAACTGGCTAAAGTTTTTGAACCCTGAGGATGTATGGTAATACAAACCCTCGATATTTACCTACACATTTTACTTCTTTTCTCTCTTTTATTTATTTACTTATTTGTAGTTGTAGATGAACAGCATGCTTTTATTTTGTTTGTTTATATTTATATGGTGCTAAGGATCAAACCCAGAGATTATGTTCATCCAGCAAGCGCCCTGCCACTGAGCTACAGCCCCAGCCCTTCTTTTTTCTTGACAGAAGTTACATACAGTTTCTTTTTCTTTCTTTCTTTCTTTTTTTTTTTAATTGAGGCTGACTCAAAAATTTGCCTTTGGCGTGAAAGATCGATATTTTCCCTTCAAATTGATTAGCCATGAATTAATTCTAGTGGAACAGATAGAAGTCTCAGTCCACAAGCTCAGGTGTTCAGGCAATCTTGCTGGTTTATGGCTTTTTAATCAAGTTAATATGGCACCAGGCCCGCATTTCCACCCTAGTCAGAACCAAGTACATCCTCCATTGCCTCGGTGCGCCACAATCAATGAGTAGAGAAAAGGCAGGAAGTGCCTCCCCCAACAGTTCGTAGTGACCATCATTGGCATCCTGAGCCTTCAAGCAGGAGTGGTTCTGAAGGGCCAGGACTCAGGCCTTGTTGCTGTACATGGGAATTAGAGATCTTCTCTTGGTCTGGAAATCTCCATGCCCAAAGTCTCTTCTCTAAGCGCCATTTTTCTGAAGTCTTCTCATCTCCCAGTCATTATCCCAACATGAAGCATTTATTCCCACTTTTGATGGGATACTTAAACTTCTTATCGATTTGAGAGACCCTTTCTTGCTTTCTACAGGCCCTCAAAGACCTTATTGACTACACTTTTTCTGATAGGACAGTCTCATTAGCTCTTAAATCCCCAGGAAGGAAGAGAGGAAGGAAGGAAGGAAGGAAGGAAGGAAGGAAGGAAGGAAGGAAGGGAGGAAGGGAGGGAGGAAGGAAGGCAGGCCAGCCCAGCCCAGAGGGGAGGGGAGGGGAGGTTCTCATTTTCATTTCACAAAATCCCTGAGCCAAGAAAATTGGACCAGGCTATAGAGAAGAGAGGGGAATTACCAGAAGAAAGCAATCAGTCAAAATTTCTCTGCGTTACCCTACCACACTACTTTTGCTCTTAGATCTTTGAAATGAATAAGGCATTAGCGCTAAGCTATTTTACTTGAGACAAGATTTAACAAGATTGGCTTCTCAAAAATTATGAAGTTCAGCACAGTTGAATACACATGAATATAAACTTCCAACAGGCCCTGCGGATATCGTGCAAGGTGCAAAGCTGCTGGATGAACATAATCTCTTGTGTAGGAGGGAAGCAGGTGAGAGTTGAGGAGGATGAGCCCTGTTAATAAGGGTAGAATCCCTGACACACCCTCTGCCTCCTTTCTCCCAGCCACTCCCTGATCCTTTAACACCTTCAAATTCATCCGTCTCTTCCAGGGATTGCCAAAGGGAATGTGGACACAGTCTTTAGGGAGTAAGTTCCAGGGTTTTTTGTTTTGTTTTATTTTGTTTGACTTATCTAAAAATATTTATCCCTGAATAAAGGAATAGTTTTTGAATACCCACAAATAACATTTGGTGGAAGGAGACAGAAAGATAGAGAGAAAGAGGAAAAATCAATCATCACCTCTTCCAGCCTCAGTTTTTTGAATAAGGGGAGAATATAAAAGGGTCGTAGTCATCTTCAGAACTCATATTACAGGATTACAGGCTTACAAATCATTTAAAACAAGGATAAAAGAACACCGGAAGCTCCCATTTTCCAAGACAGAGAGGTGCTGGTATTGTTTCAGTTTTGTGTTTACCTTCAGAAACTTGGTTTTGACCTGGTACTGAAAAAGGAATTAGATTTTAGAACTGATAGCAATTCTTCTGTTTAGATTTGTTTATTCCCCTTTCCCACTTATTTTCTAGTCTATCATTTATTAGTATCAGTACTGATATTTATTTTATACTTTGAGTTATAATCCAATATTATTTATTTTGCTATTAAAATTGTTTCAGCATTGTAAAACAGGTCTTTAAAAAATAATGGTTTTTTTTTAAACAAAAGTAAGTTGGGCATGGTGGCACATGCCTGCAATTCCAGCAACTTGAGAGGCTGAGGCAGGAGGATTACAATTTTAGGGACAGCCTCTGCAACTTAGCAAGACCCTGTCTGAAATTTTTTTTTAAATGGCTGGGGATGTAGCTTGGTAGTTAAGTTTAATCCCTGGTACCAAAAGAAAAGAAAGAAAGAAAATAACAACCATACAAAATTAAAACTGAAAAATATCCCCATTTTATAACAGAGAAACTGAGACTCAGAGATCTTAAGCAATTTTTCAAAGAGAGTGATTTAAATCCTTAATTGCAGGTCGCCAAGGCAAGCAGAAATTTTCTGTACCATTGCCTCCAGTGGTTGGCAGGAAAAAGGAAAAAAAAAAAGAACTGGAGAAAGGCCAAACTTACTGTTTGTTTTGCCCTTAAGTAGGCCCTTAAAAATGACTGGCCTAATAAAACAAATTATTGGAGGACAGAAATATCATCTGAGCCAAAACATAGTCATCTAGTGTTATGTGCTGAACGTACACCGGATCATACTAATGATTGGAGAGCATGTTGATGCAGAAAAACACAAAATAAATTCCATACCAAAAGCACCTTGAGGGAGTAACCAAAGCAATATTATTAATACTGTTCCTCTAGGCAACACCTGCTCACTCCAGGTGTCCAGACTTTAATAGGAATTAACAGGAATCCCTTCCCTTCCTCCATTTCTCCACCTGTCCTATTTTTTTAAAGCTCCTGTTTCAGTCTCCTTGGTGGTGATTAAGCCAAGTGGCAAGGCAATAAATGGTGATTTAAGAAAACAAAAGTCCAGGTAAATGTAGTAGGAGCCACACACACTATCCACCCCACCACGCCAGGAGGGAGAAGGTGCTGTCCATGGTGGTACCTGGTGGGAAAGAAACTGTGGAGTAAAGATGACCTGGGAAGAGGGAGAGTGGATCCAACCTGCTCATCCCAGTCCCTTGCTCCATACTTGTCCCAGCGAGCAGCACTGAGGAAGCTCTGGAAAGGGGATGCCTGAAAGAAGAAGATTCCGATGCTGCTCCATGCCTGGGAGGCCCCCTTTCCAGTATGCATTTCCAAATCACAGAGCAAGTTTCAATCCTGTGGGCAGAGTTCTTCCCCAGGAGGCCCCAGGAGCGGACCTGCCCTTCCACCTTCTTCTCCCACACCTAGCACTGAGCTGTGTCCTCCCCGGCACCTGCCTGGCCCAGTCCTCCCGTCTCCCAGCCCACAAAGCACACGTGCCTTGCTTCACCTCATCCTTATTTTGTTTTGGATCCGGAATATTTAAAATCTCAATTTGATCTTAATTCTACCCAATGGTAGAGTTTATTCCCTACCATCCAGACACAAGTGCTTCAGAACACATTTTAAATAAGTCACTAACTCAGAAGGGCTTGCTCCCTGAAATATCTCTAGGAAAAGGTCAACAGCACCTTCTCAGTGGTGGCTGTGCACAAAAAGCCTGTTAAATCCTGACGTCTAACCCAAGTTCAAGACCAGCTGACTCAGAATCCCTGAGAGTGAGACTCTAGCACTGGTGTTAAAAATGTTAAAAATATATTTATATTTCCCCAGTGATTCTAATGCACAACCATGAGTGAGAACCACTATGTGGACATTCCTGTCCTGCTGCCGGGGGCCAGGCAGGGTAGACATTTACTTCTACAGTAGTCCCCACTTGCAGTCCAAGACCCTCAGGAGTTGCATGCAACTGTCTTGAATGGTAGCAAAATAGAAGAAATCCGGGACCTTGGACCCTGTCATGAAGCCATCAAAACAGTTCAGAGTTATATCGTGGAGAAAGAAATTCTCATTGTATTTAAATTATTATTAATGCCAGGTCTCTGTTTCTGTAGCTAAATCTACATCCTAATTAATACTACCTCCAGTTCATTCCTTCAGTACTGTTTCATGTTCGTGGTGTGGTAAAGAACTAAGGAATGTCACCACTGTGCTGAAGTGGCATTCTGCTACCAGCACCATCTCATAAACACAATGGGTGCAAGATCCAGGTAGTGACCGCCCATGAAACAACCAGTCCCTCAGGGCCAACCTGAGAAAAATGGGCAGGAAGCTGTACTACTGAGGAATAACCTAGGAGGAAATGCAAGATAAATCACCCTCCCCTGAATAAACATTAAAGAGGGAGGTTGACACTTGACTTACATCTATATTTGGACAAATTAGGATGAAACAGATGAGTTAGTGCACAAACCTTTGTGAAGGGAAGACTTGAGATCAAGTCTACCACTTGACCATGGCCAGGGGCTTGATCGCCATTAACTTACATTTCCTTCTCTGGAAATAGAGTTGGTAACAGCTACTTCAGAGGGCTATTTTATGGATTCCGTTAAATGACATACTTTGATATTGGCACAATGTCTAGAAAAAATATCTATGCTCAATAAATAGGCTTTTAAATATTCCCCACTCCAGCCAAAAGAAAAACATATTTTTCCCCTGAAATATAGACCTTATTCATTCCTGTTTTGGGTCCAGTAGATCTCCACTCCTGAAAGGTCCCTATTCTTCCCTTCCCAGAAGAGTCTAGACAGAACCCTACCTTTGAAGGATAAATGATATCCTTCAAACAAACGTGCATGTGTAGCTCCCAGAGAGCCAAGTATAAGAAATGTCATTCTATTCATATACTGAGTAACCAAATGGCAGAATACCTTAAACTTTAAAAAATCAAATTAATGGAATTTTGACATTTGCAATCATGGGCGAAGCCAAAACAATGTACTTTAAATTCTCCCTTGACAAGAATAGTTCCCTCCCTAACAGCAGGTAAGTCCTAGCTACAAACTCAGCTCCCTGCTCAGCTGCTTCCCCTGCCATTTCAAAGCCCATCAAGATGCTGTATTTTGCTGACTTTATTCATGTAATATTAATTTCTTTCTCAAACACTTATGTGCTAAGTAAATCTCTAGGCACCAAAAAAATAATAATAATAATTCACAAAGTTGCCAATCTAATGTAGTTTGCTACCCACCTGTTGTTTGCCTGTTTGTAAATGATTGCATTAGTTTGCTAGGGCTGTCATAATGTGTCATTACCACAAATTAAGTCCCTCCAAGTTCTGAAGAAGTCTAAGATCAAAGTGTTGGCTGGGTTGGTTTCCTTCTGGGGGGTGTTCCATGACTGTCCCCTAGATTCCAGGGGTTTGCTACCAGCTTTGGCATTCTTTGGCTTGTGGAAACATCAACCCAATCTCTGCCTTGATGTTTACATGATGTTCTTCTCTATGTGAATGTCTGTGTCCAAATTTCCCATCTTTATAAGGATATTAGATTAGCTGCTCCATACACATTCCAATATGACCCTATCCTGCAACTACTCTATTTCCAAGGAGGTCACCTGCAGAGGTACTGATGGTTAGGACTTTAACATGAAAATGTCAAGAGGACCCAATTCAACTCATAATGGCTATTATATTTGGGCCTTAAATCTGAAAAAAGCCAAGAGAGGACAAGAAACATCTGCATTCATTGTAAGTCTAGCGTCGTGGGAAAGCATAAACTGTTACTCTGCACATCGACTGTAATCAATGTTTTCGGTACAGAAGTCAATCTATGTGAAGCACTCAGAATAGTCCCTGGCAGCAGATTAAGTGCTTGACAAGCGTTAGCTGTTGGTAGTAGTGGAATCCATATTATTAGTATTAGATTTTAAATCACAGTATTCAATATGGTGTCAAAAATATTTCAGCTGCCACTGTGAGTATGAATAACAGTTGGAAATAAAAACGAATGGAGGTAAAAACACAATGAGATGAGCTTCAGTGCAGTTGGCCGTAATTGGGAACTCATCAATTAGCTTTTCATGATCTAAAATTAATTAGGAACACAAAATTAAAGTGTAATGAAATTATTATGTAAATATTTTCCCGATATATCTATCCATCCCATGCTTTTACTTTTACCGAAAAACAGCAAAGAGGAAGCAAGAACACCCCCATGGGATGTATTAAATGAATGATATATGGAGCTGTGCATCTTGAAAAATATTAGAAGTATAAAATTAAGAAATGCATTCAGATTATTCAGCTCAAACATTGGAGATTTTAAAATAATATGCAAATATTTGGTTGTATTTTATAACAATTGTTAAATTTTTTAAAAAAAAAACACACTAAACAATGCAAATATTCTCAAAAGTGACAGCAATCGAGCTAACACCTGAGTTTCTGAAACTTTGTAAGTGAAGTTTATGCAAATGTTTGAATAGTAGAATTAATCACAAATGGAACTGATTTTTAGGCAAAACAGGATTAGGAATCTGAGTTTGTTTATAAGCACTAAAGGAGAAAAATTCACAGGTGCACGGTCCAGATTTCCTTGGCTTTAGAAAGAGACACGACCTTAGGTGTTTAGGTAACTGGAACCATTAGTCTGAAGGAAAGGGTACTGAGCATGAGTACTAAGGAATAGGAAATATGATGTTATGATAAGAAAACAGCAGCCGTCAAAGCAGCACACATTTAACAGTGAGATGACTCTGGAGAGTATAAGCCCCAAGGGGTCTTGAAATCACAAGCACAGCAGGAAGTTGAAGCCAGGTCAATGCTTCAGGAAGAGCCTGGGGAGCCTTTCTTACAAAGATGGGCCATAAGCAGTGCCTCTTAAGGACCACGGACAGGCAGGAGTAAGTGGGGATGCTCTACTCCCAGGAAAGGAGATGGAAAGAACAAGATCTTGAAGGATGATCAGCGAGCAGAGCATTAACAGATAAAGTCTCACATTGGTGAGCCTAAGTTTATCTCCATCCACTTTCCCCTTGAAGTCATTTTTAGGTCTGTGTGTTCCTGGAAGGTCTGCTAGTGTCTTGAGGTTTCTACTCTGGCTTAGCCTCCACAACCAAGCCAAAAAACGAACGATGCTGAGAAAGAGAAGCAGATATCTTACCCACCTAAACATCACTAACTGCTTTAATCAGTTCTCTCTTTATATTACTTTAATAAGAATCAAAAATTATATTATCAAACTGACTTCAGTGGCATGGTACAGTTAACAGCAAAGAAGAAGGAACACAAAATTAAAGGGTTCTTTCTGTGTTTTGAATGCTGATTAAGCCCTGGATCCAGCCCCACCGTCTCCATTCTTAGGAAAGCTACCCAGCTTCTCCAGGCTGCAGATATGGGGGTTATGCATTACTCTGTACCCCAGACCCGCGGGACTCTGGTTCACCTCTTGCCATTTGTGTCTGCCCCACATAACTTACAGGCAGGAGCCCTGTCAAGACTCAGGTTCTGAAGCCAGACCACTCACATTTGAATCCTAACACTATTTCGTGTAGGTGTGACCCCAGGGAAATCAACTAACCTCACATTTTCATTTGTAAATGGGGATTGTGAGACCACTAGTTACATGAAAATCACCTTGAGCTGTCAGTACCTTTCTTTAGTAAGTGCCCAAAATATAGTGCCTATCACACTGTGCTCAGGAAATACTGTGGAATGAATGAATGTCTTGGTGAAAAAAGTGCCTTCTTTGTGTCTCTCCCAAAACCCAGCTCAGTGACTGATTATAGATTGGAATAAAGAAAGACTGTGATGCAAAAGTCCTGCCTATGATGAAGGAACAAAGTCATCGAGGTGGCATTCTAGGTCCCCATGAGAAATTTTTCTTGGCCAGAAAAATTTCTCAGTCTTTCTGTTTGGGTATTTTTTGGGTTGTCTATTGAAGCCACCAACACAAGAAACCCATGAGATCACTCTGAACTTGACCTCCTCTATAAAAAGGTATTTACAAGGGAGAAATCCATAGGAAGGAATCCATCTTCAACTTCTGAAATTTGATTGATTTTGCACATGATGGATGTATGATGCTGGCACCCCCAAGCCCAGAAGTTCTGGAATCATTCTTTTAATAACAATTCATGAAACCTTGAAATATTGAAGCTAGTCATTGGTTTATGAAACAGAAAATGAAGGGTGGAGACCTGTCTAGAATGCCAACAGTGGAGCACAGGTGGCATGGAATTATCCACTAGATTAATGGCAGTGTTATCTAAAAGCAACGTACTCTCTGCAAGACTGTCCTGCGTTTCCGTCAGATATTTGTACTGCATCTCACCTAAGAACCCTTCAGTATGAATCAGAACTTCTGTACACATAAATATAAGATTTTAATTCCAAAGACTGAAAGAAAAGAGGACACTAGCTCAGGGTGTCACAGTTGGTAAAATGTTAAACAGGCAGAGCCTGGCTTATATGTGGGGGTTTTTGGTGTGTGCTTGCTTCTTCTTTGTTTTTTCCACTTCATCTCTGCAGATTGATAAGCCCTTTCTACTCTTCCCCGCTAGATTCCAAGAATAAGAGAAAAGGGAAAACAGGAGGAAAGAGATCAAGGCCCAATATTCTTCCAGAGAAAAGGAGACAATAGTTGATGGTACGTAGTAAAATTTTTACATAGTAAAAAATGTGCCTTCCCAAAGATCAGAATACATTGGGTCAAGTGTCCTTATCCTATAGATGGAGAACCCATCTTTTTTGATTTGTCAAAAGTCACAGGTCACCACACTGGGTTTCTCTGTGGATCAGCTGTAATTCTCCAGTGTAGGTGATGCCCTGTCTCTTTAGCTTTCTCTCTGCCTTTTCTTTGCTCTTTTCTTTCTCTGTAAGGAAGCTATTTACAAAGACCATTCAAGACAAGTCAGTGCCACCGAAACACAGATACAGCCTGAGCTGACGGCTTTATCAGAAGGTTTCCAAGGACTTGTATCAAACACTCCTTTGGAAAACAGACTGTATAGCCCAGCACCTACAGATCTATTTGTTGAGAATTCGACTTAGAGCCACAGCTATCCCCTTTCTAAAACGGAAACTTGAGGCTGAAGGGGTTAGCAAACACATCTCTGGTGGTGTGTGAGCGCCATCTGACGCCCAGAGGCAGAGTGGCTCCAGGCTCAGACTTCTGACAACATACAGTCTTGATTGACATCTTCACCGGAAAATGTCAACAGAAGATGGGGCCACCCACTCAGATTCCTCATCAGTGATACACAACAACTAATATCCATTCTGACTGCTTAAACACTCAGTTGTAAATTTTATGTCAATATTTTTCCTGTGAATTTGATTTTATACTTATGGCCTGGGTCTTGTCAAGTCAATCTCCTACTTTATGTGTATATTATGTCACCTCCAATTTCATTCAGTCACTAAAGCCTTCCCTCAATCTTACCATGGAGCATTGGTCCAGGCTGTAAAAAACCTCCAAGTCACTTGAGTCACAGAGAAAGCATCACCCCTGAGAGGAGGTCCAGTGTGGGCTAAAGCACCGTGAGCAGGGGAAGGAGACACCAGGGAGAGGGGACCTCTGTCCACCCAAGGACAGACTCCAGTCAATCTCCCAGCCTGCACTGGTTTCCCCACCACTCGCTCTCTTCTCCCCTGAACTGAAGGAAGAGACTTCAGAAACGGGATGGGTAGCTCGGGGGTATATTTTAACGGATTGAAAATGATGAGGAAAGTCACTTTGTGTCAGAAAGAAAACGGGATTTGTCTGTGTGGGTTCATTTTGTCCAATGAGGGATGTTCTTGTTAATTAATTACACGGTGAGCAAATTTATAGAGATAGCTTAAAGTTGAAGCTTCCAAAGTACATCTGAGGCACAGACATAACTTGCAGTAAATACTCAGGTACTGCATCAGGTACAACTATTTAAATGTATGATAAAAATGTAGATGTCAATCAAATACAAATGTGACATGGAATACATAAATTTCAAATTATTTGGAAAACCAAAAGAGAAGGGGGGAGGGAGGGAAGGAGGGGGAGAGAGAGAGAGAGAGAGAGAGAGAGAGAGAGAGAGAGAGAAAGTACTGCACTAGAAAACCAAAGGGAAAGTTACCTAAGCCAAGTCCTAGTTGTCAGTTTTAACGTCTCTGGAACCTGCACTGGCCATTGTGTGACCTCCATGTCTTAGGAATCTCAATTCTGAACCAAATGCCCACCACCCAAGCTCTTGTATGAGAGCCTTTTGTAGGGGCTCTGGAACATGGGGGAAGTTCAGAATTTCTTTTCTATAACTTCACCCAAGTTGGGTTTTGTCATTCATTTACAAATATTTTCTACTCTGTTAATACTTCTTTCCTTGACTTTTTATTTTAATTTAATGTACCTTACTTAGCAACCAAATATCCACATCCCAATCTCCTAGTTTTCCTCTCCCCTTCCTTTCCCTTCTTATATTATGCAATGCTCCCAAAGGGCACCTCACAGAACACTAGCGATGGTGACAGTTCTCTGCCAGAAGAGGTTCATAGTCATACCTATGGTGCATTCTCAATATTCAACTGTCCCTCCTAGAGATCTGTAATCCTCCTTAGCACTGTCTCCCTACTAGGGAACTGGACCATGCCTAAGGTATTCTCCACTGGGACCTGGTAGGTGCTCAGTGAATGACCTGAATGAGTCAGGATAGCAGAGACTCCCTATGGATCTGCTTGATATTTTTTCGCCCACTGTTTCTCAGGAACTGTGTATGTGTGTGTGTGTGTGTGTGTGTGTGTGTGTGTGTGTGTATGCTTGTGTGTATGTATGTGTGTGTCTGTCTGTCCTAATAAAATGCATTGAAATTTCAGACACAATCCTGAGACCGGAGCAAATGTCCTTATTCTTCCAGGGCTTTTTTAACCTGCTTAGAAACAGTTCCTTCCCCTGATAACCCATGTTGTCTCAGGTGTACCCCAGCTTATGCGTGCACAAAATCAGAGGAATGCTTGTTACCCCTATTTTGTGGGCTCTTACCTTTACTTGCCACAGACCCCTATATTTCTAAACGCTCCCTTGCATATTTCTAACAATACTCAAGGACTGCCTCAAATGTACTCACAAGCAAACTCAGGCAGGTATCCTATGAAGGATCCCAGCCACCATCTCCTCTGGTGTCATAAGGTACCAGGGCAGCCACTAGCAATGCCTGTTTTGGAAAGCCCCTGGAGAATGCCATTTCTTCTTGGGACTTCAGCATCCTCCAGCTACTGCTGCTGCCAGTAGTATCATGATTGTGCCTGCAGAGCTTTTCCTCCAGGCACGACTACATTTCCCAGGAAGTGCAGTCTGTGCTACTTGATAAATACCTTATCTACCAGGTTGATGTTTTGGAGACCTGGAGAAGTCGGAGGTGCTCTGCATTCTCTGAAACCCTCAGTGCTGAAGCTATGTAGCAATCTCTTACCAAGTGGGAAGACCCTCTCTCTCCCACGGAGATTATACCCACTACCTGCCAAAGTGGTGTCTCAGCCCCTGATAAGTTGCAGATGCAGCCACCTTGCTAGTGCAGAAGACTCACAGGGATGCCTCTGGTCCCCAGGCATGGATGTTGCTGGGGCTCCAGCTCTGTACCACCCACTGACTGCCCTCCCGGCAGGCTCCTCTCGCCACTCTCACCTGCGACTTGCACTTCACTTGGCCTCCACTCCTGCCAAGGCACCAGTGGCCCCCTAGACGGCAACATCCGTGCAACAAGACCATTCTGTAGCCCTTGCCTCTCCCTCCTTCTCGAGCTGCCTCCCTTCTCCCTCCTTTCCATCTTCAGTCCAGCTTCAGAGCATTTCCCCTATCGACCCTGCCTCCCCAAAACCTCTGGCCTTTTTATAATGGCCAGAGTGATTTTCTGGGCATTGACACTTTAAGGACCTACATGGCCCATTTATCTAAATCCTTCCAAATTCCAGATCTGTATATTCAAATTGTCCAACGTGATTCCATTTAGAATCCACAGGCATTTTGATCTCAGCATGTGCAAATCGGAACCTGATGCCCTCCCAGCTGTTTCCTTGGGTTTGCTATTGAATCATTTACTCAGAAGTCCTTCGGTATACTTTTATAAGTATATTACCTAATATTTCCAACAAACTTGTGAGAGAGTTACTACTGCTTTCCAGTTTTTCAGGGGCTAAAACTGAAATTTAGAATAATGGCACAAATTTTCCAAAGTCTCCAACTGATAAAACATAAAACCAGGATTAGGCCCTGGTTCTATCTAATTCCAAAGTCTATACAATATGGATAGACAGGAAGAGTCCTGAAGCTAGAGAACCTCTGTGCACCCAGTTCTTAGTTTAATGACTGACACTAAAATGGCCTGCAATAAGTGCTTGATCCTTGAAGTACTAAATATTGTCTTACAGGCAAATATACGTCAAGCACTGTGCTCAGGATCAAGGGTGGAAGGTTAAAGAACAAGACATAACCCCTTCTCTCAAAGAGCTACTGTCTAGTTTAAAGAAAACAGGACAGGCAAGATTCAAAAGAGGGTAGGTAATCCATCACTACTACCTCCAACATTATTCTAAAAGTGCTAACCAAAGCAATTAAGACTTAAACATAAATAGAGAATAAATAAATCAGAAAGAAGGAAATGTTATCGTTATTTGGGAGTGTATGATTCATAGAGCTAAAAATTCAACTATAAGAATTTTCAGAAATAGAGTTGAGTGTCAGTTACCCAAATCAGGTACCAAAGTAAAATATTTTCCTAAATATCAATAATAAAACATAAGGGGGAAAGATCCCATTTCAAATACAAAACACCCAAAAATCAACTCAAGAAATGTGAGAAAGCTATATGAGGAAAATTAATCTGTAATATGCATATTTAATAAATAATTTAAGATTGTTTTTCTAGATGAAACAGCTTAATACTTTTTTAAATGCCATAGTTTTAAAATCATACATTTAATGCTATCCCAACCTGAACTCAACATTTACTTTTTGGGAGGTAGAAAACAATATCAAGTTCCTATGAAGAAGAAAAATACAAGAATAGCCAAGAATTGTTAAAGAAAAAAGTAATGAAGTGAGACCTGTCTTTCTAGATATTGAAATATACCTTTGAGTGAAGCCAAACCACAAAGGACCAAAACAAGTCTGTAGTACATAATGGAGAACCCAGAAGAAGACCCAAGACAAATGTATTTGGAATGAAAGTATCATTTCAAATCAGTGGAAAAAATCAAAAAGTATTTGACAATAGTGTTACACCACAGGCTCTTGCTTAGTGAATTTCTACTTCATTCCCCATATCTATTGCCATAAAACAGAGCAAGCTCCCAAGATTGGGGCCTTAAAAGTAACTAGTTCATTTAGTTCACTTTTCTGTGGGTCGGCAATGTGGGATGCACTGAGCAGAGTAGCTCCTTTTTTCTGATTTTGACTGGGCTCATTCATGAGTCTACCATAGCTACTGCTCAGCTGATCTCTTGACTAGGCAGCAGCTGGTCTGTGACAGCCTCACTCACATCTCTAAAAGGCCACTCCTGTTAGCTTGAGTGACCAGATTAACAGGGCCACATGCATCTTCTTACATGACTCCGTAGGATTATAGGAGAGCAAGCAAAAGCAGGAAAGTCCTGTGAAGGACTGGCCTTGAACTGTCACAATGTCATTTCCACTGCATTCTACTAGTCAACACAAGTCACAAGACCTGCCCAGATTCAAGAGATGGGGAAAGAGATTCCACCTCCTGGTGGGCAGAATGACAAAAAGGGGTTCATTCTGAGCTGAGTAACTAAGAGCAAAAGTTGGAAAGATGAATTCAAAGAGGTATTATTGGGGGTGAACCATGGAGAGGTCGAGCACACAGAAAGGGAAGGAGGTAGAGCACATTGGACCTTAGAGGACTCCAGCTTCTCTCTGGATGACGTAGGGAGCACCTGGGTGGTTTGAGGAGAGGACCATATTATCTGACTTAATTATCAAAGTATGGCTCTATTTTGTTAAGAATGAACTAAATGTAGGGTGGGAGAAGCAGAAAGCCAAATTAGGAATCCCCTGAAACAAGTCAGGAGAAATTTGGTAGTGGCTCAGATCAAAGTGGTGGCTGTGGAGGGAGCAAAGCTGGTCAGATCCAGGGTTTGCCAAGAAGGAGGATGAAGAGGGAAAGAAACAGATGAGACAAGAATAACCTAAGATTTTTATCCTGAGAAATTGAAAGGATTGAGCTTCCATTTAACCAAAACAAAACATGCTCAGGTAAAATGGGTTTAGCAGAGAAAATCAGAAATTCCATTTTGTCCAGGGTGAGTTTGAGACATTGATTAGATGGGCGAATAGAAATGTCAAGTAGGTGTCTGCATAGAAGAGTAGAGCATCTTAGAGAATCTAAAGGAGAGAGGGGGCTAGCCAGGTAGAGGAGTAACACAAGGGTCTCCAGCATCAGCACAAATTGAGAGATTGTCGTCCCAGAACGACAGGATGTGTATGAGATGCATATATAATTTCATCATGGTCTTCTTCACAGGCTGGAAGGAAGCTGCGCACTGAATACAAGCCTGAAATGGAAGAAGTTTTCATCACAGTACCCTGCGTTTGGTCCTACATTACCAGGAGAAGCATTAGCCGAAAGTTGCCAGGAAATTGGTTCCTGAAACAATACAATTCTCCAAAATTTTGTTCAAAAAACAAGTAGAGAATTTAAAAAAAAAAAAAAAGCTAAGCACACCCTCTGGAGGGTTGAGATGTCTATACCAGACCAAAACCTTACAGAGTCATGTTGCCCTTTAACTCCCTCTTCCAGAGAGCTGGGCTTCATGTGGCCAGGTATCAACAAGTTCTGGAGCAACTGCATCAGCACCAGTCTCCTGTGGAGAGTGTTGAAGGAGAAGAGCTGCAGGGCAGAGGAGAGCACCCCTGTCTTTCTCCTCTCTCCCCTTAGCTCTCAGTTCTTCCCAGATAATCATGTGGGTGAGAAAGAGCAGGAACAGCCTCAGCTGGAAAGGCTACTGGGAGGACCTGACTTAGAGTCTATCTACATGTCACAAGTATCATCACTGAATCAAATAGGGGACAGATAAAAGCCAAGTATTTCTTTTTCTGAGGGGGAAAAAGAAAACACTAAGAATCATAAAAATTAAAAGAGAAGCATGGGCTGGTGCCAGGGCACACGCCTGCAATCCCAGCTACTGAGGAGACTGAGGCAGGAAGATAACAAGTTCAAGGCCAGCCTCAGCAGCTTTGCAAAATCCCATCTCAAAACAGGAAAAAAAGAGAGAGAGAGAGAGAGAGAATCATAAAAATGAAGGGGGATATTCATGAGCTTCATAAACAATACCATACAAAAGAAACCAGGTACCAAAAAACACATGTTGTATGATTCCACTAACATAAAGTTCAAATCAGGAACAAGTAATTTTGTCATGATGGAAGGTGGGTGGAGACTGAATCAGGCACCAGAAGGCTTAAAAGTAATGTCATGCTTCTCATTCAAGGTGCTATTGAATGAACATATTCAGTGTGCAAAGATGCATCAAGCTTGGAACATGTGTGTTTTTCTCCATGTGTGTTTATATTTAAATAAGCTAAAAGTTGAAAACCTAATGGGTAATAGCTAAAGATATGGACTGAGGTAGATCATGCCTAATTAAAGAAGTGTACCATTCAAAGGCAAATATTCTATGGAGAAAATGCACAAGTTAAGATATCTCATGGGAAGAAAGTTCAAGAGTTCTGCTCCAGCTTTTGGTCAAATCAGGACATTTAAAAGCAGAAAGTAAACCCATAGTTTCTCTCTCCTGTTGTGTGATCTTGGTTTTCTCTGTCTTGTAATTTCCTTTATCGTTCCAAACTCCTTTTCACAGCCAGGCCAGGTGAGAGCTCAGTACTATAAACTTGTAAAACTATCTCCAATGGCTTATTTTACAAGAGAAAAGTGTACTTGGAAGGGCAATCTATCCTGGTTGACAGGGATTTTTTTTTTTTTTTCTCAGCCTTCATTATCTCTAGCTCCTTATAAACAGAGACAAAACTGTCTCTGAGGACGACAGTCACTGGAGCAGTGCTGATACTGTGGAAAAGGTTATCTAAGTACAAGTGACATTTAAGGTCTTTACATGAATCACTTGATGCCAACATTACTAGCAATTTTTCTATTTATCATTTAATTTATGCCCAACACTGTTAACATCTTCAGCACTCTGCATCCTGAATGCCAAAACAAAAATAAAAAGCCCTGCCCCACACTCGATTACAGGTGTGCACCACTGCGTCCAGCTCTTGGCTTGCTTACTACTGTACTTCTTATACTTACTACTATACTTCTGACTCATTTTCAACAGTTGATAAATTACGGTCATTAAGAGTCAAGTTATACAGTACCAGTAACTGTTTTCATTTTCCTAGATTGCATGGGTGATAAAAAGAATTCCAATTACTCCTTAACAGGCAAGGATGAGAATATGAACAAAGAAACTTTTTATAACTGCTTCCCCTTATTCAGAAGCAATAAGGAACATTCAGTGGGTCTTTACGTAACCTGTAGTTCCTTTATTCCGATAAGATTCATTGTACTTACTTACTCTAAAGCTGTTAGAAAGGCTCCTGAATTTTTGTCAGTATTTAAGAACATTTTATGTACTATAATACATGCCACTTCATATTAGTCAAATATGGCCATATCACAGAATGTCTGTTATAAAACAGTTATTAGGGTGGTTTCAGTTTAAAAGGTTTTTGCCTACCTGATGCCAAGTCTGAGCAATTCACTCTATCCACTGATTTTACATGAAGGAAAATAGGTATACCAAAAAGTATAAAAGCACTTGAATATTTTAATGGATGAAGTGGTGTGGAGAAATAGATATCAACATTTCAAAAGCAGGGGGAAAGAGCCAATGTTAGATAATCAAGTGAATTTTAAGAAAATTTCCCACCATAAAATAATTAATCAATAATATTCCAATAGTATTGACTTCAGTAGGTTATTTTTATTTTTAAGACATTTCTTTTTTAAATTCATGGTGGATTGAATTTTAAGTCAGACTTCAAGTTGTTATCAACAGAAACTCAGAAAGTTCTAGCACTACAACATATTTTCTTTATGTGATGATAAGTCATATTTCAAAGATGCCTAGGAAGAACCCAGGAATGTCTCAGATTTATAAAACCATAAGAACAGATTGTATTCAAGATTATAATGACAAAATAATATGCAAAAAAGCACAAAACCTTTATTAAATGACCACATAGTAATCTGATACAACACTTTCTGATACAGGAAATGCATGATGAACTGGCCTATAGTATATATAATAATTCCAAAGTAAAACAAAATCGGTAGATAAAATCTGTATCTGCACATTGTCATCTACTTTTTATGACTATTTCCCTCTATTTGGACACCCTCCTCCGTGTACCCATTTCCCTGTGCTTTGACGGCATCTTCTCAATCCTCCTTCTGGGTAGTGACACCTCCAAGTGTCTTCAAAACAACAGACTTCCCATGGCTCCAAGCTCTGATCATAGCCAGCTCGCCCAGAAAAGGAAAAGAATGTAAATTCACAACAAGGGGGTTCTAAGGAATTTTACCAACTGATCCCTCCCTCTTCCTCCGACCTGGTCTCTTGCCGCTGGGCCCCTCCCTTCCAGCCACTGTGAACTTGTCCTACTTCCTTGCCGGGCACCACTGAATTCTTCAACCTTCAACCTAGAACAGCCTTGACACACACACATCCCATCTTCCTCTTCATGTTTCAGCTAACTCTTAAACTTCACTCAGAGCTAATCTAGGAAACTTGACATTGCCCCCTTAACACCCCATGGCTGGTTTGATGTTTCAAGTGTATATACATGTACGTATGCATATCTAATTTGTGTGTTCATATACATCACTTATTACAATGTATACCTACCATAGCGTTATTATAATATATCACACTGATTGTTTTTATGCATCTGCTCAATGGGCTGTAAACTCCTTGAGTGCAGAGATAATTTCATAGTCAACTTCATATCACTAATATTTAATCACAGTGTTTGCTTATAGTAGTTGCTTGTAAATGTTTAGTGAGATCGATGGATGGATGGATGGATGGATGGATGGATGGATGGATGGATGGATGAGTGGATAGATGAATCAAGAATGACTTAAGAGCAGGTAAAGGCTGTTCTGATGTTCCTAAAGTCTGTTATGCAGGTGACCACTGCCCCCTGCTAAAGGTGAACCATTCCTTGTTTTCACTGTACTGCACTTGTAGTCAACAGACTAGTTATTCAGATAGAAAGAAAAAAGAACTAAAAATTCTTTGTAGCCTCAAAATAGCCTGAGACATCTAAAAAAATCTCACTAGAGGTCAGAGGACTGGTTTAAAGGGGATGGTGGCCAAAGGCATTGAGAACCAGCCATTCCTACTTTAGAACTATATATAGGGTAGCCCAGTACTGATGGTGGTACCTAGAACACTGTAGGGTACAAATACCTGTTAAAATAAATCACAAACAAAAACAAAATACAGATTAGATCTGAACAAATTATTTTCTTAAGACAGTGATCTCCCACTTAGAGACGACCAGCCCTGACAAGCTTCAGAATGCTAATAAGTTGTCCTTGAATACTTATACACAGACAGCATTACCAATAGACTAGATGAACCATATGCTTCTCAAACATAGAGATAACTATTCCTTAAGCGCAAATAGATGATGTAACTAATAAAATCCAAAGATGGTGTTGAATGCATTAAATATTTTAACTAAAATATAGTTAGTACCCAATACTAGTATAAGTATTGGCACTATAAAAAGGGAACTTCCAGCGTAGGACTTAAAACTAAACTCCATAGACAAGGATTGACAATGTGGATTTCAGTGCCTCAATATATACATACATAAGCCGACCTTACTTCTTTTCACAATGATGAATAACAAAAATATTTGCATGGAATTAAGCTTTACCTATGTGAAAAAGAAGAATAGATTTACATTTGGAATAATAAATTTGAAGTAACAAAAAGGAAATAAACATATATATACATATACTAAAATTTATACAAAATATGTAAATGTATCAGGTCTCTTCCATACTTCTATTAATCTGAAGTGTTCCCTTAGCCTATAATCACTATTAGCTAAATGAGTCTGCAGGCTGACCTGCTGACCCACTCTACTCTGTAAAGAGCCCCAGCTCAGTAGCCAAGTGGTCCTTCTTTAACAACAACAAAAGCAGAGGAATAGATTTGAACTCATCAGTAACTCTAAGGCAGGTTAATTGCCTGGTCCTCCTTGAATTTGGGAATCTTCTTAAATTCGCTTTGCTTCTTGAAGAAAAGCTGAGCCAAGATGTGATCTGCAGTGGCCTGGAGGTAATCATCCATGTCGAGGGTTTGCAGCTGATAGCATAAACCAAAAGAAGATGTGTCAGCACAGAAATGCTCAGATTCCCAAAGAGATGTAAGTACTCCCTGGCAGTTAGTTGTCTAACTTTACCCAATCATGTACATAGTCACCTTGGGTGCCAATCTTCCCTTGCTTATGGGAGTTGGCCTTTTCAAAACTGAGAAGTAAAATCAAACAAAAAAGGTCTGATGATACAGATGAATGAATAAAAAAGTATGGTATATGTACACAATGAAGTTTTATTCAGTCATAAATAAAAATGTAACTATAATAGCCAGGTATGGTGGAGCACGCCTGTAATCCCAGCAGCTTGGGAGGCTGAGACAAGAGGATCACAAGTTCAAAGATAGCCTCAGCAATGGCGAGGTGCTAAGCAAACAAAAAGTAATTATGTCATTTGCAGAAAAATGGATGGAACTGAAGAACATTATGTTAAGTGAAAGAAGCCAAACTCAGAAGGTCAAGGATCAAATGTTTTCTCTCATATGTGGAAGCTAGTGAGAAAAAAGGAAAAGGAAATGGGGGTAGGGGCATCTCATGAAAATTGAAGGGAGTTCTATAGAGTACAGGAAAGGGACCAGGGGATGGGAGGAGAGAAGGGAAAGGGGAAATATGGGGGGCATGATATTGGCCAAATTATATTGTTATCTTGTGTGCATGTATAAAATTGTAACAACAAATCCCATCATTATGTACAACTATAATATACCAATGAAAAATATGGGGAGGGGGGAATGCCTGATGGCTAGAGGGGCTGAAGCATCTCAGGCTTTCTTTGGAAGCAACCTCTGTCCTTCTGAGAAGTGGTTCTTTTTGAGGAGTGAGCAGTTTCAACTGATTGCCTGTGAGGAAGGACTAGTATTCGAAGGACTTCTCAGAGCTCCATACCCAGAGGCATGTGATGAGGCAAAATTTACTGCCAAGTAAGCGATCCTGGCACTCTACCCGCTGAGACTGGTTTCTCTCTGCAGGGCTGATTATGTCCTCCTACCTGGCCTAATGTCCAATGCGATGGGTCTGATTCCCTGTGTCTGTTCCCTGTATTGTGCGCCCCCCCAACATACACACACACACACACACACACACACACACACTCTCTCTTCCTTGGCCTGCTCTTCTCAATTTCTGCATGTGTATGTGTGCATTTCTTTTTCCCCCTGGTTCTATGTGGGTGTGTCTGTGCAAGTATGAGTCTCTCACTTTTGTCTGTGTTTGTCTCAACATATGTTGGTGCTTCTGTATTTGTCTTTCTTTCCCCCTCCAAGTGGGGAAAAAAAAAAAAAGTATAAGTCTGTCTGAATGTGGGTGTGTGTGTGTCTCTTCTCCTGTGTCTCTCTACAGGTCTCTGCCCTTCTGTGCACAGGTGTTTCCTTCTGTTTGTGTGTCTGTGTTGCTTCTGTCTGTGTGTCACTCCCGCTGTACCATGTTTCTCTGTATTTCTCTTTATTTCTCTATATTTCCCCCTGTGTGGGCATCAGTATTGTGTGTAGCTGCGTGCCTGCCTCTTTGTGAATGTGTAACTCTGTTTTTCTTTCTCCACGCTCTTCCTTCCTTTCTCTTCATGCTCGTTATGTAGAATACATCCCTGTTAGAAGCACATCCCATTACCCACTCACACAGGGTAATGGGGGCTATCCTGCCTCAAGGACGTGAGACATTCCTAAAGGCAAGATTGAGTAAAGAAATTGTCCTACCTAAAATTCTGATTAATTTCTTTCTTCCTTGTCAGGAATCATTCTTATATTGTCTTTTTGTTTAAAATTTCTATATTTCTACCTCTTAATAACATTTTACGTTCATTATATTTTATACTCACAAAAAAAATTTCTCTTGTATCATTTTTTGGGGGACAGGGGATTACCAAGGATTGAACCCAGGGGCGCTTAACCACGGAGCCACATCTCCAGCCCTTTTTACTTTTCATTTTGAGACAGAGCCTCACTAAGTTGCTGAGGGTGGCCATGAACTTGTGATCCTCCTGCCCCAGCCTCCTGAATTGCTGGGGTTACAGACGTGCTCCACGGCACCCAGCTTCTACTCATTTTTAATTCTCTTTTCTTATTCTCCACTTTTAAAACTCTAACTTGCTATTTTGAGTTTTTCCTTCTTGCCCTCTTCATATTTGATTAAATTGACTTTTGCTTTCTGATTTGTTCTTTTAATGGCTATACAGAGTGGTGCCAAGCGGGTGGCAGCAGCACCAAGACCCACATCAGAAATAGGGATCACTTCTTCCCCAATAAAATCTACAGCCAACTTTTGATCCATCTCTTTATAACATGTGTCTCTACAAACCTCCCAGGTATATGGACCCAGGAAGGTTCTGAGACCCAGGGAAAGAGCTGCTAGAATTTTTCAGTTTCCCTGAAAGAAGGTGGGTATCTTCCTGAGAAATGAACATCACCATGTGGATCCTAGCCCACCCTAGGGCTGAGGCCCTGTTGATGACACTGCGTAGCTCATGCTGGGCTCGTCACTGGAACTCTTGTTGGGACTCCTTGTCGGAAGAACCCCAAACAGGAGCCGTGTCTGTCTATTCTGGACTTGCTTGGGGGTACCCACACAGATCATTATAGTTCTTACCCAGTCTCAGAACGTAATCTAGTCCTAAAGATAGTTTAATTTATCCTTGTACCTTGAATCCATTATTCCATAGGATAAATTTTAAAAGCAAATAATTAAATTCAGCAAATAATTTCTCTTCATTTATGTTTTATATATAATTTATGTTTTCTTACTTTGTCTTTAATATGTTTTCTTGATTCATAGATGATGGAAAGAAATGCTACTTTACTACTCCTGCAGTCTCCCTCACACTCTCTCTTCCCTTCACTCTCAGTACATGTAAGAGGAATGGGATGGCAAGCTCCCTTCAGCTCCTCCGTCTTTGAGTTTGAGAGCTGGGAAACCTTAAAAGAGCATGCTCTGTTACTTTATGCCATAGGTATGAACGGTATACAGAGGACCTGCCTCAACATGGAGAGGCCTATCCAATTCAGGGCATCAATCTAGGAAACCCATCTGCCCACAGACATTAGTCACATTCCCTAATATCTGCTTTATTAGTAATTAATTTTTTTGGATCTCTGTACTGATCCTTTGGTTCAGAATTTGGGGGATTAAGAAAGAAAGTGATACACTGGACCCTTTAACCAAGTGGAAGCTTATTTGATTCCCCGCTTCCCACAGTTTCATTCAGCTCACTCATTCATCCATTCTACACGCATCTACTAAGAGCCCCCTTTGGTCTGGACACATGGCTCAGCAGAATTTTCTACAGATCACTGAATCACAGTCTTTCTTAAGCTGGCTTATTCTTACCTGATCGCCAGTGCTGAAGGCAAGAATGAAAAGCAAATCTTCATCACATGTGTTCTTAATGTAATGCTGGGTTCCAATGGGGAAAAATACCACATCTCCAATGTTAATGTTAAACTCTATGGTACTCTCAGTATTAATAATGCCCACCTAAGAGAGAGGAAGTTACAGAAGTTAAATTACATAAAAAGAGAGAAAGAATAAAGTTAAGCACAAAAAATCAAATATTCACTAAGGATAAGTATTGATAGTGAAGAACAGAAGAGGCACATGGTTATGCAGGGACTCCTTCATGAGGGTAAAGAGCAGAGGTAGAAAATATCGTTCACAAGAAAAAATTCCTGTTTCAGAGATGTAGCCCCCCAAATGTTTATTTAGATAAATGTTTTCCCAAGTACATTAGTGAGTTCAACATGCAGAACATCATGCAAAACAAAACAAAAAAAGCATCAACCACAACATTCTAAATAAGGATTACAGATTATGTCCTATATACTCTAGGCAGAGGATTTACAGTTCCATGTCTCACTATCCTTGTGCTTTTATTCCCACCAGTTTCCTGGGAGGGGGGTATCCTAACAGTCTTCCTTAATAATTAAGGAATCAATGCAAATACACAAGCACAACAAAAATAAAGTCTGATCTTTGAAATATAATCTGTGGAAGATTAAAAATCCCTTTTCCAATTTATTAAACTTTCATATCTAAACACGTAGAATAAAACTTCTGCTATGAATTTAAAAAATGAGTGAATTTTAAGTCTGGTTTCATTTTCCCACTCCACCATTGTTTACTTACTTTGTGACTTTAATATGCTTTCTTCATTTATAGATCATGATATATTAAAGTTGCTTAAAACAAAAGAATGAAAGGAAGAAATTCTACTTCGCTACCATTTCCCTTCATGCAGAAGAAAGTCCTTTTGCACACTCTCTCTCTTCCCTTCACTCCCGGTACATATAAGAGGAATAAAGTTCCCCAGAGAGTCTTGAAAAACTACAATCAAATCACTATGTTAGCACACTACCCAGTTTAGCTTTTCTCATGGTACCCATGGAACTGATCATCCAAATCAGGCTCTCTGAAGAGTTAAAGTTGGTGTCATTAATTTTACCTAGACAACAAGTATACATGGGGAGTATCCTGGATAGGCTGGGATATATGGTCACCACACTGATGCTCTGCACCTTCCCAGCTACCCACACTCACATTATACTCAGAGGCAAACAGTTATGTCACATTCCCCCAAGGGCAGCAGCAACTTCCACTTTGTATTACCTGAGGATGCAAAACTCTGAAAAACTGAGCAAGTATTCTCTGAAACATTCTTGGCCTCCTCTCATGCACATTTTGAATCTTTCTGTCTCATCAAACTTGGAGACTATCTACATGATACCCTCTGAAGAAACTGTGCCCCGAAAGCAATTAGAACTGAGTCCTTTTTATGTTACTAATGACTGAACCAAAACAAAGAAATGCCTCCAATTTGCTTCTTTCTGCATAAAAGAACATCCAAAAAATGTTTTCAGAGAAATTACCTTTCCACATCCACTTAACACATATCCCATTTCGTTCGCATTAAAATGAAAATGTGGTTGCCGTAATCCATTGTTATAAATTCTGAGTGTACTCAAAGCGAGGGTATTTTGATGCTTCAAAAAGGAAAAGAAAAAGAAATATAGTTATTTAGCCCACATCTTACTCAATAACTTAACAATTCAAACAATCTTGATAGTAGCTAATACTTATGCAGCTCCATAATGTCCTTACACTTACTATGTCAGTTATTATGTCCTTACACTTACTATGTCAGTTATTCCTCATGACAATCTTATAAAGTGGGTAGTTTTATACTATTTCACAGGTGATAGAATTAAAATCTACGTTGGTTGAGAAATTTACCTAAGGTCACACAACAAAGAAGTGGCAGAATTAGAATCTGAACCCACACAAAGTGATGACACAACTATGTGACACAGTCAATTGAGCATTTTGAACTAATGAAGAGAACTCTCGAAAGTATCCAATCTTTTCATTGTCTAACTATTCATGCCAGAGAAGTTATGCTCCCTATATTCACACTGAAGCTTCAATCACAATTTACATTGATCAAAGCAACCAATGTTCAACAGAATTTTCCTTTTCCTTTTGTCCAAAAGAAGTCTGAATCCAATCTAAATCTCATACTTCATCCATTTGAACGCTTATCAAAATATTTTTCTCAGACAGGCGCAGTGATGCACCCCTGTAATCCCAGCAGCTGGGGAGGCCAAGGCAGGAAGATCTGGAGTTTAAAGCCAGCCTCAGCAAAAGTGAGGTGTTAAACAACTCAGTGAGACCTGTCTCTAAATGAAATACAAAATAGAGATGGGGATATGGCTCAGTGGTCAAGTGCTGAGTTAAATCCGTGGTACAAAAAACTAAAAATAAAAAAAAATTCTCAAATACCTGATTAAGGAATTCACTGAAAATTTTCTCATTGTTGCTGAGTTCACTTCCATTCCTCCAGTGTTGTGCCATTTGTATTACTCCTCCTGGAAACTGATATTCTTTTGAACCTGAGTGAGATGAAGTTTAAAAAAACAAAATAAGGGGGCTGAGGGTATAACTTAATGGTAGAGTTACGAACAATCCTCTGGGTTCAATCCCTGGCACCACAAAAAAGTTTTAATTTATTATAAAAATAAAATTGAGCAATAACAATGATACTCCAATGGAAATGCAACCAAGCGTGCAGCTCTTCTTGTCACAGAAAACTTATGTAGTAGAAATCGCTGACAGTGGAGCATGGGGGCCCCACAATATTAACCTGACCCAGTCAGAGTCTATCCTACCCTCTAAGTGCTCTCAAAATTTCTAGCCTAGAGTGTCCTCTTTAGGAAAGTGTTCAACTCAGGGGACTGGCTAGAAAACTTGGGAGTCATCCTGCACACCATTTCCTAGGTCCCACCTCTCATGTCAGACAACCATCAAGGCCTGTTTGCCCTGCTTCTTTAAGTATTTTGCTTTGCAACCTTTCTGTCCCTGTCACCACTGCCAAGTACAGACAGGCCACCATCCTCCCTACCTGAGGGACTGTTACAGGCCCTTGACTAATCACCCTGCCTCCTGTCTGGCCCCTTTCAATCCATTTTCTACAATTCAGCCAGAGTGTTCTTCATTTCAAAGAGCAAAAAGGACTGTGTTCCTCTCTCCTTTTAAACTCCTCAATACCTCCTTTTTTCCATTAAGATACTGTACATACTCTTAGAATGGTTTCTAAACCCTGCATGATCGGATCCATCCTCTCTCTTACTTAGCCTTCTTTCTTGCAGCCTCCCCCAGCCCCAACACTCACCCCTCACACTTTGAAATCCTCTATCACATTTTACTGTGCCTGCAGGACTATTTCTCAAATTACCTACTCGGTTGAGAAATGTGGTTTTTCGTTTTTCTTTTGGTTATGACCCACCATAAAACATACACATACAAACACACATGCACACACATGCACATTGGTTCAATCCAAACATATATGATTTTATATACAAATGCTTAATTAAAATGGTTTCATAAAACAGCATGATGTACCTTTAAGGTCATAAAAGTATCTCCACACAAGGCTGTCAGGAGACTGTACATAACTAGCATTCATAACCAGTTCTGCCAAGTTGGAAGGAAGATTGACTGCCTGATCTTCTTTTTGCTTTTGGAATTTTCTAATGAAATCAATTCCACCTTCAGGCTGAAAGACATAGGAAAGCAAATAAGATATTTGTGAAACATTCTACAAATAGACGGGTAAGTAGCCAAAGGCAGGATAACATCAGCAGCATGGTTTTCAGTAGCCCAGGCAGAAGAGCTGATCTCAATAAGACTTATGCTTGTGATCTTTATAGATTTGCAATGTATCTTAATTTTAAATGATTGGTTTCTTTATGGTCAGTACAAACTCTGGCAAAATTATACATTGGCTTCTATACTTACTGTTATTCTCCCTAATGAATCATTTCTCTTACTTATCCCTATTGCACTAGACTACTAGTGTCCACTATAAGATAATCTCAAAAACTTCCTATGCAGATTTCTAAACTTAATACAGAATGCCCTCCAACTTCCTACCAGAAGCCACCATCAATTCTGCACATTTATACTTTCAGCATCCAACACCGACTCTCTGTAAGCAGCAATATCATTTGTCCCTCCAATTATAATATAAATATATGGAGAGATCAAAAGTAGTGATTCTTGGTACTAATTTTACAATTAGATAGAACCAAGAAGTTCTGCTATGCTATTGCTCAGTAAGATGACAACAGATAAAAATAATGTAATGTAAAAAATAAAGAAAAATTATATAAATATAAAAAATAATAATGTAATGTATATTTTTTAAAACTAGGAGAGATTTTTTAAGGTTTTTACCATAAATAAATGATGCTTGAGATATATAGATAGATATAGATTATAGATATAGATATATGTTTACCCTGATTTAAACATTACATCCTGTATCCATGTATCAAAATATATTGTCGTACCTCATTAATATATACAATTTTATGTTTATATATACATCAGTTAAAAATGCATTTTAAGGGTCTGGTGTTGTGGCTCAGCAGTAGAGCACTTGTCTAGCATGTGCAAGGTGCTGGGTTCGATCCTCAGCACCACATAAAAATAAAGAAATAAAATAAAAGGTATTGTGTCCACCTACAACTAAAAATATACATTTTTTAAAAAATGCATTTTAAAACAGTATTAAGTAGTGATTATTTAGGAAAAGTATGGGATCCTCTGCATGAGACTAAGAAAATATGTTTCCATTATCTGTAGAAAACTTCTCCCTACAGAAAGAATGAGGGAACTTATGGTTCCTTAGGAATATAAATTACAGTAATTTTTCAGTGATTACATTATATGCTTTCTGCCAATACATTAAAGTTTCCTATGGAAGACCTTTATAAAAGAAAATAAAAAGAAACTCAATTTCAACAAGTTTTTTTCTTCAGTAGGGACACAAGATCCCTTTGAGTCAATAATTCAATGTTTAGCATACCTATTAGCCAGTCTTCTGGATCTGTACCAACTGCTGCCCTACAAACACAAAACACTCATAATCCCTTTGTGCCTGCCTCACCTTCATGGTGTGATGTGTTTTTAGAAATGGTGCATACCTTAAGTGACCTTGAAGCAATGTCTTCAGGTGTAGAAAAAAATACATCATCAACATCCAGAGTCTGAAGTTCATCATGTGTAGAAAAAAAGAGTAAGAAGAAGCAGTCTTCATGGCCCACATTCTTTATCCAGTGTAGTGTGTTTTGGGGGAAGAAGATCACTTGGCCAGCTGTGACATTGTATGTGGTAACTATCTCACCACCATCATCAACCACCCCAATCCATGCTGTTCCCTGAAACATAAAAAGAAAAGCACACCCCACTTTGCTTTAGAGCAATGTTTCTCAACCTTTTTTTTTTATTACCTTCTTGCCAAGGTATGCTTTTAAACTTTTTTCCCTAACACCATACGGAATTTTAACATGACAGAGAGACTCTAGATCAGTATTCTGGATACAAATACTGCTTATGAGCCATTATGTGTACCTATACTTTATGTGTATCTATCCCCCGCCATGGGGGCAATGCTCTCTTCATGGAGCTTCCATGTTACAGAATCTGAAAAGACTCAAACCACATGTTTAGGATATGTGCATGTTCATCGATGACTGCACAAATACCCATTTGTAAGTATGCTTGTGTGTATGTATGCATACAGATGTGAATGTGCTTTCCAGATACAAAAAGTTTACACACAACTTTAATAATAAGCCATCTACACTTTAGTGTCAGGTATCCAAGCACTTTACCTGATTCAACTCAATTATTCCTTATATCTACCCTATGAACACTAAAACTACCATTATCACATTTTACAGATTTAAAACTAATTTAAAAAATTAGTTTGGTAAGAACATAAAATTTCCCCAGAGTTACTAATTTTGTCAAGGGCAAAGATGGTATTTGGGTCTAAGTAGTCTGCTCCAAAGTAGACACATTTTTATCCACACTGTACCATACTTTGATTCTGCTGATATAAAATTCTATGCTTTCTCTCATTTTCTACTTTTTCTTTATTACGCTTTGAGGCAGGTAGTGAAGATACCATTATTTACGTTTTACCACAGACTCATAATTACAGAGTGGAATGTATACAAAAAAATATGCAAAATATATATGAAAAAGAAGTCTTTGTTCTGTCTGCACAGACAATATGTCTGAAGTTCATCATGTGTAGCTTGGATTCACTTGAGTATTAAAGATAGAGGGGGAAAATGAACCTCAAAGAGCTCTTTTTTCATCCATACACAGAGAAGGAACATCAGAAATCTCCATCTGTCCCTAGCAGGGCACTAACTATTCCAGATGCAGAGCAGAGAGAGTAGAGTGCTAACGGGATCCTCCCTGCATACCAGGTGTACCAGGCACCTCATCCTCCCTCTTCCCTCAGGGCTGCCTGCCAGTCACAGGAAGACCCCCAGAAGCACAAAAATCTCATGATGAGTCATGGAGGGACTCCTCCTCATCCTAGTTGATGGTTCCTTGCTTTGATTGTGACAGTTGGTGATCTTACAGTTTTCCTGGGATCTAGAGAATGTTCCACTCCACACAGTTCACATTTAGAAGCTCACATTATAAACACTCTCTGGACTTCCAAAAGAGCCTCCCCAGGCTGAGTTAAGATTCCAGGGCTGTTATCTCTGAAGTATGCTCCAGATCAATGTCCCTAGCATAGAGTTTGTTGTATAGTTCCCCTTCTAACAAGTCCACTTAGCAGCCTTATCTTTCAACAACCGCTCTGCCACTGCTCAGTGAGGGCTATGAAAAATTAGTCTTTTGGAGATCATACTCCTTTACATATTTTTATATGTGGAAAAAGACAGGAAGTCATAAAGCATGTCAATAACCACAGTATATCTTATAGCCAACAACTATAGTACATCTTTAGAAAAGTCACCTAATCTTTCTCAGTCTTTCATGGAAAAATAAGAAGGGTTTGGTCTCATATAGATGAAACTCCAATCTCTTTTCTTGTTGTAAATTCTAAAACTGAATGAATCATCCAAATGCAAAAGAGGTTTTAATTAACAACAAAAAAATACACCATAAAATTGATTGTACATTCAAGAACCAGATCATCAGAGTGTGACCAAAGTTCTGGGAGGAGGACTTATTCACCACTGCTTTCCCAGTATCTAGAATACAGATGAGACCTATAAATACTTTTTGAAATTAATGAAGTCTTTGAAAATTCAAGTAAGTACACTCATTTCAACTCCAGCCATCTCCTCTTACTTCATTTGACTTGAAAATATTCTGGAAGGTCTAAACCACAAAAAAGCATCCAGGTGCCCTGATCTTGGAGACTCAAAACTCAACACCAGAAAACTAGTTAGTCATTCCAGTTGCTGGTTTTCTCCATGGAAGAGAGCTGATGTTTCTTTGCTCCTTAGATCATAGCTACCACTTTTAGCTTTCATTCACAGGACTAAAGAGTGATCTTATTATAAAAAACAGTGTGTGAAAATGATTTCATACTGAAGAAATTGATGCCAAAAATAATTACAATAAACAGGCTGATACTTAAAGGGTCTGCTAAGTAATCTAACTAAATCTAATTGAAACCCTGGATGGTTGTCTGTCACTTAGTTAAGTAGGCTTTGTGACAAAATAATACCCAGAAGACATATAACATATATGCTTAAGAGCAGAGTGTAGGCGAACAGTTATACCTGTACCAGATAGCCATGTTCATTAGCATTGAAGTGCCAGTGAGGGGCCCGGAGCCCCTTGCTTTTTATTCTCAAGGTCCCCAGAGTCATATGTGATTTCTGACTGTTCAAGCTAGTTCCAAAGGCCTCTTCTTCATCATTGAGATAGTCTTTGACATTGTTCCTGTACCGGGCCCACTGGATTGCACCACCAGAGTACTCAAACACCTAAAAAAATCAAATACAAGCAACCATCAGTATGGAGGCCATCCCCTGAGAAATATGAGGCCACTTGATATACAGAGTAAGAAAGAGGTAAGACAGAAAAAACAATGGAAGTGATGTGAATTTTGGAGTCTCATAAAGGAAGATAATGATTAGCCAAGTTATATTGTTATATATTGTGTACACATAGGAATATGTAGGAACAAATCCTATCAGTATGTACAATTACAATGCACCAATAAAAAAATGTGGGAAAGAAAGAAATAAAATGAAAAAAAAAGAAGATAAGAAATAGTTCTCCAAGAGTCCAGGAATGACTGACAATAGTGATATATGCAGAGCTATCATCTAAGCTCTGCCAAAATACTAGCAAGAAAACAGAGGGGTTTCCATTTGTGCACCTGCAATTCTCCCTTCCAGACAAACACAGAATTATGTACTAAAGAAAATTTCTGCCTGAAGCTGACATCAACTAACTTTCCCTTCTTCTCTATTCCTCACCTCCCTTTATCATATTGGCACTTCAGGACAGAACACAGCTTAGTAACAAGAAAAGGTCATTTTGAAACCACCATTAGAAAAAATTTAAAAATTATTAACTACCCAATTCATACCTTAGATTTTGGTAAGTGATTAAGAAACTGGAATTTTGGATCAACTGCCTTTTGCACTTTAGGATCCACTGTGGTTCGCAGAGGCCAGACTCCAGCCGCAAACTGAACATTTAAACGAGACTGGGAGTTGTTAGTATAAACCAAGGAGAGAATCAGTACTCCTATAGCTGTGGTGACGACGCAGGCCAAGAGACACACCAGGAAAATGCTCAACAATGACCACTGCTTCTTCTTTTCCTAGGAGAAATGATGAAGCCATTATTCTATACCCAAGACACATTAAGAAGAAAGATTTCCTCCTTTCTCTATTTCTTAAATTTTTCTTTCCACGAAATTCAACTAAATTTGACTGACAAGTGTAGTAAAAGAATATATTTTTAAATAATACTTAAATTGTATGTTTTATCTATTTGGTATTGAATCATAAAATGATCAGAACAGTAGGCACTACCTCCCTAAGAAAAGAGTATTTCCTGAGTTCTGGATCAGGATCCTGGGAGAAGCCAAAAACAAAAATTTGGCAGTGGAAAGAACCCTAAAGATTTTAGGTTAATCTGTATGTCCCATTTTCCCAGTGAGACTCAGAAAAGAGCAATGACCTGTGAAAAGCTACACTGTTACTGCAACTGTAGATCTAGGAAGAAGTCCTTCTGAATCTGTGCTATTTCCACTAAATCATAGTGCTACTACTTCATATCATTTAGCAATCATTAAACTTTGAGTCAATTCTTATGGTCCAATACTCTCAAAGGAAAGTTGTTGTTTTGTTTTTTACATATGGCTCCAAGCTCACCTTTAGGTTAAAAACAAAAGGATAGCATATAACTTTCTACATTTCAAAGAGTGTAACTTTACTAGACATTAATATTTTTTTTCCTTGATCACTGATCCTCATCAATATTGCTCAAATACTTTACAATGTAATTAATACATTTCCCATTGTGACCTAATACAACACACATATAAATGCACATACAAACACACATGTATTCAGGCATGTGTATGTATAAACACACACACACACACACACACACACACACACATTTAAACAAAAGTTTCCCAAACAATACTTATCCATTATTCTTTCCATTTTTAAATGTCAACTCCAGCCCTCTCTATATATTTTATGACTACTACATTCAACCTGTAGTTTGTCTGGATCCCTTTACATAGAAGAGAGGATGAACTGTTATTCTGCCTCTTCAAGTTGATAGAGAAAGGAAACATTATGAAGAAGAACTATGAAAACCAGCTGAACAAAAAAAATTCCTCCTTTAACTTATCTGAAGCTCACTGACAGGCATGGATTAAAAACATTGCCTCTAGAAAGTCCCAAGTAAGAGGCAGGTTTTTAGCTGGTGATAATAACCATTAAGTCAAAAGCATTTATTGGTACTGTGAGCAACAATTCAGAGAGAGTTGTGCCATTAAAGAGCTAGAGAATATGTGAGTCAAGTTTATGAGAGAGAAGGTAGAGCAGGAAATATTCAGAGCAGATGTTTCGCCTTCAAGAGGGTCTCTTAGAAGACCTGGGTAAAGCTCTTTCCTGAGCTCTGCGTAAGGGTCTGGGGGGAACCTAACCTCAGGATATAAATCTCCATCTTACCATTCTGGAGATGGTATTGATCTTCCCCATAGACAAGTCATTCTGTGCTCCTTCTTCATGCACTTCAAATGCTGGGTTGTCCATTAGTAAAAAGTATAAAGAAGTTCACTGGAAAAAAAAAAAAAGATAAAGGGAGGAGAGGATAGCTTTAGCAAACTAGGAAATTCCAGGAGAAGAATGAGCATTCCCACGTATGGGACTACATATATATAGCTGACAGTTAAGGAAATGAAATAAGGAAACAATCTCTCAAATTATAATCGGTTAGGAAAAAAACCCTAGAAAGAATTGCCAAACAAGAGACCAATAAAATACTTCTCAATCCTTTGCCCACTGATGACACATACACAGGTATCATACATGTATGATAATAACATCAGCCTAGGCTTCAACAAGGCTTCAGGTAAATCTACACTTAAGTGATGGAGAAGTAATCTCAGGGCTTCCTACTAAATTTAAAATGCACAATTTCCCAATTTTGACATCTGAAAATGAGATGGGTTTCAAAATGAATGGTCTTTTAAAGTCACTGAAACATAGTGTGACCTCTTTTGTTTGTTTTATCAGACAACAGTACTATAGCAATCTTCGAAGCAAATTTTAAACAATATTTTTTGTTTTACTATGTTTTTAAAATATTTTTAGTTGTAAATGGACACAATACCTCTATTTTACTTATTTATATGTGGTACTGAGGGTCGAACCCAGTGCTCACGTGTGCTGGGCAAGCGTTCTACCACTGAGTTACAGCCCCAGCCCTTGTACTCTTTCTTGGAAATGTGAAAATACCACCAGTATTATTTGGAGATTATACTTAGTGTTTATTTAAACGACAGGACCAGCTAATCATCAACCAAACTACATTAAAACTCCCAGATGGACTAAATCAAACACTGCAGCTGGATAAGTTCCCTTTTGATCTTCACAGATAAGAAAAGAAAGCCCAAAGAGGCTCAGTATTTTTCCCAAGGTAGCAGAATAAGTCACTGACAGAACCAAAACAAAGGCCAGCTCTCCCACTGTCAGCCAGAGGTTTCCCTACAACTTCTATTTGCAGCAGGAGGACTTCATGCCTTTGTTACACATGTAAATAGTTCAAGGTGAATTCAAGCAGGACCGGGAATGCAGGAATATTATAAAAATGACATTAGGGTAAATGAATGTCATTCCATGGTGTAGCTCAGAGACCCCCAACTCCAATAGTGGATATGTCAGCCATTCACATCACCCAGAAATGGGTTTGGCCCTGCTAAACCAGAAATGCATAAAAGACTGGGAAGAAAAGAGATAGAATTTTAAACTAAACCAGATTATACAAACAGAAGTCAAGCAAGTGCCAGACATACAGAAAGAGTAGAAAACTGGTGACTCCATTTAGATTTCTTTGTATAATACCTAGACACAAATCTAATAATCACTTTTTTTTTGGCATCTAGGGATTAAATCTAGGGGCATTAACCACTGGGCTACATCCCTTTTTTATTTTTTTTAACCACATGAATAATATTTCCTGATTTTCTAACATTGAACTTAATCTGCCACTGTATACATGTTTTACCTGGAAAACTCCAGGCTCCCCAACTAGACTGTAGATTTGACAATGGTTTCTGCTTTCTTCATTTACTCCAAAGCCATTTGTACAGAGTAGACCATCCACACACAGCATGGACAGACGAGAAGAGGGGTGCATAGTCCTCCCCCTGACAAGCATGCCCTGGGAGCTTAGGCTCTCTGTGTTTAATCCTTATCCAGTTCCTCATTCTCCAAGATCCAGAGAGGGGCTCATATCCCATTAGTACAGAATCCATAACCGGTTCTCAGTCTTGGCTTTCTGTGGTGGTCTATCTCTGTTGGCAATGTCGTCATCTTCCTGGATGTGGTCACACCTCTCAAAGTTGCTTCACGTAGCCATGAAAAATTGATCACTTCAAGTGTTCAGGGGACCCCTCGGTTCAGATCCACTGTGCCTTTGCAGTTATCTGGAAAGCCTATTTCATACTTTTACCTGCACAACACACACAGCTAAGCCCAGGCTGCCCTAGGGATATTATGGGGTATCACTTTCTTTGGGGTTCCCCCATATCCACAAAGATTGGATACGGGCAAAGTTTCAGGTACAACAGAGACTGCAGGGAAAGGCCAGGTAAATCTAATAATCCCGGCAGCTTCTCTGTGACCAATTTTATTTATAATTGTCTTCTAGAAATAATACCTCCATTCCACTTGGCTCTTAAGTCCTTAATTCCATAAATGATCAGCCAGTGGGATGGAGCACACATTAGAGGATGTTTGTGGTCCTTTTTGCTGGCTTGCACATAGCCTCATCACCCTAAAAAGGGCATACCAGAGGCTACACCATCCCTCTTTCCCTCTGTAGTGACCACAGGGGCACATCCTAACCCTTTTTTATATTTTATTTAGAGATAGGTTCTGAGTTGCCTAGGACCTCTGCAAGTTGCCGAGGCTGGCTTTGAATTTGTGATTCTCCTGACTCAGCCTCCCAAGTCACTGGGATTATAGGTGTGAGCCACTGCACCCAGCTCTAAGAATCACTTCTAAACAAGAATCATACTACTTTATACTGTGGCCAAAGATAGGCATGCACTAATATCTCGTAGCTGGAAAGAACAATTGCTAAATACATGTCCAATACTGCCGCAGTCTGGCTGGGCACAAGATCACGAGCCACTCAAACAGGAACAAACTTTATTTGAAATAACCGCCAATACCACGTTCGTGCCGGGGAAGATTCCCGATCCACCCACGCGGCGTTCCGCCGGTCCCTTCCCGGAACCCCAGCGCAAGCTCCTCCCCCGGAATTCCCTCCTACTGCACTTTCCCAACCAATGGGAACTCTCCAGGAGTCCCGCAGCAGGCCGAGGTAAACAGCAGGAGTCCGGTATCCATATGAATGTAATTTTTAACATAATCATATCATCTCAATGGCTAGCTGGCATCACCTTTCAATCAAAAATGCCATGCATCATATTAATTGGCTGTGGCTCCCAGCACAATACTTCTATTTTCACTTTACTGTACACCACCATCAAATATTTCTTGAAGTTTATTTATGCTGTCAAGTTAAGCATAATTAGGAAATACAAACATTTTTAGTTACCAGAGGCCAAGCTTACCCCCTAAATATTTAACAACCTATGGAGCACAGGCACTGATGAATCAGAACAGAAGTAGTTGGTTGGTGTGGTCACATCAGTGGGGATTAGATAGATATGAGTTCTGCCAATAGCTACCAAGCTGCATAGGTTTATAGTGAAGTGGCTAAGAGCCAGACCACCATGGTTCAAATCTTGATTCCACTACTTACCTGCTAAATGAGCTGGGGCAAGTTGTTTAACCTTCCTGTGCCTCAAATTCTTCATTTATACAATGGTACAATAATACTGGTTTGAGAGGAATGAATTCATTAGTATTTGTAACTCTTAATGCAAGGCCTGTACAATAGTAGATGTCCAATAAATACCAGCCTTGCTCTACAAGCCGACTTGATATTTTAATAATACATCTATTTTAATATGGCATAAGAACACCTTAAATTCATAAAATGAATAACTCCTAATAATTCAAAGTACTACAACCTCACTTATTATACTGAAGGATTGATAGTATTATCCTTACACTACAAATCAGAAAATTAGAGCAAAAATATCTCTTTATGTTAATCCAAAAGTGAATTATACCTAAATCTCAGCTTTTCTCACTGTAATCTCAGGGTACTTCTTATCACTACAAAGCTGTGGTGGGATACCCTTTATCATTTAACTCATTCACCTTTTCTAAACCATTCAGCATCATTGAAATCCATGGCCACTTTAATTTCTAAAATGGAAGGTGTAGGGAAGAGAAAAAGAATTATTGATAGTCATGTATTATCCAATATATACAAAAATATATATATATTTTTAATGAAAGAAATAAAATTATCATTAGAACATCACAGTAACAATTGCTGCAGGCAAAATTCCCTGATGGGTGCTAAGAACATTGGTTGAAAACTTAAGCTGAAAGCAGAATATCTGCTTATCCTTAAAGTATCTCTCTCAAATGTTTATAATTACAAAGGGAAAATAATAATTGTATAACAGAGTCTTGGAAGACGTCAGCTTTCCAAGTGATCTATATTAATATTAACCTTATTGTACCTAGATATTACACATCCTTGATAACATGCACCGAGAAGGGTAGATCACCTCCAGTCTGCGGTAGCATTCCCAGTGAGGCATAACTTCAACCTAACCTTGAAAAAAAAACAGTAAAACATACAAATCAAGAAACAGTTTACAAAATTAATGATTCTTCAAAGTAGCAGCAGCAAAAGAAGCAATCAACAGAGTGAATAAACAACCTACAGAAAGGGAGAAAATATTTGTAGACTATTCATCCAATAAGAAATTAAAGGCTGGGGTTGTGGCTCAGCGGTAAAGCACTTGCCTAGCACGTGAGGGGCCCTGGGTTCAATCCTCAGCCCCACATAAAAATAAATAAATAAAATAAAGGTGTTGTGTACAACTACAACTAAAAAGTAAATATTAAAAAAAGGAAATTAATAACCAGAATACATAAGGAACTCAAAAGAACCTGGCAGCCAAAAATAAATTAATAACCTAGTGAAAGAATGGGGAAATAACCTAAATAAATATTTCTCAAAAGGTTATGCATAAAGGGACAACAAATAAATGAAAAAAAAATGTTCAGCATCATTTATCATCAGAGGAATGCAAAACAAAACCACACAATGACATATCATTTTAGCTCAGTTACAATGGCTGTTATCAAAAAGAAAATAATAATCATACATGCTGGCAATGATGAAGAGCAAGAGGAATTCTTACCTACTCTTGTTGGGAATGTAAATTAGCACAGTCATTATGGAAAATAGCATGGTACTTCCTTGAAAAACTAAAATAAAACTGTTTTATAATCCATCAATCTCACTTCTGGTTACATAGTCAAAGGAAATGAAATCTGAAAAAATATCCACACTCCCATGTTTATTGAAACACTATTTACAATAGCCTAGATAAGGATCAACAGACCAATGGATAAATAAAAGGTAGTATATATATATATATAGATAGATAGATAGATAGATAGATACACACACACACACACACACACACACACACATACACACACAATGGATATTATTTGGCTATAAAAAAAGAATGAAAATATATAATTTGCAGCAACATGACCAGAACTAGAAGATATTATGTTAAATGAAGTTATAGGCATAGAAATACAATTTCGCATATGCTCACATAGGGAGGCTAAGAAATGGATCTCATAAAGCAGAGGACAGCATAGTAGTTACCAAAGCCTAATGTGAATTGGGACACAGCTATATAAGAAGAGCTTCTGGAGCTCCATAGCACAGTAGGATAACAATGGTTGACAGTAACAAATTGAATATTTTAAAATAACTAGTAGAGAGGATCTTGAAGGTTCCCAGCAAAGAAATGATTAATGTCTGAAGTGACAGTTAAAACAATTGCCCCAACCTAATCATTACACATTGCATAGATGTAGAGAAATATCACCCTGTAGCCCATAAATTTGTGACACAATTGTCATGTGTCAAATAAAAAATAAAAATATATTTAAAGAAAGGCAACTAGGTCATAAAGGCAGAAAAAGACATTGTTACAGATTGAGGTCACTAAATAAATGTGACAATTAAATGGATTGGATCCTACAACAGAAAAAAAATGACATGACAGGAAAAACTAGTGAAATCTGAGTAAAGTCAATAGTTAACAGTTTTTGTGCCAGGATAATTGCAAACCATACTGTAGTTATGTGGGAGCTAACATAAGGAAGAGCTGAGAGAAAAGCACTCAGGGAATATCTTTGCCACCCTAAAATCTAAAATTACCTCAAAAATGAAAAGTAAAATTGGGCGTGGTGGCCCGTGCCTGTAATCTCAGCAGCTCAGGAGGCTGAGGCAGGAGGATGGTTTAAAGACAGCCTCAGCAAAAGCAAGGCACTAAGCAATTCAGTGAGACCCTGTCTCCAAATAAAATACAAAATATGGCTGGGGATGTGGCTCAGCGGTTGAATGCCCCTGAGTTCAATCCCCAGGACCCAAAAAAATAAAAACTAGAAATAAAAAAGAAAAAAAAAAGTAAAGAAGCATTCAAGAGGAACACAAATTCAAGGCAAGCCTCAGCCACTTGGTGAAGCCCTGTCTCAAAGATAAAAAGATCTGGGGATGTAGCTCAGTGGTAGAGTGCTCCTGGGTTCACTTACAAGTATTGAAAAACAAAACAAAGTAAAAAGAAAGGGAGAGGGAAAGAAGGAAGAAAAATAATTTTTAAAAATCTATTCTTTTTTCCTAGGTACACAACTGATGAATATTTCCCAACATCCTTTAAAGTTACGTGTTGTCATGAAATTGAGCTTTATTCAATAGACTACGAGCAGAAGTTCCATGTGCCATTTTTAAGTTAAGATTTTGTTTAAAAGGGGGGTGGGGCAAGCCCCCTTACACTCTCACCATCTGGGTTCTGTGACACCCTGGGGAGGATGAGGGGAAAGTGGCAGAGCCACTGGTGAGAGAAGCCTGGGTCTCCCACTTGCTGTGCCAAGGAAACCCATCTGCCAATGAAGATCATCCATTTCAAACTCCTGTATATACAAGTGCTAAAGTTTTGACACACTGTACCAGTACCATTATACTTCTGGGCAACCTATTTTTTTTACCCTATCTAAAATCAAAACATATTTATAATATTTCTAGCCCTTATTTCACACTGGAATATGCTGTAAACTTTATTCCTTGAAATGTTTATCTCTATCATAAGGACTAAGAGCATACAGATAATAAATTTGGCAAATACAAGGGATGTTAACTACAGTATCTACCAAAGGGATAAACCAAATATATAACTCTTCACTTCATGACTTGAGTTTATTTTGCCAGAACACATACAATCACAAAAGGATAATGTTTTCCTCCAAAAAACTGAGCCAAGTAGATCCTTCCATACGTCATGCTGTTAGAGGAGAAAAAGCAGTGGTAGAAAATTACCTCTAGCTAGGGAATAGGGGGGGTAGGGAAAGGGAGGGAGAAGGGGGATAGCAAGGATAGTGGAAGGAGACGGTCATCATTATACAAAAATCATGTATGAAGATGTGAATTTGGTGTCAACATACCATATATACAAAGAGAGATTTGATAAATTGTGATATAAAGGTGTATTAAGAATTAAAATGCAAAAATAAATAAATAAATTTTAAAAAAGAATTGTAATGCAAAAAAAATATGAATGTAATGCACTCCACTATTGTCATGTATGTAAGAAATAATTAAAAAAAGAAAAAAAAAGAAAACTCCTCCCAAGGCTGGGGCTGGGGTTCAGCGGTAGTGTACTTGCCTGGCATGTGTGAGGCACTGGGTTTGATTCTCAGCACCACATATAAAGAAATAAATAAATGTCTCTCAACAACTTTTAAAAATGTGTATTAAAAAATAAAAAGAAAATTTCACCCAAAGGACTTAAAATCAGCATACTACAGTGATGCAGCCACATCAGTGTTTATAGGATCTCAATTCACAATAGCTAAACTATGGAAACAACCTGGATGCCCTTCAACAGAAGAAAGAATAAAGAAAATGTGGTACATATGCACAATGGAATATTACTAAGCCTTAAAGAAGAATGAAATTATGGCATTTGCAAGTAAATGGATGGAACCAGAGAATATCATGCTAAGTGAAATAAGCTAATCCCCAAAAAACAAAAGACAGAATGTTTTCCCTGATAAATGGATGCTGATCCACAGTGGGGGTGCTAGAAGAGTAGGGAAGAATGAAGGAACTCTGGATTATGCAGAGGGAGTAAGGGAAGGGGTGGGGCAGTAGGGATGGGAAGACAGAATGAGACAGACATTATTACCCTATATACATATATGATTACACTACTGATATGACTCAGTGGCATGTGCAGCCAGAGGAATGAGAAGTTATGCTCCATCTGTATACAATGTGTCAAAATGCATTCTACTGTCATGTATAACTAATTAGAACAAATTTTTAAAAAAGAAATAAATTGCTCCTGTCTCTCAATTATCTAACTGCTAAATTTAACATATTTAGGAAATACAAACATTTCATCTGCCAGTGGCCAGGCTTATACCCCAGATATTTAACAACTAATAGGACACAGGCACTGACCAATCAGAACAGAAGTAATTAGTTCAGTTGGCTACACCAGTGTGTACTAGATGAACATCAGATCTGTCTGTGGCTACAACCAGAGCACAAGTTTATAGTGAAGTGATTAGAGTACAAACTCTGGAACAACCTTTTAGGGAAACAGAACTGTTGGGCAATCATTCCGTGGAAAGGCTGATGAGACAATGTTGTGCTATTCTTTCTGCTTAATTCCTTTGAAGCCTCTACCAGTAACAGGACTTATCAATGTTCTCATTATGCAAATGTTTCTTATCTATTGCTCAACTTCCAGATGAGCACTAGCTATCAGGAACTGATGACAATGGTGAGTATTACTAAGTCCTAAGAGACATAGCCCCTTACCGCAAAGATTTTACAATGCAATGATTCATTTCAGCTCACACATACAAGGAAAATTGAACATAAAAAATTGTGTTTTATGGTACCCTGATAACAAATGGGGAAATCACCTCACTAACCCCCATCCATTTAATTTCTAGATCTTTGTGGGTAAAGGTCAACACATATCCCGAATACTCCCACACCCACCGTTACCCTAGTACCACCCTTGTTTTTAGGAAAAACTTGAACTGTACTGGCATTGGATGGAAATCAATCTCCAGGAAGTGTCAGAAAATTCTGCCAAGGTACCTTGACCTGTGAAAGTAGGGCAATGAAACTATTCTATTCATTCAGCTCTATGTCACGTAGCAATACAATTTTGGACAAATTTCTTAACCATGCTAAAGTGTTTCTTTATGTGTATGAAATGAAAGCGACAATCAATGACCCTTCTATGGTTTGGATATGGGTTGTTCCCTGAGGTTCATGTGCTGGAAGCTTGGTTCCCAGTGTGGCAGTGCTGAGATGGTACAGCCTTTATGAAGTATGGCCTGGGAGCTGGGAATACAGCTCAGAGGTACAGCACTTGCCTAGCATGTACAAGCCCTGGGTTCAATCCCTGGCATCACATACACACACACGCACACACACACACACACACACACACACAAGGAGCCTAATGGAAAGTAATTAGATCACTGGGGATCAATCCTCACAAATGGTTGAATGCTGTCTCAGGGAAGCTCAAGTCTGCTACGACTGGATTAGCCCCTTTGAGAATGGGATGTTGTAAAGCAAATTCAACTGTCTTGGCTTGCTTTCTTGAACGTGTGCCCCTTCTGTATATAGCCGGTTCCTTTCCAATTCTTTATCATGTTTTGAAAACCCAGAGGGGTTCTTGCCAGGACACTGGCACCATACTGTCTGAAACTTCCACTCGCCAAAATCATAACTTTCCATATAAAGTTCCCAGTCACCAGTATTCTGTTATGGCAAAACAAAATGAGACTAAGACAGACCCTTGACTGTCTAGCTCTATCACTTGAGTTGGTGATATAATTATTTTGAGAAATTGCATCAAACTCCTAGCTTCCCAACACTGCCATTCTTTTAAGATTCCATTAGATACAACAATAAAAACATAATAACAAATATATTTACCATTTCAACTATTTGCCCCCCCCCCACAAATAAACGCTTCATGTGTAATCTAAAATGCCAATCTAACAATATATTGGAAGTGAAGCAAGACATAAGGAACAACAAAATCCAGCTAAATCCAAAGTCAGGAAACTTTTATCATAACTTATGTGCATTTGCTCAACAAATACTGATTGAATGCCTACTATGTTGTAGGTGCTTGGGTTTTATTAGTAGACATAATAGACAAAAATTCTCTGCCCACATGAAGCTTAGAGTAGAAGAGTCGGATAGACGGATGGATGGGTAGCTAGATGAAATAAAGTGATAACCCTCACACTGTGTTTGAAATGGTAAGTGCTTTGAGAGAGAAAAAAATCAAGGTGAGGGCATTAGTGCATGATGTCACAGGAAGCTACTGTAATCAGGTGGTCAGATTTGTCTTGTCAGCGGTTTAGTAAAATTACAAAGAGAGTTCTGTGCTTGTCTCAGCTTTATTGGTGGTAAGCTGTGTGCCTTTAGGCAAAGAATACATACTCTGGTGTCTGTCTTTCTTACTCTTCAGGTAAACAGGTAAATTCATAAGCATGAGCCCTTGCCAACAACTTCTGAAAGCTGTGGTAAAAATTCAAAGAATACAAGAGACAGTGTTTTAGAAAAAACTTGAACTCATCATAAAATGGAAGGGAATAGTAGTTGTCTAGTCTTCTTCCCTTTGGAGGAAAAATAAATATCCACATCTAGATTTTTCACGCTCCTGACAATTTTTCATATTCAAAAGCAAAACCTCTGACTTGAGAATTAAATAACAAAGTAAATACTACACACAGTTCTAAGAAAGAAGCAACCAAATAAATCACTAAATACAAGGATAGGTCCATGGAAATCTTTCACTGAATACCATTATAGCAAACAAATTGATCAACTGATATATATAAAGTTCTTGTTCAGTCAAACAGTGTGTTAAGAGGTGGAGAAGAAAATCAGAAAACAAAACATGATCTCTTCCTCAAGAACAAAATTTTCCTTTCATAGCAGCTGACCAAGGGAATAAATATGCCCCCCAAAACCTCTATACCTTTCCAAGGCCTTGCTCACTAATGACCCAAGCACATAATGTAAGCCTGTGGGTAAGGAATGCAGCATCCCTGATGCAGTCATACAAGTTTGAGGGAACTTGTTTTGAACAATGTCAGTGCACATTTGCTGGCAAACCCTGACGTTATGTTGCCAGTCACCACAGAAATAGATTCTCACCTCGATGAATACAGTCTATCAATGTTTTTTTTATTTTCGTTTTGGTTTTGCTTTTTGTAAATTAACGAATCTTTGGAAGAAAAAGAAATTATTCTTAAAATTAATGGGTAAATGAACTGAATACTTTCCCAAAGAAAAAATGGTCAAAAGTTATATATAAAAAAAAAAAGTTAAACATCTTTAGCCACCAGAGAAATACAAATCAAATCTACACTGAGATTCCATCTCACACCAGTTAGAATGGTAATCATCAAGAATACAAATAACAGGGCTGGGATTGTAGCTCAGCGGTAGAGCACTTGCCTAGCATATGTGAAGCACTGAGTTAGATCCTCAGCACCACATAAAAATAAATAAATAAAATAAAGATATTGTGTCCATCTACAACTAAAAAACTTTAAAAAAAATACAAATAACAAAAATGCTAATGAAGTTGGATGAGGGCTTTTATACCCTGATGGTGGTAATGTAAATTAGTATTGCCACTGTGGAAATCAGGATGGAGGTTCATCAAAAAGCTAAAAATAGAACTACCATATGACCCAGATATACCACTCCTTGGTATTTATCCAGAAGAATTAAAGTCAGAATATATTAAAGATACACATATACCCATATTTATCATAGCACAATTCACAATAGCTAAGTTATGGAATCAGACTAGGTGTCCATCTACAGATGGATAACGAAAATGTGGAATACACACAATAGACTTTTATTCAGTCACAAAGAATGACATCGTCATTTTCAGGAAAATAAGACAACTAGAAACATAATTATAAGCAAAATAAATCAGACTCAGAGAAAAGTATCGTGTGTTTTCTCTCATATGTTAAAGCTATATGGAAAAAATGGGGAAATAAAAAAAGAACTCTATGAAATTAGAAGGGAGACCAGTAGGATACAGGAAGGGGAAAGAAGAAGAGAGGGCAGGTATTGGGGAATTGATCAAATTATATTTTTATTTATGCAAAAGTATGCCACAATTAAACATACCATTTTGTATCATCCATATGTACCAATTTTTTAAAAAACCTAACTATAAGATAGTTGGTGAACAATGTCTTTGGAGAAGAATCTTGATCCAAATAGGAATATGAAAGTTGTCAGAAGGAAAATGGAGACACTGAATCAAACCTCAACAAAATAAAGTCAGGAGGTTATGAAGGAGAGAATCTCATGCACATATGGCTGATACAAAGACTACCACAAAAGATCCTACCAGGACCGGGACCTTGCACAAAGATTACCAAAACCTTACACACACACACACACACACACACACACACACACACAAATACTTCTGCAAGGTAGTTGCTCCAGATTAAGTTCTCAGAACACCCTATTATCTTACTTTTGAAGTGCTTAACTATTTGTAAAATTATCTATTGTTAATGCTGCCGATTCCCAATTACAGACTGCACAGAATGGAGACATCATCATTAAAGCTTAGTATCAGGCCTGGCACTTAGTAGGTTTAAATGAATGATTCATTCTTACATGATTTTTACAATACAGTACATCTGCATATCTTCCCCCAAGCTACTACCAACTAGTGAACAATGCAGTCAGCACTCGTTAGTCTCCCCTTATCCTACACTTCTAGAGCACTGTTAACAAAGGAGAAAATTTTAAAAATTTTTTAAATGTATATGTTATAGGAATATAAGATGTGCTATATAAAAATATCAACATGAATTCATTTCAACATTTTCCAGTGGTTACCACTCAACAATCCAACTGTAGTAGCTATACTTCTACCTTCCTAGAAGATGGTGTCTATGTCATAGACCAATAAAATATCAGGAGAGTCTACAGCATCTTATTATTCCTCCTGTTGCCAGAGAGCAATGATGTTTTTAAGAATATCAACACAGGATCAGGAGGGTGGCTTGATGGTAGAGTAATTGCCTGGCATGCATGAAGCCCTGGGTTCAATTCCCAGAATTAAGGGAAAAAGGAAAAAGAATGTCAACCAAAGGAGAATTTCAAGAGCTCCCACAAACCAGACTGTGATAATTTGAGCTTCAAATAATAGTTATGTTGTGGTTAATTGGGATATATTGAATCTATAAAAGGTCTTAAGTTCATAGTGATACTCTAAGGATAAAAAGTATTATAGAATGTTGATAAAGGCATTTTATTGTACTATGAAAATGTACATAGAATACATGCTATAATTCAATAAGCAGAACATTAATATGTAATAAAATTTTCTATTCATGATAAATGATTAATAAATTATACTTAATTTTGTGTAGGCACAACACTAAATATGGGGAAGGGAATGGGGAGTGTTCTGAGTAATCCTGGGAAAAGCAGATACTGAACCCAAACAGGAAGGACTGAGGATCACCAATGGCCATTTATAACTGGAGGAAAAAAAGGGATCCAACAGTTTATCAGCATCCAAGCACACAGTGTCAATTTGTAAGCATAGCACTGCAATCTGTAGTATGCCGAGCAGCAATGCAAAGTCAAGAAAGCACCAAAAATGGTCTCTGCTGAAACTACTCAGGGCTGCCAATGTAGTATAGATTCATCCATAGAAAATCTATAATTACTTTAAGTTCCAATAAAATTTGTGGACACTGAAGCTTGAATTTCATATAATTTTGGTGTCACAAAGTATTCTTAATTTTATTCAACCATTTAAAAATCACTTATTTGATAGGCTGTACAAAAAATATCAGTGGGCTGGATTTAGCCTTTGAGCTATAGTTTGCCTACACCTGCTATACAGTACCTATCTGTCTTCTCCCTGTTCCTCAAATCAGGAACTTGTCATTTAGAAAGGTGTGTGATCAGAATTCATTAATCATCATTTATTGGCTTCTCTTTCAAGCAGGTTGCTAATGATCTAGTTCCAGAATAACCAGTAGTTGTCTACTTCTAAGTCAATAACTTTTGGAAAATCTCTTATTATTGACGTTTAATTTGACCTTTACTTCAATATTGTCAACAACAAATGCCCGGTTTCTGTTCTCGCAACTTGAAGGCTCAGGGGTCACTCCAGGTAAACTGGGCTAAGTGAGCTGCGCAAAATAACCACACAAGAGACACAAATACCTTTTTCTTTGGGGTCACTGTGACGGCTCCTCTGACCTTAAGTGTCCCCAGGAAGAGAGAGCCAGAGCATGCGCTGACCCCTTTTATTGAGAAGCTATTCAAATGAGGCAAGGGGCCAGGTTTCAGGGGGCTGAGTCCATCTTCATGATGTCCACTGTCAGCAGGTTGACTGACACCTGGTAGTCCACACCCAAGGACACAGTAGGAGAAGGGGACATACACAAGGCACCTCCATGGAAAATTCTATCCTAAATAGGGCAAGGGGTTATATTACAAAGGAACAGGTGAGCATAGTTTCACCCGTGGGGCTGTAGCAAGACACAGTCACTCGAACCCTAGAAGAGCGGAGCAGTCTAGCAGCAGCATGGGTGCCTGAGGCCACATTGCCCAGCAGGGGAGGGAATTAACTCAATTTACATGCGAGGTTGGTCTCCCACAATCAAAAGTATTCCTACTTTGTCCCCTTTCTATGTACCTCCCAGATACAGAAAACTGTAGAAAGTATTAGCTCACTCTTTTTTAAAAATTTTTATTGTTGGTTGTTCAAAACATTACATAGTTCTTGAAATATCATATTTCACACTTTGATTCAAGTGGGTTATGAACTCCCATTTTTACCCCATATACAGATTGCAGAATCACATCGGTTACACATCCATTGATTTACATATTGCCATACTAGTGTCTGTTGTATTCTGCTGCCTTTCCTATCCTCTACTATCCCCCCTCCCCCCTCTACTGTAATTCATTTCTCCCCCTTGTATTTTTTTCCCTTTCCCCTCAATTCCTCTTGTATGTAATTTTGTATAACAATGAGGGTCTCCTTCCATTTCCATGCAATTTCCCTTCTCTCTCCCTTTCCCTCCCACCTCTCATCCCTGTTTAATGTTATTCTTCTTCTCATGCTCTTCGTCCCTACTCTGTTCATAGTTACTCTCCTTATGTCAAAGAAGACATTTGGCATTTGTTTTTAAGGCATTGGCTAGCTTCACTTAGCATAATCTGCTCCAATGCAAATTCTATGATTTTGTCATTTTTTAATGCAGAGTAATACTCCATTGTGTATAAATGCCACATTTTTTTATCCATTCGTCTATTGAAGGGCATCTAGGTTGGTTCCACAGTCTTGCTATTGTGAATTGTGCTGCTATGAACATCGATGTAGCAGTGTCCCTGTAGCATGCTCTTTTTAGGTCTTTAGGGAATAGACCGAGAAGGGGAATAGCTGGGTCAAATGGTGGTTCCATTCCCAGCTTTCCGAGAAATCTCCATACTGTTTTCCAAATTGGCCGTACCAATTTGCAGTCCCACCATCAATGTACAAATGTACCCTTATCACCACATCCTCGCCAGCACTTGTTGTTGACTTCCTAGTGGCTGCCAATCTTACTGGAGTGAGATGGTATCTTAGGGTGGTTTTGATTTGCATTTCTCTGACTGCTAGAGATGGTGAACATTTTTTCATGTACTTGTAGATTGATTGTATGTCCTCCTCTGAGAAGTGTCTGTTCAGGTCCTTGGCCCATTTGTTGATTGGGTTATTTGTTATCTTATTGTCTAATTTTTTGAGTTCTTTGTATACTCTGGATATTAGGGCTCTGTCTGAAGTGTGAGGAGTAAAGATTTGTTCCCAGGATGTAGGCTCCCTATTTACCTCTCTTATTGTTTCTTTTGCTGAGAAAAAAACTTTTTAGTTTGAGTAAGTCCCATTTGTTGATTCTAGTTATTAACTCTTGTGCTATGGGTGTCCTATTGAGGAATTTGGAGCCCGACCCCACAGTATGTAGATCGTAGCCAACTTTTTCTTCTATCAGACACCGTGTCTCTGATTTGATATCAAGCTCCTTGATCCATTTTGAGTTAACTTTTGTGCATGGCGAGAGAAAGGGATTCAGTTTCATTTTGTTGCATATGGATTTCCAGTTCTCCCAGCACCATTTGTTGAAGATGCTATCCTTCCTCCATTGCATGCTTTTAGCCCCTTTATCAAATATAAGATAGTTGTAAACTGCTTTGTGGATTGGTTTCTGTGTCCTCTATTCTGTACCATTGGTCCACCCGCCTGTTTTGGTACCAGTACCATGCTGTTTTTGTTACTATTGCTCTGTAGTATAGTTTGAAGTCTGGTATCGCTATACCGCTTGATTCACACTTCCTGCTTAGCATTGTTTTTGCTATTCTGGGTCTTTTATTTTTCCATATGAATTTCATGATTGCTTTCTCTATTTCTACAAGAAATGCCGTTGGAATTTTGATTGGCATTGCATTAAACCTATAGAGAACTTTTAGTAATATCGCCATTTTGATGATGTTAGTTCTGCCTATCCATGAACAGGGTATATTTTTCCATCTTTTAAGATCTTCTTCTATTTCTCTCTTTAGGGTTCTGTAGTTTTCATTGTATAAGTCTTTCACCTCTTTTGTTAGGTTGATTCCCAAGTATTTTTTTTTTTTTTGAGGATATTGTGAATGGAGTGGTTGTCCTCATTTCCATTTCAGAGGATTTGTCGCTGATATACAGGAATGCCTTTGATTTATGCATGTTGATTTTATATCCTGCCACTTTGCTGAATTCATTTATTAGCTCTAATAGTTTCTTTGTAGACCCTTTTGGATCTGCTAGGTATAGAATCATGTCATCTGCAAATAGTGATAATTTAAGTTCTTCTTTTCCTATTTTTATGCCTTTAATTTCTTTCATCTAATTGCTCTGGCCAGTGTTTCGAGAACTATATTGAACAGAAGTGGTGAGAGAGGGCATCCCTGTCTTGTTCCAGATTTTAGAGGGAATGCCTTCAATTTTTCCCCGTTCAGAATGATGCTAGCCTGAGGCTTAGCATAGATTGCTTTTACAATATTGAGGTATGTTCCTGTTATCCCTAGTTTTTCTAGAGTTTTGAACATAAAGGGATGCTGTACTTTGTTGAATGCTTTTTCTGCATCTATCGAAATGATCATATGGTTCTTATTTTTAAGCTTATTGATGTGGTTAATAACATTTATTGATTTCCGTATATTGAACCAGCCTTGATTCCCAGGGATGAATCCTACCTGATCAGGGTGCACAATTTTTTTGATACGCTTTTGTATCCAATTCGCCAGAATTTTATTGAGGATTTTTGCATCTGGGTTCATTAGAGATATTGGTCTGTAGTTTTCTTTCTCTGAAGTGTCTTTGTCTGGTTTAGGAATCAGGGTGATGTTGGCCTCGTAGAATGAATTTGGAAGTTCTCCCTCTTTTTCTATTTCCTGAAATAGCTTGAAAGGTATTGGTATTAGTTCCTCTTTAAAGGTTTTGTAAAACTCTGCTGTATACCCATCCGGTCCTGGGCTTTTCTTAATTGGTAGTCTTTTGATGGTTTCTTCTATTTCCTCAATTGATATTGGTCTGTTTAGGTTGTCTATATCCTCCCGACTCAATCTGGGCAGATCATATGACTTAAGGAATTTACCGATGCCTTCACTATCTTCTATTTTATTGGAGTATAAGGATTCAAAATAATTTCTGATTATCTTCTGTATTTCTGAAGTGTCTGTTGTGATATTGCCTTTTTCATCCTGTATGCTAGTAATTTGAGTTCTCTCTCTTCTCTTCGTTAGCATGGCTAAGGGTCTGTCGATTTTGTTTATTTTTTCAAAGAACCAACTTTTAGTTTTGTCAATTTTTTCAATTGTTCTTTTGTTTCAATTTCATTAATTTCAGCTCTGATTTTAATTATTTCTTGCCTTCTACTTCTTTTGCTGTTGTTTTGCTCTTCTTTTTCTAGGATTTTGAGTTGAAGTATTAGATCATTTATTTGTTGGTTTTTTCTTTAAGGAATGAACTCCAAGCAATAAATTTTCCTCTTAGAACTGCTTTCAATGTGTCCCATAGATTCCGATATGTTGTGTCTGTGTTTTCATTTATCTCTAAGAATTTTTTAATTTCCTCCTTGATGTCTTCTATAACCCATTGATCATTCAGTAACCTATTGTTCATTCTCCAAGTGATGCATGATTTTTCCTTACTTCTTTTATCGTTGATTTTCAGTTTCATTCCATTATGATCAGATAAGATGCATGGTATTATCTCTACTCCTTTATATTGTCTCAAGAGTTGCCCTGTGACATAATATATGATCTATCTTTGAGAAGGATCCATGTGCTGCTGAGAAAAAAGTGTAACTGCTTGATGTTGGGTGGTATATTCTATATATGTCAATTAAGTCTAGGTTATTAATTGTGTTATTGAGTTCTATAGTTTCCTTATTCAACTTTTGTTTGGAAGATCTGTCCAGTGGTGAGAGAGGTGTGTTGAAGTCCTCCATGATTATTGTATGGTGGTCTATTAGACTCTTTTACTTGAGAAGAGTTTGTTTGATGAATATAGCTGCACCATTGTTTGGGGCATATATATTTATGATTGTTATGTCTTGTTGGTGTATGGTTCCCTTGAGCAGTATGTAGTGTCCCTCTTTATCCCTTTTGATTAACTTTGGCTTGAAATCTATTTTATTTGATATGAGTATGGACACTCCTGCTTGTTTGCAAAGTCCATATGAGTGATATGATTTTTCCCAACCTTTCACCTTCAGTCTATGTATGTCTTTTCCTATCAAATGCATCTCCTGAAGGCAGCATATTGTTGGGTCTTGTTTTGTGATCCATTCTACTAGCCTGTGTCTCTTAATTGGTGAGTTTAAACCATTAACATTTAGGGTTATTATTGAGATATGGGTTGTTCTTCCAGCCATATTTGTTTATTTATGTTACTAAACATGCTTTGTTTTCCTCTTTGATTATTTTCCCCCCTTTACTGTACTACCTCCCGCTGTTGGTTTTCATTGATATTTTCCATTTCCTCTTCCTGTAATATTTTGCCAAGGATGTTTTGAAGAGATGGTTTTCTAGCTGCAAATTCTTTTAACTTTTGTTTATCATGGAAGGTTTTAATTTCATCTTCCATCCTGAAGCTTAATTTCGCTGGATACACAATTCTTGGTTGGAACCCATTTTCTTTCAGTGTTTGAAATGTTATTCCAGGATCTTCTAGCTTTCAGAGTCTGTGTTGAAAGATCAGCTGTTATCCTGATTGGTTTACCCCTAAATGTAATCTGCTTCCTTTCTCTTGTAGCTTTTAAAATTCTCTCCTTATTCTGTATATAGGGCATCTTCATTATAATGTGTCTAGGTGTGGGTCTCATGATTTTGCACATTCGGTGTCCTGTAGGCTTCTAGGATTTGGGATTCTGTCTCATTCTTCAAGTCTGGGAAGTTTTCTCTTATTATTTCATTGAATAGATTGCTCATTCCTTTAGTTTGGACCTCTATACCTTCCTGTATCCCAATGACTCTTAAGTTTGGTCTCTTTATGTTATCCCATATTTCTTGGATGTTCTGCTCATGGTTTCTTAACAGTCTTGCTGAGCTGTCTATGTTCTTTTCAAGTTGAAATACTTTGTCTTCATTGTCCGATGTTCTATCTTCTAAGTGTTCTACTCTGCTGGTAGTATTCTCAATTGAGTTTTTAAGTTGGTTTATTGCTTCCTGCATTTCTAGGATTTCTGTTTGTTTTTTATAACCTCTATCTCCCTGTATAGTTGATCTTTTGCTTCTTGGATTTGTTTATGTAATTCATTGTCGAAGTGATCTTTCATTGTCTGATTTTGCTGTCTAATGTCTTCCTTGAGACTCCAGATCATCTGAAGCATGTATATCCTGGATTCTTTATCTGACATTCCATCTGCTGCAGCTATTACTTCTAAAGTTGAGTTGACCTGCATTGCTTGTGGCCATTTCTTTCCTTGACTTTTCATATTGCTCGCATTTCTTTCTGCTTGGTGAAACTGTTGTGTTATTGAATTTTCCCCCTATATATTTATATTGCTCTTGTATAGTTGAAAGGTCTCCCTTGCAGGGGCGGGCGGCGGCTGTGCTCCTCCTCCAATTGGGGTGATCTGTCTACCACGCTGACGGGCCTCTGGGCCTGTTCTGCCGGTCGGTCGCAGGTCTGCCTACCTTGTAGGCGTGGGCGGCAGCTCTGCTCTGCCCTTACTCCAATTGGGGTGACGTGTCTACCACGCCAGCGGGTCGCTGGGCCTGTTCCAGTGCGGGAGCCGGCTCTGCTCTGCCCCTACTCCAATTGGGGTGACGTGTCTACCATGCTGGCAGGCCGCTGGGCCTGTTCCGCTGGTCGTCGCAGGTCTGCCTACCTTGCGGGCGTGGGTGGCGGCTCTGCTCTGCCCCTACTCCAATTGGGGTGACATGATTACATTAGCTCACTCTTGACAAGCAAGATACTCTTAATATTCAGGAAAGTCCCAAGAACACAGTCAGAACTGAGTTTGAACTTTCTCATTCAAACCTGAAATAACAGATCCTAGGGAATGCTACTTTCCACAAATATAAATGAGTTACAGGGCTCTGGCTCCCAGCTTTACAATTCAGTTTATGTTAGTTCAAAATAGTGATATAGTCAAACTTCATATTCTACCTATTTTATGTTGACTCTGTCATTGCCTTTGCCTACCCCACAGCTTCTATAGATGGCTTAGAAATGGTGTTGGAAAGACTGTCATTAGTTCAGTCTTCCAACTAAACTTGTTTTAATCATATGGATGGGGCTGTTGGCTGTCTAGGACAAGCCAATGTCTGATACACACTTATTCTTTTCTACTTTCTCCAAGGCCACCCCTTTACACTGGCAAAAGCATATGCCAAGGCACAAACAAAACCTTGAGCATGTGATGATATTTGGGTAGAGACTGGCACAACGTAAGTTCATGGTGGTCTAGTAGGTATCCAGGGGCTGATGCATACTAGAGGGAAGGGAAGGAAACTGGAGCCCAAGAGTCATAGTGCCTTAAGTCTAAAAATAAATCTGGCTTACAGAATGGTGAAATGCACTCTGGGGGAGTGGGAGTAACAGCTCTAACAGGCCTATGCCTTATTCCTACAAAACAGACTGAGTAGTAACAAGAAATTATAATCAGCTGAAATTCTGACACAAGATGACATGACTCTAATTACAGACAACAGCTACTGAAGAACACTTACCATATGCCAGGAACTGTACTAAGCAAGCCCTTTACAGGCATCTCCTCCTTTAGTTTACAACTGAGTTAGGAACCATACTAGAAATTTAGGGTCAAAGCTTCAATTTGCCCTAAGTATCCCACCAAATAAGAGAAACAGAGATAACAGTTAAATTTTAAGTCTTCCTAAAAAAAATCTCATAAAACTATACATGTGCATGCATGTGCACGTGTGTACACACACAAGAGAAATAACTACAGAAACTTGGAGAACATTTGTTATACTTCGCTCATGTTTTTCTTCCAACAGCTTTTTTTTTTTTTTAACCTAAGAGTAGCTCTACATCTGAACAAAAATAATAGGTCTACATTCTAATTTCCAGTACTATCTAAAGAAATTAACAGAGTATTGATGCCATGGTATTCAGGCTTTAAAGAACTGGTTACTGGAAAGAAGTTAAATGGTTGGTTTTAGATTTTGAGGAAAAGTTCTACTTACTGCAAACAAATCAATGATGGGACTATGAAAAATTCATACTAGGCTGCATAAAAAATGGTCTCCTTCCTTTTAGCCTACATAGAGGATAAAATCCAAGATTCTTATGTGATTATACCAAGTGCTTCAGATGGGCCCAAGCCACCATCTCAGATTCATTTACTCAGCAAACATTTGTGAAGCACCATTACTGCTAGGCACTATTCTATTGGGAACATAGCACTGAATGAAACCCAGTCCCTACCTTCAATATTGTGAAGAAAAGGAGAAATGGGGCAAAAAACAATAGCATCAAGGGAGTTGGTGATCAGGGCTGGCCTCTGCTAAAACTATCCTTGGGTTGACACCTGAAGGCAGTGAACACACAAGTCATGGAGTATTAGAGGATAGACTGTCCAGGTGGAGGACAGTGCAAAGTTCTGGAGGCCAAGGCATGTTTGTACATACTTGAGAAACAGACCATGTGGCAGAATCACAGAGCAAACGAAATGGCAGGAAAAGTTTGGGTTTGGGAGACAAAGGGAGGAGGTGGCATGCCACATAGGCCTTTTTAGATCTGGTAGGAATTTCAAATTTTACTCTGCGATAGGAAGGCACCAAAAACTTAGAAGAGCTGCATTACATCTGATGTGTCTGCGAAGGCAATATTCTTGCTGGTATACAGATCAAGGAAACAGCCTCCTATCTTATTCCTAGTGCCTCCCTCAACTAAATGTATGACTGCATTAGCAACTAGTGAGATATGGGCCACACACACCTTTTCTCAACTAATCCTAAAAATGAATCTTAAAGATACAAAAATGAAAGTGGGGTGGGAGTACAGCTCAGTAGTAGGATAATTTCCTAGCATGTGTGAGTCCCTAAATTGGATCCCCATTGGAAGAAAAAAAAGTGGGGAGGTGAACAGGCCCAGGCAAGGTCACATCACTTGTCCACAATATTAAAGAGCAGAATAATAAAGATCAGGATGATAAAAACAAATCTGATTCCAAAGTCCATACTTCTTCCACAACACACAACATATTCTTCTGATTCAATACATTCTGCATCAGAATGTTTTAGCACTCAGGTCTTTGTATTACCTTCTGGATGTTATAAATATACCTTGACCCAATTCCTCTGATGAAAACTTGTTCATTTATCTTGATCGACTTAAGTATCCTATACAGAGTGAAATCTTTCCTGATTCTTCTCAGGCCACTGAGTAGTTCCGTCTTCGGTGCTTCATTATCAGTTGTTCCATCCTCATTTCTCTGAAGCAGTACTTACCTGGTTGTAATGTATCTTTACCTACTTAAATATTTCCACCATTAGTTCATGACAATCATGCCTTCCTGCTCATCTTCATCCATCCCACCCATTACCTTCCCCTCCCCCAACACCATCCAGCACAGTAATAAGGAAATCCGAGTTCTCCCAATCAATCCTATGCATCTTAGATAAGGGTGCCACATTTAAAATAAAAAACACTGAAAGGTAGAAAATATCCAGAAACATGAAAATGAAGAAACAAAATTTTGTCCAAAGAAATATTTTAGAAACTGGAAACACTCAGCCTGAGGATAAAACATTGCTTTTGTTGTTTTTAATATTAGGAAGACTGAAATATGTATATGAGATGGTTTTGAAAGACAAAATGAAGAGCAGTATATGAAAAACAGAAAGGCACATCATGACTTAATTGAAACAAGAAAATAACAAAGCATTCCAATTGCAGGGGATTTTCCACTTCCAGATACATTTATATAAAAGCTTATAGCCACCTTGAGGAAAAGCAATGAATGCTCTATAGCCCTAATATTTTGAGGGTAACATTCATAAAACTCCAGAATACTTATAATAGTGCCTGATTTTTTAGTTCATGAACTGTTTTTAGAAAGTTATATTCATTGGGTTTTGGAAATAATGGCTGAAACCTTTTCACTGTTCTTCAGTTTTTTTAAAGTTTACATTTCCTATATGTCTGAATTTCTTGGACAGGCTCTGCAGTATGTTGCAAAACACAGGACAGAGGTGGTCAGCTGAGACATCTTTTTTGATGTGCCCTCCCACCAAAACCTTTCTAAAACCTGATTAACTTGAGTTGCCAATTTATAGACCCTCAGCTCCAAAGTCACCCTGAAGGGGCTTTCCTGTTGCTCTCTGGCCGCTGCAGCATCACTAAGAGGAATGTGAAAACATCTGATAGCACTCTCTTCGGCCACAGTCCAAGATCCTGCCATTCTCCCTAGTGACTCCACAGCCTGGCCCAGGCTGATCACGGTCCACACCCTCCCAACACAGACATCTACCCCTCCAAGGTTCCTGACAACTCCAGCACCCCTTCAGCTGTGGTGTGGGCAAACCAGTAACCTCTACCATCCCACAGGCTAAGCTATTCTTCCTACAGTAAACTCTAAACCCAGAAGCTGGCCATTCTCTTCCAAGTTTGTCCTTCCTTGGGTTCTCTTCCTGAGTTCTAGAGTATCACAAAGTTCCCTTAGTTTAAAATATTTTAATATTAAATCTCCCTTGTGGACTAAGAATGCAGCTCCGTGGTAACACTTGTCTACCATGTGGGAAGTTCTGGGTCCAATCCCAGTACCACTAAACAAACTTCCCTCATTTAAAACCACAGTGTAGCTGGTGTCTAGATTGGACTTAAACTGGCAGTTACCACCAAGCCAGGGTCAGAGAAGCAACACAATGCAAAGCCAGTGCTAGGGTCTGAACGTGTACTCCCAAATCCAGGTTTTTGAAAACTCAATCCCCAATGCAACAGTTTTGGACGGGTGTTTAGTATTAATGTCCTTATATAAGGGCTTGACTTAAGGAATTTGGTTCCTTTCAACTTACATCCCTTCTACCACCAAGACAGAAATCCTCCCCAGCTTCCCAGGATGCATCATCAAGGCACCAACTTGGAAGCACAAAGCAGCCCTCAACAGAGAGACAGCAGAACCTGCCAGCATCTTGATATTGAACTTCCAAGTCCACCTGAACTGTAAGAAATTTCTGTTCTTCATGATTTACCCAGTTTTGAGTACTTTATTACAGCAACAAAGATGGACTAAAAGAGTCACTAAAATTTTTCTAGATTTAGCTCTGGGCATATAAAATGGATGGATGGCAGATTTCATAAAATGTGACTTACTGAACACTTTTAAAATCTTAAAGTTTGAGGGCTCAAGAAGTCAGAAACTTATAACATTCATAATACTTACACAACTGCTGATCCTATTTAATGATCCTCTTCAATGAATAGCAGCAGCAACATCAAAAAAGGAAATAATTTACTTCATTTTAAAATGTGTTTGCATAGCATCGATAGAGGGAGGGATGATTAATCAGAGTATGATGATTTTTAGGGCAATGAAATACTACTCTGTATGTCATTTGTATCTTTGCCAAATCCACAGAATGTGCACCAAGAGTGAACCCTAATGTAGAGTAACTTTGGGTGAGGATATGACAAGCCAGTAACAATGGCAACAACTCTATGACTCTGGCAGTAAATGATGAAAAGAGGGAAAGCTATGAGTGTGTGAGAGCAGGGAGCTGGTGGAAAATCTGTTACTCTTAACTTGCTAAAATTGTTTTTAATAATAATAAGAGAAATATTGTCAAAATTTGTTTTGTTTTGTTTGTTTTGGCATCAGGGATTGAACTCAAGGGCACTCAAGCACTGAGCCACATCCCCAGCCCTTTTTTGTATTTTATTTAGAGACAGGGTCTCACTAAGTTGCTTAGCGCCTTGCCATTGCTGAGGGTAGCTTTGAAATCGCAATCTACCTGTTCAGCCCTCTGAGCCGCTGGGATTACAGGCATGTGCCACCACGCCTGACAAAATGTTTTCAAATAAAAGGATTTGCAGAATATCATATAAGTAAAGGATGTGATCTCTTTTATCTTAAATTCATAATTTATACGGAAAGCTACATTTAGAATCATCAATGAATACCTAAGACTACTGTATACACAACAGAGTTTACTTTTTACTGATTATATAAAGAAATAGAAGCTGTACTAACATCAAAGAAATAAAACACAATCAATCAGCTAACATTTTTGGAGATTTATCCTCTCCTGAAGAAGTATAAGGAGAACTATCCAAACATCAAAGCAAGGAAAAAAGCTAAATGAGAGGCAACCTACCCAAGTTTGGAAGATGGTTAGAATGTCTAAAAAAGGAAAGGTAAACCTCGGTGACAGCTTTAAAAAACAAATGTAAAAGTAAGCTCCAGATAAACAAAAAAAGAATGAAAACTGGATGAATACCTTTAATCTGAAAATCCTAACACTGACATAATGCTCAAAATTTTTTAGATTTGGTAGCATTTCATATTTTGGAATTTTGGATTAGGAATGCTCCAACCTAAAGTCTATGCAAACATTCTGAAAATCTGAAAAATGCCAAATCTGAAACACTCCTGGCCCCACACATTTTGGAAAAGGGATATCCATCCTGTATTTCAAGTATGAGAAATAATATGCACAAAGACGGGGAGACATGTAGAAAGTTTGCAAGATTCTGAGTAAAGCAACAGTGTTAAGGCAAATTGTTGAAATAAATCAGCAAAATTAGAGTAGTGGTATACAATGTTACACAAAGTCCACTCAGTCTAGTTTCCCTATAAAAGTCAGCAGGGAGAAATGTTTAAGGTAGGAATAGGCATTAGAAAACAAATGAGGGCTGGGGATGTGGCTCAAGTGGTAGCGCGCTCGCCTGGCATGCGTGCGGCCCGGGTTCGATCCTCAGCACCACGTACAAATAAAGATGTTGTGTCCGCCAAGTACTAAAAAAAATAAATGTTAAAAAATTCTCTCTCTCTCACTCTTTCTTTAAAAAAAAAAAAAAAAGAAAAGAAAACAAATGAAGGGCTGGGGATGTGGCTCAAGTGGTAGCGCGCTCGCCTGGCATGCGTGAGGCCCGGGTTCGATCCTCAGCACCACATACAAAGCAAAGATGTTGTGTCCGCCAATAACTAAAAAATAAATATTAAAATTCTCTCTCTCTCCCTCTCTCTCTCTTTAAAAAAAAAAAAAAAGAAGAAGAAAACAAATGAACCAGTCCCAATGAATGTAATAAATGACTGATAAAGTTGTTTCAATCTGAGAAAAAGTGTTACTGTCTGTCTAGAATAAGGGCAATGTAGAATAAACAGGAAGAATAAAAAGCCAAGATTTTTTGCCCACAAGAGACATGGGATTATGAAAAAAAACAAAAATGAAAGGAATAATATGAAATAACACAGGAAAAAATATCTAACAATATAACTTGTACAACTAGTCAAGGTTGAGGCCTAGATTTACCCAGTCTTACATAACAGACAATGCAATCCAACACATCATATAACCAAGTATAAAACATCTATACATGGAATAGCATATACAGTTTTGCACATTTCAAGAACTCTCACTTGCTCAAAAACTATCAACTTTATTGGCCTTTGCTTCTTTTTTCTCTTTTCATGCTACTTTCCTTTTGACAAGTTCACTTCCTGACAGTACTTCAACTAAACAGGTTTTCAAATACAGGAGTAAAGAGTGAAACAGAAACAAAACAAAACAAATAAAAATTCACATCTGTAAGAGCAATCCCGTGTATTCAAACTACAGGAAAAAACAAGGAATCTTGTCATGATTTATCTTTGGGTGACATTCTTTTGTAACTACATATAATTTAACAAGGCATTATAAACCATTAAATACAAAATTCCAAAACATTGCACATTTATAAATTTCAAAAAGAAATAACATAATTATAGTGATATATGACCAAAAAATAAACCTTATTTTTGTCAGAAATCTCTAGGAAGGAGAAAAGAATTGTCACAGAAAAGACTGAAAGTAGAATTCACACTGATAATAAAGACAACATATGTTTCAGTCTTAACTCTTCCTATATTGATTATATCTTTATCCCTTGATCTCAAAAATTTTGGGGGATTAGGCTTTTCTAAAATACATTTTTCATATTCAATTAAAATTTTTGAAATATCTTACTAAATTTGTTAATTTTTTTCTATTTAACAATTTCTCAATATACCTAAAACAGTGAAAGGATTGATAAAATTTTATATTCACAATATAATTTTTTAAATATAATTGTTCTCATCTGTCTTAATTCTCTACTTAGCAGTCTCCATACTACTGGTCCCTCTTTCCTCCCAAAATTTCAAAAACAAACAAAAAACCTTGAAATATTAACTAAGCATGTTACTAAATCATTTCTGTACAGAATTTCCTGAACATTTATTAGATTTTTTTTTTTTTAGTTGAGTCACTTACATGTTTCTTTTGAGAAGAATGGATTTTGATAAATTCCTTTTTTTGGGGGTGTGGCGGTGGTACCAGGGATTGAACCCAGGGGTTCTTTTAACCACTGAGCCACTTCCGCAGCCTATTAATTTTTTGTTTTGAGACAGGATAGCAATAAGTTGCTCAGGGCCTCGCTAAATTGCTGAGGCTGGCTTTGAACTTGCAATCCTCTTGCTTCAGCCTCCCAAAGCCACTGGGATTATAGACATGTGGCACCATGCCTAGCCTATAAATTCCTTTTTGTAGGTAAAAGAATAAAACTTTTCCATATTTAACACAAAAGTGAAAATACTGCTCCACTGCTATTATAAAGTTTCTTAAAATATTAGTTATAACATACAATTTTAGAATAGGCTTATCTTGTTCATTATTGGAACTACATTCTTGCAAATAGGAGCACAATCCAAACTGGCACTATTCGAAGTTATTATAGCACAATCTCCAAAGAGATTATGGGTATGGTATATATTATGTTGGTCTACATATAGCTAACATGCAATTGGAAATCATTGCCTGATGTCTTTATCATCTCTATCTTCTTTAGAATTTGTCTAAAGGTGGGTATCACAAGGCCTGGAACTTGATCCACTCAGATCCACCAGAAGTTTACCCACTGAAAATCTGCGTTTTTAATAGCCAAATATAGGGCTGGGGATGTGGCTCAAGCGGTAGACCAAAAAGACAATAAAGGATTAGATGGTAAGTGGTTATCAAATGAAACATTAGATTTGCACATGATTATTGCCCAAGTATTTAACTCATTAGCTAACTCATCAATTTGATTCATAGTATATGGAGTAATAATTTTATTGGGAGAAATTCCAAACACTCCAATTCAAACACTCCCTTTGCTGCTTTTATTCCTTTGAGTATTAATTGTCCTACAGCCTCAGGATACCTAGTAAGAATAGTGTTAGGAGAATAAGATAAATGTAAACAAAATAACTTTATTGGTAAGTGCCTCTTGAACCAGTCAAAGCAATAAAGTTAAAAAAAAAAAAAAATAGCTGAGCACAGGGGCACAAGCCTATAATCCCAGCAGCTCCGGAGGCTGAGGCAGGAAGATTGTGAGTTCAAAGCCAGCCTCAGCAATTTAGCAAAGTGCTAAGCAACTCAGTGAGACCCTGTCTCTAAATAAAATACAAAAAAAAAAAAAAAAAAATGGCTGGGGATGTGACTCAGTGGTTGAGTGCCCCTCAAAATTTATGAACATTTTCAAGGTTAGTTTTTTTAAAAAATATACTTGAATCAATCATACAATAGTACACGGCTTGTATTTACTTTGTCAGCTTAAGCAACAGGAAAAAAAATACATATTTGTGCTGTGGTGACTATTTATTGTGGTGACAGTTTTATTTTCCTCTTCACATTTTTCGGTGACTGTTTCAATCCCCAGTACCAAAATTAAACAAAACAAAAAACCCTCAAGGGCAGAGAGGAACTCACAGGATTCGGTCTTTAGTGTTTGACACTTCAGTTCTGTAACAAAGGTACTAAAAACAATATTTTGGGGAAAAAATTCTTTGATACTATGTGCTTAGAAATACCTGACAGTAAATCTACTTAGCAAAAATGCTGCCATTTGGGTAAAGTGTTAGTTTGTAGTACTTGAAAATATATACAGATATTCTTTAATTTCATTAGGCTGTTCAATATGTTATAATAGTCATGCTTTATGACAATTTTTTAATTGTTGATAAAAATGCTTCCTGTTTATTATAGTTATAACACCTGCTTGTAAGAAATTACAAAAATCAAAGAGCTATGTTCAGTTCTAGCTAGAGTCAAACTCTGAAGACTATAAAGGCTTTAAAGAAAACCCAACTCTTAAAAAATATCTTTAAAATACACAAGTTGATTTCCACACTTTTAAAGTTTAGTTTCAAATTTCATAAAACAACTGGAAACTAAGTCAAGTTTTTAATACCTAACCTCAAGACTAAAATCTGGAAAATAATCTAATAATAAAGTTCAAATGTCTCCAGCAAAGTGATTTGTAAACTGTCAAGTATTATAAAGATTATCTCACATAGAATCAAAGCATTAACTGAATGAGTTGTTAGATGTCACAATAAAAAATTCCTTTTAGCTCTATATAACCCACTGTTAAACTGATACCATAAAGAAATACAACATATCTTAGAGAGATTTGATTTCTGAAATTTTAAAAGTAACAGACTTTCAAATAAACTATAACAATTTTGGTATTCCTTTAAGCTGCTTAAAAGTGAATGCTATATTTAAAAAAAAAAAATAGGGAATACTGAAGAAGGTTAAGCATAGATAAAAACATCAAGAATTAAAATCATCCATGTTTAAATATTACACATTTCCTGGTCTAAAGACCAAGTAACACTTTAACATAAATTGTGGGTCCTTCAGTTCACATTCTACTATTTAGGCACAAAATGAAGATAGGTCACAAATTTATGAACATTTTCAAGGTCAGCCTTCAAGAAATATACTTGAATCAATGACAGAATACTGCATGGCTTGTATTTACTTTGTCAGCTTAAGTAATAGGAAAAAAAATACATATTTGTTCTGTGGTGACTATTTATTGTGGTGACAATTTTATTTTCTTCTTCACATTTTCGGTGACTGTTTCCCACTGGTATCATCAACCAGGTCTCTCAGGCGAGATAAGTGGTGCAAGGCCCTTCATTAAAAAGTATAGAATAGGTTATAAACCAACATTAAGGACTGAATAGCCAATGAAGACAGCAAGAAAGGGTGATTTACATTGTTTATTAACTTCAAAATTAGTAGAAAAAATGAACTCAAGAGAATATAAATATCAAACTACTGAAAACTATTCCTTATAAAACTTTTGAGATCTGAATATTTGAGGGTTAAAATAATTTCCTAATCTTCAATAAACATTTATTTAGAAATTGTATTTTTGACATTCAATTTTTAAGTTAATCTGCCAAGTAACCTAAGAAGAAAGAATAACATATCATTTGTATCATACTTAACAAGTGACAGAACTTCTAAGGTCAGTTTCAGTTGTGAATAAAACACATTTTTATTGAGTAGGAGGAAAATCAATGACTTCTCCAATATGAGTAAATAGTGTAGTATTATCCTAACCATAAAACATGGAAAAGATGACCATATACCTAAACCAGAATACTTTGCAACCTAGAAAGAATAATTCTGGAATTGAATTAATTTTTAATTACCCTTAAAAAGTCAATTTATAGACTAAAAACAATAAAAAATATACTGACACACTTTTGAACATCTGAATTTACTTCCTAACAGTTCAAATTCTTTACTGACAAAACTTTTCAAATTTAAGATTGCTCCTGTTAACCCAACAAAATCAACCATTAAATGCAATCTAACAAAACATGAATTTTGGTCTCCTTAAAAGTAGAATTTTGTAGGTAGCACACTATAAAAGCACAGATGGATCAGTATCAGTTTTTATGGTGACTTACAGCCCAGTGTTTATTTTTAACCAAGAAAAAGATCTCTTAAGATAGGTACTTTATCTCAGAAAACACACTTGGGTCTGCAACACAAGTACAATATCAATGTTTTTAACAGCAATGAAAAGCTCGAAATCATTCACTTCAAAATTTAAAGCAGAATGATGTCTTCATCCTAGATGATCAGCTAAGGTCCTATTCTCCATGAACAATTTACGCTATCATTAGTGTTATAAATAGGTTTTCAATCCAGACTGCCTACTCTGAGTCCCAATGCTACTTCTTACTAGCTTTGCAACCTTGAGCAAGTTTGTTTATTAATACTCTATAACAATTACGTGATCTATATTATGAAGACAAAAATAGTACTTTCCTCATAGGGTCTTAAGGACTGAATGAATTATACTCAATAGCACTTAGAACATTCAAATATTCAATAAATGTAACCTATCATTATACACTGATTTCTACTAAGTATAAAACACCATATTCAAGTACAATGACAAGCTACAAAGAAAGAAGCATTATTTCTACCAAACATGTATATAATTAAATTAGAGTCCTAAGTTCACATCTTATGTTTATACTTTTCCACTACTTATTTACTTAACAGAATCCTAAGCAAATTTTGAAAATAAAAAAGGTAGGAAACATTTAGTTAGCTTCACTTATAGTCAAGTTTTGAAATAAGTTACAAGAGAAAAATTTTTAATCTTATTATTTCTTAAACTTAAACTCAGTAATTCTATCTTCTGAGGACACTTCATGGTCACACAACCAAATTTATAAAGAACTTTCTCTTTTGTCAATATCATAACCATAGAAAAGATTTATATTCTTCACTTTTATATTAGAGAATTTAACTAAGAAATTTAGATGTATCTTTATATTCAAATATTATACTTTATATATACTTTATTTTAGATGTCAAATAATGATACATTTGTTGCTATTACATGTATTCTAAACAAACTATATAAAAATTCATTTCACAAGTTATTATTATAGGATATCCATACATACTATCTCAAATTATTGCTATTACTCAGAAATTAAAAGAGAAAGTGAGCTGTTCATCTGTTATATTTTAAGTGTCTAAGATATCTCATTAGGTCCTTAGAACATTTTAAACAGGAAATAACAGATTTAACAGAAAATGTTTTTCTAAGAAGCTTAAATATGCCTACTATGCATCTATTTTTGAAACTACTTAATTCCATCCTAATTTTGGTCAAAGGACTGTTGATTAAGTTGAATTTGTATCCATATTAGTAAAGAATACTTACTTTTGAAGAGACCTAGTAATAGGAATCATACTTTCCTTCAATTGTAATTTAGAGAAATCATCCTCTGAAATCTATTATTAAACACCAAAAAGCAAAAAAAAAAAAATATTTTTTTTAAATTTCAAAATTAAATGCTATTAAAATGATTAAAAACATTATAAATGTATTTTCTCCATTTTCAAGAATTAATTTTACCATCAAGTTAAGAGAGCATTAAATGTTTTATTTTTCCTTTGTTTTAAAAATACAACTACCACTTAGATTCAGCTTTCAATTATACATTAAAAATTATACATCTAGGAGCTAGGGTTGTTGTTCAGTGGTAAAGCACTTACCTAGCATGTGTGAGGCACTGGGTTCAATTCTCAGTATTGCATACAAATAAATGAACAAAATAAAGGCCCACCAATATCTAAGCAAATATTAAAGAAGAAAAAATTCTACATCCATTAAAAATTAAATCTTTGCCTCAAATTACAACTTCACTGAATAAGGTGGTATCTCAATGATGCTTAAAAGGGGAAGGGAAAGAAGCATGGTTACATTCTGTATGTTAATATTATGATTTTAGAATGCTGGGAGAAAATTTTTAAAACATAATTCAAATGAATAGGCTGTAGTAGTTCTCAAGAGCTGATCACTCATTAAAAACTGAATTTTAGGGCTGGGGTTGTAACGCAGTGGTAAAGACATGGGATTTGATCCTCTGCACCACACAAAAATAAACAAATAAAATAAAGGTATTGGGGTTGGGGTTGTGGCTCAATGGTAGTGAGTCTGCCCAGCATGTGTGACACCCTGGGTTAGATTCTCAGCGCCACATACAAATAAATAAAATAAAGATCTATCAACAACTAAAAAATAAATATTAAAAAAATAAAATAAAGGTATTGTGTCCATCTACAATTAAAAAAATTAAAAACTGAATTTCATAAAACTCTATTGTCTAATAACAACAAAACAATGACAATTAAAACAAAGCTAACGTTTATTGAGTATTTACCAGTTGCAAAGCACTATATTAAGTACTTTATATCATTTGTTTCAACTTATCTTCTCAACAACCTCAGATCCAAAAGGATAAATGCTACATGATCTCACTTATATGTGGAATCCAAAAAGTCCAACTAACAGAAGTAGTGTAAAATGGTGGTTACCAATGGCTGGTAGTTGGTAGATAGGAAGATGTTGGTCAAAGAATACAAAATTTAATTAGGAGAAATACATTCAAGGGAGCTGCTGTACAACATGGTGACTATAGTTAATAATAATGCACTGCACACTTAAAATTATTGGCAGTATATGTTAAGTGTTGGTAATATATGTCAATTAACTCAATTTAACCATTCCACAGTGTATACATATTTTAAAGCATCATGTTGTACACCAAAAATATACACAATGTTTATTTGTCAATTAAAAAAAATAAATTAAAACTGAAACTAAGGAGGTGAAATGATATGTACAAATGTTCTACTTGCTAGTAAGTGGCAGAATTAGAATTCAGACTTTAAAAACTATACCTTTATGAAGAAAATTCATCCCCTATAGAATAGCAGCCCAGATCTCAATTTATAAGCCAAGTTTTTGCTTACTTTTACCTCTTCTTTTGGATCTGTAGTTCTATTCTGATTAAAACTTTCTTGTACTGCTTGAAGATTAAATAACATTTGTTTCAAAGCTTCAACAGGACCATGATGTTTGCCTCCAGAAAGGGTAGAGCTCTACAGTTAAAACAGATAATAGTAGACCATTCAAATGTGAGAGAATAATAAGAGTTTTATTTTGTGTTATTTTCCCCTAAAATAAAGTTAATACAAAAATCTAAATAATGTACATTAAAGTGTTTTAAAAAATCAAAATTGTAACTTACCACTTCCTCATACCCAGTCCCCAGATGAAGCTATTTAGAGACAATATGATTAAGTTTGGCATATCCTTTCTAATCTCTACTCTTTCAAATTTTAATAGTAAATGTTTACATTTAAACAAATTAATTTCATAGGCTTAAAATTACAGTTTTTTTATGATGGAAAAGATCTTCAGAGAGCAGGGAAACCAGCATGCTCTTTTCAGATATGTAAATGATACTAGTAATCAGCTGAGTTAGGACTAAAATTTCAAATATAGCTTTCTCTGCAAACTTACATGTATGTTTTCATAAAGAGAATATCACATCTCATTTATCATTGACCTTAACTGTGTCCAAAAAAGGCAACAGCACTTAGCTAAATAAGGTGGACAGGATTCTCTTAAGATAATTTGTAAGGGATATTTTAAAACTTCTTTTAAAAAGCCTTAACAGTCTATGTTTTTTCATACTTTAAATGAGTTGCTATGTCCTAAAGGCTATACCCAAAGTAGCAAATAAACTTCTGAAGATGTCTGTAATTTAACATATTTCAGCATTGGCTATGCAAGTATACATAATATTTAAACTTCACTTAAATAGGAAGTGTTTGACTTATATAAGACATTCAAGGAAAGCAGAATGACTAAAAAGATTTTAAAGATCCTCCCACAGGATATAAAAAACAGAATATGGGAATATAAATGGTACATCCACCATGAAAAACAGCATAATAATTCCTCAAAATACTAAACACAGAATTACCCTATGATCCTGCAATTTGCCTTCTAGGTATATATCCAAAAGAAAGCAAAGGCAAAAACTTAAGCAAATATCTGCATACTCATATTCATAGCAGCATCCCTAATAGCAAAAAGCTGAAGAACCCCAGTGTCCATATGTGGATGAATAGATAAATGTGGCACATGCACAGAATGGAATATTATTCAGTCTAAGGCACAAAGGAAATTTTTGTCATATGCTCCAACATGAATGAATCTTAAAGGCATTAAGTCAAATGAAATAAGCCAGTCATGATAGGAAAAATATTATATGATACTTCATATATGTGGTTCTGAGGGTAATATTCAGTGACAGAAAGTAGAATGTTGCTTTTACCAGAGGGTGGGGGGAGAGAAAATTAAGAGTTAGTGTTTAATGGGTGCAGAGTTCCCATGTGGGACGATGAAAAAAGTTCTGGAATTGAATGATGGTGATGGCTATACTATGTACAAATACTAAATGCCTTAGTAGTACACTTAAAAAGGGCTAAACTAGGTTAGCACAGTGGTACAGCTGTGCCTATAATCCTTGATACTAGTAAGGCTGAGGCAGGAGAATCACAAATTCAAGGACAGGCCCGGCAATTTAACAAGATTCTGTCTCCAAATGAAATTTAAAAAGCAGGTGGGGATTTGGCTCAGGGGCAGAGTATTTGCCAAACATGTGCAAGGATCTGGCACCAGACACACAAAAAAAATTTTGGTTAAACTGGCAAATTTATATATATTTTTTGCTATAAATATAAATAAATTTAAAATTTTAAGAAGAAAAAGAAGCAGAATATAATGATTCAGTTGGGCTTAATAAATGTTGGTATTGTGAGATATATATATATATATATATACACACACATACACACACACACACACACACACACACACATACATATATGAGATTTGTCATTAAAACCTGGTAGTGGTGAATGCTGGTAATTACAGAGGCTCAAGAGGTCGAGGCAGGTGGATCACAAACCAGCCTTAGCAACTTAGAGAGGCCCTAAGCAACTCAGCAAGACCCTGCCTCTAAATCAAATATAAAAAAGGACTAAGGATGTGGCTCAGTGGTCAAGCACCTCTGAGATCAATCCCCAGTAACAAAAAAAACAAACAAGACTCTAGTAATCAATGTCTCTGGCACATTTTTTGTTTCTCTCTCTCAGAACCATAGTATGTTTCACACATTCAAAAAACAGACAATTTAAATTAAACGGAACATGAGAGCAGCCCAATATGTAATAGTAAACTACCAACAGTATAATAAATAAATACAACCACACTAAAGGGAGTTAGTTGGGAAGAAAATAATTAGAAATAAGAAAAAAGGCATGGGTGATGTATACCCATAATCCCGTGACTTAGGAAGTATAGGCAAGAGGATTGTAGGTTCAAAACTAGCCTCAGCAACTTAGTAAGTAACCTAGTGAGACTCTATCTCAAAATAAAAAATTAAAAAAGGGCTGGGGATATGGCTCGGTAGCTGAGTGCCCTTGAGTCCAATCCCTGGTACCAAAAATAAATAAATAAATAAATGATAAAAATAAGGAAAAGCTAAACCAAACCTTGTAGAATTAAACTGAAAATCTTAAGTATCAGTATGAACTCCTGGTTTTTTATATATATATATATATATATATATATACACACATACACACACACACACACACACACACATACACATACATATACATACACATACATACATACATATACAGGTATAGAAACATAGATGTGTAATAACATATGGTTTGGTATAAACATGCTTCCTACCTAAATCAGCCTGCTGAGTCTAGAATGAATAACAACCCAACAGCAATAAGCACATCCAGTGCCTAGCTCTTTGTTTCTAAATACCATTTTCTAATAAAAAGAACCACAGCTCCTCAGAGAAGAGCTCGAAAAAGAATGGGGGCATGTCAAAAGGACACAGGAACTAACCGCAAGGAACTCTTATGGTCCTAAACTGTAACAATTTGAACAATATAAATAATTTTGTATTATAAAACTAGAATAAAAAAAAATCTATGAGTCCCTACTGATGTCAACAATTTCATAAACAAATAGGGGAGAAGGCATAATATTATTACACAAGAATTTCAATTAATACACGTTGAAGACAAGATTCACCAATGATGTTAAAATTAGTCGATATAACTTTGCAATCTCCAAGTACCTTCCCTAAGATACTTACTAATTATAATGGGAAATGGTAGCTTTACTAAAGCTAATAAATACCACCTTAATCAAGCACTCAAGTTTAACACCATCAATATGAACAGAATATTATACTGTTATATTACTATTATTTTACTGCATTAACATGTCAATATTATTATCAATGGCATACATACTATCAACCATCTAAAATAATGCACTGAGAACGCACAACATTAATTCATTGGTATTCTTGCCAAAAATGCACAACCCCATCCTTATCATGAGAAAACTTCTACAAACTCAAACTATCTACAAAAACACTGAAAAGACTAAAGAGCTGCAACAGAATAAAGTCAATTGAGGAAACACTACAACTAAATGTAATGTTGGATCCCAAAGTGGAACCTGGAATAGGTCATTGAGTAAAACTTGTGAAAGCTACACACTGAAGTTCTGTAACTAAGACAATGACCTGCTAATTATTGTACTATGGTTATATGAGATGTTAATATTATGGGACTCTGAAAAAAGAAAACACAGAAATTTTTATATTATTTTTGCAACTTTCTATACATTAAAAATTTCAAACAAAGCAAACCTCAAAAAACAAAAATGATCCTGGTAGTGAGGTTGTGTATGTGTGGGCAAGGGGGCTAGGGTATCATTGATTAGTATTAATGCTCATCTATCTTAATCTGAAAAAAAAAAAACAAAACAAAAAAAACCTCCCAAACTTATTCTTCTACCAGTACTCCTTTAAATAAACGCCACCACCAATCCCCTAAATTGCTTGGCTCAATCATATTGTATTCATCCTATCAGGACTATCTTCAAAATATATCTCAAGTCTAACAATTTGTGACCACCTCCAACCAGCCCACTCTAATCAAAGTCATTACTCTTCCAATTCCAAAAGACTGCAATAGCCTCCCAATTAGGTTCCCGGCTCCTTCTCTAGATAGTTTCAAGATATGCTTCACACAACAGCTAGTTTATACTTCAAAATTTAGATCTGTCATTTTCTATTTTAAAATATTTATAAATGTATATTAGAAACAGAAACCTCAATATTCTACTGTCCTGAGAAAATAAAATTTCCTGTATAATGGTCTATTTACATGTTTTCCAGAAACAAACAAACATTATAATAATAATTTAGCCTATCTGTAGAATTCAACCCCAGGTCCTTCTACTTTAGAATATTAAAATAAAATTACTAATAATTCTGAAAGGAGTTATGGTTTTATGGATGTGTGTTGAGAATCTGGGCTATTCTTGTTGTAAAACACCTAAGAACTTAGAAATTAATAACTATATAATATTCATAACCCTTCTTTTAATAAGTTAACAAGACTTAATTTCATTCACCTGATTATCATTATTTAAAAAGTCTTCAAGAACCTCTTTAGCATACTTTTCACTTGAAGTTTGTCGAGGACTATCATTAGAATTAACAGGAACAGGAGATTTGCTAAACAGGATTGAAAAAGATATAAAACAGCAATTAAGTTCCCAAATTCCAAAAATTATACAATATATTATTTTAAGGATTTTCATTTAAATGCAAGTGGTCACCAAGAAATAACCATCATGAATATGACACTCACATCAATGTTGGATGGTAATTCCTCTATCTTCTCCCTAAATTGATACTAGAATCCAATCCAGTCCCCCCCTGTCCTCCTGATTCACCTTTCAAGCTTTGAAGAAAAACTTTAAAAAGAAATTGAAGATACAATTCCTCGACTAAATGAATAAGCCCTTAACCACAGAACAGTTATAAAAATTCACTGTTTAAAATGAGCAGTACAGCCGGGTGCTAATGGTGCACACCTGTAATCCTAGCGGCTTGGGAGGCTGAGACAGGAAGATCATAAATTCAAAGCCAGCCTCAGCAACTGCAAGGTGCTAAACAACTCAGTGAGACCCTGTCTCTAAATAAAAAATACACAATAGGGCTGGGGATGTGACTCAGGAGTGCCCCTGAATTCAATCCCTGGTTCCCCCACCCTTGCCAAAAAAATTGAGCAGTACATTTTTCCAATTAAACATTGTTAGGACTGAGGGTCAGTGTACTCAGTAGGAGAGCACTATCAAGGCCCTGAGTTCAATCCACAGCACCACAAACAAATAAAAAGATTTTTAAAGCTATTTACCCAATGATAATAAAAAATCCTACAACTCCATAAATTTCTACTGAAATGGCAGTTAGATGTTCTCGCACTTCAAGGTGATAGACCACCCCTCCAGAACTGGTTTTTACATATGGATAGATTATAATTATACTGGGAAAAGGATTACTTCCAAAATTAAATTTCCTGAGCACAATCCCAATTCCCATTTCATAATATGATCTTAGGTAATTTGTCTGAACTTCAATTTCTACATTTGTTGCTACTTAAAGGTAATGCAAAAATCACTGTGTTAACTCTCTATGAAGCTGGTACATTTACTATAAATACTCATTTCTTTCTTAATGATTAAGTAATAGAGGAAAGAGCACTCTCAGCGCTCTATTCATTCCATTTGTTACTCATATCCACTAAAAAGGATGTAACTCTCAAGAACTCAGAGATCTAAGAATCTTTTTATATAATTTAAATGTCACGTGCTAATATTATTTCTTTATAAAAAGCACTTCTTTATTGGCATATTCAATTGCTAATTTACCATGAGCTTTTTCTCACTTTAAGTAGTCTTTTCCCTTATTGTTTACCAATAAAGTTTATATATCCATCACCCAACTGTTGTAAAAAGACATTTTCACACCCAATCACTGAAGATGATGTGATTATTAATGCAGAATTAATTATGCTATTCCTCTACCTTTGTATTTGTTTGAAATTTTTCATTATAAAAAGTTGTTTAAAAAACAATTAACTGTTATGATTATATTCTTCCTTTTAGAATGCTACCTTTAGTTGCTTCATGTTCTATTTCGTTTCAGCCTAATTTTCAAGTTGATAATAATTTGTCAATCTGAAACAGATTTTTTTATCTACAAATATAAGCATCAAAATGTTAACTGATCCTTCAAAACTGAACTACTGTGTATGCAAGTTGGTAAGCCAAATCAAATTCAAGAAATTAAGCTAAAAGAAGAAAATGAAATATTCTGGATGATCACCATCACTACTACGATTTATAAAAATGTTCATCCTTAGTCACAAATTGTACTAAAAGTAATTTAACACTCAAACCAATTTACTCTTCATAACAATTTCAGAGCAGTTATTTTTTCTCCAACTCTAAAAGGCAAAGATGGGAATCCAAATTGGAATTACAATCAGTGTCAACATTCAAAAAATAGGTATTTAATTTAGAAGTAATCAAAAATAAACCCAGGAATTAATAGACTCTAACAAAATGAAAGCCCAGACAACTAAAGAGGCTGAGCACAGGGGCACACGCCTGTAATCCCAGCAGCTCAGGAGGCTGAGGCAGGAGGATTGCCATTTCAAAGCCAGCCTCAGCAACTTATCGAGGTCATAAGCAACTTATCAAGACTCTGTTCTCTAAATAAAATACAAAAAGAGCAAGGGATAAAACTCAGTGATTAAGTGCCACTGGCTTCAATTCCTGATACAGAAACTAATAATAACAACAACAATAATAATAATTTATAAGAGCCTAAGGCATGATATGTCACCAATAATGCATTTCTGGTAAGTCCAAATGTAATACCATCACTAACAATAAAAACTTTCCTACTTTCCAAATTCTAACTCCACATTCACACTCTCAGGTGGCTAGGTAAACATTTTTAGAATTATTCTGAGAAATTATATGATAGAAAATTTAAAAACAACAAATGAAAACAATTTTAGAAACTACAAAAACCTAAACGATAGACCATATCGTTTATGCTCATCATTTAAGGAAAATGGTAATTAAGAGAGAATGTAAAATATAAATGAAAAGGAATGAATAACTAAATATAAGGATACATATTTAGTGAACATGGGGGAGGGGTGGAGCTTAAAATTGAAAAAAGGAACAAGAATTGCCTAAGAATTCTCCATTTGCAAATTAACCGTTTTTGGTTCTAATCCCTCATATTGACATATACCAATATTTAACAGTGAAACAAAATGAATATGTAACAAAGATAGAAATTACATAATGTACCTATGGGCATGAAACATTACACCATCTTGTGGTAACAATGAACACTGCAATTTAAAGTAACCAACACTGAAGGATGCATTCTACAGAATTACAATGTTATTATTAATTACCATTAAGTTATTTAAAAAATAAATCTGATGTTCACACAGCATTTTTCATTTGGGAAACTCAACAGCTTTTCCACTGTCACTTACAAAGTAACAGGAATATTTTCCCATGATCTTTCAGCTTCAAGTTTATCTAATGAACAAGGACTGTCATCCTTTTCCACAGACTTTGGTAATTCTTCAGTACACTGATCCAGATTTTTCTTGGCCTTCAGGATAAGCAGTTCAATTTTGTCACCTAATTTAAAAATATTATATTAATTCTTCAAAAACAAATGGAAAGCACTCAAAATCTCACAAAGGCAACAAGATTGAAGATAATTAAGACATTAACAGCAAATTATACCAAATGTAACACTTCAAGCAAAGAAAAAAGGGGAGAAAAAAATAAACCTAAAGAATCTACATTAAATTAAGGTTATAAGCATTCTAAAAACATATATCATTACAGCAAAAATAAAACATAAAAGATCCTAGATATTAGTCCAAATTTTCAGTACTTCCTTTTGTTTAAAAAATCAAAAACAAAAAACTAAAAACAAAATATTACCACTGAATGGCTTTTTGGATTGTCCTGAGAGAAGTGGATTCTCATACTGACATTGGCTATGTTCAGAATCACATCTGTATTCATTAACTAATCCTTTATCATCACTCAAGTAATTTGAAATATTTGAGGGCTCAAAAGAATATTCACAACAATCTAACTTATTCGTAAGCCGAGAAGTTCTTTGTGCCTGATAACTATGTCTAGGGGAAGAATGGTCTTCTTTAAATACTTTATAAACCTTTTGACTACTTGCATCAGGTAGCAAGTCTTGATTGTGGAGCCAGACTGGGTATTTGAAATCAGGTAAACTACTTATCCCTGAAACATTGAGGTCAGATTTCTGGCTAGTGAGCCATCTTGGATAATTCTTTTCAAGATTGTGTTGTGAACTCTCTTTCAATGATGATTTCTTGGGAAAAGATAAAGATGATTCAAAAATACATTTATTGTTCCTATTCATAAGTTTTGGGCTTTTTAGTTTACTACATTGCTTTCCATTTATATTTGTGTCTACAACACATGTAACTAAGTTATCCTTGCCCATGGAAGTGCAGGAATCTTGAAAATTCAGATGCTTTTTAATGGCCGAGGAACCCAGTCTTCCAGTGCATTTCTTGTTTTTCTTGCATAGTTTTACTGGTCCAACATCAGTGAAAGAAAATAATCCATCTGCTGGAAGTCTTAACAGATCATCAGTTGTTAGGCTAATGGAATCTATGTCATTAACAATCTCTCTTCTATATGATAAGGAGTTTGAGTGCTTTTTGTGATCAAGATTTTCAAAAGCTGAAAAATAAAACATAGTTCAATTTATCTTCCTTTATCATCTATACTTAGTAACATTCAACAGTAAACGAGAATTAAGGAACTGAGAATTGTTTTTGTCACCTCATTATCCTCACTAAAGTTTTAATTGAATGTATAAAAGATACAGGTTAAAAAAATAGAACATGCTTGCTTTCTCACATCTCTTCAATGTTTAATTTCTACACATTTCTCTCCAATCACCTAAATTTCCCCATGTTTTTTACTTTAGGATTTTTTCAATTTTTTTCATCTAGACATACCCAATGAATTAATACAATCAAATCAACATGGTTCATTCAATATTGGCTGTTACATAGAAAAATATGCGGTTCAACTAGGTGGAAAAATTAATTTTTGTTCTCTCTTACCCTGCAAAGGTTACAACCTTTGTGGTTACAACACAGAAGACAGGTGTTCTAATTCTATTCTTCTGAAAAATATTGTTCATAACTAAGAATTTAATGCAACCTTTTTCTATTCTAGGCCTATTCTGTAAGCGCTCAATAAGGTGCTAACTGGTTTATCAGCAACTGCATTATCTGAACTGGTCTTAGTGGAAGTTTTATCAAGAAAACTCTTTTATCTTTTGAACATTATTGTTCCACAAGATATAGATCAGAAAGACTAATACAGATCTATCTTATCAATTGAAATTGAGCAAGTATAAACTTAGAAAGGGTGCACTTTAAGGTCATTAAGCTAGTTAATGAAAGCCAAAAAGCACATTAGTACTCTACCCATTACATGATAGTAAAATGACTTAAGTTAGGAGCTACCTGCTCTTCTTAGACTCATTAACTTCCCTTGCAAGGTCAAAGAGGAATTTTTAAGCTGAAAATTTCTGAGAACCAGAGAATTATGCAAGCATTTCACGAAAATATTCAGATTTTTTTTACTATAGGTTATTTTTACTCTGACATAACAAAAAAAAAGTTTAACTTTATAAAACTACAGTCAATCTCTGAAATGCTTCAAATTATTAGACAAAGAAAACAAATAAAAGCATACCATTGTTTGGTTTATAAATATATTTGGAGAATTGAGGCACATTCGCAGAACTCTTATCACTGCTAATTTTTCCAGTGCTTGTATCAGAGTATATTTGGCTTAAATCAAAATCATCAATGTAGGCCTGCAGAGCCTGAGAAGCAGAACTGTACAGTTTATCCTTATAGTGAAAAGGGCCATCAGAGTTGGAAGAATTACCACCGTTCAGATTGCAGCTTGCCAGAAGGGAAGAGACTGAAGATTCCTGAGAACAAACTCTGTGCTTTGTGTTTGATTTTGCCATGGCTTCCTCAACATGGGTTACTTTTATCCATTTTCCTTAAAGATAACTGTAACATGAAAACAAACAGTTAAGGCACCAATTAAAAGGAATGATGATGATATACAGAGAAAATTACTAAATACACTAACTTAAAATTTTTCTTTAAGAAATAAAATCAGTTATTTATAATAGAAACTCCTTTTCAGGCATTGTGGGTTTCCCAGTATTTTACAAATTCTTTCATCAATGACATAGAAAACACTTATTAAGCAGCTACTATGTGCCTGGAAGTATGTACAAAAAAGTTGTCTGAGAATATACATGAGAAGTATCAATGAAAGAATACTCACATTTAAAGTCCTAAAAACCACTGATGAAAGTCTGTTTGCTAATGGTGACATATTCTATGACATCACAAACCTAACATTCCCTTATATACAATAAATCATAAGCTTACAACCATTAACTGCAAATAGTAGGTGCTCAATGAAAAGGAAAAAAGAAATTTGTTGCCCAGACTGGCCTTGAATTCTTGAGCCCAAGAGGTTTTCCTGTCTCGGTCTTCTGAATAGAGGAGACTACAGACACATACAACTGTACCTACCAACTTCCAATACATTTTTAAAGTCATTAACCATTGGAAGCAAAAAGAAAAACATCCACTTTCAATATTGTAAATGCCAAGATGAAACTTTAGTCATTCTCCCAAAAAAAGACTAACGAACACAAAATATAAACTATAAGTCTCACTTCAGAATGAGCTAACAATCAACTTTTCCTAAAATAATCTTTTTTTTGACAGAACTGGGGATCAAACTCATGCACACTTGCACACTAGACAAGCACACTACCATTGAACCACACCATTCAGCCTTTTTTTGGGGGGGGGTTCTCCCTAATTTACCCAGGATGCCTTCAAGCTTGCAATACTGTCTTACCTCAGCTTCCACAGTAGCTGGGATTAGAGGTGTGCACCACCACGCCCAGCTAAAATAACATTATTTTTTTAATACCATCCTATTTTCAATTTTTATGTTGACCAGATTCAGCTCATCTTTCAAAATAAGTTTAGATCATGAGAAATTAATGTATTCATCTTGATGGTTTTTTTTTATTACTAAAACTAAAACAACTTATTACAGGAATAATAGGAACTATATTTAAAAACACAAGAAAAAAAACAGAATGAACAGGCACTAACTCAGAACATGATATGACATTTGTTGAGAAGTAAAGAATTTTCTATAATAAAAAAGAAGAATTAATGTCTAACACTTAACATGCTATGATGTTGTAGTCAGTATGTTTGATTTTTGGCTATAATTTTGGAAATATTTAAGTCACAATAGCTTTTTAATGTAACCTTAGCAACTGTCAAATTTGCCTTTAAATTATAGGAAGTTTTAATTAAAGAGATGATGATAACACCTCCTGTCACAGCCTCAGAGCATGCCTTTTCAGAATTCTGACAGTGTTCGGACAACAGAACATAGGAAAACGACTATTTAGCCTCTTCCATATCCTTGAAATGTCATGATATAGGGAGACCTCCACAGAATGGCTTAAATGCACTCAAGAAAATTTACTTCCCTAAGTTTAACTGACAGTCCCCCCGCCTTATCTGAACATGTAACAGGTTACGATTTTATTTTACAAAACCTTAACTAATTGGGTTACGGTTCTTCATAAGTGGGTGATGACATTCACCATGTCATTTTAATTCACAAGCGTGACGACAAGAGAATCCACAATTTAATTTCTATTTTATGGAAAGTTTTCAGACCTATGCAAAAGTAGGGTCTTTGAATAAATTCCTCTGCCTCCGCCAGCCACGCTGCTTCCACCAACGAGCGACAAACCTCAACTATCCAGATCCCCACCCGCTTCTCCCCACGTCAACCGCGGGATCATTTGGAATCTCACGCACTTTGAGCAAAGCCCGAGCGTCTTACCATTTCTTCCATCATCACTTCAGTTCGAATATCCCAAAGCAAATCCATCATGCTCGAGGGAACGTCAAGACTTAAGAGCTTAAGAGCAAAAAAAAAAAAAAAAAAAAAAAAAAAAAACCTGATGCAAAACAGAAGCGGCTCCCAGTTCCTAAGCTACGGGGGCGAACGCTGCTCCACTCTGCAGCAGGAAGACGGGACGGGCAAAGCCCAGGCAGCCGGCGCCACCTCGGGGGCCCGCATCCGCGCATTCGGCGCGCGACGGGTCTCAACTCTCCGCCCGATTTCTCCAACACCCTCGCTCCGGGGGTCCTCGGCCCCGGGCTTCAGTGGCTTTTCACTCGGAAACCATTAAGGCAGGGCGCCGCGGCGGACATTCCGGGGCGACCACCCAGAAAGCGCAAGCCCCGGCCCCGCGCCCACTCCGCGGCGCCCGGGACCCTCTCCCGCCGGCCACGCCCGCTAGCGTTCTCCAAGTCCCCACGCGCGCCCGCCCTCCCGGGGCCTCTTCCCCTTCCCTGCGGGCGCCCGTCCGTTGGCCTTTCCCTCGGGCTGTCCGGGGATGGGGCGCCGCTCGAAAAGACGCCCTTCTTTCCCGCCTAACTCACCCACGGAGGACCCAAATGAGGTTCAAAAAACGCACGTTTCCACCAGTCTCCGCGGAAAGCCCAGACCTGCTACGGAATGCAGGAGACGCGACAAAGCCCCACCTCGGGCGCCCCGGCCCGCAGCCTCCGCCGCCGTCACAGCGCCGGCCACGCCCGCGCTCGCCTTCAAACCGACCCAACATGGCGCGGGCCTGCGGTGCGCGTGCGCGGCGCTCGGGCGCGGGCGGGAGCCCTGGGCGGGGGTGCTCGGGGCGTTAGGTCGCGGAACGCGGAGTTCTGCCGGGTCTGCTCCCTGGGTTGGGAGGGGGCGGTTCTGGACTCGGTCCCCGTCGCAGTGCCCCACGCCCCCGTCCTCGCCTCAGTCGCCGCCGTTTTTCAGCCACCCAGCGCAGCCCCTAGGCCGACCCGGGCGCGGGGCTGTAGGAGGAGAACGGAGGGGAGGGGACTGGGGGGCGTTAGCAGCCTGGGTTCCTGTCGCTGAGAGGCAGGCCCCTTCGTCCTGGTCCTGGCACGTGAGCTCGGCCTCCCGGCTTCCCGAGAAGGCCCTCCCAGGCTGAGGCGTCCCGAGCCGGCAGCTTCCCCGCCCCCTGTTTCCCGCCCTCCTTAGTCGCCGGTCCCACGGCGCAGCCGGCCCTCCTGGGCTCGCAGCCAGCCCCCGGTACCCAGAGCAGATGCAGGATTGCAGAAGGCAGCGGGGCCTGGGATGGGATTTAACAAACCCCTTGGGGACCTTGATTCCCAGGGAAGGATGGCAGTGACCACCACGGATTGGGGGCCCAGTCAGGCAGCCCAGAAACAGGGAGCTCATACAAACAGATGTAAAGACCCCAAACCAGCATGTGTGAACCTACCTCCACGGCTGGGACAGGATGTGAGGCGCCAGGAATCCAGTTCATCCAACTGGTGTGTCAGAAAAAGATGCCATCTCAATGTTGGTTTATGTTTGTTTTCCACTGGCCCTCTGGGTGAAGACATCCTTGTCTAATACTCCATCTGAACGCTTTCCAGCTCATCCAGTATGTCACCAGGTAACACCACTGAAGTCCTGTTGGCTGTTTCTGCTTTCCCCAGGCTAAGGCGTCCCGAGGCCTTCGCCCCTCTCCCCTGCTAATCTTTGCCTTCCCATTTCTTTTAGCAAATAAAAGTCCAGAAGCTATAAAATTCAGTTTAGTGGTTCAATTAAACTGAATTTAATTGAAATTAAATTGTTATTGATAAGAAAACAATAAGACAGTCTCTGCAGGAGTTTATAGCTAGTGATAATCTGAAATTTTTAGATCAATCAATGTCAAGTAAGTCGCTGTTAGAAAATAATTATATGTTAGGAAAAGCCCAGGTCAGGGATCAGCCAAGGACAATTAATGGCATGAGCTTAAAAAATTAGGACTTTTTAAAATTAGAACAAATGACCAAACTGGGCTTAAAGAGGAGATTTCATTGGTGATGAGTTAGGGGAGAAAAAAAGTTTATGCCACAGTTACTTTCATAATTTTAATTAAAATCTATTCAGAAAAAAAATCTACATTCTACTAAATATTTTATAATCTGTTTTTTTTGTTTTGTTTTGTTTTGTTTTTTAGTTTCTAAAGGCTCTTCATAAACACTATCTTTAAAGTGTCTTGTACTAACTTTTTCTACTATCTTGGGTCATATAGAGCAAAATTTCCTAACAAACACACAAAGTATAAATTAAGGACACTGAGAATATTTAAAGGAAATTATCAAATATATTGAACTAATTCATGGATGAAAGTAATTCTCTTTCACTTTGTTTTCTTCCAGGTTAACAGATATGGAGGTTTCTATGAGGATTTGGAGAAGAGTCCCAATGACTGCTAAAATTCTGGACTAGATTTGTTAGGAAAGGTAAAGAAACAAGGATCTACTAGAAGTAAAGAGGAGCTTATAATGATTTAGTAAAGCTTTTCTAATATAAAAAAAAAAAAGGTATCTACCTGTTGTGCCTTGCTGGAGAACTAAACAAGAAAAGAAATTTATGATCCAACATAAGGAGTTTTAGAAGAGGTTTAACATGATAATTAAACTCTTAAGATGGTTTATTAATGTGCTCAAGGAGGCAGCGTTTTGGAAAAAAATTAATGATGATGTTAAGTGTGTCCATTTTAAGAAAAGACACTAACCTTTTTGGTCAATTATCACAAGGCCCTCATTGTTTCAGGCACTTCTACGTACGTTAATGCACTTTAATCCTTGTAGACTCCATGGGATAAGTATTATTATCCCAACTTATAAATGTGGAAATTTAAGTTAAAATTAAGCAACTTATTCAAAAATACAGCTGCTGATAAGTTAGCATTTGAGTCCAGCTGTTTTTGATTCTTTGCACCATACCTGTCAGCTTTCCCTAACTGAAAACTGGTTTGATGGGCGGAAGGGCCAGTGAGTCTACAGCTTCCTGAACACAATTCACAGGAACAACATTATGTTACTCAACTTCTTGGCTATTCCTACCGCTGTCCCTTTAAGTTGCCTCAAGATTACTATAAACTGAGTGGCTCATAAACAGTAAATGAATTTGTTCCTCACAGTTTTGGAAGCTGGAAGCCTGAGATCAGGCTGCCATCATGATTGGTTTCTTGTGAAAGCCCTCTTCCATGTTGCATATTGCCACCTTTCGGCTGTCACTTTCTGTCTTTGTCCTCACATGGCAGAAAAGGCAAATGAACTCTTCGATTTCTTATTTGGACACTATAGTCTCATTCATGAGGTCTCTGTCCTCATGACTAATAATTACCTTCCAAAAGTCCCATCTCCTAATAACATCATATTGGAGGTTGGGATTTTGACATGTGAATTTCTAGGGAGACAAAAGCATTCAGTCCATTGCCGTACCTAAGTTCAAGTAGCAGTTCAGTAAATGTGTTTAAAGTGAGTAGATTTAAATCTGATCCTTTCTGAGGAAGTGGCATTTAAAGAAAGACACCAATCAAACCACATCAGTCATGTAAACACATTGGAGAAGAGTTTTCCAAGCAGAGGGAATAGCAAGTACAAAGACCCTGAGGTACAAAGTTGCTTGGTTATATTTAAGGAACAGCCAGGAGGTCAGTATGTTTGTCACTAAGTGAACAGGAAACAAAGGATCAGATCATGTAGTGTCACTGCCACTCATTTTTAAAAAGTCAATTCCCAAGAGCACATGAACAACAGTGTTAGAAATAATAATGATTTATTGAGTGACTCTTATATAACAGACACTGAAATACAATCTCATCTAATCCTTATGCTAATTCTACAGAATAGGTATTATCTCAGTTTTACACCAAGAGGAAAATTTAAAAAAACAAATATTAAGTAACATGCTTTACAAAATAAGTGACAGAAACAAGATTTAATTCAGGTGTGTGTGTTTGCAAAAGTTTGGCTTTTCCTACTATTACCACAGTTTCTCATTTGAAAGATTATAAAAGAGAAAGGGATTCATCAACAAGTAATTATGTTGCATTGCTAGGTGACAGGTATTATAGAAATTATATTAAAATGGAATGTAGCATTTTAAATATTTTTTTTATTTAGGCAGAAGTGGACACATATCTTTATTTTTATGTGGTACTGAGGATTGAACCTAGTTCCTCACGCCTGCTAGGCAAGCGCTCTACCTCTGAGCCACAACCCCAGCCCCCAGAATGTAGCATTTTAAAAGTTTGTATGTGAGCTAGGTATACACACCTGTAGTTCCGCTACTTGGGAGGTAAGGAAGGAGGATCTCTTGAGCCCATGAGTTGAAGACCAATCTGAGCAACTTGGTGAGATCCTGTCTTAACAAGAGAAAACAAAGTTTTCATATGATTATATTCTTATCAATCATTTGTTTCTAAAACTTTACAGATAGATGGACTATAAGGCAATTGCCCAACAAACTGCTCAAGAAGTTTTAAGTTACAATCAAGATACATCCGGCTGGAAAGTGGTTAAAATTTCAGTAAGAAAAGTTAAATATATTTCAAGAATTTGTTTTTTGAGAATTTACTATAAAAATATTTTTTATATATTTTTCTTTTATGAAGCAGAAAAATATATTTTTTCTATAATTGACAATTTATTTCTGGATTTTTATTCCCCTTTGAGAAAAAGATAACTGTTTCCAGTAAGGCATCTAGAAAATTCCTCGGAAATCTGTGAGTACATGTTCCTATTTGCATTCATTTTTTTAAATTCAATGGCATTATTTTATCTGGACTTAATTCTGCTTCATTAACTACAACATTATATGATAATAATCAAGAAACATTATTTAGTCTATAGGCTGAAATGTAGTATTAATATAATAAACCAATTACATACCATCTCATCCTTTATCTTTACACCTGAAGATAATCACACAAAAACATAAATAAATACTTTTGAACTGGGTGTGTAGCTCAGCAGTCAAACACTTGCCTGGCGTGTACAAGACCTTGTGTTCAGTTCCTAGTACCACCAAAAAAAAAAATCCCTTCTAGTGAATAATTGATGAATATAGGAAATTTGCACTTCAAGAAATAATTACTATAAAAGCACATTGGTATTTTTTAGCTTGCAGCAGTATTTTATGGTCTTCTAAACTCTTCACCTTTCCTTTTAAATGAACCATAAAAAGTAGTTTTCTTCCTCATTTTATTTCTCTTGCCGATACATGCAATTTTTTCTAGAGGTTGCTTTTAAGGAAATAATTGAGGATCCTACTACTTCATATGCAAGCACATTAAGGGAAATTGTGCTGACATTTTCTAACTTCTTTAGAGTTATTCACTTATTGCTTATGATATCACATCAGTTTCTTCAGATCATCATGTATTGTTGAGAAGACCAAATTTTATTCAATTCCTTTTCATTTAGAATCCACTCCTTTGAACTGCTTATTAAAATGTATCTTGTACATCTAATTTCCTACTATTGGACAAAGCTGGTATGATTTTTCCCATTCATTTTTAACAGTTATGAGAAAAATACTGCCTTCCTGTTATCTAAATAATTAGTGACTAAAGTGGCACTTTTAGAAACAATGATGCAAGGAATGAGTACAGTCAAGTCTAGGCCCTCAAAGGAAATAAATTTTTGGATCATGTGACTTTTTATTACCTTTCAGACAAAACCAATGTAGGCAGAAACCTATGCATCAAAGAAACCTTGAAAATTGTTCATTTAGTGCACAAATATGTCTGGAGTATTTATTTAAGCAAGGTCCTATATATAATGCCTAGATCCTGTCAAATAACCTCCCTTAGACTGTTTCAAAGCTTTATTGAAACTTTTTATCAGAGATATTTTACTGTTGCAAAACTAACAATTAGAACTTTTTGTACTCACATTTTGAATGGAATTTATGTGCATTGTGTACCAGTTATATATTGATGCACAAATTACACTATAATTTAGTATCTTAGATATTTTTCCAGGCACAGCTTAGCCTGATTCCTCTATATCAGAGAGTTTCTCAAAAGTGTCCCTAAGATGTCAGCTGGGGCCTAGGGCTCACTTGAAGGTTCAGTTAAGGGAAGCTCTATTTTCAAGCTCATTCACATAGTATCACAAATTCAATTCCTTATGGGCTTGTTAGACTGAGGGCCTCAGTTCCTTGATGGTTCTTGGCTAGAACCTTCTTTGTTATTTGATCTCTGGGCCTCTCCATAGAACTATTAAGACATGACAGGTTGGGCAGTGGCTGAGGCTCAGTGGTAGAGCACTTGCCTAGCATGTGTGAGACACTGGGTTTGATTCTCAGTACCACATATAAATAAATAAATATCCATCAACAACTTAAAAAAAAAAAAGACATGACAGGTTACTTACCTCAGAGTGAGGGATCTAGGAGAGAGCAAGAAATAGAAAGAGCAAACAAGATAAAAGCCAACTTAATCCACAACCTAATCTTAGAAGTTACATCCCATCACATTTGCAATATTAAGTGAATTACCACATACAGTCCTGACTCAAAATGGAGGGGATTACTCAGGGTGTCAATATCAGGAGGGGGTTTATTGGGGGGGGGCGGTTAGAGGCTGCTTACTGCACAGTAGATTTGTCAAACTCTTCTTTAATTATATTTCAAAACTAAAATTAATGAAAAGTACATGAAACTTAATTTTGCATGCATGTTTTTCCATCACAGCCCACTGATTCTTCTAAATTTTCTATGGTTGTGTCCAGAAAGAGTATGATTGGTGCAGTTTATACTTGTCATATATATATATATATATATATATATATATATATATATATATATATATTTATTTATTTATTTATTTATTAGTTATGGCATATATTTAGGTGCTAACTAAGAAAATCAAGTTGGGCATGTGGGCCAGGTTGTATGCCTCATTTGAAAGTTTACATTACCCAGAGGAGAGCAAGAAAGTGAGACTACCACCAATCAAGGGGAGCTTACATTTTTCCATTGCTTCACATCTTCACAGTTTAAAAGAACTGCAAATAATCAAAGTAAGAAACATGTACATTTGAATTTAGAATGAGTAACCAGACATAAACATTATATACCTATGAGATATATACTGTTGTCCAATATGGTTTGCCAAACTAGAGTCTGGGAGAAATGTAAACTGTCAAAATGCACTGCAGGGGAAAAATTATTTGCAGGGTCAAATAAATTTTCAAAACACTCCATACAGTCTCTTCTTGGAGATTCACTCTTAAGATTTAAAGAAGTCCTAAAGTAAGACACTACTTAACATTAATTCATACTTTTTCAAAAATAAAAAAAAAACTTTGTTGACCTGAAGGAAGGAACATTTACATGAAGGAATTTGAGAATAGCTCAAAGAAAAAATTTGAAACCAACAATTTTAAATTAAAATTTTATTTATTTTATTTTATGGGGATTGAACCTAGGGGAACTCTACCAGTGAACTTCATCCCCAGCCTTTTTATTTATTTTTTTATTTTTTGGTACCAGGGATTAAACCCAGGGGCACTTAACCACTGTGTTGTCCCATCCCCAGCACTTTTTTTATTTTTATTTTAAGACATGGTCTTATTAAATTGCTTACACTCTTGCCAAATTGCTGAGGATGGCTTTGAACTTGTGGTCTTCCTGCCTTACCATCCCCAACCACTGGGATTACAGGCATATGCTACCATGCCTGGCTTGTTTCTTTTCTTTTTCTTTTTCTTTTTTTTTTTTAAGACACTAAATTGCCCAGGCTGGCCTCAAACTTGCAATCCTTCTGCCTCAGCATCTAATTCTCTGGGATTTCAGGCCTATGCCACCAAGCCTGGCTTCAACTAAAATTTTAGAGAAAAATTCACATACAGAGAAGTAGTCTAATGAATTCCTTGCTTACTAAAGTATAAAAGCAAAGGCTCAGAGTAATAATGTTTTACAAATATAGCAACTATTTTCTATAGTAATAGTATTAGTTTTTACCTCACTTCCTGAAGAAATTTAAATTTTTAAAAGTTTAGAAGTTTGATTTTTCTTAAACTTATTCCCTTGCTTTGAAAAGAAAGACAAAGGGAGAAAGAGTGACCCTCACTGTTCTGACTTTATTTTCATCTGTCAATCTTCTGTTAATATTGAGCTTGAATTCAGTTTTCTCACACTGTCTTAATTTCATTGGTATACAGCCAAACATGCATGAAGGTTTATTTTCCCATGCTGTTGATGGTAAGCTGGAATTTACTCTCAGAACAGTATTAGTTCCTTTAGGCCAGTGGTTGACAAACAACTGCAAGTAGAATACATCTGGACTGCTGCCTATTTCTGCACAGCCTTAAAACTAAGAATGGCTTTTATATTTTTCACATGGATGAAACAAAATCAAAACAAGAATATTTCCTTACATGTGAAAATTAATGAAATTCAAAACTCAAAATCTATGAAGCTTAATTAGAGCACAGCCAAATCCATTCATTATGTTATCTATGGATGCTTTACCTCTACACTAGCAGAGTTGAATGTGACCTGCAAAGCTCATTATTTACCATCCAGACCTCTACTGAAGAGCCTACTGACCCTGCTCTAGACCATATTACATTCTTAAATGTCAGCACTCCAGATGCAGTGGCGCCTGCCTGTGATCCCAGTGGCTTGTGACGCAGAAGCAGGAGGATCCTGAGTTCAAAGCCAGCTTCAGCAACTCACCAAGGCCCTGTCTCTAAATAAAATATTTAAAAAGGGCTGGGGATGTGTGGCTCAGTGATTCAGTGGGCCCCTGGGTTCAATCCCCAGTAACAAAATTAATAAATAAATAATAAAAATCAGAGCCATGAGTTACAAACCACACAAATTTCTCATCAATGATCATTGGCTTATGATAAAAACAGCAGGTAAATGTTAGTGGAAAGACTTCAGAAAACCATAAATAAAAGCAACCCTTTAAAAAAGATAATCATTAAAATATTGCAAACAAAATTAGTAGAAAAATTAAGTTGGAAATACAATTATTGCAGTACACATTTAAATAAGCATTGCTACTTCCAGTTGGATATTAGTGTACTAAATTGCTGACACAAGTTGAAAATTTGTAATTCAAGGCTGAAACCTGAAATACTCCAAATGTAAAACTTCATGAGCACAAAACATGATACCATGAGTGGGTAACTTCATACCATGAAGCTTTGTTCATTCACAAAATTATTTAAAATATTGTGTTACATTATATTCAGCACCTGTGATCCTGGTGACTTGGAAGACTGAGGCAGGAGGCTCTAAGTTCAAAGCCAGCCTAGGCAACTTAGTGAGGCCTTATGTCAAAATAAAATAAAAAGGGCGGGGGATGCAGCTTTGTGGTGGGGCACTTACCAGCATGTGTGAGGCCTTAGGTTTAATCCCCAGTAACATAGACACACATACAAATCACCTTCAGGAGTATGTGTATAAGGTATATATGAAATGTAAATGAATTCTGTGTTTCAACTAGGTTTCCCCCAAGATATCTTATTATGTATATGCAGGTACTCCAAAATCTGAAAAAAATCCAAAATCTTAGTTGAAAGTATTTCAGATAAGGTAATACTCAATGTGTATTACCTTCAGGTTTTTTATTCGTTAAATTTGCCTGTCTTCAAATTTGATAGCAGCTTATTTTCAGCTTAAACTTAAGTATTGAATTTTCTTTATCTTGTTAACTATAGATATCGTGTTGAAGGGATAATTCCAGAATCAACATTTAAACTATCTGATTTCCTCTACCAACCTGGAAACAGGGTTGCATGGGATAAAGCATTGAAAGTATACAATATGATACACAGGATTGATTCGGTAATTTATTTTTTTAATACTAGACTTTTCTGTGTCAATGCATCTTTAATTTTATATCTTACTCATTTGTTTATTGAAACAATGTATGTAGACATTTAGTATTTATAGATTCAAATGAGTGAATTTTTTTATAAAATTCTTAAAACTTTTCTCCTTATTAATCAAGAGTTTAATTACAATTAACATCATTCTGTTTGTAAATACATATCACATTTTGAATCTGGCAAAGTCTCTTGTACCTTTTCTTATTAGGTATCTGAACTCTCAGGGATTTACCTCCATGACATAGAAAACAAAAATTAAGCATTCCTGCATGGAAATCAAGACATATTTTAGTAATATTGCATTACAAAACAGGAACAATGCAGATACCTGCTATTAGGACTTCCAAACAAACAGCATGTGGCACTGAGGACTAAAGATAAAATATAAAGCAAAGAAGTATCATTACATAAAAGGCTGTAGTTTAGAAATACTTTCAAATACATTATCTTAGTTAAATAGATATGAAGAGGGATAATAAAAAGAACAGAAAAACATAGGTGATCAAAGTAGAAAGTTGACAGGTGAGAGGAAGAGTGATCGTGAGAGGTGAGTAGTTTAAAAGGGGATGGAAGAAAAGATCAGGAAGGTGAAAATAGAGTGAAAAAGATCAGGAGGGGATGACATAGAGAAAGAATGATACATGGTAAACAGGTAGAAACAAGGGGAGACAAGCAACGCATTCATGCAGCACACGACAGATCTCTCACTCATTAAAACTGCTATAAAAGTAAGCACCCAAAATGAAAAACAATTCTCTCTTACTGTGATATATTAAAATTTATTCTCCATTTATGTTACTGTTTGTTTTTTTCCCTCTTAAGAATCTGTTTGGGGGCTTAGGATATACTCAGTTGGTAGAGTGCTTGCCTCAAATGCACAAGGCCCTGGTTCAATCCCCAGCAACGTAAAATAATAATAATAATAATAATAATAGAAGAGAAAAGGGCTGAGGATGTGACTCAATGGCTTAGTGACCCTGGGTTCAATCCCTGGTACCAAAAAAAAAAAAAAAGCTTGAAAACATTCATATTATTATTTAATAATAATATTTAATAATAGTAATAGTAATAATAATGAAAAAAGAATATTTTGTAAAAGGATCCTGATTTATTCCAGTCCCTTCCTCCCCAGACAGATTTTTATGTTCTTTTAACAAATGAATTAATTCCACAAATACACTGGAGCACCCACTATTCAGGCATTGGGAATACAAGACAGAAAGTGTCCCTGCTTTCACAGAGCTTACATTACCTCAGAAGAGACATAATAAGCAAGTAAGCAATTAAAAAGATAATATCAGATGATATTAAGCATTATGATGGCTAGGACTTGACAAGAATAGTATGACGATTAATAGTTCTGGCAATGAATAGGAGAATGGGTTATAAAGGGCAAGAATAAAATTGGTAAGAACCGCTAGTTACATCTCATAGTAATCCAGATGAGATGTCCTGGTGGCTTGTGCCAAGGTGGTAGCAGTGAAAAGGGAAATAAATCAGAGGGTCCAAGATATGATAGAGGTAGTCAGTAGAACTTGCTGATGGAGGAAAGGAAGAATCAAAAATGAGTTTTAAAAGAATTGTGATGAAGGTTGCATAGCTAAACAAGTTTAATTTACAAACTTTGTTAGTTGTACACTTAAAATGGGTGAATTTATGATATGTAAATTATACTTTGGTAATTTCTTTTTAAAAATGAGTCCCAGGCCTGGGCACCTTGTTGCATGTATGTAATCCCAGCAATTTGGGAGGCTGAGGCAAGAGCATTGCCCATTCAAGACCAGACTCAGCAACTTAGCAAGGCCCTAAACAACTTAGCAAGACCCTGTCTCAATATAAAAAAGGCTAGGGATGTGGTTCAGTGGTTAAGCACCTCTGGGTTCAACCCCCAGTCCCAAAAAAGAAAAAAAAAAGGGATTGGGGATGACGCACAGTGGTTAAGTGTCTCTGGGTTCGATTCCCTGTGCAAAAAAACAAAGTCCTAGGGCTGGTGGGTGCCCAGTGGTACAGTGGATGCCCACCTTGCACAAGGCTCTGGGTTCAATGCCCATTAGACAAACAAACATAGTCCAAGGGTTTTAGCTAATAATAATTTTATTAGAAAGAGGTAGTAAATGAGAATGAGGAAATAAAAGCAAAAGTTTTTATAATTTTTATAAATAATCATATTTGTAAAATTTTAGACTGCTGTGTCTTTGGTCTTTAGTCATCAACCCACATTCTACTCATCAAAACAAGCAAAAATAAGTACCCCACATATCTGCCCATCACCTTATTATTTATTTAGAACTCTGTAAGTCTACCCACTTTCATTAAACTGATCTTAAAGTCTAGAAGGAGAGAGAGATTGTAAGAAGGTCCAGGAAGATAAATCAATTTCATCTTGTAGAGAGGTCCTGAAGTTCCTATTCAAAAAAAAAAAGAAAAGAAAAGAAATCCATGTCCTTTTTGATATTTGAATATTTATTTGAGAAACTTATCCATCACAAAAGAAAATCTGGGCATTGGACTGTTTCACATTCATCACCTCATGAAATTAACAATACAGTTTCATTAACTCTTCAGACATTTCTGCTATTGCTGCAGATCAGCTGTTATAATGGAAAGAATACTATACTTGGCATCAAAAAGCTTGAAACCAGCCAGGTGCAGTGGCACACACCTGTAATCCTAGCGACTTGGGAGGCTGAGGCAGGAGGATCATAAATTTGAGGCCAGCCTTGGTAATTTAGAAAGGCCCTGAAAAACTTAGTGATACCCCATCTCAAAATAAAATATAAAAAATGGCTGAGGATGTGACTCAGTGGCTTAGTGACCATGGGTTCAATCCCTGGTACAAAAAAAAAAAAAGCTTGAAAACAGAAAGATTGATTATGTGATTTGCCCAAGGCTACTGGATTTGCAACTGGTTTCCTAATTCCAAATTCCATGCCCACTCTGGTCAGTATTCCATAGTGTCATAAATAATATCACACCACAAACAAAATTAATTTACCTTCCTATAAGTAATTCTAGTTATCCTTTCCACGAGTGTTTTAATAGTCTGCTAGTCACTTCCTGGGTAAGGGAGGAATTCTACCTCTAGGGCTATGGGGATGGCCATACATATATATTTCCTGACACTGAACAAATGATATAGATAGTGGTTTATTAATCATTAATCACAGACCAAGAAGAGGACACACAATGCCACTCAGAGCAACATGGGAACAGATTTAAATAGAGGCTGTGAGAGGCAGGCTTTGTAGTGTGAGGAGGATGAGATGAAGTTCCTGCAGGTAGCTATGATTGAATAATTGAATAATTCTGTGGGCCAGCAGGGAAGTTAAATGCTCTAAACAGGAATAAGTGGTAACTGCTGGTCCTTTAAGGAGGGGCATTTGGCTGGGGTGCTTACCTGCAGGAACAGAGTAAGGGAGGAACTTGCAGTGATGCCATTCAGGACCTTCCCAGTTTCCCCAGGTGTCAAGGTAGTTCATGATATTGGTCTCTAATTTTAGACTTTATAGCATGGGTTGCTAAATATAAATTGCTATATTACCTATCCAATATAGAGTAGTAAAAATAATACCAAACTAGGAATCAGAAAACCTAGATTCTAATTCTACAATTGTCTCTTATCCTGTATATGGTTTAATCTGCTAGGCTACAATTTCTGCATCTAAAAATTGAAAGAGCAGACAATCTTAAGTACTCCCTGAATCTTCTACCTCATAATTGTAGATCTCATGCCCCTTCAACACTGAAAATGCAAGCTGATTTGATGATAATGATCTGAAAACTGCAAATCCTTTCTTTTTCCAAATAGAGATGCAATGTGTGCAATACAGTTCCTTGGGGAACAATACAAATGGTAAATATTAAATAATGTTTGCAATCTTTGTGATTTGATTTGTTGCAGGACACATTTATATGTCATACCATAACACAAAGTTTTGCCATGGGCTCCATTTCCCCCCGAGACTTTATCGACTTAGTATACATCAAGCGCTGCGAAGGGAACATGAACATTATCAGTTGTAAGTTGAAATGTTTTGCTCACATCTTGGAATTACAATGAGTCATTAATAAAACTTTTCCCTTTAATTTGCAGTTAGGAAGAAACTCTTATTTTCAGCTATTTCCTTTAACTTTTTATTTACTCAGTAGGACAAATACATACATGTATCAAGTAGATAAATCATATATTTCACCCAGCTTAGGAGGTGTCATGTATATAATAGTCAATGATTATGTCATCTCCTGGACTTTTACAGCATAAACCCTGTAGGATTCATAGATAGAGGTGCCTATAGACTAAAACTTCAATCATAGAAGCAAAATTAATTTTTGGATATATAATTTTATACTTCAATTTCTTAGAATGGCCATATATAGTAACTGATTGAAATAACTATTGAAGAAATTTCCACTAGGTGGATCATTATATAAATGTGCTTTAATTTCTTTTAAAAACTGAAGACCTTGATATATGCTTAGCATCTCCTTTGCAAATATGTCATTCTGTAAAATGTGAATGTGTAACCATTTCTTTGCTTGCATTATTGACTCAAAACATACCAAGTTGTGGTAGACATTAATAACTTATGGTGGAGAGACTTTGGGAGAATAGTGGCAACCCTGGTTTTCTTTGTAATTGATTTAATTTTACCATTTTTTTCTGAATAGTTTCCTCTACTGTGGGGATAGAGACAATTACGTTTAATTAGCATTTCCCAACAAAGTTTCAGTTACTCTGCCCAGTCTGATTGCTGTCACTCAAACCCATTTTGTTCTGTTTTGCAGCAGGCCACTAAGAGCTGATGTTCATCATCTTTACATATTTTTGTCTCATTTTTTAAATGACAGAACATAAAATGTATCAATTACCTACAATACAAAATGCTGTCTTGTCTGAATCTGTTATTTTCTATATTTAGATATCAGACCATTTCTATCTGTTAGTGATCAGATAGAAATTTTTAAAAGCACAGAGGGTAAAATCAACAACTAAAGGTAATCAGTCATTTAGTGCAGAAATCACTTCTGAATTTACTATAAGAAGTTTCTATTGAATGAATTTTTGATGAATACTTGTGGGTTATTTTCTTAGTGTTTATTTATCATACTCTGAACCTTGCTGTGAGCTAAATATTTTGCATGCATTTTCATTATTGACAAAACTGAAGTTCACAGAAGTTAAGCAGTTAGGAAATTAAGTTGCATACTAAAAAGCAGCTGAACCAGAAATAAAAACCTCTGGTCTGATTTTCCAAAATAAGTGCTGAATTCCATACTGTGTACCTCATAAAAAACACATACATGCCTGTTTGTAGACTTATTTCTTTGAAAACAAAATACAAGTATAATCTTCATATTTTAAATAGAGAAAAATATTTTACTGTTACTTCTGTAAGTACCATTAGGCCAATGTAATAGTCTCTGTTAAGATAATTATACAAAAATGGAAAATTCATTCAACCATATAGGCTTTTAAACCTGTTTCAGATTATATTCCCATATAACAGATTGCTTATGTTCAAATCACATAATAAAATTAACCACCTCTGACAAGAACAGGATTTAGTTATGTAGAATAAACATATATTTTAAAATTTTTTTTTAGTTGTAGTTGGACACAATGCCTTTATTTTATTTATTTTTATGTGGTGCTGAAGATCGAACCCAGCATCTGACACGTGCTAGACAAGCGCTCTACCGCTGACCCAAAACCCCAGCCCCCAAATAAACATATTTTTTAAAAAAGATTTTAGAAAGAGTATATATAGCCATAAATTAAATCATAATTAAATCACCTCTGTCTGCATTTACATACAATTTAGATACTTTTCTGTATAATTACTAAAACAAATTCTACTGATCTTTATACTCTGCAGTTAGCTATAGGGAATTAGAAAAAGAGAGCATTTTTAAACTAGTCACTTTAAACATTTTATTTTTTTTTTAATTAGCAAAAAATAATTCAAACCATGACATTAATGGTCTTTTTGCTATTTCTTCTTTTGCTTCAAATCTCAGAAAGTAATTTTTATACAAGAAAAACTGTTAAAAGTAATAAAGATAATAGCAGGGATCTGGGGTTGTGGCTCAGTGGGGAGAGCACTTTCCTCCCACATGTAAGGCGCTGGGTTCAATCCTTAGCACCACATAAAAATAAAAACAAAATAAAGATATTTTGTTCATCTATAATTTAAAAAATTAAAAATTAAAAACAAAAAGATAACAGCATGTTTAGAAATACTATTGCAAATGTATATACCTATAAAATTAATGCTAATGTTGATAATTGATAACTAAATTAAAATAAGTGTTATATATTTCTAAAATATGCTTCTGGCAATAGTTTTTATCTTTGTGAATTAGGTTTCATTTTAATATTTTTTTAATCTCTCAGCTAAAAGTGTGGATTTCCCAGAATATCCTCCATCTTCAAATTATGTCCGAGGTTATAACCATCCTTGTGGCTATGTATGTTCACCTCTGAAAGAGTAAGTGTTACTTGCATTTACGTATTTTAGCAGTTTTTTTTTTAGTTCAACTTGTGATTTAGTTCAGTATTCCTGTTCATCAGTAGAAACGTGTGCCAGCATATTCTGTTGGGGGTGGGGGATTGTTGGGGCTGGGGTTGTAGCTCAGTGGTAGAGCGCTCACCTAGCTAGTGTGAGGTACTGGGTTTGATCCTCAGCACCGCATAAAAATAATAAAATGAAGGTATTGTGTTCACCTACAACTAAAAAAAAAATATTTGTTTAAAAAAACTATCCCTAAGTGCCATTTTTAAAATAACTTTTTTTCTACAATTTACAATTTTAATGACAATTATAATGGTTCTGAAATTGCTTACTTCTGGGTGGGAACCTGGATCTAACATCAGTGAGGATTAATCTGAAGTCTAAGTATCTGCTTCCTCTACAGTCCTATGCTCCTATTGCAGTCACATACACAAATTTGAAAAAAAAAAAAATTCCAACAGCCTAAAACAACTTTTCTAAACCTTATTTTCATCTGAAGTATGATCAGAATGGGCAATTTCCTGTAAAATATAAGTTGAGGTTTCTGGGATTAGTCAAATACATACAAACATTCCCCTGTGGTTAAACTTTCCCTGATGTTCTCCATTACTCACTTCTATAAATTATTAGGGAGTCTTGTGAATTAGAAATAAATTCCCCTGAAATTTACCAGCAATGATTGCTTTATCTTAAAGGAATTTTTTCAAATGGACTGTCTTGCTCCTCCAGTAGACAACCTTTACAATGAGACATCCAAATAGGTACCTTCAGATAAGGGAAAAGCTGGAGAAATCAGAGATAGGTTACTGCTGACCGATGGCCAGCCTAGGGATAAAGAGGTAATATAAAACATGAACTCTATTTCAACATATATCATTTAACAAATTCCTTAAGCTTTAATTTATGCCTAGTGATTTCTTATTAAGTAGAATGTATTGCCACATAAAAATAAGTGTAAAACTTTGTATTCATACAATAAAAGCTAAAATAAAACGAATTGTTAGACCTATGATCCTCAGTGTTTCCTGTACTGAATTGGAGAACTAAAAAACTATTTTTTAACAATAATTGACAAGATCATTGGTATAAATGACAATAAAAATCATGTGTGCTCTTTCCACTCATTTGTTTTAAATGTATGGCCCATATTTTATTCACCATAGCAGGAGAGAACAAAACAAAGAAGTATTACTATAAATCAGTGAGTTAATCTGTTATCAGCAGGGATTTCATTTGGGAAATTATGCATTCTAAAGTGTGCTTCACAGGCAAGCACCCTTCTTGCACCTTGTCACTCTTAACTTTCCGCTGCAGAAACCATGGGCCCAAAGCTCTGGGTGGGAACTTTGCCTCCCATCCAGCTGGAGTAGGATATATACAGTTTCATTCACAGATTCAGGGAAAGATACTGATTTTTAAAAAAAAATTAAGATTTTTTTAAAAGATTCTTTTTTTACTTTCTCTTTCTATGAAGCCCAGTATTTTGGTCAGCCTACATTTGTGAACAAGGCATGCAGGTCACTTGTAAAACATCTCATCAGCAGTAAATTACTTGCTAGTAAATACTGGAAATGCTTCCTTATGCGTATCAATCCATAGTAAATTCAGATAGAGATTTGAGCGCCATACAAACTGCTAGTAAGTACTTGGCAATCGAGCCATTTCAGGCATTGTAAAAAATAGTCTAAGCTCTGAATAGAGAAGAGTTTGAGAAAATGGACACTCACACATTGGTTAGCGCAGCAGTCTTCATATTGCCCAAAAGAATTTTATAAAACTGTATTCCCCCTTGCATGTTTTAAAGTTCACATTCAATTTCTTCATAGGACTAAATTTATGAAAAGGGTATAACTCCCTTAAAAATGTATCTTATAGATTCTAAATACCATAACAACTTGAAACCTACCATTCCCTTATCTATCATAAATGCAACCTATAGCAGTCAGAAATTTTATGTCCTCCTTAACCTCAATTTAAATTAAATTCTTCCCCTCACATAATCACATCTTAATGGAATAGATTTTAGGCTTTGAATTCTTTTTTAATCACCCTATCATAATTTTCTACAAAAATACATGGATTTAAGTTTTTTAATTTGTTTTTATTTCTGTGAACATAGTATACGTAAGTTTTTTTAAAAATGCCTTCTTTTTAAGTTGTTATTATTACACATTAATCAAAATTCTAAATTATAACTTTTGTCATACACTTACTAAGCATAAAGTAAACTTCTGTGGAAATAGTTTTTTTATTAGAAAAACTTTGCACTATTTCCAGGCATTGTTATAAACAATTTGCATACATTGACACTTTTTTTTATATTTGTCTTTTAGTTGTAGGTGAACACAATACTTTTATTTTATTTTTATGTGGTGCTGAGGATTGAACCCAGTGTTTTACACATGCTAGGTGAACGCTGTACCTCTGAGCCACAAACCCAGCCCCACATTGACTCTTTTCTATCCTCAAAGTGTCCACAGAAATAGGTCATATTCCTATGCCCAGTTCATAGAAAATAAAGTGGAAACCCAGAGATTAACTTTCTCAAGGTTACACATGGATAATAGTAAAGCTCAGTTTCAAACTAAGACAGACTTCTGCTACCTCATTTTGTTTAACTGTGAATGGATATTACTAATAAGTGAGGCAACTTTCAATACCAAGTCTATTCTTACTTTCATTTTATAAATAAAAAACTGAGAATTAAGAAACTCCTTTCCCCTACCCCTTGCCCTGTACTGGAGATTGATGCCAGGGGCACTTTACCACAGAGCTACTTTCCCAGTCCTTTTTTTATTTTTTTGAGACAGGGCTTTGCAGGTCCAGGATGGTCTCCAACTTGTGATTCTTCTGTCTGAGCCTCCCAGGTAACTGGAATTACAGTCTGCCCCACTGTGCCTGGTTTAGAAATGAGAAACTTTATTTACATAAATAAATAGGTTAAGATGAAAAGAATATAAATGACATTCTATGTCTTGGAATCCTTCTGGATCCTATATCATGAATCATATACCTATCAAAAATATTTTTAATGAGGATATTAGAAAAAGATTTATTATCCAATCATTAGTCATTCACTTTCTCAACTCACTTCCAATAAATTAATTTTTCATTAGCACCTTGAAGACGTTCACATGCCACAATAAAGTACTAGAGGACTATCCAGGACTTTTCAATGTGGATGACAAACAAGCCTTTGTTCTGTAAAGCAAGGAAAGAGCTATTTTAAACAGGTCATGGGAAACAACAAGCCCACATCTCCATCAAAGACATATTCTGAGATCAAATTAAGTTAAAAATTTGAAATTTTATTCCCTTAAACGTATTCAAGCTGGATGTGGTGGCACATGCCTATAATCACAGCAACTCAGGAGACTGAAGCAGGAGGATCACAAGTTTGAGTCCAGCCTCAGCAATTTAGTGAGGCCTTAAACAACTTAGCAAGACCCTGTCTTAAACTAAAAACTAAAAATCAAAATTCTAAATTTGATGTGACTCAGGAGTTAAGCACCCTTCGGTTCAATCTCAAGTGCAAAAAAAAAAAAAAAAGTATTCAAATTTTCCTACCCCAGTTTGAAGATCTCAGGGTTGAATATAAAATACTAGTGCTCTGCCTAACATGGTGACTCATGCCTGTAACCCATGCTCCTCAGGACCCTGAGAATGGGAGGTTGCAAGTTCAAGGTCAACTTGAGCAATTTAGGGAGACCTTATCTCAAAATAAAAATGAAAAAGGCTGGGGTGTAAACTCAGTGATCATTCACTTGCTTGATATGTATAAGGCCCTGGGTTCAACGTCCAGCACCACAAACAAAACAAACAATTATAAATACTAGTCTTCTTAGAGGGCAATTTGAAAATAGCACATCCAAATGTTAAATGGTCAACCCAGATATTCTAAGTACTAATAAAATTGTGACTGGATACATCACAAAGATGTTTTGTAACACTTTTATTTATAGTAGAAAAAGTAAGAAAAAACCTAAATGTTAGTCTATAAAAGGAGTACTGAGTATAAAATATTATAGATGGCCATAGGAAAAAATTAAACAGATCTATAAGTAAAAATGCAGATGAAAATGCTCTATATTCTTTTAAGAAGAAAATAAAACTAGTTGCAGAAAAATAAATATGTCTCATTTTTTAAAAAAAACTGTAGATATATATATATGTGGGTACATTTGACAAATGCATATAATTTTTAAATTATATGCATATTATTTTTAAAAGTCAATAAAATGAAAAAAGGAAAAGATGCCTAAAGCTAAAGATTTTAATATATATTCTGTTGAAGATTTTAATATATTTTCTAAGTACTTAATATTTTTAAGTAAAATTTTTATTTATAAGAATGTAACTATAGGGGCTGGGGTTATGGCTCAGTGGTAGAGTGCACGCCTTGCACGTGTAAGGCACTGGGTTTGATTCTCAGCACCACATAAAATAAAGGTATTGTGTCCATCTACAACTAAAATAATATTTAAAAAAAAAGAATGTGACTACAAATCACTCTATCATCCCCCTCCACCCCACCCCCCACTCCCGCCACTTCCTTCAGTAACTAGCCTATCATAAGCTCTATGAAAGGAATCCATGGTGAATAAGACAAGAATCCTACTTTCCATAAACTGGCAGATTCAATAGATAAATCTATAAATTATTTATGTTAACTTTTCCTTTGCTTACAGAAACCCAGCATATTCCAAACTAGTGATGTTTGTCCAAACCGAAATGAGAGGAAAACTGTCCCCATCAATAATTGAAAAGACCATGCCTTCTAACTTGGTAAGCTTCGTCCTCAATGCAAAAGATGGAATAAAGTCGCACAAAGCCCCATCAGGACGTGGACATCATAATGGTCATGCATCATTCCAAAAGAAGAAATAAGGCCTTTCTGCTATTAAATCAGAGATTTAAGACCATACAAACTGTTAGTAAGTATGGTGAAGGAAAGAACATTGGAATAGGTAAAAATACACTATCCTCCTAAGTGTATTAAATCGTATTTGATGTTGACAAAAGATCAAAGGCAATTCAATGGAGTACAGGTAGCCTTTCAGCAAATGGCATTAGAGCACCTCATATCCTTCGGCTTTGACATGTCCTTACACCATACATAATAATTAACTCAAAACAGAATGTAAATGCAAAGCATAACACCATAAAACCTTTAGGAAAAAATCTTCATAACCTACATCTAAGCAGAGTTCTTTAACATGAACCAAAAAAAGCAGGATTCATAAAAGGAAAATTTTATCATAAAATTTAAAATGTATACTATGTGAAAGATGCTGTAAACAGAGGATGAAAAGACAAGTGTAGACTGAAAGTATCTGCAAGGATGTGTATCCAAAACATGATGTATTTAGATAACGAGAGAGAGCTTTAAAACTCAACATTTTAATTAACAATCCAACTAGAAAACAGACCCAACGCTATGGACATTTCACTGAGCAGGATATGTAGATGGAAAATGAGCTCATGAAAAGATGTTCAACATCATTGACCACTGGTTAATACAAATAACAGTCAAAACGAGATGTCAAAACAATTATCAGAATGGCTAAGACTTTCAAAAATAGTGATAACAAGTGTTGACAAGGATGTGAAAAACTGGATCAGTCATATATTGCAGGTAGGAATGAGAAAAGACACTGCCACTCTGGAAAAGTTTAGCAGTGTCTCATGTAACTAAACATGTGCCTACTTATTGCACTCTTTCCCACAGAAGTGAAAATGTTCACACAAAAACCTGAGCACAGATGTTCATGGTAGCTTTATTCTAAACAACCCTAATCTGGAACCAACCCACAATTCGTTTAATAGGTGAATAAACTATAGTAATCTATACATGAAATACTAATGAACAAAAAGAACAAACTATTGATACAACTCTAATGGTCTCAAGGGAATTATACTGAATAAAAAAATGCCAATCTCAGAAGGTTAAATAATATATTCTTCCATGAATACAACATTCCCAAAATGACAAAATGATAACTAAAATGAAGAACCAAATTAGTAGTCATTAGGGGTTGGAAGGGGACCAGAAAGAAAGTAGTTATGGCTTTGAAAGGGCAGCAGGAAGGATCTTTGTGATAAACCTGGTCCGTGCCTTGACTGTGGTGGTGATCACATGAATCTCCACATGCAATAAAATTATACACACAGAGATTCATGCATGTAAAACTGACGCAATCTGAATAAAAGTGGTATCGTTATCAGTTTCCTAGTTGTGATGTTATACTATAGTTATCCAAAATTTTATCATTGGAGGAAACTGGGCAAAGGTAATATTATTTTTTCAACTTCATATAAATCTATAATTATCTCAAAATAATTTTTTTTAAAAAATAGCAGCCAGGCATGATGGTTCACACCTGTAGTCCCAGCTCCTTGGGAGGCTGAAGCAAGAAAATCACTCAAGCCCACAAATTCAAAACCAGCCGTAGAGAACCTAATGAGACCCCATCTCAAAAATGTAAGTAAATAAAAAGAAAAACCTATCTAAGCTAAAAAGTAATGTGAGTCATACAACTGTAAAGACATATCATAGTTGATAGCACTGGTTTTTAAATTTTCTATTTTAATTATCTGATATAACTCTTCTTATTTACATAGTTGATATGTTTGCGTCATTACTACTTTTTTGATTTTACAAGCAATTTCTCTAGGGAAGATTTTTTTTTATCTTATTCTGTGGATTGCAGTGATTGTTAAGGAAATACTTAGTTTCAGGATAAAGTCTGCATTATTTGTAAATATTAAATTTCAAATCATAAATCTAAAGAAGCACACATATTTTTGGAATTATGGCTTGAATAGGTTTGATGTTTCACAGAAAATAATTTCAAAATTCAAGTGTAGGAAGATAACATCATTCCCATGAAGAATAATTAGATCTGTCCATGGTAAAGTCACATCTAACACGCCAATAATTGCCTTTTAGGCTCAGATGTGTGTCTCTTCCTGCCAACTTTATGTGAGAAGGATGCACAGAAACCTGGGAAGGGAGAGAAGACATAGTTGGGGAGATGCCTGGAGCTGGGAAATATAAAGAAAGCTCCTATGGTTTAGAACTAAAGGAAATCTCTACTTTCTGTTCCCAACTCTGAATGTTCTTCTCTCTTCCCTGAGTATTATTTTCCTTTTCTAATAAATTTTTAGAAGACATAATTAAAGGTATAATTATATTGATTTAGAATATGTCTTATTTTGTTGAGATGCCACTTTAACTATCTTCCAATTTATACTCTTAGAAGAAAGTGAGCCTTTTTAACCACTAACTCCATAAACACACACATCACTGAACTACACATTTTAATATAATATATAGTCATCCCTTGGTATCCTCTGTAGTTTCAGGATAACCTCCCTCTAATCCATAGATGTATTCAAGTTCCTTATATGAAATGGCATAGTATTTGCATATAGCTTATACACATCCTCCAATATACTTTAAATCATCTCTAGTTTGTGATAACTAATACAATATAAAACTAAGTAAATAGTTGTTATACTGCATTACTTAGGGGATAATGGCAAGAAAAGAATCCTGTTCTGTCTAGTACTAACACTTTTTTTCCAGTATTCTTAATCCAAGTTTGGTTTAATCTTTGGATACATGTGGTTATGAACTGCCAGCTGCATATTCCTTTGAAATAAGAAATTACATCTATTATCAATGAAAATGAAGTTCACCTGAAACGTCTTTCACATTTTGACAAATGTTCCAATTACAGTGGTACAAATTTATAATTTTAAAGTAGTAAAAGCAATCACATTGAATCAAATGCACATTTTTGCCAAAAAACTAAGTATTTAAAATCAGTATTTGACCTGGCTAAAGCCAGCTCCTATTATCATCATCATAGAATTAACTACAATACAAGGGTAAATCTAGGGTTTCATCCAAAACTATTTATTATTTTTTTTAATGTAATAGCCAAGCATGGTGGAGCATGCCTGTTATCCCAGTGACTCAGGAGGCTGAGGTAGGAGGACCACAAATTCAAAGCCAGTCTCAGCAACTTAGTGAGACCCTGTCTCCAAAAATAAATAAATAAATAAAAGGAGTGGGGGGCTGGGATGTGCCCCTGGTTTAATCCCCAGTGCAAAAACAAAAAAATGAAAAAAGTAATAGGCAACATTTTAATTTGTTGTTGTTTTAGATTTGGGTTTTTTTGTTTGTTTGTTTGTTTGTTTTTTGGTACCAGGGGTTGAACTCATCCACTGAGCCTATTTTGCATTTTATTTATAGACAGGGTTTCACTGAGTTGCTTAGTTCCTCCTTTGCTGAGGCTTGCTTTGAACTCTTGATCCTCTTGCCTCAACCTCCTGAGTAGCTGGGATTACAGGCATGTGCCACTGCGCCCAGCTACATTTTAAATTTTGACATTAAGGCTGGGGTGGTGGCTCAGTGGTAGAGTGCTTTCCTAGCATGTGTGAGGCACTGAGTTCCATTCTCAGCACTACATATAAATAAATAAATAATTGTGCATATCAAATTTTTTTTTAATTTTGACATTAAAATGAAAAGGAAAATAATTTCTCAGAACTTTCAGATACTAGACTATATCTGTAGATGCTATATTGTACATCTTCAGTACTACAAAATACTTAGGTTCAAGAGATGCAATTATCTTATTTGTACAAATAAAATCTTAAGTTTTTTTCAGTCATATGATTTTTTTAGAAATAGCTTTGATTTAAGATTCATAGATTTGCCAAATCAGAAACTTCTTGATCTGCAACATCTGAAACTGGCAGTTTGCAATAAATCATTATGATAATATAATAAATTAAATTCTTAAAATTTTATCCTTGCTTTGAAAGAGGTGCTTTGGGATTTAACTGGTCAGAACAAAACAATGTTTTTCACTAACACTTTCTTCATATGCTCTTTTCCATATGATGAAGATAATTTATGATTATATGACTACCAATGGCCATAATAATGATGTATAACAATCACAAAATATTAGGCTCAGAATAATAACCTTATTTACCTCTTAAATCTTTGGGTCAGTGATTTATGTGGGACCAGCTGAGCTCCCTCACATGCCTGGCAACTGCTCCTGGATTGCCTGAGAAAGGGTGGTGTGTACTACAACCATTGGGGTGACTTATCTCTGCTTCAAGATTCTCATTCCACAGTAGCATAGCCTGGTGTGTTCTCACGAAGTAGCTAGGGAGGAAAGGATGAGTGCTGTTTCAAGTCTGAAGTCCTATGGCAAAGTCATTCCAATAAGCAAAGAAATAGAATTTACTCTTTTAGTAAAATTATAAAGTCATATGTTTGTAAAAGGGTACAAATACAAAGAAAAGTGAAGAATTGAGAGCATCAATGCAATTCATCTACCATATTTCACTCTCTGGCCAATTCCTTCAACATATAAAACACACTCAATCCTAAGACCCTAGAATATCAATCTTCAAGTCTAGGCTTTCACAGTCCATGTCAGGTTCAGATGCAGTTCCTCTTGATCTATAGACAGTGAAGCCCCCGCCCCCTCCCCTGCCTCAGTGCGCTCGCACGCGCGCGCGCGCACACACACACACACACACACACACAATCTACAATGATAAGGAACCAGTATACTTTGGAAATGGGGAAGAATGGGAACCTTATAGTCACTGGTTCCTAACAGTTCTGATAACCCAGCACTGAGAGCTGCTTTGATTCAATTCTTCATAGCTTTTGGTTATACTGAAATGGTCTCCTTTTCCCATCACCCTCATCTGTTTTTTATGAAGAAGTGATTGTTATCTTAGTAACTTTCTCATGCTGCTTCTTAAGCCAAAGAAAACCTGGGCCCAGAGACATTTTTATAGCTTGAACTATCTTTTAGTACAGGCACATGGTGTTTTGAACTATGCTGCTGCCTTTAAAACTGTTGAGCTTTCTCCACCACACAGCAAAGCCACATCTGCAGTGGGTATCAACATGCTTTCCTGGACTTTTGCTGTTACCTTTGGTTAAGGCTTCTGTAGGACCACACCCTTAAGCTTTGTCCACCTCAGACCTATGCAGAACTGTAACTCCTGAAAGCTTAACAAAATATCTGATAATCACAGTCTTGATTTGATGTTTGACTTGTCATGTCTCTAAGACTTTTGCTAATTTGAGAATGTGGAGAAAAGATGACAATTTTACTTTCCTGGCTATTTAATTTGAACTGGTATGCTTAAAAAAAATAAAATAAATAAATTCTCCAATTCTATGCAGCTAAATTCCACCAGGTGGCACTCTGTACATTTTGCCTGGAGAGAGCCTAGGCCTAAGTCAAATGTTATTAGGTACGTTTTGTTTTCCAGGGAACCACAAGGCAGCTGTTCTGCCAAATGTTTCATAACTTCTTAGAGAAGTTTCCTCATCACTATTCCAACCTTTATTGACAGTATTCTCAACTCCCTGGTGCCCTAAAGCCTAAATACCACATATTTTCTGTCCTTGTTGTGCAGCCCCGCACTTCCATGTGCCAAACTTTGTAGCAGTAAATCTATTACTGAAATAATGCTACAAAATCATACTTTTTTTGGTTACTCATAGATATTTGCTTCATTACAACTGATCTAGTACACTTTATTGGTATTTATATTAACTGTTAATCTTTCCCTGTTCAATAATTTGAAAACTGTTAATAAATGTAAATAAAATTAAGATTTTACAATTGTTAGTTCAACATTTTTTCTTTGGAAAAATAATCACAACTTTATACTTTTAATTTCATTTTTTTTTTTGGTACTGGAGATTGAACCCAGGGGTGCTTAACCATTAAACCCCATCCCCAGTCCTTTTTATTTTTTGAGACAGAGTCCCACTAAGTTGCTTAGGGCCTCATTAAATTATTGAGGCTGCTCTCCAACTTTTGATCCTCCTATCTCAGCCTCCCAATCGCTGGGATTATGTGTGTACCATTGCACCTGATTCATATGAGATTTTTATAAGATAATATCTAGAATGCTTAGCTATCATTTGGAAATGGATATTCAGATATTAATAAATCTAAACGTGAAGTTTGTTAATACTGAAATCATTAACAGCAGTTATGATGGCAACTTACATGATCACATAATTTCATGTACAGTTTCATGGAATATCACACATGATGCTAAAATACGTACTTGATTATTTGGCCATCTAAAACCAAACAACTGAATTTGGTTGAACACCAAGATTAGAGCTGAACACCTCAGTAAACACGTACAGATCCCAGGAGTACATGCTTCCTTTTCACTGCCAGGGTATTACATCAAAAAACAGCTATAGTATGGCTATTTGATATGTATCCAAATAAGTGGTTTAGATAAATCAACTGCAAAATCAATTTTATTACGAATTTGTGATTTCAAACAAAAATTACTATTATGAAACAACCACTTTTAAAAATGCAGTAACTTCATATTGGGGTTGTACTCAGTGCTAGCACATGCAAGGCCCTAGGTTTGAACCTCAGCACCACATAAAAATAAAGGTATTGTGTCCACCTACAACTAAAAAAATACTTTTTAAATGCAGTAATTTCTTTATACATATACACACATACTATAAATATACACAAACACATGCTTGATAGATTCTGTGTACCGGTTACTCACCTCCATTCTATGCTGCTTCTAATTGAAAGGTTCAAAAAATGCTGGACTTTCTTACTACTTGATTGTGGAAGGCCAACCTTGCACAAGACTGAGTCACTCCCCAGCTGGGTGATTGAGGCCTCAGGCAGCAGCCATGCAGCTAGATGCCCCACTCTTCTTGGGTTTGAGGGATGGTGTCTTCCTGCCAGGCATGTCTTCCTACAAGGGGTAATAGTGCCCATGGGTGGAGCTATGCTTGCCTGTTTCTTTGTACTATTACCCCTTGCCCTGTTTGTGATAGAATGTTCCATGGAAACACCTTTTGTGTGTCCCTTTATCTTACTGTGCCCTTGGGTGTGGCCTAACTAGATGTCAATCTGCTGAGAGTGAACAAGTGAAGCTAGATTCAGCCCCCTGAAACCTGACCCCTTGCCTCATTTGAATAGCTTCTCCTCAATAAAAGGAGTCAGCACCTGAGGGCTCTCTTTCTCTTCCCCTGACCCTTAAGGTCAGAGAAGCCATCACAGCAACCAAAAAGAAAAAGGTATTTCCCTCTTGTGTAGTTATTTCGCTCAGCCCAGTTAGCCCAGTTCACCTGGAGTGACCCCTGAGTGTTTTAGTCGCAAACAAAACCCGGCACTTGATGTTTTATGTCTTGGCTTGGGTAGTTACATAGTTGTTGCTTAACTTATTAACACATCCATTTATGTTTATGCACTTTTCGTTATACAGATTTTATAAGCTTTTTAACACTAAAAAAATCTACATTTGATGAAAGACCAAGACCTAATTCTAATCATGATAAAAAATCTAAACCAAGACATATAAATATATATAATATTATACACACACATACACAGAGCTCCAAAGATAAAAGAGAATATGTTAGATCAGTTCTAAATTCATGATTATAAAGACTATTTTAGAAAGTGAAAAGAACTGTACTTAGTATGTCTGAGATGTCACCAAAAAAAAAGATAAGCCCTCTCAAGATAAATATTTGAGCAAACATTGATTATATAAAACACTAACAATATTCTAATCTGGAGATTAAAGAACTAGAGGAATTTGATTAAAGTACTTCAACATCTTTATATCGTTTGAAATCACCACAGAAACTTACGATTTGTTATATGTTCAAGCAAGGTATATTTTTAAGGGTGATCAAAAAGGACTTGTAATAGAATGTTCACATTTCAAATAAATAGAAAATATATAGTAAATGGAAAACTCAACCAATCAAAAATGAAGACAAGAGGTGGGGAAAAGCATAGCACAGAAAAAGATTGTGTGGATCCATCATAGGTGGTGTAGGGCATGAGTAGAATGGAGGAACTCTGGATAGGGAGTGTGGGGAGGGGAGAGGGCATGGAGGTAGGAAAGCTGGTGGAATGAGATGAGCATCATTACCCTAGACACAGGCATGACTGCATGAATGGTGTGACTCTACATCACATACAACCAGAGAAATAAAAAGGTGTGCTCCATCTGTGTAAAATGAATCAAAATACATTCTACTGTTACGTGTAATTAGAACAAATTTTAAAAAAGAAAAAGCATGAAATAAGACAGCAAAAGTAAATCCAAACTTTGTCACTCTGGTGGAACAGACACTATGAAGAGCTCTCAATACAAAACACTAGATTCTGGGGAAAGCTTAAACTTAAGCTTAAGCTTAAGCTTAAACTCATTGCTTGTTTGTCTTATATAGGAAATTCTCCAGGCCTAACCCCTCTTCAGTCAACACAGGAAAACAAAACAAAAATGGAGCTGAAACAAAAGCAGGAAAGGAGCAGGAAGCACCAAGCACCAGGCAAGGAGGAGGTTTCAAAGGTAGAATTTGCCCTGAAGATAAATGCTGATGGCAGCCTGGCCTTAACTTCTAGAGAACAGTAGCTAAGTCTAGGGAGCTGACAAGAGACAGCAGCATTCTGACAGGACCCCTGAGGGGGCTGAAGTGGTGCCAAGGGGCCGAGGTTCTTACCACATGACAACAAATGGAAATCACTAGCTGAAAGAAAGCATCCACCATGTAGGTTTTCTGACTTTCCATAGATTAAACTAAGCCACATACTCAAGCTTTATAAAGCCTTCAAATAATCAGAAATGGAACACAACATATTTGAGTTTTTATAAACATCAGAAAAGAATTTGTTACTGAATTCATAGACCTGAATCTGGGGTACCAACTAATTGGATTGGGTTGCCCACCTGCATCAAGATAAAGAAAACAATAACAAAAAGGAAAAAATAAATTGCAGTTTAGCCCAAACTGGGAAGACGGCTAATCTGTCTTCATTGTTCCTCCAACCCACAAAAACATCACATTTTAAAGGAGGTACCATGTGTGGAGAACAAATGCCAAGAAAAAGATTTATGTAGATTCAGCCAGGCTCTGCTAGCAGACAGGATGCGCTGCTTTAAGGGCCAGGACTTTGGGGAGGCTTTGGGCAGTTTCAGTTTCCATTCTCAGCATGAAATGATTGCCCATAGGAAGCTGGGATGGAGAAAATAAAAGAACAGATTAGCAAGACAATGGATGGGCTGAGGAAAACAAAACATAAAAACCAATCTGAGGCTTATTTTAAATTTGCTAATTTTAAATGGTCCCCATTAACAGATTTACAAGAAACTATAAATGAATAAACAAGATTAAAAAAGAAAAGAAAAATATTAATGAAATTAAAGTCGTCACTAATGTTTTAAATAGTGAGATGCTACTGAAAACCAAATTAGTGAAGAGGAAGACAACTGATGAAATCATTCAAAATGCAGCAAAGAGGAACAAGAAAATGAAAAATAGGAGAAATTATGTAACATGAAGGACTGTAAGAAAATCCATAGTTTTTGCAATCAGAGTCCTAGAATAGAGGAGAATCAGTATTTGAAGAGCTAGTGGCTGAGAATACTACAGAATATGAATTGAAAAATACAGGAAGCCAGAATTTACCAAAAATAAAAAGAAATTAAAGTTCCAAACCTAGTAAGTCTATAACGTAGGGGTGGGGGTGGGGGATAATTTTAAAAGCAGAGAGAGAAAAGGTAACCCAACAACCTGATTTTGAGACCCAAAGACATTGAAAGACTAAGTTAAGGCTATAAAATAAGTAGCAGAACTGATTACAACTCCTTAAAATTTTACTCCAGAAATTGTACTTTCGATACTTGATTTGATTTACCTATCTATACTGCCTGCCTAATTCTGGCTTCACTTTTAACAACTATTTCATCTTCAGTTTTAAACTGGCCCAAGGACATCATTATCCAAAGTACATGTATGAAGACTCAAATTGGGTGTCAACATACTTTATATATAAACAGATATGAAAAATTGTGGTATATATGTGTAATAAGAAGTGTAATGCAAAAAAAAAACAAAGTACATGTATAAAGGCATGAACTGGCGTGAACATACTCTATATAAAGATATGAAAAATTGTACTCTATATGTATAATAAGAACTGTAAAGCATTATTCTGCTGTCGTGTATTTAAAAAAAAAATAAAGTCAATCAAAAAAAAAAAAAAAAAACCTGGTAAAAGGTTAGTGAATTTTTCAAATCATAAGAAATCTGAAACTTACCTAAAATTTCCGATCTGGAGAAAAGTATCTTTCAGGCATTCCTCATTCATTTTTGTGCTTTACTTTAATATCTTTTTAAAATATTTTTTTAGTTGTTGGTAGACGTTTATTTTATTTATTTATAATTCAGTGTTGAGAATTGAACCCAGTGCCTCACACATGCTAGGCAAGCGTTCTACCACTGAGCCACAACCCCAGACCTTAATATCTTCTATTTAGATTATATCTGTAAAAATTATGAACTTGAGACCAGGACTCCTCAACTCAGTGCTGAGAGTTCCTCTTATATATTTTAGAAACATCCTCTATTCTTCTGAATTATAAAATGTCCTCAGTTTTATATGCAATTTTTAATCTGGCAAGCAAAGGGAGGCAATAATAATGCGTGAAAGAGGGCCCCCACCAAATTAGTAAAGGTCTATTTGTTTTTGCTAAGATATTCATACAATCATGTCCCAATGCAGAAAAGATTTTAAAAAATAAAATCCATTGCTCTTAGACCCTACAAACTAACTAGAAAGAAATGGATTCCTTCCATTACTCGTTTTCCACCACCTTGCCTTTTTTTTCTTTTTTTTTTTTTTAAAGTCAGGGTGTTGCTTAATTGCCCAGGCTGTACTTGAATTCAAGATCTAGAGATCCTGCCTCAGCGGAATTACAGGTGTATGCCATACATCTGGCTACTACCTTGCATTTCTGATATCCATCTTTCCCTTAATACACTTGCATGGAGAATTCCTCTACCACTGTCCTCTAAAATAAATGCATACTCCTCCCACACCCAAAACCCACCCTGGTGTTGGCCACACAATTTATTTATTCAAAATTTAATGAATGCCCTGTATGTACTGGGTATTGGGGTAGGTTCTAAGTATATAAAAAAGTATTGAGTATATATTGCTATGCTATTTTACAAGTAAACTTATTAAATAGTACACAATACTTTAAACAAAGATATTTACATTTTTCAATAGGTTAGTTGGCAGGAGTTCTTATTTGACTATTTCTTAATAGGTTAAATTTCTAGACATTCCATTTTTCACAGGGACAAAAATAAATAAAAACCCTGTTCTTTATTCTAGCATGACAATGATCTGATGAGCCTATATTTTATATGCAAGCACATATGTCTTCTCCCGAATTTATGGAAAATGTACTAGTGCTGACCATGATATTCCTTTTATTGAAAAGCAACATAAAATAGCTGTGGAAATAAGAGAAAGATAATATTTTTACATTATTGCTTCTGTTAAGAGGATTTTTATGTTTTGTGCTGGAATTTACTTCCAGTAACCACTCTTGCTTTACCTGAACATTTTACATTGGACTTCTACATTATTATTAGTGTTTAATTTAGAAGAGCTTAATAAACTGCTAATCTGAGGACAATGATACTTTCTTTGCTTTTGTAGTCCTTTCTCTGAACATGCTTACTTATGTACAACGTGGAAATCTGATCCAGGTCTCCTCCACTCAGCCAACAGTTCTTTTTGTACCTCTTCTGGAAGTTCATAGAATACTTGAGGATCAATGACAGATGGAAAAATAATCTTCTCATCAGCAGAATCTTGCTCTCTATTTTCTGTGGATCCTTGACAAGAGGCTGTTGCTGTTGTTTGCTTATCACTACCAGTAGCACAGCGTTTGGGAAAAAGTTGATCACTCTGCAAATTTGGAAATGAATGGAAAGCAGAAACAGCAGGCTTTGTATTTGAGAAGTGGAATCCTTCAGATTCTTTAGGTCCTTGACTCATTTGTTCATCTTTTAATTGATTATCTATATAATATGAATAATCCTTTGGGCTAGACAGGTAAGAGGAACGACTGCTACTTAAGCCTGATGTTCCTGGTTCACAAGGAGACACAGACTGTACCTGATTGTTACTGGATAGATTATCTCTAGAATTTAAGGATCTATCTTGCATTTGTTTTGTAGAAAAGAAAGATAATACTCCTCTGGAGGCATGTAATGGACAACTTAAACTTCCTTTCCCTTGAAATTTTTCTCTAAATTTTCCAGAAAGGATTTCTTCCTGAATATCTACTGGAAGCTGCTTGAAGACTTCTTGGTCAACACCCTCAGGAAGTGAAAAGAGTGGGAATTCATTCATATCTTTTTCTTTAGAAAAATCTGTAGTATCTATTGGAGACTCGCCAGTTCTTATACTTTCAATTCTTCCACTTGGTAGAAAATCCCAGTTTGTTTCTTTGTCTTTGGAAATATCTTCCATATGACTGTCTTTTATTTTCTAGAACACAAAAATAATAAAATAATTTGGATACCTGATACCTTTTTAAATAACCCTGCTGCTAGAAAATTCAATAAAAATTAAGTGTTCCATGAAGTTCTGGTATAGGCCTGAACAACAAAGGTGAGCAGTCAAACCATTATGGAGTGGAAGAAGCCAGACACAAAAGAACACATTGTACTATTCACTTGGAATCATCCCTACATATCTGGGGGACTGGTTCAAGGTCTTTACCAGATGGTTCACAAGGAGACACAGACTGTACCTGCTGCAAAATAAACTAAAATAGTTGAACTGTGTATTTAAATTAAGTGAGTTTCATGGTTTGTAAATAAAGTTGTTGATTTAATAAATAAATAAATAAACATCCCTGCTGCTGAAGTATGCCTGTAGTATTATCTACAGCAACCATTATGTTTCAAACCCATTCAGTACTTTGAATCCTTCGTGGCCAGTTTCAACAACTAGAATGTTTAATCTATCACAATTAGTCACACTATTGTGTAGATCTTTACTCATTATTCCAGAAAGAGGTCTCCTTCCTACATAGCACTGAGCCAGGTATATATGCCTTTAAAGATCTGGAAAGGACCTCATGGGTTTAAAGGTCCAATTCTGTAAATAAAAGAATGGTGGACTAGAAAGAGTGACTCACTTAAAGGTATTTAAAAGAAAAAAAATACAGGCATGGAGATTCAACTACTGGTTTTGCAAAAATTATTGTTCTGAAAGATAATATTTAGCAGAGTGTGGTGGTGCACACCTGTAATCTCAGTGACTCCTGGGAGCTGGGACAAGAGGATCCTTAGTTCAAGGCCAGTCTTTGCAACTTAGTGAGTCACTGTCTCAAAATAAAAAGGGTTGGGGATAGGGCTCAGTGGTAAAATGCCCCTCAGTTTAATCCCCACTACCAAAACCCAAACAACAATAACAACATTTAACAGAAAGAAAAAGATGCTTTTATGGTAAAAATCCAATATTATTTTTAAGATAAACGTTTTATATAAAATTTAAAAATACTTTCAATTCTAATATGTATAATTTTTCTATAAAGTTTTTCACTTGAGTTTCCCTTCTAGTTTTAAGTAAAATAAAAATATATACAGTCAGGGGGTAGAAAAGATGGTGGAATGAGATGAACATCATTATCCTAGGTACATGTATGACTGCACATGTGGAGTGACTCTACATCATGTATAACCATGTGTTGTGCTCCATTTGTGCACAATGAATTGAAATGCTCTGCTATCATTATAACTAATTAGAATAAAAAACAAAAATTAGGGGCTGGGGTTGTGGCTCAGTGGTAGAGCACCATGTGTGAGGGACTGGGTTTGATCCTCAGCACCACATATAATTAAAAAAAATAAAGGTGTATCAACAACTAAAAAATATTTAAAAAATTTTTTTTTTTAAAATAAATTAAAATTTTTAAAAAATGTATACAAATATAATAGCTTAGTAAACTTCAAGAATGTAAAGGGAGAAGAAGAAATTCAGACCAGTATGTTTATTGAGTATCTAGTGTATGCCAGATATATACAAGCTACTTTCACTTCTATTGACTTCACTAATGCCACTATAAATTAGAGACCTTTAATTTCCATCCTACAGATTAATTAAAATGTAATAATTAAGTACCTTTTTAATTTCTAGTTAATAATAGAATGGAAAAATGATCACAGAATAAAGTAATCTAAAGAAGGCATTAGGTTCACTATTTTCACAATACTATTCTATTCTCATTTAAAACTAAAAGTGGAAATAAAAATATTACTAAAATTATACTGATTAAAAATTTTAAAATAATATTTTAAATTAAGAGTTAATTATAGAGATTAACCACTTAGAAAAAGGTTATTTAAATTTTAAAGCATCCCATATTTATTAAAATAGAGGTTTGCTTCTTTGGGACTGTGTTCTAGTCATTTGAAAATGTGACTGACTTCTGCCTCTGCTACCACACTATTAACTTTTAACAAATGTAAAATTAGTACCAAATTCTTTCTTTTTTTAATATTTACTTATTTATTTTAGTTGTAGATGGACACAATGCCTTTATTTTATTTATTCATTCATTTTTATGTGGTGCTAAGAATTGAACCAGGGGCCTCGCACGTGCTAGGCAAGTGCTCTACCATTGAGCCACAACCCCTACCCCCAAATCAGTAGCAAATTCTAATGTTGCTATCAGAATTCAATTTAATTTCAAAACTAAGAAAATTTAAATACTTATAATAGTGTGCAAAACAAAGCTTGTAGCATATGTAAAAACTGACCACAAAAAGATCTGATTTCTAATTTCTGGAAATGTACTTCACATTTAGGAGCTAATCCATCACATTCCTGAATGCTATTAGAAAATGCATCCACACTTCCAAAGCAGAGAAGTTCCATAGTTTCTTCTCTAATCCAGTATATTTCTACTTAGATCACAATATATTTAAAGCCGGCAACCATTATATGATAGGCACCATTAACAACTAAATCATCTAAGCAATATCAGCCAAAAGGAATCTAACACAAACTTAGATTTTTCATTTATCCACACAAGTCCAGTAAGAGTATACTTACAGTATACTGTAAGAGTGTACTCACAGAACTGCGCTTGCCAGAACATGACGTGGTTGACAATGAGGATGTTAAATAATAATCCATGGGCCCTTTCTTCGTGGTATTTAGTGCTTTAAGGTTGCAGAGGCACACACTTAAAAGGGTAAGGTGAAAGGGCATTTTCACATTCACCATATTTCTAAAAAGTTTCATAAGTATATCCACCATTGGTGTCATCACATCATAATTTCCTGAAAAAGAATGTTTAAGACAGTACCTAAATAGTTTATATCATAATTAATTAATTAATACTAAGAGATTAATGTAACTTATATTGCTTAGATTAAAAAATAAAAATCCTAATTGGCATTTTGACATTATATAATTATCACTTATTCCCTTTGAATTTAAGGGACTCTTTTTTTTTTTTTTGGTGGTGGTACTGAGGATTGAACCCAGGGCTACCACTGAGCTACATCCCCAACTCTTTTTCTTTTAAATCTGAGAGAGTGTCAGACTGACAACAAAATTGCAATCCTCCTGCCTCAGCCTCCCTGGTGGCAGGGAGTACAGGTTTTGGGAAAAATTACTATTTTTATCTATCTATTTAAAAACATTTTCTAGTAAGAATTCCTGATAGAATTAAAGCATATAATTGCATGCTACACTGCACAAAGACCCACTCTCCTTTTGGGGAGCATATTTCTAATTCAAAAAGTTTATTTTTAAAAGTCCAATGTTGGACTGGGGTTGTGGTTCAGTGATAGAGCGCTTGCCTCACACGCATGAGGCACTGGGTTCAATCCTCAGCACCACATAAAAATAAATAAATAAAATAAATAAAAATATTGTGTCCATCTATAGCTAAAAAAAATTTTTTTTTTAAAGTTTAATGTCAATTAAATTCTTAGAAAATAAGTCCATACCTGCCCCTAACTTCTGAATTACATGGGATGGAATAGGGCACTGACGACTCTCACGACAACAGTACTTCTCTGATGAATACCGACGGATTACTAATCTTATTGTATGGGGTTTCCTTCCATCTCGGGATACTCTAAAATGCAAATAAAGAAGAAAAAGTACTGAATAATACTTCATTTATTGAAAGGTATAATACTGAGTAACTATCAAATTATACATTCAGTAGGTAAATAGTAAACAATAAATCTTCCAGAATACCCAAATAAATATCTCAGTTTATGCACTAAAACTATGAAATTGTAAATGACAGACTCATAGGCCTTACTCAGAATTGAGTACTGTCAGAAATAGGACAGAAATACTATATAATCATAACAAGCTGTTTTATAATCCAAATCAAAGCAGAATATTAACAGCTGCAGGAAATCTGACACAAGCAAATAACTGGAAAATTAAAAGAGGAAAAAAAATGTTACAAAAAACAAGATTACTTCTGTTAAAGTAAAGGGCTTTCTGCAAATAGATCCAAGAGAGCCAGTAATATCGCCATAATATGATGAAATTTTAAAGCAATAATTTGAAAGATCAGTTACATATTATATTTAGGAAGATTAATCATGTGCAAACGGTCTTGGTTTTGGTGTTAAAACAAAAATTTTATTGGTAAGGAAAATTCACTTAAAAAGTAAAAAATTTAATTATTGAAAATAGATGTCACTCAAGGATAACATTTTCCTTTTTATTTGCATAGCAACATACAAAGATAATGGAATCACAAACATTAAATGCAAATATTACACCTTGTTAAACATGCTCAAAATGACAATTCTAAAGTGGAAAAATTAGTTTTGTAGCAAATAACTTTTTTCTTTCTCTTACTGCTTTTCAGAAAATTTTTTGATGGATGCATAACTAGAATAATAAAATGTCATAAGTGATGTTACTCCTTAAATATCTTTTAGTTAAATTTTTTCTTTTAAGTAATTACACAATTCAAAGAGTGTGATATGCTAATTAGAGGAAGGTTAAATACTATTTTATTTTAAGCTAGTGCCTAGAGGATGAATTAAAGATTATATGATTTTATATTTCTTTCGTATCTGTAGAATTAATCATCATATACTCCAAAAGGAAAAAAAAATAAGTAATTACTCATACAAACACACACATAGTTATATTTTTTTACCAGTCACTTAAATGCTATTGTAACTCAGTCATTGAACTAAGGAGCCCTGGTGTAGAATAAGAGAACTGTCAAGAAGAGACATGGGTAGATGTTTAATATCTGCTATCTCACAGGTTTAGAGCACTTGGTCTCACATTTGGGTTAATGCTTCAAATAAGAGAACCTGTAAAACTTAACACTTTTTGGGATTTCTCTATGTGTAGAACTGTTTGCAATGGGCAGGCATTTCAGAATAGTCTTACACCTAGCTGAAGCTGAGCAGATGACCCAATTTCACTAGCACACTTCCTCCAAAGCCTGAGTCATACTGCTGGAGCTGGGTCACAGAGGCAGCCTCGATTGCATGCAGCAAACAATGAACTATATAGTTCTGCTGCACACATAAGCGGCACACTGCACATGACAGCAAAGTTGTAGGAAATATCACTTTATCAGTTTTCTGAAACTTAGAATCATCCCAGAACTGTTTACGTTAGACAGTTAGCCCTCCTATAATCATTACAGAAGCATGCCTACTCTAAACTGTTAGACCTCTGACACCCAATTTAGAAATTTCTAACAACAAAAAGAGAATCAAGAAGTGAAAGAAAAAAAGATTAATAATCTTCTGTGAAGTAAAGAGAAATACATCAAGAAATACATGATGCCTACTAAGGAGCAACAGAAAACTAAATTTCCTTGCTCAGTTTATGTTATGCTGTTTGTATATTCATAATCCCAGTAAACATATTATTTCAACTTGCAGATCAGAATCCCTGAACACACTTGCAATCACTCAGACATGGCCCCATAAATATTCCTTCCTTTAACTCCATTTTCTTTTACATAGTCTGAGACAAAGAAATACAAGGCTTCTCCTGCTTGGTCCATTATTATTGTTCTAATAACTTCCCGTGTTCAATGATCACGATCTATTCCTATGTAAGAAGTTTTAGAATTGTGAAAGAATTATTATTCCTCTCTGCATTTTTCCTTTTGTGGAAAATCAAGTAATATTAAATTAAGAGCAAAGGCTCAAAATTGTCATTAGGAAAAATTAAAACTTATTCCTTTTCACCTAAGGACTGGAATAGGTATAGGAATATTAAGAGATATCCACAAAACCCCTTTTAGTAATAATCTATAGCTTAAAGAATCCACAGAATAACTGTTGTAACTGTGTATTAAGACTAAAGGAAGAAGATGTATTAAACTGGTTAACAGCACATAATAATGTCTTTGCAATAGTTTATAATACATAGAGATCAGTGGGTAAAGATCTATTAAGTCTAAACATTGAAAGAAAAAGAGATTAATACTATTCTGTGAAGTAAAGAGAAATACATGTGTTAAATTAATATGAAACATCCAAGACACATCAAGAATTTTTTGCATATATGTACTTCATAAAAATTATGTAGCATGTTTTGGCAAAAGTGGATTAATAATACCTGTTCAAAAGGTTAGCAAGTAGTTCTTCAATCTTTTTTTTAGCTTCGACTTCTGATGAACATTTTTTAAATGAATCTTCTTCACTAAAGGACTACCAAAGAAGCGTAAGCGAGGATTAATGTAAACTCAAATAAATATACCCAATTATCAATGAATATGTCAAATATATATTTAATACATTCTTTACTAACTTTACCTCTTGTGCTTAATTTGAATCATTTAGTTCACTTTTATATTAACTCATCTTATTTGCAAGTAATTTGTACTCCACTAGAAAATATACTGAAAGTCAAGAAATCGACAAAGTTCTAGTACCAATTCCAAGTTTTACTTTATGACCAATGTGAGGCTCTTAATGCCCTAGGAATAGAATCTGAGTTCATACTTGAATAAATTATTTAGCCTATCTAAAATACAGCATCCTCATCTTAACAAAAAAGGAGAAAGAAAGGAAGGAACAAAGGGAGGGAGGAAAACATAAACAATAGTACTGCCCACCTCCAGGGTTTGTTATGAAGATTAAATGGACTAATAAATATAAAGCACTTAGTAAAGTACTCTTTACATAGGCAGAAAAAGCCAATCAATTTTAACAGGGCGATGACATCTTTCTCCACTTATTAAATCACTGGACTATTCTGAAAATAAGATTTTTAAAGAATTAAAATATTTTGCTTTATGACCTATTAACAATAAGCTGTATTCAATCAAAGTAGCTAAGTTGAGATTATCAAGTATTAATGCTCTCAGGGTATGGTGGTGCCTGCTATAATTCCAATTACTAAGGAGGCTGAGGCACGAGGATCACAAATTTGATGCCAGCCTGGGCAACTCAGCATAGTGGTTTGGATCTGGAATGTTCCCCCAAAAGTTCATGTGCTAGTCAATGCAAAAATGTTTAGAGATGAAAAGATTAAATTATGAGAGCTATAATCCCAAAAGGGGATAAATCCATTTGGTGGATTAATGATTTGAATGGAATACTGGGTGGTAATTATAGGCAGGTGGATCTTGCTGAAGGAAGACATCATTGGGGGTATGCCCTTGGGGACTATGTCTTGTCCCTGGTTCTTCCCCCTCTCCTTCCCAGCTGCCATGAGTTGAGCAGCTCTCCTCGGCCACACCCTCCACCACAATGTTTTGCCTCCCCACAGGCCCAGAGCAAAAGGCCAACCACGGACTGAGACCTCTGAAACTGTGAGCCCAAAGTGAACTTTTCCTGCTCTAAGCAGTCCTTGTCCATCATTCTGCTGCAGCAACAAAAAGCTGAGTAACTTAGCAAGACCTGTCTCAAAAGAAAAGTTTAAAAAAGGGAGCTGGAGGTGTAGCTCTCTGTCAGAGAGCTTGCGTAGCATGAGCATGGCTTTGGTTCACTCCTCACTACCACAAAAAATGAACAAACAATAAATACATTAATGTTCAAGTTTCAACTTAAGAATATTTATTAATCTAATATAATAAAACAACAGCCTTCTCTTAGGAAAGGGAACATGAAAAGCAAACTACAATATTCTGAATATGCAAAACTGGAAATTTTTATCCAGATAATGTGACAACTAGTACACTAAACATAAATAGTACACTACATATAACTAGAACATTAAATATAAATATCATTGCCATATACCTGAGGTGGTCCTGAAGGTGTCACAGGAGAGTTATCCTCTCCAAAACTGAGCTTCTGAATACGCTGAGCAACTGAAATTCCTAATTCCTTTTCTAATATTTTAGATGAAAAGGTTTGGAGATCATGCACACTATTGATTCCCAGTGCTTCAAGGCGTTTGGCAGTTTTATAGCCAATACCTAAACAAAAAGAAATGCATATGGTGCTACAATAGCTTTCTTCCTTAAAATAAAGATAATTAAAATCTTAAAAATACATCAACCATATCTTAAGTTTCATAATTAATACTTTGCTAAGATCAAACTCAATTGCAAAGTAGATTATTATTCTTTCCTTCAGGGTCTCTGAGTAATATGTAGCTCCTTGAAGCACTCATAACATGTACTATTTACAGTCAATACACTCTTTTGATAAAATGAAAATTTTACCACCTGTTCTACAATACTGTGGAATAACTCAGGAATCATGTGTATTATTACTGTAAAAAGAAGAACCAAAATTGATTAATGTATGCTTATTGGTTAACCTGATTTCTGTACACAACATTACACTCATCCATAAATCACATATCTAGCAATATTTATCACCCAGAACACAACTAAGTGTGAAAAAATATAAAAACTAACAAAACCCCTATCACAAAGATTTTGCACTAAAACTTATATTTTCTTCATTAGAGAAATAGGTCATTTAAAGCTCGTTCTTTCATTTTTTAAAAATATATTTATTCTTAAGTTTGAGGTGGACACAATGTCTTTATTTTACATTTACGTAGTGCTGAGGATTGAACCCAGTACCTTGTGCATGCTAGGCGAGCACTCTAACACTGAGCCACAATCCCAGCTCCTCTTACTGTCATTTAAAAAATAATAATTCTACAGTTATCTGGTTTCCTTGCAAAGTTAAAGCAATAAATCAGTGAAGACAGGCATGTAAGGGGAATTATTAAAATGTAGTGACAGATGTTTTTACAGCAGGAAAAAAAAGGAGGCTTGGCAATTGGCAATGAGGGACAAAGTAGAAAGCCTGTAAAAACAGATGCAATAATTCAAAAGGTAAAGTAAGAAAGAATGTCCTGCTTCAGTATGTAGTCAGTTTACTATGATCTGATATTGTTCTTTAGAACACAGATCCAAAATCTCAAATTATAATTAGACTACGCTAAGGAAGGCAAGGCAGTATACAATTTATTTTGGAATCATACAGGCATAAGTTAAAAATGGGAAGCTATAACATCTAAACAGTTAAGTTTCCATTGTCTTAGAAATTCACTTCCACAGAAGTCCTTTATTACATCCTATTCCCCAACAAAGCAAAAGAAAAAAGTTCAACATATTATTGATGGTCTATAAAAATGCAGGTTATTTGATTTTCAAAGATTCAAATTTGCCCTATGAACTGAATAGATCAGTGAATTTCTCGAGGAAATCCATTCCCTGATCTTTAGAATGAAGTATTTGGTTTAGAAGCTTTGGAAGGTCCATTGTAGCCATAATATTTTATATACAAAAACTAAAGAGTATCAATAAACGTTAAGCTCCCTTCTAGATGCAATGTACAGTGCAAGAATATGAACCCAGGACTGCAAATCAAGGACCTTATGTTTCCAGGTTATCACTTTCATGATAAGAAACATAAAAGTACTTTTGTGTATTTCCTCATACAGATTTGCTCCAGAAAACACTATAGTTTTTCTCCAACAGCTAAAGATATACCTCTAGAAATTGTTATTTACATCTATAATTTTTTATGATTAAAGAAATACAATAAAACATAATACATATTCTTCAATTATATTTGTCTTACCAGGCATTTTCTTTATATGGTTCAAACTATAAATGAGATCTTGACAACTTTCAGGTAACAAGACTGTTTGTTGATTTGGTTTAAAAACACCAGAAACCAATTTTGCTAATAGTTTATTACAAGCCACTCCAGCACATCCAGTGAGCCCCAACTGATTACACATGGCTTCCCGCATTTCTGCTGCAATCTGAGATCCAACTAGTAGTCTGATGTGCATGATGTCATGCAGGTTTATAGCTTAAAAAAAGAAAAAAAAAAAAAAAGATGCTGTTAAAAACATTTTCTGTTTTCTTTTTTAAAAAAGGATTTTTAAAAGATGCAGGGTTTAATTTATATCCAAACCCTCCTACCACTACTACTACCACCCTGCCATCCATTTGACTTATTTCTTTAGTTCTTCATAGGAACATTGTAAAGTAAACAAATAGTACAAGTGAATTCCAAGGGTCTGTGACATGAGTATACTGGGAGTGCTTAATGATTTAACAGATTATAATATGAAAACTGATATCTTAAAAATTTTCTAGGGATATTAATAAAACTTAAATCCACACTCACCTATAAATATGCATAAAAGTTGTCATAAGAATGCTACCATTACAGCTTTAAAGACCTAAATCCACACTTACATATTAGCTATATGTGATGCCAAAAATAATTTCTGGCCTATACATAGTTTAAGAGGTCTTTTATGAAAAAAGGTAGGGAAATTACATAGAAACAAACTTTCTTAGGTGTAAAAGATTTATATCGGACCATCCTTATCTCCAGGACTCAGCCTAGAAGAATTCAGGGATGAAGTGTCACGGTATCTGCAATTTATTTCCAAATGGCTCATCAATCTATCAACTTTTCCACAAAAAGAGCAAAATAAAATAAAATAAAAATGGCAAAATGAAAACTGGTTTATCTATAAGAGTGTACTTAAAAGGTGTTTATTATATTATTCTATCAACTTTTCTATAAGTTTGAAAACTTTTTAATAAAAGCTTATGTTGAAGAGGAAGAACTAATAAATAATTAGACATTTTCTATCTAAGATAATAAAGTCTAGCTCTCTGTCCATGGTATGTTCTAACGAATAAAGTCTGAATTTGCTTCAAAAATTATATAGAAGTTATGTCTAGAATCATCTTGCTAGTACTTAGCCCTTATTAAAAACAAAACAAAACACAACAAAAACAGCATAGGTACAAAAGACGCACAACAAGCTTCTAGAAACTCATCTCTACCCCTTTTCTTCTGTGGAGAACTATACTAGAGAAGGATGACCAGACCTCACAACAGGTGGGGTTCGAGAAACACAAGTTAAGAACTATAACCAAAGGATCAGGCAACTCTTGCACAAAAGAAAAGCAGCTTGTCTTCTATTTGGTGTAATATAAAAGTTACCAGCAGAGTCACAAAATGTATGAAAGCCCAATTAAATATTCACCAGCACCTACTAAAGCTATCTTCAAATGCAAAGGGAAATATCACCAGTGATTCAGGACTTACTATGTGAAGGAAGGAGACAGTTGGTAATGATTATTAGAGCTAATTAAATAGGAGCTTGAAGAAGATACAAGCACGTGGCAGATGATGGGGAACAGACATGATAGGGAACAAACAGATATGAGGGGTGGGAACATGAGGTTAAGGAAAAATTCCATATACTGGGCCCACTATGCTGACCACCATAAGCTTCCCTTAAAAAAGCAATTTACCTGCAGCCCTGCTTGTTTTAAGTAAATAGGCTATATTACATCCATCAGCAAACAACTGGTTGTCTGCAAGAGACATGCAGGCCTGAAATGCTGAACACATTTATTCTGAAGGGGCAGGGGGGCAGATTGTGAACCACACACAGACCAGATCCCAGAAATCAGGGAGATAAAGATAATTCTACCGAACCAGAAAATCTGTTAGAACAGGTTCCAATTAGACCTGGTCAGCATGAGCCAAAGTGACCTAGAATTATCATGCTCTGTGGGGACTTGAAAGTCTGATGACATCCTCTGCGGTCAGTCAAAAGTCAAGTCAAAAGGAAGACCTGAACAGGACTCTAAGGACACTTTAGACCTGGGACACCACCCGCTCCCCAGCCCCACACTCCAATAAAACTAGAGAGTATGAGGGACATGCCATCTGCTCCTCTCTAAGGGAACCAACTCTCTTTCTGGAGAGTGTTTCCTTTTCTATTTTCCTACCCCTTTAATAAACCCATACCTGCTACTCTGAGTGACATGTCTGAAATCCTTCTGGCATGATTTTAAGAACCAGTGAGAAAAGACCTCCATGGCTGCCTTAGCTCCACAGTAGACCCTTGCCCTGTAACAGCTGACAGGCCAGTGACAGGTAGGCCTGGAAAAGATTCCATGGGTGGTAGTTTGAAAAGTCAGAAGAGCACCATGACATGAGAGTCTTACAGCCCCAGAGGAACAGAGGGAAGTTCAGCCTACCTCAAAATTTTGCTTAGAGATAGTTTCAGGAGAATCAAAAATTATTCTAAAAAACAGTAACAAGTTGACTGCTATAACTTAAGGGTGACCTAAAGAGGGACTCTTAAAATGTGAACAGATATACTATGTCAAAGAGATGAAAACTGCACAGAGCTACATGTCATCAAAATCTTATTTTCTTCATATTTGATATGGAATAGCAATTTCTAATTTTAGATATCTTAGATTACTGACTAAATATAACTATACCTCCAAAAAAGTCATAAATCTAACAGAATGTCACAATAAACTCAATGAACATTAAAAAATGTATATACTTAGGCTGGGGCTGGGGCTCAGTGGTAGTGCACTTGCCTGGCATATGTGAGACACTGGGTTTAATTTTTAGCACCAAATAAATAAATAAATGATAAAGATTTAAAAAAAAATGTATATATTTTTAGTTAGTAAGTGGAAGGAATAACACTCACGCTGATTATTATATACATGACCTGACACAGTCAATGCAGAAAGTTCATCACTTTGAAGTTGCTGGAGTTTCTTTTCAACTATTTCTGTTAGATCCACAAAATTTTCATCAAATCCAAGTCTCTCAACAACTGGACTAAATTCTTCCAACAATTCTAAATCAAAATAATATTGGTGCAGAGGTGTAATTAAAGTTACAACTAGTAAAGATTTAATGCTTAAAAATATACCAAATACATAATTAAAGGTTTTATATATATTTGCAATTCCATAATATCTTTAATGAAAAGTCTCAGTTAACTGTTATCTTTGTTTTTCTGTACCATATTTTGAGTAGAGACAATATTTCCCAACAAAACAAGTCCAAAAATGACATTCTCAGAGCAGTTCCTCATAGAAATACATTTTTAGCTCAATCTTCTGTATGTAAACTTTCTATATCTGTAGTACATTAAATGCCAATGATTACAGTTAATTATAATCTTGAAGCACTATGTGAAAGAATAAATTATAGACTGCTTAGGAAAGTAAAAACAAGTAATAATATATTTTACCTATCTATATTCTCCACAACAGTTTCGGCAAAACAAAATTTAAAACTTCCACTTATTAGACAGCCGTGGTGGCACATGCCTGTAATCCCAGCAGCTTGGGAGGCTGAGGCAGGAGGATTGAGAGTTCAAAGCTAGCCTCAGCAAAAAGATAGATGCTAAGCAACTCAGTGAGACCGTGTCTCTTAAATAAAATACAAAATAGGGCTGGGGATGTGGTTAAATAGTTGAGTGCCCCTGAGTTCAATCCCTGGTACCAAACAAAACAAAATAAAAAAACTTTATTTTGACTTATTACTGAGTCAAACAGAAAAGTCACTTAACAATATATAACAGTATTTTGATTGGCCATTCCCAAGCATTCGCCTTAAGAGTAAAATGGCAGATATGGACCACAACTTGCAGCTATTCACATGTGCAGCATCTGCACACTACCTAGTCCATAAGTCAAATTTTACTAAATTGAATTTAACTAACATGTAGAATAAATTCAAAAGGACTATCAATTCTCATATGCAAGAATTAAGTCATAATAACTTTAAAATCATTTAGAAGAACTATTTTCTTCCCCCTGAATCACCTTCTATTGAGACCTGTTGGATGTCAGAAAACAGTAGTTCTTCAATATTCAGAGGACTGGTTCCAGAACCACTCCCAAGGGTGCCAAAATCTGAAGATGCTCAAGACCCATATATAAAACGGCATGATATTTGCATATATCCTACACATATTCTCCTGTATGTTTCAAATCATCTATACTTACAGTATCTTATATAATGTAAATAGTCTTATGCTGTATTGTTTAGGAAATAATCACATGATAAAAAAGTCTGTTATGATTTCAGTACTGAAGCCTTTTTTTTTTTTTTTTTTCAAATCCACAGGTTCAATCTACAGATGCAGAACCCATGGAGGGCCAACAGTATGGCTCTTAGCATACAAAAATGCATATATTCTTAAGGTGCCATAATCTGAAGACTCAGAATAAAAGGACTAAATAATTCCTCACTGATCACTTTTTTTACAAAAATACTAAAAGTTATTTTATTTTACTAATACTAACATAGATATTAAAGGGAAAACAATAAAGGTAATAACGTGGGGCTTGGGTATAGCTCAGTGGTAAAGCCCTTACCTACCATGTACAAGGCCCTGGGTTCAGACCCCAGCACAGAAAAATGAAAAACAATGTGACTTGTGAACACCAAAAATAACTCCAGCCTACACAGAGAAAGCTATTATCTCCTTTGAGGAGAGACTGACAGTGTGTCTGATTATATAAGATTGTTTTGTACTCCGTTCATCAATTTCTGTAATTTTTTTTTCAAAAGTATCTACCTGACATCCAAAAGTCATGTAGGAAATAAAACCTTTTATCAAAAGAATGTAGAAAAAAAGAAAGTTTTAAGCAGAAAAATAAGTCAAATACAGAGTAATGCACAAAGCTGGTCAATCACTAAATATTTTTTAACACATTGTTCTATCACTGGGTCACAGGGACAAATCATTTAACTATCCCATTCCTGAAATTAATCTCTTTTCTATCAATTATGAACCAGGCTAAAATAAATCTTTTTCTACACATGTATTTATGTACTTATAATTTTATTTCTATTTGATGAATATTCAGCAATGATATCACTGGTTTGAAGAATATTAATCTTTAGTTTCTCGTGTGTGTATGTATGTGTGTGTGTGTGTGTGTGTGTGTGTGTTAAGGATTAAATGCAAGGCCTTGCACATGCTAGGCAAACTATCATTGGACTACATCCCCACCCTTTATCTTTAATAAATGTTTCTTGATTGCTTTTTTTAAAAAGGCTACAATACTTTATATTTCTACTTTTTGTCACATTTTTTGACAAGTATCACCAACATAAAATAATGTCTTACTAATTCAAGTTTCCTTAGCCAGTAGTAAATTTGAGCTTTTTTCCCATATGATTGTTAGATACTGAATTTGCTCTTCTTTGTCAACTGCTTACTCACACTCTTTGTTCACTTTTATTGTTTCTTTTTCTTAAGTTGTAGGAGCTCTCTATATATTATAGATATTAACCCTTTACATATAAAAACTGCTACAATTAACAAAAGAAAAACTAGCAAAAACAATTGAAAAGACAGTATAAGCTAGTCACAGTGGGGCATATCTATAATCCCACCAACTCAGAAGGCTGAAGCAGGAGGATCACCAGTTTCAGCAATTTAACAAGATCCCGTCTAAAAATTTTAAAAGGAATGGGGATATAGCTCAGTGGTAGAGTGTCCTGGGTTAATGATGATGATAATAATAAAAATACAAAGTTGATTCTTACACATTTTTAAAAAATATGTATTTGTAATATAACAATGTACAAGCATTTTCCTTTTATTTTCCTCTAATTTACTAGAACACTAAGGTTCACACTCAAGCCTCAGCATAAGGGAGTTCAGTAGCTACAGTGTAATATTTAGTGTATGTGTATATGTGTGTGTGTATGTGTGTGTGTGTGTGTGTACACAAAAAGACTAATATAGCCATTATTTTTGCTAATATTTCTTAGAAAATCAGTTTTTAATTATGCTAACCAAAAATTACAATTATCATCAGTACATTAGAAAACAATGTATTTCTTCATAATTCATGTAAGCTTAAAATTTAAAATTTACCAAGGGGGAGACATGAACTGCAGTAGAGGGGGTAGAGAGAGAAGAGGGGAGGGGAGGGGAGGGGGATAGTAAACGATAGGAAAGGCAGCAGAATACAACAGACACTAGTATGGCAATATATAAATCAATGGAAGTGTAAATGATGTGATTCTGCAATTTGTATATGGGGTAAAAATGGGAGGTCATAACCCACTTGAATCAAAGTGTGAAATATGATATATCAAGAACTATGTAATGTTTTGAACAACCAACAATAAAAAAAAAAAAATTAAATTTACAGTATGTCTTTACAGTATATCTTCTGATTTTATCACTTATAAACTTATATTTCCTATTATTTATATAAACACTAGTCACAACAGAATTCAAATTACTTACCAACATTATTCATAATATAGAAAGCCACTCTTTTATATAATTTTTAAAGTGGAAAAGACCCATAAAAAAAAGCTATTAGGAAAAAGGAACCTGATTTATGGCACTTTATTAAGATTTATAAAATTATTTAAGTGAATAGGCATCCTACATAAAAATTAATACTAAAAATAGATTGCCTACACTTTGTACCTGTAACCTTATAAGACATCTCCCTATAACGGGTCAAGTCTTCTCCATTAACCAATACAAGTTGTGGACATTTCTCTTTTGCATCTCTGACATTCATAAGTTTTGTAACTCCAAGTTTCCTGGCTTCATAGTTGCAAGTAACCACCAAATATTTCTGCTGAACACCTATAAAAAATAAAAATTTTGTGAGAAAAATCAAGCAGGATTGTACAAACATTTTAAAACATAATTTACTAATTCCATGTTATAATTGTCTGAGCTATAAGAATAGCATGTGCTTTGTTAAAGATAAAAAGGTGTCTCAGTTTTAAAAAGTAGATTCTGTTCATTAAAATTCTACAAAGAATCAGGTTTTTGAGCTATCTCCTACTTATGAAAAGTATTTTCCCATATTATTTTCAAGCTTTGGTTATTTGTCTACTTGGAGAAAAAGTTATTATTAAACAGAAAAACATTACATAAAAGTAGTATAAATCACCAGTTAGAATGTGAACCGATTATTTATACAAAAGCAAAATATGTTTAGTCCTCAAATTTAGCAAAAATTACCATAAATCAATAAATATAGTCTAAAAACTCTCAGTGATAAGACAGAAATCAAATCTTTCTTAAAATGTTTTCAGACAGTACAAAATCTGCTTGGTTTATACTGCTATATCTATAGCTCCAGGTATGTTGCACCAAAAAATAAGCCAGCTGAAAATAATTGAGTACAATTAAATACTGGTTGCTACTAGAAAAACTCATTTGTCTGCCAAAGAACAAAAAAAATGTTCTGTTACAATTGGCAAGCTACAGCAACTGTTAGAGGTATCTCCCCAGTAATTATCCTAGTACTGAACTTTTCTTTATAGTTATCTGATGATGATTCAGTAGGGCATTATGAGCTCCCTATCAAAATGAATACAATATGATCATCTACAGACTGAATAAAAATTCTAGTTTACTGGTGACTTAAGATTGTTAAAATTGTTTTTCTCTTTTTAAACAAGTTGACTCCTTCATGCCACTGTAAAAGTAATGTTTATCAAAAATATGTAAAATGCATCTCCAGTACACACACAAAAAAGTAAAACATAAACATGTAGAAGAAAAACAATAGTATATCCATTTCCATTACACATCTGTTTTTAAATTTGGGGTATTATAAAGAAGACAAAAAAAAACATTACTTGCACATAAAGTTTTCTTATATATCAGATCATATCCCAAAATATAATCATCATGTCAAATAAAACATTCATCAGTGAACTAATATGAAAAAATCAGACGGGTAAATTCCTTAATTAAAAAGTCTTTTTTTTAAAAAAAAAAAAAAAAAAAAAAAAACTTTTTTTATTTGAGACAGGATCTTGCTAAGGATCTTATGGCCTCGATAAATTGCTGAGGCTGGCTTTGAACTTGGAATCCTCCTGCCTCAGCCTCCCAAGTCACTGGGATTACAGGCACGCATGACCATATCTGGTCTTTTAATGCAGAATACACTATATGAACTCCACATGGTATGTCACAACAATATTTGTTTAGAATAAAAAAAAAAAATTACTGGGGCTAGGGTTGTGGTTCAGCAGTAGAGTGCTCGCCTAGCTCGGACCAGGTCCTGGGTTCAATCCTCAGCCCCACATAAAAATTTAATTAAAGATATTATATCCAACTATAACTAAAAAGTAAATATTTAAAAAAAAAAACATTACTTTTGTTTTCTCCAGGAAACTTTCAGCAGTCACAGCTTTTACTTCATGTCCATGATTTGTACATCTTAATCACACAATACTTTTTATTAAACATAATCTACACAGCATTTTGTTATAACACTACTAATTAGACATGCCTTTACAAGAAATCATTTAGGTCCTCTGACCCTAAAAACTTAAAGATATTCTAGGAAACTTTAAAGATCCTGGCCTCTCTGCCTAGCACAGTGGCAGGCCCGTAATCCCAGCTACTCAGGAGCCCAAGGAAGGAGGATCCAAATTCCACTCCAGGCAATGCAGCTAAATAGTAAAGTCTCTCCCAGGGTCAGTGGGTTCAATCTCCAGTGTCACACACACTAAAACACACAAAAATGCCAGTTTCACTTTGGCATACCAAAAACTAGCTATTCCTTTGTTTTTTAGTAAAATCAATAAAACTAGATTTGTATTTATTAAGCCAATCTAGGCACAAGAAGACAGCAGCCAAGAGAACCAAAATAATTTTCTAAGTTTATATTAAAATATCCTTCCCGCACACATGAAGGAAAAAATCTCTGCTCTCCCAATTTAAGGTACAATAAAAATGTTAATAAAACATGCCAGAATATCAGTAAGTTAATCCTCAATGCAAAACTTCTCCTTGCCTTTAATTTTAAAAGATGCTTGTTATTATGAAATGCTTGCTCTATCTAAATATTTAAGGTTCTGCTTAAAATTCAACTGTTTGTTAGACATTAATATTCAACTCATACATTTAATTTTCAAAGGAGGAAGATGAAAACTTCCATTAAAATGTAACAAAAATAACAAGATTGTTTTTGAGCTCCAAGACCTATAAAGTTTGAAATACTGAGTAAAAGCAATCTGACAGACATGGTGTTGCACACCTGTAATTCCAGTTACTTGGGAAGCTGACATAAGAGGATCACAAGGTTAAGGACAGCCTGGACAATTTAGCCAGACTCTGTCTCAAAATAAAAAATTAAAAAGGCTAGGAACGTAGCTCAGCAGTAAAGCACCACAGAGTTTGATTCCCAGTATTGCAAAAAAGAAAAATAAGAAATCTGCCTAGAGAACTAAATTATAACATAGAATATTAACATAGAAGACCAAAACTTTATGCTGCTTTCTGTCAATTTGTTCAGTTATACTAGTCTCAGATTCACCATTTCTTATATAAGGTTAATGAGGTTTACACTTAGTAGAGAAGCCAAGGTAACTGTAAGAATGGCTTCCAGGTAGGCATGGTGGCACACACCTATAATCCCAGCAACTCCAGAAGCTGAGGCAGGAGGATTCCAATTTCCAGGCCAGTTTTTGCAACTTAGCAACTTAGGGAGACCCTGTCTCAAATTTAAAATTTTTTAAAAAAAGGATTGGGATATACTTCAGTGAAAAAGCACCCTTGGGTTCAATACCTAGTGTGGAGGGCAAAAAAGGCTTCCAAAAAAATCTTTCTAAATATAATTAATAAATCAGAATACAGTGACATAAAGAGTAGCCCATTTTATCATTATACAACAAAAATACTATCAATCTGAATAATTACCTAAAGGTTTGTCCTTTAATTCTGGGTTTGAGATCATTTCTACTTGTGCATAAAAACAATCCAGATCCACATGTATTATGACTCTGGATGAAGAATTTTGTGTTGGCACCACTTGATCATGAACTGCTACACAATATGCAAAAAAAGAAATACATATATTCAGGCTGTAAATCATTTTTGAGCAACTGACACTTTCTAAAAACATTTTATCTGGGAAGAATCCACAAAGTAGTTTTAAGTTATTTTCTTGGATTTATTATTTGTCAAAGCAGTTACAAATCACATGAAACTCTACAGCAGAATCTTCAGTCCTGTTTACTGAATTAGCATATCTTTGTGCACTACATTTTTCTCAGTATAGTAATTTGAGAGGGAAAAATCTGATCAATGAATGATGCAAAAGGCAATGCTATCACTTAGAAGTATAGAGTAACTAAACCAGAAAAGGCAGAAAAGCTGAAACAATGTTAATTGTCCACCAACTTAAAGATGATTCCAAGTGACCTGTCCCTAAGTTTCAAAAAAGAAAGAAAATTTGAAATACAAAATAACAATCTAGGAGCTGGAGTTGTGGCTCAGTGGTAGAGCACGGGTGAGGCACTGCCTTTGATCTTCAGCACCACATTAAAAAATAACTAAATAAAGTTATTGTGTCCATCTACAACTAAAAATATTTTTTAAAAAAAATAATAACAACAATCTGTGGGTTCCAGAGAACTCTATTTAGCTTTCACAGGAGAGCCAGATTGCCTGTTTGAATGCTAAAACCCCACTGTCTAGAACTGCACCTTGGGTAAACAGATTACCAATAAATATTCACAAAGTTGAAACAATGATGATTTTCTAGATTTTAAAAACTAGAGGCTGAACCAGGAGCTGTGGTGCATATCAATAATCCCAGCAACTGAGGAGGTTGTGGCAGGAGGATTGCCAAATTCAAAATAAAACAGATGGGGAGGGGTACAGCCCAATGGTAGAGTGTTCCTGGGTTATATCTCCAGACTTCAATCAATCAATCAATGTAATGTGGTATTACACTGTGGGTCCTGGAACAGAAAAAGAGTATCAGTGGGAAAACTGGCAAAATATGAATATAGTGTGACCTTCAGTGAGGAGTTATCAATTTTAATGAATGCATCACGGTCATGTGAGATATTAACATTTGGGAAAATCTCTCACACTCTTCTGTAAATCTACTCTCCTGCCCTCAGACAAAAACAAAAACAGGGGATGAGAACCAGGGCCTTTGCCTTCAGACCCTGGAGTCCTATGCTCCAAGATAGGGGCGAGAGCCTGGAGGTGGGTCCCCAGAGAGCAGATCACAGCTCCTACCTGGGCTGAGCCCAGAACTCGACCTCTGCTAAGCAGGCGAACTGTGGGCAACTGCTCCAACATGACACCTCCAGGGAACACCTGCAGTTTTCACCAGGCTGGCTGTGCGATTCCGGCCCGCCCCCGCCCCCCACTCCAGGGGTGGACAGAAGGTACAGATGCACCCTGGACGCGCACGGGTAGGCCCCAGGCGCCCTCCCCTACTCCTACTGGGGGAAGCCATCCCTCTCGAGGTTCTGGCCACGAAACACGAGGCAAAGAAGGGCAGTATTCTAGGTGGGGAAAACGAACGGGACCAAGCGGGGCAGGGCCCGTCGCGTCCCAACGGCCACCGCCCGGAGCAGCCTCCGCCCGCCCCGCCCCAACCTTCTCATTTACACCCGGAGGGGCCACCGGGCAGCTCAGGCCCCGGCGCACCCTGCGAAGAGCCAGCCGCCCCCGCGTCCGCCAGCTCCATGGCCGGGGCCAGTCCTCTTCCTCGCCGCCGCCACTTTCCTCCTCCGGCTCCGCCCCCAGCTCCTCCGGGCCGCTGGGGCCAACCGCAGCGCAGCTTCCGGCTTCCGCCCGGTCGCCAAGGAAACCGCGGGCCGACTGCGGCCAGCCGCTGGGGTCCTAGTGCCGGCTGGGTGGTGGCCGACCAGCGTGCTGCCCGGAGTGAGCGCGGCCCACGTGCTGGACTTTGCCGCAGCCCAGTCAAGGCCGGAAGTGAGGGCGTGACATTCCGAAAGGCCCTTTTTTTTTTTCCCCCTTGAGGACTTTGGTGTTAGACATACTGCACAAATTTTAATTTTTTATCTTTGCTCTGTTCACCTGATCACTTGTTCACAAAATGGCCAATCCCTGAGCCTGAGGGATTCGTGATGATGGGGATGAGGAAAGGATGCCAATTATAGTAAAAACAAGGAGGTTATGTAAGTTTAGCAAGTATTGTAATTGACATTGGTTTTATTTTACTTAGAGACCCGAATATAGTGGATTCCTGAATTTTTGACATCAAAACTGAATAGGACTTTGATACATGGATTTTGGAGTCAGATAAAAATCTCTCATCTGCTTCTTGCTCACTGTGGGACTTTGGGCAGGTTAAGCAACAGCTCTGAGTCTCAGTTGCTCCCCAATTAAAAAAGAAAATGGTTGAATAACAAATAAAATACTTTAGTATTCCAGTGTATCTAAAGCACCTGAAACAGGAGGCAGGTTCAAGATTAGTTCTTTGCCTCCTATTGGAATGTCATGTGTGCCTCTGTGTTGGTAATTTTTTTCCATGTATTTCTTACAAAAGAGGAAAATCTAAACCAATCTCTTTCTTTCCCGCCCTCCCTCCCCCTCCACCCCCCCCCTTGCTTTCTCGACCTTGACTAAAAACAGGATGATTGTGGAGAGATGGAATGTTGCAGGTCAAGAGCCAAAACTCTCTTGGACTACTGTAGGCCCTGTAACCATTTACTTTTAACCTTTGTATCTGACCTAACATTCTCATCAAAATTAATTGTTAATTTTCACAGACCACCAACCTCCACTGAATGCTACAATATCTGCAGACTATAGGAGAGATTTTTCAAGCTTTGCTGTTGTCCATTTCACGAATGTATTTATCAATTGTATTGATTTATGACTTTATTTATGTAACTTCTTTCATTTCATGTCGTTAAGGGTAACTTGGATCCATGTTCCCAGGCTTTGGTTACTCATATTTGATTAAGAAGCTATTTTCTTATTTCCTTTAAAGCTGAAGATTTCTGTTTTGGTTTTGCTTTCCTCTCCATATTGGGAATTAAACCTAGGATCTCATGCATACTAAGAAAGAAGAATTCTTATTTTATGTCAACAATTTTAATATATACATATAAATTTATGTGTGTATATGATACCCACATGTATATATTTGTGTTAATATAGGTATGTACATATTTTAACATTCTGTTTTTCATATGATTCTGTTTCTTATTAAACAAGATGCAAGAACCTTGAGAAGTCTTACAGAGGCCATGTTTGATGCATCCATAAAGAAGGAATAGAAAGAGAGCTGGAGCTCAGTGGTTTGGAGACCCAGTCTTTCTCTTTCTTAGACATCTGTAGCAGTTCCCTAAAAGTCTGCATAGGATCTAAATCACCTGTTAAGAGAGAGCCTGCATTCTTTGTGAATACTGTTTGATAAGTCCAAATAAAGCGCTTTAGAATCAAGTGCCTTTTTGGGCTATAAATCAAGAGTCCTGTTACTTCTAAAAAAAGGGCTTTTATTTATTTATTTATTTATTTATTTATTTATTTATTTATTTATAATTCTCCCAGATTGAGGATGATGCAAACCGCTACAGTATCCTGGCAGATGAAAACAGTCCCTTTAGAAGAGACCCAGGCCAACACTGAAAAACCACACAGGTATTCAGTTGCCCTTATTTCCTGATCAGTTTTGAAGATTGGAATTTCATATAGTGGAAGGTAGACAGGTGGACCCTGGGAAACTCCAGGAGAATAAGCAGTGCTAGCTATATGAATAAATAACCTAGGCAGTCACATGGGGCCCCACTTAGAAGAGTCCCAGACTTGGTTTAAGGTTCTGCTGTTGTCTTGAAATGTTTAAGCAAGAGACCCTTCATTTTTAATCTGCATGGAGCCCCATGAATTATTCAGCTAGTTCTAGGAACAAGGAAGGGAAGCTGCATAGACAATGTTACTTAAAAAATATCTGTATATCAGGCATGGAGCTTAGAGCTTGAACAGGTCATTTCTTTCAATATAAGAGCTCTGGAGGGTAGATATCATTGTTCTCATTTTACTAAAGATGAAACAGATTAGGAGAAATGAAGGTGCTTGCTTGAGTTTATGAATTCAGTAATGGGTCCACTTTTCAGAGTTCTCCACAAGGAAGAATTACTTAATGATATTTCTCCATAGAAGAAATCAGCTCCCTCTGGCTGTTTTCTTTGGTGCTTCAAATAGCAGATGACTTGTAGTGGGGAGAATAAACATCCCTCAAGTATATTCGGATGCATAAAAATAAAAGTTATGTGAGCCATCATATGTTGCTTTATTGAGTATTTTAGGAAAAGAATTGTTTTCTTAATTCTGTAAATCTCTCCCCATGGTTTTAACTAATAGGCTAAAATTCAGGATGGTTTCAGGAAATAAATATCTTGAACTTGGATCATAATTGTGTATTTAAGAGCCAAATGAGAAAAACACTTGTGAGGCAGAATAAATATTGTTAATTAAATAAAATCACGGTTGAAACAATATTCATGGGGAACCTAGGGCTGCAGAGCATGGCTAGTGGACGAAGACACTGAGGACATCCAAGTGTGGTCACATACACCTATAGTCCTGGCTACATGGGAAGCTGAGACAGGAGGATCCCTTGAACCCAGAAATTTGAGACCAACCTGGGCAACATAGCAAGACCTTCTTCTCTTAAAAAGAGAAGAAGCCTCTAGGGATAGTTCAGAGCATTAGAAGTCAAGACATTATGAACATTAAGGACATTAAAAGCAATAAGAATGACCACTTGGGGCCGTGGTTGTAGCTCAAGCAGTAGCACGTTCGCCTGGCATGCGTGGGGCACTGAGTTTGATCCTCAGCACCACATTAAAAAAAAATAAAATAAAAAATAAAGATATTGTGTCCACCAAAAGCTAAAAAAATATATATATATTAAAAAAAAATTTTAAATGACCACTCATTTCAGTAAAGAATGTGAACAATGACTGCTTCTCTCCTCCCTAGCCAAATTGGCCACATATAATTTCGAGGAAGAATCCTAGACAATATTCAAAGGCTTTAACATGAAGAAGATGAGGGGAACAGGGCTGGGGTTATAGTTCATTTGTAGTGCTTGCCTAGCATGCAAGAGGACCTGGATTCTATCCTAGTACCACCAGGAAAAAAAAAAAAAAGAAGGGAACTTGAGTGAGTGTCTATATTCATTCACATAGAAAGGGATTGGTTTTGTAGGGTCTTTGGCTTATTGCGGTGGCTCTCAACAGAGAATGATTTTTTTTTTACCTTAAAGAATGTTTAGCAGTGTCTGGAGACATTTTTGGTGGTCACATTTGGTGTTTGGAGCTCTGCGCTACTATCATCTAATGGAAGAGGCCAGGATGTTGCTGAACATCCTGCAGGGGATTGGATATACCCCCACAACAAAGAATTATTCAGCCCAAAATGTTAGTTGGTCCAAGGTTAGGATCCTAGTAGTGTCTATACCACCTTGCTTCCAACTACCCTCTTCACATCAGACTTTCCAGTTGTAATGAATAATTGGTCTTCAGTTAGCTTTTAATTATAAATTGGAGTTTCTTTTACGTTTTGTTGTGTTATAAATAAGACATTTTAGAAAATGAAGGACAAAAAGGGAAAAAACAAGTATTTAGTTTCTTTAACCATGGGAATTTACATTCTTTGTCTAAAAAACAGGTATTTTGACTTGCAAAGATATTTAAGAAAAATACTTGTTCTTTTATGGAGCTTGTGAGTTGCCCCTAGGGTGAAAGCCTAATGACTCAGAACTAATTTAAAAGGCTAAGAATCCCAAACCAGAAAACACAGAAAGGCTTTGGATGATTGGAAGCAAACTATAATTACCCCACACGCGCTGATATACAAGGTTGATGTCCTGGAGCATTTACTTAATAACTTTCATCCAAAGGTTTCAAATCCTTAGCATAAGCACTTCAATTGTCATAAAGAAAATCTATCTTTTTTGCTACCACATTGCAACTTCAAGCTTTTTCTGTGTAACCTGAAAGCATTTGTTATGAACCATTTTAGGGCTAAGTTTTTCTAACAGTCAGCTTCTCCTTGCTTTGACCTTTCATTGTGGTTCTGTTAAGTCTGATGAAAACCTGCATAGTCATTTTGGTAATGACATTTTTAATGTTGCTTGCCAAAATATGCTCCACTGGCCCAGTCTTGTCATTTTGGATGGAGAGAGGTGAGGACCAATGTGATCACAATGTAAATCAATTGGTTCTAGTGTATAAATAAAAATCTGCAAGGCTTAGTCATTGGAAGAGAACTACTTGATATCATATAGAAATCATAAGCAGATTGACATAGAACAGGTATACTGTGTTAAATTAGAGACATTTAATTTAATGTAACAATTTTTTTAAAAGAATCTCTTTTCTGATAACAAAAGTAACACGATTATTATGACGCATTTGGAAAATGTAGAAAGGAGCTAAGAAGAAAATGAACATAGACTGTAATAACCCATAATCTTGGTGCTCAAAGATAACCATACTTTATAGTTCTTCCATAAAACACAACTTAAAATGAAACTTTTGTTTTATTTCACCAGTGAGTTTGTGTATCTATTTCTTCACCAAACCGTGAAAACCATTGTAGATGTGTTGCTTAAATAAATAACACAGAAAGAAGTTTATCCACTTACTTATTTTTTAATATTAGATTAAATAAAATAAATAAAGATATTCTCACTACCATCTTGGAAGTATTAATTATTTCAATTTAATCAATAATCTTTTTCATTTTCCTGGTTTGAGACGAATATAAAATCTTTATAAAGGAAAATAATCTATATGTATAGGACTTATTTCCTAACATTGATTCAAAAGTTTCAATCCTCAAAGTGTTTCTTGTGCCTCTGCTTAAAAAAAAAAAAAAAAAAAAAAAAAAAGTCTTTTTTCTGATCTATTGTTTAAGAAATTAAGACAAACAAAGTATAACTATCCTAGTGACTCATGATGCTAAGGCAGGAGGCTCACAAGTACCAGGCCAGCCTCAGCAAGTTTAAGACCAGCCTGGACAACTTAATGAAAGCCTGTCTCAAAATTAAAAATTAAAAAGGGCTCAGATATGATTCAGTGGTAAAGCACCCACACCCCATGTTCAATCCCCAATACCCCCCCAAAAAAAGTATAAGTATAAAGTCAAAATCCTCATAATTCCCACTGTACCCTGTAGTGACCACAGTTAACAAAATTTGATAAATTTGTATTTTAAATATTATTTATAATACTTAAAATAGGTAGATTCAATGATAACCATTTATAATCTGCACAAATAATACCATGTATATTATTCATATTAGGCTTTTCCACTTACAACGTCTTGAACATCACCTTTTTTCAGTGCAAACAACAACAAAAAAAATTAACTGCATAGCCAATGATCTTCTTTCTCTGCATTTGGACCACACCAACCCTATACTTAATCCATTGTTCATTACTTTAATGAAATACCTGAGACAGCCTACTTACGAAGAAAAAATTTATTTAGCTCACAGGTTTGTTTAGTTCACAAGTTCAAACAGCATAGCACCAGCTTTGGCAAGGGTACTCCCTTCTTGACTGTGTCGCCTCATGGCAGATGACAATGCTGAGAAAGCATGTGACAGCCAACAACCACACAGCCAGACAAGAAGTAAGAGAAGCTTAAGGGTCTGGCTTAGATTTTTACAAAAACTCTCTTGAGAACTAACTGTGGCCCTATGAGAAATATCTCAGTTTCTTCTAAGGCACACTCCCACTGACTTAGCAGCCTTTTATAAGGTCCCACCTCCTAAATGTCCATACCTTTGTCCAATACCACCTCCCCAGGGACAAAGCTTCCAGCAAATGAAACTTGGAGGGATTTTGTCACACTTAAACTATACCCAAATCTTTCTGTTCTGGGGACATGCATTAGTCTGTAGTCAGCAAGCTGAAGACCCAGGAGAGTTGATGGTAATTCTAGTCTAAACTGATGGTAATTCTAGGCCTGAGAAACAGGATAGCTAATGTGTAGGTTTCAGTTCAAGTCAAAAAACACAGGAGAACAAAGACAATCACGAAGAGAGCACAGAGTCCCTCTTAACTCCCATCCTCAGCCCTTTTGTTGTATTTAGATCTTCAGTGGATTGGATCATGCTGACCCATTCTGGGGAAAGCAGTCTGCTTTATCAATCTACTGATGGAGAGGTTAACCTCATCTAGAAACACCCTCAAACATATAACCAGAATAAAGCTCATCCAGATATATGGGTTTCCCATGACCTTGTCCAGCTGACAAATGAATAACCATCACAAGACCATTTCCTGTCTCTAGACCATTCTATAATTTCACACAATTGGCCTGTTCTCTTTTTTAAATTCTCTATTAAAGGTCAACACCTCCAGCTGACCTTTCCAAATAGTAATCTCTCAGATACCTCCCCCAGAGTTAAACACATTTTCTCACGTCTTACTGAGTTTCATTTATGACACTTATCCTAATGTGTACTTACATTGTTTACTGTTTATTTGAGTTGGGGTTTTTTGGTTTTGTTTGTTTGTTTTGGAGCAGGGGATACTGGGAATTGAACTCAGGGATACTCAATCAGTGAGCCATATCCCCAGTCCTATGTTGTCTTTTATTTAGAGACAAGAGCTCATGGAGTTGCTTAGCATCTCGCCATTGCTGAGGCTGGCTTTGAACTCCCAATCCTCCTGTCTCAGCCTCCCAAGCTGCAGCTCTGATTACAAATGTGTGCCACCATGCCTGGCTTGTTTATTTGTTTTTATTTTGCTTTTCCCTCTCTTTCTGTTTTTCTCCCTCTCTCTCTCTCTCTCTCTTTTTTTTTTTTTTTTTTAGTTTTTAGTTTTTGGCAGACACAACATCTTTGTTTGTATGTGGTGCTGAGGATCGAACTCGGGCTGCACGCATGCAGGCGAGCGCGCTACCGCTTGAGCCACATCCCCAGCCCTTTCTCCCTCTCTTTGAGCGCTTTGCAGTTTATTAGAATCCACCAAAAACATGTAGAGTAAGTAAACTATTATTTCAACATCAGTGGAAGGGTTGGACACCTGCATAATGTTAGATTTTTAAAAGGCCTATTGTCAGGGCTGGGGCTGGGGCTGAGCGGCAGAGTGCTTGCTTAACATATGTGAGACACTGAGTTCAATCCTCAGCACCACGTAAAAATAAACAAATAAAAGAAAGAAAAAAAAAAAGGCCAATAGACAAATCTTCCGTGCTGAAGAATTCCAGAAAACATGTGTAACTAAGTCCTGCTCCAGAGAGTGGAGCTTAATCTAATGCTTTTACTGGTGAGCTAGACATTGACTTGCTACCAAAGTATAAGGTGCAGAAAGAGAGGAATAACAAAACCTGCAGAGACCATCTTTACTTAATGATCAAATGGATATCACCTACCCTATGCTCAGAAGAGCTCAGCATCACTTCTGTGGAATCCTTGCTAAAAATGTATAACTTCAATCAAATCATAATAAAACTTCTGACAAATCCAAACTGAAATAATTCACCAATATTCATCAAAACAGTCAAAATCCTTTAAAAAAAAAAAAGGCTGAGGAACTACATAGGTTGATGGAGGAAAAGGAGACATAACTAAATGCAACACAGCGCTCTAGACTGGGTCTGGAACAGAAAGAGGACATTAATGAAAAAACTGGTGAAATGTGAATAAAATCTGAAAAGAACATCAATGTTAGTTTCTTAGTTTTGAACTATGTATTATGGACATGCAAGATGTTAGCCAAAAGGGAATCTGGTGAGAAGTTTGTGTGAACTCAATTATCTTTGTAATTTTTCTATAAATGTTATTTTTTTCCAATATAAAAGTTTATGGAGCCAACTGTGGTGATGCATGCCTGTAATCCTAGTGGCTTGGGAGGTTGAGGGAGGAGGGTCCCAAGTTCAAGGCTAGCCTCAGCAACTTAGTGAGGCCCTAAGAAACTGAGTGAGACCATGTCTCAAAAAAAAAAAAAAAAAAAAAGGGTTGGGGATTCAGCCTGGGGAATATAATATAGCCCAGTCGTTAAGTGCCTCTGGGTTCAATCTCTGGTACCAAAAACAACAAAATAAGCTAATGGGCTGAGGGTGTAGCTCAGTAGTAGGGTGCTTGCTTACGTAGTATGCACAAGGCCCTGAGTTTAACCCTCCAGCACTGCAAAAAAGAAGAAAAGAAAAAAAAATCCAAAACCAAAGCTTACAAAAAGAAGGAGAAGAAGAAGAAGAAGAAGAAGAAGAAGAAGAAGAAGAAGAAGAAGAAGAAGAAGAAGAAGCCAATCACAAACCAAAATCTAAATGAGCTACAGTATATGTGTTTTTAATCTTTACAAATAAAAGAGGTAAAAGGTGAAATCACAAAGTCCTCTAGAGAATAACCACTCGTGTTGCTGCTGGCATTTTAAATTCTAAAATATTCTGCATCTCAACTATTCTTTTTCATTTGTTACCAAATTTTAAAAATCTTTAAAAGATGCTATCATTGCAGTTAGTGCCCACTGAATGTTTATAGTTAAAGGATTCTTTTTAATATACTGGGACTAAAACAGAACTATTGCTGTTGAAGTCAATCATTAAGAGTTTCTACATGAACTGATTCTCATTTGTCCATAAGCTTAACTTTTTTTTTTTCATTTACTTAAAACCCGAAAGATTATTAAGAAATGAATCATACTTAAAGTGAGAATTGCAGAATCTCCTGTCCACCCAAGGTGTTAGAAATCAAAAGATACAATAGATTTTTCTGCCAGTGTCTGAAATGGCTCCTTCTAGAAGGTAGTAACTACAGAAGATTAAGAGTAGTTTGTTCTTTTTGTTATCAGTCAGGCAGTTAAATGCAACTGGGATAATGTCCTTGACATTCTTTTGTGTAATGACAATAAATAATCCATTGTAGAGAATATCCTGGTTTGGGATTTATATAGAGTTATCTGGAAATCAATACTTAAGATATTAAAATGTATTGAATTATTTAGTTTATCTTCATACACTCACAAATTAAAAGTCATTGGAAGACTAAGAAAGACTGAAAAAACTGTTAAAAGTTGGAATAGATTAAGAAAATGTAACAAATAAATGAAAGGTGGGATCCTGGATCAGATCTTGGGACCGAGAAAGGACATTAGGAGAAAAACTAGTGAGATGTGAATAATGTCTGTAGTTTAGTTAATAGTTTTGTGCCAATGTTTACCTCCTGGTTTTGATAATTATACTATGGTTATTTAAATTGTTAACATTAGGGGAAAGTAAAGAGCCAATAACAACTTTCTGAACTACTTTGGCAATTTGTTTTTCACAACTTCTGTGGGTCAAAATTATTTCAAAATAAAAGAAAAAAATTGCATTGGAAAATTCCTCAGGAAGTTGCTACTTCAAAGTGATATATAATATTTCTCAATATTTTCAACAAAGCCAGTTTTTCCTCAAGCCTGGAAATGGAACATTGTTTCTTCAGTGAAGCAGCTGATAAAATGCAGTGGTTGGCATGTCCTTTAGGAGTATTTTATGCAAAAATACATATTTCAAAATACCAGAATTATACTCTGTACCCTGAGATGTTCACACGTTCGTTAAGAGGCCCACTAAATGATTTGTATTTCTCAGTAATGTTTATGCCAGAGTATTTGCTCACTAAGTACAATATTGAGCCAATTTGTCTAGGTAATTGAAAATTATTTCTATTTGTTCTTTTTTTGTCAAGTGCATATGATTGAATGTGAATAAGTCAATTGTATATATCATGTGACCACTGTAATCCAATGAAGGAAAAAAATACATAGGAAATTTACTAAATAGACAATTAGAGATTGAGTTCTTGAAATTACTTTGTAAGTGACAATCATTAAAAGAGGTCCTTTTGACAGTTCAACAGTTTTACCCTGTTTTAACTCTCAACAAAATCCAGATAGTAAATGTCCCATTTCCTTACAGATGAGAAATGGAGACTCAGAAAAGTTAAATACCTGTCCCAATCTAGGCTTCAAATTCAGATTGGAATACCTCCAAATACCTAACTATATGTAGTAGTTGATCTAAACGGTAGAAATTCTACCCTTGGTGAGTTGTGTCATAGTGAGATTTCAGTAAATCTTTTTTTTTTTTTTTTTTTTTTGGTGCCAGGGATTGAACCCAGGGGCACTCAACCACTGAACTACATTTCCAGGCCTATTTTGTATTTGATTTAGAGACAGGCTCTCACTGTGTTGTTTAGGGCCTCTCTAAGTTTCTGAGCCTGCTTTGAACTCACTATCCTCCTGCCTCAGCCTCGTGAGCCGCGGAGATTTACAGGGGTGCCCCACCACACCCAGCTCAGTATGTGAGTCTTTTTATGTACTTGAAAATCTTAATTTTAACTATGATATTTCATTAGAAAATCATATATAATCATATTTTCTTCAAAATATAGAAATGTATAAGAAAATCCAAGATATTAAAAACATTCACTAAATTATTAGGTTCTATGAATAAGTAACCATATATATTAACCTAATAAATTATGTATTTTATTAGTATATTAACTATATCAAGATTCTAGGGTCTTTAAATTGCCTTTAAATGGCTAAATTCAAACTTTCTATTCTCCTGTCCAGAGGGCCTTTTAAAGAGTTATACTATTATAGTACACTAAGTGTGTTTTTGCAAAGCTTGAAAAATTTTCAGTGATCTAAAAGAAGTAACTCTCAATGTTTGTTTTGAAAAATAGTAGACCTTTGGCCCTTTATTTACCATTCAAAACTATAGTGAAAAATGTACGGGTAATCTCCTTGGCTGAAAGTTATCCCTTTCAAAGTAGAAATAAATAATTATCCTTACTCTGATCTCATTGAGAATTCTGAATAAAAAATTTAATTATGGACTTTGGATATGGGAAATATTTTCCAGCTAAGATTTTTACTCTACAATACAGATACTGTATAATTGGATCAGTAGACAAAGATCATTTTCCTGATAAAGAGGGAAAGAAAATTTTGTGGCTATTGTTGCTTTCACCTTACAATTAAAAGTGACATAATTACTGCACTTTGGCACCCACCCTGTTATAAGATACAGGTTGAAACCTCTCCCTGACATCATGAAACCAACAAGTTTCATCCTGTGTGCCCCAGTATCCCTCTCCAAGAAGTTGAAGTGTGTTAAGGGCTCTCAGATCCTCTTGCTAGAGTAGACAGTATTGTCTCAAATCTCTCTAAAAAAAAAAAAAAAAGAAAAAAAAAACACAAAACACAAAACACCATCAAGTACTTAGCTGACTTTCAAAACTACAGCGTAACCGGGATGATTGTTTCCTGGACATTTCTGATCACACTCTTGGTACAGGTTAAAAATACCTTTTCCTAGGCACCTCATCCAGAAATTCTGATTTAATAGATAGAGGTGAGTCCTGGGGATCTGAATTTTGTGTTTGTTATTGAAGTGCAAGGATTGAAACCAGGGCCTCACACTTGCTGGGCAGGCAATCTATCACTGAGCTACATCCCCAACCCAAGAATTTGAATTTTAGATGAATGCCACATGGGCATAGTTGAGACACATTGGTCTCAAATTTAAAAAAATAAAATAAAATAAAACAAAGCAGCTGTTACTCTTGTGGGGTATTCTTAGGGTACTAGGAAGAGTATGAACTTTGCTAAGTGGATAAACTTCAGGTTTCCCCATTGACAAATTATTAAACCTCTTTTTCAGTGTATGTTTTATTTTTTATTTTTTAATTTTTGGTACAGGGAATTAAATACAGGGGCACTTACCCACTGAGTCACATTCCCACCTTTTTTGTTGTTGTTGTTTTTCATTGTGAAACAGGGTCTCACTAAGTTGCATAGCTAAATTGCTGAGGCAGGCAATTGTCCTATCTCAGCCTCCTGATTCACTGAGATTACATGCCTGAGCCACCTTGCCAGGTGGTGCCTGTTTTAAAAGATGATAATAAAGTCTGCCTCTAAAATTTATTACAAAGATGTAAAGGGTTCAGGCTCTTGCCTTCACTAAGTGTGATTGGTGAATGAGCAGCCAACAGTCCCCCAAAAAACGTGTTGAATATTGAATATGGGAAATCTTGGGTCTTGCTCTAAACCTGGTGAATCAGAATATGTCTGCTATTTTGATTCTTTGGATGACTCACAGGGATATTAGAGTTGGAGAGGCGCTGCCCTAGTCACGGAGCAAGTGTTCAGGAAATGCTAGATTCTTTCCTGTCATCATGATCCTTGTACCAATATTTCAGTTCAGCTGGAGCTTGTCTGGCATCAACACTTACTGTTGGTTGAAGTCCATGGGGTGCATTTTGAGCTCTTATACTGGGAACAGCATTCATAAGCAAACAAATGCATGCCCAGGAAATCAGGCTACTGCAAAAGGTAATTCTGAGGATTTCACTCCCAGACCTTTGCTCCCACATGCGGCTGCAGGCCAGAGGCTCCTGAGCATTTTTCAGTTTTTTCTAAGGATGACTGTGGAGTTTCTCACATGTGCCTCACTGACAGTTTCCCACAAAGCTTTCTTTACCATTTAGGAATTGTTGCCAGCATGGCCAGCCCATAGCTAATAATTAATGTGGCCATTGCTTGAATAATTTAGGGAAAGCCTCTTCAGAAGGCCTTGGGTTTTCCTATTATTTATTTACTTTTTAATCTTTAAAGTTTATCGTTGAACCCCGAGGAGTCAGAAGAGGAGAATTAGGTAGAACCTGTCTTACTGCAACAAAGACCTTTTCAGTAATTACCTGCATTAATATGTACAGCACATGTTAATACATGACAAAGAAAAATGAAGGTTATATTTGAAAATTTAAGGGGTACACTCAGGGAACAATGGAAAAGACTTGCTGTTGCAATTAATATTTTAGCTGGAATGTCATTATTAAAACAGCAAGTAGATTTAATTTTATATTTTAAAATAAATAAATGGCTAATTCTTGGATTTATCTATATTTTAGCCATAGAAAGGAAGTCTTCTTCCATATCTCATATTACGTAAAGCGTGCGCCCCAACAGAATTCATTGAGATCTGTATTTGTTCTGCCACTGGTATGTTCCTTATAAGATTTTCCCCTTACCAGTCATGAACCCCCATTCTCAGAGGCTTCTGTTTATTTTGAATTTTGTCTATAAGGCAGCATGCCTTCATCGCAACCACACGGCTTCCATGTATTTTATCGGTCTTGCAGAAAGTGAAAAGGTGCATTTTAACCGATTGTTCATAAGTCCTTGGGGAAAGATGTGCATAATGAAAGACAGGCCTTCCAAGTTGAGTCTGTCTAGAATTTCACATAAATCTTGACATTCACTGCCTACCTTTTATAATAATGTGAAGGATATTTATCTATTTTTCTTCTCCATTTCAATGAGATAGATTAAGCAGCAGAAATTTAAAAATAAATTTCTTTCACTTAAAATAATGGGTCATTTAAGAATTAGGTCTTCCAGAAACAGGCTCTGTATATAAATTAACAGAACAAACCATTGTTTCTATCATGGGTTGAATTGTACCCCACGCTCAAAATTGATATGTTGAAGTCCTAATCCCTAGACTCAGAATGTGGGTGAAACATGTTGTGAAGTCTCTCAGCTCTTTTAAGAAACTTATTAAATTGTTCAATGGCTCTTTAACTGTGATCCTATCATCTTTTTCTTTTACATGTAATTTTGGAATAATTCAGACCTCTAGAAAATTTTAAGAATAGTAGAAAGTACTGTCATATATCCTTTGCCCAGGTTTATTTGTTTTATTCCCACACACACACACACACACACACACAAATTATTTTTTTTGAAACTATTTAGGAATAGCATTTGTACATCATGCCTTTTACCCATTAATATTTCTACACATATTTTCTCTGTCCTATCACTATTTTTGGCATGTAATTCTGTATACAAGAACTTAAAAAAAAATGCAATCTAAACATCAAGTTGATATCTTTTCCTAGTCATATTTTCTTCCAAAACAGTTTACAGTAATATGGTTTTCATATATTTCAAATAGTTTTTATCTATAAGTGTTCCCTTTAATTTTTCCCACCTCCTCATTCCTCACAATTTTGTTCCTTTAACCTCTCCCCTGTATTTTATCACTGATTTCTGTAGAGGAGCCATAGCCAGGCGCAGAGGTGCACCATAGTAATCCCAGAAGCTCTTGAGGCTGAGACAGGAGGATGGTGAGTTCAAAGCCAGCCTCAGCAAAAGCGTGGCGCTAAGCAACTCAGTGAGACTCTGACTCTAAATAAAATACAAAATAAGTCTGGGATGTGGCTCAGTGGTCAAGTGTCCCTGAGTTCAATCTCCAGTACCAAAAAAAAAGGAGAGAACATAACTGAGTCATAGCTTTGCTCCACATAGTGCCCTCATATTACCACCCACGGGAGCTTAGCTGCTATTTTCAATTCTTTGTAATTCTTCCCTTACTCATATTACAATATAGCAAGGTTCATTCTATTATTTTTTATTCTGTTAGTTCTTTGAGTTTGAGTTTAGAGTGGTTTGAGTAACTAAGGAACAAATCACTAGCAGAAGTAACTCTTGCCTAGAACCAATTTTTCCAAACAGTTCTGCTTGGTGTTTCTCCGTGGCCTACATAGAAATTTGCTCTGGTTGAAAGACCATGTTCATGTTCCACTTCTGCTATGTATCAGATAATCTTCACCAATCATTTAATCTCCCCTAACCTTAGTAACCATGTCTAAAATGATACTTATCTGTCTGTACACTAAAGTGCCTTGTTATTTCAGGGTTTCTTGTGAGGATAAAAATCATAAGACCTTAGTAAAGGGCTTTATAAAAAATGCCAAAGTATTTAGAAACAAAAGATATCCAAGTATCCACAGTGTGTGTTGGGGGGGGATCATAGAGATTACTCAAGCCAAGGTGGGTTATTTTACAGATGGGGAAACTAAAAACCAGAAAGATTGAATAACTTATTCACGGTAACTGAACTATTTGGCAAAGACAAGTTTCCTGGTTCCGAGACCAGAGCATTTTTAACCTCAGAGAACTGTCTTCCTAGAGAGAGTCTACTTCTCAGATTGCCCAAGTTTGCCTCCCCATGTCATCAGTTAATGTAAAAGACACAACCACAGGAGCAAATGTACAAAGTTTAAATCAATATGCAAGTTTAGAAAGAGGTAAACAATTTAAAGAAAATACACAAGGAATATGGAAGGGTTAGGATTGTGTCTGACATTATTTGAACAGTGTCAGGAAATCATTCTTGCCCACCAAGGTGCAGATTTTGTAAAGGTTCAACAACCAGAACATATATAAAGCTTCTGCAGATTAGCCCCTAGTTCAAGGTCAATAAATGAGCAATAAAAACTGCAATAATCTTTATCATTTTTCAACGGATTTAATTACAAGATGGAAAAAGAGTGTCACAGACTAATAGCAGAATAGTCCTGCCTGAAGCCCAATTCAATATTGATCTGAAAATTAAGACTTATAAGTCTTAATTAAGACTTGAAGATACTTTCAGAAGAAACAGGCAACAAATTAATTTGTCTGTCTTGTGGGGTGTTGAAGGAGTGCCCTCTCTGACACTGGGTTAAAGCTACTCATTGGAACAGATCTCACTGATGGAACATGAAAAGGCAAAACAGTCGGCAAGGCTTGGAACACACATGTCTCAAAGGCTATCGAGGGGCTGGGATTGTGGCTCAGCAGTAGAGTGCTCGCCTAGCAGGGCGGGACCCGGGTTCAATCCTCATCACCACATAAAAAAATAAAGGCATTGTGTTGTGTCCATTTACACCTAAAAAGATAAAAATAAATAAAGGTTATCAGAACTGTTCTGATACCAAAACCTTCACTGTGTACCTTTTATAATTCGAGTGAATTATATGAGGGAGTACTACTGGGTTTGAGAGAGAGGAAAGATTGCAACCTGCCAAGGTCAGTACAATTGCCCCAGGAAAATACAGCTGCACAAGCCTCCACGATTTCTGCCAGTTCTGGGCTCTGATAACTCTGATCTACACCAGAGTTATCCTATTGTCCTCAGTGACGGGTTCAATGGCCAGATCCAGGATTTGACATTAAATAGCTAATTCACTTATAATTAAACTAAAAAAATCAAGTTCTTAGATAGTCTTATCTAGTTTGTACCTCTAGCTAACTAATCAATCATGGACTTTTAAACCTGAGCATAAAGTCAGTTTTAAGATTATAATGGAGGCCTGGGGTTGTGGTTCAGTGGTAGAGGGCTTACCTAGCCCAGGCAAGGCCCTGGGTTCAATCCTCAGCACCACATAAAAATAAATAAACATATTGTGTCCAACTACAACTAAAAACCAAATATATAAAAAAAGATTGTAATGGAGATCTGTTTATAAATATTTGAGAAAAATTTTATGAATAATCCATGTAATTTGAAAGATTACAATATTTTATCAGAACATTTATTTATTAATTTTCTCTCTCACAACCTTTTCCCAAATGTAAAAGCAACATGCATGAACTATGGTGTTATATTCCTGAACGGTACTTTAGTAAGCAGAACTAGTATTGTTAAGATCTTAAAAAAAAAAAAAAAAAAAAAAAAAACACAACCCAGACTTGAGGGGAAATGAATGCTATAAAAGTATTCCGTGTTGGGCTGGGGATATAGCTCAGTTGAGAGTGTTTGCCTTCCATGTACAAGGCCCTGGGTTCAATCCCCAGTATCCCCCCAACCCCGCCCCCCCCCAAAAAAAAGTATTCTGTGTTTTTAACTCAGTAAATAAAAGTAAAAGGCATCTGCTCTTAAAACAAATCAGTTTTTTTGGCATTCAATACTAGTTTCAGTAGGTCACCCTTTTCCTGATTACCTTAATCAATTATTCAGGGAAAATTGCTGAGGTGGTCTCTCATGTTAGCATCATGCGATCAGACAATAATTCAACTGCTTTTGAATCAGTTCTTTCTGCCCTGAAATTCACTAATGCTGCCCTCTGTTTCTTGCAAGTGTCAGCAAATGCTTTTGTAACACCCAACCTTTTTTTTTTTTTTTTTTAACAAGGTATCTCAATATTTAAGAATTACTGAAGTATTGGAAGGGAGAAGAGGAAGTACTGGTCTGGAAGACATATACAGAGAGGGTGGAGCAAAAACCCAGGCTCTCCACCAACCACACCTCTGAACTGAACAATGCTTCCATGAGGGAACGAACAAAGGAACAAAGTCACGCACACGCATAACTCAACCACAGTTGTGCTTTGCCTTTTTAAATACCAAAGCCCATAGTGGTCAAAGTCATTTGGAAAGAAAAAGAAGCCTCCTAGGGCTCTTCCCTACCAGCTCCACAGCCCTACCCACTGCATATAAATAGCCCCATGTGACAGCCAACCGCCTCTTCCACCCAGCAGTGGGGTGAGAAGTTGGTTCTGGGAGAACAGAGGCCTGTTGGGGCCTGTGGGAGGCTGAACACACCTGCCAGTTCTCTGATTAGAACCTGAAAGCTGGTGAGCCCCACAGTGCCCCGGGGGAGGCCAGCAGAAGGGTTCTGAAGGCTGGGCTACCTTGCCATTAACCCCACGGAGCCTTTTGATGGTTGGGCTCTCCTCTTCCCAGCGTTTCAACAAATACCTGCTCTTGCCTTGGGGAAGAACAAAGAGGAGATGGAGAGACAAGAAAGTAAGGCAGCGCCTCTGGGAGAATGCAGCAGAACTTCTCTTCATTATTAGAAAGTTACAGACCAACAGTCTAAAACTCCTGCATCTGCTATACCCACAGTAGCTGGAAAAAGAAATAACCACTAGCGTTTTGGATGTGATTCCATCTTTTTCATTTTGTTTCACCAAAAAGTATTGATTTCAACATCCAATTACGCTTACAGTTCAGCTTGGAGACAACTATTCAAGATTCAGAGCAAGGGGCTATTAGTTACTGTCTATCGGGTCCAAAGTATGTACCCTAAAGGTGGGAGCAAATAATGTTCAATCATCTTTAAAGTAACCTTTCTTGTATTGAAGAGATAATGCTGTGTCTAAAGGTAAATAGGTTTCCCTTAGATTTCTACCAGCAATATTTTTCTTGTTATATTTATTGATACATTTAGAGAAAAGTATTCCATTTAAGTTGACATATTTCCCATAAAAGGATCACCCATAAAAACAACACACACACACACACACACACACACACACACACACACATCTTCCATTCTTTGATTCTAATCAGGCTTTTGGTAGTCCCTGCACCGGTTCTGATGCTCATGTCTTTCACAATAGTATCTGCCACAGATATCAGATATAGTCACAACCAACAATAAAGAGGGCATTGAATGGTTACAGAATAGATTGAGCAATATATCAGGTATTTTTTTGTATAGTCACCTTGATTTGGTAGAGATCAAAGTGGTTGGGTTTTCCACCCCGGAGCGAAAACTTTCAACATGAGGATATGGGTTTTCTGAAGACCAAGTCTTTCTCAGACATTCATTCAAAATAAGAATATAGGGGGCTGGGGTTGAGACTCAGCGGTAGAGCGCTCGCCTCACATGTGCGAGACCCTGGGTTCGATCCTCAGCACCACATAAAAATAAATAAGTGAAATAAAGGTGTTGTGTTCAACCACAACTAAAAAATAAATATTTAAAAAAATAAGAATATAGGCAAGATTTGACACTTCACAAAAGAATATATAAAAATGGCCAATAAACACATAAAAAGATTTTTTTAAGATGCAAGCAATTTATTGCCAGCATTACGAGGGAGAGGAGAGGACCATGTAAGTCTTTATCCTCCTTCTCCTGAGTCTGTCAAGTTTGCAATCAGCTTTGGTTGAAGTAGTGCAGAAAAGGGGCTCTGTGTTCCTGACACAAACATGTGGACTTCCAGTGCCTAGATATCACATTTTCCACACTGTCATCTCCAGAATCTCTGTCCTTCTAGGTCAATTAGCTTGTCTACATCACTTTGTGTACCTAGAACTTGAATATCTACTACATTCGTCCATGTTTATTTTCAGAGCCCAGAAAACTGTGGGAGATTGGGAGTCAGAATGCCTTTGGGTATCACCTAAATTCCATGCCAAGTTAATCTTTCTTTCTTTTTTCTTTTCTTTCTTTCTTTTTATGGGACTTTGAACTGAACCTGGGGTGCTTAAACACTGAGCCATATCCCCAGCTCTTTTTATTGTTAATTTTGAGACAGACTCTTACTAAATTGCTTAGGGCCTCACTAAATTGCTGAGGCTGACTTGAAAATTGTGATCCTCCCACCTCAGTCTCCTGAACTGCTGGGATTACAGGTATGCAACACCATACCTGGCAACTTAACCTTTTTTATTTTTTTCCACATCCATGAATGAAGATAGTGATGGTCTCTGGAGCAGTACAAGGTTAAGGGATGCAAGGTATGTGAAAGTCTTATTTCTAGTACTTAAAAAGATGCATGAAAGCATTGCTCATCAGAGAAATGTAACTTAAAATCACAATGAGATATTACTACATTACTAGCATTCTACTACACATATAAGAAAGGCTTATGATTTAAAAAAAAAACTGACCATGCCAAGTGAAAGTAAGAATGTGGAGCAGTTGGAATACTCATAACTCTTGATGGGAATGCAATATGGTACAGTAACTCTGGGAAGCAGTTTGGCAGTTTCTTAAAATGTTCAACATACACCTATTATATATCATTCCCCTCTTGGGTACGTACCCAAGAGAAACAAACACACATCTGCTTAAAGCCTTGTATATAATTTTCATGAGAGATAATTTGTAATAGTGAGAAAACAATCCCAATGTTAATCAATATGTGAATAAATAAATAAATTGTGGTACATCTATGTAGTGGAATACTATTTAGCAACAAAAAGGAACAGACTATTGATTTTCACTGTTCACCAATATGAATGAATATTAACTGAGTAAAAGAAGTCAACCAAAGGAGTCAGGTACATACTGTATAATTCTATTAATTCAGAAGTTCAGAAAGTTCATTAGCATTTGGTGCCTGAAAGCAGATCATTGGTTCTCTGGGGAAGAGGCTGGAGGCAGGGAGGAATTACCAAGGAGCAAAGGAAACCTTTGAGACTGGTGAAAATGTTTGTTATCTTGTCTGTGGTATGTACATATGTTAAGACGGATCAAATTGTACTCTTCAAAGGTGTGTGGTTTGATATACTCAGATTATACTTCAATACAATTGTGGGGAGGAGCATATTGAAAAATCTATCCCTAAAGTTTCTTTAAATTTGGGTTATTTTCTGGTCCCATCCCAAGAGAGCAATCTCTATATCTATATCTATATATCTATATATCTATATCTATCTATATCTATATCTATCTATATCTATCTATATATATATATATATATATATATATATATATATATATATATATATATATAAAACTTATGAAGCACATGGATACTAAGGAATCTGTGTTTAGACAACTGTATAATGGACCTTATGCAGCCTAGGCTAACTACAATTGAAACTGTCAGATAAAATAAAGTCAGATCTTAGTGGTAGGAAAGTTATTTATTCAGATGCATGGCTTGACCTAGCATAAAATGGGTGATCGTATAGAATTGTAGGAGAGCACAGAAGCCAAGAGGATGCAATGAACTCAGCTCAAAGAAGTGAAGTCCATAGTCTTGTTATCAGGGCTAGGCTATAGTTGGGGGACAAAACACTTGCCTAGCATTTGCCTGGGGTATTGGGTTCCATCCCCAGTACAGGAAAAAAGAAAAATACTGTTATCAGACTTGGTGGATCTGATCAAATTATAAGATAGCTCTATAAGTTCCATTAACGGAAGAATGAGTTTACGTATTGCCAGATGAGGCTCCTGAATTTCCTAGACTTATTAGCTGCAGACCCAGGCTTCTCAATGTTATTGTTCACATTGTTTTGTGGCTTTCAAATTTTTAAAGCAATAGACTGTTTAATTAAGCAGAAGCTCATTTAAAACACCTGCCTCAATTACCACCTTAGCTGTAGATAAAAGTAGAATCTTATGATTACAGGTGTGTGCCACTGTTCCCTGCTTAAGTTTACTTTTTAAATTATAATAAATAGGAACATGCATGTCAAGCAGGATTTGTGAATGGTGGTTGGTGATGTCAACGTCAGCACCCTTTTCTTTGGTACCAGGGATTAACCCCCAGGGGTGCTTAACCACTGAGCAACATCCATAGTCCTTTTATATACTTTATTTAGAGACAGGGTCTCACCAAGTAGCTAAGGGCCTCACTAAATTGCTGAGGCTGGCTTTGAACTTGTGATCCTCCTGCTTCAGCCTCCTGAACCTCTAGGATCACAGGCATATGCCACTGCGCCTGTCTAGGACCCTTTTCTATATCCTGCTTGGATTGTGGTCTTCAGAAATTTTAGATCACACAGACAAGCTCTTTCAAATATTTTGATGTTATCATTTTGTTTTTGCAGTGCTGAAGATTGACCCCAGGATCTGGTGCATGCTAGCCAAGTGCTCTATCCCTAAGCTATACCTCCAGCCCCCCAAGTGTTTTTTTTGTTGTCGTTGTTTTGTTTTTTAATCACAGCCCTTTGGAAAGTGAGTGTGCTCGTCAATTAAACTGACCCAGAAGCTTGAGAGGATTCTAACAAATGTGCACTTCTAAGTTAAATTACTAATGAAATCAAAGCTGATTTCATTCCTTATGAAATTTTTACTCCATGACAGGCACGTAAAGCAGACATACCTGTGCTTTGCCTGACATTTCACAACAAAGCAATTTATGTCGTAATGGTATTTTACTTGACAATTCTATGTGTCCAGACATGCAAAAATCTAAATTACTACTGAGAGAAGGAAAAAAAAAATCTTTGTCAGAACAGAGTCAATAACCAATGAAGTAATACAAGAAGTTTAAGTGTATTAATCCAGATGGCAGAAAAGTTGTGGTGGTCAGGATCTTTGAAATGGCCCCTAAAATATCTATGACTTTGTATAATCCCCTCCTTTTTGAGTGTGGGAAGAACTTTTAAATTACTTTTAGCTAATAGAATATGGCAAAGGTGATGAGCTGTCACTTTGATAATTATGATGTATCAGATGGTAAAGGTACAGGTGTAATTAAGGTCCCTGATTAGTTGGCTTTAAATTAATCAAAAGGCAGATTATTATTGGTGAGCCAACTTTAACCAAATAAACTCTTTAAAAAAGGATCTCAAGAAATATGAGAGCTGGGGATATAGCTCAGTTGGTAGAGTGCTTGCCTCACATGCACAAGGCCTTGGGTTCAATCCCCAGCACCACTACCAAAAAAAAAAAAAAAAAAAAAAAAATTGGGCTGGGGTTGTGGTTCTGGGGTGGAGTGCTTTCCTACCACTGGGTTCAATCCTCAGCACCACATAAAAACAAAATAAAGATATTGTGTCCATCTATAACTAAAAAATAAACAAGTAAAAAGAAATCCGAGACTCTTTGTATACATGTATGAATATGTAACAACAAATCTCACCATTATGGATAACCATAACACATCAATAAAAATATAGAAGAAAAGAAATCTGAGACTCTCTTGCCCTTCTTGAAGACACACACCACAAAGAGTTGTACAGATGCAAGCAATGAACACTGCAAACAACTATGTGAGCTTGGGAGAGGGCACTGGGCCTCTGTTAACACCTGGTATATACCAAAAACAGAGGATCCAGAGCTCAGACCATTAGTGAAGGACTCAACTAAGCCATGCTCACTTTCTTGACCTACCAAAATTGTGTGATAATAAATGTATGTTGCTTTCAGCTGCTAACTTTGTGACAGTTTGTTATTCAGCAACAAAAAACTAAACAGATGCTTTATTCCCAGGCAAATGAACACTGTGAGTGGTTCAGTGCTATCAATCAGTGTTAAAATTTCTTTAAGCTCATAATTATAGCCAAAAGCCATCTCTGAAATTTGGGTCAACTAGAGGAAAGAACAATATTATGAACTATTCAACATTATCCTCTAAGAACTTGAGCTTGTAAACTATTTGCTGAAACTCTCTGCAGATATTAGTTGAAGTGGCAATATAAAATGATTAAAAAGTTGATTTATACTATATTAGCATGTATTTTTTTTTATCATTTTAACTTTTAAAACTATAAGCTTAAATACTAATAAATTTCAAAGGTAATAAATATAACTTTACAGTGTGTGTGTGTGGGGGAGAGGGTCAGGCAGACATCACCTTGATCAGTTGATCAAAATTAACATCCCCAGTAGTGGAAAAAAATTGAAATCCTTTGTCAATGAAAAAGATGGAATGAGAGGAACACATTACCACCTCTGCTTTGTTCCTGCCAAAGATGTAAAACTGAATACAATCATGAAAAACATCTGACAATTTCAAATCAAAGAACATTCTGCAAAATAACTCACCTGTAATTTCTTGAACACTTCTAGGTTATCCAAGGCAAGGAAAAGTTTAAAAACTGTTCCATAATTGAAGGGAAACTGAAAAGACATAGCCAGATCCTTTTGCAGTAAAAGACAATGCTGGGAGGTTGGCAGAACTTGAGTGGGGGCTGAGGCTTGTAGCAATACATCAATGTTACTTTTTGGATTCTGATGGCTATGTTGAGCTGTTGAGGAGAAGAATGTCCTTGTTTGGAAGAATTACACACTGAAGATAGAATATCATACTGGGAATTATTAGTTTAATATGATGCGGGAAAAGATGCTATTGCAATCTTTCTGGAAGTTTGAGGTTGTTTTAAAATAAGAAGTAAACTGGGCAAGCATGGGGTGCATATCTATGATCCCAGGAATTCTGGAGACCAAGGCAGGAGTATTGCAAGTTTGAGGCCATCCTCAGCAATTTAACAACTTAGACCCTGTCTCAAAATAAAAACAAAAAGGTCTTGGAATGTGGGTCAGTAAGTGCCTCTGGGTTCAGTCCCCAGTAAGAAAGAAAAAAGAAATCAAATAAAAACTAATATTTGGACTTTTAAAAAATTTTGTATTTGGGTAAACCCAGAAGTAATTCCCATGAAGCACTGTTATAAAAATATATTTTTCTTTTTCTCATAATATATGGCAGTGCTAGGAAAATTATTTATATGGCAACTGCACAATTTTTCTATTCATTTTAAAAACTAAAATTTATCATTTTTTAAATTTGTGGTTTTATTAATCTTTTTTTTGTAATTAATTGTGATTTGCACAGACTCTGAAAAGTACATAGAAGATATTGACTAGAATAAGTACAAGTGTCTCTTTATTTTTTTTTTTACAAATGTCTCTTTTTATACATTCATCTGTTCATTAATTCTACATCTCTCTCTAAAAATTAGTTTGAATTTTTCCTCATGCATCATTGAGTGCTATTGATTATTCAGGAAAAACTAATTACTGTATCTACAAGTCATAATGGCTAACAGCAAATCCATCTTAGATGTACAAATGTTATTTAATATTTACTAGATATACAAATATCATTTATTTTCATTGTTACTAGATTCCAAAAAGTATTTTCTTCATACATATATCAATAACTCTAGACAAATTACATATTTGTAAATATTTATGTCTTTTGAAGAAAAGATATTTCCCATTAAACTTTTGGACATGAATCTTTTCATTACTTGCTATTCTCATGAAACTTCTACATTAGAATAATTAGCCCCTGATTAACAGATGAAGGGAAAGGACTAAGGGCATAACTGTCACTCAAGGAGCAGGCTTTGTTCTCTCTCCTGGGACAGCAGCTGTAATCTTTGACACTTTGATCACTGACCCTACAGAAACTCTGATCTTTGTCAGTGCAAGTCACCTTTTTGTACTAGCACTTCTCCTTGCATAGTAGACTCATGCAAGATTACCGGCTATCAGGGCTATCATTCAGGGTTTAAGTTTTTTTTTTTTTCCCCTGTAAGTTAAGAGTGACAGCTAAAAACAATCTCTCATAGTCCAGCTAAGAAAAAAAAAAAAAAGAAAAAAAAAAAAAATATATATATATATATATATATATATATGAAGAGCCCTTTCAGATTGTATTCTAGGAACCTTAGGAAAACAGCAAGCTAAATGCTGAAAATATCGATTTAAGGAACAACTGCCTAATAGACAAAACTGACCCAAACACACACACAATGCCCACACAGGGAATAATTAGTTAATATATGTCAACATTAAAATTACATATTAACAAAGGTAAAGCGCTATTTAACTTGAATGTGTAATCAAAAGAGTTCAGGTTTTAAAACCAGGTTTTAAAATCAGGTGGACATGGGGTACAATGGTGCAGACCTATAATCCCAGAAAATTGGAGGCTGAGGCAGGATGATTCCAAGTTCAAATCCGGCTTCAGCGACTTCGTGAGGGTCTAACCAACTAAGTGAGACCCTGTCTCAAAATAAAGAGGGCTGAGGATGTGGCTCTGTGGGTACCCACCCCTTAGCCCCAGGTTCAAAAACCAGTACAAAAGAAACAAACAAACAAAAAAAACAAAACCACAAATAAAATGAGATGGACCTAGGCTCAACTCCAGCTTTGTGTACCAGTTGTGTAAATTGATGGGTAAGTCAACCTCTGAATGCCTTACTATCCTTGTCTGTAAACTGACAATAATAATATTTAGTTTGCAGAGTGTTATGACGATTAAATAGAATGCAGGGAAAGTGTCCAACACAAGAGATGGCATGTAGTAGTAGTCACTTAGGGACAAAATAGTAACAATCCTTAACATCATGAGACTTTTGAGTGACAGTACCAAAAGGAAAGCCACATTATAATTTTTAAAAATTGAGATATTTTATTAAAATAATAAATGTACATGATTTAAAAAGTTAAATAATACTAAAAACTTTAAAGAAATTTTGTAACAGTTGGCCCATCTCTATTTCTCTGTCTCACTTCCTGGAGGCAATAAATTTCTGCTTCTTTAGCAACTTCCTCTAGTATAGATTCATCTTCCCAATTTTGAGTTAGATCACTCAATTATTAGTATATATTACAGAATATCACAATATTGTGACCATGATTATAGTTTCTTTCTTTTTGCCTCCTGAAGTAAATGATGATTTCTTTAAAAAAACTTTTTTTTTAATTTATTGTTCTATACAATTATCACTGATTTTTCCCAATACCCTCAAAGAGCTTTTAAGTCTAATTTTCTGCATAACCATCAGAATGGATACTTAATCATTTTTTTCCCTAGAGATGTGCCTCTTATGTAGAATATTGCTCCTGGGCCTGTTGTCCAGGTAAGAGCTCCTTTTAGGTAGATCTGAAAAGATTAAATCACATATATTCTAAAATGATATATCATTAGTGAAGAAAATTTCCACTTTCTCAAGATGTTCCTAAGAGGTTCCCCCTTTGAAAGCATATTCAGAAATTATTCTCTTATTTCAATTGCTTTATGGTAAAGCAGAGTTGGGCAAAAACTAGGCTCAAATAAAATTATGTTTCTTTTAAATCACATCACTGACTTTCCTTATGTTCCCCTAGACATTGAAATAGACATTGATATCCACTTCTTTACTGAAATGTTATGGCAGTATCTTGTCCCTCTCTTTTTTGGGACCATTTAGACATTATTATCTGTTTTTTTTTTTCTTCTAGTTTAGTATTAACTTCTCTGTTTTCCAACCCTCCCTCCTCCCTCCCTCTCTCTCTCTCTCTCTCTCTCTCTCTCTCTCTCTCTCTCTCTCTCACATACACACACACACACACAGCCCTTTAACAGATGATTTTGAAACATGACATTTAAAGGGATAATCTTCAACACTCATAGTTTTGGTACTTATAGAGGGGAATGTCTCTTTTCTTTTGTTTTCAAACATTGAATTCTTTTTCCTTCTTTGTATTCCCAGTTAACTACTCCAACTCTGAAGCGTGCTGAATTTGGGAAAGAAAGAATCTTTGTAGCTCAGTCCCTTCTCTTCTTTTCCTGTCTGGAATTTTCCTGCTTGCCCAGCTATTTGTTTATTATTATTCTGACTATGTTTCAAAGAGTAAAGGTTGCCCTCCCCATCACCCTGGAGGTGAATGGAGAGATCATAGACAGTCTAGTCCAAACCATTAAATATTGCAATTCAATTACAAGCCTATTTAGCGCTCGCTGTGTGATAGCCCCTAACCTAGTCTTTCTCAATGATGGAGTTATTTTTTTTTTTTAAAGAAAGAGTGAGAGAGAGAGGGAGAGAGAGAGAGAATTTTTTTTAAATATTTATTTTTTAGTACTTGACGGACACAGCATCTTTGTCTGTATGTGGTGCTGAGGATCGAACCTGGGCCGCATGAATGCCAGGCGAGCGCGCTACCACTTGAGCCACATCCCCAGCCCCAATAATGGAGTTATTTGAATGTCATTTTTCTTATTCCTTTCTTTACTTAGATTCACTGCTCAGGAGGGAGAGAAGGGTACTAAGCTTTGGATTCCCTCAAGACTTCAACAGTAGCCAATGAATGTGATTCTCTTTTTCATCTGGGACATCAATATGAGGTGCCTACAGAAGGATGATCTCACCAATGCTACCTAAGCCATGTTGTCACCAGAAGGCAGGAGTCAGTTCCTGTGGCTGGATCTGGTGAGAAGGTGGCATTGCCAAGAGAGATCATGTGGAATGAGAAGACCAGGCCCCTAAAGATACAGCTTGGAGGAGCATCATCATTTGGGGAAACACGCCAGAAAGAAAGTATAACAAAGACAACTGAAAAATAATGAAGAGAGAGATGGGGGGGAGGGAATATGAATCAGAAGAGAAGGAAAACATTTTGAGATGTAAGGACCACAGTGTTAATTTCTCAAAGTTCTCATTTCATACAAAGAAAGGATTTGACTACAAGAGTACAAATTAGGACACCGTGCCTTAAATTTGAGAAAGATACATTCTCCTTTTATAAGAAAAATAGTTATCCAAGACCCCTCTCCCCCAGTGTTGAGTAAAATTATTATTATGATGTTTCTTAAGTATGTGAAAGCATAAAACTAGTTTTGACCTCCTAATGTTGATGGTTGTTACATAATTACAAATACTAAACAAATTTAGAAGGTAAGTACAAGTGAAATTATCAAATATTAGTCACATTAAATAACTTTCTGTTATGGATGTTTTCTCCTCAAGAAATCAAATTATTGATCCCAAAATGAATATGGTAGAAATTGCCAGTAGTCAATTGGGTTTTAACCTAAAGGTTCCATTGTTTTCTATGGGTGACTAAGTTTTCCTGCCATTCTTCTCTATTTAAATACTTGTAAAACTTTTGTTCAACGTGCCCTAAATATATTTGATATTTACACCGCACAACTTTATTATTTACATATTATATTGGTATCTGTTCTTTTACCATTTATTAGTCAATATCATTGAAAATAGCATGGCTTGTTACTAACTAGATCAAGCTTGGGCAGTATAATAATGTGGCATGATTCAGATAGCAGATGGTTATGCAGACAGTTCATTATGTTAGGCTTGTGAACCAAATAGCATTATTATTGTAATGAAAATTTCAGGTTAAAATTTTGGGTAGTGAATTGGCAAACTGAGTCCATATATCTCAACTGCAGAAACAATTACCAAGGCTCTCCTTCCACATATCTGTTATTCAGAGAATAGAACAGCTGCTGTGAAATGATCAAGTACAAAGATAATTTATTGGACCATACTCTTTGGAACTGGAATTTTCAAGGCAAGCAGAGGTGGTCTCTTGGAATGCTTTTTCTTCCATGAGGGTGTGAAAGGGAGACTCTCCTGGTTGGCAACCACCAGGGAAAAGCCTCCCCAACCACTCTACTTTGCTCTCTTTTAATTCCTCTTTGACTTGCTCTCAGGTCTTTTAAACAGGGGTCTCAAGCTAGAAAGCTGCCTGAATTCTAGCAAAATTTATACAGTTCAATGGGGTAAGGAATTGTATCTCAGCTAAGAATGCTTTCCGCTGCAAGTGTCCAAAAGACCAACGGTGATTTAATCCAAAATGTCTGGTTTCCCATATAAGAAGTTTGGAGATGCATAGTTTTAAGACTGTTTAGCTGCTCAGTAATGTTAGGCTCTTCATCTGGTGGTTCTGCTCTTCTTAGAATGTTGGTCTTTTATCTTTGCTTCATAGTTGCAAGATGATTATCACATCAAGGACAAAGGAAAGAGAGTAGTGCCAATCATGTCTTTTTTTTAATAAAAAGTAAATGCTTTCTTGGATCCATTCCCTCCTCTCCTCTGTCCTCACCTAAGCGCTCTTTCTCTCTATATATCTATATCTATTTGATAATTAAATAACTAACTACAATAAAGTACAATAAATGGATGGAGGAAATACTTAACCGTAATGTGGCACAATACTTGGGCTGTTGGTGGGAGAGTGGAGGGGGGGGGGATGTTAGGAAAGATTCCTTGGATTAAGTAATGTTTAAGGTGAGATGAAAGAGATAAGTAAGAATTAGCCAAACTGAGGGCACTGGGATAAGGGTGGGGGTGAAAACAGACAAGTATTTTTTTTTTTTTTTAATTTTTCATCGTAGGTAGCAGAAAGTGTGAGGGTGAAGAAACCAAAGAAAGAAAGTAGGGCAGTTTCAAGCAGCCTAGTAGATAAAGTTCTGAACATGGGGTTAGGAGTTGTGCTCTGGACTTAGTTCTGCCTCTTGTGAGACACTGAGATGATGGGAACTTCACTTAGAGGCACAAGGACTCTGCTGAGATGTGTTACCTGATTTAATGTGTTACTAAGCCTCCCAGTTTGTGCACAAGAGCCATAGTCAGCCCATATTCTCCTGTATCATGTGTCCTAGCATTTTGGTGTTTTGCAGTTAGGATTATGGTTTAAAACCATTGTTTAGCATATGAAGAGGTACCTCAGGGTTCTGAAACCTAAAGACCTTTTTTTTCCCTTCTGGTAGAACTGTATTCTAAATAAAATATTAAAATAAAGAATGTGTCTTTTTAACCTAAACATTTATTTATGACTAAACTAATACTACAACTAGCAGGAATTTGAAAAGTCCAACACTTCTTAAAAGATTCCCATTGGTTCAGAACTCACCTCTTCTTGTATTTGCTTGCTTTTCAGATAATTAACTCTTCTCTTTGGTTGGAGCTATTTAGCACAAGATTCCTCTGTAGTTATTCCAAGTAGAAGGTTATAAATTTTTTTTAAAATTTATACTGCATATACTTGAAAGTGTCATTTGGCCCATTGACAGGCTGTGCCAGCATAATTTTGTTTTAGTTGGGAATTAGGTGAACAGTAGCTGGGCCAACAGTGAATCATAAAACCTGCTAATTAGAGCTGGAAAATGTTTTTTTGGTGGTGTCCTCACTCCTATGTCATGTCTTGATAAATTCTGATCTGATTATTTGGACTCTGTAATAGAGGGATAGTGTTGCCCTTGTTATCACTTGATGCAAATATACTCATTGGAAAAAGTAAGAATTCCCACTGTTTAAATTCGTCTCCTGGTGGGTGTTTTATCACACTCAAAGATTCAAAGAAAGCTTATGTATTTGTCAATAAAATGTGCACATCTCAAAAGCAGCCATTGCTTCCTAACAGTTCTTCCTAGTTTTATTTTCTGAATCTTTTCTATAGACCAAAATAAAAATCCAAACTAACACCTATTTTTCTTGAAAAAAACTTTTATGGGGATGTGGCTCAAGCGGTAGCACGCTCGCCTGGCATTCGTGCGGCCCAGGTTCGATCCTCAGCACCACATACAGACAAAAATGTTGTGTCCGCCAAATACTAAAAAAATAAATATTGAAATTCTCTCTCTCTCTCCCTCTTTCTCACTCTGTCTCACTCTTTCTTTAAAAAAAAAAAAAAAAAAAGAAAAAAACTTTTATTTAATGGTTTAAGCTTAGCTTTATGTGGTAAGCAATAAAGGGAAAAATATTTGAAAGAATGGATCATCTTTCAGGGGTGACAGTTGGTGTTTCAGCACCTGCCTTTACACCTGGGAGGCAGCCATCAGGTTAAATCTCCATTGTTTTGTTTAATGGGCAAGATTTCATACATAATCGGGTCTTGTTTTTGTCTTTCACTTCATCTATACAATAAGCCAGCAAGACCTTTTCCATTGGAAGTGAGATAAGTTGAAAATTTGGTCACAATTTTATAATGTTGGTATGCTTTGAGAAGTGATGAAAAATGCATTCACCTAGACTTAGGAAAGATTTATTATTTGTCCATTGTTTTAAGAAAAATAAAGGGGCCTGTCTCTTAGGCATTTAGAATCTGTTCTCAATGCTTTTAGATAATCACTCTAGTTCCTAACTGGGATATCTTCTTCTTTTACGGGTGAACAAATTGTACCCCCCACCACCTTTTTGTACTTTGCTCTGTGATATTGCAGCAGAAAAATAGCTTTGAAATGCCTAAAATGAAATTTTTCATAATAGAAGTAACATTAAACTTTACTGGATTTATTAAATGGAGTCTAGTTGTAGAAGTCAAAGTAATGACCTTAAATTCATGTGATTTATTCCTCCAAATATGCTCTTATGTTGACTATATATTTGATACATAGCCTTGTCAGGTGCAACATAGATTGGTAAAATTCTCTGAAAGTGTCTTTTCCCATCTGTTGTCTCAATTATTGTTTCCACAAAGATTTTGCTCATGTTTAGTCTACAACATTCACTAGGTATGAAATCAGGGTGCTCTGCTTACAGTTTCATCCAAACTCATTTCATTTTTCTCCAACTTTTATCCCTTCACTGAGCCTTAAATGTTGCCATTCCTTAAGATTCAGTTTTTTATCTTCTATTATTATTATTACAATCTAACAGAACAGTTCACCCTCTTTCATTTTTTTTTTTTCCCTAACTTTATCTTATTTATTTGAATGTGGTGCTGAGGATCTAACCTAGGGCGAGTGCTCTACTGCTGAGCCACAACCCCAGCCCCAGGCAAGCTTTTTTACTTGCATATTACTTGCAGGGTCTCCTTCAATTGTCACTTTCACAAATAACTCCTAAATGCACACATTTTCACTTCTAACCTCTGTCCTGATAACTTGCCTTTAGTATCAAATTTCTTTTTTGGCCACATTTTGAGACAGATTGCCTGTAGGAAGCTCTTACTACATTTCTAATAAATGTACTTTTTTGCTGTATGCAGGTGTTGCTGGGTCTCAAACCTTTGTCTTTGTGCACATCACTGAGCTATATCCTCAACCCAATTTCTCTCTAATCAAGGCCACTGAAAGAATGTCACTGTAAGAGATGTTTGCGCATTGAGGCAAATCAAATTTCCATTTTCCATTACATGAGCTAATTATTTCTATACATTAAACTTGGTCTTCAACTTTTAGTGCCTAGCTTTAAAGAAACCCTTATCTGATTGTGCTTTACGCTTTTCAGTCTTCCAAATATTTCATAACATCTTGAATTTCAATAGGGTATTTCTACAGACATTAAATTTATAAAATTCTAACAACTGCTCGGGAATGATGAGTTAGCAAACCGTGATGAGTTCCACACAGGTTCCTGGTGATAAAGTTGGACTTTCAACACAAGGGAGTATTTACCAAGTCAAACGCCATTGATTTTTGTGTTAAGACAAAGAAGTTTAAATTAAGATCCCAGAATATTTGGTAAATTCTAGTTGGATTTGGAGATTCTGGTTATTCTAAGAAACTAGAATTAAACCGCTCAGAACTGAAGGGAATAGTCCAAATTATCTTTTTCCTTTCCGTAAACTCATAAAATCCTAGGCGAACTGGTCGATGGCCCTGAAGCCAGCTCCGGAGGACACTTCCTCATTCCTTTACCCTGAGCTCCCTGGGAAGCCGGGGCTTTCGGGGTGAAAGGGGTACCCAAGTACCCCGCTAAGCGAACAGCGGGGCTAGTAAATATAAAACGTGGTCTGGCTGGCTTTTTAATTGGGAAGCAGACACGGGTAATATCCAACCACCGCGAAGTTAACCCCTTTGGAAACGCCGTAGCCGCAGTCGGCTAGACACCGTCCCCGGCGACTCGGGCGACCCGCCTTCCGGGCCCAGCGCGCCTCGTGGGGACTGGGGGCCGGAAGGGCGCGGCCGAGGGCAAAGAGGGCGGGGACCGGGGGCGTGTCCCCGGGGAGGCGGAGACAACATGGCTGCCCCGAGCGCTTGGAGGACCTAAGAGGCGGCGGCCAGGGCCACGCCCCGGGCGGGAGGGCCGCTCTGTGCGCGCCCGCTCTATGATGCTTGCGCGCGTCCCCCGCGCGCCGCGCTGCGGGCGGGGCGGGTCTCCGGGATTCCAAGGGCTCGGTTACGGAAGAAGCGCAGCGCCGGCTGGGGAGGGGGCTGGATGCGCGCGCACCCGGGGGGAGGCCGCTGCTGCCCGGAGCAGGAGGAGGGGGAGAGCGCGGCGGGCGGCAGCGGCGCTGGCGGCGACTCCGCCATAGAGCAGGGGGGCCAGGGCAGCGCGCTCGCCCCGTCCCCGGTGAGCGGCGTGCGCAGGGAAGGCGCTCGGGGCGGCGGCCGTGGCCGGGGGCGGTGGAAGCAGGTGGGCCGGGGCGGCGGCGTCTGTGGCCGGGGCCGGGGCCGTGGCCGTGGCCGTGGACGGGGCCGGGGCCGGGGCCGGGGCCGCGGCCGTCCCCCGAGTGGCGGCAGCGGCCTTGGCGGCGACGGCGGCGGCAGCGGCGGCTGCGGCGTCGGCAGCGGTGGCGGCGGCGCCCCCCGGCGGGAGCCGGTCCCTTTCCCGTCGGGGAGCGCGGGGCCGGGGCCCAGGGGACCCCGGGCTACGGAGAGCGGGAAGAGGATGGACTGCCCGGCCCTCCCCCCCGGATGGAAGAAGGAGGAAGTGATCCGAAAATCTGGGCTCAGTGCCGGCAAGAGCGATGTCTACTACTTCAGGTACCTCCCTGGGGGCGGGGAGGGGGCCGCGGGGTCAGGCCGAGGTCAAGGGTCAAGAGCTGGCCAGGTCCGGGGATGCAAGCAGGGGCCCCAAGGGTATGTGGCAAGGACTGGCAGGCCTGGTAGTGGAAGGTGTCTGGAACCCTTGGGTGAGATTGACCCTAGCATAGTGAGAGGTGGAGTCTGAAAGGTAAGGGTGTCTTAGGTCCAGGCGTCAAGGAAGATAGTTTTGAAGAAAGGGTTACTCTAGCAGGGATGGTTAGTACACTGAAGGGTTAAAAAGAAGGTGTAATTCATCGAAACTATAAAACACAGTCACCGTTGGCTCTCGTCCTAGCCTGTCCTAGATTCATCATCACAAGAGTTGTTTAATCATGCACATGTAGAAGAATTAGCTGTCTACAGGAACAAGATTTCAGTACTTGGTGGCATCCAGGAAAGTTTCATATGAAGTAGCCACTTAGAATGCCTGAAGTTTTTTGGAGCTCTTTGGTGTTGCAGAAGGTGTTCTCTTTTGACATCGGAAACACTGTATTAAGTTGTTAGAAGCCTAGACCAGCATTTGTCCCCCAGGGAACATTTGGCAAAGTCTGGAGACAATTACGCTTCTCACACCTGGGAAGGGACTGCTACTGGCATCTAGCGGATAGAGGCCAGAGATGCTATCCTATAATACATACGCCAGCCCCCGCAATAAAGAATTATCTGCCCCCAAATGTTACCAGGGTAAGGTTGAGAATTCTGGTTTAAATACTTAAGGGCTTTCCACCTTAATGTAGTCTTGCAATCCTGTGGTCATGATGTTCATGTCCTTAGTTTGTCTAATAGTAAACTCAGGAAACTGTGGTCATCGATACTATTGGAATTATAAACAAATTTGTGGAATTGTATTATAAATAAGTTTAAGGAATTTTCTTATAAACCTTTCCATTTAGAGAAGAGTATACACATGTTGTATCCAGTGGTTTGGAGGGCCGAATTTATGGACTGAAGCATATTTCGGGAACATGTTTGAGTGTTGGAGCCAGTTAGCCATCTGAATAATGTTATGAAGGATTTCTCTTCTGTCATTCTACTGGGAAAATGTGTATATACATATAATATAATGTTTATGAATTGCGAGTACTCAAATAGATTTAAAATAGTTACACCAACGTCTGTACATAAGTACATACAAGAATGAGTACTGTTGAGTTAGTGTTGATACTTTTTTTTGGTGGTGATTCCCGGGATCAAACCCCGGGCCTCTGGCATCTGTAGACAAGTGAACTGTCTGTTCACTCCCTGAACATTTTCTTGATGGCTGTCAAATGTATGGATGAGTAGTTTCCGTAAATTCAGCTCACCCTTTTAAGTTAAAAAACTATAAAAAAGTTGATGCTGCACTAGAATTTATATTTTAACTTGAGACCACACATCTTGAAATCTGAAATGATAAAATGAAAAACTTTTAAAAACATATGAGTGATTATTTTGAATTTCCCTATGATTAAATATTTGATTTAATGCTATAAAAGTTTTTGTAGTTAAAAAAAAGTTTCTTTTCCCAAGTTCATTTGTTTCATGTAGTGCTATTCACAATTGTTCAATTTTATGTGTTCTTTCATTTATAGCACATTCTGTTTTCTAAGTAGGCAGTCTGTATAACCTTCTGTGAACTGTGGGCTGATGTAGGCAATTACATTTGACAAGAATATTCTGTGTCTGGGTTTGAACTCCTTGAGGTCTAGTTGCAGTTGAGCATCTTAAACTTTCAATTTCACATCCTGTGGCGGTTCTCTTGGGATATAGTTTGTTTGGTTTTGGGGTGATGTATTTGTTCAAACTAACTTTTGGTTATTGCAAAGTGTTTCTCTCCTCTCTTCCCTCTCAGTGCCCTCTCTGGGGGCACCGTGACACATGCCTGTAGTTACAAATACTTGGGTGGCTGAGGCAGAAAATCTGTTGAGCCAAGGAGTTCAAGGCCATCCTGGGCAACATAGCCAGACCCTGTCTCTAAAATAACACAGCTAGAACTTTGGGCTAGGGGGATAGCTCCATGGTAGAGTGCTGCCTAGCATGGTCAAGGCCCTGGTCTTGATCCCCAGCGCTGCAAGAAAATAGAAAGGTTGTTGTGCACATTTCAAATGTGGTTAAAACATTTACTTGAGCGTGTTGTCAATTTTTTTTTTGGGCGGGGGACAATGGGGATTGAACCCAGTATTTTGAACATGCTAGGCAAAGGCTCTACCACTAAGTTACACTGCCAGCCCTTTTTATTTTCCAGACAGCATCTTGCTAAGTTGACCAGGCTGGCCTTGAATTTATGATCTTCCTGCCTCAGTCTCCAGAGTAGCTGAGGATTACAGACATGTGCCATTGTGCTCGGCTGTTAAAATTTTTATACAAATGTGGTAAATATTTTATGGCAGAAAAATCTGATAGAATTGATTTAAAACAAACTTTCTAAGCAAATTAATCTTAAGGCAAATCAAAGACCATTTTAGTGATAATTACTGATAGTCCTTTTTATGAGATGCTGCAGAATAATTTGCTTTTTACTTGTTTATGCAAAATGGAAAGGACACATTGAACAGAGTTCTGTTACTTGTGTTTTGTTCAGGTTTAGAAAGAGAATTGTCTATAGTTTATTGACTGCCTACAAAGTCTTAGTCTCAGAATTGTTAATACCCTATCTTGATTTCCTTCTGAGAGGTTACTTTCTGAAACAGTAGAATAATATGTAGCATGGTGTGACAGCAATGTAGTAATTACTTTTACTTGTGACTTCAGCTTTCTGTGATGAATGATGGTAGTCACCTATTTATTTTAAAAGAGGACAAATTATTTTTCAACCCACAGTGTTGCGTTTTACACACTAGTGTCCCCATGTGCACCCCCCTCTTGAAAAAAACCAATAGATCACAAAGCCTCTGTCATATTAAATAGATGGGTTTAAAAGTGAACTCTGTTGTTAATGAACACCTGCCCTCAGTTTTTCACACAGATTCTGATAATGGTATCCCCTGAATTAGCCTGCCCCTGGGGAAATTAATTTAAACTAATCTGTGCCTATTAACATAGGGTGTGGCTGACACTTGTTAGTTGGACTGAATTTAAGCTCATGGAGAAAGCTTCATATTTTGGTAGAATATTTTTTGGTTGCTTCTTGAAATTGCCAAGTTCTAATAGGAGGGCATGGCTCTGGTTCCAGTTAAGCAATATCACTATGCCTTCTATTAGGATTCTTGATAGTGTTATGGCAGTTCATATATCATCCAAAGTTTTTTAAAAGGATGTAGCTTGATAAAAAAATTATCAAGCCCATTGCTATAGTTTCTGAAAAAGTTCATTGCCATCATTTGAACCCATCATTTGAAGAGTAATTTTCTAACTGGTCTCCTAGATCATATCATTTCTAGTTTTGGCCTCCCTATATAAGACTTGATCATTGGTAGTTTTGAACTATTTTCCTCCTCATAGGATCCTTAAATAACTCTCACTTGCCTTTTTTAAAGTCACATCTAAACTTGTGTTTTAGAGTCTAGGTTGTAACTGGGGGTCATGATAAACTGTTACAGTTGCTGTCACAACATATCATCTGTTTGGATATTGAAAACATAGTAGTAAACATTTTTGATTCTTTTTTTTTTTTTTTTTAAAGAGAGTGAGAGAGGGGGAGAGAGAGAGAGAATTTTAATATTTATTTTTTAGTTATCGGCGGACACAACATCTTTGTTTGTGTGTGGTGCTGAGGATCGAACCCGGGCCACATGCATGCCAGGCGAGCGCGCTACCACTTGAGCCACATTCCCAGCCCCATTTTTGATTCTTAAAAAAGTTATGATGCGTTTGTAGAGAACACTTCTCTGGGGGAAAAAAGGTCCAGTGGAACCAGAGACTTAAAGTAAATGCAGTGAGCATAGGCATAAGAAGAAAAATTTAAAAAGATTTCGAATTCTTGATCTGGAAAGAGGACTCAGATTCGATTGAGGTCTATAAAATCATGAGTGATCTTAATAAAAATAGGAGCATAGTGAAGGCAGCAGAGCCTAGGAATTGAGGGACATGGAGGTGGTATTCCAACTCCTCAGTGATGAGTGGTGCCACCTTAAACAGTTGTAAGATGGGTATGATTGTTACCTGTACCTCATATAAATTTGTAGATCTCTTGAAGCTTTAGACATATTTAAGGACTAACTAAGAAAAAACAATTCTTAATAGCTAACCCCAGTTGTATGGATTGTACATATAAATAGGTTTAAAATTTGTAGAGGTATATTCCACTTGTTATTAAAGACTGGTATTATGCTTTGAAGGTCTGAGTTCTGAAACATCAAGGATGTCAAAGTCTAACCAAACTTCCATCATTTCTTTTGTGTTTAAAAATAAAAACAAAAACCCAAACAGTCTTCTGGATAATATTTGTAGAAAACTGGTTGAATGGACCAGGGGAGTGAATGTGACCGTTGTTACAGTTCTTAAATATCTTTATTATTAAAGTCATGTTAGATTTCAGTAAAAAGACTTCCCCATGTTATGTATTGAACATCTCTAATCCAAAAATCTGAATTTGAAATGCTTCAAAATCTGAAAATTGCAGACAAAACAATATAAGTGGAACTTTCCATGCCTGACTGCATATAATAGATCACAGTCAAAATGCACTAAAATTATTGCATAAAATCACCTTCAGGCTCTGTGTATAAGGTGTTATGAAACAAATTAATTTTATGTTTAACCTTGGGTCCCATCCCGAAAGTTTGTCATCATTGTATATGTAAATACTCCAAAACCTGAAAAAAAATCTAAAATTAGAAATACTTCTGATCTCTGGCATTTTGGATAGGAGATGCTTAGCCTGTATATTCTTTTGTTTATTTATTTTTAGTTACTGGGGATTGAACCCAGGGGCACTGTACCATTGAGCTATATCCTCAGCCTTTTTTATTTTTGCTGAGGTAGGGCACTAAGTTGGTTGGGTTTCTCAAAACTGCTGAGGCTGGTTTCCAACTTGGTGATCCTCCTGCCTCAGCCTTCTGAGTTGCTGTGATGACAGGTGTTGGGAAGTTTGCACAAGGCAGTGAAGTAATAAGCTGGAGGTTATACTGCAGGTAAATGCAGAGGTAGAATCCTGAAACGGGTTTTAACTTCAGAACTCAGAACTCTTAACTACTTTTTTGTGCTGCCTAGAATAAAGTTCTCTACTCATATTCTCAAACATTGCAACACCTCATGTCTAATCTATTTTATTGAGCTTGGTGTGCAACTAGAATAATGTAATTATTTACTATTATATTCGAATCCTGAAGATGGCAAATGATAAATTTGATAGTGAAGCCATTGTACCAAAGGATAACCTTCCAGCTTTATGTAATACTGGAAGAAAACAATGAAAACTAGTAGTATATTAACATAATTAAAGAAATATTCTGGGTAATATAAATGATCAGTTTGTTCAGGAATATTTTGTCTCTGATTTATGTTAGGAGTAATGCTATTATTTCTCAGATATTCAGATAGGCAGCACATGCCCTAAGGAGCAAGCTGTAGGTTTTCATTTTAAAAGCTTTCATTTAAATTAGAAAAAACCAAATTGTTGCTTGTAGACTGAATTTAGCTTCATCTCATGATAGTTTTATATGGGTTGCTGAAGAAATTTATTTACTGCTTTCAGAGTTGAGATAAAGTTGAAATGTACCATAAAGATCTTTTTTTTTTTTTTTGGTACTGGGGATTGAATTCGGGAGCACTCAACCACTAAGCCACATCCTCAGCCCTATTTTTTATATTTAGAGACAGGGTCTCTCTGAGTTGTTAAGCACCTCACTATTGCTGAGGCTGGCTTTGAACTCATGATCCTCCTGTCTCAGCCCCTGCACCCTCAGCTGCTGGGATTACAGGTGTGCACCACCACGTTTGGTCCTAAAGATCTTTTAAAGGGCGCTTAACAACTGAGCCACATCACCAGCCCCTTTTATTTTTTATTTTAAGACACTGTCTTACTAAGTTGCCTAGGGCCTCTACAAATTGCCAGGGCTGACTTTGAACTTGTGATCCTCTGGCCTCACGTTTTCAAGCCACTGGTATTACAGGTGTGCACCACCATACCTGGCCTAAAGACTAATTTTTAGACAAGTTCTGTAGTTGGAGAGAGGAAAGGAATCAAAATATTAGTTATGAGCTTGTTTAATTATACAAAGTTTGGCATGCTTTTGTTTTATTCCTCTTGATATTGTATGTATGATTGAAGCTTGGGTCCAGAAATGAAAGATACCGGTGTGGTGTGAATACTTCTCCATTAGCTATACCAGCACATCTTTTTGTGATATGCTAGAGGAATTTTTGTTGAGGTGCAACATTGCCATCTGTCCTACATCTGATTTTTAGAATCTGACATGCAAAAATCTCACCTGCCACAATACCCGCAATACCTGTATTAGAGGAAATACATAGCTCAGAGGGAACTGATGCATATGCATTCTAAAAATAATCTCCAACTGAAATTGATGGATGATTTTTAAAAATTACTTTTAAAATTTTATTTGTAAGATATAGTCATTTTTAAAATAATTTAATTATTGGAACAAAAGTGGTGGTTTGCAAAGTGAAACTGATGTCAAAAATTTTTTTAGTGGGGATAATAATTCATAATTTTTAAAATTATCTTTGGGATCTTCTAAAGACCTAATAAGCTGTCAACTCTTATTTCATGGACTTGTTGTTTGGCCTGAAATTAATACCCTTTGTAGCTCTTCCTTATTGTTCTTTTATTGCCCTGAGCCATTTCCACTGAGAATTGAGTAGGAAATTTGTAAAGGGAATTTTTATTTAATTTTATCAGAACTTCTCAAAATTAAATTTCCAATGAAGGAAAATAAGAAGTATGGAATAGAATAAAATTTAAGTAATATCTGGGATCTCATCATTTGGCTGTCTTCATTTTCATTATAATATAAATTCAAATTCATTAGTTTGGGAAAGCGATATAACTTAACTCTGTGGATATAATATAAAATTTAAAAATAAGATATAAAATATAAAAATCCTATTTTAAAACTGAATTCTTATTAGCACTTGTCAGGTTTATTTATTTTGGCACTGGGGATTTAACACAGGGGTACTTTACCACTGAGCTCCATCCCTAGTCCTTTTTGGTTTTTATTTTGAGACAGGGTCTCACTAAGTTGCGGAAGGCCTCCCTAAATTGCTAAGGCTGATCTTGTACTCATGATCCTCCAGTCTCAACTTCCCGAGGCTAGGATTACAGGTATGCACCTAACATTTGTTAGGAAGTATTATGAGTGATTTACAAAAAGTGAGATGATGAACAAATCCCCTTTTAAAGATTTTTTTTTTCTTACTGAATGCTGTTTTTTGGTGTTCTTTTTCCATTTTTCTTTTTATGCTGCAAGTATTCACAGAGTAAGGAAGAATATCCTTAAAATTCTTTTTAACAAGGCTTTGTTGGTTTTAAAAAACCTTTCTCAGAGGCTGTTGGAGGACCCCCCTGCAACATGTCATTTTGAGTGTAATTCTGTTAATGCTTACATTTGCTGTAATAACTAGTTAGCACATCTTTGTCATCTACCAGATTCAGAAACTCCCTGGTTAGGGAGTTGGTTGGATTCAGTTTTGAATCTTCAGTATTTAATATGGTCTCTGGTATGTGGAAGTTTGGTATTATCTTGCTGAATGAAGCAAATAGTTAATATGTTTCTCTGTTAAATATGGAAGACTGGTGGGTTAATGCTGGCTATAGATGGGCTGTCCTGTGTCCCCTTGCTCTACCCAGCGTCTGCCTTGTGCCAAATCAGCTATACAGATATTGAGTAGCTGAAGTAAATGTTATTTTACTTTAAATTTGTGTGTTTGTAATATTTATTTGTATTATTAGTATTTATTTATATCGTATATATGTAGATTTTTAGACACGAAGGGAGCTATAGAATTTTTATTTCTTTTTTAATATTAGAAAGCATTCTTTTATTCTTTGCTTGAAAAGAATAAAATTCAAAAATTGCTTTTGAATTATTTTGGAGGATAATATTGCTTTGGCTATAATTGTGAAAGTGCTGGTTATATACAGTATGTTAAAAGCGGAGTGAGCTACAATAAAACGATATAAAAATGAAGTAGAAGTGGATACACAAAATACATGTTGCAACTTTTTATTATTAGATTCCATAGTCATATATTTACTTGTCAAGTTAACTGCAGTCTCTAAATGCTTCCCATGTACTTGTGAACTTATTTGAGCCCTGATTTAGAATAAAGAATGGGGACTTTGGATTCAGAACAGTGGGATTTGAATTGTGCTTTACTGTTTTAATGTGAACACGTTTTTAATTTTCTATAAACTTCTGATTCCTTAAATATAAATTAAGGGTAAGAATTCTGCATCATGGAGTTTTGAGATTAAATGAATACATGTAGGGCATTTAGTATGAATAGATAGATGGTAGATAGTCAGGTCCATAAAATTTTAGTTCCTTTTTCCTCACTTAATTTAACCAATCAAGTAGAAGCATGTGCTTAGTAATTATGTGAAGACTTAACAGTATTTTATTATGTTTTGAAGTGTAATTGTGATTAGAGCAAATTTTAGACTATAAACATTTTTCAGGGCTTTACAAAATAATACACTTTTTGTTATGAGCAATTTGTGCTCCATGTAGAAAATGTAGAATAGTCTGGAGAAGAAAATGACAATCATTATAGTCCCCCAAAGAACTACTGTTAATATTTTAACAGTGTTTTTCAGTCTGTTTTTAGAAACATTTGTCTGTGCATATATGTATATATTTTGTGTGTGTGTGTGTGTGGGGGTACGTAGACACATGCTTTTTATTAAGGGAACATTCATACATGTAAAAGTAGATAGGAAAGTATAATGAATTCCCCATACTTATTCAGTTTTAACTGTTATCGACTCCTGGCAAATCTTGTCTTATCTCAACTCACCCCCAACTATATTTTCACATAATTCTTAAACATTTAATTTCTTCTGACATTTCTGTGGCAGTGTCTCATCCCTAATTTAAAATAAACAGTATTTTTCTTTTTTATTTTCGGAAAACAAGAGCCTTAAAGCAGTGGTATAAAATTAGTTAGTATCTGCATTTTTCATTTTCAGATTTTAGTCAACCTGGTCTTTTATTTTTTCTTATTAAACCAGATGTAGAGGTGTCATAATTAGCTACAGTAATATACTCTTTGTAATTTTTGTCACATTAAGTGCTACTTTATGGAATGAAATGATATTGGTACAGAATTTGGTTTATTTCTTTTATATCTTATAAAATTGTGACTTCCTTGAACATTAATGTTGAAGAAAAAGAGGAATACTGTCACATCTTATCAGCAGCCAAATAAAGAAATTTTTCCTAATTAATAATGTATAGTTCTCCACCTCCATCCCCACAGCCAAGGAAATTGTTTAATGATCAGATATACTTGTGCAAAATCTTGATATTTTTAAAAACCGCTTTCCTGTTTTCAGGGAAAAGAGCTTGCATGATTTTTAGTTTACATTAAAATATTTTATTGTAGAATTTGTTAAACGTATATTTAAAAGTAGAACTGTACAAAACCATTGTCAACACATGGTCAATCTTACTGCATCCCTGTCACACACAATAAATCCACTACTCTAACCCACCCTTCACTATTTGAAGCAAATCTAACATCATACAATGTAATTCATAAAAAAGTACTTCAATAGCTATCTGTGAAGGTAAGGTTTAAACTTGTGGAAGCTTTATAACCATATGGAGCTGTATTGCAGAACTACAAGAGAAACCAACATTTGCTTGCTGTAGGAAGAATTGAGATTGCTTATTTCTGTGGAGAGTTTTTAGTAGAGATAGGATATTAGATGGAGATCTTGGATATTGGAGGCAAAATCATACCTTGTGGACCATGTAAAAGACCATTTCAAACCATTTAGCCTATACAGGATAGAGTGAATAAAAAATCAGTATGGCTGAAGCAAATGTTACTAGGTAGGAGAAGTGGAAAGTAGGGTTGAATGGTAAAAAGGATGCCAGATGGAAAAGGATCTCAGATGAATTGCTAAGATATTTGGCTTCCTTTTGCTAATGAGGTAAAGTTCGTTGAACATATTTAATTATTTGCAGTATTGGCGTTTGAACCCAGGGTTACTCTACCACTGAACTACATCCCCAGCTCTTTTAAAAAAATTTCTTACTTTGAGACAGGGTCTCCCTAAGTTGCTAAGGCTGGTTTTGAACTTAGGATCCCTCTGCCTCAGTTTCCCAAAATGCTGTGGTTGTAGGTGTGCAACGCTGTGCCTATTTTTAGAAATTTAATTTTTAATCAATATATAAAAATTGTACATATTTATGGGATTATTTTATTTTAAAATTAAATTTATTTTAACTGATAACATGAAAACTACAATACAGATTATACCTACATTTTTAAAATCAAATTTACATTGAAGGCTTTTAAAGAGGAACTGTGATCAAAGTGGTATTTTATGAAGAGGAGTATGGATAGCTAAGAATGGGAAGAGTCTAGCAAATATTAAATCAGTTAGTCTGTCATGGTTATTTAGATCTGAGATGATAAAGACATGTACCCGGCAGTAGCAATGGAAATAAAGGATGGGCCCAGGGTGATTATTTAATAACTGATCTGACATGGGAGGTAGAAATGACATAAGATAAATCATACAATATAAGAATAGATAGGGGCTGGGGATGTGGCTCAAGCGGTAGCGCGCTCGCCTGGCATGCGTGCGGCCCGGGTTCGATCCTCAGCACCACATACAAACAAAGATGTTGTATCTGCCAAAAACAGAAAAATAAATATCAAAAAAGTTCTCTCTCTTTCTTTCTCTCTCTCTCTCTCTCTCTCTCTCTCACCTCTCTCTTAAAAAAAAAAGAATAGATAGAAATATGTCAGAAACATAATAAAAAAGGGGCTTAGGATGGTCTATTTCAAAATGTACATTTAAAGGTCACGAGGAAAAGAGTTGTGAAGAGGGGAATGATGATATTTTAGTTTTTTTTCGTTGTGTGTGTTTTGATTTTGATTTCTGTTCTTTTATTGATTTGATGGTTTTTCTGATTATAGGTTTTACACTTTAGTACAAAAAGAGTATTCTAATTTCATATTTTTCATGTCTACTAAAATTTGATTTCTGGAGCCAATTATTAGTTAAAAGTTAGGGAAATCTTTTATTTGAACAGTTAACTTGTAAGCTAACAAGTACAGCTTAACACATAAAAAGGTTAAAAAAATTAGAAAGTTGATGTTTCTTTAGTCTCAAATTTCCGTTGCTGTAGAATTTTTAGTGTTGGAACTTTTAGTTAAAGGGATAGTTGAAGACTGTCATTTCACATACACAAAGCAGGTCTTCTGAAGATATACTTTTTATGTCATTCAACCGGCAACTTAGTTGTCTAGCTCAGGCAGTGATGAAGACAGGTAAGTCCACAGTGTGATAAAAAGTATGAATACCACTAAATTAAGGTGACTAGTTTAAGTATTCTGGTGTCTTGGTTGCATTTTTTTTAGATCTGAATGTTTGACATCAGATAAAATTTCTTTTTGAGAATTTGTATTTATAAAGATACCCTAAGATGGAGTTGGGTTTAAGAATTGCTTTAAACAGTTTAATTGAAATGAAGCAAGGTTCAGTGTTCTTATATGAACTGGAAAAGTACAATTCAATTTTGATTTTCTATTAGTCCTTGTCTTTAGGGTATTTTAATAATGGGTAGCAGAAATTAAAGGTGTGATCACAAAGGTGTTAGTTCAGGAATGGCATATCAAAAGGGCAGTTGACAGGGAATTTTTCTGTGTGGTTGAAAGTGAAACAGTATTTTATTACTGGGATTAGAAGTAATCACTTTGGGCAGAGAAAGCTGAAAATGACTAATATCCTTCACCAAACTACCAGACTTAAAAAAATAATTTCCTCACATTATGAATTGATACTTTAAGAGTAAGTAACAGTCACTTTTGTAAGTCCTGGTGTTTCTGAGATTGGGACCTAGAACAGTCATCTTAGAGGGCAGTTAGGTGGTAACTTAATCGTTCTGGGTCAGACCAGAGCTTATGTCCTCAGTTTTTGACTTCCAGGGTCAATCTGCAGTTGTGCAGATGGTCTGTATCTCATGGGTAGATTTATTTTTGAACTATACCCTGAGACTTGTTCTATTGCTTGTCTTCATCTCTTTCAGAGCAAGGTCTCTGGTCTTAACATTTCTTGGGGAAGCTAGGCTGACTCTTCTTAAAGAACTGAACAAAAGTTAGAGTAGTCATAGAAGAGAGGATGGCTAGTTCTGTTTTTTTTCCTCCTCTTTTTTTTTTTTTTTTTTTTTTTTTTGGGTACTGGGGATGATTGAGCCACAGGGGTGTTTTACTGCTGAACTACATTCCCAGTCCTATTATTTTTTTGAGAGAAGTCTTGCTGAATTGATGAGGCTGGCCTCAAACTTTGGCTCCTTCTTCTTCAGCCTTCAGAGTTGCTGGGGTTATAGGCATGTGCCACCATGCCTGGCTTGTTCTGTATTTTTTTTTTTTTTTTCCTGAAGACAGCATTTAATGCATGACAGATTACTATAGCTGTCCAAATACAAATGCTTCATAGAATTCTATTTTTTAGTCATAGGAGGTAGTAACAGAATGAGTAGGAATGTACTAGTTGTCAGTTGATAGTCCAATGCTTTTGGATATGCTAGTAGTTAAAACTTGACTTGAACCTTTTTTTTTTCATTAACAATTTCTTTGTGTAGTATGTCAGGCATTTTTTAAAAATAATGCCTTGATATTTTAAAAAAATAGTAAACATTGGAATGATTTTAAGCCACGTTAAACTACTAATTTTGGTCTTTAATTTATGGAATCACATTTGATTAATATAGCCTTTGCTTGTCTTTTTGACTTTGAAGATCCAACCCAGGGCCATGCATGGTGCTAAGCTACAACTGAGCTGCAGCCCCAACCCAATATAGCTTGTGAAGTTCTTAGGTACCTATTTACATTTTCTTGGCTTGAGGGAGAGGTGTCGAAAATGGATATGTCTCACATGAATTTTGTTCCATAGAGCAGTGTAGTGGTGAGGCTCTAGTAGGGTTTCAGATGCAATAGGTACTTGACATTTCAGCTGTTACATAAAAAAATTACTTATTACAACTATATGCCAAAATCAGTAGTGCTTATCTTTTTGGCAAAAGTTGCTGCCTGAATGTTTCCTTCTGGAAAATTTGTCAGTCAAATCAGGGTCTACTCCTGAGCTCACCTTTTTATTGCACTACAGAGATCTTTTGAGGGAAACCTGATTAGACTTGAATTTTATTTTGTGGAGAGATTTTTTTGTTTTCATTTTTGAAGCACATTGAATAGTTTATCAGAATCCTCTTTACTAGTAACTTGAACATCTGATGATAAAGGCTACAATGAGTAGTCTAGCTTAATTAAAATAATAATTATATAAGTGACCTAAGAGCAGAGAAATTTTCACCAATTTTTCAAATTCGTTTGGATCTTTTATTACTATTCTATTTCTTTTGAAGTATAACATACTAACCATAAAAATATTTTCCAGTTTAATTTTCAAAATTTCATGCAAAATAATGTTTAAGTAAGCATGGTGTTTATCATTTCATTGTGTCTGCAAATGAAAACCACATCCTTTCTTATTCAGTTGATGGTTTCTTGCTCTCAGAAAGTTACCTTGTTCAGTACTATCATGTGTATGATGTTTGAGGGTTTTAAAAAGTGGCATCAGGGTCTGGGGTCATGGCTCAGGGGTAGAGCACTTGCCTGGCATGTGTGAAATGAGGCACAGGGTTCATTTCTCAGCACCACATATAAATAAATAAAAATCCATTGACAACTAAAAAAATATTTAAAAAAATGTGGCATCATAATTTCTGGTTGTTGGACTCATTTAGGAAATGTATAGAAATTGTAATGAAATAGACTTGTGAGCTGGGTGTGGTGGTTTACACCTGTAATCCCAGTGGCTCAGGAAGCTGAGGCAGGAGGATTTTGAGTTAAAGCCAACCTCTGTAATTTAGTGAGGCCCAAATCAACTCATTGAGATCCTGTCTCTAAATAAAATTTTAAAAGGGATATAGTTCAGTGGTTGAGCACCCCGGGTTCAGTTCCCAGTACCAATAAACAAACAAACAAATAAGTATTGCAGAAGATAGTAGAATTATTTTAAACTTGAATTGGAGAGTAATAGAAGGCTTATGAGGAGAGGTGACATGTTGGCATGATTTGAACAGCAAAGGTATATGACATATTTTGGTGACTTTATTAGAATCACAGCACCAAGGCTTGTAGGAAAAGAATCTGGGAAGTAAATATTAAAAACTTTTAAAAGTCTTATTAAGGATGTGAAGCTATTTTGTCAGCACTGAGGAGACTCTGAACATTTAGAACTTGAATTTGGTACTGGTTATGTGGCTTATGGAGGGGAACAGTGAAGAATTGTGATGTGGCTGTCTAGATTGGTGGATTAGGTACTAGGTGGACATTGTTGCTGCTGATAGATGGGAATGCAGAAGATGAGGTTTTGGGGTAGAAGTATGTGGTGGGCAGAGATGATTCAAGTTTTAGACAATATTGAAAGCTATTTGCTATTTTGTGTTACTGAACATTTTGGAAATTAATGTTAGAAATTTGCTATATATGATCCTGTATTCTATCCCTTGGTGTATTTTGGTTGTTACTTCCTTTGTTTTATTCCATTATGTTCTGGTTTTTATTTCCATCTGCTTTTATTATTTTTATTTTGCAGTTCTGGGGATTGAACCTAGAGCCTTACACATTAGGCAAGAGCTCTACTGCTGAGCTACACTCCCAGCCCTTGTTATCTTTTATCTGTTAACTGAATTCTATAGATCTTGAATTTGGTATCAGGAATACTTAGTCATGGGATTGTGGAAAAACAATGTTGATAAGATCTTCGTTTGTCTTAAAGTTTGTGATGACACAGTACTGTAGAATGTGACAAGTGGTGTATACTGGTTTAAACTTGACCCAAAGAGTTGTTTTATTGTTCCAGGGGAATATTTTATTGTTGATTTCTCAGAGTTTTTTTGTTTTTGACTTTCTGTTGACTTTATTTTATAGTGATTAGTTGGTACAAGGTTAGTTTTTAAATATGATATGCTGACTTCTTTTAGAGTTTTTCTGAAATTCTCACAATTTTTTTTCTGGTGATTTATCACAATGACTATACAATTGGTTCAGGAAATTTATTAGATAAGACTTTGAGGGCATTCTTTCTATAAAAAATTTCTTCCAGATTAATTTCTTAAAAGAAAAACTTCAGGAATAATTCTGACACTTCTATAGTTTTCCAGTTTTGGCAATATTTCCTACTCCCAAGATAGGAGTTTGGCTAGCAAAACTAATGTCAGCATTGTATAAACAGGTTCACAGATGTTGGCCTGAGATTTTTTTTTGTCATTTTAATAATTACACTAGGAACATTTAAAATGTCAAAATTCAAGGGTTTCCTATTATAAATGGTATATGCTCAGATCAGACAATATGGAGTCTTTGAGGTTGTGAGTAGTGTTTAAAAAGGGTTATTGATTTCAGAATTTGATCAGAATTTTTTTCTGATGGCTCTTGGCACACACATATATATGTATACTGGTTTATACTTGTGTGTGTACAGTGTGTGTGTGTGTGTGTGTGTGTGTGTAATACTTTTGGAAAAAAACCCAGCATTTTCAGAAGTTAAGTTGAAAAGTAAGTTTGTAATTTTGAAGACAATTTGCATTGTGCATGCTGTTCTATGTATGCAGCTTGTTTGGGTTCTCTGGCAGTTACTGGGTGAGTGACGAGTGGGATAATCTGTAGCAACATCTGTTATATGCCCCAGTGGTGCATCTAAGAGAGTGTTATATTAGATGACACATTGTCTCCTTTCTAATGAAGTTAGAAAGTTTCTTAAAAAATTTTTTTTTAATGTAGCAACATTGGGGGCAGAAAGGAAAGTATGAAGGAAAGACTTATTTAGATATCTATTACTACTGCTTTTGTACAATTAATTTTATCTTTCTTCTAGTCCAAGTGGGAAGAAGTTCAGAAGCAAACCTCAGTTGGCAAGGTACCTGGGAAATACGGTTGACCTCAGTAGTTTCGACTTCAGAACTGGAAAGATGATGCCTAGTAAATTACAGAAGAACAAACAGAGACTGCGGAATGATCCTCTTAATCAAAATAAGGTTGGTTAATTTATTATTGTACCTATATGCTATTTCAAATGCTCTCCAAAGAGTATTTTATGTTGTATTAACGACTGAAATTTTGGCCATCTGAACCTCTGTCCCCTCCTCTCCCAGCAAAACTCTTTGACTTATAAATTGATTTTTTTCCTGTTATTCGGCAGTACCTACACAGAGAGAACCTAAGTACATCATGCAAAGTAGAAAACATTTCGGTATTTCTCTAGGCCAGTATATATTACACTTTTTGATCCATTTGGATTCTATTTACAGAAGATTTCTTTGTTAGTATTAATTGTCCACTTTTTTTTTTTTTTAAAAAAAACTGGGTGCAGTGGCCCACACCTATAATCTCAGCAACTCAGGAGGCTTAGATAAGAGGATTGAAAGTTCCAGGCAACTTAGTGAGACCTTGTTTCAAAAATAAACAGAAAAAGGTGAAGATGTAGCCTAATGGTAGAGTTCTCCTGGGCTCAATCCTTAGTACTACAAAAACAAACAAAACAAAACAAAACAAAAAAACCACAACAATGCCCAGCAAAATTCTTATTGCCTAAAAAGAGGAAAAATTTTAGTGTGTGGAAATATCCTTACCACATACTTCATAATTGTAATTTTCAGGTTCAAAGTTTGAGGAAGGGCAATTTTATATTGACTTTTGATGTTGAAGATGTTGACTCTTGGGCATAATCTCATCCTAGTACTGTGACTGCAGTTTTTTTTCCATTAGCTCTGAATTTTATTGAGCTGTTGGTTGATGGTTTATTGTATAGCAGTGTAAACAGTGAAATTATATTCAAAACCCCAATATCTTTCTTTTCCTTCAAGAGCAACTATAAACATAAAACCCACAAGTGGCCCATTGACTTGTGTAGTACTTATGAGATTGTTTTTCTTGTTTTTATTTTTTCTGGTACTGGGACCGAACCCAGGGTGTTGTTACACATGCTGGGAAAGCACTCTGCCACTGAGGATACCCCCAACCTCTTCTGAAATTGTTTAACCAGATTGCTTCCATCAGTAAGCCAGGAGTTGAAGTTAAAGTCACCATTGTGGATACCTAAGTGGACGATTTTAATAAGTTGATTATCAGTTGTTAAATTGTTTTTCTATAACCACCATTGTGTCACACCACTGGTTTGAAAGAAATGGAGGGAGAAGTCAGGTTTTTCTTTCTTTGCATGTGACTGCTATAATTCTGCAGTCTTTGGAGTCCTGAATGGATTTTAGGAATCCAGAAGCAGTGTAATAGAGTAGAAAGGACTTAGGATTCTGAAGGCATGTTTTGGTGGACTGGCTCTGTTCCTTATTAGTAGATACAGGCATAGGCAACTTTCTTAACTTTTGAGTGCTTTAGGCTTCTCATTTGTAAAATCAAGGTAAGAAAAATTTTCCTTTAGCATAATTGTGAGAAACACATGGACATTTGTGTAAAAACATTTAGCCAAGTATTTAACCTAAGTTAATTCTTTTCCTTTCCCCATTGACCCTTCTCTAAGCTGCTATCTACCTGAGCATTAAGCTACCTTGGCAAACAGTGTTACTTGGTGTTCAGTGTAGTAAACTTTCTGACCTAAGCTGTCTTCTTCCCTGTGTTTTTAACTTTTTCTGAAGGGCATGGGGTCTCTGCTTCAAACTTATTTTTATTAATAATTCAGCTTAATAGTTTGTTTTATGATAGTTGATTTCTAAAAGTTGATATGGAGCGCAGAATACATTGCCTCACATTATGTCTTATATTGATTTCCATAGGGCATTGGCATTTTTGTTTAGAGAGGCAGAATGGGAAGGGGAGATTAAACTGTTTCTGCATTGCTTAACTATGGGGTTAATTTGAGTTAATAGTTATGAGGATATTAAGAAGGATGAAAAATAGTGGTAGGAGTATAGGGTGCTCAAGTTAGCAAAAGTTGGGACCATGTATATGTGAAGGTGATATGCCTATAAGCTGTGATTTATTTTGCTTCTTAAATGTATAAAAGAAAATTAAGATTCATATTTCTGAAACTGCCTTTTGGAAATTCTAATCACAGTGCAGATTCTGCCTATGGAAGGGGCTCAAATATTTATGAAATGAACAGAAAGCCTTCAAATTATCCTATTGTTTCCACAATCACAGTTTAGCTACACTTAGTATAATGTGAAGATTTACTTCCTTGACAGTTATAGTTTATTAAAAACCCAAAACTAATTCGTCTCTTTAGTTTGTGTGCACCTTTCTGCTCTAGCTGCGCTGGACCACACATCATCCTGCACCATGGCATGCACTTTCAAGATTCTGCTTGCTCATATGCTGTTTCCTCTGCTTGGAATGTGCTTCCCCCTTCCCTTCCATCTGGCGAACTCCTCCTCATCCAAGGCCCAGCTCCATTGTCTCCATCTCTGGGAAGCCTGCCCTGCATCCTCCAGGCAGAATAATTCCTTCTTCCATAATGCTTTCCTGATGCTTTGCCATTGTATTTGTGACTTTGTCTGCTTCAATTAGACTGTGAGCTCCATGAGGGCAGGGACCATGTCTTTTTGTTTTTGTATATTTAGTCCAAAGCCTAGCACACGGTAGGTACTTAATAAATGTTGTTTGATGTTTATTTAATATCCACCTCATTCTAGAAATTTATAGTAGTAATAAAAGTATATTAAATAAATTAATGTACCAGACATTATTGGAAATGGCTTTGATTTTCATTGTTTTCTGAAACTTCCTATGGGAATTTTTTGAGGCATAGTCTTATTTTTGTGTGTGAATTTATTTTAGTTACGTAGTCATAAAGTGGAGTTTTTCATTTTTTTAAAGCTAGCTCTCTTTTGGAGTAACACCAACATTAAACATCTCTAATAAGACAGAAAATATGTATAGCAAAATAAACTGAATTATGTCTTTTAAATTATGATAGTATAATATAAAGAAAGATTTAAAATTATTAACAGAACTCTGAGGTAGTGATTTCCTATACAGTTATAAGCCTAACCCAAGCACATCATTAATTGTATTGTTTTTCAGGTTTTTTTTTTTTTTTTAAATTTTTTAAAGAATTAGAGATATAGTCAACAAATAAACTTTGAAAGAGGCTAACTTACAGTTTAAATTGACTAATTATAAGCCAGGATCTTAATGTATCTTCCATTATCAAAGGTGAGTTTACTGGTGATTAGTAATATTTTCAAGCGTGATTGGAAAGATAACTTTTGAAGATCTTGCAGAGTGTGTTTTAATTATTTTAGGATGGGTGAGTGGGATGAAATGGGCATTGTTTTTTGGTTAATAGATATTACTGTTTTTCAGTATCCATTTCTACTTGTCTGAAACTCAATCTTAACTTTACCCTGAAAATCAATTCCGTTCTTGATTATGTTATGTCTTATTGATCTTGTTGCCAGGGCTATAATTATTTCTAGGTAACTCCTGTCTCACCAACTGACAAAGTGGGTTGAACTCTCAAGTAAGTTCCTGATGATATTACATTGAGTTAATAAAAAAACTACAGAAAGATTTCAAGGTCATCAACTCAGAGATGGTATTCAAAGTCACTAGCAGCTTTTTAAGAGCATATTCCAAGAAGAAGTTATAGAGTATCAAATCCAGTGGAATTTTCTGTGATGATGGAAATCTTATAGCCATAGCCACACATGACTGTTGAGTAACACTGTTAGCGTGACTGAAAAACTGTATTTTTAGTATTCTCTTTAAATTTAAATAGCCACATGTGCCTAATGGCAACAGTATTATAGAGCACACTTCTAGGGCTTTGCCTCTCAGTGTGAATAAAGCAATATACTCTTCTCTCCAAAAGCTAAATAATGTGTAGGCATATATGCAGGTTTTGATTTTTCAAAGAGGAAATGTTTCAAGTTTTCAGAAATAAGACTTTTGATATTTTAGGAAGAAAATGGAGATAGAAGCAAGGTGATAGTTTCTAAGAAAATTTAATTTGAAGCACTGTAGGATTGTATAAAGAAGAGTACAGTGGTTCTGGATCAAGACATGTTTACGGAACTTAAAGTAGTTTGGTTTTATTGCTAGAAATTCTTATTTTAATGTTTCAGATGTGTAAATATAGACCAAATTCTTTGTGTTTCCAGCTCTTGACAACATGAAAATTTTATAAATTAAAATGACAAAACTAATAATAATGAAGTTCTCTAACATTAGTGTGACTTATGATGTATTTTACAAATTGCTTATGATATGAAGATGGTACAGAACAATTTTGATTTTGGCTTGACAGTCCTACTAACAGCTTGGAATAACAAGCTTGGAAGACAGTTCTTTCATCACATGTATTTAGAAAAACAAAACAACATATTCTTTTGAATGGAATCACAACATATTCTTTTGAATGGAATCAATTTTTTAAATCTCTTATTCATTTTTCATGAATTATCTTGGTGTGAGGTGGATTATATATGACTGTACCTTAAGTTCTCAACCATTTAAAAGATGTTTATTTTAATTATTTTCACAAACTAATAAAAGTAAAATTTTTTAGGGAGCTCAGATATATCTTGGGACAAACCTGTGCAGTTTGGAAAAAAAAATACCAACTTAGTTGTTGGTGATAAAATCAGATTTGGATGATGGATATAGTTTGGAATGAACTGGATTTGAGAAGGAATGAAACTGGAAGTGAATTACTTGGACTGTTATAGTTCAGAAAAGTAATGATGGCTTGAATTAATGTTGTAGCAGGAGGCGTGGGAGTGGGAGACTCAAGGTACGTGATGATTAAGATTATAGAGAGAGGGAATTTTGCTCATATCTGATAAAATTCTTACTTTGTTCATTGCCATGGTTTGAATGTGGTTTGCCTCATAGAGGTTCATGTGCTAGTTGCTTGGTCCCTACAATAAACGGTTTTGAAGTGGTGGAATCTTAAAAAAAGATGAGGCCTCCTGGAAGGCAATAAGATGATGGAGCTCTATTCTCATGAAGGGATTAATCTGGTCTTGTGGAATGCATTGGGTCTTATCCCAGTTCACAAGAGAACGGGTTGTTGTTACTTATTTTTGGTAACAGGGATTGAACCCAGGGGTGCTTAAGCACTGAGCCATATCCCCAGCCACCCCCCCCCCCTTTTTTTTTTATTTTAATTTTGAGACAGGGTCTCTCTTAGTTGCTCAGGGCCTTGCTAAAATTGCTGAGGCTGCCTTTTTGAACTTGGCGATCCTTCCTGATTCAGCCTCCTGAGTAATCCCATCAGGGATTACAGTTGTGCACCACCACCCTTGGCGAGAATGGGTTGGTATTAAAAGAATGAGCCTGGCCCATGCCTGGTGTCTGACTTCCCTGTTTGCACAGTCCTTTTGCTTGTGGATTGGTGCTTTGTCATATTGTGACACAGGCAGAGTGCCTTCACCTAGCACCATGCTATTTGGACTCTCCAGCCAGTAGAATAAACTTCATTTAATAAGTTAGTAGGCTTTCGATATTTTCGGTATTTTGAAACTGATCAAGTTAGTCACTTGTTGGGCAGGGTTGGATAAGGGTAAAGGAAGAAAAACAAGTTTGGGGATAGAGGAGGAAGATTGAATTAAAATAATTTTGTATTTGTGTTTCCAAAAGGGTCTTGGGGGATCCCCTGGGATTTAGAATTCTTATCCTTTTGGTTTGTCATTGGTTTTCCAGTGTAGGTACAAAGAGAAGAAAGATATTCACAAGATGAAATAATCTTGTGGGGAGTGAGAAGTACCTTCCAGAATCAAGAGAATGTGGTATAACAAAATCCTAGAAAAGAGTTTTGGTAAATGCCATGGAGTGATCAAGGAGGATAAGACTTTGTTTCAAAATTAGAAAGGAGGGGCTAGAATTGTGGTTCAGTGGTAGAGCACCCACCTAGCATGAGTGAGGCACTGGGTTTGATCCTTAGCACCACACAAAAGTAAATAAATAAAATAAATTAAAGAAATAGTAAAAAAAAAAATTAGAAGGGAACTGGTGACCTTTGTGTAACCCTCCTTCAATAGACTGAGGGATCAGAAATCATATTTTCGGTGCCAGAAAGTTTCTGGGAGATGAGAAATTAGAAACGAAATGTTCCTGATTTTATAAAAGTTTTAAAATTTTGATTTGTTATTATTTAGTGAAGTAATGTACATAAATAGTGAAAAGGATTTTCAGTGGAAAATGTCTTTCTCCTTCTCCTATCTCTTAGTAACCTGTCCTCCTGCCTTAAGGAAACTATTGTTAATGAGTTTTTGGTTTCTTTATTTTTAGAGCTTTGCAGCTGCAAATGTTATATATGTGCTTTTTTTTTTTTTTAAACAAAACAAAACAAAAACCCCTTTTCCATAAAAATGGTTAGATTACTCTCTTAGGAAGCTTGAGCAACAGGTAGAACAGATAGGACAATATTCAGAAGAGAATGTACAATAAGGAACATATTCTTTTTCTTTTAAAGCTTGAAAGATCAGATTTTAAGGAACCAATAGAGAAGTGTGTGGTAGAAGTTCTAACCTGAGAGTCTGTGCCTCAGGAAGACCTCTAAGAATCTTTGAATTGCTGGGTGCCATGGCACATGCCTGTAATTCCAGAGGCTTGGGAGACTGAGGCAGGAGGATCTAAAGTTCAAAGCCAGCCTCAGAAAAAGGGAGGCACTAAGCAACTTACTGAGTCCCTCTCTCTAAATAAAATACAAAGTAGAGCTGGGTTCAATCCCCATCACAAAACAAACAAACAAAAAACCCCCCAAAACCTTTGAATTGTGTGCAGTATTTTTTTTTTGTTTGCATTTTTCTAGGGGAGTTTATCTTCATCAGAATCTTAAAGGAATGAAGTTGAAAAACGTTAATAACCACTGACTTTAAAGTAGAAGGAGCAAGGCCTTGACAGATGATGTGAGTGAATAGGCAAGGGACCAAGTCACTTGCTGTAAATCAGATTAGGCCTTTGACTATGTATTTTTTTGGTGGTTACTTTTTTTTTTTTTTTTTTTTTTTGGTAGGGGTGTTGAACTTAGGGCCTTGCGTACTCTAGGCAAGCCTTCCACCACTGAGTTATAGCCTTTTTAGTTATTGGACTGACTTATATCTATCTGGGGGATACCATGACCAATTAGCCACCACTAAAAGGCCTTATGCTAGGAACATTCTGATTGGTAGGACATATTGTGGTAAGAACTGCCTGTTGGCTTCTACCTTCCTAGTAGTCTTCCATCCAAATAATAAACATCATTCCTTCTACCAACATTTCTGGCCAATGGAAAAAGTAGTTGAAATATTTTCCAAAGATATATGTGGGCAATCAGTTTATTAAGGCCTTGCTGAATGGAGTGCCTTCTAGTCACTCCCTGGAAGTGAAAAGGGGAAGTGAATATGTCATGGGTGAAAAATTTAACATTGATAGACCTTGAAATTCTTCCAAGGGGACTGGGGTTGTGGCTCAGTGGTAGCGCACTCGTCTGGCATGTGTGAGGTACTGGGTTTGATCCTCAGCACCACATAAAAATAAATAAATAAATAAACAAAATAAAGGAATTGTGTCCATCTACAACTAAAAAACGTATTTTTTTTTTTAAAAAGAAATTCTTCCAAGGGATTACTGGCATTTGATGAGCGTGGGTCACTATTGAGTATAGGTTTCTGTTAATTTGATATGAAATGGACACAATAGAAGTGAAGAGGAAGTTGCTCTTGTCTAGTGAGGAATAATAATGGCCTAGACACATGTGGTGCCCATGGAGATAGAACTGGACAGATTCTAGATCTCTTTTGCAAAGAGAATTAATAGGGTTTGCTAATGAATTGTGTGTGGAACATTACAAAAAGATTCAAAGGTGAGCTCTTGATTTTCACATTGGATGGATTAGGGTTTCATTTCTGAGATCGTTGTAGGAAAAGACTATATGGGTTGATAAAAATCATTTTGAATGTGCAAAGTTGAGGTGCCTAGTAAATATCCAAGGGGAGGTGTCATGTATGCAGTTGGGTATACTGTATTAGAACTGAGAGTCTGGGCTGGAAAGTCATTAGGGCATAGGTAGTATTCTGAGCAATGGGTTAGAGAAAAGCACTCACCTATAGAAAAGGAACCAGGACCAAGCCCTGGAGAAAATCTAAGGATTTGGTTAAATAAATCAGCAAAGTGGATTGAGGGATTGAGAAAAGGAGAGACTTCGAGAGGAGAGTGTTAAAAAAAAAAAAAAGTTATTGCTGTTGAAAGTTTAAGTAGAGGAAGACTGAAATTTCCATTGAGTTTGAGAACATGAAATTTGCTAATTACCTCAAGAACAGTTTTGGTGGGAACAGAGGGCAGATTGGATTGGGTGGTAAAGTAAATCAGAGATAAAATTGGTTAATGTAGACAATTATTTTAATAAATTTTCTTCAGTAGTGGGGAAATTACTAGGTGGTAGACAAAAGAGATGCTGTTTTGCTTAATCTCTGGGTAAATGGATAGCATCAGTGAAAAAACCATGGAAGTCAAGAAAGCCAAACATTTTTGCAGTGTAATGATGGTGTTGGGAACATGTAACCTGTGCTAGGTAGGGAAAAACGTGAAAGGGGTAAACAGCAGTGAGAAAATAGGATGGCTAATGGACAATAGTTGTAGATGGGGGTCAAAAAATGAAAAAAGTACCAAGTGAGCTGCAAGGGAAGGTAGTGGAAATCAGAGAATTGGTGCTTCATTAGAGGAGATGGTACAGTTACTAGCATTGACAAGCCTGTGACTATATTAGGTAAGCAAGATTAGATAGAGAAAGTCAAAAGACTCATGATGTTGGGTAAGTTGTCCACATGAGTATTTAGGTCCCTGAGGACAAATATTGGGATTGATTGGATGACTGGAAAACAAAAACAAAAACGTCTTAATAAATGACGAAGAAAACAGGAGGGGCAGAGGGTAGCTAAATGCTATGGGCTTTTAAAAAGCTGGTGTTTTTGAAGGAGCAAAAATGGGAAATGATTTGAAAGTAGTAATGGAGAGAAAGGAAGGAAATCTTTTCCACTTCCTGCCCCTTAGATGTGTGGTTGTAATGGATCAAGAGAGAAAGGGAGTGCAGAGTATAACTCAGTGGTGGAGCACTTGCCTATTCAGTAGGCCCTGGGTTGGAGCTATATCACATGGAAGCAGGGAGGGGAGATTTAAGAGCCATGGAAGTCTGAGGTAGATGTACGGAAAATATGGATGAGTGGTGGGTGATGATGTATGTGATCTGAGAAATGAGGAAGTGAGGCCATTTCGTTATTACTTGGGTAGGCAGAAATGTAAGGTGTGATGGGATTAGTTTTGGTTATTCTGAGAGTGGCGTTCGAGAATCTTCTTAGTGTACTTAGGACCTGTCTGGAACACTGAGCTCCATGAACACTAGCTTTGTGGCTTTGCTCTTGCCTTCATTCTTAGCTTTTTATATGTTGATCTGTAATAAAACTACATAGTGACGCATGGGCTTCTTTAACTTTTTGCTAAATCTCTATAAAGGAGAATAGGTCACCATTTTGGGCAAGTTTGATTCTCTTTCAAGTTTATTAGTATCCAAGGTTGGTTGGCTCTTATTTATCTCCAAGTTGATATTATCTTTACCAGTTAAACTTTCTGTTCACCTCTGAAGGGTAATCTGTTTTGTCTTTATGACTTAACTCGTCCTCCTGTTGGTTGACCTTACACTTTGTACTTTTCACCAAGGTGTTAACCATCATATTAGTTCCCTTTGTGTAGAACCAGTGTGCTAGATTATTTTCTTAGTTATACAGCAGTCAGTTACTATGATTTGTTACCTACAATGAAAGTTTTCAGATTCAGAATTGAGGAACATATTTTTTATGAACCTTGGCTCTCCAAGGAGCAATGCAGTGTGCCTCATGAAATGTACAGTGCTTGTTTTGATGTCTTAACCTCTTGTCAATGTGCTGAGCTTTAGATTCTTTGTATTCTTTATTTCCTATTATTTCATAATATAATAGCACTATGGTTGACAGTGACTGCCAAAAAAACACCATCTGGAGACTGGATTATTTTCCCATGGGACACTGTGTAGGGCTGGCTGCGTGATTCAGAAGAATATGCTGGTCATGTTTATCTATAAGCATAACTTTGAATGTTAAATAGTGATAGATGGAGCAAATCTTTTACATTATTTTTTTACATTATTAAATTTGAGGCAGATAATACAGATTACTCCATTCTTGGCTTAATAAGTCTTTACTGAAAGGCTACATTTAATTAGGATATCTACCACTTACTTAACATCTGTAAGTTTAAGACAAAATGAGACTAATGGGAAGGGCTGGATGGCAGAGCACCTAACATGTAATAACACTTTTTTTTTAATATTTTCTTTTTTTAAAAAATCCATTTATTGGGCTGGGGATGTGGCTCAAGCGGTAGCGCACTCGCCTGGCATGCGTGTGGCCCGGGTTTGATCCTCAGCACCAGATACAAACAAAGATGTTGTGTCCTCCGATAACTAAAAAATAAATATTAAAAAATTCTCTCTCTCTCTCTCTCTCTTAAAAAAAAGAATATTTCTAAAAAAATCAATTTATTTATTCTAATTAGTTATACATGACTTTTTGTGCTTCAGACATATCCAAGTATAATAAATCCTTTTGAGAGGGCCTGGGCTTGACTGTCAAATAAATATATACAGCTAGTGTCAAATTAGGTGTGAATGAGACAATTCCATACAATAGCAACCTTAGTTTGGGTAGGGCTGTTATATCTGATTGAAATTCTTTGGCATCTTTTGTAATAAATCCTTTGATGACTTTATAATTAAATCCCTTTAAGAAATTTTTTTCAAGCAGAACTCTTCAAGAAATGTTTTTGACAGTGGATTTCAGCCTTCCACTCTTGTATTAGCTGTAAATATAGGCCTTTTAAAATGAGCTCAAAGTGTAGTCTACCCATTATTAATTTTTTTTAGTATGATGCTATTGATCTTCTTAAATGTTGTTCCTCACATAGTATATTAGACCAAGTGGATTTTCCATACAAAATAATAGATGCCTGATACACTTTACTTTTTGCAAAAACTATGAAGGTTGCTGCCGGGTTTCTGTTCTTGTGACTAAAAGGCTCAGGGGTCACTCCAGTTAAACTGGGCTAATTGGGCTGCACGAAATAACCACAGAAGAGACACAAATACCTTTTTCTTTGGGGTCGCTGTGACAGCTCCTCTGACCTTAAGGGTCTGCAGGAAGAGAGAGCGAGAGCAAGCCCTGACCCTTTTTATTGAGGAAAAGCTATTCAAATGAGGCAAGGGGTCAGGTTTCAGGAGGCTGAGTTTATCTTCATGATGTCCACTATCAGCAGGTTGACTGACACCTGGGTAGGCCACACCCAAGGGCACAGTAAGAGAAGGGGACACACACAAGGCACTTCCATGGAAGATTCTATCCTAAACAGAGAAAGGGGTTATATTACAAAGGAACAGGTGAGCATAGCTTCACCCATGGGGCTGTAGCAAGACACACCCATGCACAAGACACTGACCCTCAACCCAAGAAGGGTGGGGAAAGCTCTGCCACATTTCTGTAACTGAGTGCCTCAGCACCCAGCCAGGGAGTGTGACCCAGTCACGTGCAAGATTGGTTTCCCACAGGTTGTATAAGCCTGTGCATACAGGAAAAACTGCTGAATTGTCTATTTTAAAATGGTAAGTTTTATGGTATGTGAATTTTATCTAAATTGTAAAAACTATGGGAGATTGCCAGGCACTTTTCATTGTTGACATTTGGTTTTATGGAATAGCATTCACTATTGGCTGTTGTATGTATTCTGGAGCAAATCTGGAATTGCTTTTTGAGAATAGTCTTTAATTTGATCTAAAAATACTACTCAGGCACATCTGTCTGTGTGTGAGCCAAGGGATGACTTTGCTTCTGGGAAAGCTCAACAGGTTAATTTTCTAAATTTCAAAGGTATGCTCAGTATCAAATTAATGTGAAAGAGATAAAGAATTTGTGTGCCAAGATAACTATAAACTTCTTTTGCTAATTGTTATCCTTACCCCCAGAATTAAAAGTTCTGAGGCAGGGATTTTATTGTTGGGTTTTGTTGTTGATTTTTCTTTTCATGACTGCGTATTCAGTGTGTAGTCAGTGTCTGGCATATGGTAGGCACTCAGTATTGGTTCAGTGACTGACTGGAAACTGCATTAGCAGCAGCAGCAATGACAACAACAACATTACATATGCATTACTTCATTGAATCCTTACAAGAATCTTTGCAATAGTTGTTATCCTCCTATCAGATAAGGAAATTGAAGTTAGAGATATAGTCTTTACTTCTCAAATTGGGGCATGAATATCTCTATGTTGTGTATACAAAAGCACAGAATTAAATAATGCTTGGATGATATTTGGAACTATCAGTTTTAGTTGAACACTTTGGATAGGTAGAACAACATTTTAACCTTAAGGCTAATTTTTAAAGTGAAATGCAAAATTTGCATGAATTTTAAGGATAAAATGAGCCAGTCATGTAATATGTGCAATATTGAACTTTCTCATGCAGCTTTTTTCAAAGCCAGTCTGAAAAAAGCAGTATTTAGGATATATAGCAAGTCTCTGGTGTTCAGAACATGTTATGTGAAAGTTTGACCCAGATCATTTTAAGGAATTCATTTCATATATCTTTAAGTTCTGTATGTAGTATACTGTTTCCTTCAATTGTTCTGCAAACATACCTACTGTAAACAAGGCACCTGTTATTCCCTCTATTCATTATCAATCTTCCATCTTACAGGCCCCCTCCTCTTATTGTCAGCAATATTATTATGGTACAAAACATTTGATTACCAATTAGTTTGAAATATTGGTTTGAGAAAATGAATAACAGTGATTTTTTTCCCTTAAGTACAATTCTTTGCTTTCAAAAAAATTTAGAGGACTTTACGTAGTTATCAACTGATTATTAACATCTTTTTGATGGTTCACTGTGTGATATTGTAACATACAACTCAAAAGGAATTCAGAGATTTGAATGGCAGTAAAATTCATTCTGCTTATTTATGTGATCAAGGTTTTTTAGTGCTACATCTATACAAAATTGAGAATAGGAATAGAATTGACACCAATTTTTGTCCTATTCTTGAAATTAAAAGTATTTATCTAGACCGTAAAGTTATTTAAAAATTTTTTTTTTTTTTTTTTTTTTCCTGGCCAGGGACAGTGGGCCTTGTAGTTTCAGCTGTTCCAGATGCTGAGGCAGGAGGGTTACTTGAGACCAGGAGTTCATGATCAGCCTGGGCAACATAGACTTTGACTCAAGATAGAACAAAAATAATTAAGAAAGATTATATGTGTGTGTGTGTGTGTGTGTGTGTGTGTGTGTGTGTGTGTTTTCTAAAAACCAAAAATTTGTATGTAATACATTATTAGTGGTTTATATGCTGTAGAAGAAATTTTATCACTAAGAGTTTTATGGTTACAAAGTATAAAAAATATTCATGTATACAAAAATTTTCAAGTTAAAATAGGAAGTAATTGTGAGAATGGAATTATTATTATGTTTGATATTGGGGATTGAACCAGGGGTGCTTTACCATTAAGCTATATCGATCACCCCTTTTAAAATTTTTTATTTTGAGACAGGATGTTGTTAAGTTGCTTAGGGCCTCACCAAGTTGTTGAGGCTGGTCTTGAATATGATCCTTCCCAATCGCTGGGATTATAGGCACGTGCCATCATGCCTGTCAGGAATGGAATTATTAATTCAAAGACAAAAAAGTTTTTTTTTTTTTTGTATGTGTGTGTGTGTGTGAGTGTATAGATGGTAATATTGGGTATATTGACTTCTGTTACATCATAAAGTGATATAATAGTTTATTATTAAAGTGTCAGTATTTCAAATACTTCTGGTAAGTGTATTATTTGTAATTATTTTCATTAAATGAAATATGAAATATTCTTGTTATCAACTTTAAAATATGAGTGAGGTTGTATATTTTTAAAATTATCTGTGTAAGAATACAAAAAATACTGGACAACCACTGGTTTATGAAACATAACCCTTATCCACCTCTTAAGTTATTCTGTAATTAAGTTAGATCACTGGAAGATTATACAATAATGAGATCCTACTGCTTTAGCCCTTTTCAGAATTATCTTCACTGAATTGTCCTTAAAGTCTTATGTTCTTTTATGAAAGATTACTAAAAAAGGAAAAAAGTTAACCCATTTGAAGTCTGTTTAATATTTCTTGTAATGTTGAGTGTCTTTATTTCTTCTATATTTAGCACCAGGACATTTGTTTTCTTCATTAAGTGGTATATTTCCTCCTTTCTGACTGTGATAACTAAATGATTTAATGTTTCTTTTTGCCTCAGCCTGTGGAAAATTCAGATCCACATTTGATGCTTAGCTCTAGTATAACTTTCAACTTTGTCAAAAGGAATTTTTTTTTCTCTGCATCCTTGATTGTGTTTTTAAAAATTAAATTTTTTAAATGAAAATTTTATTGTATAACTGTCCTTTGTGAGTATACAAAGAACCACCTCACATACTTCATGGAAAGAGAAGAAATTTCTTTCAAAATAAAAATTTATTTTCCCCTCAGCAATGAGGATAGAATAGGTCCTCAAAAAAATTAAATACTTGGGACTGGGACTGGGACTGGGGCTGGGGCCGGGGCTCAGTGGTGGAGTGTTTGTTTTGCACGTGTGAGGCACTGGGTTCAAGTCTTGGCACCACAAAAAAAGATATTATGTCCATATACAACTAAAAAAATTTAAAAATTAGTCTAGTGTACATTATAAAATTCATTAAATTTTCATTCAAGGACCTGCCTACATACTGAGAATAGTTGACAAAGTTTGCAAACCTTTAGTTCTAATGTTACAATGTGCTTGTTTGCCAGTTTCATTTTGTAATATAAAGAACTGCTTTACTTTTTTTGAATATTGAAAGAGATTTCAAATATATGGGCAGCTCTAATCTTGTCCCTTGTGACTGTTTGCTTTTTAACTCCTAAGTTAAAAGGAGTTTATGGCCTGTTGGTTATTGTTTAGAAGAATTCTGCAATGTGGCTGGGTGTGAATTAGTGGTGACTCTTCAAGTCCTTAGGGGAGAGTGATAAAACAATTTACTGTTTTTGTAACAGCCTCCGGGAAAACCAGCTTTATGGATGACTCAACTTGATACATTTTTGGAATATAATATTAATCAGTAAAAACTTATTTCTGTCAAATCTGTAGGCCAGTTAAAGAGAAGCAGTAGTAAAATCCCAAATGAGATTAAGAGAGGAATGATGTAGCATGCTTGAATAAAGTCCCCTGTTCTGTGCCACCAGGGGATTAACTGCCTCATTGAACAATAGAGGTTAATTGTATGTCTTGAATCTTTTAGCTGGTTTCCCAATTTTTCTTTAGTGCCCCCAAAGCACAAGTTAATGCAAAAATATCAGCCTTACTCATCAATAGTTTCATGTGGCCCATGCTTCCAGTCTGTGTTGAATCTAGATTCATGGTTTAGAACAGTATCGAAGGGTCCCTGCTGCCTCCAGTTATCCTTTGTAACAATCGTAATTTCAGGCTCCAATATGTTTGCTCCTACAAATAGCTGCCACTTTTTTTTTTTTTTTTTTTAGCACCAGCTGAATATATTGTTCTTTTATTAAAAAACAAAAAACTTAAAAACCAAACAAGGTATTTGTTTAATAAAACAATTATCTGATTATACCTAATTAGCAACAGAAACAGTTTTCCATAAGTATTTGTATGTTAAGCTTTTTTAAGATTGAATGTTGACAATTTTGTAGATTGTATGACTTCGTTAAGGACTTGAGAACGTTTTAGACGTGAATCAGAGATGTCCAAACTTTTTGTGGAATACAGAATTAGCAGGGACCTTTTTAAAAATTCACACTCGTGGGCCTAGTATTTTTTAGAGATGGTATCCCAAGGTGGTGGTTTTGTAGCCTGTCAGTCACATTTGCTGATGATTTATTTTTTTAAGTCATCAAGATAAAGCTGTATATCAGAGAAATAATATGTTAGAATTATTTGAGATGAATATAAACATACCTTGGGAGAAAACTGAGATAAAGGAATGACAGAAATGTTCAGTACTTACAAAGGAGGTAGGTATATTGTGGGTAAAGGGGAAGAGGTGAGGGCACATTTATTAGTGGATCCAAATGTTGTAGTAATTACCATACTTACCTTCCTAGATGCTAAAACTCCTTAAGCAGTGGTCACAAACTCCATGCCTTTAGAGCTTGGGTAGGTAATGTAAGTTATTGAGAAATGTTGCAAAATGAGAACCTGACATCTCTGGTGGACAGCTATTGTCAGGGACTGTTGCCAAACCAAGTCTAGCATTTCTCCTATACCTTTCCCTGTGTGAGGAGCTGGGATTCCAGACTTTATGTGAAAACACCAGGTTTTTAGATGCTGGTTTAATGTACTGAAGGTACCAAAAAGTGAACAACAGATACCCATCTGTTAGCTTTGGTGTTCCTACCACAAATCAGCAGTCTTTGTTTTAGAGCATTGCCTCTTCAAGTGTGGTTCCTGCATCAACAGCATCAGCATAATGGTGACCTTCCTAGACATGCGATTATTAGATCCTACCTCAGCTCTACTAAATCAGAATCTCTGGGGATGAGGCCCAGTCCACATTGTTTTAACAAGCCCGATGGGTGGTCCTGATGTGTACTTGGGTTTGAGAATTATTGGGAACATGAAGATATATTGCAATTTCTGTGTGGCGATACTAAAGGCAAAAGCTCATCAAATATCCTATAAATTTGTCAAGTATATTTTTTGTTTAAAAAATATGTAGGGTATTTTTTTTATATAAATGACTATGTATTATGTGTGTACATATGTATGTGTGTTGTATATGTGTGTGTGTGTGTGTGTGTGTGTGTGTGTATGAAAAACTTTTTTTTTTTTCCCAGAATCAGCACAATCATTACATTGGATTTTCTCCCCCATACCTTTTTTTTTTTTTTCTTGTTGTTTTTTGTTGGGGTATTGCAAGAGAATTTAATAACAACTCTGTGCCACATTTTGACCTCATTAGAGTATATCTTACATTTTTATTTTCTGCTTGGTTAAAACTTGATAAATGTGTTACATAGCTTTCTGAAGCTCAATTTAAAATCTCTTGTGTAAAAAGATTAAATGTGAATATGTTAAAGTTTAGGAATACTGGTTGAAAAACCCTTATGCAAAATTCTTGAGACCAGATGTGTTTTGGATTGGGTTCTTTTCAGATTTTGGAATATTTACATACATGCACGAGATAGCTCACTTGGGATTGAGACCCAAGTCCACACACGAAATTTGTTTTTTATGTATACTTACTGCACATAGCCTGACTGTAATTTTATAAGTATTTTTAGTGAACCCGAGTTCCAACTGTGACCTGTCACACAGGTGTGGAATTTTCCACTTGTGATGATGTTGTTGCCCCCCAAAAATTTCAAATTGGGCGTGCTTAACTTGTATATCCTTATTTTATCACATTTTTCTTAATTGAATTTTTTTAAGAATTATTTCATTTTTATATAAAAAGGAAAGTTAATTTACGTTATTTCAAGTAAGTGTGGCTTCCTAATTGCTGATCAGATTGTTTATGTTTTAATACCCACATATATTTAGTACCAATATTTTTCTCTATTCCCAAAATGTAGAGATGATTGCTATGCCAGTGATTGTTGTCCTTAAACTTCTCCTTCCTTTTGTATAACTCAAACAAATTTGGCAATTTAAAATTCTTAATACTTTAAAGACCAAATTAATTATGAATTTTATATAGATAATTTTCTTACATTGAAAAGTATATAAGATGTGGTGGCACATGCCTATAATCCCAGCACCTGGGGAGATGAGGAATACTAAGTTACCTACTGAGGCAGGATGATCACAAGTTTGAGACTTCAGCAATTTAGTGAGGCCCTAAGTAACTTTGCAAGACCTTGTCTCAAAGTAAAAAGGGCTGGGGATATAGCTCAGTGGTAAAGCACCCCTGGGTTCAATGCCCAGTACCAAACAAACAGACAACAAAACAACAACAAATCCCTGAAGTATACACAAGATTTTCATTTGTTATGAGAAAAATTCATATTTGTCTTATAAAATAACAAAATGTACTTTCAGAGTATTTAAAATGCTGAGTTAGACTGAGAATTTTGGCATAATCTGATTTAAAGTAATAAACATTAAATTAGAAGAAAATCATCATGTTTATATATGATATTTATTAATGAAAACACATTATATTCATTCACAGGGTAAACCAGACTTGAATACAACATTGCCGATTAGACAAACAGCATCAATTTTCAAACAACCAGTAACCAAAGTCACAAATCATCCTAGTAATAAAGTGAAATCAGACCCACAACGAATGAACGAACAGCCACGCCAGGTAAGAACCTGATTTGTCCTCCAGTCTCATTTTCTAGAAAATTCTAGCATTTTTGCCAGACAGTTCAAGAAAATTCTGGTTGAAATGGAATGTATATGGAAAGAAAATTATATTATGCTCTAGGAATATTACATGAATGCTGGAGAATCACTATTATAAGATTTAGGTTAAGTATCTTGAGGAAAAAGTTTAAAAGTTCATTAAAAATGAATCTAATGACATGGACTATAGTTTTATGCTTTTTGTGTGGTAATATATCAGACTTGGTTCTGCTAATCTTAGTTTTTAAAGATTATCTTTCTAGGAGTAACATGGCACAGAAGGACGAAGCATGCAGTCTGTGTTAAAAAATATTTCTGTTACTTGGAAACTACTGTTTAGGGGGGGACTTCTGATTTCTTATTTCATGAAAACCATCCCACCCCTTTTGAAAAACAGATACACTTTGTAAATATTGTATATTGTCTTGGTGAGTTTCATATTTGTATAAATTCAATTTATTTTTCTCTTTCTTATTGCTTCAAGCTGTATTCCACCAGAATCTTTTCTTAGAAAAATGGTATTATCTGGAAGGCCTCCCTGCTGCATAGTAATGCCATATAGCCAGAGAGGGAGACTTGACCAAATGCCAGACCTTCTACGTAATGTTGCTTATTCACTCCCCTAATTGTGGTCAAAAGCTCAGCTATTTCTATGAAGTTCCAGTAACAGTGGGTGAGGGAGTGGAGGGAGAAGCATCTGTGTATTGTTTTCCTCTCCTTTCTCTGCCTTCTCCCACCTGAGGATGAGGAACACTGAGTTACCTACAACAATGGTCTTTTGCTCTCATACTCCCTTTTTAGATGTCTCACTCCACCCTTTCATTTGAATTTTGTTTTTCACTAGTCCTTCAAGTGTCTCATCTCCAGACTTCACAAAAGACTGGGTCAAAACTTTCAGACAGTTACTCTAGAAGAATCTACTTAAAGAAATTCGGTTCCCACATCCTCTGTAGTGTTTTTTCCTCTTCAGGTGAGCCAGGAAAACAGAAGATATTTGGAGCCACATTGGATCAGCATCTTGCTATAGATGTCTCAAGATTTGAAGTTCTAAACTTGCTTTACTGTTGGTCCCCAAGAGATTCAACAGGGGCCATGTAAGTGTATCACATCCAATATCAAAGATGCGTACCTGCATGTGCCTTTAGGTTCTTGTCATCACTTAGGTTTTCTTTGGACCATTCAGCTTTCTGTGTGAGGCTTTTTCCTTCTGTTTTACTACTGTACCCAGGATAGTCACCAAACACTGGTAGTTTCAGAATATTCATTACAACATGGAAGGAATTCTGCCATTCTGAACTTTACCCACCTAGGTAAAGCCATTCCCTAGTTGTATTCTTTCTCAGGTACTGTCTGAAGTCTTGAACATCTTGTTCTTTCGCTTTTTGGTGATTTAAAAATCACTTACTCACAGAGATTTTTATTAACTGAAATTTTTGAAAGTGTATAATTGGGTAAAAGAGTTGCTTCAAAAACCCAAAAGGTAAAGGTAGAATATATATAATCTTTGATAACAGTGTTCTACATTGGAAATTTGGGTTTTCATAGGTAGCATTTAATAGATTTTTATCCTCATCTTTTCTTTGTCTAAACATTCTCAATGTAGTCTATAATGAACAAATATTTTGTTTACAGACCAGTCAGTTAGCAACTTCTGGTCATTCTGACAGTAATTTGTTTTCTGAACCTAATTTCATTCACAGATTTAAAAAACTATAGAGTTATATTTACTGAATATGTTGCTGTCTATAAAGATATTGGTAACTTAGAATTTTAAAGCTGAAGAGTCCAGAATAATTGCTCCTTATTCTTTGGTATGTTGAATAGTTTTGAGTTTTCCTTCTTTTATTATGGTTTATGAGATTACTGTCTAATGAAAAGTATGTGTCACAAAAGCTAAATTCTTTCCCTTTCCTCTCTCAGCAAAAAAAGAATGTCATTTTAATGCAGGTCTTTTGAAAGTTAGTCTTCCTTTTAGCTTACATAGACAGGAAGGCAGATTACTTTTCCAAAAGCTTGGGATGTTTTTCACTTTATCTTCATGTTATTGGATGATATTTACAGAATGGTTTGATTATACTAAGACATTGGTTGTCTTTTGCCTTCATTATCTTCAACATAAAAATTGAGGTAATATGTGACTACTGTGTCTCCAATAGGATTCCAAAATATCTAGGAAAGTAGAGGAGAGATAATTAATGCTTTTAACATCATGATCTGTCATCTTGATTGTCATCTTGATATTCCAGTTTAGAGTGAGGTTTGTTAGTAAAGGAAAGATGTTGATTTCAATTATATTTTGAAATGTATAGCAGATGACAGCTACTCAATCATTATTGAGTAGATAGTTAGCAAAATATACATAGGCAAAATGATTCTTCTAATTTTGCTACCCATTAATTAATTAAACTTTTAAGTTTCCTGTTTCATTTCAAGTTATTTTTATCATATAGTAAATGAATTAGACAATGAGGTTTCTATTCTTGAAGTTCCTGTAGATATTTTTATTTTATAACCACATCACATTCTGGGTGTGGTGTCACCCCCCCTGTAATCTCACTGTTTTAGGAGGCTATAGCAGGAGGATTGCAAGTTTGAGGCCAGTCTAAGAAAGTTAGTGGGACAGCTGTCAATCAATCAATCAATCAATAAAGGGCTGAGGATAGAGCTCAGTGGTAGAGTGGCCCTGAATTCAGTCCCTAGTACCACACTCACAGGTATGTTGAATTTTGAAGCCCAGAACGGGGATTAGGTTTCTGCATCTTAATCTACATTTTACCTTCAATAGGTTTCAAGTGATTAATTTAAATAAGAAGCAATTATAAAAGTAATTCTGTCTTATAGGCACATATGTCCAGGTCATTATATGCAGTCTAATGTAAATTATACACATTATCAGTTTTTAATATATTGATTCCTTATAAATGTCTTAACTCTAAAAATGTAAATTAGTGTATGTAAAAAGAAAAGTACACTAAACAGAATTCTGTACAGAATTCAGTAGTGATTTCTGCTTATAATTAAAATTGTGAAGTATAAATGGTATTTTAACTCCTGCTTATCATAGAGTAAGTAGTCAATAATTTTTATATAAAGTTTTAGCATATTTGATATTATCTTTTCATTAGATTGAAAAGAAACCTGAAATGAAGTGAATTTTTCCAAGTATCAGATTGTTATTCCCAACAGTAGGATCACTAAAATCTCCGTATTGATTCAGATACTTAAACATGTCCTAGGATTTTAGTGTGCTTGAATTGTGATTTTATTGTGTCTTTCCTGGCTTATGTCTTTAAATATGTGAAAAACTCACATTTTGGATTTTAATTTCTTTAATGCTGTCATCTTTGATGCCTTCCAGACTTTGTTTGCTTCTTTTTTTAACTCTTATCCTCAAAGAAATTTCATCTTTGAATTATAACTTCTTCCTTTTAATTATTAAATTATAGGATGCTAATAGGCTTTTGATGTTATTGATAATCTATGAATATTAATTATATTTCTTAAAGAATATTCACTTTTTTTTTGTAGGAGTAAATATTTAAAGCCAGTGAAAAACGCTTATTTGAGTCTTCCACTTGATCTTAGATTTTTTTTCCATTTATTTTGTTTTCTAATCCTTCTTCCAGAGGATATGAAATATCTCTTTACCCCCTCCCAGAAGTCAGCCTTATCTTTTAGAAAGAATAGTTTAAAATATACTAGAAGAAACATTGCAGATGAAAGATAAATTTAAAAACCATGTGCAACTTTAAACACATTGTGTGTGAAAAGTTTGTGAAGTATTTCAGTACATAGTTGTTATAACTGAGACAATTATTATTCATCAAGGCTTTCTAGCTAGCACCTTTACTTCTTTCTAACTTTTGAAAGAGATATCCAGTATAGTCTTATCCTAATAGTTTATTATTGAGAAATAGATCAGCTCAAGTACAGAATCCCATGAAGGGTATTATAATCCTTTTTCTTGACAGAAAAATTGGCTGCTTCGGGAATAGAAAATGCATGACATGTCCTATGCTTCTTAAAAGCATTACTGTGGGGAATGTTGGGAACCTGCCTGGTACAAATTGACAAATAAATAGTGTAGGCAAGTGGGGTTGGGGATGTAACTCAGTTGGTAGAGTGCTTGCCTCACATGCACAAGGCCCTGAGTTAAATCCCTAGGACCACATACACATACACAAAAAGGTATAGGCAAGTGCTGTAGGTGTTGAAGAAGGGTGAGGTGACTGTGGCTAGGAGGTTTGGGATAAGACATATGCTGGCTAGGAGGTTTGGATGAGATGTATGCTGGATTTGGAAGATTGAGAGAAGTTGGAAAAGCACTTGAGACGGAGAGAACATTCCAATTTGGGAGAGTAGATTTCAGAAAGCTGTTACTAGGGAATGGGCAAAGAAGGAGGAACAAGCTGAATGGAAAAAAGTTTTTATGGGAAATTACGGGAGTTGAGGGTGGTTCATGTTGAAGTTTCTTTAAATGCCAGTCTTTAGAAGTTTTTAAAATGTTATTTGCTTTCTTTATTTTATTTTTTGGTATTGCTTTCTTTATAAGAGAAATATATGGAATAGTCAAAAGAAAAAATTACTCATTTTCATTTTTATAATAAAATCTTAATATTTTCTTTTACTGTTTAAATGTTTTCTTTAAATATTTTAATAATTTTTAGACAACAATTTTTTTCAATTTTTTATTCTAATTAGTTATACATGACAGTAGAATGCATTTTGACATATCATATATAGAGTATACCTTCTCATTTTTCTAGTTGTATGTGATGTAGAATTAAACTGGTTGCCTAGTTATATATGCACATCGGGTAATAATGTCCGATTCATTCTACTATCCTTCCTACTACCCTCATACCCCTCCCCTCCCTTTACTCTTCTCTGTCTAATCCAGAGTGTATTTGTTCTTCCCTAGCTGCCCCCATCCCACCCCTTATTGTGAATTAGCATCTGCATACCAGAGAAGACATTTGGTCTTTGGTTCTTTGGGATTGGCTTATTTCGCTTAGCATGTTAGTCTCTAGCTCTGTCCATTACTGGCAAATGCCATAATTTCATTCTTCTTTAAGGCTGAGTAATATTCTATTTTGTATATATACCATATTTTCTTTATTCTTCATCTGTTGAAGGGTACCTAGATGGTTCCATAGTTTAGCTATTGTGAATTGATCTGCTATAAACATTGATGTGGCTGAGTGACTGTATTATGCTTTGGTTACCACCTGTTTGTTAGTGATACCTAATCTGTGTCTTTATCCTGAGTTTGAGTTATTGCTATTAGTCCACCTGCCAAGATTGCTGTCAAATGTTTTCTCTGGTATGCAGATGCTAATTCACAATAAGGGGTGGGATGGGGGGCAGCTAGGGAAGAACAGACGTACTTTGGAAGTATCACCATACCTCTAATTCATCTTCCTAAACTCCTTCGGCATCTTATTAAACCTTTGTGCTTTATTCCAGTAAAAGTACTCTGTTCACTACTTTGTTCTGGCCCTACCCAGAAACCTGACTGTGATCCTTGATTCTTTGCATCTTTTCATGCTACTTTCTGTGAGTCCTATTGATCCTTCCTCCTGAATGTTCCTTTGTTCCATCCCTATACCAGGTAACTAACATTTTATCCTGTCTTCCTTCATTCTTCATATTGCAGCAAGTTGCTCTTCTGACACGATGCTCTAATAGTAATGTTCTGTTGAAAACCCCTGATGTTTCCTGTTAGATTTTAGGGTAAAGTCAGAACATTTTACATGACTAAGCTCTTCTTGATTTGGCTTTTGTTTACCTGTCTGACTTCACTTTCTTCTCTGGTTCAGCTTTTTGAATGTGTTATTCATCCCCACCTCTCGTCCTTACATAACATGATTATATTTCATGCTGTTCTATTTTCCATCTTCAACTGGCTGTTTCCTTTTCATCTCTCAGCCTGAATTTAAATGTCATTTCTGTTTAGAAAACTTTTGTTGTCAAGTCTGATTTGGAGACCTTCCTCAGTGTTTCTTCTTTTTCCTTTTCTGATTATAGTTGTATTATAGTTATTCATTTCTTTGTGGACAGTCTCTTCATTATATCAGTGTTCATATGTATTTCTTGAATTAATTGAATTGAATTAATGAATGAATTTATTCATTTATCCAATCATCGGTCACTGTGCCTTCCACTTGTGTCAGGCACTTTTCTAAGCAATGGGGATACTGTAATGAACAAAGTCCCTGCTCTCATGGAACTTGACATTTATTGTAATAGAAAGAGAGAGAGACAAACAAACAAATGCATTTATAGTGTATCATGTTGTGATATATGCAGAGGAAAATGGAAGAATGAGAGAGTGTATGATATTCAAAAGCAGAAGTGTGGGGAGAGCCTTCTAGACACAAGTCTTATTTTGGCTATTGTATGTATGAGGCCTTACTTAGGGGCTAGAAGATCATTTAAAAAAAAACCCTCTTCTAGGAAGTTAAATTAAAGCATAAATTATAAGGCTTGTTTCATGGTGGTGAAATTGACAAAATATGTTAGTTGATTAACTGTTTATGAAGGATCTTAGATAGCTGACTCGGCCAGATGAAGAGTTGACTGCAAGAACAATTGATGTTATTGTTTTTGACAGGAACATGCAGATATGTCAGGGTCACTCAGTTTTTGTTTTGTTTTGGTACTGGGGATTGAACCCAGAGGCACTTTATCACTGACACATGTGTCCATTCCTTTTTATTTTTTTGAGAAGGGTCTCACTGATTTGGTTAGGGCCTTGCTAAGTTGCTGAGTCTTGCCTCAAACTTGTGATCCTCCTGCCTCAAGAATATTTTTAAAATATAATAAAATAAGAATTTCAGTATTAAAAAATTTATACTCTTAAACTAATTGTTGGATATCCAATTATAAGAGATGGAGTTCTCAAGTTCCCTGGAGTCCAAGGGGGGAGGGTGTTTTGAAATATAATGTAATGCTTTATGAAGGTAAGCGTTGAAATGGAAGCATTATATGTGTATTTTTTAAAATTAAGTCATCCATAGTATATTCATTCATTGTCACCTCTAATCATCCTGTATTTTTCTAATCCATTTAAAAATGATGACTATCGTGGAAGAATGCATGAATTTTTAAAAATTTGTATTTCTCTGAGAAAAAGTAATATAGTGAAAAAATTAAGTAGTATTGGAAAAACTTTTATTTCTCACAGCAGTAGTATACTATTTCAATTTTTTATGTCTTCTTAGTCCTTCCTCAGAGCATTTATTCTTAGTTATTATATGCCTTAGCAGTTACCTCTATAATTCTAAATGATACATTTATTAGGCTGTATCTGTTAATTTTTAAATTCTAGGCATTATTTCTTGACATCCTGCAATGGTAGATTTGTATCTGGTTTTCTCTCTCTGCTGTCATGCTCCTCACATAGTTATATCTCAGTTTTAGATCTAGGTTAAATAATCAGGGCTTATATTCTAGTAACTGAGAATATTCGTGGGTAGGGAAAGTGAAGCCCTGTCATCACCACTCCTTTCACTCATGATTCTTTGTTGTTGTTTGTAATCTTAATTCTATGCTAGGTTTTCTATATAATTACAGTAAATCTTTCTTGGTGCTTTAAAATTTCTGCCACCTGCCATCAACGATATATTCTATATGCTGAAGTCCATGAGATTCCTCCTTATACTTTTTTTGGGGTCATCTTAGCTCCGACTCCAGTCTGGATTCCTTCTCTGGTCTTGTTATACAGCTGTAGCTCTGGATTTGCTTTTGCTGAGCTTCTGTGTTGGAGTTTGTTTTCTGGATTTCTGTCTTCCTCCTTCTTGGTCTATTTCCTAAATCAGTAATATACCTTCCAGTACCTTACTAATAAAATGTAATGGAGGCAAAGTTTTGAGAATGTGCACATTAAAATGACTTTATTTTACTTGGACAATCAAGTTTGTCTAGAGATGGGAGTCTAGTGGAAAATCATTTTCCCTGGAGTTCTCAAGGCCTTGCTTCATTGTCCCGTACCTTCAGGGTTGCTGAAGGGAAATATACTGCCATGCCAAATCTTTTTTCTCCTATGGCTTGTTTTCCCCTCTCTCAGATTGGTTAGTATATTTATGATTTAAAAAAATTTGATGGTGTGTGTACTGTAGGTCTTTTTTCATTCAGTGTTTTAGTGGGTAATATGGATGACTCCTGTCCTTTGTTTGGGCAATATTCTTGTCTTCCATAATTCCCTTCTCCCTTGAACTCCTCAACTTTCCATTCTTTTTTTTGTGTGATTGGGTAGTAATCATTTTAGAATTTTCTCTAATTTGCCTGTCTGCTTTTGTATTTTTCCATCTTGTTTTACTTTCTGGAATATTATCTTGATTTTTAATTTCTAGTTATTCATATTTTTTTTATTTTAATGATTTATATTTTAAATTTCAGATGACTTTTTCATGGTCTTTATGTGTAAAATTATGCTATGTTGTTCTTTCTTCATGAATGCAACATGAACTCTTTTTTTAAAAAAATATTTCTTTTTTAGTTGTAGTTGGACACAATACCTTTATTAATTTATTTATTTTTACATGGTGCCGAGGATCGAACCCAGGGCCTTGCATATGCTAGGCGCACACTCTACCTCTGAGCCACACCCCAGCCTTCAACATGAACTCTTAACTCTTTTTTATATTAATTGTAGAGATGTTTTATTCGATGTTAGGTTTATTTCCTACTCCCTCCATTGACTGTTTGTTTTGGGTTCTGTCTGTCTTGTTGGCTGTTAGGACATTGCTTCAGTGAAAAACCCATTGTTTTGGATTTACACCTGGAATTAGAATTGTTATGTTCAACTATGTTAGATACTACCAGTTTTTCAAGTGATTATGTGAATTTATACTTCTATCAGCAGTATTCATTTGTTTCAGATTTTTGTCAGTCTTACTATTGTCTGTTGTCATCAATCTTTGTGTTAGCCTTTTGTCATTGTGACAAACATCTGAGAAAAACAACTTTCAGGAGGAAAGATTTATTTTGGCTCACAGTTTCAGTCCAAGGTCGGGTGGCTCCATTGCTTTGGGCCTGGGGTGAAGCAGAGCATCATGCCAAAAGGGCATAGCAGGAGAGAGAGAAAACGGTCAAGCACATGAGATAGCCTTCCAGGGCATGACCTACTAATGATCTACTTCCTCCAACTTGGCCCCACTTCTTCATATTTTCAGTACCTCCCATAATGCCATCAATCCATTAGTAGATTAATCTATTGAAGGGTCAGAGCCTTCATGATCCAGTCATTTCCCTAAAATCCCACCTCTGAACATTGCTTGTATTGAGGACAAGCCTTCAGCACATGAGTCTTTGGGGAATGCTTCATGTCCAAACTCTCGGTCTTTAAAATTTTAAATATTCTAATATGTGTTTTGGGATATTTCTTTGCTGTTTTAGCTTGCAGTTTCTTGGTAACTAATGCTACTAATAACTAATTATATGTGTAATTGATCGTCTAGAGGTCCCTTTTTTTATGAAATCCTGTTCAAGTCTTTCATGCATTGTTCTATTAGATTATTTGTCTTTTTTCTCATTGATTGTGGGAGTTCTCTGTATAGTTTGGCTATGAGTCATAATGCTTGCTCCCAATTTGCAGATTATCTTTTTACTTAATGCTCTTTTTTTTTTTGTAAATATGACATCATAATTTGAAGCAAGTTGAGAGGTGGGACAGAGACTGGGAGGGTGTGGGGACTTCTGGGCGCTACTGAAATTCTATTTTCTGATTTGGGTGGTAGTTACACAGGCATGTTTATTTGTAAAACTTCAGTGAGCTGTTTCCTTTTTTTTTTTTTTTTTTACACATTTTTGTATGCAGTGTTGTGATGAGGATTTGCAAAAAGTAAAGAACATATTTTATCAATCTCTTCTTTTGTTTTTCTGTGACACATTTAAGAAATGTGTGATTATTCCAAGATTATCAATATATTCCCTTATGTTATCTTCTGACACTTGTTTTACATTTAGATCCACAGTCTATCTGGAATTGACCTTTGGTTTTGATGTAAGGTAGACTTATTTATTTTTTCTGTAAAAGTATCTAACAGACCCAGAACTATTTATTGAATCCTTTGCTTTATATTGTTAACTTTGTCATAGATGAAGTGTTTAAATATGTGAAAATCAATTTTTAGACTCCATGTTCTTTTCTTTTAATCTATTTGTACATGTTAATCTCTTTTGCTTCTCTTCTGCTGTATTCTATTAGTTTGTATTTTTTAAATAATTTACCATCGTACTCTTGCTTTACAAAAAAGTGTAAATATATGGTACCATAAGTTTTGAAGCTTTGCTGTTCTGATTCAAGATTATCTTGATTATACTGGTCTGTCTGCATTTCACATAAATTTCAGACTCAGTTCATTCACTTTTCTACAAAACCTGCTAGGATTTAAATCTAGACTAATTGGGGAGAGATAATATTTTTTATAGCATAAAGTCTTGTACTTACCAATCTACAAATTTTGGTCTATTAAGATTTTATACTTTGCAATGTAGTGATCTTAGACATTTTAATTGACTCCTAGATATTTGATGTTTTTGGTGTTACTATAAATGGTAAAGTTATACAATTTTTATTTTCTAATTATCTTTTGCTAATTAGAAATAATTTTTCTTTCCATATCTTATAGGTGAGTTATAGTTGTACACATTGATGGGATTAGTTGTTACATGTTTGTGCATGCACACAATATAACAAGAATATTTGGCCAATATCATTCCCCAGTATTTCCTCTTCCTCCTTCCTTCTGTCCCTTTGTTTTACTCTACTAATCTTCCTTCCTGATGTGCTCCCCCACTTTATTTTCCTTTTTCCTCCCTAGTGTCTACATATTAGAGAAAACTTACAATCCTTGACCTTCTGAATCTGTCTTATTTTGCCATAATGTTCTCCTACAAATGAAATAAACTACATGAAACTATTAATCATTTTCTTTATGGCTGAATAAAATTCCATTGTGTATATGTACCATGTTTTTTCTATCCATTCGTTTGTTGTAGACACCTAGGCTAGTTCTATAGTTTAACTGTTATGAAATATGCTGCTGTAATAATCGGTGTGCATGTATCACTGTAGTATAATGACTTTAATGCTATAGGATAAATACCAAGGAGTGGTTGGTATAGCTGGATCATATGGGGGTTTCATTCCTGCTCTTTTCATATTGCTTTTGTTTCTTCCTTTCTAGCTCTGTGGATCTGAGGTTTTACTGTTTTTACCCTATTGGCTTTTAGTGCCCCCATAGGGTTCTAATACCTCACCTTTGAGGGGAAGGACAATGTTAACAGATCCCAATATAAGCAAAATACCACCTAAAACCACATAGTTATTATTAAGACTATTTGGATTATTTGCAGTTTGGTCACAATGTAAAGAAATGATGAACTTAATTATTGTCTACAGTATAATCAATAGGTTTGTAAAAAGGTTTACAGTTTTGGTTGGTGGACAAAGAACCGGGGGTGAAGTGTAGGAAGATATGCTGAGGAGGTAGGAGGTGAGGAAAACCTCACAACAAGAAAGTGTGAAAGAGAAATGTAAAAAAGAGGGATAGTAGCAGGAGAATAGAGAGGTTGTAATTTGAGTAGACAAGTAAAAGGGAAGACTACTAGTAGAGTACATAGGACAAACACGCATTTATTAAGAAAAATAAAAAATGTAAAAATAGTAAAAATTAGAAAAATACAAAGAAGGAAAAATATATATACAACTGTAATATACTATTCAGTTGTCTCACTCCTCAGTATCCTAATTCGTGCAGAGTACTTTGTTTCACATGTGTTGGGGATGTGAGGGCGGGAGAATAGAGAGGGAGAAGAAAGAAAAACAGATCTCAGAGGAAAAAACAAGGATTGTTTGGTCGGAGATCACTATCTTTCCTGCTTCCCTTCTCATCCAATAGGTGGGGTTGTCTGTTTTAGTTGGTATCTCCACCCTCAGGATGGTGGGGCTTACCAGAATGTGAGGGTTGGTCTTGGGTGCAGGGCTTCTGGAAGTGGGGTATGGCACCCGCTGGTCCCATTGCGAGATTGCACCTCAAGGATAGGATCTCCTTTTGGGGTCTGGTCCTGTGATGGTCCTGTGTGATGTGAGTCTTATTTCCTCGTCTTGCCTGTAGACCTCACAGTTCCTGCCCTCTAAGTTAATCTCTAAAGTGTATCTCCCTCACTCTCCCTTTCCACTTCCTAATCAGGAAAACCTTTCTCCCTGGGGGGTCATGTGTGTTGCACTCTGGTGGCTGTACACCTGTCGTGGAGGGCTGTTTGGAATTGGGCAGTCACTCTGCTGAGTTAGCAGCTGCTGGGGATTGGGGTGAATTAGAAAATATGGGTACCTGGCTCTCTGGTGTTCCAAGCTGGTAGTTGTCTGACTAAAGATGGTGATTGAGGTGACCCAAGATGGAAGCAGTGGCTTTCACTGATGGGGGGTCGGGTTGGGTAGGGGGAGCCAAGCGATGGCTGTGATATCCCCAGGTGCAAGGCAGGCTACCATGAGTAGGGGACTCTGGCAGTAGCTGCCCAGTCCCAAGATGGAGGCAACCAGAGGAACCCCATGTTAGTAGATGGGGTCCACACAGGAATGGTGGTCGCAGTTTCTGTGTGGGTAGCAGTTGAGTGTCCTTCATGGGAGCAGTATCTGGAAATTCTGTGCCAGCGCTGATGCCGGTGGTCCCGCTAAGGCACCTGCAAGACCTGCATGGGCAAGTAGTCAGGAGTCCTTTCCTAAGGCTGAGGTCCCGCCCCCTCGCCCCCCACCAGCACGGAGGCTGTGATTCCTGCGCAGGATCAGTGTTGGAGGGGTCCTCTACTGCTCTCAGTAAAGCAGTATTCCAACTAGTTGAGACCTGGGTCACAGAGTGACACAGAATGCTACCTTCCTTTGGCCTGCCATCTTGAATCTGCCTCATTCCTACTGTTTTGAGGAACCTCTGCACGGATTTCCATAGTAGTTGTACTAATTTACAATCCCACCAACAGTGTAAAAGGGTTCCTTTTTATCCACATCCCCTCCAGCTTGTATTACTGTCTGTATTTTTGATGTCTGCCATTCTGACTGGAGCGAGATGAAATCTCAGTGTAGTTTTGATTTGCATGTTCCTAATTTCTGTTGATTTTCAACCTTTTTTCATATATTTGTTTAAATATATGAACTTAATAACTAGGTTGTTTGGATTTTTGAATTCTTTGTATATTTTGGATATTAATCCTTGTCAAAAGAATAACTCACAAAGATTTTTCCTCCCATTCTGTAGGTTCTCTCTTCACATTCTGTTTTCTTTGCTATGCAGAAACTTGTATTTTGATGCCATCCCATTTGTTTGCTTTGGCAATATTTCCTGCTTTGTAGTTCTATTGAGAAAATCTTTGCCTCTGCCTATAGATTGGAGTGTTGACCTTCATTTTCTTGTAAGGTTGCATAGGTTCTAATTTAATTCCTAGGTCTTTGATACATTTTGAGTTGATTTTTGTGCAGTGTGAGAGATAATGTTCTAATTTCATTTTTCTACATGTGGATAACCAGTTTCCCCAGCACCATTTGTTTAAAAGACTATCTTTTCTCCAATGTATGTTTTTAGCACTCTTGTCCCTTGACAAGATGATGTGTCTGAGTGGGTTTGTCTCTGTGTCTTCTATTCTGTACCATTAGTCTGTGTCTCTGTTTTTATGCCAGTATTGTGTAGTTTTTGTTGCCATAGCTATATTACAGTTAGAAGCCAGATACTGTGATGCCTCTAGCATTGCTTTTTTGGCTTAAAATTCTTCCAAATGAATTTTAGGACTGTTTTTCTCTAGTTCTGTGAAAAATGTCATTGGTATTTTGACAGAGATTGCATTGAATCCATATATTGCTTTTGCTAGTATGGCCATTTTAACAATGTTCATTCTGCCTATCCACGAACCTCTGTCCTTTCATCTTGTGTCTTTTTCAGTTTCTTTCTTAAATGTCTGTAGTTTTCATTGTAGAAGTCTTTCATCTCCTGGGTTAAATTTATTCCTAGGTATTTTGTTTTTCTGAGGTTATTGTGAATGAAACTTTTTTAAAATTTCTTTCTTGAAGATTCATTATTGGTATATAGAAAAGCTATGATTTTTGTATATTGATTTCATAACCTGCTACTTTGTTGAGTTTGTTTATTACCTAAATAGTGATAATTTGACTTATTCTTTTCCTATTTTTTTTTTTTTTTTATCCCTTTTACTTCCTTCTTTGGCCTAATTGCTCTGACTGGAATTTCTAGCACTATACTAAATAGGAATGCTGAGAGTGGAATTCCTTGTCTTGTTCTGGATTTTAAAGGAAATGCTTTCAGTTTTTCCCCATTCACTATGTATTTTGAAGTTCCTGAAGATGAGTGGGTTTTGAAATAAATCTATAGCATACATTGCTGATTATATTACAGATCCTATATAAACAGAGAAGTCAGACCTGCACCCTACCCTCACAAAACTTTGAATCTAATAAAGAAAACACACACTGAACAAATAGTTCCAAGTATGCTGGCAAGTTACAAGTAAATGAAAAGACAGATGACACATACTTACCTCCTGATGTAACTTATATGTTAAAAAAAAGTTATTGAAATATTTCCTAGGGAGTAGCACATGATAAATTTAGGGACTGTGAATTATATATACCATGGGCATCTTAGGATAATTGTACCTTTTCAGGCATTTGACTCATATGCCACTACATGTAAGTTACAGAGTATTCATGGTGAAATTTGGACAAATAGCTATAGCAGGTGGTTACTGCTCCTTCATCTTCATCAACCCTGACTTTTGCCTTTTGCTTATTCCTCCATCTCTTTAGTTTAAATTGTTACCTTTTGTCTTAATAAGAGATCACGTTGTAATTTGCACAGCCACATGAATCAAGCTTTGCTTTGGTTTACATGATAATTTTCTTGTCATTATCTAGCCCTTTCTTTGTAGGACACCAACACAAAATAAAGGGTTGCTCATGTTTGACCTTGATGTTTGCAGTCCATGGTATTTGAGTTGGTTTTACTGACCATAACTAGATGGCTAAAATATTATTTGAGGTTGATCTGAAATAGAGCAGTTTATAAAGTGGACAGTGAATTCCCTCTGGGCAGAAACAACATTCATTTACATAACCCTAACCTACTGTCTTACATATTTAACTTTTTCAAGAGTCAGTGAATGTAAAATGTACATTTTCTGGATTTTGCTTTTGTCTACAAGAATGTGACAAGATCCTTTATTCTTTTTTTCTCCTATATAGCTGGGGATGAAACTCAAGTCCTTGTGTATGCTAAGACAAGTGTTCTACTATGGAATTACATCTGTGGGCCCAAGATCCTTTATTGTTTGATTAGATCTAGTAATTTCCTTATGAAAATGAAAAAGATATTCATTGAATCTATATAATACTAGTATTAGAAAATATTCCTAGCATCTTAATAAAATTTGTATTTTCAAACAACTTCCTCATAATTTATCAGTGTTTTGATAATTTTCAGTGATAGATGCAATATTTACTAGTATTTCTAGTTTACTAGTGGAAATATATCCAGACAGATTAGATGACTTGCCTAAGACAACAAAGCTATTTAATGGTTGCGCCAGGACCAAAGTATTTTAACTGCCAAACTAGTGCTCTTTCTATCATACTGTACTTACTCTATTGAATCACAAACGTATCCCACTAATATTTGAGAGCAAACTATGTTAGCATCTATGCTATGTGTAGTTGCTGTGCTAACAACTGTGTTGGCATCTTTGTCTATCTTGACACAAACATAGAGACTATGCAGAGTAAAACTCCTAATGAGATTAAAAAAAATTAATTAAATTGTGTTCTTTTTCTTATTCTAATTAGTATTCCAGTCTTGTGGTTATACATGATGTGGAGATTCACTATGGTGTATTCATACATGTGCATAGGAAAGTTATGTCACAATCATTCCACTGTCTTTCCTATTTCTGTCCCCACTCCTTAATGAGATTTTTAAGGCTACTTTTGTTTCTTTTGTTTTACAAAGTTATATTATGCATTTTAGATATTTTTTATTAGAAAAGTAAAAATGTTTATAGTCTTATTTCTCTGATAATTATTATGCTATGTTCAACTTTATGGCTTAACAGCAGCAGAGAATAGTGAAATATAAAAAGAACCACCTGAGAGGCAGAATTTCATTAAGTCTCTTCATAGCAGGTGAATGCAGAAGTGAAGTAGGACAGAGGAGGCTTGACTCAGGAATTAGAGTTGGTAATGAGAAGGTTACTGGGACCTTGATCGAGGTTAATGTTAATTTAATAGTAGGGGCAGAACCTGGGTTGGAAGGAAGAGAATGAATGGAAGGTGGGGAAGTAGATAGAATTTTTACTAGTAATAAAAGGCTAGAGGTGGACTGAAAGAGAAGCAGTGCAATTAAGGACATGTTTTAGGTGGTCAGTGTTCAAGTGTTTTTAGCTTTTTAACAAGAGAATCCCAAGGAGAAGAAGGAGGAAGATGGAAATTGTGAGAAGAGAAGTTGGGTGAATTAATAAAAGCAATCCCAGGAGGAGGAAGGAGACATTAAGAGCATGGATATGGAGAAAATCTTAGCAAAACAGCAGAATACTTATTTCCCTGCAATAGGAGGACAGTTGAGGAGTGGGGAGGATATTTATACAGGTTCAGGACCTTTAGGCATAGCATCTGGTGTTTTTAGTTAGCAATAGAGTCAGTTATAGGCTGTTGGCTTACCTAATATTCATTTTATGTTGTTTAAAATGAACAAAAAGAAATAGAAGTTTAGATATATATGAGTTTTAAATGAATTTTACTTAGCTTCATTGTGGAACTTCAGTGTGTTCTATGTGGTCGGTTTATTTTTGTTCTAATGGAGATTATGGTTTCAAAGGGAAAAAGGCATCTTAAGGTGATTTATGAAGGCTGAATTATGTTTTACTTTTTCATATGGCTATTTGGCAAGTTGCTTTTTCTCTGGGATTTTTGTTTGGAAATAGTGAGGCCTACTGATAGCTACATACTAAGAATTTATGGAAATTGGCACGTTCAAGATCAGCTGGTTAGTTCCACTTTGTTGGTATGCCTGCGTTTGAACACTGATAGCCATTATACATAGGGCTATGCTTTATTCAATAGTCAAAAACAGACCGGCACATGTGTACAATCTCCAAACCTATGGTAAATAGAGACTCTTTCTAAATCTGTACATATAGACAAATATATACATGTACATAAAGACATTTTCTAACTTATGGGTTGTGATGTAAAATTTTACATTTCAGATATTGGGAACTTTACATCTTCTAATAGGAACAATATGGTTCTAGCATCTTAGGCCAGCTCATTTAAAGTATGTCTGAATTTTACAAATAATTATTGTTTTATCAGGAAATGTATTGAATTTCAACTTAAGGTGAAAAAATGTTTCTCCCAATTCTGTGTATCTTAGTGATGAGTTGGCTGGGTTCCCCAGCAGTCCCTGTTTGTTTGGCAGTGAGTTCAGGCTACTGAGGGGGCTCTTAGAGCCCAAAAAAGGAAGAGCTGGGACGGGGCTGTCTTCAGAGTAGGGAGCACAGCTGGTTGTAGTGCTGGCAAATGCCATTGGAGGACTCTCCTTCCTATTTCTGTTGTGAGGTCTGGCCTCTGACATTATGTATGTCTAACCCTCCTGTCTTCTTTGTTACTCTCCAGCCCAGCAGTTCCCAAGCAGACCTACTTTCACCTCTCCTGCTTCCTAACATCCAGGAATATTAGGCAATGTGCAGACACTTTTTTGGTTGTTAAATTGGGATTGTGCTATTAGCATCTAATGTGAGCAAACCAAAGAGGCTGCTAAGCTTACTTCCCAAATGTCAGTATGCCAAGACTAAGAAACCCTGCTTTAAACCATTGGGACTGGTTAGCGTTTTTTTTTTTTTTTTTTTTCCTTCTTGATGCACAGCAGCAGCTCTGAAGTACAGTCTGTTTCCCTGATTCTCTCCTGTCATCTGCTCTTGAAACAAGCTCAGAGCCCTTTTGAGGTTTTTCTAAGGGCTTTACTATCATCACAACATGGAAATAGATAGACTAAAAATAACAAGAAAATTATAGCTTTGGGAAATCTTAATTAAAAGCTGTTCATGTTAGCCACTGAACTTGAAATAAAACAAATTCTGATCTTTTCTAGGCTTCAATTCATTATTCCCCAGGATGATTTTTCCATCCCCTGGGCTTCCCTCCTTCCTTACTAGTACTGTGGAGCTTTGGCAGTGATCCTTTTCCCTGTATTACAACATTTCCCTAAGCGCTGCTGCACAGCATAGGGCCTCCTTTCTCTGTTCTTTCCTCATTTCCATGTTGCCCTGTACCACTGACACCAGCCTCACAGGCATGTGAACGGTGCAGTTGCAGAGGGCCTGTGCTTAGACGAGCCCCTCACTTAGAAGTAAGGACCCTGTGCCTGGTTTAATCCTTTGCTGTTGTCCTTTTAAATTTCTTAATCCTTTTTAAACAAGGGTTCTCACATTTTTATTTTCTATCGGTCTTGCAAATTATATAGCTGGTACTGCTACCAAAGTACTCCCAACCATCTTTGAGCCCACTTGTGAGGCAGTCTGCTTGGATGAGAGGGAGAAGAGGAAGAGTTATAAAATACTTAAGAGTAGCAAGAAACCCTAGCAGAAAATCTGGGAGAGAAGGACAGATTCATGTGCATGTGCTCAAATTCTTCACTTGCTGATACCGTTCAGAGTCAATTATTTACACATTGTTTGTTCTTACTAATTTTAACTAATTCAGTGTTATTGTATGATCCATGATGTGCTATCAGCCATAGGTGAAATAAAAGAGTACTCTGACTGGGCATGTACAAGGATTTATAAAACTTCCTCATTTGGTTTCTATAACCCTTTGAGATTGTTTTTATTTTCCCATTCCATCAGATAGGAAACTGGTATTGATATAGAGGTTAAGTTAGCTGTTCAAGTTTATAAACTAGTGACACAATAAGGATTTGAACATAGTTTGTTCTAAGTCTAAGGCCAGTCCCATTCACTCTGCTACTCATATATGTCTGTCTTTGGAGATGACTGTCAAGTTGAGGTCATTAGTAAACATGGAAGGTCAATATTTTTATCTCTAGTAAATTGTTTTTTAACACTGTGCAGATACATCAGTGCTTTTTGAATTGAATTGTAATGGTAGATGAAAATAATACTGATGTATTGATGTAGATTCTTTTCAATGTGGCCATGACAAGTAGCTGTTAGTATAACCCTTAATCTATCACACTATTCTTATAGAGCAAAAATTCAGAAATTTTCAGTTAAATATTTAGTAAGCCACTCCCTCTTTTTCCACTTTATGAAATACTTGCTTGCAATATTGTTAGTGTCACTTATCTGGAAGTGTTTTCTTAGAAGAGGGGGTCTAAATCTTTAGTTTCTATCTGCTGAATAAAAATTTGGAGTTTTGTGTGGTTGGCATTTGCAGTGGAGTCTAAGAAAGCTTTCAGAGAATACATACAACACCATTTAGAGTCAGGGTCTCACTGAGTTGCTTTGTGCCTCGCCATTGTTGAGGCTGGCTTTGAACTCATGATCCTCCTATCTCAGCCTCCCAGGCTGCTGGGATTATAGGTGTGTGCCACTGTGCCCAGCCATATAACACCAATTTTTTGCTTTCTGTCATATGAACTATCCCAAATCAGTTCAGTATCTCCTTAAAAATCTGCTTCTGTTTTTAGCTGGGCTTCTTGATTCTGTGTGAGGAGAAGGCAGGCATCTGGCACAGATTGTCTACAATTGACAATTTACATGATATTTTTTACTTAGTGACAAAGCAAGGATTTGAACATAGGTTCCTTAAACAGATCCTTATTCTTAAAAGGATTAAGAATAACTTGATAGTTTTCTTAGCATTTATTGCTCTATTGTCAGCCTTTGATGTCATAAAAAAAGGGGTCTGAGGCCTGTACCATAAGATCTAACAGAGCCAAACATGTAAATGTTCTTTTGGTTTTTGCTGTTAAGCCAGGAGTGTTTAATCATTCTGACTTGATTTTAATTCCACCTATGCTTCTGTCTGGTTGTGATAAATTATTTAACTTTTCTAAGCTTCATTACCTATAAACAGGAGTGATATTCCAGAAAGTTATAGGTAAGAGTAACTGAATTCTCACACAGTGCAGGCTCATGAAAAAGCCCTGATGGCCAAGTGGTAGCTGCCCTTCTTATTCTGCTCCTCCTCCTCCTCCCCTCCCCACAGAACTTTGGGTAAGCCCTTTCTTCACACCTAAACAATTAGGTAGACTTTTAAACTTTTTAACACATGTCCTCCTGCAGAGAAATAATAGGAAGACAAATGAAATGCTCCAGTATTCCACAAGGAAGATGATAGAATAATACACACACACACACACACACACACACACACACACACTTATATAAATTATTTATATTATATTCTCTCATAATTAGGATTAAAACTTGGAGATTTGGTGATCACTGATACCACTTCTCTGTGTGCATTATTTTTCATTCTTCCCAGGCCAGTCTTACTCAAACTGGGATCCTTGTATCTGCATCAGAATCTCCTAAAATACTTGTTAAAAGAAAAAAAGTGAAATGAAACTAATTAATCCCAGACACAGGGCAAGGCTTCAGACATGCAGTTAAGTAAGCCATCTTGGTTACTGTTCTGTATGAAATAATTTAGAAACACTGGTCTTTGCTTACATAATAGGAATAGTCTTTCATTTTCTGCATGCTTACAGAATATTACGTATTTTTCAAGAGCTACCTCTTTCCAGAGGCTTTAGTTTTCCAAATTTTTGCAAGTCAAGGTTAATTTGTCTTCCTGATTGCAGTTGTTGCAGTCTGCCTTGAAGAGTTTTGCTTGTTTTCCAGCCACTTGAAAGTTCCTGGAGGGCAGCAGTGTCCTAACAACAGCCACCTCCAGTATTCAGCAAAATACTTTGCATATAAAGGGCACACACAAAAATATTTATTGAACTTGATTTGATCTTTTAATTACTTTTTCCTTATAAATCATCCTCTAATTTTGAAAAAAAAAGTCTGTTCAGATTAAATTCATAGCATCAGAATAAGAGTGGGTGTTGGTGAGGAGTGTTTCTGTGATTCCTGGTTCTTCTTTATCATGTTCTTGAATATCCTTCAAAAAAACAAGTAAACAAATCCGCCAAAACTCGAGTTAAATAAAAAGCAATTAAAAGGCAAAAATGCTACAATTATAGTCCTGTGTTAGTTGTACTTCCAGTAAACGTATTTGCTCACTTATCTCACTAAAGAAGCAACTTTTGTGACACACCTCCTGCTTATCTTCAGGGAGGCTAAGTACATGTATTGTGCTCCCACTGATATCTTAGTGTACTTACCAAGTAAGGAGAGCTGTGAGAGAAAAAAGATACAGAGAGGAGCTCATGTTTTCTTCAAAGTTACATTGCACCCCTGCTGACCATTGAGGCACTTTGGTGGTATTAATCCCATCCTATGCTTCTCCCTTATTCAACTGGGTTCTTGGATAGAGGGTTGCCCAAGCCATAAAGGTAATTAATTCAGGGCTGGAGCTCAGTGGTAGGATGCTTGTCTAGCATACGTGAGGTCCTGGATTCAATTTCCAACACTACATTAAAAAAATAATAATAAAATGTGATCCACATGTGGGTGCTATCCAATTTTCTGATAGGCTGGAGGGTAGCAGCATGTTAAAGTAAGTTGTGGGGATTAGAGAGGCATGGAATAATGGAGGATGATTGCGTGTGTAGGGACTTTCTCCAAATATTGAATCACTTTGAAGCGTTATAGTTAGTGATTATTTGGTGTCACATCTCACAGCAAGATTAAGCTGAGAAAACCATGGGATTAGGCAGGTGAAGTCAGTTTTTCAGCAGGTAGGTTAGGATTTGATGACAGCAGTGGTGTTTATAAAGTATGCGGGAACAGACTAGGTAGCCTGGTAAACAGGACCTGTCCAGATTTGGAGATTTGTCTTTTGAATATGATTGTCTTTGGACTTTGGATGGTTAGGAAGGAACTCCAGGTGAACACCTAGTAAATACCTGGAGTTCATAAATATATAGGCTGAGAAATTTTAAACTCAAGGCAGAGGATATCCTTTTCCTTTCCCTGCTCCCTCCAGAGCATTGAAGGCTATGAAGTGGCTGAAGATAATGAAAAAGGATTATAGAATGTGGGGAGAGGACCTGATTAGCTTTTAGAGTAGGTTCAGTGGAAACTGGATAGAAAGGGGGTTGGGGTGATAGAGTGAAGTAGGTCTGGTGGAAAGGAGATGGGATTAGCCAGATGAAGTTTGTGTTTACTAAAAACCAAAGAGTTATTCTAGTACTCCAAAGAAGTACCTGTGCTGACCTTTGTTGCCAGACTGTCCTCCACCCCAAACCCTAGGCCCTGGTACCCCATAGCTTTGTCTTTTGTTATCAATTGAATCACATGGTATGGAAAAAACTAGCCTTTCCCACTCAGCATAATGCCTGCTGTGTGTACATTTAAAGTGTATTTTAAAATGCCCAAATTCCCTCACCCCCACCCCCACCCTGAAAACAACAAAGCAGGGAAGAATCTGAGAAGATGGATGATGGAGAAGTGGTGAGTTAGGAACATACTGAGATGTAAACAGACATTTACTTCATGAGGCTCTGTTCTCAGTGAAATGAGTGGGTGGATGGTGGGAAGATAGGGAGGAAATGACCTTAACCACTCACTATGTTCTCTCAAACTAGCCTCTTTTCCTTCTCTAACCTTTCCAATTACCCTCCGTCCTGGGTGATAAACAATACATGCACACACACAAACACACACATACCCATTTTCATGGTATACACATTTAACGTATTTTTCTGCTTTTGAATTCTGGAGATGATAACTTTTACCATTGAAAGAACATGTACAGAATTTGTCCATGCATATCAGATTCTGATTTCAGCCATAGTTGAGGACTGTCAGATGACATGTGGTATAACCAGGGCTTGATGTAATTGAGGTCCATACACCCATGTGTCAATCCAAGGTTTATTTCCTTTCTAACTTTTTGTATTGTTCTCCTTCTTATGGATAGAAATTTAAAAGTTAATTAAAAATTATAGGTTCAAAGATTATCTACTAATATATGGAATTAGAATTTTTAGATAAAATATTAGCAATCAAATTTGTCCATAATTCTTATACTTTTATTTTTCTGGTAGTTTTAACTTATTTTTGCAAATCAAAAAATTTATACACAGGCAGAGAGGGAGGGAGGGAGGGAGGGAGAAAGAGAGAGAGAAAGAGAGAGAGACAGAAAGATGTCCCTTAGTGATTCTAAGATCCTCTTCTGATACCAAAATTCATAGATGCTCAAGTCTTCTTTATAAAATAGTATAATATTGCATATAATCTATCCACATCCTTCTTTATGTTTAAAATTACATCTAGGCTACTTATACCAATGCTATATAAATTGTTCTTAAACTATTTTACTTAGGGAACAATGGCAAAAAAAAAAGTTGTACATATTTAGTACAGACACTTTTTTTTTTCTGAATATTTTGATCTCTAGTTGGTTGGATCAGTGTATGCAGAAACCAGAGATACAAAGAGCTGATTTTATGTATGTAGGTGTATATGTACACACTCATACATATCTGTGGATTCTGCATACACTGATTAGAAATTTAACTGAGTTTTGTTTTCTTTGCTTTTTACTATAACTTTGATATTCAAAACAAACACAATATTTTTCTGCCACAAAGTAAATAGAAATCAAGCAGGGTTTCTTGGGACATTTATACTCACCAGTTATTAACCTCATCTAATTACTTGATATCTATGATTATGAATTATTATAATTGTTGATTTGTTCATATTGGCCACATATTTTACTAATGATATGATTTGTAGGAAACACCAGGAGTTGTTACCAAGTGCCAAGAAGGTCTTCAGAAGAGAGAGGCATTCTGTTACATTTCTGTCATAAATAGAGTTGTACTACCTTATCTTCTGCTGTGTCTGGAGGGCGGTCATCTGATACTTTACCTGTACACAGAATTCAGAATATAGCCCCCAAAGCTCTGAGAGTGGGCACAATTTGTTTAAAGTAATACACTGAGCCTTATGCCTCTTTTAGGACAGGTGCTTCATATATATATATATGTATTGCCATATTTAATCAACACACTAATTGGATGTAGCAACCATTGCTCCCACATTTGCAGAGGAGGAAATTGAAGCTTCTGAAAAGGTTATAGAATACATTTAAGGTCATATATTTTGTGGTTGAAACTTGGATTTCGACATAGCTTTGTGTGTGTCCTTCACATCCTCAGTCTGAGTCCAGTTGTTCCCATTTTCAGTCATTAACCCAAATATTTTTTCAGTACCAACTATGTGGAAGGCCCTGGTATCCAAGATTAAAGGTGGAGAGTCCTATTGACTTTTTTTCTTTGCTATAAATACGAAAATTATGAAGCAGACTAGAAAAGAAATAAGGCTCAAAGACGAGGCCAAAATCTGTCTTACTAACTATGCATCCACAGGACAAGCACAGTACATAGTAGGAACTCAATAAATATATGCTGAATAGATGAATGACATGGGTGAGAAATAATAGCCAACAGGGAAAATACTAAAATATAAAAAGGATATAAATAAAAGAGCATGACTGTCAGGGATCAATTAATCTTTGAATAAGCAGTGTATATCTCAGTAGCCCACTGAGGCAGGAATAGCCTTTCAGTATGCTTCCTGCTGCTCAGAATAATGGCCTGGGGCCACTGAGTGACTATAGTGACTCAGGCCCTGTGCAGCAAGGAGAAAGTGACTCCCAAATGTGATATCCAGTGTAAAACCAAGGTGGTACCTAGACATTTTAGCCATAAAAAAAGTGTCTTTTTTTCTGTTAAGTATGCTAAAGGGCTAAATAAACATCAGGTCTTAGGAAAATTATCTATGTGCAGTAGCTCTTCCCCTAATGTATTGGACTAAGGGGCTAATACATAATATTATTTGTGGTTTTTTTCCCTGATAAGTTTTAACATAAAAATTTCATGCCAAATGAGTTTTTAAAAAATTGAAATTATATTATTTGGAAAATACCTTATAAAGAAGTATACATAGGGTATAATGATCTATTTAATTTAACAAATAAATAGGTTGAGTAATATTGATCTGAAAGAGTTATGATGTGTTGAAATAATTCATGTTTAGAGTATTATTTAGCTTGTTGTAAGGAAAAAATGAGAAAATTATAGGAAACTATTGACATGATTTAAATTTCATTATCCAACAGCATCGATGCGCTACTTTCTTGTCTCAAGAATGTATCTATTAACAGTGATATTTTGCCTTACAGCTTTTCTGGGAGAAGAGGCTACAAGGACTTAGTGCATCAGATGTAACAGAACAAATTATAAAAACCATGGAACTACCTAAAGGTCTTCAAGGTATTATCTAAGTTTAGTTGAGCAGATATTTATTAAGTACCTACTGTGTGCCAGGCACTGTGTTAGATGCTTTGGATTCAGAATTGAACAATTTCACCAGGCATGGTGACGCAGGCCTGTAATCCCAGCGGCTTGGGAGGCTGAGGCAGGAGGATCTCAAGTTTAAAGCCAGCCTCAGCAAAACCGAGGTGCTAAGTAACTCAGTGAAACCCTGTCATTAAATAAAATACAAAACAGGGCCGAGGATGTGGCTCAGGGATCATGTGTGTCTAGCTGGATGGCATACCCCTTGTGTGGTAGTAAACCCAGGGAGGACATACATAAGAGACTTGTACGTTGTAGGGATGCCTCTATGGAGTATATTACTTTAGATTTTTTTTCTATATAAAAGCTTTGGCTCTAGATTGGGTTTTGTCATCTAATTTAATGCATGTGCTGTGTGTGTTTAGTACTGAGTGCAAATGAACAATAGGATTTCCCAAACTTCCAGCTTCTAGCAGCATTGGGCCCAACATTTGTTCTTTCTCTCTTCCTCTTATCAAAAGAAAAACTAAGCTCTTTTTCTGCCCCTCCCTCTACAAGCTGTTGCTGTAAGTAGCAGTGGGAGAATGTGCACTCTGGTTCAGTTTTGGCAGCTAGTGGAATGTGAGGTGGAGAACTCAGTTGCCAATCTACCTGTCATATCACATGGCAACTCTATGTTCTAGAGAATCTTTATCCTTCCAGTATTAGAATTTCAGCATCTGAGTCTTGATTGTGGATTACTCAGAAATTCTCATAATTTATAGTTTGACTTTTGTCTCTTTGTGTTCTTGGGAATTATTGTTTTAATTAGTTGAACTATCTTAGAACTTCAAGCAATTCATTTTAATTTTGCTGTGTGCAGTCATTCATTCTATTAATCTGGATAGATTGGCATTTGAAAAAGATGTTAAAGCTGCAAGTACAGCATGCTTGCTTTGACTTTTCCTTCAAAGTCCTGAAACAAGGAAGATAAATTTTGGGATATTACTAGAAATTAATTTTAAAAGCTATAAGGAGGGACTATTCCGGGTACATTAATAGGGATACTTGAGCATAATCTAATGCCTTTATAAAGGATTTAGATTATTCATATAATTGACTTTACTTGATGAAATGTAAGTTTAAAACCTTAGAAAATGTATTTTAAAAGTTTTATTGAAATGCTATACTATTTTGTTATTATGTCTTTTATGTTAGTTGCTTGTGATATCATTTTTTGCTGTTTTGGTTCATGTTGACTTTAAACATATGACCCTACATGAACACAAAAATGTTGATTGTTTCAGGTCACATAAGGTTTGCTTGTCACATTGAAAATTTTAAGTATTGCTTCTTTCTGATTGCAGGAGTTGGTCCGGGTAGTAATGATGAGACCCTTTTATCTGCTGTTGCTAGTGCTTTGCACACAAGCTCCGCACCAATCACAGGACAAGTCTCTGCTGCTGTGGAAAAGAACCCCGCTGTTTGGCTTAACACATCTCAGCCCCTCTGCAAAGCTTTCATTGTCACAGATGAAGACATTAGGTAATTCAGTTTATCATAACCCATAAAGCTTGATTTTTGCCTGTGGATAAATTTTATATAGCCCATTAGGTTCAGTGTCACACATAGTACAGGTTGAGCATCCCAATCCAAAAATCTAAAATCTAAAGTACTTCAAAGTCTGAAACTTTCTGAGCTCTACCATGAGGCCACATTGAAAAATTCCATACCAGGAAACCTTATTTTATGCACAAGGTTATTAAAAAATATTGTGTAAAATTACTTTCAGATTGTGTATTTAAGTTAATACATAAAACACAAATGAATTTTGTGTTTGGGTGTGGGTTCCACCCCCAAGATATCTTAATATGCATATTCAGATACTCTAAAGTCAAACAAAAGTCTGAAATACTTCTGGTCCCAAGCATTTAGAAAAAGGATCCTCAAATTTCAAGTGAATTCACTCACTAGAAAATCCTTCGTCTGTCCTTCCCTCCTTCCTTCCCTCCCTTCCTTTCTTCCTTCCTTCCCAGAGCTTTTCTGAAAGTAATGGAAGATGATGATAAAATATTTTTATAATAAATACATGCTTGTAAAAGGTGGAAGGGGGACCATCATGACCATGTCCAAAGGACAGCTTTCAGAACAATTATTTTCTTTACACATCATCTTTACAGTTTTGCAGTTTGGGCTTCTGAATTTTAGTTCCCTGTTCTCTCAGTTTATTCATTGAGTAATACCTTTTATGATTGCTTCCTGCGTTGGTTTATTTGCAAACAAAAGATCTCTCTAAAGCAAATGATAGCCATATTGCTTTAAGCTAAGTTTTCTTTTCAAAGTATGATTTAGTTATCTTGATTGTGTTTACCTCACTTACGTTATATTTAGAGATTTATTTACTTATTTCACTTTGTTTCAGTAAATACTTAAGGTGCCTCCAAAGACAGACACCATAAACACACAAACACACAATAGAGCAAGAAGAGAAGCACATAAGAAAGCTGAGCAATGGGTAAAGAATAAGAGCCAGGAATAAGGGGACACAGTTGCCTCTGTTAACATCTTTTACTGTTTCTAAGACTGGACCACAAATTAGGTTTTTAGTAGCAAATAGTAAAAGGGGAAAGCATCTAACTTAGATTGATAGTATGAGCAAACCATTGTTCAGGAGAAACAAAACTATTTTGGGTAGTAAAACCTCAAAGAAATTCTTGTCTAGTATTTAGGAACTTTAGTATCATTATTTAAGGATACCTAATGATGACAATGATGCTATAGTATATTTGCTTCAGAAATATGACAATATGTATACTTCACTGTTCCCATCTTCTGAATGTAAATCAAAATTTTACTGGAGTATTATTCCTAGACAAAACCAGCAGATGGCACTTTTGAATCACAAAATATAAAAATATGTTTTCTATTTGTATTTTGTTTTTTTCTAAATCTATAAAAAGTTGACATAAAAATATTTCTAATTGCATGAGTCTAGCTAGATTTATATTGGAAAGCTCTTGGGTTTTAAAGTAATTCCCTTTGCAAGGGTATAAAACAGCTCAGAGTTCTAGTCATATGCCTTGATTGCTTGGAATTTATTCATTCATTCATATGCAGTGTTGAGAATCGAACCCAGTGCCTCACACACGTTAGAGAAGTGCTCTACCACTGAGCCACAACCCCAGTCCATTTGCATAGAGTTTATTATCAACTTTATTTCTGAAGAAATTAAAATAGGGGGCTTGGGCTCTGGCTTAGTGGTAGCGCACTTGCCTGGTATGTGTGAGGCACTAGGTTCGATTCTCAGCACCACGTATAAATAAATAAAAAAAATAAAGATCTATAAACATTAAAAAAAAAAGAAATTAAAATAGCAAAATGTAAAATCGAGTTGAGGAATTAACATGCCTTTTGCATTGTTTACCATTGAGGAAGACAGCTACTCGAGGAAATAAGTTCTTTTCCATCTTGGAATGAGGACCAAGTTAGTCAGCAGGGATTCCACCAGATCATCATGGGTGTGGACTGAGGTTCTCTAAGTGGTATCATGGGATTGCCAACAGCTTCCATATCAGATCATGTGGTAGTAGAAGAAACTGTCTCCAAGCCAAGTCTAGATGATTTTCTTTTCAGACAAATTTATCTATCAAATTACTTATTTGATTTAATTGTCATAACAATAATTAAGCAGAACTTATTAAGCAAACGTTTTTTGTTGAATCCCTACCTATAGGTTCAAAATAAATGACAGTAAGTGGGATTGTTACTTTTCCTTGATTTGTGTAGCCAATATTCTGTTTATATTAAACCTCTAGCTAAAGATCTTAATATTAAGTATATATCTTTTCAGTTTATTTGATAATATTTTCATCCACCTGTGTACTTGCTTTCTAATATTTGATAACAAATTCTTATGAATTTTGCACCTTAAAGCAAGACCCATTTATTATTAGCTCATGATTCTGTGGTTCAGCAGCCTGGATTCTCTGCGTGGTTTCACAAGGCTAAAATCAAAGTGTTGGCTGGACTGCTTTACCTTCTGGAGCTTAAGATTCTCTTTAAACTCAATTGTCACAATATTAATTCTCGGTGGCTGAAGGGCTGACTCCTGTTGCCTTTGTTGGCCAAGAGATGGGGCTGCTCTCAGCACCTAAAGGTGGCCTGAAATTCCTTGCCATATAGCCCCCTTCATGTATCCTTAAACACATCTGTCAGAAAGACTCAGCCTCACTAAGGGCTTTTCTTAATAGGAGAACCACTGTATAAATCTTTGTTTTGATTGATTCAAGATCATTCGATTAGTAACCCCATTATACTTACAAGTTCTGTTCATCTTCAGGGAAAAAATTATGTAAGGAGGGTAAAAGGAGTGGAGTGAGGAGGGCTTGGGGAACATCTTATAACTCTGCCTGCCACCGTGGACACTTCAGTTTCGACATTTATCATAAAGTTGAGAAGTACTGCTTAAAGTAAAAGTCTTCATTAGCTGTTAAGATAGAGTTCTTCATCCAAAAGCACAGTTTGCTCCATTTTCCCTGTCTTCCTGATGGGATTACTCCAGGGTAGTGTTATATATTCTTGTAGTCTGTTACGGAAAGTGAGACACTTCCCATGAGACTGATGTGCCATTTAGCATAAACTTTGAGTCAGTGGGCAAGCAGGGAGACAGATTATTTAAGAAATAAACAGATGTGTTATGTTGATCCTGCCCCACTACATAAAAATCTGTCATCTCCAGTGTCTTCTTACATGACAGAAGCTATGGAGTTCAGGCTGTCCCAGTAACCACCCTGTCTGCCCCTTAAGCTGAAAATTTATTTAAAGAGTAGAAGTCATTGCTGTTTTGGAGTTTAATAAAGATCTAAAGTTTTTGTGGCTATATAGTATATGTGCCTTACTACCTCCTACCTTGGACATGTCTCATTGAACCTAGAGACACGTGCTCTGGAGGAGAGCATGTGTGAATGCAGCTGGCTGAGCCCCTAGGAAGTGAGTACTCCATGACGAGGATGACATCCTTTGTGACATGGTGCTTCTACCTTTCTGCTGTCCTAGATTTGGGCAGTGCTGCAAGCTGTCTTCCTTCAGTTATTGTTTGGAAGATCACTTTTCCAGTAGAGCCCTGCGTTTTCCTTGTTGTTCTTCCTTGTGTTCCATCTCCCACTCTGCATCCATCCTGACCATCTTTCCTCTGCTCTCAACAGAGCACTTGACCTGTTCTCTGTTGTAGTTAACCCACCTCCCTCTGCTTTCACCTCTCTTCACTTCTTATTTTCACCAGGGCCTTTACCTACCAGTCCTTACTATTCCCTTGTGTTTCTTCAACTTTGGCCTTTCTACTTGGTTCTCGATGTAAATTCCTCTTTTGCCCTCTCAGAATTTTTAAGACAAAGTGGCTATTAACAGCATTTTCTCCTGGGCTTTGTTCTCTGTCCGATGGTTCAGAGCCTTATTAACTCTCACTTTTGAGGACTCCTGCAGTCACCAAGACACAGAAAAGCCCATGGCATGTTCTTGCTGTGCTCAGCTTCTCTTGGTTGAAGTGGAGCTTTTTGGTCTCTGTTCTTGGTATGCAGGCTTAGGTGCCTGGCTTTTCCATGCTGTCCCATTGCCTGCAGACCTGGGAGCCCAGGAGAGCACTCTCTCCCAATGTAGCCATGGAATGCCAGGCCAAGTCCCAGCCCACCGACTCTCTACTTCATGTCTTTCTTAGTGCTTCATTTACGAAGGCACTTTTCTTTATTCTTCATGTTGCCTCCTCCTTCTATCCCTGCCTCCAAATTATTTCTAATTATTTTTCGTAGGAATATACCTATATCTTCACACATTTGAAATTCTTGGAGTTGAGGAAGAGGTCACTAAAGTAAAGTGACTCTTTTGAGAATTCTCTATGAAACAAAAGATAACTGTCTGTGACCATCCCTCTTTTAGTCAAGGGTAGCAGTGTATTTGGTTTGTGAGTTTATAAACAACCTTTGCAAAGTCAAAGGAGAGGAAAGTGTATTTTTCCTGGGGAATTTAGTGACTTTGAAGTAGGGATGGACTTTTGTAGCAGCTTCATATTTTCAGTACATGCCAGATTTTTAGTGTCTTTTTCTGTTTTTGAAAAGGAAACAGGAAGAGCGAGTACAACAAGTACGGAAAAAATTGGAAGAAGCACTGATGGCAGACATCCTTTCCCGGGCTGCTGACACAGAAGAGATGGATGTTGAAATGGACAGTGGAGATGAAGCCTAAGATTAGATCAGGTAAACTGACACCAGACATAGACACACTGGGAACTCACATGTTTATTTTCTTGTCTGCAGCCTCCTCAGCACTGAGTGAAAAAGCTGCTGCTTTACGTAGGTTATGCATATGCTGCTGTCGGCCCCCCTTTGTATCTAAGGACCACATAAGTTATTATACCTATTTGTTCTCATCCTTTAGCTTCCTTTATTAATCAGGTGGGAAATCTCCAAGTTGTCATTTAAGAAAAGCAGAGAAAAAAGAAAAGGACTGTGTCAGGGAGGGAGGAGTGGTTATAGGAGAGGAAGGTAGCTGTCATCTTCACCCCATTAGCCCTCTGGGGTATGTTGATCCCTCTTTAGAATTATGTTAGCAATACAGACAAAATTCTTCACCTTTTCCAGGCTTTCTTTACTGTAGACTCAATGCTGAGAGAACAAGAAGGACATTGACAATATGGTACATAATTTACAATACAAATTTTGATCTTACCCTAAACCCACATATGAAGTTCATAGTCTCTGTTTCGTGGGTATATATTTTCTTTAGATGATTATACTCAGATTTCTAAGGCTTCCGTGTAGCATTTTTAAAAAAATATCTTTTAGTTGTAGTTGACACAATATCTTGATTTTATATATCTATTTATATGTGGTGTTGAGGATTGAACCCAGGGCCTCGCATGTGCTAGGTGAGCATTCTACCACTGAGCCGCAACCCTAGCCTTTAGTGTAGCATCTTGTTTCCCAACTTCTATCCTGTATCTTGGCATCCCTTGTTTTAATTTCTGCCACCCATTAGCCAGTTATTTGTTTCCTTTGAAGCCCAAATTGAGGAGAAATGGGTTAGTTAACATGGTGTGAAAGGTCAGAAAAGCCTCTGGGGAAGTGACATTTACACCGGGCCTGAAGTGTGTAGGACTATGTCGGGAGAGTTTCAGGGATCCTGTTAGAAGGGACAGCAAAGGGAAGCTTGATTTCTTTAAGGAACAAAGAAAAATCAACATGATCTGAATGTTGTCTGTCTGGAGAGGGAGGGCCAATGTGTAGGCAATGTACCTGATCACACAGGGCCCGTGGGTCAGGTTAAGGACTTTGAGCTTTATCATTAACACCAGTGGGAATCCACTGAAGTTGAATAGCATAATCAGATTTGCTTATTTATAAAATTCCTACAGCTGCTGCAGGAAAACATGGATTGGAGTAGGGACAACTTGAAGCAGGGAGACTGGCTGGGATGCTATCGTGGTAGTCCAGCAAGAGACGGTGGTGGCTTCTCCAGGGTGTTGGCACTGAGTAGGGAGGAGAGGAGGAAAGGGCAGTGAGCAGGGAGGAGAGGAGGAGAGGGCAGATCTGAGATATATTTGGAGATAGAATCAGCTTGAGCAAGTGATTGATCAGTAGTGAGCTTGACAGAGTGGCAAGATGAATCATTTTACCCTCCCTCTGTCTGGAAGAGAGGGAGGGATTCCTGTGTGGTAGAGGAGCAGAGAGAGGCAGTGAGCATGAGTGTTATTGTTGATACCACCTTCCCTTTCCATGAGTGCCTTTCCTTAATTCAGGAATGACTCATGCCACAACAATACCTAAACCAAATAAGAGATACAGTGTCTTACATCTGCAAGTCCAGTGACAGCAGCACCAGCACCAACCCTATTTAATTTCCTGATGAGGACAGGAAGACACTGTATTTACACTTGGTATTTTGTTTTCCAAACTAGCAAGGATGTGTTATTTGGGCTCTCATGGGTGGGTGTACATAGTATATATAAAGTTTACCAGAGAGAAGTCTGAGCATGTTTCTTTTGTCTGCGGCTCTGGGGTGCAGCGAGGGACTCTGCACTGTTGCACCTGCACCAGGTTCTGTGCCATTGTGTCAGAACAGACTCTGGGAAGGCCTTCTGCTTTTAGCTTTAGTTTTTCCTCAGCCTTTTCTCCCAACAACAGTTTGGGGTAAACAAAGGCCATGTAGTCTAGGCTTTACCAAACATGTGCTTCCAAGATCAGATGAAAATGGGCACATTCAGTCAGGGTGGTATGGCTGTAGACTACACCTGTGCTTTCTTTGCAGAGAACTTGGCAGGTTGAGATCAAGAGAGAGCTCAATCTGTGTAAGAAAGCGTGTGTTTTAGGCACTTTCCACTTATAGAAGCTGGCACCTGCTCATTGCCTTGTACAAATGTGTAGTAGCAATAATAAACTAATTTTTAAATGATTAGAGCTTTGATAATTTCTTAAAAAGTGGCAAGTATTTTGGTATGTTAGGTAGGCAGAGATTTTCATGTTATGTTGTATTCTAAACTTGAGAATGGTATTATTAGATCAGGCCATTAGACTTGTAGATTGTGAAAGATTCAGAAGTACTTCTTAGTTATCAAAATTACATTTACCTAATGTATCCATTTAGCCCCATTTACGCCTAAATGCTTGAGAAACTGGAGCATCAGCCACATGACTTAATTGGATGCCCATAATAACATGTGGAATAGGTAGAACTTAGTTTGGCACAGGGTGGAACATGGCCAACTTCACATGGTTCATTGGTCATAAGAGGTGGACCCTGTGGTTAAAAGTAACCTGTGGTTCCCTTCAGGCCTGTCAACATCATGCCACAGCTCTTTATAATGCTCCTTGTTGGCAAGGTGGACCTGAATTTCTTTATTTATTTTCATATTTTGTAGTATCAGGGATTAAACTGGGATGCTTGTACCCCTGAGCTGAAACTAAAACCCCAACCCTTTTTATTTCATTTTGAGACAGGATCTCCCTAAGTTGCCAAGACTGGCCTCAAACTTATAATATAATCCTCCTACCTTAGTTTCTTGGGTAGCTGGGATCACAGGGGTACATTACGATACCTGGCTTTAGTTATTTTTATTTAGCTTATTAGCTAAATGATAGGTTTAGATTTACTGTTACTTAAATTTTACAATCATAGAGAAGTGTCTAAATTATCAAACATTTTTGGAATGATTGCAAGAAGATAACTATAAAACAAAAGAGTTAAAATATTTAGCTATGAATGAGATATCATATCAAAGACATAAATAGTTCAATTTGCAGTTGCACAGGACCATCTCATGATAAAAGGATAAGCAATAAAAAGACTGCATCTCTATTATCTATAAATGCCCTAAAGTAAAATCAATCATTGTGAAGTAGAATAAATCATTGTAAGAAATTTTCTCAGAATATGCTTAGATTTGGCTGTTATCTATTATGAACTCTTTCAGTTCCTTTTTTATGCTGATTTAGCTAATGGTAGATAGAGAATATTTGCATAAGTATGAAAAGGGGTACATATACTTTCTTTGAAAATGAAATAGGTATTAAAGAATGTCATCAAAATAAAACATCTGAAATAATGAGGGAATATGTTGAATACTTTGTATTTATAATGTAGTGTAACTAAATGTTTAATTGAGACTTCTGATTCTAAGTGAAATTTAGGCTCTGATTACTTCAAGTTTCTTTTCACCTGATAAATCACTGAATTACTTAAGTTTGTTTGTTTTTCCTTACAGGTAACTTTCGACTGACTTTCCCCAAGAGCAAATTCCTAGAAATTGAATAAAACGTTTCCACTGGGTTTTGCCTGTAAGAAAAAAATGTACCCGAGCACATAGAGCTTTTTAATAGCACTAACCAATGCCTTTTTAGATGTATTTTTGATGTATATATCTATTATTCAAAAAATGATGTTTATTTTGAGTCCTAGGACTTAAAATTAGTCTTTTGTAATATCAAGCAGGACCCTTAAGATGAAGCTGAGCTTTTGATGCCAGGTGCAATCTACTGGAAATGTAGCACTTACGTGAAATATTTGTTTCCCCACAGTTTTAATATAAACTGATCAGGAGTACCAAATAAATTTCCCAATTAAAGATTATTGTGACTTCACTGTATATAAACAGATTTTTATACTTTATTGAAAGAGGACAACTGTACATTCTTCCATCATCACTGTAAAGACAAATAAATGATTATATTCACAGACTGATTGGAAGTTTTTCTGTTAAAGAGCACACATAGTGAATAGCCCCTCATTAGCATTCCTGATGGACATGCAGCGTTGATCCCTGGGCCTGGGTTTGATGGAGGTGGTAGAAAGTAGCTTGCGCATGGACAGTGAGCCTGCCCCCAGGAGGTGCTTCAACCAGCAGCGTTGCACTGTTGGTGGCACGCGCAGTGTTTTTCTTGTCTTTCACTAGTACTTTTGATAGTTCCATAAAAGCCATGCTATTTCTTTCTTTTTGGCTTGCTTTAGGTATGCTGGTGCCCTTTAGGTATGTAGGTGTTAGTTGAAGTCCGTGTTTGTTGTTTTTGCTAGAATATTTGGCTGTTTCTGACATCCATTAGCTTACTGAGTGAACAGGTGAAGGTCAGAAGCTTTACCATAGTGAGAAGTAGTTTCTAGGCAGAGTTGTTTTATAAACCAGATTGTGATACTTTACCCATCATTTATCTGGCCCCCAAAGTACTAGCAATTTTTTTTTTTGTTGATGCTTATAAGCCAAATCTTTATTACCACTTAAATTTCTTGATATCTGGTTACTAAAACTGGCATTATATTATTGAGTGAGTTTTAAAATCAGAACATATTTAAATTGATTCTAAGAAAGGAAGGGAGTGGTTATAAGCAAACTAAAGCAAATTTTGAGAAGTAGAGCAAAAATAATGTCATTGTGTATTAACAATTTATATACTTCTTAACTCTTGAGTTTATTTAAAAGTAGTCCTGATAGAGCACTTGCCTGGGTTTGGTCTCTTGCATCACAAAATAGGTAAATAAATAATTTCAATAAAAATTAAAATTAGACCCAAAATGATGTGTTCAAATATATGACCAGCAGCTCTGCATCTGTCACCTGCACATTTTGTCACCAGTACCTCTGGTTCCCTTTCATTCTCAAGGGAGGGATAGAGGGGGTGATTTCTTGAAATTCCTGATTTATATTTGAGTTTGATGCCTAGGCCACCTATTTCCTTGGAACAGTGTTGCTAGTAGACATGCAGAGAGATTGGGGTTCTCTGGAAGGACTGTTGGCAAAGGATCCTTTCTCTGGGCGATCTGAGTGTCCCAAGTGGGTTGAGGGTGGGGAATTAATATGAATTTATTTTTAAGAGCCAGTAATACACTAGTTAGGATGGCTCTCCAAAGGTTTGTCTCCTTCTCTTCCAACCCTGTGACTTCATTTGCTATCAGGCATTGCAGTGTTTTCACCTTGATGAGCATATATTCTTTTTGTAGTACTTCAATCAAGGTATACATACGTGCTTTCTAAGCAGATTTGTGTAAGTGAAAACATAATGTACAATACACCTACAAAACTTTGTTTTTCTTCCCCTCATATACTTTGCTCAGGTAGAGAATGAGATACGAAAGCCATTTCATGGTGTTCTACTGGGGACCATCCCTAAAGCCTGGGATGTTCCCCATGTACCCACAGGGCATGTCCAAAGTTAAACTCATCATCTCATCCCCACAAACCTGCCACCATCTTGCATTCTCCAGCTTGGGTAAAAAGCAGACTATCTCAGTTGCATAAGGCAGAAATTCAGGAGTGATCTCAGATACTTTCCTTGTTTGAGATATCTGTTGATCCTGTTAGAACTGTGAGTTTCACCACACCTCTCACAGGTATGCCCTTCGCCATCCTAGGACCACTGCCTTCCTGTGAGCCTTCCTGTCTTTCAGGAGCTTCCTCTATTGTACTTGTACCTTGTACTGCCCCTTTCTACCCCCTTTCCTCTCGACTTCTGTTTCCTCCATATAGTCATCAGAGTGATCCTCAAAACAAGCAAATGTGATTCTGTCCCCTTCTCTGCTCAAGATTCCTCAATTTGTGTGCAGTTTAGAGAAATTTTGAAGATCAGGCACTTTGAAATTAGGAACTTGTGTCGGAATCCTGGTTTTGCCATTTGTGTGATTTGGCAGGTTAGTTAATCTCTTTGAACCTGTTCTTCCTCGGGTGAACTAGGAATAATACCTACCTCAGAGAGTTGTTGTGAGGACTCAGTGAGATACTGTGTATAAACTGTCTAGCACAGTGTCCGGGGCACAATGATTTCACACATTGGAGAATGCTATTGTTATTTGTCCCTGCAGGTATTAGAAGTTTGATAACCCTTACAACCCCTACACTCATACTACTTTATTTTCAGTACCTTGTTTATTTCCTCTTTAGGAAAGTTCTAAATCTGTATTTTATTTATTTTTTGACTTTTTGTCTATTTCTCTACTAGAATGTAAGCTCCGTGAGAGCAAGGATGTGTCTGTCCCGTTCAGAGCTCCTGGCACATAGTAAGCACTCAATTTCTGCTCTTAGTGGAAGAATGGGCAAGAGGCTCTTCAAGGTCTGATAAATACCTGTCTAGCCCCATCCTGCTACTATCCCTGTTGTACATTGGGCTCAAGAAGAACCATATCACTTGCACTTTGAAGTTCCCTTTGGGCCTCTCTTTCTTTGTACCTGTTGTTCCCTTTGCCTAAAACAACCTTTGCCTGCTCATCCCCGGCAAATTCCTGATCATTGATTGAGTCTCAGCTCCATGGCTACCTCCTCTGTGATGTTGTCTCTAACTTCTCCAAGGCAGATGTTCTTTTTCCCTCTTCTAAGTTCCCACTGCACTTTGTAAATACCTCTGTGGAAGCACTTTATTGTATTGTATTGTAAATTTTTTGCATGTCTGTGTTTTCTATGATACTGTAAGCACCATGAAAGCAGAGATTTCATCTTTACATCCTAATGTCCCCAGGACCTTACACAGTGCCTGGCACACGATAGCTTGTCAATAAGTGTTTGTTGAATGAATTTGTGATTGAACAAAGAGTGATGCAGTTGGAAAACTGTTGGAAGATATATGTATTATTAAGAAAGGGGAGTGCCCGGTGGCTTCCAGGGTATTTTTTTCTTTCTTTTTCCTCAAGAAAGGAGATTTAGAGAGCATTATGTAATCTCTTTGAATATAAAATTACTTGTGTAGATTTTAAAAATAATATGAGTTGAATAATATAGATCTTCATCAATGATTGCAAAAGATATCAAAAGCTTTGTGATCTCAAATGCTACGAAATCCAAAATAAATATTTGCACTATTAATATTTCCATAGTAAATGCTATGAGAAAATGTACAGCAATAAATTTTGAAGCTTTAAAAATGTTTGTGTAAGTCATCTTCAGTGACTTAATTCATGATTGACATCTTTGGCCTGTGTTTCCTAGAACCAAGAGACTTCAGACTGGAGTACAGGGCCCCCCCTTTCAGAGCATACTGATTGACACTACTTTCATTGATCTCGTTCTTCTCGCAAGCATAAGGAACAGAAGGGACGGAAAGGGTCCTCCACAGAACCAGGGGAAGACTTCCCTAGGGCCCTTGTCTCCAGCGTGGCTGTCCTGTCTTTCTGTTCACATTCACTTCAGGGATGCTTATGCCTAAGTTGCGTCTCAAGAGTCCAGGTGGGGCAGGTTACATCAGTTACATCAGGATTGGCTAGAAACCACTGTGGGATGGGGTTGGGGCTTGGAGCCACATGTGGGTGATCAATCTACATGTCTCAAAGGGTCTGGAGTGCACTATAGTTCGTACATGGATTCCTCCACAAGATCATATGTATTTTTTGTAGTAAGAGTAACTTTTTAAATTATTGACCTTTATTTTTATGACAGCAGTACAAAGGCTTTCATTTCCTCTTATGTAGTATTTTATAATTTACAGGATATTTTTACCTCCATTAGTGTCATCCTTGAATTTTCCATGCAATATGTAGACATTCTTATTACCCTCATTTCAGAACACTTTTACCATTAGTGTCATCTTGAATTTTAACCATGCAGTAAGAACATATTTTCCTCACAGGTTAAGGAACCAAATATTCAGACAAGTGAAACGCCTTACCCAAGGTACAGAGAAGGGAATCTGAATGCAAGGTCTCCTGTTTGTGGAAAGTCACACTCTCCAACATTCCCCCATTCAGGCTTCCGCTACTTTTCTGTACAGAGAAAGAGAACAACAGAGTTTGGTTGATCAAGTACATTATGGCTATGGTCTAAAACCCTAGATAGGGCAGAGTGATTCTTCAAAGGACAACTGACCTTTCATGTATGAGTAGTCAAAACTTTTTCCAGCAAACTCTTCTGTTTAGAAATCCTTTACAAGGATTGTTTTATGTAGGAGGTGGGAACATGTGTACCTTCTTAATCACAGAATGTTGGGAATTGTTTGAGGGGCAGTTTAAGTATACTGTTTCCATTGTAGTACTTTTAGTTTTGTGTCCCTGAACCTGGTAGCAAGATGCAACTGGACCAGAGGCCCTGCGAAAAGAATATTCAAAATAAGGTACATATTTGTAAGGGATGCATACAACCATGCACTGGAAGTAGGAAAATACTTAACCTAACATTTGTCTTCATCTCATCTGTGTTGGTTAGGTCGTGTTACCACAACCAGGGCTGGGGATATAGCTCAGGTTGTAGAGTGCTTGCCTCACAAGCACAAGGTCCTGGGATCAATCCCCAGCACCACCAAAAAAAAAAAGCAAGCCCTTCCTGGTAGTGCACGCCTTAGTGCTCTCCTCCAGTTACATCCCACTACCCACTTAAATTATTAATCTCTCAAATGGATTGACCTATTGATTCAGTTACAGCTCTCATAATCAATACATCAACTCTAAACATTTCTGCATTGTTGCAAACATGAGCTTTTTGGGGACACTTTTTATCCAAACCATAACATTATCTTTAACTTTATTTTGCACATATTTAATTTATTTTGCACATACCCTACTAATATGTGCATAATTTTATTATCTCTACATATCTAATTTGTAGAAAAATATCCAAAAGTTTAGGACCTATATTTTTGTTTTTGAAAAGAGTTTTAAGACCATTGTTTCCATGTAGGACTCCTCATCTAGGGTCCTTATGCTCCTGAAATCAAGGAACCTGCCAACTTTTTGCCATCATATACGAAATATTCTGATTATGTGTCCTTCTCCAGGGTAGTATCCATAGCTTCTGTAAAACTTTAAATAGAGAATGTGTATCAAGGAAGAACGAGTCACTGAGGTGGCTTATGCTGCCACATACAAATCAAGATCATCTGTAGCTTAACTTTCCATTTTGATTTAATGAATCAATGATAACAAGGTACATGAGTGTTCCCCCATATGATAACACATTTCATAAATGGTACTAACCTCTTTATTAAAATTTTTTTTAGTTGTACATGGATACAATATCTCTTTTTTAAAAAAATGTGTTTTAGTTGTATGTAGTTGGATACAATATATTTATTTATTTTTATGTGGTGCTGAGGATCAAACCTAGTGCCTCACACGTGGGAGGCAAGTGTTCTACCACTGAGCTATGGTCCCAGCCCAGTAACCTTTTTCTTAAAAACAAAAACAAAAAAACAACCCAGACCAAAGAAGAAAACAAAACAACCCTGATGAATTTTAGGAATTAGAATATGCTTTGGGGGGTGTTACCTTTATTTTTCTGACTGAATGGATATTCCTTGGACTAAAAATGAAAGTGGGAGTTGCGCTTATGCGTTGGGGAGGCTGATGGGAAGCTCTCAGTGTGACTTTGCGACACGGTATGGTCTATACAAAACCCTTAGACCTAACAACTTCTAGGTGTGTGAAAATAGTAACATGGAAACTTGAGAGGGAGGCTCCATAACAACATGGTAGAATGTGCTGTCTTTGATGGACATTCACACCTTTAAAAACTCCTCTCTTTCCTTCCTCTGTCTTCCTAAAACAGAGCCACTTACTATAATGTCACAAATGAAGGAACCACAACCTTGCAGCTATGACTGTCATTTTAAAAAAACTATTGTGGCTTTTGGGGGAAAAAAAAACATTTTGATTTATCAGGAGCCCCCGCAAGAAGGGCTGAATTAGTCATTTAAGACTGAAAACACTTAAGTGGAGGGAAAATACATTGTTAACTAGTGAGTTAAAAACACACTCAACTCTCCTGAACTTTATCCAGGGAATTGTCACTGGGACATCTTTCTGTCACTGTGACAGAATACCTGAGATAATCAATTTATAAGGAGGAAAGATTTATTTTGGCTTAGTTTTGGAGGTTTCAGTCCATGAATGGTTGGCCCATTGCTTTTGGGCCTGTGGCAAGGCAGACCATGGAATGTGTAGCCCAGGAAGTTGCTCACCTTATGGTGTCAGGCAAGCCAAGAGAAAGAGATGAGCTGGGGGTTCAATATCCCCTTCAAAAACATGCTTCTCCCCACAGTGACCTCACTTCCTCCCTGTAGGCCTCACCTAAAGGTTCCACTACCTCCTAATGGAGTCAAAGGTGAGCGTTTTGGGACACTTATTCAAAACAGGGGTCATAATGTCTGTTCTTCTGATTATATAAAAAAAAAAGTTCCACAATATTGGCATATTCTTTAAGAATATATTTAAATATTTAAGAATATTGCTATATTCTTAAAGATCAGTAGAGGAGCAAGAGTTAAAGAAGGAAGATAATTCAAACTTCTCTGATATAGCTTGTCACGGGAGATTTGAGAAAGAAATATAACAGTGAAGGACTTTATACTCTCATAAACATGCCTACCTAATGCCCTCTTGTTAATTAAATGTCCCAAGCTAAAAACTCATATCTTCAAGTAAAATTTGAAACTTATGTTTCTCATTTTTTTTTTTTCCCTGTGGTGATGGGGGTGGGGATGAACCCAGGGTCTTGCACACACTGGGCAGGGACCCTTCCTCTGAGTTACATCCTGGCCTTCCGTTGTTTATTTAACCATCTGGCACATGGCAGACATAAAAGGTAGGTGAGCCCAACAGCCATGCACGATGCACTGCTGCCATCTTGATGCTCCCAGTAAATGCCTGATGTTTGGATCTTCAAAAGTCATGGTGTGACACCAAAGAGAAAACTTGAGGCTCAAAAGCCAGTGTTGCAATGCCAGTGGACGAGAAAGCCAGAAATAATCCTGTCTCAATGACTTTCTTAAATTCTTGAACTAATCCTAGGAATATTTCTCTGATGCTTGCTAAATAAACAATATGTGCATGCATGTCTCTTTTCTTTAAATTTAAGCTAATGGGTGCATACTCAAAACTTTAGATTCAGCTTTGAACAATAATATTCAGTTATTCTCCGGAAGCTCTGTTAAGATTTTTTTTCCTCATTATCAAGACTTCTGTGTTACTAATCATGTGAGGTCTTTGAAGACCCTGCCTGGATAACTAAGGTGATTTCTATCTGTTCTCACTGTTTCTAATTTTCTCAGGCTTCATTCCATTTTGAATAGTGCCACGAGATCTTCTTCATATATTCTACAATATCTGACCTTCCGGGTTACACTTAACATGGGGATTTTCCCTTTTTTCCCCAGGCCTGAATTCCTCAAATGATGTTCTGGCCAATGGTTTACACACCCTTCTTGCCAGAAGCACTCTCCCTCAGGCTTCATTGGCTATTGGGTAACATGCTCATTCCTAAGCCAGACACAGAGGAAGGGGATTGGAATTACCCGGATGGTGCAGATGAAACACAGGAGTGCGTGGCCACAGGGAGGACACCTGCTTCCATCTTAACTCTTTTGTGTTACACTTTCCCAACCTTTATGCTTCTGATTTCCTTTCCTTTTCTTTCCTTCTTTCCTTTTCTTTTGTAAAAGTAGTTTATTTTTCTTATAATAAATCCAAATCCTATATTTTCTTTAAGGCCAAGAGCACCAATTTTTTTTCCTAAGGGCTCGTAAAATGCATTCCTGCTGCCAGTCTGTCTCTTCTTGGTGGCATGAGTCAGTCTGACACATTGTATATGGCTATATAACGATGGTTCTTCAAATGTTCTTCATCTTGACTCAGTGCTAAGTTCCTCTGGGACATGAACAATGACTTTTAAAATGAATGAATTTGGGGGTTAATTAGTCCATTTAGTACTTGGCATTAGTCAAAGTTTGAGGGCACAGGCCTGCAAAGACCACCCTTACTTTGACCCCGATTTCAAGTTTAGTGAGTTCTCAAAACCATCCTTAGATTTGATAATTTAGTACAAGGACTCAAAGAATTCATTAAAAAATATTCATGGTTACAGTTTATTGGAGGGAAAGATTATAGATTAGCATCTCTGTATATAAACACATATAGAAACACATGGGGGGAAAGTCTGGGAGAGTCTGGAAACACCCACTGTTCTCTCTGTTGAATGGGAATGCACTCCCCTCCTGGTGCCTTGTGTGCCCCGTGTAGGGTATTGTGAACCAGGAAAGCTCTCCTGAGCTTCATGGTCCAGAGATTTGTTTGTTTTCTTACTGGAGCTTCACTGTGTAGGTATGATGGATTGATGCCCGTGGTTGAACTCAGTCTCCTGTTTGAAATATCACATAACCCCAAACCCTCAACCTAAACCAGGGGGTTGGGCTTTATGGAGCAGGCAGCCACTACCCTATTACTTTCAGATATGGTTGGCCCCTCTCTAAAATTCACTGTGACCAGACCTCACCCTAAAAAGAACTGTGTTATGAGATATGACCTAAAATACCTGGCAAGAGGCCAAGGGCAAAGGCCAGACCTCTTTTTTGGGCCAAATTCTCTAATATGCACATCATGATAAGTCTTTTGGTAGCTGATATAAACTTGGCTATTACTAGGGCCTTCAGAAAAATTCTGTTGATAATCAAATTAATATTTAGGTACTCTAGAATAATGAAACTAAGAGAGCAGTTAGCATTTAATGTCATCTAACTGAAACTTTCTTCAACTCTACTCTTACTATGAAGGAGTACTTCCTTGCAATCATCACACAAAATAAGCAAGAGAATCTCTCTCTTGCTCTTTTACCACAAATTAAATAAGATAATTAAGACATAATTGCTCTCTTTTTTCTTAATCCGGAGCAGATAAATGGCTTAAAGAATAAACTACAAGGACATAGACTGAGTAATTTTGCAAACACTTTACCTCCTGGTAAGAAAAACAATGATTTCCATTTAACCTTAGTAATAACACTTAATCATTGCAGCAATTACAAAACCATAGGTCTTCCCTATCTTTAGTACTTTTAAGACCTTTGAAATCCGCCCATCTCCTATATTGCATTAGAACTTTCTTGGTTCTGATCTTATGACTCATAACGGGACAAACCAATTTAATGGGGCTGCAGGACAGGGGAATGAGTCTTCACACTTAAGAAGTCATCGTATCTTGGGAGTCCTGAGGTTTCAAGGTCAACACTGAAGTGAAAAAATCCCTTTACCTCTCTCTGTCTCTGTTCAACATTATTCTAGAAAACTCTCTCGATCTACTATAATGTACACCATAAATAGTTTGGCATATCTACAAACTAATTCTAAAATTAGTCTAAATTAGTGACTCTCAATCCAGGGCAACATTCCCTCCCCTCTGGGGGAAACATGGCAATATTGAATCAATTGTCACTACTGGGGAGAGAAGTGGAGTTGCTACTGACATAAAGTAGGTAGAGGCCAGGGATGCTGCTAAAATCCAACAAAGCATGTCAATATTGCCAAACTCCTGTTCTAAAGAAAGAGGTTTTTTTTTTTTTTTTTTTGTTGTTGTTGTTTTGAGGCCACATGGAAATTTCTGAGGATTTTATTTTCTTTGTAAGTGTCAATTACTATAGGTGAATGGGGGAGGATGGGTAGAAAGATCTAAAGTGCTCTTGCATGCCTGAAGGCCAACATGACATTCTTTTTTTAAAATTGTGTATTTAAAAAATTATATACACTGAAATCCAGTGTTTTTGATGTACTTGGAAGTGCTGACAAATGAGTAGGGTCATGTATTTACCATCATAAATGTACAGAACAGTTAGCTCACTCTCCAAATTTCCTTTGTGATCAACCTCTTCCTTATTGTCAGCCACTGACATGTTCTCTGTCCCTTTTCTGTTACATTGAGTGAATAGAACTATGTAGTATATAGCTTTATGTATTTTGCTTCTTGCATTTAGCATAATGTGTTTGAGAATAAGTTCATTCTTTCACTGCTATGACTGTTTGTTTATTCATTGTTATCCATTCATGTGTTAAAGGATGTTGCTGTTTTTTGTTTTACTATTGAAGCTCTGTAACCATAACACATCTTAAAAGATTTGCTTATTGTTAACAGGACCTAAAAGAGTAGCCTCATATTCTCTACAATGTGAGGGCTCCAAATTCACTGTAAGTCCAATACACATGCAAAGCAATTTAACCATTCTCTATTTTGCTTTAGAGAATCTCATTCATTCACCTTCATAGAGGCTCATGATCATGCTAGATCTCATCACAAAAATACAAAATTACCCTGTAAGTGCAACACACACCTCAGCATAACACTGAGGGCCCAGCAGGAAATTGATGTGACATTCACAATGTTGTGCATTATGGGATTAAGTGAAAGTTACCCCACGAATGGACTGTTTGCAGAGATGTAGACAGTTTTAAAACCAAATGCTGGTTGAACACTGAGGCCAGCAACACCAGGAAGGTGTTGCAATGCAGAGAGCAAGTGTGATTCAGTCTACAGAGTCATGGTCCTGGGGCACAGGGCAGGGCAGGGACAGAGGGGTAGGAGCACAGGGTACACTGAGTAATCTGCACCCCTCCATTTCTGTTAGGTTCCTTTTTTCTCCCTCTTGCCTTTACATCTGCATTGGTTTTCCTCAAGTCCTTGTCCCCAGTTGTCTCCACTTTGTTTCTACTGAATACTAACCAACTCTCTAAGGCCCTTTCTCCATGAATTGCTAACACTTTAACCAGTCAACTCTGATCATTTCTTACCTTTACTATTCATGATGCTAGTGGCTTAGATTCTGGCTGTTGATTGCAATCACTTGGGGTTGTTATTCTATGCAGTCTTGTTCCTATTATAACTCTTAGCACTTTGATTCATTTTCATGACCAGATTGTAGTGACCAAACAACATATTTTTATTTACATAGTTCTTGGCAGAGAGGAAACTAATTTTTTTTTTTAATGAATAGTAAGCAGATATTACCTGTTGTGGTTTAGATATTAGATGTCTCTTAAAAGCTCATGTGTGAGACAATGCAAGAACATTCAGAAGTAAAATGACTGTGTTATGAGAGCTTTGACCCAATCAGTGAATTAATCCCTTGAGAGGGATTAACTGAAGGCAGGTAGGACGTGCTTAGAAGAAGTGGGTCATTGTGGGGCTGTTCTCTCCACTGCACTCTTGCGCCATGATGTTCTGCTTCACCTCGAGTCCTGTGGAATGGAGCCAGCTTTCTATGGGTTGAGACCTCTGAAACCATGAGCCCTCAAATAAACTCTTCCTCCTTAAAATTGTTCTTGTCAGGTCTTTTATTCACAGCAGTGAAAAAGCTGAGTAGAAAATTACCCCCAAGCACTTATTTCTGACTTTGAAGTGGCACTTTAAATGTTGTTAGATGGAATAAGGCAGTCACAAAAATACAAATACTGTATGATTCCACTTTCTTTTTTGGGGTCTCTTGAGTAATCAATTTCATATAGACAGACAGAAGAATGCGGATCGCCAGCCGCTGAGGGAAGGGCTCACAGGGAGTTAGTGTTCAGTGAGTTCAGAGTTTCAGTTTGGGATGATCATGGTGGTGATGGTTGCTGCTGTAGTTTGGATCTGCAATGACCCCTAAGGCCCACCTGTTAACGACTGAGCCTAGATTGGCACTATTCAGGGTGCTGTGAGCTTTAAGAGCTGGGGGCTGGTGGGAGGGCTTAGGCCACTGGGGGTGTGTCCTTGAAGGGATAGTGGGACCCCGCCCCTTCATCTCTCTCTCTCTCTCTCTCTCTCTCCCCGCTTCCTGGCTCCCAAGTAGTGAGGCCCTGGCGTCACCAGACTCCCTGCCATGATGTGCTTCTACCTCATAAACCCAAGAGCAACAGGGCCAAGTGATCATGGCTGAAGCCTCATAAACCTTTGCTCCTCTTTGTGGGGTTAAAGAGAACAAGAGTGTAACCCTAATGACACTCTTATGGAGCTAGAACTTAATTCTGATATTTGTTTTCACATTTTCCTGTCGTGTGTTTTTGAATGACTCTTTGTCTTAGTGACTCTATCATTTGAGATCAGAGTTTCTCAGGCTACTTTAGGATTAAGCAAACGTGGGTAGGAGGGCCTTCTGGTGGCACCAGCTGCTGTGTGTTAATGCGTAGAGATGCATCTGACCTGGCCATTTTCTGAGTGAGCTGGGAAGACATGTCTTGCCTTTCTCATTTCTGGTCTGCCATGCTCCTGAAACTCTGTGGAACCGGAACGTGGGGACTTTCCGCAGAGATCTTGCTCATGGCAGTCAAGGTGGAACTTGTAAGTCATAAGCCATCTCGCTCACATCATGCATTTCAGTTTTGATTTCTTTTCTTCCTTGATGGCCGAGGAGTTTCTTTGTTTTCTTAGATGGGTTTGAGGACAGTGTTTGGTTAATTATTGAAGGAAAAAAAAAATGATTGCATTTGAAATAGCTCTCAGTTTGATCCCGAGGTGTGTTTTCAAAAGATACAACTCCCTTTAGAACTTTGTGTGATGGTACAAATGAGAAGGGAGAAGATGCCTATGCTCAGAGTCACCTTCGTGATCACAGGAAGGTGCCATATAGGAAGAGGGAAGTGATTTCTGCAGGGACAGGGCCTCCCACCTGGGAGGTGACACAGATCGAACACATGCGGGTCAACATTACTCTCTCCTGTTTCCTGCTCCCTTTCCTGTTTCTTTCCGTGGAAAAGGCTCTTCAGTTCTCACTGAGCTGAAGAATTTCCAAAGGCCGACGTGTGATATGATGGCGGACAGATACATAATCTCAACCGAGACTCCTAATAACCAGACATGGGAGGTACTTCTGTCCCCTTGGCAGATGAGAACACCGAGTTCTAGTGCACCTTCACCAGACCCACTCAGCTGGTGGGCAGCAGAGCAAGGCCTTGACCCCAGGCAGCACCATGCCAGGGTCCATGCAAGACCCATCTTCACCTTCTAGTCTCTCCACTTGGGTCAGGTTAGTACATTCAGAGAAATACTGCATGAGGGGACAAGTGTCGCCCTACAGAGGGACAAACTGTGTTAGTGAGAATGACCTTTATGTCAATCTTCTTCTGAACACCTCAGAACTGAAAGAATATACTCTCTAGCCAATGGCAAATGGAGGAGAAAGAATGAGAAAAGGGAGAAAAATGCAACTTGGGATAAAAAAAAAATGTTTCTTTTTAATGATAAAATGTAAGAAAAAAAGCTTGTGTCAATGTTGGAAAGAAAATAGGGACAGTAGTCCCACGGCGCAAGAAGCTATTTAGATAATTTAGAAAACATTGCTTCTCCGGCACTTTGTGTCTTGGCTTAGATGGCCTGCTCTGTGCCCTGGCGCTTCACTTCTCCTAGCCTTTGGTTGGAGGGGCAGCCTCATTACCTTCATTTTTCACCAGCTGTCTGGGTAGCTCAGGTTCAGATGGGCCGAGCTGAGGTAATGACCCAGGCAGGCCAAATGGGAAACTTTTTCTACTCTTGAGAATAAGTCATCAATTTCATATCTCCCCGGAATGCTACATTCTTCCTAAAAATAATATTAAAAAATGTAGGCAAGCTAGTTTCCCCATTGTTTTTGATTCAAGAAAATTTAAGATGGGCATATTGCAAGCTCGTTCATCAACGTCCGGGAAATGCTTAAAAATGAAATGTGCTCCACGAAGCAGCCATTAAAAAGTCATTGCCGAGTTTCTAACAGAACTCTTCTGGGGCTCCATTGGAATTCACCATAGTCTTCCAGACCTGATGCCTTTTCAGACCTGGGATGTGACTATTGCCCAGGCAGGATCAAAGGGCAGCTCCTACGTGGTGGGGAGGCTCTTCCTCTCCTCTCCTCTCTTCCCCTCCCTTGCTCTCCCCTTTCCTCCTCCTCTCTCTCCTCCTTTTCTCCTCTCCTGCCTTTTCTCTCGTCCATCAGGATGAGGGCAGCATTGCTTCCTTTCAGAACCTGTTCCAAGAGAGGTACGGCAGTCAGTGTGGGCTCTCAGAATCAGGTTATGATTTTCTTTGAACCCACATGTGCTGTCTGCCTGAGGGTGCAGCCTGCCTTTCCCCTCCACCACATGTGGTGATGGAAAAGAAAATGTTGTACAGGGAAATGCAATCTCTGCTTTCTGGTCAAACCTGACTAGTATTTTTAACAAAAGGGCAGCCACCAATGTGAGTACCTCCATCATGGTTCATGCTGTGAGGACTTGCCTATGAAGTCGTTCCCGTGACTGAATGTATCCACTGATGGAAAAGGCTTTGTATTTATTGCTGGCTTACTGGGACATTCTCACAGGTATCTATCTCATTTTAATATTTTAGGAATCTTAAAAGGATGTAGTGTTTTAAAACAAAGTTCCAGCCGAATGCCTATTAGCAGTTTCAGTAAAATTTTACTGTTTATCTTTCCCCCCAATATGTACACTTCAAAGTGCAAAGGAACAGCATCCATCCTCACTTTTGGTACCCTTCAAGCCCTTCCGCACAGTACTTTGTCACCCCCACTGCTTCTCTAGGAGGTATTTTGCTAGGGCTGCCATGGTGGCTTCGACAACAGTGATTTATTTCCTCATAGTTCTGGAGGCTCCAAGTTCAGGATCAAGGTGTCAGCAGGGTTGGTTTGTTCTGAGGACTCCTTCCGCCATAGCCTCTTCTTGGGATTTCCCAGGTTTCCTATGTACCTATCTGTGTCCTAATCTCTTCTTCTAAGGCCAGTCATGTTAGATTAGAGCTGCCCAGTGATCGCAATTTCACTTAATTACCTTTTTAAAGAGCTTAATGCTGGGTTGGGGGTGGGTGGGTTGCTCAGTGGTAGAGCATTTACCTAGCAGGTGCAAGGCCCTGGGTTTGATCCCTATACCGAAAAAAGAAATGAAATATCTTATCTTCAAGTATAGTCCTATTTACTGGGGGTAAGGACTTCAACATATGAACTTTGGGGGAACCAAAATTTAACTCATCCTAAATACTTGGTGCCACATCTTACATGTGGATATTTGTTGGAATTTATAAAAAAGGTCCTTGTGACAGTGTATTTTCACTGCACACAGGATTTCAGTTTAATGCCGGCCCTCTTATCTAGAGCCCATGGATTAATTGTAACATGCTGAGGTTGTGTCCAGACTTCCTGGGTTCTATCTAGGTAATGAGCTGTCTACTTTTCCTCTGAGCTCTGTTATGGTCTGGATATGAGGTGTCCCCCAGAATCGTCTGTGTGAGACAAAGCAAGAATTCAGAGGTGAAATGACTAGGTTATGAGAGGGTGATAACCGTAGGCAGGTCGGGTGTGACTGGAGGAGGTAGGTCACTGGGGGTGTGCCCTTGGGGTTTACATTTTGTCCCTGGTGAGCAGAGCATTCTCTGTTTCCTGCTTGTCATGTCCTGAGAGCTTTCCTCTACCATGCCCTCTGCCACCATGTTCTGCCTCACCTCACACTCAGGGCAATGGGGTTGGCCGACCATGGACTGAGCCTCCGAAACTGGGAACCAAAATAAACGTTTTCTCCTCTACATTGTTCTTGTCAGGTCTTTTAGTCACAGCAAGGAATAGCTATTAAAACAGGTTTGTCTTGCAAAAAAAAAAAAAAAAAAAGTTAGCCTCTACTGGTTGATTGCAATGGGCTTGAATATAGTTTGTCTTCTCAGAAACACATATTGGAGTTTAATTCCCCCAAATTTTGTGTTTCTACCATCATACCTTTAAAAAATTACATCCTTCCATCTGTCTAGAAAGTCCAGACAATAGTAATTGCTTCTAAAATGAATAACAACCAGTAATCATTTTATTAATATAAAGAACAATCTTTAAAACTTCATCAGGCTTCCTACAATGTCACAGCCACTTTCTGTTGACTGGAAATCTTGAACAGGATAAAATAAATTCTTAATACAATTTTTTACTTTGCCCTGGGCTCTCTGTATCTGCGGTGCTGCATCTGTGGATTCAACTACCAATGGATCGAAGATGTTGGGGAAAGATAGAGTGTCAGTACTAAACATGTTTGAAAGTTTTTTCTTGTCACTATTCCCTAAATGACACAGTCTAGCAACTGTTTTCATAGCATTTACTTGTATTTGGTATTATTCATTTCTGGAGACGATTTTAAGTGTACTGGAGGATGTGCATAGATTATATGCAAATACTACGCCATTTTCTATCAGGGACTTGAACTTGGATTTTGGTATCTACAGGGTTCTGAAACCAATGCCCCTTGGATAGGGAAGGCTGATGTAGTATTGTCATTGGACTTCTTCACATAGATCATTCTGTCATTTCCAGATCATAAGATTAAATCAAAGGAACAATGCCTCTTGCCTTGTGTTGGGCTGGGGTGAGAACAGTGCTTATATAGTCATCGCTTGCTGTAGGCCTGTTCCTGGGTCCCCTTCTCTCCACTTAATTTTACCTTCCAACTCCAGGGAGAACAGGAAGTATTTTACTCCCTTGGGCAAAAATTTCTTAACTAACAAAACCCAGATGACAAGTAAACACAAGTAGCAAATATCTGTAATTTGGAAAGATTTGTATTCTCCTAGTTTTTCAGAAATTACATATGTAGCCATGAAGCCTTACAATTTGCAACCAGTGTTTGTCTTGATACTTTTTTGAAACTCTATGTGTGTGGGGGAAAAGATTTATTTTAAGGCATGAATAGTTCTATATGCTTTGGAACTATATCAGAGTTCCTTAAGTAAATGAAAATGGGAACTCCTCAGAGTGAAGTTGCCAACGGTGAGGTGGATCATTTGACAGGGGCTTACATATTTATGAATTTCTTTCGCTCAGCTTCTTGGCATACTTTCTGAGTGACAACTGCAGTTGGAAATTGGAATATTTTGTGAATAATCATGATGCTCTTTGAATTATTGGAGGAATGCATGACATCCTAATGGGAGAAAGATGGTGTATGAGTGAACTTCTCATCTACGGAAATTGTCAATCCAATTATTTCAGCTAACTCACCCGCTAAGTCAGATCACCACCCAATTGATGATTGGATCATTGGTAGTAAAGGTGGCCTGAAATTCCAGAAAAGTACTTGTTGGGTCAGTGTCTAAGGCACAACTGTAATTTTCATGTAACAGACAACTGGTTTAGTAGTCACAGGAATGAGGGATTGAATTACATTCCATGTTTTTATTTTGGGTGTCAAATCAAATATCAAATACAACTCCTTGTCCCTGACATTATTCACTTTTAAAATGCAGAATATTCCCCAATGTGCACACAGGTTTAAAAAAAAAGCTTCTTCCCTGTGTCCACTGAGTTAAGGAGATTTACCTGAGATTGTGTTTTTCAGGTTTACCAGCTGGCTTTGAGATGTTCATGATCACCACTGAAAGTAGCTTTAGGGTTGCTCTCTTGTAGGAGGGATGGATGGTTACTCCCCAAAGGAAAATGTATGAGAATCTCAGCAAGCTCCTGCCGATTCGGACAGAGCCCAGACACCAGCTGCCTTCTCCACTGGCTCCAGTGAACTCTTCATGGCCCTCGGCATCTCTTCCGTGATTATCATCCAGTCCATCCAGTTCCAATCAGGGAACCCTGAGCCACGATGCTGGTGGAGACAAACAAAGCCACTTCAAAGCCCAGAGCGAGAGTTCTGGAAGGGCAGGGCTTCTTTAGGCAGGTGATATTTAGGGACTGACAGAGCTATCGTTTGTGAGCTCTTGTTTCTAAAGTCCTTTACTTTCCCCCTCATTCCTATATGTGACACAGTGGAGACCTTCTGACTATAAATATGGATCATTTAAATTTTAAAAGCACTTGTCTCAGACCCTCTTGGATCTCTTACTGCTCTGAACTGTCTTCCCTGAAGAGGCTGAAGTGCTTATGCAACCCTGGACATCCACCCTCAAACTGCCAAGTCACTCCAGCAGACTGGGAATCCCTGCTTCCCCAGTGTTGCCTGGGCCTGATTTCCTCTTCTCTCTTTAGATGGAGTCAGATCCATGGATGAACTGTGAGTTAAAAATCAAGCTTTTCGTTGCCAGAACGTGCCATTAAGATTCTCATGAGGCCTGGAGTGGACACATGGCGCCCACCCCCACCCCAGCTTGTAGTAGTAACGCAGCTTGCTTCTGCACACAGCATTGGGTTTCAACTTAATGTGACACAGGGCACTTTGGGGACTCTTTCTCCTCTGGGCAAGGAATTAAGTAAGGTGACAGGTGAAAAGGTAATTCAAGCCACCTGGGCTTCAGACAGGACCATGACTTCCCACTGCCTTCCCTATATTAGGAGGGGCCTGGGTGTGTTGGCAGTGGGCCTAGGGTCTCAGCTGTTGCACGGGGGAGGAAATCAAAGATTCGCATTCAAAATGCAAGCACTTGTTTCCAACCTGTCTGACTCCTATTGTAAAAAGCTTTGCAACTGGCACTTGGGCCATGAGGAATTCAGGACCAAATTCACTTCTATTAAGGTGGTTTTAATTGATAGCACTTGGCCGTGGAATTGCGTTTCCCTCTCCATACCCCTTTTGATGGTAAGAAACTGAAGGGACACTGTGCTGTATTTTATTTATTTTCGCCTGCGTCAAGTGCATAGCTGGTTGTGATTGAAAGGGAGTACCGCTAGGGGTCAGTGCAGTGCAAAAAATGGCCAAATGCTCAGGGCGGGAGTGGGATTGTTAAGGTTTCAATCACAGCTTTGTCCCTGTCTCATTCTAATGAGGGAACCGTCCTATTACTTCATGCTGAGCCTGGCTTCAGAAGCAATCCCCTTGATGGCCATTTTCCTTTAATATAAGTTTAAACATTTGCAATCAAAGGCATCTCTAATTTGAAATGTAGCCCTGGTAGTGCTGTTCTTAAATATGCTTTTTACCTTTTCTGTTTGAACCTAAGAGGTTGCCTGCCCCCTCCCACTGTCCTTTCAGAACGTCCTCCTAGGGTGGGCAAAGGCCTGCTGTCATTTCACCTCTCTGACTGCACCCCCCCCCTTCATTTCCTTCAGAGCCCTTGTTTTGGGGGGTGTATGTATCTTTTTGTGTGCATCAGGCCCTTTCAGCCTTTGTCTTTCAAATATGAAAGCTCCTAACTTCTTTCATTGTGCTATCAAAGGGGAGTGGAGTCTCAGGCCTGGTGTGGAGGTGAGTGAAGGAGAGGGATGAAAGCACAGGACCAGGTAAAATGGCAGGCCGGGGTGGGGAGCGAAGTGGAGATTCCTGGCTGACACTGCAGTGTGTGGGAGAAGGGACACCAGGAATTTCTGGAGACTCCTGTCCCAGAAGTCATTTCAGCTCCTCCTTCTTGCCCTTCTCTCCTTCAGTCCTGCCCTCCTCCATCGCTGATAGGGCTCCAAACCTCTTTGTCTGTTATCCAAGACTCTAGCTGCCTGTCCAGCTGGGTTTATTGCCCACCCTACCTCCTATCCCCACCTTACCCCCCCACCCCCACCCAGCTGCCATGTTCCAACCACAGTTAATTAATTGCAATTTCCAGGGCTTTTTTTTTTTTTTTTTTTTTTTGAGATTTTATTTGCATACCTTTCTTTTCTATTTCTCTACCGGGTCACTCTGTCCAATGTCACTTCCGGGAAACCTTCCCCAACTCATCCTAGCAGACTGATCAAAAATAAGGTATTGTCCTCAGTGTTCCCTTAGCACATGAAACATTTCTCAAAAGTGTGTGTTATGGTGTACACACTGATTATTTGGGTGCCTTTTTGACCACTAGATTCCAGGTTCCTAGGGGGAAAGATGGAGTGGCCAGCGCATGGCAGGCATTCATTAATTATTTTGTGGATGAAGAAGGCAGTGGATGTGTTGAAAGAGGAAATGAGCATCATTGATGACAAACTATTTGTCATGTTTTTGTATCAGGCCCATCCCTAGTCAGGATGCCTGGAATCTAGAAGTGTAGTTCTGTGTTCTGCCGTGTACAATGGAGCCTTCCTCCCACCCACCAGCTGGAGTGAGGAGTAGATAAAGATGGTGTCTATGGAAGTCCAGAGGATGTATCAGTAGAACTCAAAATTATCCCTCCCAGGGAATTCTAGGACACTCATGCAACCAAATGCATGAGCCTAATGACTTCCTGGAGAATGAGCTTTTACCTACTGTCTCCAATATCTTTTATTTCTGCAGAGCCTACCCAGTAAACCTGAAAGACATACCCAGATAAGTCTTCTTCCTAGCATGAAAGTAATCTCCAGTCAGGGTAGAATCATATTCTTCTGCTAGTTTGGCAGAGATATTCCTCTAGTTGCAGGCAAATTTCTCTCCAGGAACCAGAATAGCTGGTTATTAGCCTGAAGTGCTAATCCTGTCTTTCCACCGGAGGGCAGATATGTCATATCTGTTGAAATACACCCAGAGTATGTTCTACATAAAGACCACATTAGTAAAAATGTAACCTCAAAATTATGTTCCCGTGTTTTTCTCTGCATATCGTTAATATTTAAAAGCATCTAAATTTTATTAGTATACATAATATTAATATCCTAAGCGAATATATATATATATATATGTTCTTGTCATAGTTATACTTTCTCATAAGGTGATTTTATGGATCAGACAGGGTCTTTAGCAATAGAAATTCTTTTGTTTATCCTGGCTTTCCTTTGAAGAAAAAAAAAACTTTATCATACATAAGGAGATTTTTAAGAGAAATAAATGTAGGAGAAATGTGCCATAAAGTTTGCTCTCATATGTTACTTTTGCCTGATATATTTTTGAAACAACAATTCCAATCCACTGATTTTTTTCCCCCACTTCAAGATTTTTTTCCCAGCTTGGAGAAGAGCTAGCTGCAATTTCTAAGTGGAAATATTTTGATTTTGAGTACTTTTTTGCTGACTGATTTCTGTTGATTGAAAGCTAAATCATGGTGAATGTTATGGTTGATTTGTGGCTTTAAGGAGTTCTCTAAATCATGTGGAAGTGGAAGCTCTATAATGGTGAGGTACAATCTATTATGGGTTACTCAGATGTTTGGAAAACCAAGGTATCGAAATTATCCAGAGGCTCAGGTAAAGGAAAGTTCTTCATGTGCCTTAATTTGGGTGATGACATTTAAAATACGGGTGCAATGGCATATCTGCACAATTTTTCAGTAAATGCGTGTTTTTAAAAACACAGAACTAGAGTCTCATAGTTTCAAAGTTGACACAGCGCTTAGAGCTCAAAGGTATTCTGGGGCTTATGTGCTTCCTTTGTCTCAGTTCAAAGGGAAAACTTTACATATCCAGCACCTCAATATTATTCCAAAGACTTCTCAAGAAGGGAAGGGAGCTAGAGTAAAAGGCATTGCATTAATTTTGCTGTGTAGAGTGAGCATCAGGTAGCTCAGTGGAATGGTATTGCATGAGATCAAAGCTAAAACCTTTGACCGTTCCCTGTATGTCCTGCTTTTTCACTGATGTTATGAAATATGAAGATGAAATATGAAGACTGTGCCAGAAATGGCATGGGAGCTGACTTCCCATGCCAACAGCCTTCTGCAAAATCAGGGTAGGGATGGGAGTGTTTAGGAGAAAAGAGGAAGAACAAGAAATACTGTCTGTGAAGCCCCTTTTTCCTGTCTTTCCCCCTCAGTGATAAGATTTGAAGACCTCAAAGATGTTTTGCTTGGACATTCAAGTTGCTGAGAAACCACACAGTACAACACCTGCTTCTAACCATCTATTTCAGTACCTTACCTTAGATCCTGTTTGCTTCAAGTATGGCCCAGGGACCAGTGGCTTTGGCACCATCACTGCAAGGTTGAACAACTTGCCTCACCCCAGACCCTCTGAATCAAAACCTGTATTTTAACAAAGTCCAGTTGATTCATGTGCATTGAAGTTTAAGATGTGTTGGCTTATATTATGAGTGTGTGTGTGAGTGTGTGTGTGTGTATGTATATATGTGTGTGTATATATATGTACATATATAATATATATATTTTAAACTAGGGAACAGAGTTCATTCCTTCCTAATCTGGCTATTTTCTGAGCTACTAGACTACCTGGTGTAAGTTATCCCAAACTGGAAATACTGGTCTCATGAACCCAGTGATGAAACTACCTATGAAGATAAAGTGCACCATATCCCACCCTTTTCTCATTACTACTTTTTTTTTTTTTTTTAAATATCCAATATAAGGTGCAGTTTGTCTTTCATTAAGCAAATGTGATAAAACTCCAACTTACAAGTCAGAAAGTGAGAATGCGATCATTCACATTATAAAAGAGCCTGCTTACAGAGGAAAAAAATCCTTAATTATTTCTTTAAATTGCCTTGGGGTACACTTGAAAATAGAATTTTGATGCAAATGTTGATTCACAGTTCAATTTTTAAGATGGCATATAAAGCATAGAATACATAAATTGAGACATGATGACACAGATAGTAGTTTTAGGTATATTATTAATAGAGTTCAGAAAGAGCTCTTGACCCCCCTCCTCATTTCTTTTTTCCCATTTCATCCTCATCTTTCTAAGTCTAAAATCTGGAATCGCTTCTTTTTGTTCATCTACCAACCTATTCAACTCCATTGCTTCACACGTCTATGGAGCCAACGACTTCACGGAGACGGAATTAACTAACCAAGGACCATGTAAGGATGAATTCAAGAAAAAGGACTCTTCAGCCTTATGAATGGTAATGATGGTATCACACTTGACATGAGCCTGAAAAATCCTCTCTGGTACGAAAATCATGTCAGAGAAGGTGGATATGTTCTCATAGAACAGTGGGCCACAGGACAGAAATATTTCTCAGCTCCCAAACATTATCTGTCACTGATGAACTACACTGGGGACAGCCACTTCCAGTGGTACCTCCTCTGCAGTCCCACGGCCTTTGCTCCTATTTCTCTTCTGATGCTTTCATTTCTGTTATGCAAACATGTTTGTGATGACCTCTGCAGGGACTTTGCTCTTCTCATTTCCATGTGCCCAGGGCTGGGTAACTCATGGCATGTCACCCAAGCTTGCTGGTAATTTAAAACTCTGCTGCCCAATTACTGATCCTTTCGGAAAGGGGCAGGAATCTGACATCTGAGCAAAGCAGCTACAGAAAGCTGGTGAAACCCCAGTCTGTTCCTTCTGGTCACAGATGCCGTGGTAACACGGTTCCTCCAAAATACCAGATAGAAAAATTAGTATTTGGCTGAGGAAACGTGGCTCTATCCGAATATTAATAACCATGAAGCACTGGACGCGCACTAAAGAAGAAAGAGGACGAGAGGAGGAGGAGAACAAAAGGAAAGAGGAGGAGGAGCGAGAGGAAGAAGACGAAGAATTAGGAGGAAGAGAAGGCGGTTCCATTGCAATGCTTTGACTGTGTCATCTATCAGTCGCATTTATCTCCAAGGCTGACTCTGATGGTGAATTAAGTCACTTCTTAGGTCGGCACAAAGAACTCAGCTCTGCTGGAAACATTGCTTGTTCACACAGACTGATAAAAATTAAAAAAAAAAAAAATAGGCCCTACTGCTGGGTGCACTGGCACACATGTGTAACCCCAGTGACTTGGGAGGCTGAGGCAGGAGGATTGCAAATTTGAGCCAGCCTCAGCAACTTAGGGAGACCCTACCTCAAAAGATAAAGGGCTAGGGATGCTCAGTAGTAGCTCAGTAGTAGAGTGCCCTCGGGGTTTGACTCCAGGTACACATGCGCGTGCGCGCGCACACACACACACACACACACACAAACACACACACACTTTTTTTTTTTCCTAGGCTTTGCTTAAGAAGAATCACGTTTGTCATCTAAAAACCTAACACGGAGTCATCACAGATGAAAACCTGCCCAGGTAGCACGATGGGAGGTGGCGACATGCTAGAGTGATGTGACGCTCTTCCTGTACCTGGGCCTTCCCCTCTAGGCACTGATATTCTGATATTTGGGTCCACCATCTTACGTCTCCCTTCCATGCTCTTTGGAGGAAGCCTTTCATTCAGAATTTCACGAAGATCTACTCGTTGGCCTGATCGAACTTATACTTTGGAACAAAAGCCATACAAGTTTTTGACACACGACAAATCAAAGGTAATATAGTAGGGGGCCTAGGAGAAACTCTTCCTTTTTCCTCACTAAGAAAATGTTGAGTGAAAGTACAGAGAAGGGCCTGCTCTTGTCTAAGTCTGGGTATTCCTTGTCTACTATGGAAAGTACCGTTATCCTCTAAAGAATTTCTTACACTGCTTTATTCTCCCGTATAGTGGTGCCTGGAGATTTCACTTGTTTTTATTATGGCCCCAGTTGGTAAAAAATACTAAGTTTTTGTGTTTATGAAGAGGCAAAATATCCTTTTACCTACAGTCTAGCTCCACCGTCTTCTTTTGTTTGTTTGTTTGTTTTGCTTTCATCCATCTTCATTCTTTACTTTGGGAAAATGCAGTTGAATATCTATGTTCCTGGTGGACAACTATTCTTTGTCTGAATAATTATAGTTCTACAAAACATCCCTAGTCTGTAGAGCTAAAGACAAAACTTATTTCTAGATTCTCTGGAAAAGCAGCAAATTGGTGCCTGGTAAAAATATTTACTCAAAAAAAAAAAAAAAAAAAGGAAAAAGAAAGAACTGTGAAGAACAATGACATCCAAGGTATGTTAAACACCTGATATACCCTAGGCATGCTGAAAAGCGTGTTACATATGTTGCTTTGGTTCATTTACAAAATGAAAACTGTGAAGAGGTAGAGTCTTCCCTCAGTATCTGTTAGGTTAGTTTCAGGAACCCTGCAAATACCAAAATCTACAGATTCTCAATTCCCATTTACAAAGGGAAGTAGAATTTGCATAAACCTATGTGCCTCCTCCCAGGTAGTTTAAACAGTCTCTAGGCTACTTTTGCTGCCTAATACAATGTAAATGCTGCATAAATAGTTCTGCTGCATTGTTCAGGGAATAGGGACAAGGAGAAAAAAGGCTGTGCATGTCCAAATGTAATGTAATTGTTTCCCTCAATATTTTCATTTGGTGTTTGGTTGAATCCATGCATGTGGAACCTGCCGGTACAGAGAGACAACTCTATCTCCTCCTTTCTGTTATTATGGAGTAAGAGGGAATTAAGGTACTCTGAGCAATATTGTCTTAACAATATAGAAAGATAGAAGGGGGAATCGATATTTGGGTTAATGTGCTGCTTCTTAACATGGCTTCAACCCAAAGCCTTTCTTCCTCTAAAGAAAATTCCCCAAATCCTGGGGATTTTGGTTGGAGGGCAGATGTTGGGGTGAGGTCCTGTGAGGATTGGAGCCCCTGGACTGCAGAACTGGTCAGAAGTTGTCATTGGATGGGGTCCCTGGGGCCTCCATGTTTGGAGGCAGAGTTCTTGCTTTGACTTCTTCTATGGTGATGACCCTGCCAGTCCTCCAGTCTGTCCCATCCTGGAAAATGTCACCATCCATCCTGCCCCTCAACCGCAAGCCAGGGATCATCTGCAAGTCCCCTCTTTTTCCTTCCTTGTCAGCCAAGGTTGGTTTTCTTCCCATAATATAGAATCTGGGCTCTTCTGTTCTTAGTCTGCTTGGGCTTCTCTAACAAAAAGTAGCACAACCTGCCTGGCTCACAGTGGCAAACTTGTTTGTATTTCTCACTGCTCTGGAGCTGGGAGTTCACGATAAAGGCGCCAGCAGATCCAGTGTCTGGTAAGGGTCTGCTTTCTAGTTCATAGGGGGTGCTTTCTTGCTTCCTCACATGGTGTCCACCATATTCTTAAGGAACCCTGTTACCCCAAGCAGGCTCTGAAGACTCTTGTTTATTTATTTATTTAAATATGTTTGTTACCGGGTATTGAACCCAGGGGTGCTTGCGCACTGAGCACATCCCCAGCCCTATTTTGTATTTTATTTAGAGACAGGGTCTTACTGAGTTGCTTGGCACTTGGCTTTTGCTGAGGTTGGATTTGAACTCAAGATCCTCCTGCCTCAGCCTCCAGAGCCCTGAGATTATAGGCATGCGCCACCATGCCTGGCTATTTTTTTTAAAATATTTTTTAGTCGTCAATTGATCTTTTATTTACTTATATGCAATGCTGAGGATCGAACCCAGAGCCTCACACATGCCAGGCAAGCACTCTACCCCTGAGCCACAACTCCAGCCCCTGTCTGGCTTGTTTTTTTATTTTCATTAACCCAAGAATAGGTTACTGGCTGTTTGTTCCTGTAGTTCTTCTTTCCTCTATTCCACTGTTCTGAAGACTTTGGCCATCTGCCCCACCATTTTCTTCCCCATGAAATATTGCTCACTTCCATTACTGTTAACATAAGAAGTAACTTTCTGATTAGAGTTAAGGCTAAAAAAGAATCCCCTGTCAGAGAGCACATAGGCACCCAGGTGCTTCCATTTGCAACATTATTCAATACCTCCCTCTCCCACTTGCAGCAGGTAAGTAATGCCATCTCTTTTAAAAAATCCATACTTTATATATCCCATTGGGTTTCAAAAATAGAGTTGGTGACAAAAAGCGAATTTTTAAAGGGCAGAATACAGAAGAAAATAAAATATCATGCAGTCAATTTTTGAAGATAGTTGCATTGGTGTACACAATAGCTTAGGATCCCCAGATTTCTCATGGGTGGGACAAGGTGGAAAGTTGAAGCTTCCTCATTGGTGATTCTTGGAATTACTCAGAAAGCAGTCCTCCTCTTCCACCATGAGAAATACCTGATGCTTGGATATGTAAAATTTGCCAGGTGTTGCATTTTGGATATACAGTGTCCCCTGAAAGCTCATGTGTGAGACACTGCAAGAACGTTTGGAGGTGGAATGATTAGGTTATGAGAGCTTTGACCTAACCAGTGGATTAATCCACTGATATGGATTAATCCACTGATATGGATTAACTGAGTGTACCTACGGGCAGGTAGGGTGTGATTGGAGGAGATGAGTCACTAGGGGCATGACTTTGTATTTTTTCCCTGGTGAGTGGAGTTCTCTCTCTGCTCCCAGATTGCCATATCCTGAGCCATGATGTACTGCCTCTCCTCAGGAACAAGTTATGAAGTCAGCTGTCTTTGGACTGAGACCTCTGAAACCGGAGCCAAAATCAACTTCTCTAACTGTTCTCATGAGGTCTTTTGGTCCTAGCAGGGATAAAGCTAACTGAAACAATGGGAATATTCACTTTACTCAAGTTTTAAAATTTTAAGAATTTACAGCTACATCTAATTGAGCATTTAGGAAGTGAACTTGACTGAGTCCCTGGAACGTCAGTTCTTTGTGCTTGGCTGATGGTGCATGGAGAGTTGGTAAGAGAGAGAGCGTGCTTCAGCCTAAGCCTGGAAGTGAAAGGGGGGGAGCTTTGAGACAGGTGACTGGGTCCTTGGCATTTTTTCCCCCTCACTCTGAGGCTTTACAAGCTGCCTGACCCTTTGGACATCTGTATAATGTGGTACATCTAGGGACCTTTTTATGTGGCTGCTGGAAATGTGACCAAAATAATTATGAAATGTAGCTCAAGCAGCTGACACGTAATAAAATAGCTGATCTCTAATCTTTTATGGGCTGTTTTAATGCTCTAAGCACTCTCTTGAAGGAGAGAGGAAGAAAAGCTATTGATTTTTGCTCCATTTGGGGTAAGTTAGGCTTTAGTTGTATTGACAGATGCTTGTCCCCAGGGAACTTGTTTGGAGGAATAAAGACATCTCTTCTCTGGGTCAGACAGACCCTATCTCCAGAGGGTTCTAACTAAGAGTGGACATGGAAGGATTTCTCAGGTTCATGTTTTATACTACAAAAGATTACCACCAGCTAGCTGAGAATGTTGTTATTTCTTTTGCATCGAAGGATTTAGAGTCATTGGGATTATCCAATAACTCAGGGTCATCAATTCCAATTATCCAAAGATTAGACCCTCTTGCCAGAGGCTGGTGTAGCAGGAAGAAACTGTCTAATGATGTATCCAGGGTCTTTCACCTCCACCGGCCAATATAAAGTTATTGCATTAGCCTCTAATTGTTGGTCTTAATGTTCAGATTGTTTCCAGGAAACTGATGGGAGGACATGATGTACTTCTTGTAAATATTTGTAAGAGAAAAATCAAACTGTAGCATATTAGAGGGAGTATAAAGACAGGTTTGGTACTTGAAAAAGTAAAGAGGGACACTTCAATATTTCCGCTGGATGTTAATTTCCCTTTCTTTTGTGGGTATTTCTAGGAATTTTTTAAACTTTAATAGTAAGTTGTAGATGTTTCATTTAATAACAATAAAATATATGTATTCATTAATGATTTTAATATATGATTAGTATTCTATTATATCTCTCTTCTTTCTTGTATTAGGTAAACACAGTCCTTGTGCTCTGCACACATTTTCCTACTAGAATAAGTTTTTAGAAAATTGTCTGATGATAGGGATTAGGTTGAGCTTGTTAATTTCTTTAATAGATAATCAGTGAGCAAAGTATAAGGAAAAAGGGTTTAAGAGGGGTGGGTGGGAATAAGAGTTATATGCTACTTATCCTAGGAAAATGTAATTTTATTGTCACATCTAGCTCAAGGGTCTTGTCTTCTATTAAATACATTTCAGGCTCAGTTGAGATTAGGGAGATATTTCCAATCACATTAGTTTCGCAAATGGGACCAACTAAGTGAGAGTTAGTAGCTGTGTACTGTATATGTACACGTAATATAGCTTTATACCAAGGTGTTAAGGAAAGGGCTTGACTTTTTTCCATGTGACATCTGTATGTATATATTGTGTGTTTGTGTATGTTTAAATAAATGCAAGATATGTAGAAGAAGAAAATGTAGGGATTGGGTAAATTTATAGCTGAGCGGTAGAGAACTTGCCTAGAATGCATGAGGTCTTAGGTTTGATTCTCAGTATGAGAGAAAGAGAGGGAGAGGGAGAGGAGAAGGAGAGGGAGAAGGAGAGAGAGAGGGAGAGAGGGAGAGAGAGAGAGAGAGAGACAAAAATCTAGATTACTTTTAATTGTAACATCTAGAGATGACCATTTTTAACATTTTGAGATTTGGCCTTCTTATAAACACAGGCCTATACTAAATGTATTATTTTGTTGCCTAACTCTTGTACCTTAATAACAAATTCTCAATCTTTTTTCATGGCAGTAAAAATATATATATATTAATCAATAATTTTAATTGCTAATTATTATCCCGTTCTATATCTGTTTTAACCAAACTTTAATTGATGGGCATTTATTTTACTTCCATTTTTCTGCTTTCCTTTAAAATACTTAGATGGGAAATTTTGTATATACAACTTGGTATCCTTATGCATTTTTAAGGATGATTTCCTTTGTGTGGAATTATTGAGTCAAAGTGTATGCACATTCCAATATTGATTCATGCTGATGGACTTTTCCAGAAGGAGCCAACTTACGTGACAATCACAAGTGTATTGGAATTCTTTTTCCTTACACTTAGCCCATCTCCATCTTTAGAATTTCTTTCATCAACTGAAGATATAGAAAAGGTTTTCTCTTTATTTGGACTTTTATTTTTTATTATTAGTTAATTTTAAACACCTTTCCATGATTTTAAATGGTTTTGTAATTTAACTCTTACATTTAGTACGTTTAGTATAGACCCATGTTTATAAAAAGGCCAAATCTCAAAATGTTAAAAATGGTCATCTCTAGATGTTACAATTAAAAGTGATCTAGATATTCTCTCTCTTTCTCTCTCTCTCATTTTGAGTTAATTTTCATATCTTGTAGGAGGGATCCAACTGTGCTCTTTGGGATGTGAACATCTAGTCTCAACACTCTTTGTTGAAAAGTTTGTTCTTTCCCTATTGAGTTGTCCTAGCGACCTTGTTGAAAATCAACTGACCATAAACACATGGGTTTGCTTCTGGACACTCAGTCCTACTCCGTTGGTTAGATACTTAGTACTTCTATTTCAGGCCAGCACCACACTTCTTAATTACTGTCGCATTGAAGTAAGTTTTGAAATTGGGACATATGTGTTATCCAACTTTGTTCTTTTTCAATATTGCTTTGGCTATTCTTTTCATGATTTGATTGTTTTTAGTTTTCTTTTGAATTGCCTGTTTATACCAGCTGCTAATTACTTATTTCTTTCTTTTGTGAAAAAGAAGAAAGATTTCTTAATTTCTCCTGATTTGGGGGAATGGGGAATTCTATAAAATGAACTTGTGATCCAGCACAGTGATTTGGGCATTATTTGTCTTTTATTTATGTCTGTGTGAAAAAAAAATTTAGAGCAGGCAAGATTGTGAACAGAAAAAAATGAACCTTCACCTGGTACCATGAGTAAGGCCACTTAAGACAGATGGCGTGAGTTAAAAAGAAGCAGGCACCATAACTAAAAATACCAAGACTGGGAGTACAGCTCAGTGGTAGAGCCCTTGCCTAGCACATGTGAGGTCCTGGGTTAATCTCTAGCACCGACGACAGACAAACAAAACAACACACCCCCATACTGTCTCAGACAATCCAAGGGGGAATGTAATCCAGGGTGTGCCATGGCTCATTGGTATTTGGGAAAGAATTTTCACACTTATTTTAACTAAAGGCAAATTTATTAAATGTTATAAGTAAAATACAACTTATTATAGCAGGAAAAATAATGAATTCTGAACCAGGACTTCAGCCTTAGAATCTTAAAGTCATAATGCATAATGTATAACTATCAAGTTTCTTTTCTGTAAAATGATTCTGATTACAGGATTCTACAGTAATATATATAGGAAACACATACAAAAAAGTAATTTGGAAATTACCAAGAGCAAAGTTAAGGTGATGCTTTCAAGCCAAGCATAGCTCTTTGAAGTGGACAAGTAAGGTAGTGCTAAGTTCCACGATCACTTGGGGGCATAATAATCTCCAAAATTCCACCTCTTGAAATATCTTATCTGACCAACAGGACATCATTCTCTTTGTTCTCATCTCCTTTTGAGGGGCACGTAGAGGGGACTTACAGCGGCCTCTCTTTGTATTCTCAGATGTTCATCCCTCATTTTCCTTTCATATTAAAATCTACTTTTAGAAAAAAATAATCTTTTATAGGAAAACACTTAGTTTTAAACTGATTTCATTTCATTAAAAGCATCTGTTTTGTACATATGGATTGTGATATTTATATTGTACAGTGATACATACGTGTACATTAACATAAAATACTTATATTTAGAAGGATATGGTGAAAAACACTTTCCTCATAGTGGCAAATAATAAATAAATCTGGGGGGCAGAGGTCTGATTTTGTCCCAGACCATCTATCTTGAGCATCTTCATGGATTTCTTGTGTTTTTGTGCCCATCTTGATACTGACTTAATGTCCTGGTAATATGAACCCTGTTACATGGTCATCTGATTTCAGTTCTTCTTGGTTAGATTGGTCCATGTCAGTTGAACAACGTGGCATGGTGCTGTTTCTGCCTTGAGAAGTTGACTTGGGCATCTTACTCAATGGCTAGGCACCTTCAGGTCCCTGCTTAGGACCCTCAGTACTTAGAAACAAAGCAATGTATTTCCCCTACGCTCTCCTGCTCTTCTCTTTATCTTAACCTTTCCCTGGCCTCTGCTCATGTTTTTGGTCACTCATTAATCTTCTCAAAGCTCTAGAACTTATTTCTGACTTGATACCCATCAAAATGTACTTAGGCCCCCTTCCCTTAGTGCACTTAAGATCCTGAACTGACACCAAGCAACACAGAAGGGAAGGATATTGGGTCTGGAGTCAAGAAGGTGTGTTCTAGTATCATCTCTTTATTATATCTGGTCTTCCTGGTCTTTCTTATAGTCTTTAAAAACATTTCCACATTTCTTGAATTTGCTAAAAAAAATACAGTTTCCCATATAAAAATACTCTTACAAAACAGCATCTACACGTGAATGGTTGTTGGAAGACTCTGAGTTGACAGTAGGAAAAACGAAACTTTGCTTTTACAAATGAACACTTGGTAAACCATCGACAACTAGTCATCTTTTCAACATCACTGGTCAAGGCATTGACTGCCTTTTAAAATTAATTATTTATGTGGTATGGTGTGTAATTTGATACATGCATATAGTGTTTAATGATCAAATCAGGGTAGTCAACAAACTCCCCCTTTCCCAACCCTTCCCAGCCTTAATAACAATAATTATCTATTCTGATAAACTTGAAGAATTTTTAAAATTCTCATTTTAGTTTAATTATAATGAGAATATATGAGAGAAAAATGTCCTATTTGTCTTTTTCAGTTTGACTTATTTATGTGGTTTCCTTCAGTTCCATACATTTTTTTTTTCTATAAATGATAGGACATGTCCTTTTTATGGCTAAATAATATTCCACTGTGTATATATGCCACATTTTCTTTATCCAGTCCACTATGGATGGCCATCTAGGTTGATTTCATATCTTAGTTATTGGGCATAGGGTAGCAACAAACATAGGCATACAGGAGTATCTTTGAAATGCTGATATGACCTTTGGATATGTTCTCAGAAATGGGATAGCTGGACCATATGGTAGGTCTGTTTTTAGTTTCTTTGAGTTCTACACAATAAGTGTACTAATTTACATATCAACCAACAGTGTATGGGAGTTCCCTTTTCTCCACATCCTCATTAGCATTTATTATTTCTCATCTTTTTTTAACAAATATATCTTATTAGTAATTGGTGGACGTTTATTTATTTTTATGTTGTGCTGAGAATTGAACCCAATGCTTTACACATGCTAGGCAAGCACTCTACCACTGAGCCACAGCCCCAGCCCACTATTTCTCATCTTTTTGATTATAACTACTCTTACTGGGTTGAGATAATATCACACTATTTTACTTAAAACACACAACAAAGCTATAGTTAAAAAAAAAAAACCATGTTATGAGCATAAGAACAGACACACTGACCAATGTGACAGAGTAGAGCACCCCAAAATAACTCTATGCATTTAGAGTCAACTGATTCTTGACAATGCTGAAAGAAGAATATATCTGAGAAGGATAGCCTCTTCAATAAATGGTGCTAAGAAAATGGATATTCTGAATGAGGAATCTTATTCAGCCTTGGAATCTTAAAGCCATAATGCATAATGTATAGCTATCAAGTTTCTTTTCTGTAAAATGATTCTGATTATAGGATTCTATAGCAACGTATAGGAATCACATACAAAAAAGTAATTTGGAAATTATAAAGAGTAAAATTAAGGTGATGTTTAGTTGAAACTTGACTCCTATCTACCACTTTATTAAAAAAAAACTCAGAATGGATCAACAACATAAATGTAAGACCCAAAACTATGAAAATACTAGAAAGAAACAGGGATAACACCTACAGACCTTGGTATATCAGTGATTTTTTGGATGAGAACTCAAAGCAGTGAAATAAGCCAATCTCCAAAAAACCAAATGCCGAATGTTCTTTCTGTTAGGCAGATACTGACTCACAATGGTGGGGGGAGTGAAGTTCACTGGATTGGATGGGGAGTAGTGGGGAAAAGGGAGGGGGGATGGGAATGGGAAAAACAGTAGAATGAATCGAATATAACTTTCTTATGTTCATATATGAATACATGACCAATGTAATGCCACATCATGCTCAACCACAAAAAATGGGAAGTTATACTCCATGTACAGATCATATGTTAAAATACATTCTACTATCATGTATCACTAAAAAGAACAAAGAAAAAATCAACAGAAGAGAGAATGGTTAGACAAACTGTGGCGCATCCAGGAAAAAAAAAAAAAAAAGAACTCAAAGCAAAAATAGACCAGTGGGTTTATATCAAACTCAGAAACTTCTGCCCAGCAAAGGAAACAATCAACAGAGTGGAGATGCAACCTAAAGAGTGGGAAAGGTGTTTGCAAACTATTCACACGAGAAAGGATTAATATACAGAATGTATAAGGAACTCAAAAACTCATCAACAGAGACAAAACTCAACCAAATAACTCAAATATAATTTGAGAAAGGATATGAACAGACACTTCTTAAAAGAATAAATTCAAGTAGACATACACCAAGAACTGGAAGAGCTGTATCAGATTTTAGTTCCTTACTGTTCTCCATAGTGGCTGTACTGATGTATGTTCCCATCACCAGCATTTGTTATTTTTTGTCTTTTTGATAATAGCCATTCCAATAGATTTATGAAAAAAATACTCGACTTCATTAAGAATTGCAAGTCAAAACCCACAATGAGATGTTCTTGCTTTTTAATGTTAACTGGGGTTATTCTGACGTGTCAATTTCAAGTTCAGAATGCAGATTTTTTAAGATCACATCTTTTACTCCAGTAATGAAATGTGTATAAATTTATGAAAGATATTGAAGCGCTCTAAAATGCTAACTGGGGCAGGGGTGGTGTGTAGACCCTGGACTGAGGCAACATGGTGGTCTGGTGCAGAAATAAAAACTGATGTGCCAAGAAGCAGATTTCAAAGGCAGGTTCTCTTTAAAACATCTTTTATCGTATCCCCTGATAATCATCCTATGACATCATGGCAGCCACAGCATTGAAATGGGTGATATCAAAGAGAACTATCTTGAAGCATTTACTTCTAGTCCAAAACTAGAGCTTTATCTGGTGTTTGTCATAAATCTAGGTGTTCTTCTTTTCCAAATAACTATAATTGCAAAGCAGAGCTCGCTTTGACACCTGATGGTAAGATGAGAGTATGCTATAGCCCTTCTATGGACATCTCATAAGAACACACAGAAACTATCTCTCCATCAGATCTTGTGCACATGATCAAGTGTTGAAAAACAGATTAGAAGAAAAAGGTGAAAACCTTCAGCAAGGAACCAAAATAGAAAAATTTAGGAAAATATTTTTTACCAGAAGGGATCATTGATATCTTCATGGACAGCATCACAGGTGTCATAAGAAACTCAATCCTGCAAATGACAGATGATATTGAGATTCTTGGGAGAATCAAAGAGAAATGTTATCCTATGTCTCATTTGCCATTTGAGAAAATTCTATCTGGTGTATTCACTAATTTGTTACACAGTACAATAATAACAAAACAACAACAACAACAAAATGTTAACTGGGGTTATTCTATTAGTGGGGTGAAGGGCAATTTCTTATTTTCTATGTCATATCTTTGAATTTTTGTATGAATAAAACTTTAAAATTAGAAATGCCCACATATTAAAATGAATATTTTGCGGGGCTGGGGCCGTAGCTCAGTGACAGAGTGCTTGCCTAGCATGTGTGAGGCACTGGGTTCAATCCTTGGCACTGCATAAAAATAAACAAATAAAATAAAGGCATGCTGTCCATCTACAACCACAAAAAATAAGAAGAAAAAAAAGTAAAAGAATATTTTGAAAAGCACTGCATTTAAAAATCAATGGTAGCAAGCCACCGCTGAATGACACTACAAGCTGTTAAGTGTGGGTTGTAGACCATTTTATAACCTCTCCTACCTTCTTCACCTTGGGCAAGAACCCTCTCTCTGTCCCACTTCTCTCCTGTCTGTCCTGGCATTTCAACAGCACACATTTTCTGAGCCCTCGTATGAGCCAGACACTCTTTTGAATGGTGGAAATAGAATTGTGAACAAAACAGATAAAACTCTTTGTCTGCTTGGAACTCACCTTCATCTCTTTCATCTATTTTCTGTGAAAATTAAATGGGTTAAAATGTACATCGGTTAGAACAATGACGGGCATAGGGGAAGTACTCCTAAATATGATGACGATGATGCATGTTACTCAGTTTTTTAATGGAAAAATGGAAATCTAGCCGCAAATAATGGAATTCAAAGCGAATATTTGAAACCTAAGTGTTGGTTTTGGAGCTTTTGTTGCAGTTGTGTTAGGGCCTTATAAGTGGTTTACGCAAAGTCATTCTGACATATTAAACAACCCGTTGCTCTGTGGGCCCCACAGAGCAGGGACAGGTGGGCCCTGAGGTGCTCAGTTCTTTTTCCTCTGGTCATGAGTGGACTGGACACTGCAGTGGAAAGTCATCATGTCACTTAAGACAGCACCACAGGATCTGAATTAAGTCTGTTTCGTCCACACTCTCCCTTGCACACATTTTGAACTGCCATCTGTTTTATTTTATTATTAAACATGCATGAGCAATGTATCTTTGAGGACATAGGATGGCTCATAAACTTGCCTTGGGGTGAAAAACAAAGCAAAAGTAAAATTTCTTGTCTTTGAAACACTCATCAGCACTTATTCTCCTCTGTTCCAGTTATTGTTTTAGAGAATTAATCTTCAGAAATATGAGCATAACTATTTTTTTTTTTGCAGGCTCCAGAGTTCATTTTAAATAGCTTGATATTCCTTGCACAATTATTTGTAAAAGATTTAAAGAAGAAGAAGAAACAAAAAGAAAACCTTCGGGGCTGGGGTTGTGGCTCAGTGGCAGACACTTGCCTAGCTAGTATGTGTGAGGCACTGGGTTCGATCCTCAGCACCACATATAAATAAATAAATAATAAAGGTACATCAACAACTAAAAAATATTAAAAAAAAAAAAAAAAGAAAAGAAAGCCCTTACCCATTTCTCTCCTCTTCTCTGGCAACTTTTGCCCATGTGCAGTCTAATGGAAAGTGCTACATCTTTTCCCCCTCTGCTTCAAATCCCTCGAGAGAATTCTGTCCAATTTACAGGCTATTAGAAACCGTTAGGATCACGTTGTTATTATTTATAGCGGCTCTCATTGGTTGGGGGTAAGGTCACTGGTATAGAATGATTTGTTTTTCTTTTTAAGAAAAAGAAATCTAAGCTCTGCCAACAAGAAAATTAGATCATAAAGGAGAAAATGGGAATGTATCATTTATTTTGTAAGCAGTACCTATTTAAGAGACACATTCTTTAATAAGACTTCACAGTGCTCCCAGCTATGTTCCCTTCTGTTATATTTAGTGAGGAAATTTCTAAGGCAAAAAATTAAACACCTTCAGGTTTTGCCCCTGGTTCCGTGTCTGTCTGGCCCAGATTCTCAGCAAAGGTCAATATTACTATTTTGTTTTTGGAGTCTCCTTTAAGACAATGGATGCAAAGTTATTGAAAAGATCTCTTTAAACAAGTCTTATAGACAGGAATGTGCTATTTTAAAAGGTGGAAATGAGACGTAAGATTGGTTTTGAATAGGTGGTGTGATGCCAGCGTCACTGACTAAGGAGTCAGGGCAGTTAGATTCTAATTATTGCTTTGCTACTAATCCACTGTGTATCTTTTGGAACGTTGCTTTACTTCTCTGAGTTTCAGTATACCCATCTATACAATGAGGGCGTTAGGTTGCACCACTAGCTTTTAGCCATATGGATACAATTCACAGTAAGACATGCATTTTGTGTTATAGCCCAGTATACGTACATATGAGTAGAAACAAACAAACAAAAAACATAAAAAAAAAGTTTCAGAGAGAGTTTTTCTTTCTGTATCTGATGCTTTTATGTTTGCTAATCCAGTCCATTCCATTCTGACTATTTAGAGGCCAATGGAGACCACTGAATTCCCCCATAGGTTGCAGTCTACAGTTACTTAAACCCTGGACTAGATAGTTTTTAAGGTCTTTGTTGGGTAGGAAAACCTTTACGTAGATTAATGGGAGATCTTGGAATTGCTTTTAGAAAATAGCACTTTTCAGGGAAGAATTAGCTCTTTTCTTTTACGAGCTTTGTCAGGATACTTGAAGTAACCAACTGGATTTTGCCTGAGGGGAGGGCTATTTTCCGTGGTTGGGTGTGGGCCCTGGGAACTGGGCCATCCTTGGAATCCAGTGTCCCAGTGGCTGCTTAGTTGGCCACAAGGTTGGCTTTAGGTAAAGTCATGAAATAGAGGACATTTGTTTGTACATCGACCTCCTCGTTCGCAAATCCCCCAACCCCCAGGTTCCTGCTCCAATCTAGAAAGGTCAAAAACAGTGCGGGGGTGACTGCAGACCCTCGTGGGCTCCTGTGAATGTGTGGTCTCCCTGTCCCAAAAGCGCAAAACCTGCAGGCTGCTGCCCACGAGGAGCCCAGGAGGACCAATGTCCACATTGATCCATATCTCTGTTTCCTAGGGTTCCAGAGTTAATTGTGATGAGATTGAGACAGAGGGGGAAAGAGGGTTGGGTTTGGTTACTACAAATGGACAGGGACTCATCACCACGGTACCTGGTGGGTGACGTTTGTCACACTGATCACTGTGCTTTTGCAGTGGCTCTGCGAGGGCAGATGCTTTCTCCCTCAGCAGTGTTCTCTGCACTGATGCTCGTTGGAATGAATGTTTTTGAATGTGAACTGTTTGACAGTAATGACGATCACTGAAGAGTGCCAGTCGGAGGGCAGTGGTCTGTGGAAATGACCTAGGAACCGAGAGGACAGGATGTCAGACCCCAATAAACAGTGGGGGGGCATCTGATCTTCAAGAGATATAAACCTGCTTTTTCTGTATCTTTTCACCCAGGACCCTGCTTCTTCGGTGAGTGGCTGCAAAATCCAGTCCTTTAAAAGAAGACACAGGGGCTGGGGATGTAGCTCAGTGGTGAAGCATGCACAGGGCCCAGGGTCCCAGCTCCAGCACTGGAAAGAGAAAGAAAGAGGCATCAAGATTCTTTCTTTCAAACCTTGAACAGGAGTATTTAAGGACAAGGCCTAGAGGCTGCTAATTTGTCCAGGTAAAAGATCGGCCTTACTTGGGAATTCCATAAACAATGGGATTGTAAGACTCAGGGAGAATGGCACAATTGTAGTTAGGACTGACAACAATAGGAGTGTTTTTGTTTTTTAAAAAAAATCAACATTTTAACTTCTCAGGTTCTTAAGTATATCTTACGTATATAGTCACGTACTATATAATGGTATTTTGATCAATGGTGGATCACATATAAGATAGTGGTCCCATAAGATTATATTGTTTAGTGATGCCATAACTGTCTTAATTTGTGCACATACTCTGTGGTATTTGCACACTGATGAAATTTCCTAACAATGCATTTCTCAGATATATCTCTGTTAAGAGATTCATATATATTATACATATATATATATATATATATATATGTCATATTTAATCCATCTGTGAATACATATTATTCTTATTTTATAAGTGAACAAGCTGAGGCTCATGTAACATGACTTGTCCATTCAAATGAACTTAGGAAGTAGAAGAGGTAGGGTAGTATCATCTTTGATTAAAATTCACACTGATCTTGTTGTTCAAGTATGAGTTATTCAATTATTCCTTTTTTCCTTCTAAATTTTTGATACATTTTCTGAAATATAACGTATATAAAGAAAAGTGTGCATATGATGGATCTTTACAAAGTGAACCCAGCCATGACACCAGGACTCAGAATATCTCCAGTACTTTACTGTCCCCCACCTATGTCCCTTCCTAGGTATTGGGTCTCCCAGATTCTGCCACCAAGGAAAACTGTCATTCTGACACCTTGAATTACATTGAGTATTTTTGAGCATATATGACTGAAATTATCAAGTGTGTACTAATTTGTTCTTTTTTTTTTTTTTTTTTTTTTTTTTAACAAAGGAACTATTAAGAGTTTATCAGCACTTCTTGAGTGGAATGTCCATATCACTTCAGACAATTCTAATTGATTTCCTCTGATGAGCTGTTTTGTTCTTCCCTGATGACTCAAGAAGACTGGCTTTGAGGTGAAGATGAATACACTTCTGTCACAGGGAAGTGATGCTTGATTTGGAGCTCTGTTTGAACAGGTCAATTAATCAGATCGTAGTAGTAAAATATTACCACTTTCAGGAATCATTGCAGGTGGTATTAAATTATAGAGTCTCGTCTTGATGTTTATGAATAACTCATAATAAATAAATAGACTTAGCATTTTTAGAGAGTGACTAATAGAGTTTGACTTATTCCTGTGGGCTGATTTAATGTCTTCAATCAGCTGCCAGGAATAGGTGCTGGGAATGCACTGCCAGCAAACAGTGAAGAAGAGGCATTTTTATTAAGGTGGTGGTGGGGAATGGGGCTGTGCTCCTAATGGATAAAACCCTCAGACCTCATAGACAAACCGTGTGGAACTTGTCAACTTGGATGAGTCGTCCTCTTCCAATTGGCTTTAGCAGCTAGATAATTTTATTTTCTTGCATATCTAGAGAGCTACCTTTGTAATCTAAGAGGAAGTCACAATGGACTGTATCTCAGGGCCTCAGTTTCCTTAGCTGTGAAATGGAGATGATGCCCGCCTCACAGTATTGTTGTGAGGATTAAATAAAAATAATACTTGTAAAGCATTTGGAATAGGATCTGGTACATAGTAAGCACTCAGTATTAGCTATGAGAGATAGAGTAGAGGTAGTACAATGGACTGAATGTGCTTCTCCATTTTGACATGTATTCAACATGATATGGATATATGTTGAAATAAAAACCTTCAATGTAATCATATTAGGAGGTGGGGTTTTGGAAGGTAACTAGGTAATAAGGGTGGACCCCTTGTGAATTAGATTAATGCCCTCATAAAAGGGACCATAGGAACTCTCTAACCCTCGTTTTTTTTTTTTGTTTTGTTTTATTTATTTATTTTTTTGGTACTGGGGATTGAACTCAGTGGCACTCAATCACTGAGCCACACCCCAGTTGTATTTTATTTAGAGACAGGGTCTCACAGAGTTTTTTAGTGCCTTGCCATTGCTGAGGGTGGCTTTGAACTTGGGATCCTCCTGTTTCAGCCTCCAAGCCACTGGGAGTACAGGTGCGGGCCACCATGCCCAACCCTCCTTTTTGCTATGTGTACAATGAGAAAAATGGCAGTCTGCAGCCTTAAAAGGACCTCCCCAGAGCCTGACAATGCCGCCACCATGATCTTGGACTTCTACTCTCTAGAACTATGAGAGCTACGTTTGTGTTGTTTATAAGCCACCCAGTCTGGGGTGCTTTGTTATAGCATCTCAAACTGATTGAGACATGTAGAGTATATGGCTGCTTGTGTGGTGTTTTTTGAGAGTTCCATACAAAATTTTTGAAAATCCCCTGTAATTCATCAAGGATTTACTCTTGGTTTTGTTAAATGGCGGGGCTACAGCTTAGAAGGCAAAGACATCAGGCCAACCTCCTATCCCTCCCTCTTCCCTCCCTCACTCTCTTCTAGGATTTCCGTTTCTTTCTAGGTCTTCTCATTGTTCCGTTGCCTTATGGAGGCTAATGATGCTCACTGTTCATTCCAAACACATTCCCTTAAGCTCCATTAACTGGTTTCCAATCACCTATGAGGTGAACTCAGTTGAATATTCTCCAGATACCTCCATATAGACCGTTCAAACATGACCTCACCATTTTCTCTGCTTCATCTGAATTAATTCATTGATCAAGTTATTCACTTACTCATGCATCCATTATAAATATGTGAAGTGCCAGTGACAAGTTGGGGACTGGGAATATGGTGACGAATACCATGAATTGGTCCTGTCCTCGTGGAGCTTGAGGTCCACAGGAGGGTTTGAGTTGGACAGGGAAAGAACCGTTATGTGGTCATGACGTCAGCACTGTGATAGGGCAGGGCACAGTGCTCATGGGACAACTAAGTGATCTGGACTTGAGTGATCAGGGGGACTTCCTGGAGGAAGTCATGTCAAATAAAGACTGAATGAAGTTAGCCAGGAAAAAAGACGTAGAGGAGGTAGACACAAGTTCCTAGGTTAAAAGTAGAAATGCGGGCTAGGGTGGTGGCTCAGCGGTAGAGCGATCCCCTCACACGGGCAGGACCCTGGGTTCGATCCTCTGCACTGCATGGAAATAAATAAGTGAAATAAAGGTACTGTGTCCAACTACAGCTAAAAAATAAATATTAAAAAAGTAGAAATGCATTGGAATTTTTTTCTCTTTCTTTTTTTCTCCAAATCCCTTTAAAAAGGCCTCCTGATGTGTATGTGTGTGTGTGTGTGTGTGTGTGTTTATGAAGAATCATAACAATGATATTTATTGAAGACATAATATGTCACATAATTTTGAGGCATTTGACACATATTGGCTCATTTAATCTGCACCACAACTCAATGAGATAAATCTGTTAGTTGTCCTTATTTTATAGCAGAAAAAACTGGGGCACGAAAAGGTGCCCAACTTTATCTAAAAAGTAAGTGGCAGAATGAGGACCCGCACCTGGGATGCGGGAGAGAAAATTCCCCTTCTCAGCCACTCTGCCCCAGGTACCTGTTCTAGTGGGTCCTTTCCCGCCTCCCTGCTGTCTTGTCATTCAGCTTGCCTCACTCTGCCCTGCCTTCTGGTGACAGCATCTGCCCCCCCTTCTTGGAACTCTCCCACTCTGCTCCAGTGTAATATTTTCTACAACAGGACCCTGATCCTGAGACACTGCCCTCTCCCAGTTTGCCCGTGTCTTTGCCTCGCGTGCAGAGTCGAGGTCAGAGTTCTTGCCATCTCTGACCCTCTCTGTTTCTCTGTGGCCTGAGCCCCTGGCTTCCATCTAAGCAGCTTCTCTCATCATCTTCCACTAACGTTCCACAATTTCTCCAAATTCACCACTGGCATCTTGCATCTCTGGTTCTGCCAAGGGCTGCTTCTTCCTTTATTTGTAAATGCTCTCTCCTCTTTTTCTTGGGCAGGCTCTTACGTGTGCTTCAACATTGGCTTCTTCCCTAGCCCCACCCTAACAAGTCAGAGCGAGGGACCTTTGGTGCAGGGTCTCCTGCACACTCTACCTCGCCCCTGCACCATCCTCACCTCCAGTTGCTTCCTACACTCCAGTGAGATTTCTGTTTCTTGACCTTCTGTGCCACTAGACTGTGAACTATGTGTGGGCAAGGACTTCTTATTTATTTTTACACTCCAGCTTGTTGCCTGGCCTGGAGTAGTGCTCAGTAAATGACCGGTGAAGGCAAACATAAAAAGATGTCCCAAGGAGAGAGGGCCCTGGGGCAATGGGACTGAGAATTGATAAGGCTTGACTGATGGAAGGAGAGGGTGCGGGCACAGGTGATCCAGAGGTGCTTTCTAGCTGTTGGAGGGAGTTATTGGCATCTCTGGGTTGTTATCAGCTATGATTTTTATGACTCTTTTATTAACTATCCTCTATGGCTTCATCCAAGGTGGTGAACAATAAGAAAATAAAAAAAACTTAGCAAGTTGTCTTCCTTTCCTTTCCTTTCTTCTTCTCCTTCTTTTTATGAAACAACCCTTTTGAAATCACAAAATTATCAATGGTTGTGCAACTGATGTGATTCTGCAATCTATATATGGGGTAAAAATGGGAGTTCATATCCCACTTGAATCAAAGTGTGAAATATAATATATCAAGAACTATGTAATGTTTTGAACAACCTACAATAAAAATTAATTAAAAAAAAAGAAATCACAAAATTAGCAACATGTGCTTTGTTGAAAGTTAAAACTTAGACAAACCAAAGTTTGAAAATCGTTATTGTATTTGTTTTTAGGTTTCAGTGACAAAGTAGCTCAAACTGGGTGACTTAAACCAGCAGAGGTTTATTCTTGGGAGCCAGACGCCACAGTCAGGGTGTGAGGGTGGCATCCCTCCTGGGGAGATCCCTCCTCCCCTCCTCCCTCTTCCTGTCTTCTCACGGGCATTGTGAGTCCTGAGTGTCCCTAGGATGGCAGCTGCTTCTCTCCAGCCGTCACCTCTGTCATGACATCCTCCCTGTGTGTCTGAGTCTTCTTGAAGCCATCCCCCCTTCTCCTCTTCTTATGAGGACAGTGGACATGCTAGAGTTGGGTCTGCTGAGTGGACATGCTAGATGAGGGTCTGTGGCACGCCATGTGACTTCATTTTAATGAATTAGGTCTGCAACAACCTTCACTACCATGCTAGGCGCTAGGATTTTGATATACCCTTTTGGGGACACAATTAAAATACTAAAAAAGCCCCAAAACACGTTCCAGTCATTCAGAGATAGCCGCTGCGCTATTAAAAGGGGGAATCTTACATTGTCTATTTTCAACCTTTTATTAGTGCAGATAATGTATTTTTAAATCCAGATGCAATAATATTGGATGCTGTTTTGTAAGGCTACTTTGTTTTTTCTTTTTTACTTAATGATCTAAGGTGATTAACTTCTGATTTCTTTTGTTTCATTATACAACTCTTGTTTTCTGGCTTATTTACTATAATTTTGAGCCATTATGTCTGAAATGTGATCCTGTAATGTTTTTTTGAATTGCTAAGCATATTTTCTGATTATTAAGGAAACTTGCTGAGTTCCCTGTGGGGTTAGAAAAGGAAAAGGAGATTTAAAGTCCCGATTTCATTATGCACAATCCATGTAAGCATGTCTTATGAACATTTCTGCTCTAATTGATATTCAGAAATTGAGGGCCAGGCCGAGCTCCCTCTATCTACCCCAGTGGAAGAGGGCTGAGGTCAAGTGTGACCCTCTCCAATTTGAATCTCTCCGATTAGAATCAGCGAGCTGTGCACCTAATGAAAGGTTCTGTCTAAAGGCTCATTTGTCCAGGGGAACTTTTTCTTAACCTTTCTTTCCTCTACCTAATGCAAAAGTCTGCAGAGGCTGCAAAGAAGGAAGCTTTGCTGCTTAAGCATAATCTAGATAATCGGGCCAGTGAACTAAAATAAAATGAGACATAATAGAAAAGAGGATATGATCTAATCTTTGTTTTCCATCTCTCTCTCTTTTTTTTTTTTTGCTCCCACTTATAAGGGAGAAGTCGAAGTGACCCGTGTGCTTTTCAGAAATAGAAACATGTTTTCTGCCTTTTAAAAAAGAAATACATAATGTTTATGATGGCAGGGATGAATGAATAGGACCTGTCTGGCTGAGCTAATGGAAAATTGATCCTCCAATGATCAGGTGGATAATCCCCCTGAGACAGGAGTTCAGCTCAGGGTGTTTCACAGAGAGAAGGTGGCAATCATCAGAGTGGGAGGATTTGTGAAACATCGGGAATAAACATTTTGCCTACAAATAATTTTTTTTCCTACTGACCCATCAACATGCCTGAAATTATGGCATTATGCAATTGTTGAAGAGATGTCATTGAAGAGCAGTTTAAAACGCTGAGGTTCTCTATGCTGGAAATGCATAAAGCCACTGCCTTCAGTCTGAGGAGCCTGGGGTCATCAGTCAGCTAATGCAGAATAGGACACCAGAGCATGACGTTTTGTCGGGGGATGGAGACCAAGAGTATGAGGGCATTTAATTGTGAAATGCTACAAATGAGGGGCTATCCTAAGGGAAGCAGGAGTTGAGGGGTTTAGAATGGAGGTGAGAGGAAAGATGTGGCTGCAGGAAAGCAGATATAATGCTGTTGGAGACAAAGCAAAACATTGTCATTTGGAGCCAGAATACTTGGGGGTTTAAATCTGAGCTCTGCCAGGTACAGAGTAAGAGATTTTTGGTTAAATCATAGTCTCAGTTTCTTCATCTGTAAAGTGGAATAATTGTAGAACCTACCTCAAAGGATTGATGAAAGGATTAAATAATGAATGTAACATGCTTCACAGAACTTGAGTCAGAGTAAAAAACCCAAGAGATTTTAGCTGTTACTCTTACTTATGTTCCCGTATCAGAGGACATGGCTTCCAGCACTACTCTAATAACTTTCAGCAGCATTATAATTTAATTTTCACAATTCTCTATGGCATTTTCTTCCAGAGATGAGGAAACTGTAAATTCTCTCTCCTCTTATAAATTTTAAATAGTTTGGCCAATTTTAGGCATCTAGTAAATCCTAGAATTCGAATTTGAATCAAGATCCCTCCATGGCTGGGGCCTGGAGTATTGACTGTGCCAGTGGTTAGTGCCTCCAGAGAGTGGCCAGCACTGACCTGTAAGAGCAGATTGAGTTCTATCCATGCAAAAATCCAAGATGTGGATGCAAGTGATTTAATGAGGAAGAACCTTCAGGTAAAGAGCGAGAGAGGAATGAGGAGGGCCTGAGGCAAGATGTGATCTCAGGAAAAGGGCATGGTTCATGGAGGAGAGAATATTAAGAAAATAAACCAAATGAAGCACTACAGTTGTCCTTTCTTGAAACAACAGGGCTGGGCTTATGCTGATCGGTCATTTTGGACTGACTCTCCCTCTTCCCTGATTTGCCTCAAGGGTGAGATGGCTCCTCTTCATGGCTAATTATCCAGAGAAGAGGGCAACTTTTAATACTCCTCGTGCCTGGGATGGATCAGCCCAGGAAAGACAATCTGGATGGAGTACTAGCTTGGTCCATTTGGGCTATTATAATAAAATACTATAAACTGGGTGGCTTAGCAACAACAGAAATTTATTTCACACAGTTTGGAGGCTGGTTAGCCCAAGATCAAGTTCCTAGTAGATTCTGTATCTGGTGAAGGCTTCTTTTCTGTCCTCCCTCTTTTTGCTGTGTTCTCAGAAAAGTCCAGGGAGACTTGTCTGGCATCTTTTATAAAAGTACTAACCCCATTCGTGGGGGTCCACCCTCATTTCCAAAGACCCCCCCCAATCACCTTGGGGATTAGAATTTAAACTTATGAATTTTGAGGAGACACACGTATTCAGACCCTAGTAGGTACCAACCACAAACCCGACATCAGGAAAATAAGGTCAGGGTGTGTTACCTAAGGCAACCTGTGGAAATATCATTATGGAATCAGATTCCTAATTAAAAAGGTAATCTTATTCACTGGATCCAAGCATCAAGACAAGGTTTAATGAAACAATAATATAAGAGTATTGTTGGGCTGGGGATGTGGCTCTCAAGCAGTAGTGCGCTCGCCTGGCATGCGCGGGGCACTGGGTTCGATCTTCAGCACCACATAAAAATAAAACAAAGATGTTGTGTCCACGAAAAACTAAAAAATAAATATTAAAAAATTCTCTCTCCCTCTCTCTCTCTCAAAAAAAAAAAAAAAAAAGAAAAAAAAGAGTATTGCTAAAAGCAAAACAAAACAATACAAATACCCCGAGAAAATCTGGTGAGGTGAGATGAGATGTGAAGGATTAGATTAAGGATGACCTTTCTTTCCTGATCCACGGCCTTAAGGAGACATGCCTGTGGGAAAGGAGGGACAGGGTGACCCTGTTATGTAGCCTCAGCATGTGCTTCGGGGCAGGATGAAGTTGGGGAACAGTGTCTACTCCAGCAGCTAGTAGGTGAAACCTGAGTACCAGTGAGCCAGCCTGAAATGGGGCCAGGGACTTGGAGGTGGGCGTGTGTATAAGCCAAAGTTCAAGTTCTGGTTGTGCAATTCATTCATGGCCGACACCTCTTCATCCCTGTGAAACACTCGGTATTCTCAGCTGTGAAATGGAGATGCTCCCTCCGGCTCTAAAACTCGATTCTATGTTGTTGGCAACTCACACCAGACACCACTAAAGTGTAGCTTTCACACAAATTAGATGTGACACTCCCTGTATGCTTCACCAGTGATAAATGATGGGTTTACTGCTTATTCTTTGTGTTTCACTTTGAAAAATCAATGAAAAGCTTTGAAAAATTGGTTTTAAATAACACATGTGTTTGTGGAGATGGATAGTCATGGTGGGGAAGCATCCTGAGTTGGGAAGTGAGAGAGCCCAGGAGGCCGGCTGGTCCCTTGTCTTGGGGGCAGGCCCAGTCATCAGCACTCCAGACAGCCCGGATCCCATCGCCCATCAGTGTATGGGCAGGGCCACTTGATGGGGCTGTTGCTGCATTCAGAGCAAAAAGTGACTCCAGTGGTGGCCATTGGTCTCAGTGATCTAGCAACCACAGTCTCAGAAGCAATAATATGGCATGCATGTGGACATTTAGTAGCAGTACTAATTTTTAGGATCTGCGAAGTTGTCGTGATCATTTTGAAAGTTTACTTTGAAGGGAACAATAATATCCCCTTGGTTCTTTGTGTTCGCAGTCTCCTTTCTTTCTGCTTGTCTCTCTACCTGACTCCAATCTGCATAGAATCACCTATGATAATTGGAAAATAGCACCTGGATACCGTCGGCTAAATGATGTGCTAATACTCTCCAGGTGTCTCTTGAACCTGACCCAAGGAAACTTAGATTCAGAGAACAACCTTGAGCTGACATCCTCTGCTGTCCTTGGATACAAACATCCTTAGAACTTATTGCAGTAAGTGGCAAGTCATGTACAGGTTGGAGAGCTTTTTTAACCCCTACTGTACCGGAACTCTTCTTTTGATAATGAGCATAGTACTAAGTCTTCTCTGTTTTTTTTTTTTTCTGTATTATATCTGTCATAGTTACATGTCTGGAATATTTGAAACTCACTGAGCCACATGGATTTTTTGGGCACCTTTGATGGGTCAGAGTCCTTCCCTGAGAGTGCTGCCGTGAGCCCCTGGGAGCCCAGCTATCAGCAGCTGCCATTGTGGAATGCAGTTCTTTTCACTCCCAATTACTATTGTAAACAGTTTGGGGGGCCAGGGTCCAGTATTGGGTGAGCAGTTCATTCAATAAAAATATATTGAAGGTCTCTCTACTCTCAGTTGTTCAAATGGCCACTTCTTCAGTATCATTTGTTCAGTGCCCACGTATGTATAATTGAGATTGGAATTTTAGGGAAGAAAAAGCCACATCATCTTATAAACTGGTTGTTTTATACTCTACGATATCTAGCCTGCCTCTGGTGGAGTAAAGACAACGGCCCATTTGTGCCCACATTTTGTAGCTTCCTCCTGATGCAGCCCTGGTAATGCTTTGATACCCGCCTTAGATGAGAGGCTGATCGGCAGGTCACTTAACTCCTCTTCCAATAAAACCACCTCCTTCTATTACTTTTTGCTCACAGATGCCCTGCCCCAAAGACTTCAGCCTTTCAAAATACCATTGGCTCCAAATTTAGTTGAGAATAATTCTTTCAGTGCGGTTTCCCCCACCCAGAGCCTTGGGTGTGTGTGGGGTGCCTGCTTTCAGAGCAACCCTTTCTGCAGTTGGGGTGTTGGTATTACTTAGCTCAAACAATAAACAAAGCATTAAAAAAACAAACAAACAGCTGAGCTTAATTGTTTGCCAGCTTAATGACTAGGAAATAGAATTTATAAGAAAGAAAATAATTCAGGAATGGTTTATTTTATAAAGTGATTTTGCATGTGATTTCTTTTAATCACCTACATGAATGTATGTGCTTGATTCTCTGGTAAATTTTCTAGGCATTTATACAAAAGCAGTACTTTCTCACCAGTGAAAGGCTCCCACTGCGACTCAGAACAAAGTTTCTGCTGTCATTGTTTAATAAAGTCATAAGGAAATGATCAAGTGATTTGTTAATTACTAGAGGGAGACCAATGGCTCATTGTTACCTTCCATGAAAAACTGAAAATACCTTCAAAAGAAAATCTCAGCACGGGAAGCATTATTAGCTGTGTAAACAGAATATTACAAAATTTCACTACATCTGCTAAACAACATCCAGACGCCTGGTTGCACATATTGGGTGGAAGAGAGAGAAACTAAGAAACTTAATTTTATTTCAAAGTAGGACCAAAGCTAATCATGTTTCACACTGGACTAGGGCCTCACACTCTAAGGAGGTTAGGTCCGGGATGATCAGGCCAGTGCTGGTGAAAGTTCAGTACTCATTTCTGATGGTATTGAATATTAATTTTGGTATTTTTTAAAACTATAGCAGAACCCGGAATTGAACATGTAAGGTGGCTATTTTTCACATTGTGCACATCATTATTAGAATATCCAGTTGTACCTGAAAAACCTGGCAAGTGGGATTCAGAGCCTGATTCTTAGAGACTGTCAGACCTGAGAATGCTCCCATTTTCAGAAGTAAATATTGAGACCCAGATAAAAGTAATGGGTGTATTGAAGAGTCTGATGGAGGAAGGGGACAGAGATGACAATGTATTATTTTTTCTCCAATCATTGCTTTCAACAATGCTCAGCTGAATCTCCCTTTGCTCTGCCTTCCTGATACCCCAGGTTTATCCCATAGCTTTCTGGTCACTTCCAGTTACTGGAAACTCCTGTGCTGTCTAGGCCAATATTGTCTTCATTCAGCTTCTCCCTGCCTCTCACCTGGGCCAGGCGCCCTCCTGAAGGACTCAGGGCAGAAAGTGCAGTCTGCTATGTTCGCACTCTCAGTGCTGGGTGTCGAGCTTTTCTGGGATTGGATATAGCAGGAGGAATGGAACTTTTTATTTTTATTTTTTTAATATGGCATGGGCTTGCAGTCATATGTGGGTGTGGCTGTTCAATGCTATATCTGTGACAGGTGACCAAATACTGGCTCTTCACAGTACGTGGGTGAGTCCGTTGGAGGATTTAGTGAGATTTTGTGAGACTCAGCTGTGGACTGCTCCTTGCTGCATGCAGTCAGCTCTTGGAGCAATCAAAGCTGGTTGTCTGCCCCAGGCTCTTTCAATGCCTGACCACCTGTCTTGGGTGTGGTACTGATAAGACAGCTCTGGTTGACTACCACCATAGTGTCTATTTTGCCCATGAGGCATTCACCACTGTGGCTGGGATAAACTTTTTGAGTGCTGGCTGCTTTTAGCAGAATGTCTCTATCTTGATATCCAAATGGCAAGGCATGTCAACCCTGCTGCTGCTAAGCAGATGTTCAACTGGGAAACCAACTCTGATAATTGCTTTGTTGAAACTCCTAGGAGCCTCTTGGCTTTAGCCTTTCCTGCAAGGCTTGTAACTTATGGCTCTTAGGACTTTCCTCTTTTTCCACCTCTGTAGCCTATTGCTAGATAGACTGGAGGCGTATAACACAAACTAAGTGATACAGTCACAGACAGGAGCTGGAAGAAACAATATGGTGAAAAGAAAATCAAAATGTACTAGTGCCCAAAGTGAGTTACAATTTCTCAGCTGTGTGAGGTTGTCTTGATCAAATCTTGGGCTGAATCGTACCACTCCATCTGTTTTAGAGGCTAGATTTCCCTGTACCTCTCAATGATTTATTACTCTTGGTAATAAATGTACCATAGTAATGAATGAAATGTAATGGACTGTGTTGGCAAATAGCATGGCTTGCAACTGACCACTTAAGCTTCTCTAAATTTGATGCAACGCTGTTCTGACCACACGAGAAGCTTTAATTTCATTTTTCAGGATGCATTGAATACCTTTTTGATTTTCTACATATAAAACCATACCAGGTGGCATATTTTCTCAGGTTCCTTCTTCTTCTTTTTTTTTTTTTAATCATTTGCTAAACATATAAAACTCAATATATTCCCCAGCTGCCAGGCCAAAAGAAAATTGGCATTTATGTTAGGTTTCCTATTGTTTTCATGAATCCATAGGAAGAATTTGGCAAACAGATGATGCATTAACACCCAACACAAATGTTCTCTGGCTTGATCTGTTTGTCCAATATTATTAAAGAATAGCTGTGAAACATCTTTGTAGAACAATGTAGAGCTTATGATTAGAGTTTATACCAAATTTTATTGTTTTTCAAATTGGATCTTAATTTGAAATTGACCTTTTAACTTTATCTTAAATAATTTTCTCTGAAGTCTTAACTGAAACAAAAAAGCTTGGGAGTTAGATATGCCAGTGTTTAAATTAGGCTCTGCCATTGATTGAGAGAGGCGATGTAATTAACCTCTTTCAGCCTCAGTTTTTTCATATAAAATACAGATAGTAATTACTACCTCATAGAATAGCTTTGAAAATGACTTGAGACGATGTGGAGTCCTGAGAATGGTGCCCTGCACATCACAAAAGCTCAAACCTTCTATTGCAGCCATCTCTGCTCTTGTGGCCATGTCCGTTCATTCTTCAGCTTTCTTTGCCATGTGATTTCTGTTCCTAGCACCCCACAGCTGGAGCCCCCCTCCTCTACTTCAGTCACATGATGGGCATTGGCAGATGGGATATTCACAGGGCCTTGAAAGAGCTTTCATTTCCTATCTCGATTTTCTGTTTCTCTCCTTCTCACCATGAAAACTGTTGGCAGATGACTCAAGGAGGGGCCAGGCTGGCCCACCACCCCAGCAGAAGGTGTTCTAGAATGGCCAAAAGTCAGTGGACTGAAAGACATGGGGGTTAGCCCAACTGGGCCAGTCTACATCACGGACTCACACTCTTGTGAACTAGAGAAGTGATGATCGTCTTAAGATACTGCATCTTGGGGGGCAGGGAGAAAATTCATGTAACACTTAAATTTCTTTATGGACAACTGGAAAAAATTTTCTGAGACTGAGGATACAGGAGGGGAATGTTTGGAGGATATACAGACTTTTCAGCATGTATTAAGCACTATGAAAATATTAACTGCTATTAGCTTACAAATTACAACCACTACCACCAAGGAAAGAATGCTCTCACCTGACATGTGATTCCAGTAAATTATAAGCATACATCTGCATATATTATTCCTGGGTATATGCTATGATGTAAAATTTATAGAAACGTGAGCTCCAGACACAAGGGCACAGAAAGAGGGCAGGATCTAAAAGGAGGATCAAATAAACATTTAAGTGAATTGCATCTGTGACCCAGTATGTTAATATCTCTATTCGCACAGCGGTTCCCCAGACACTGATTAATGTTGCTGTTTGGTGCATAAAGATATATGGTTGGGTAAGGCTGTAAAATTTTTTTTTTCATGAAAGTTACTACATTACAAGTCATAATAAACCTGTATTTTGGCAAGCAGAATGAACAAATTTGTCTACACGATTAGGAGAAAACTCTAGCAAATCATCAAGATATACAGGAGTTGGCAGCTTGTGCATTTTTTAGTTGTTTTTCAGAAACATATTTATTTCTCCTCAAAGGGAAAGAAAAATCTAAATGATAACATTGCCAAAAATGAGAGAAGATTAGGTGTTTTCTCTGCCTACAGTGGAAATGACTTCTCCATCTGTATGCAACATGTTTCACATTCAGCTACAAAACTAAACTGTTAATAAGGGGGAAAAGTGTAAAACAAAAATTTCTTTCAAATTTGATTCACAGTTGGAAAGGGTAAGCATTTAAATGTTAATGACAATAACACTATTATGGGTCTGCCTGAAAATAACTCTAGGTATGAAGAGCTCAGTCCATGATTAAAAGAAATTAAGTTTGCATCAGGATTCTGCTTAAAACTCACACCTTCCATGAAATGTCAAGGTCACACTCAAACCTTGTTCTGTCTCTTAATGTGCCTTTTAACACAATCTTTTTAAGAACAGGGCCGTCTATCTGGGAGTGAATTGGAGGTTGACAGTTCTATTCTTATCAATTTTGTTCTTTTGTTTTGAAAGAATTTTGTACTTACAGAAAGGTTGCAAAGAACTGTGAGTGAGGAATAGTCCTCATTTGGATTCTCAACTGTGGTCTTTTACCTTTGCTTTATCATTCTCTCTCTCTCTCTCTCTCTCTCTCTCTCTCTATATATATATATATATATATATATATAGACAACTTTATATATATATATAGACAACTTTATATATATAGACAACTTTAATTATATATATATAAATATATATATATATATATCTCCATTCATGAGGGTGATACTATATATATATATATATATATATATATATATATATATATATATACACATTTTATTACCATCTTGTTTCTTGAATCATTTGAGAATAAGTCACTACTGCCTGTCACTCACAGCCACTCTGGGGAATATTTCCTTTGAACGTAATATTCCATGTCAGGACAGTACAGCCATCTGAGTTGGAAGTTACATTGGCATCTTCTCACCATGGAAGCCACAGAACCCACACAGCTTTTTATAGTTGTCTTATTTAATGTCCAGGATCCAATCCAGATTTACACATTTTATTTATCTATGGTGTCTTTTTAGTCTTCCTCAATTTAGAAAATCTTCTCAGTCTTACCTATCACAGTTTTACCTCTTTAAGAGGAAGTAGATCCACTGTGATGTGAAATATTCCTCAATTTGATATTTCCTCATACTAAGCGTGTTTGTAGGGAACACTTCAAAATATGATGTTATATCTTACACCATTTCAGTGGACACGGTGTTACCTTTCTGGTGATATTAACTTTTAACAGATGGTATCTTCCAGGGCTGGGGTTGTGGCTCAGTGGTAGAGCACTTGTCTTGCATGTGTGAGGCACTGGGTTTGATCCTCAGCACCACATAAAAGAGTGAATAAATAAAGTTATTTTGTTCAACTACATTATTTAAAAAAAAGGTGGTCTCTTCCAGGTTTCTCCACTGTGAAGCTCATTAATAAGTATCTTGTATTTGTTAATAAGTAACGACTATGGGGTAGAATTTTATCAGTACATACTCATAAGTTCAAAGTTTCTCACTGGATTATAATTAGTTAACATCATTGTTTATTTAGATACTCAAATTGTCCCGGGTTTGGCCAGCAGGAGCTCGGTTGAGCTGGTTTCTATGTGGTTTTGACATGTTCCATCATTCTTAGTGCATTTCCTTTTTTTTTTTCCCTATAAAAGTTTGTTCCAGTCCTTTCCTTCTCTTCCTTCTCCTCCTCTTCTTCCTCCTCTTCCTCCTCCTCTTCTTCCTTCTCCTCCTCCTCCTTCTTCGTTTTTTAAAAAATTTCCTTAGCTGCAGCTTTCAAATTCAAGCCAGCCATTTCTTTAAGGAGCCATTATTTCTTTTAGTAATGAATTATCTTTAAATAAAACAAGATATGGGAACTAGAAAAGCTAATGTCATTACTTTTGCCCTCTTAGAGGACAGAGCTTGAGAATGTAAGTATTTATCTGCATACATGTGTGTGTGTATATGGGTCTGTGTACACAGTAAGTGCTTTATATTGCCTCTAGATCAGCAAAATCAGCACCCCCTGTGAACTTGTCAGAAATGCAAATTCTCAAACTTCATGCCAGACTTACTGAGTCAGAAACTCTGGGGGTAGAGCCCAACAATTTGTGTTTTATCAAGCTCTCCAAGTGATTCTGATCATGCACATTTAGGTTTTAAAATTGCTCATTCAGTTACGTGTGTGTGTGTGTGTGTGTGTGTGTGTGTGTGTGTATGTGTGTGTGTTTATAACTTAAACACATGTCAGAGTATATATATATGTATATATATTATATGTATTTACATCCATATTTATTTCTATATCTTTCTATGATATAGAGTTTGCTTAATACCTCCAATTTCATTTCAACACCAGAAGGTTTATTTCCACATTTGTAACTCCCTTCTTTGACAGCGAAGCATTTTGTTCTCAGCAGCCAAAACATATTCATATATTTGATCAATTCAGCTGCATGTAAGCAAACTCTTGATCATGTGGAGATATCACTTTCCCAGGCAGCCTTTCTTACTTGGCCCCAAACCCTTCTGGCCACATTCAGCAAATATTAGAGAAAAGGGAAGAGGAAAAAGAAAGCTGTATTAACTTTACAAAAAAGACGAAATGCTATGAAAATTGTTTCTTATCAGCATACGGAATGCCATGATTAGTTGATTGACATTAATTGGCTGTTCACTCTTGATTATCAACTGATGAATAGCAGTAAGCTGTTCCATCTTTTACTGGGCCCTGTTACTTGCTCTGGGTTGAGGTTCTTTTTTTCAGAAATTCATTCCTTTTTTTATTACTTCGGTTATTTTTATTATCAGTTTATCATTGTTAAAATTGAGGTCTGCATATATTACTCAATTTAATCTCTAGCTTCTTTTCTGTACCCAGATTTGCCGCATTAAGAGTTATTTTTTGTAGCGTTTCATCTCTTGTCTGGGCTTAATTTTCCTGCACTAAGATAATTTTGTATAACTCAAGACTTTTTGAGAATATACATGAACTTAAGCTGTGTCTCATGTGCTTTTAAGATGCTGAAGTATAGATGTCTAGTTGGCATATGGAGGTACGGTATGGGACTCACTGGAGGGTTTTTTTGGTGGTGGAGAAATAAAATAATGAATTAGCTGTGTACATGCAGGTAGTAATGAAAGTTGCGCACTTGAATGAGATCACCTACAGAGGAAATATATGAAGAAAAAAAGAGTGGGCCTGGAAGCCATCTTGAAAACTGATATGGTTTGGCCAGGAAGAGGAAACTCTGAGAATTCAGAAAAGAGATGGTCAGAGTATTAGGAGAAAAGCTGAAAAAGTGTGCGTGTGTGTGTGTGTGTGTGTGTGTGTGTGTGTGTGTTAGTTACGTTCCTCAAAGGAACAGTGCTTAATCAAGGGACAACTTTAATGATACTTGGAGGGTTAGGAAATAGGAAAAGGTGATCACATGGTGCATGTGAGATGTGTCTGTGGATTAATGGGGTGAGAAGTCAGATTGGCTCAGGTTAAGGAGTGAGTGGGAGATGAAGAAAGAGAGATAGCAAGTACTGACAACTATTTTGAGAGTTTGGTTTTGAAGCAGAGAACAAAGGTCAGAGTTGGGATAGGGGAGTAATACTGAGTTGTTTTTTTTTTTTTGTTTGTTTTAATGGGAGAGAATTTCAAGTATTTAAAGCCAATGGAGGAGGAGAGAGTCCAATTTATAAAGGGAGCAATTGTCTATAGAAAGGATAAAACAAATTATAGGTGGAGTTCCTGAGAAAGTGGTAGGGGATGGGATCCAACAGAGATAGGAATATAACTAAGTCAGAGCAGAGATGGGGGCTGGAGAGAAGAATGGAAAAGTGAGGGCAGTTGTTATCAGTTTGCAGATCTGCTCTTGGGATGAGGAGCACATCCTGGGCGGACGCCTTCCAATTCCTCCATAGAGTAGGAGGTGAGAACCAAGAAGGGCCAGTTCAGAGATTTGAGGTGAGCAAAGAAATTTCAAACAGGACTATGAAAGGTAACATTATAAGACTGATGGGCAGAGTTGAATTGCTTTTGAGTTTGGTGATCATGAATTATAGAGGAATCGATGCACCTGGCTGTGGAAGTTTTTTCCTCCAGCATTCAGGTGTTTGGATCTAGGTGTGGGTAAAACGGGTATTTGTGTTCATCTAGGGTTGGATTTTGCCAGAAAAATGCAACAAAAGACTGAACCAAAGTTCCTAGAGTCATCTCAAGGGTGTTATCAAAGTGATAAGCAATGTAATCTAAGCTTGGTAAGAAGACAAGTTTTGAAAATGGGAGGAGTATGGATTGGGAGAGAGAAGATGGGTCCATCCTTCAGAGGTTGAAGTAGGAGCAGATACATGGAGAAGAGGTGAGATCAGACAGTTGTCTGTGGGCAGGGATGTTCTGGATATGAACATGGGAATGAATGGCTGATAACAAGTGACGGGGGGGAGGGGCAGGGATCTCTGGGAATCAAGAGGTTGAGTAACAAGCCTTCCATCCCTGGGATCAGCTGTCTTAATAATGGCCAGACATGAGTTATCCATTTTATCAAAGTACCAAAGTCTCCCAAAATGAGGATCAGTGACTACAGTTCTCTATTTTGAGATGTCATACTTTATTTCTCACCTGAATGTTTGTTAGGTATAGATGCTGCTTTTCATTGTTGACGGGTCTATTAGTAAAACTTCATGAATCATCCTGTTCCCAAAAGATTCATGAAGTTTTTACTATAGGCTTCTATAAATTAAGGAAGTATGGTGTTTTTGTCTTTGTTTTTTACATCAGAATTAAGAAATAGTCTAGCATCACTTGATGTAAGGTTTGAAACCCAGTTGTACCACTTACTACCTTTGCCTAGGGTTACTTGAACTTTTCCAGGATCACTGAGTTTATCTATAAAAAGAAGCTAATGGTACTTTCTTGCAGGGATATGGTAAGGATTAAATTAGTTAAATCATAAAAAAGCTCTTGGTGCTGCGCTGGGCAAATAGGAAATACCTGATAAGTAGTAGTCACTTTATTTTTGTGTAAGAAACTTCGTTTTTCATGTTTAAGTATAGCACTACCTCTGTGGCTTGATGACGCATGATAGACACTTGCTTTGCATGGTAAGATTCTAGTGACACGGTGTCATAGCACAATCCTCTTCGGTAGAAAACACATACACACACACACAAACACGGTTTGCTCTATTGATTGTTTGGAATTCCTATTTTCTCCTTGAATTTATGTTTTGGTTGTTATTTGCCTTGCCAAAGAGTTACAGTATTATTGTAATGCTCTGAAGAATTTTAATTAATACATGCACTTAAAAAAAAAAAAACTTTTCCTTTATAAAATCACCTAGGAAATACAATGGCTGAGAATTCAACCTTACTTGTCAGGAAGTTCAGATTTACAGTCCCTGCTTCCTACCAGCCCAAGTTCTCCTAAATTTATGTTTTACTTTGGCAATCATTCACAATTACCTGCAGGAGATATATGGTATCTCTCTAGGTACAAAGCACAAATATTTCTAGAACTTCCTACACAAGGGACAAAATATTTGAGTTCCAGGTGCTCATTTGGCTATTGTCCGATGCTGCATTTCTTAGCTAATTTGCACTTGGCCTTTCACCAATAATTTTACTTTAATATAAGGTTTAGCACAGCATCTTTTTAGGTCATTTTTATTAGTTGCAGAACATGAGGAGTACTATAAATATTGTCCTGTTTGGAGGATAGTAATTTAGTTATACTCAGCCTCCTCCATAAACAAATTTTACTTGCAAACTGTCTTGGCCACAACTTCGGTCCCCTTGTTTATCTATATTTTTCTTCATAAATTAGAAGCCACCTTTGAATTCTAGAATGTATTTGGTATTAAACTTTAATTTAAGGAGCCAAACCATTATAAATTCTGGCGTTTTATTGCTGAGCTTTATATTTTGGAACCAGATTGTTTGACACTTAAGATGTCTCTGTTTTCAAATCTGAAACAAAGTGTGTGGTGTGAGACATAGTGTCAGCCACTTGACGTTTTGACATCATTTCCATTTTTGGCTATTGCCATCACAAGGCCAGCTTATGACACAGGTGAAATTTGTCTTATTTATTTCTCCAAGCTCCACATTGGGAATTGATGCTCAATCTTAATGACTCCATTATTCCTCTTCCTATAACCCAGATCAATGCTTCCTTTATTTTTTGTCCTCATCAAAACAATCAAGAATGTATTCATATTTCAATTCTACTCTGACTTGTTTCTCAAAGTGTGATCAATGATCGTCTGCAACTGAGTTATCTGGGACACTAGTTAAAATCTGGATACCCAGCCTTGCTCCATCAAGCTATCTGGAGATACAGTTTAGAAATCAGAAGGTTATCAAGTTTCCTAGGCAAATTAAGAGGCATGATAAAATTTGAAACTACTAATTTCAAGAATTACTTTCCCAAAGACATTTGCTTTTAAATTGGAATTTCTTAAGCTGAAGAATAGAACTGAAGAATAGTCTAGCCATTTTGGGCATTTTTGTGTTGCTGATTTGTCTCAGTCCATTCATGCTGCTATAACAAAATACCCGAGTCTGGTCAGATATAAAGAACCCCCAATTTTTCCTCAAAGTCCTGGAGAATGGGAGGTCTAAGACCAATTTTATGGCATCTGGTGAGGGTCTTCTTGCTATGTCATCACAAGGTGGAAGGTGGAAAGGCAAAGAGCAAATCCTTTTGCTTCAGCTCTTTTTATAATGGCATTGATCCATCTTGGGATTCGAGCCCCAATATCTATACCCTTCATGGGGCCTATCTCCCAGCACAATTGCATTGGGATTAAATTTTGACATGAGTTTTGACATAAGTTTTGACATGAGTTTTGGCCAATAATATTCAAACCATAGGTTTTTTTTTTTTTTTTTTTTTTTTTGCATCTGGATGGCATGGACATTCTTGGTTAAAGATTTCTGGGATAAAGTTGATTTTGAGATCTGAAGAATTTTATAAGTTACAGGAAATTGAATTGCTAATGAACTAGTTCCATAGAGACCTGAGATCATATACAAAGTCATCTCAAAGTAATATACAAAGTTCAGTATGTTTTAGAAAATAACATTTATTTAGTTTCCTAAAGAGAGAAGACAACCAGACAAATGACAGTAGCATGAAGTCAATCTAGATACTGGGATGAAATGCTGTATCTTTTTTTCAAGAAGTAAAATGTATCTTTGAGGGAATTATCGGGATAATTTAAGCTTAAAACTCTTTCAGTTGAAATGGTGATGACAATTTTTAGGGAACTCATATTATTTTGATGGCTTCCCCAGTAAACTCAAATTACTTTATGGGGAATTGATAGAGACTGAAGACCTGGGGACCTGCGATAGAGTTTCCAAGGAATATGGAGTTGTTACTTCTTTCCTTGAAGTTTACAAGTAAATTTACCAAGAGTGATTTTTACATGCAAAATTAGTGAGTGTATCCGATTAATTAATTTGAAGAAGATGGTTGAATTCAAGTGAGTGATTATTTTTAACTTATTTTTTAATTTGTTCTAATTAGTTATACATGACAGTAAAATGCATTTTGACACATCGTAATAAAAGGAGTATAACTTCTCATTCTTCTGGTTGTACATGCTGTAGAGTTACATTGATCGTGTAATCATATTTAAACATAAAAATGTCCGATTCATTCTACTAGCCTTCTTACCACATCCCCTCCCTTCCCTTCACTCTCCTCTGTCTAATACAGAGTAATTCTGTTCTTCCCTAGCACCCCACTTATTGTGAATTAGCATCCACATATCAGAGAAAACATTTGGCCTTTGGTTCTTTGGGATTGGCTTTTTTCCGCTTAGCCTGATAGTCTCCAGTTCCATCCATTTACTGGCAAATGCCAACAGTTCATTCTTCCTCAAGGCTGAGTAATGTTCCACTGAGTATATATACCACAACTTTCTTTATCCATTGTGTTGAAGGTCACCTAGGTTGGTTCCATAGTTTAGCTATTATGAATTCAGCTGCTATAAACATTGATGTGGCTGCATTATTGTAGTATGCTGATTTTAAATCCTTTGTGTATAATTCGAGGAGTGAGATAGCTGGGTCAATTGGTGGTTCCATTCTGAATTTTCTGAGGAATCTCCAAACTGCTTTCCATAGTGGTTGCACCAATTTGCAGTCCCCCACATTCTTGCCAACATTTATTGTTGCTTGTATTCTTGATGATTGCCATTCTGACTAGAATGAGATGGAATCTCAGTGTAGTTGTGATTCACATTTTTGAGTGATTATTTTTGATGTGGGATAGGCAATATGTCCTTTATTATGCAAAAAACTAATTTGACCTACTTTCTCATTTTTTGGTGGGTAGTTTGGCATTGTGGGGAGGTACCCTGGGTTTATGATTCTCATTTGAGAAAAACAGATTTTCTGGACACTCAGAGCATGAATTTGTGCAGTTAAATGACTAGCTAGAAGCCCAATATGCTGACGTACCTGCTTCCTGTTGAGACTTTTACTTGACAAGGTGAGAAATGTCACCTTGGGTCAGCCTCAAGTTTTATCCAACTCAGAATTCTGCTTCAGGCAACGGAAATAGGGGATTGAATTAGGAAGAATTTGCCCTCTAGTGTTTACCCAAGACTGTGGTGTTCAAGCCAAAAAATTAGCCTCATTTTACATGAATAAAGTACCAGGCAATGATGAAGATGTTGAATATCTGCATTAACAACAATAAGAAGAAAATAATAAGAAACTGCAGTGTTCAGTTGCATTTTTTTAAGAATGAAAATTAGATTAAAAAACTATTCCAGATTAAAAAAAAAATCCTCCCTTTTCTCTGCCTTGGCTTCTGTCCTCAGGTTTTCACATTCTAGTTACCATTACTTAAAGCAAATTAGTTTTCTAGGTTAATGTCTTTGTTCTTGCTCCTTCTCCATTTATTTTGTCCCTAGAATTTATTTCATGCTAATCGTGGTCTTGGCAATTTTACAGGTTTAGAGGGAGCATTTAAAGAAAGCCAAGACTAAGATATATAAAAGAGACTCAGCTACAACCCTTGCTTTTACTTGTTGTATAGCTGGTAAAATGGAATAAATGAAAATAGTAGTTGAAAGCTATTATTTACTGAGAATTTGCTGTATGGGAAGCCTCTTTTTTGGACACTTCACATGTATTACCTTGTGTTACCTTCAGAACAATTTTGGATGTTTGGGATTATTATTTTTTGTGTTGTAATTCAACAGGTTGGGTTATTGAGAATTGGAACCAGGACCAACTGACGCTGAAGTTTCTACTCTTTGTATTATGTCCAAACTGGACAAAGAGAAGGTGCAAAAAACGATCTTAATGGCTGTTGAACTGTATGAATGTGAGTTACATTACTATTACCTTAAACTTCCTAGGCAATAGGATTTTATAATAATTTCTTTTGCTGTATAATACAATTTTTCCATTTTATGATCTTTTCCTCTTGCTTAAGTATTTAGCTTAGATGAGCTTCAATAAAACATTGGTGAATTAGACCAGATATTACCATTTTACAAATGATGGGCTAAAGAACCTGTGTCAAACAGCTGACTTAGCTGGGGAGCAGGAATTCATCTCTCTGTGGATGTGTTCAGAATGATCGAGGCACAAAATCTGCATAAAGGTGGAATTTTCCTCAGATCGGCATGTACACCATCACACAAAAATATGTGTGGAAGTGTTAGGACTTGGAGGAAAAGAAGCAAAGGAAGGGAGCCAAAAATTGCAAAAAGAGGTTAGAAAAATGAGTCTGAGACCATTTTGCCGTGGGATGGCTCTGTTTTTATCTGTTAGCACTGTCTGCATAATGGTCCTTGCAGTTTTGGAGAGATTTAGAAATATTTAATGATATTGAAAAGTAGATCCCATGAATCAATTTCATAACTCCATTCTTTACTTATTGCTAATCATCTTCATTCACACATGTAAAAGTAATTACACATGAAGAGAAAGAATTGGTGAATTTAAATAATAACTAACTTAGGGGGGATAAGAAGGTTAATTTTATGTTAAGCCATTTGCCTCTGATAATTAGTTTGATGATACTGATGGTCTTAACAAATCAGATAAAATAAATGGGGTTGAAAGATTCATTATTCCAAATTAAAAATAAAATATAGCATGCTAATATATAACCAGGATGATGAGCACAGTAGATTTTCAAAAGCTGATTTAAAAGATGTTTTTATTGTGGAGGCTGATCCAAATAGTAATGATACTTGTATATTTAAGAACTTCTGGAAAATAATATAGACTTTTTCCCCCCTAAGAAAAAAGCCTCAAGGTAATCTATTAGCTTGATTTTTTTCCTATTAAGCTTTCAGAGGCTGTGTCTGGATGAGATCAATAAGTGCTTTTTATAGAGAAGGGTACCACCTCTGCTCAAGCAACGAACATATTGCATACTTCAGTTCTATTTTCATAGCGGCTCTCTACTCTAAATGTTGTAATATTTTACTTGCATAATAAGGAACTACAGAAACTGTGGTATTGGAATCTCTTAGAATCTGGAGGATCTTATCAAGAGTTGAACTTTTAGTAGATTAATAAAGCAATCATGTATTACAATGGAGTCATGTATTTTTTTTTTTTTTTTGCTTTTAGTTTTTTAAAAAGTTTTGCTTAGTGTCTTGGAAATTCTATTATTTCATGTAGGGAATAATGTCTCCCTTGATAAACTGATTATTTTATGATTATAAAACATTCCTTTGTATCACTGTTAATACTCGATTTGAAGTCTACTTTGTTTAATCTTAATGGCGCCACGTGGATTTATGCTCAGTATTTCAGTGGGTGTGTTTTTTCATACGTTTTCCCCACTATTTTACATTCAATGAGTCTGTCTTTATATTTGAAGTGCATTGTAGATAACATATAGTTAGTTTTTAAAATATCCAATCTGACACTATTTGCCTATTAATTGGGGTGTTTTTATATTTAATATAATTATTTATCTATCAAAATTTATCATATTTCATATTTGGCCCCATATTCTCTTTGTTTCTTGTTTTGGGTTATTGGTATATTTTTTAGTATTTTATCTTAATCATTTTATTGGCTTTTGGCTATATCCATTTGTATTAGGTTTTAGTGATTACTCTAGGTATTAAAATATATAGCCTTATAATGGTTTCCCTTGAATAGATATTATGCCACTTATATAAGAAATTTATTATAGTAAAATTCACCTAATTTCCCTTCCTATAATTTGAATCTTGAAAGTCTCCTGAAGCTCCATGTGTTGAAGACTTGGTCCCCAGTGTGCGCTACTGGGAGGTGGCAGAACCCTTAAGGGGGGGCCCAGTGAGTGGTCTTTAGGTATCGAGGCTGTGCCCTTGAATGGGATCCTCGGAACCTGATCCCTTCCTCCCTCTCCTCTGCATCCTGGTCATGAGGTGAATAGCTTTGCTCTGTCACATCTCCCACCATGATGTGCTGCCTTGCCATTAGCCCAAAGTAATGGGATCAACAGTCCATGGAATAGGAATTATAAAACTGAACAAGAACAAACCTGATCTCTTTATAATTATGTCAGGTATTTTATTATAGTGACAAGAAGCTTGCTAACCTTTGCCTCCCCCCCACCGACTTGGTGATGTTGTCATAGTTTTATGTGTTCTTATGTCATAAACCTTACCTTATAATTTCATTACTTTTGATTTTTTTTAAAGAGAGAGAGATAATTTTTTAATATTTATTTTTTAGTTTTCGGTGGACACAACATCTTTATTTTTATGTGGTGCTGAGGATAGAACCCAGCACCCCGCGCATGCCAGGCAAGCGTGCTACTGCTTGAGCCACATCCCCAGCCCACTTTTGCTTTTAAAAGTCCTTTGTCTCTTAAAGAAATTATAAAAAGTATTTAGCTATAATTATTTATAATTTTACTCCCCCTTAATTATTGTATTCTGTATATTAGAATTTCCATATGGTAAAAAAGAATGAAATTATGGCTTTTGACAGTAAATGAATGGAACTGGAGACTATCATGCTAAGTGAAATAAGCCAGTCCCAGAAAAAAAAAGCCCAAATGTTGTCTCTGATATGTGGATGCTAACATACAACAAGGGGTGGGAGAGGGAAGAATAGAAGTTCATTGGATTAGACAAAGGGGAATAAAGGGCAGGGAGCGGGGATGAGAATAGGAAAGACAGTGAAATGATCAGACACAGCTTTCCTACGTTCATATATGAATACACAACCAGTACAACTCCACATCACGTACAACAGAAAAAATGGGAAGTTATACTCTGCCGCAGCCTGACTGGGCAAAGTAACTGGGAGGTGACAAGCAACTTGAAGGTTGAAACGGGAACTGCTTTATTACGGAACAACAGCGCTGTATATATACCTAACTGATTACACACAGCTTGACTCAATTAGCATCGTCCAGATCCAGCAATCAGCCAATAAGGAATCTCCACCATCTTAATGGCTCTGTGGCGTTGCCTCACAAACCACTCCTCCTGGCAAACTGCCAGGCGCTATCTTGACTTGATTCGCAGCCCTCAACAATACTCCATGTAAATATGTCAAAGTACATTCTACTGTCATGTATATCTAAACAGAACAAATACAAAATTAAAAAAAAAAAGAAAAAAATTTGAATCACGGCTCTGAGGATCAATGAAGTTAAACAGGGGAAAAATAAACCAAAAGAATTTCCACATGGTATTATTTTATTTTACTTCGGCTTAAATAGTTTTGCTTTTTACTTCTTATGGTGTACACCTGCTGGTAATGACTTATATTTGTTCTGGATTGATCTCAAAATGTTTTTATTTCTTCTTTAATTTTAAAAGATTTTTGGTTGGACACTGAATTCTAGGTTGATAGTCTTTTTTTTTTTTTCTCTCTTAAATTATGTAAACATTTTGCTGATAAGTTGAAGATTGAGAAGTACCCATTTGGTTTAGTAATTCTGTTTACCCTGGAGAGTTGAAAATAATTTTTTTTTTTTTTTTTTTTTTGTACTGGGGCACTCAGCCACTGAGCTACATCCCCAGCCCTTTTTTGTGTGTGTTTTATTTAGAGGCAGAGTCTTACTGAATTGTTTACTGAATTGCTGGGCCTGGCTTTGAACTTGTGATCCTCCTGCCTAGCTTCTGGTGAAAATACTCATTTTGTATTTTATATTTTGTCAGCTTATTAAAATTATTAATTTATTTTCCTAGGTAAGATAACTTAAAAATGAGAGATTTAGAAACTTTTCTAACTCACCAAACATTTTATAGTTAATGTAGTGCAATGAGCCATGAGATTACAGCTACTCGGTTAATTTTCACAAGACTGGTGAACAAATGCGATGCCCCCAACAAGAAAGAATGTGTGAAGAAACGCTGTCCCCATGCTCCCAGAGCTATAGGTTATTGTGCTCTACTGTTCTAAACTAACCAGTGATTCCGACTAAGTGCAAATCTAATTTAAACAATAGCTTCAGCCAGGAAGGGTAGTACTTTTATGGTACAGTTATTCTCAGCCTTCTTTATTTTAAAAATTACTATGAAATATTTAGGGCATAAAATAGAGGGTAAAAGTCTTTCTTCATCTTTTTAAACAAAGGGTAATTATCCATAAGTTTGCATTTTCCGAGTGCTTGTGCCAACACTGTTTCTTAAAGGGATTCAGGGAACCCTGCTTTAGTAAAACCTAAAGTAGGGTTGATGTATGGGGGCTTAAAATAATTTTATTTCCTCAGAGCTTCAGTGGAATGAGAAAGTCTGAATTCCAATCACAAGGGGTCTAGGAATAAATAACAACAATAGGAAATTCCTGCACACTTACTGGGACCCAGGCATTGTTCCAAGTAAGTTCCATGTATTAATTTTTTAAATCCTCAAAACTCTATGAAGAAATTACTGTTATTGTCCCCATTTTTTTTTTTTTTTTTTTTTGCACAAGAGGAAAGCCAAGTTTATAGAGATATAAAAACTTGCCTTCCCTCAGGCCTAGGCTTCTAAATTCAGGCATTTGGCTTGAGAGTCCACACCCTTAAGACAGAATATTGCTCCCCACAGGTACATAAGAGGGGTGGGATGTTCTTTCTTAAAAAAGTATAAATGTAGGTGGGTTGCACAGAGTTAAGGGAGAGATGTTTTTTAATGTTGGAAAATCCTTAATCAGATCTATAGGCCGACAAGAGTGAACTACTTAGTAGAGTCTAAGTGCTCGAACATAAAATAGGGGGAATAGCAAGCAGAAAAGATTATCTGAGCATGGGTGACATTGGCTTTGGGTAGACTGACCTTGGAGATATAGAGAGACAGGTGTTTTTTATTTTGAAGAGAAGGCTCTAAGAATGGAATCAGAGGTACCCGAGCTTATGGGTGGAAGGTGGAAACAAATAGAATTCATAGGAATTAGCTAACTCAGTCAAATGCTAGATCAGAGATTGTTGTGAAGGTATTTTATTTCCTCAGTAAATGAGAATAACATCTGCCATCAGTAGATTTTTAAGAAAAGGAGATTACCCTTGATCACATGTGCAGCTTATTCAATCACTTGAAGGTGTTAAGAGCAAAAGTTGATGTTTTCTAGAGGTGAAATTCTGCCTCAAAACTACAGCATGGCTTCCTGCCTGCGTCTCCAGTCACCTGACCTGCTCCACACATTTTACACTCAAGACCACATCCCCAACTCCTGCTCCAGTTTCCAGCTGAGGCCTGACCTGCAAATACTAGACTCAAGATTGTAATACTGACCCTTGCCTCAGTTTTCAGTCTGCTAGTGAAGCCAGATTTAAAATTAGGTAGTCAGTGTAGTTAGGTAAATCGGGTCTAATATCGGGTGAAATCTAAAATGGAGGCCATGCTGGGAATGACTCAGGGAAAACGCAGGACAACTCATGGAATGTTAATGAAGTCCTGAAAAGGCCCTAGGCCAAAGTCCACCTCAAAGAAATGTTAATGGAGCCCGGGAAAACAGCCCCCAGCAAACTTGAAGGTGCTGACTCAGAAGTCCTTCCTGACCAGATTACTTCTTTGGCCCACCTGTGTCCCACCCCTCTTCCAACCTACATTCCATCACCAAAACTATAAAAAGGGGAAACAACCGCACTTCCACGGATTCCACCTCTTGGGTCCCCTTCTTCCTCTGGGAGAAGTCTTTTCTGCTGTCCTTTAATAAACTTCTAATTTCTACTCTGACCTTGCCTCGGCGTGTGCTTTCTGGTGTTATTCTTCAACATTGGGGAAGCAAGAACTCGTCACCGGTCAACAGTGGTATCACTAGCTTGGCCTGCAAATTTCAGATCTGCCAGCTTCCACAACTATGTAGCCAGTTACTCGGATCTCTCTCTCTCTCTCTCTATTTATCTATCAATCAATCATCTACCTATCATTTTCTATTGGTTCTGTTTCTCTGAAGAACCCTGATACAGGGAGGAGAGCATTTAGCCATTCTATTACAACATTTTTTATCCTCTTTACTCACACCTTGATAACTGCCCACCCTTCCCTAAGAGAGGAGGAACACCCTGTGTAACTGGCCAGAACCCAGTGTGGAGTCAACAGGGACATACTTCCTGGAAGGTAGAGTTACTCTGCATAAAGACCTGCACCCATGCACTCTTTTCCTTGATACCTACATACAAGACCGTAAACAGCATGGGTAAGCCCAGCTGGTTAGCATCAAATCCACCTGGTCAGGCTGTTACCTGATACCTCTGACTTGGCAGATCTTGTCTTCTCAGCCAGCAGAGGCCAGGATGCTGGGTCTTTTCATCTCTTCATCTACTCTGGTCCTAAACCTACAGAATTTGTCATCTTACTTTCAGGGGAAGGAAAGAAAGGAGCCCCCCCACCACACCCCTCAAGACTTCTGCTGTGGTACAAAGGGCTGACATGTCAAAGCAGACTCCTTCTAATTCAGATTTTACCTCCCAATAAAAAGTTTAGTTAAGTTTTAAAGCAACTTTCTCTGCAGTTCCTTTCCCTACATGGGGACATTTCCTAGTTTTGGAAGAAAGGATGACACTCGGCAGAGTGAGCTAGCTGGACAGGTGAGCTCAGAGCAAAGCCATTCTGGTTTACTTCTTAGTTTTTATACTTGGTAAGTCCCTCAAGTAGAAAGACTCCTTGACTCACTCCTTTCTTGCCAGCAGCATTCCACAAATCAACATATTCCAGGTGTATTTACAACAAGAAATCCACATAGACAGGTACTCCCTGCCACAGTATCTGAGGTAAGAAGTGTCTTGTTATCTTCTAAGTAAGTGAGTTAAAATGTTGACTCTGAACTCTGGTGAAGATTACTGTCAGGAAATGCAAGGGTGGGAGAAGGGATAAATAGGAAAACAGGGTTCAAATGTTCCTGGATCACAGCCTAAAATCCACCTGACCTCACGCTCCAACTCTCCTGTGGGAGCCAAGGAGAACTGCTGGCTGGAATAACCCATGCTCAGTTTCTGCCAGAAGAGTCAAGTGGAAAACAACACACAAGCGAGACAGCATGGCTTTCACGGATTGGCAACGCAAGTCACACACGGTCTTGACCTTGTAGGGAGGAAAATGTTCCCTGGAGGATCCCAGGTCCATGAGAACCGGCAAGAGGCAAGAGGCTGGAGCTTCTGATAGTCTCAGAGGGTAGGTGTAGAGGGAAGAAGACGGAAAGAAAACTGAATGGATTAGAGTTAGAGTGAACAGCTGGAGTTCAAGGTGAATGCAGTAGTGGAGTGAGGGCACTTTACAGGTTGAAGACCTAATGGAATTTATTATACTTTCAGAAATTATTAAGGGCATAAAGGTTTGAAAGGATTCTGTGAAAGGGTAGAGAGTGAGGGTGACATTGGAAGGCCAGGACCCCAGGTTAGTATGGGGCTGACATTATGGAAGGTGGATGACCAGTTGTGACTTCTATGGGACAATGGCCAATGACAGGGAAGGACAGAAATAGCTGGCCTACAATATCTAAGAGAATTTCAGAATAATTAAAGTTGTTTGGTATCAAAATGGATATAGTGTTCCAGGGCCAGAAGGCGCTGAATATCATCTATGGTTGATTCCAGGGGTCCCTGAGAGAATCAAAGGTCAGTCCTGATCTCCTGCCTCATTCCAGGGACAGCAGAGGAGTTAGCACAACCTTGAGCTTAAAATTCTGCTTCGGTTTTCTTATTTGAAACCAGAGTTAAAGCTCTCTTTTGTAAACATTTTACTTTATAGAGGTAAAGTCTTATGGGACTGCTTCATAGAATCATTAAGTTTTCAAGTCGGTAGGAACCTTAGCAACCATTCAGTACTTACCATCAACAATCTGAATAACTTAATTAACCTAAATCTTCCAGTCATTGCCTCTTTATTGCAATAGTTGGAGCAGAATATTGCTGAGTACTGTTTTTCCAACAATGCTGGTGTTTTTCTGCTATTTTCAGCAATAGTTATTTTGCTGATTTGTGTGCGAGTTTGGTAAGAAGGAGAAGTTGAATTGGGATCTGAGGTCTTTTGTCTTCTCAATATATAACTTTTAGTTACACAACACGAGTGGCAGGACTGTCTTGAGAAGTTATTGAGAACCACTTGTAAGGAATTCTCTCTTGAACCCTTCTCCCCCTGGAAGTCCATGCTAGACCACTGCAAAATAAAATAAAACAATCCCAGGATACCATCGATAGTCCATTTAGTGTGGTCAGTTTGACTGGACTGTGTGATGCCCAGATATCTGATTAAGTATTATTTGAAGAGACAGACTGAGTGAAGCAGATCACCCCTTACCACCTGGGTGGGCACCATCCCATCTTTTGAATAGAGCAAAGAGAGGAAGAAGGTTGGACTTTCTCTGCCCTGACTGCTGGAATTGGGACATCTGTCTTGGGCCCTCAGTGCTCCAGGTTTTCAGGCCTTTGACTCGGATGGCTACCTGCACCCCTGGCTCTCAGGGTTTCAGGCCTTCAAGCTTATCACTGACTCTCTGGGTCTCCAGCTTCAGCCAACAGACTGTGGGACCTCTCTGTTCATAATACTGTGAGCCAGTACCATTATAATCAATCAGCCAATTCAATCAATCTCTCTCTCTCTATAAAAATAGTTATATGAATTATTACATATATAGAATAGTACAAATCCTATTTGTTCTGTGTCTCTGGCGAATCTTAATATAACACCTAAGATATTCTACTATAAGAATGTGGGAAGAACTTACATATGAGGTATATTACTAGGTCTATTTTGTTGTCTTTGCTCAGGAAGGCAAATCTTGAGCTGGTTCCATTTAGTCATTTCCACATTTCAGTGGAAGGAGAACTTGTTTTTCAAGTTCGGGCTTCAAGGCTCTACATTCTCTGGAAATTACAGGTATGCTTGGTGGGTGCAAAGAGTTGTCCATACAGGATAAGTCGTATGGATACCAAAAAAATCTTAGATGGATTTCCCATTGGCTGTAGATACAGGAAGCTCTTGCTGGTGCCAATGGAAGGAAAATGCACTGAACAAGAATGGATATGGGGCTTGTGGTGGATGATGCTTGTTCCCTCAGAGCATTGTGGATGCTAACTGGGCTGCAGTTTTGTGGTCCCATCCTCCTGGGTTCCACCCACTTGTCTTTCTCTTTACCACATGCTCATTTCCACCTGCCTCCAACATGACATTGGACTCTGCGGCAGTGCTGAGGAGTTGGGCATGAGTGGGGAGATGTACTTGTTTCCCTTATTGTTTTGCTTCCAAGGGAGGGCTTTTATTTGGATTCTGCAAAGTCAGAGACTTTCGAATTCACAAACCAATAAGAGACTCTTCCACTATTTTCTGTTTTTAAATTCCTTTCACTAAGACAAGGAGAATCAGAACACCAGGCAAAACCACAGTGGTTAAGACTGATCACAAAGTCAGGCAGTCAGTCAAAGATATTTTAAAAGCATGGAAAATAAGCTAAAAACTAATTACTGCACCTTAAAAGTAGAGCTACTAGTCCCGTCCTCTTTATAAATACTATTCAGTAGATATCTTGGTGTTTTATTGACCTTGACTTGTATCTTAAATACAAACTATGTAACAAAAAATTAGATGAATGGGGAAAATTTGAAATTCACCATTAAGTAATTGTTTGATTGATAGAATCCACTTTTCCTTCCAACTGTTATTGAGATACATTTGTAGATAAATTTTATAGCATTTGCTAGAAATTTATAGCTTTGCAGTTCCTATTTATGCATTTCCTAAATCATATTTCTAGAGTAAGCTTAATGGGCTAAAATGATTTTTATGGTATTGTATGTGTGTGTGAACACGCATGTGTGTGTGAGTGCGTGTGTGTGCGCATGTCTCAGTTTTTGGTGTCTTGTGTAATGTTCCCCCAGTCATGAAATCTATGAATATAAATGAGAATGTGAAGACATTTATGAGGATATAGTTGGAATGGTGAGCACTATATTTTACTGCATCTGCTTAGATTCTGTTATTCATTATAGTCACAAGATTTAAGATAAAGCTTGTTTCTATAAACACTGGACAAAAGCTTCCTTAGGATGCATATTCCATGGTGTGATGGGAGGGCCTTGTGAGACCTGGAGTGGGAACAAATCTATGATAAACTTTTTGCTTTGGTGTAAGGGTCATCCCTGGAGTCTCAGCCTCTTCCCATTATTTCAGAGTCATATGCACAAGTTTGCTTGGGGGAAGTTGATGCCAGGAATGGGTGGTAATGAGACTCTAGAGATCTGGTAGCTTTGGGTCAGGTATCTTTGGGCAAGTCATGGCACTTCTTTGGGCCTTAGTCTCCTTAGCATAACATGAGATGGTTGGGAGAGATCATTTCTAATTATATATATATTTTCAGTACTAGGGAATTAATCTAGCATCACTTACTACAGAGCTACATTCCCAGCCCTTTTCATTTTGAATTTTAGCACACTGTGGCTAAATAGTTTAGGCTGGTCTCTAACTTGCCATCTTCCTGCCTCAGCCTCCTAAGTACCTGGGATTATAGGTGGCACTGCCTGTACCCGCCTCCCCCAGCTGCTACATTGTATCTTGAATGCTGTAGATGTTTAGTAAATATTGACTAGAGATGGTGATGATATTTTACCCATGGGTCCTGGTGCTGCAAACTCTGTTTTTTCAAATTTTAGTTCTCAGCAGATTCAGAAAGTGAAGATGATTGCTTTCGACAGGTGGGCCTAATTGTCTTCACAAACAGGATCACAGTCTTCTGTTTTTTCTGCCCTCTTTCCATGGTTCTTGAAAAGGTTTTGTTTGTGCCTGTTCATCTCAAAAACATCCAGATGAACAAGGTAATACAAATGATGTTTTGGGAAATGTTCTGTGAATACAATCAGTAGAATTTATAAAACCTTGGTTTTTTCTCATTTCAAAAATAGTTTTCAGTACTTTGGTTCAGTACCTTCCTTGATTGTGAAAGCTGGGTGTAATCTGGTAAGTACTCTCAGAGAGGAATCATTACTATTTTAATTCCAGAAGAGCTGATGTTCCAGAAGAGCTGATGAGCTGGTTTCTTGGACACGCCTACCCACCCACACTTCTCACCAACATACTGATTGTGGTTAGGAGCACAGTTTTATACCCTCAAGAAAATCTAATCAATTAGTTCCATGAGTTCAAATATTAGCTGAATACTTAGTATAGGACAACAAAAGGAATATAAATATAGCCCAGTCTCCATGGAATTTATAGTCTTTGGGGTCAGGAGAACTATGGCTCATTCAAAAAATAAATCCCATAAAAGGTAGTGTCCAGAAAGACTGGCTGCTTCCCTGACTCCCGCAAGCTACTCTGGCCACACTCTACATGTTTCTATAAACCCTGATTCCCTCTGCCATAATTATATTGGCCACTCAGGTTGTAATTATTTGTTTACATGATCCAAAGTTCATGGGAAGAAAATATTAGCCTTTTTATTTATGAATTTGTTTCTTCTCTAAACATTTTCCACTTTGTGTGTTCTGTGTTGTTCCTGCTATACCAGTTTAGTATATATTTATCATATGGTATGGCAGATTAAAGTTGGCTTCAAGTTTTTTGAAAGTTTTCCCACTGAGACATGGGGATCTCAGTCTACTCCCTTGGATCTGTATTTGCTCTGTGACTGTTTTGGCCACTAGAATATAGGAAAAGTACACTATGTAAGTGTCTGTGCCCGTCCATGAGACCAGTAACTTCCATTTCAGATGTTGGAGAATACTCACTCCTGAAGTCCTGAGTTGCTGTGTTAAGAAGTACCATTTCCAACTGGAAAGAACATGTAGAGGGACTCTGGGATCTCAGGGGCAGGGAGAGGAGCTCAGCTGAGCCCAATATTCCAGCCATCCCCAAATCGCACCGGGCCTATAAGTGAAGTGGTCTTGATCCCCTCAGATTTCATCTGGCAGAGCCACTAGGTGAGGGCCCTGAGAAACCCCATCAAAGCAACGGAAGACTCACCCAGCAGAGAGTGTCCTACTCCAAGGACCAAAGTCATGAGTCATAATAGTATGGTGGTTGTTTTAAGGCACTAAAATTTGCAGGGGTTTTCTGTATAATATTACATAACCAGAAAATAGAGGGTGTGTCTTTTTAGAAACAGAATGGGTCCCTGATCAAAAGTGTTTGGCAACCCCGAAGTTTAAAGTAATAAGGAATTTTTGTGGCTATTCCATTTGAAAAACTTGGAGGGTCTCAATTTTGTTTCTGCTTGCTACTTCGTTTCGCTAAGATAGACCTGGATGGATAGTAAGCTATTTAGACAATTGGAGGTCTGTTGTGTACACGATTCCTTGTCCTGTTTTTTTAAAAAACATTTTATGTTTTGAACTTTTATTATTATTAGAAATTTTTTTTTAGTTGTAGATGAACACGCAGTATCTTTATTTGTTTTTGTGTGCTGCTGAGGATCGAACCCAGTGCCTCACACATGCGAGGCAAGTGCTTTACCACTGAGCTACAGCCCAGCCCCTGTTTTGAACTTTTAAATACTTAGCTATTTTATACAATATAATCAAACACTATTAAAAATTATTTCATGCTCACTGCCTATTATTACGCACCATTCCAAGGGTTTTGATTTCTTCAAAAGGACTGAAGTAGAAGACAGGTTCTGGGGTCAGCCACATCTAGGTGGCCAGTTAGGATCTCTTGCCTCCAGCTGGTGTAGTTACTTAATCCCTCTGAGTCTTAGTTCTCCTACAAAATAGGATAATTATTACCTTGAAGAATTGTTGGGATCTTACTATGTGGTCAATAAATTTTTATCTTTTATTGTTATTTTATATTTTATCATCATGTTCCAATTTTTAAAGCAAAGGGCTTAAATTTAGCAAACAGCAGGATGTAACTAGCAGAGAAGCATGGGCTATTACTGTATTCTTAGCTCATACAGATTTTTGGTTTCATGTTGGACATATTTGAAACAACCATGAATATTTTTCAAGTTGGACATCTGTTTTAAGTGGGAATGAGGTGGTTGAGTTAATTAGTTTAGAACGGTTTCTTGTCTCAGGCCGACAACCCATGTGTTCAGGATGAGTTACAATTTTATCCAGAAAACGGTTGAAAAAAAGATTTTAAAATTTATAAACTTTTAAGAGTTTTCCGGGCAGGATAATTATCTATCAATATTATGCAACTGATATTATGAAATGTGGGGTTATACCTTCTGTGGATGCTTACTATATTTGTGGACAACGAAGGTGAATTTTTTTAAGTGTTTATCCCTGTCAGGTAAGAATGATATAAAATGATCTCTTTGTTCAGAGTTGTATTTTGAAGTTAAGATCAATCTGTTGAATATTGGTATGAGGACAGGGTATGGAATGTTTTGACCCTAGGCCATTGTCCCTAAGTGAATTTTATAAGCTTATTATTAAAATTATTTGTTATCATAGTAAGAAACACACAAAATTTACTACTTTAAGTGTAGAATGCAGTAGTGTAAACTGCATGCACAGTATTGCACAGTTGATATCTAGAACTTTTGCATCTTGCCAAACTGAAACTCTATACCTGTTGAATAGCCACTTCCTTTCCCCCTTATCCCCAACCTGTGGCAACCACCACATTTTTTCCTTCTTGTTCTAAGCAAGCTCATTGTATTCCACAGAAGCCTTCATCCTCTGCTTACTTTGTGTTCATTGATGATACCTCTATTCACCTAGTCCCTCACCTCACATCTCTGCAGTTTGTCTGTGGTTCCTACATTGACTTTATCATGAACATTAATAACTCCATCCAACTACCTGCTTTGAACACTCTTGCAATTTTGCTTTCCATAATAGTATTCATTCTGCCTACAGCTTTGCTCTTGGTGGCAAACTGCCCAGGAGTTTCAGAATGTTTTTCCATGTTACCTTTGAAAACTTTCTATTTGGAGCCCTGGGCTATCAGCCACCTTCAGGTATAGTCTGAGGCCATTACTAGCAGCTGCACATGGATGGATAAATGGGTCTACCCAGCAGTTCGAAGTAGTTAGGCCTAGCAGAAGGTGAGGCATATGGAATCCTGCCTGTCTATATGCTTGATGGGGAATAATATGGTCTCAGCACCACTTCAGGGTTTTCAATCATTTAAAATGGATGCTAGGTTGGAAACGGTAGTCAATCTCCATCAAGCATATTCAGAAAACCTTGAATCGTTCAATTCAGCAAACTTCAGCTTATTATCATTCAATTCAACAAACCACTGCTCATGTGGCACTCATGATAGCAATTTGAGTGATGAGAGAGCTTTAGAATGGCTTTGTTCCTACTGAGAACATTTCCCTTGAATGTTGGAAGGTTGATGAACTTGGCCAGAATCACGCAGGGGCATGTCGGGTGCCTGTGGACATGCTGCTGATAATTTATGTTGCATTTTTATTTTATATTTCTTCCATGGTTCCTCATAAACTCTTCATGAGGTAGGGAATAGGTACGGGAAGTTCTTTTTAAAAAGGCTTTTAAAAGGGGGGCTTATAAAAAGTTAATATTTCTAGGTAGTAGAGTTAAACTTTTTGCCTTGGGCCTCTAGTTAGTCTCTTAAGCCATTTGGCCAAAATGTAAGTTAAAATTCCCATCAATCAATCAATATATCATATAAGGAAGCCATTGGCATTTGATGACGTATAATGTGATGGTTTTCAGACCAGATTTCACAGCAATACTTGGGAAGAACTATGAAAATGCAATCCTCAGGCATAATTCCCTTAGGTTCTTATCAATTGATCTATTGGGCCTAATAATCTCCTTGAAAATTTTCAAATATATTTTTATTGTGGTATAGCATGCACAGCCTAAAGGTTACCATCTAAACCACTTGAAGTATACAGTTTAAAATGAAGAACATTTGCATTGCTGTGTAGCCATCATCACTATCTACCAACAGAACTAAATAATACAGTTTTGAAACACAGTTTGGTGATTTTGAGGGAGAGAATTCCCAATTATTTTGTGAAACACTGATGTAGTATGAGCATAGGGTGTTGCCATCACCACGGGAAAAACAGGACTTGTGAAATGTGATTCCTGGATTAGGGCAGTTTATCTTTGACAGAGAACCAAATAATAATACATGTGGAATAAACAATAAGCTCAGACAGAATAAAAATAATTGATACACATAAGTAGATGAATCATTATACCTATAAGCACACCCGTTTGTATGGACAGGTAGGTTCCAGGAGGAGATAAGCAGATAAATATGATTGAAAATAAAGGCTGTCCTCTTGAACTTGACTGGTCAGAAGTATACAGTATTTTTAGGCATAAAGACAATGAAGGCAGGATTTCAGGCAAAAGAAATACTACAACTAGGTAAGAACCACTATCCCATTTTTTCAAAGATTGTAAATTAGTTGATATAAGTCAGACTTGATGCTTATTTCAAATGTATTCCCCATGTGGAAGTAAGGAGTAAATTACATTCCATTAGTCTTTTAGCAAGGAGCAAATATATAAATAAGCACAATAGGCTCAACCAGAATCAGCTGTGATTTTGGTCAGATGGTAATAGTGAAATATCAAATCACGTCATTTAAATAATGATTCTAGGGGAGTTCTCTCGTTTGCTCAGTGTTCTTCCTTGCAGTGAAACAGCAGAATTTCTTCTGCTAGAGTTCAAATTACCTGCATCTGGTGTTCTCACAGACCACAGTTTAGAGTTTAAACCTTCAGTCCGCATCCAGGTGGGGGAGGGTCTCAAGTAGTTCCTCTATCCTCCCCGCCCCACCCCGTGGCTCTCTCCCCTCTTGCCTCTTCATTCCACAAACAGAGCCTTTTGACAAAGCTGTGGCACAAATCAGTTTGTTTTTCCATCTATGGATTTAGGATTCAGGTTTCAAAATTCTGTTAATTATTATCTCCTTACTCTTTTTCTGAGTTCTTGTGGTTGACACATTGTTTTACAAATCCATTTGCTACTGAGAACGTTATCTTGGAGCTGGGGTGCACCTTTGGTTTGAGTGGGACCCTCTAAAATTCAGGTGTTGCCAATGTGGTAGTTTAAGAGGCGAGCGGGCCACGAGGGCTTGCTCTGGTGAACAGGATTGAGGCACGAGGGCTGGCTCGGGTAAAAGGATTGAGGATCTTATAAAAGGGGCAGATGGAGCGTTGGCGTCTTTGCTGTTCCACTCTTGCGCTGTCCGCTGTCCTCGCTGGAGATTGGGGGAACAGTTGCCATCTTGGAAGCAGAGCAGCCCTCCTCGGTCAACTGAACCCGTCAGAGTCTCAAGCCTCCAGGTCCGTGAGAAATGCATTTCTGTTCTTTATAAATTACTCAGCCTCAAATATTCTGTCCTAGCAACATAAACTAAGACACTAATGAGACATGGTTACTAAGTGCAACGTGGTGTCCAGGATTAGACTCCGGAACAGAAAGAAGATGTTAGTGGAGACACTGGTGAAATACTAATGAGGTGTCTAGTTTAATTGGTCATAATGTGCCGGTGCTAATTTCTTGGTCTTGACACATGTCATGGCTATATAAGATATCCGTGTTAGGGAAAGCTAATTGAAGGGAATCTACAAACTTTAATATTATCAGCTTTTCTACAAGGAGTTTACTTAATTTTTTTTTTCTATAGTTTTGGTTGGGTTCCAGGAAGGGAATAAAATTAGATGCATGTGTTTAATCTGTCTTAGCCAGAATTTAAAGTTCAGACATTAATCCCTGCAAGATGGAAGTAGTAATTTGTTCAAGTCCAAAATTTCATTTTTTTTTTTTTTCCTTTGGGAGTTAAACATCAGTAGTCTTGGAGTCCTCTCTGGGTTTTCTCTGACTCATTCACCTGGTTCAAGGTGCCTGGGTGGAATTGGGATTCTTCTCACATTCTTCTGCATCCTGGAAGAGCGTAACCCCTTTGGGGTTTCAGCATACTGATTAGTCCAGCGCTATCTCCCTGCGAAGCGGAGCGGGAAGGTAGCAATCATGGCAGTCACAATCGCCTCTCCTTATTTGAGAGACCGACCTTTCTTCCTCATTCAGCAAATTAATAACTTCTCAATTTTCATTTCCTCTTTGTATCTGTTGCTCTGGTACCAAATCGTGTCTGGGTGTCTTGTGAGTGAGCATCTTTAGTTTTACACTATGGAATTTCTTGCATCTAAATGACTTGCATCTGGTGTTCTCAAGATCACAGGTTTCTTCTCGTATGTAATAAAGCCAGACAGATCCCACTGGAGATCTTGTAATGGGGAAACGACTCCACCTTGTAGATCAACCTTATGCAGTATAGGTTGCCCCCTTATTTTGGACAGGATAATTCTTTGTCATGGGATTGTCCCCGGCAATGCAGGATGTTTATCAGCATCCTGATCTCTGCCTTCTCCATGTCAGTGGCACCCTCCCTCCCACTTGTTGTGAAAACTAAAAATTTCTCCAGACATTGTCAAATGTCCCTAGGGAGTCAAATCATCCTTGGTTGATAACCACCATTCTGCTGGGGACATGCAGAGCTCCAATGGCTTTTGTTTTAAAAGAACAGATGCTATTCTGTCCATCTAATCTCACTTCAAGGTAGAATCTCCTTGACTCTCCATATAGTCTGTGGGCCCCTAGAAACCCTTTAAGTGTTTGATTAGTTCCCTGGGAGTTTTAAAATCACATTTTCTTTTTAAAGATTGCTTATTGAGAAGATATACTCTTTTGAAGTATACAGCCCAGTGGTTTTTAATATCCATAGATTGTCCTATGATAACCACTATCTCTTTCTAGAACGTTATCACCCCTAAATGAACTCTGTACCCGTTAGCAATTATTCCCTATTCCTCTTTTTTTTCCAGCGTCTGGGGGGAAAAAATTGTCACTATGGATATGTCTATGGGCTGCTAAAAGAAAAATCTGTTTGTGTGGCTTGAACATCAGGAGTTTATTTCTTGCAGTTCCAGAAGCTGCATGAAGGTGCTGGAAGATCTAGTATTTTGGAGGGTCCACTTTGATTTGCAGATAATAGTATTTTCACCTGATAGAAAGTGAGGAAGCAAGCGCTCTGGTATCTTAAAGTGGCACTAGCCCTACTCATGAGGGCTCCACCCTATGGTTTAATGACCTCACAAAGGCCCCTCAACCTATCACATTGGGGTTTTGCATTTCAGCATAAAAACTTTGGGAATCATAAACCTTTAGTTTATATCATGAAGATGGAATCATAGAAGCATTTCAGAGACTTAATGTTTTTAAGTTTCATCTGTTTATACCATGTATCAGTTCTTTATTCCTTTTCATGGCTGAATATCAATCCTTGGTATGAATGCACCATGTTTTATTCTTTTGTCAGTTGATGGAACTTCGGGTGCATTTGTTTTTTGGCTTTTATGAATAATGCTGTTATTAACATTGGGGAACAACTTTGAGTATGGATATTGTTCATTTCTCTTGTATATAGTTAATATCTAATTGCTAGGTTATTTGGTAACTCTGTGCCTCAGCATTTAAAGAAATGCATCCTTTTTTTCACAAATGACTACATCATTTCATATTCCCACTAGCAGTGTATGAGGGTTATATTTATTCCACATCCTCACTGGTACTTGGTACTGTCTTTTCGATTTTAGCTCTCTCCTGGGCATGAAGCTATATCTTTGTGGGTCCTGTCTTGTCTTTTGGTACTGGGGATTGAACCCACAACCTTGCACATGCAAGAAAAGTGCTTTACTACTGAGCCACACTCCTGGATTTTTTATATACTTTTATTTTGAGATAGGGTCTTGATAAGTTGCTCATTTTGGCATTGAACTTGAGATCCTCCTGCTTTAGCCTCCTAGTAGCTGGGATTATAGGAGACCATCACCATTCCTGGCTTCTTTGTGGTTTTGATTTGCATTTCCCTAAGGACTAATGCTCTTAAATATCTTTTATTGTGCTCATTTTTTTAAATATATCTTCTATGGAAAAATGTTTAAATTCTTAGTCTATTATTAAATTGAATTGTCTTTTCCCACCACTCAGTTTTAAGAGCTCTTTATTGTATGCAAGTCCCTTTCAGCTATGTGGTTAAAAATATTTTCTCCCAATCCATGGATTGCCCTTTCACTTTCTTGATGGTGTACTTTGAAGCATACGGTTTTTAATTTTGACATGTCTATTTTTTTGTCACTTCTGCTTTTGTTCTAGTTAAGAAACCATAGCATAATTCAAGGTCAGAGATTTATGCCTTTTTTCTGAGTTTTCTAGTTTTGGTTATTACATTTAGGTCCATGATCTATTCTGAGTTAATTTTTGTAAGTGGTGTGAAGAAGGGATCCAGTTTCATTGGTCTGTATCTCCATTTGTTGCCCCATCTCCATTTGTTGACCCTTCTCTGTACCCAGCCAATGAACCAGACCTTAGAGACCTTGCTCTCACTCTTTCCTCCCACAATAGGCAGGGATTTCACTTGCAATTCCTTGCCTATGGCTCAGAATTGAGGTCACAGTCTGCTTGCACAGGTTGGCCTCAAGGATGAAGGAGGGAAGAATTTGTATGCCTGATTTCTGATTTCAAATTTACCTTCTGAGGTGGGAGAATGAGAAAGGGGGGAGGGAGAGAGAGACCAGGTATGGTTTTAGTTAGTGGAACTCCATTTATTCTGAGAAAAACAATTGTGAATAGGAAATACTTTTTCATATTAAAATATTGTAATACTTCCTTCCTCAAATTTGCCTACCTGCTTCTATTTCTTCTAATTAATCTTTCATGTAAGAAATTGAAAAATTATAAACTTATGATACTTCTCTGCTCCCTCCAGGGGCTCTCCCCACCGCCTATAGGACAAAGCCTTATTCTTGGGACAGAATGTTCTCTGTCAAGTTGTGTCAACTTATTTAGCCAGTTTCTTTACTTGGGGACATTTGGTTGCTTCCCCCCTCCCCCTTTTTTTTAATTAACCAATAAAACACTTTTTTTTTTTTTTTTTTTAAAGCTCTGTTTGCCTCTTTCAATTGATCATCTCATCATCAGGTTGGAACAACAGTGGATTGGTATGAACGTGAAAAGAAAATTCTATAAGTTTTTATATAAATAATAAAGCTTTTATGATAATTATTTAATGCTTTAAAAGTGAGTTGTTTAAAAAAAGCTAATTGAGTAGATTTGAGTGTGGAATATTATGATAGTATGACACTGTTATTTTTGTTGGTTGTAACAAAAGCATGGTGGTTATTTTAAGGGATATTATGATTTTTTGAAGTGTTTCTGAAATATGGATTTCAACACATATGACTGGGATTTGTTTCGAAATATTTCAGAAAAAAGTGTATCAAAATTGGCAAGATAAATATTATTGAAGTCAAGAATGGGTACATGAACATTTATTTTACCATTTTTATGAATGCTTTAAAAATGTTAATGTATTTCAAAAAATAAACTCATTTAATATAACATGCTAAGCAACAAAGGATTAGAAAATATTAATCTTGAGTGACAGTCATCAGAATGCTTTCTAGTTTCTTAAAATTTCAAATCTTCTTAAAGAAACTGAATTTCAAAATTACAGATGCCTAATTATGGGCTTAATTTTATAAGAAAAATGGAGCACAGTTCAGTCAGTAGATCCATATTTGGAGTATCACTCTAGTTTTATTTCTAAAAATAGATAATGGATGCATATTTGTTTAAGGGGAAATAATGTTTTAGAATGTATAATTTTGAAGATTTTTCACCTTAACTTTTTAAAAAATATCATTTTAATTTTAGAATAATTTTAGATACACAGAAGAATAACCAAGATAAAGCAGAGTTGTTCATTTTTTCCCACTTTCCCCTCCTATTACCAACTTGCATTACCATGACTAAACTCTAGACTTTTTGTATTTCACCAGTAATGCCCCAATTCTATGCTGGTATTCAGTCCAGGATACTGTATTACACTGAATAAATGGCAATTTCTTAGTCTTTTCTTAATTTTTATAACCTTAATAGTTTGGAGACATGGTAACCATCTGCTTTATAGAATATCTATCCATTTGTGTGTGACTTTTTTTTTTTTTCATGATTATAAAGGAATAAGATTTTTTTTTTTTTTTAAAGTATCACAACTTCAGGTTTTCAGGTTATTCCAGGAGGTAGCTGATATCCACACGGCATCCTTGGCAATGATACTCTCTAGCAGTGGGTTACCGCGGTGCTTGTCAGTTTTCTCTACTGTAAAGTTACTGCCATTTTCCATATTCTACTTTCTGAAAGTAAAGTGCTAAGTCTAGCCCATCCTTAAGCCTGGGAAAGGAAGGAGTTGTGTCTACTCTCATTGTGTGCAATTTTTCTGAAGTAAGATTTGTCCCTTTCCCTCCATTTGTTTCTGTATCCAATCATTTATTTATGGCAAATGGATTTCATGTGTTTATAACGTACTCTGGGATGCAATCCAGTGCTGTTATTTATGTGGTTGCTGAGATTGTTCTAGCTTTGACTATTGGGAGATCTTTCAGGTTAGTTTTGTTTTCCTTTGACAAGCTCCTCCAGGCTTGTCTTGTATTTCCCCAACCTGGCGCTGGAGGCAGCCATTTCCCCAAGAAGCTGTTTCCTTTTACTAGAGAATGGTACTTAAAAACCAAGGTCTAGGTGTTCTCGTTGTTACTGAGTATTAGCTGATTCTTGGCCCTTCCAGGCTTTAAACCCCTATTCCCTACTCCAGATCCCTGCTCTGAGACTGCCGGTTGTGGAGTTGCCTGAAGCATCACTTACACTGAGCTGGGAACTAGTGCCATAACTCTGTAGGCAGATGGTTCCCAATGCTGCTGAGCTGGGATGAAGGGACTGAGGGAAAAGGCAAGCTCCAGAGACACTGGAGCCTTCTTGCCTGGAGGAGGGGCTCCCAGCATGCTGCCCCTTGCAGGGAGGTGGCTGGGGAGAGCCCAATGTACTTGTCTGCAGTGGGTTTTGCAGCTAGTAGGCGTGCAGTAGGCAGCCACAGTAGAAATGCCCATGAGCAAGCTGGAGAGCCACACAGAGGAATAGGGGACCTTCCCATGCTGTGGGAACACCACAAGGGGCAACCCGCCTGCTCTCTTCTTCCCCCATACCAGCTCATGGTTCAAAGCACAGGGAAAGGTGAAGAGCAGGTAAATGAGGATGGGCCAGTGCTTCCCCCTCCTCTGCTTGAACCTGAAATAGTCTGCAGAGAAGAGAGCTTTGGTTTAAAATGAGTTTAGAAATTTAAAGTGAGAAGGGCTGGTTCTTTGGGAACCAGCATAAAAGAGATTATCCTTTTAAGAAAGTTAGAGGTCAGAATGAAACCTTGGTTTAAAACAAACTTTTTTTTTTTTTTTACTAGGTGGGTGTGGCAGAATCCAATAAGTATAATGGGGACAGTTATTAGCAGCAAAATAAAGGAAGCCTCCCTTATAAAAAAGCCAACAAAGATTTCTCAGTCTTATTAAAATTGAGCATCTAGCATGGAGCCTGGCTCATGTTGGTGTGCAACAGATATTGGCTTTTCTTATGATTAATGTTATTAATTTTTTGAGTTTAGGTCTATTATCATTCTGTATATGATTAGCAACTCCAGATTCTTCCTTCCAGCTTGCCTTTCAGTTATGTATGCTAAGAAAAACAATGTAAGGAGCACCCTCCCCTTCTTGATGCGGGGACTTGCCTACTGCAGATGGTGTGTGCGCAGGGAGGCCACTTGGAGGAGCTCCTCTCTGCAGCATAGGGTTTTGGGCAATTTTCCTTGAGAAAGATGAACTTCTAACTGCAGTGGTGAACTCGAAGTCTTAGATTACACCAAGTCCGGAAGGTAGTGAAGCTTGAAGCTGGCTTCCTATTTTAAGTAAAATGCTCTAATGTAAGCCAAAAGAAAATATGATACCAGGAGAGAAACTAGGAAAGGTCAATACATGCATTTGGGTAATATGTTATAAGAAGCTGGTACTCGGTTATAGACTGTTAGTCCTTTGTGATACAGGGAATGAATATTATCACCTGACAGCTAAACAGAATGGGAAAAGGAAACTGTTAGACTGCTTATCTTGCTCCAAGAGGAGACCATGGTAGGGCTGTGAACTCCTAGCATTGTTTTTGTTTGGTTACATTTCCCAAGCTTCTTAAAATGTTAATAGTTTCTGGGAATACTGACAAAAGAAAAAAAAAAACAAGTTAAAACAAAAATTGAGACAAAATAATTCTTAGGGAAAAAAATAGGCTGGAACATAAATCCAAATTGCCTGAGACAATGCTGAGTTTAATTCCAGGAATTAAAAATGAGAATTGATGTTACATCCAAATTTGAGTCCAAATTCTAGGGCCTCCACAAGAAACGTTTCAGGGTACTCCTTTCCTCCCACAATTATCTCTTTCCATCAACGCAAAACCTAGGAGCAGTGCAGTGGATCTTGTGGGAAATACCCAAGAAAATCCTGATACCTATTTCCTACTCTCCTGGGGCTCTCAAGAGGCTGCTTAAGGGGAAAAAAATGTCTGAAGTCAAAAGAAGTCAGAGCTGGATTTTTGCATATTAACTGAAAGAATCTCTAGGAATTCAGATGGAAAATACCAATTGAGATAAGCAAGTCAAATCAAGGTGGAAATACAAAGACTGAATGGGTAGGCAAGGAGCAGACTTGGCTGGAAGCAAAGTAAAAAGGTAGATAAGTAAATTGAAAATGGTCAAACAATGAAGTTCTCAAAAAAGAAAAAATCAGGCTTGGTAGGATAGCACTATGGTGGATTCTTGGGCAATTGGTATATCTATTGGGAATGGTGAGGACCTGACTCTTCATCATCAATGTGTCTTCTGGGGCCTGTCCTCTGAATACAATTTCCCTATGCCTGTGTCATCATTAACATTTTAGCTGAAATTGTTCTTTCAGTCCATCTAACGAGTTCCTCTGGGGTTCAGAGGTTTGAGTTCTCTGACTCAGAATCAGGAGGGCCTTTTCTTTTGAGCCTAAATCTTTTCAGGTTGAGTTTTTACACTATTTCTCATAACATTCTCATCTGAACTGCAGCCAGTGCTTGTTCAATTGGCTCAACTCCCTAGATCCCTGTGGATTCCAACAAAACTTTAAGAATATTGGTGTAAACCAAATAAGAGACGGCATAGATACAGGCCTAGTGTACTATGGGCACTTAGCAAATCTTAATACATAATTATCTGTTGTTTCTTAGAATTTCTGTAGTTTTTCTTTCTTCTGCTTGCCATCCCGAGTCTCATGAGTTGTGGGCTTACTTAATAGCAATCAGTGGCATGGCACAAAGAGGATGCATTTATTAAAAGAACCACCCCTCTCCATTTTGACAAGGGAGACAACCACCCCAGTGACTGTGCAGTGCTCAAAAACGGAAGAACTACACAGACTGGAAACCAGATTAGGGGATGTATGATTCACTTTGTTAGATCTAACAAATTGCTCATATTTTGCATCTACTAGTTATTTAAAAAATAAAGTGATCCTTCTATAGCAAAAAAATAAATAAGTCAAATGGTCATGTTTAGAAGAGTGTCTTCTCAGATCATTAATATTCTAGACCCAAATGTATGGTTAAATTGAGGTTCTAGGAGTTTAGGGGTCAGGAGCTTGGGGTTGAACCCATTTCCATCAATTGTTGGGTGCTAGGTGCTAGAACTTAGTCAAATTAGTTTGTCTCAGTTCCTCCGTCTATAGAATCATCTATACAATGGGAATACTAATCACTAATAGGGTTATTATAAGAGTTAACTCCATCATGTATGGATACCACAATTTATCCATCCATCTGTTGAAGGGAATCTCGGTTGGTTACTTAGTTCAGCTATTGTGTAGTGAGCTGCTGTAGACACTATGTGGCTGTGTTATCATTTGCTCTCATGAGCAGCAGTGTGATAATAAAGGAGAAGGAAACGATGGCTTTCAGCCATGTTGTCTCCCCACCAAACACAATAGGGGTTCCATAAAGAATGCTTCCTTTGCCCTCTTTTATAGTGTTTCCAAAATGAAGCATTTTACATGAATGGACATCAGTATGTTCTTCTCAGCTTATTTTTTTTCTCCTTTTATTTATTTTTCTTCTCTAAACTGAAAACTTCTCACAGTTGGTGCTCTTTCCTCTGAAAACGGCAGTGAAGTTGATTGCAGCTAGGGGTTGCGGAGGACCGTCGGTGGCTTTGCAGCCTTCCTATTTCTGACAGCTTGCTCTCTTCCCAGACTGGAAGGGCATCGTGCCAAGAGCCAGGAGATCTGCAGCTTTGGTCTGGTCCCAGCACAGCCGCTCACTCCAGCTCTCTAGCCCTCCTCTCCCTCATGTTTAGCAGGTGGGGGTTGAATGAGGGTGGAGAGACTTTCAGATGTTGTTCCTTGGTGATTGGGGGTTTCTCAGAGATGCCTTTATGAACCTTGTGGGAGTCAGGAGGCTGGGGAAGCCTTGCAGGGCCAGCTGGGGAGGAGTCCTAGCCTCCACTAAACTGAAACCGCTCTGCCTTTGTCTTTATATTGGCATCCTGTACAACTTTGCAGACTTCTGCTCTTTGAAGGTCTGAAAGGGCTCTCGCTTGGATGAGTTACTTCTAAAGCTGTGCTGCCCAATATTTTGGCCACTAGCCACATGATAGCTATGGAGCACTAGAAAGGTGACTTGTCTGAATTGAATTGTGCCATAAATTTAAACTGTGTGCTAAGTGTCAAAGATTCAGTATGACAAAAATACATAAAGAGCTCATTAATAATTAAAAAAATCATGTTGGAATCATCATTTTGGATATATTGCATCAAGTAAAATATTAAAATTAATTTCATCTTTCTTTTTAAAATTCATCATCTTGAAAATTAAAGCTAATGTGTGTCTTGCATTAATTACATTTCTAGCAAACAGCATTTCTGCCCTGAGTCTCTTTCAGCTCTGAAATTCTGTGCATGCATAAATGGATCCTGCAGTGTGTGGGGTGGTATCTGAGGCTTGCTGGAGAGCTGGGGGTTGCAAGTACATGTGGAGCCTTCTTTGGGGAGCTCAAAGTGGGTTGCAAACTTCCACACCACTGGGAGTTCATGCAGAAAGAGCACTCTTGCCTTATGGTGGCATCCAAAGGCACTCCTGCTTTTCCAGTCCTGCCTTTTTTCTTGCCTGCTCCCAGAAGTCTTCCTAACCGGCTCACGCTGTCAACAGTGTGATTGCCATATGTCCTGGTGGTTCCTAGAATAGCCCTGAATGTTGTTCACTTATTCGGATAACTACTGTTTTGTCAACCTGATTTTGGTTCAAAGACTATGGCACCTTGGATATTGGGGGATTATAAGAAGTTCTCCCCTTAGGATTTACAGCATGTAATCATAACCTTCAGTGGTTCCCAGAGGTAAGTGGGAGAAAAGCATGAACAGGCAGAGCACGGATTTTTGGTGCAGAGAAATAATGACATATGATGGTATTAAGGGTGGATATGTGTTGTACATTTGTCAAAACCCATAGAATAATGCTCAGAGTGAACTGTAAGGTGAGCTATGGGCTTTGGTTGATAACTCTGCCTCAGTGTCGGTTCATCCATTGTATTTTTAAAAGAAGTACCATTTTGTGGGGATGTTGGTGAAGGAGGCTGTGTAGGGGAAAGGGGAGGAAGTACTTGGAAATGCCTTCTACTTTCTGCTCAGTTTTTGCTGTGAACCTAAAACTGTTCTAAATGTAGTCTACTAATTAAAAATGAACACATACAACCTTATGTCTACACTGAAAATGAAAGCCATATATGTAGACAACCCCTGTGATGAAAATTGCCTCTTCTCCTGTTGGAGTGGCAGCTCTGAGTTCGCCTGATGCCCAGCTGTTCTCTGAGCTACTTTGCAGGAGAAAATGGCAATCGGCATCTTGCCAAGGTGTCTGCATCTGTACTTTAACACGAGAAGGCAGGAAAATGATAAATTCACTTGTTTTCTTGCCTTCCCAGGAAGGCCCGATTGATAGAAATAGCCACTAAATGACTTTGCAAAGCTGTAGGAATCTCTTGTGCTTTCTTCGGGACCCTAGGAGGTCAAACTGTCTTTGAAGGCTGGTTGCAAGGTAACCTGGTGACCTCTGAGTGTGATGGGGGACATAGTCTTATTTATTATTTAATGGAATACCTTGGATGACAAATTGCAGGCTTTGACATGCTTAGTGATACAGGGCTGTTATAATGAGATAGTGTGTGAGCAAATCAAGGCTTAATAAGCATGCTCTTCCTCCTCTTGCCTTATAATCTATACTCTTCTTCTGATTTCCAATGCCATGTGTGGAAAAACTCTCCTTCAAGATTCATTTAATTTTTTTTTTCAAAAAAGGATGAAGTTAGAAGAGCAGGATAATGTTCTGTTTTGAAAGAAGTTTAATTTTATGCTGTAGAAATTGAACAAGCTTTGACCAAGAGTGAGTGGTCTGGTTATCCTAGTTTCTGCTGCTCAGTCTCTGTCTTCCTTGGATGCTTCCTAATTCATATGTGAAATGGATGGAAGAGTGATTACTTTGCTTCTGCCTGCTTATATTTTAAAAGTATTTGGTGCTGAGCTTGGTGGTGCATGTCTATATTCCAGTGACTTGAGAGATGGAGACAGGATGATCACAAGTTCAAGGCCAACCTCAGCAACTTAACAAGACCCTCCCTCAAAATGAAAAATAAAAAGGGTTGGGGATGTAGATCAGTGGTAACATGCCCCTGGGTTCGATGTGCAGTACCTTACACACAAAAAATTGCTAAGTGAATAGGGAGAAGGCTCAGTGCTTGTGGATGATTTGTCAGAACAACTTGGGAAGTTGAAACATGGCCCGCCCTCCTCCCCAGAATGCTGTGGTTTGACCCCTGTGTTGACACTTTTCTGAAGTGTGAAGCTGAGCAAGGCACCAGTTCTCCCGGGGACCCATTCTTTCTCTTGTGGACCCCTGTGAATTTACAAATGCAATTTCAACCCATTGATTTATATTTTCTTGGTCTTAAACACACATCTCTCTGTATTCATGTTGAAGAATCTTTTAAATTGCAAAGTTATATACTCATTATATAAAGTTCCAAAATTATGAAAGCATAGAAAATAAAATTGCAAGGCTTCCCATTTCTCCAAATCTTGATAATTTGGTATGTTTCTGAGGCATCTGTTGATATGTCTGGGTATGTATGTGCAATTTAGACTCTACTTTTTGGGCATTCAAGTTATTTATTGGCATTCCAGGGTTATCTTGATATATCACTATATATTGTGCTACTTTTTTTCCTTTTAGTATCTGCATGATACAGTGTTCCATTGCACTGTGTGTATTTAATTTATTTGCTAACCCTTTATTAACGAGGATGTTATCACTCATTTTAGATTTGTTTCTTACAATTGCAAGAAAAAATACATGCTTATAATAAGAAACAGTAAAGAAAGGTATAAAATGTAAATCAAAACTTCTATTCTGACCCATTCTCACTTTTCTCAAATCAGATTCCTTAGAACACTTGAGATAAGTATCTCCCTCCCCCACTTTGTGGTCATTATTGTAGTTCTAAACAGTACGCATATCACTAGTTGTTTAACAACTTTAGACAGTGTCTTTTGACTGGCCACTATGAAAAATGAAGAAGGGTTCTGGAAGTCTGAGGTAGGGAGGACAGAGCAATTATTCAGAGAGGGAGGGAGGGAGTGTGTGTGTGCCTCCTGATAAAATATTTCCTCATTTACACCTCTGTTGATATAAAGGATTATTTGGTAATTGTTATTTTCCTACATTTTAAAAACTTTTAACACTGTTGGGTTTAAGGGATAGGGATAATTTCAGTCTGTCTTGAAACTGGTACAGGGCAGGGGGCATGTGTAGCCTCAGTTTTATATGCATGTTACAGTACCCCAGCCTTGTCCTTGGAATTACCAGAGGCCCTTACTGAAGGGAAGGGTCCAAATTTTGGTCAGTGTGCCTCTGAGAAGACACTGTAAAGAGCATTAGAAGTCATACATTATGCACGGAATCCAGGGTGAATTCAGACAGACTTCAATGTCCAAGAACTAAAGGTTTGGTCTGAGCAAATGATGCGAACTATACGGCTGGAGTTGTGGCTCAGTAGTAGTTTTTAGCATGTGTGAAGCACTGGGTTGATCCTCGGCACCATATTAAAAAAATAGTTATTAAAAAAATGTGAACTATAGGGTCAAATGTACTATTCTGACTATGAGGCTCTCAGTGTGAGATGGTTAATTGGATAGTTTTGGGTCAGAGACCATAGGAACATCTGAAACTGAATTGAGTTCTACAGTTGGAGATATCAAATCTGGTTTTTGGAAGATGTGAGAAGGCTTTGTAATGTAGGCACTGATTAAAAAAAAAAAAAAATAAGGAATTTCCAAAATCTGCTTGTGTTGGGCAACTAAAATCTTTCCCATGTTTAAAACATTTTATTGTGTTCATGTTCAGATTACCACCTCTTGCTGATAAGACATTAAAGTGGGATGTTACTCTGCTTTCACTATTGAGGATAAGTCAAGAATAAAGATAATGGTGGGAAAGTAATCAGGGATGTATTTTTGGTTTAGAAATTTTCTGGCTAAGGGATATGTTTCCATCACGAGGAAGCATTGCTATCCTGCAGGGGAGGGAAAGTCATTTCTAACATTATCCTTAAGATCGTATCTCCAACCAACTATCATTTAATAATTAAGTTTTATTTATTACATCTCTGTGTATGCAACATACCATTCTGATTTCCTTGCACATGAAACACCCAAGAGTAACTTGGATAGGAATGTTATACGTACAGGTTCTGTTTACCTCCTGGATGATTTCATGCTGGTCCCAGACACTGCAGACATTACAGGTAGAATAAGGTATCAGACTTGGGTAGAGGGATTTTGCTTCTGTGGTCAGTATCCAGGGATACAGGGCTGATCTGCATCTCTGAGGCAGACTGCACAACAAATAGGATTTAGTGTGACCACTTTTCAGTGGACCACAAGGTTTGGTTTCCCTGGGCTCAGCGCCCAGATAGAGACTGAAAGTGACTGGCTTTTTGTTGAGTATAAAATACCTCATAAGGTCTAAAATGGTAACCATTCTTTAGAATGAGGCAAACAGGGCTAGTCCTTGTGATCATAAGAAAGGTTAAAAGTAAATCTCTGAAAAGAAAGATGGCAGTCCATTGTGGTTGGGGGTAGTGTATTGTAGACCAGTGGTTCTCTAAGTATGGTGTCCAGACCAGCAGCATTAAGATTGCCTAGGAACTTGTTAGAAATGAGGTCCTAAGGTATACTTCAGACATATAAGTCAGACATCCTGGTGGTGAGGAATAGCAATCTGCATTTAATAAGATCTTTAGGTAATTCAGATTCAAGGTAAAGAATCATGACTGTCAATAGCCAGCAACCTGTTAAAGATTTCCCTGGTGGCACTTATATAAGTATGAACAACTGTGAGAAGGGTCAAAAAAAAAAAAAAAAAAAAAAACAAAAAAAAAAAACTGGAAAAGTTTCTTTTAATTCTGCTATTTTCAAACTTTGTTATTGAAGAAGTTTGTATTTTTTGGTTACATTAACAAAAATGAACTGAAAAGTTCCCATATGCATGCTAGTGTGCTTAGTATTTTAGCTGTATTACTTCCCTGATTTTTACCATCTTCTCTATTAATTGCTATTTTAATTTCCATTTTATAGATGAAGAGACAGAGGGATTAAGAATCTCATTAAACTTTTTGGAGCTAATAAGTGGCAGAGCTGAAACTTGAACCTAGGGAGTTTCACAAAATGAACTTGGCCTTCTTAACCACTAAGCTGTACTATATGGGTTCTTAATTTCCCATTACACCCTCCTTGTGCAGAAGACTGTACCATGCACAGTTTGGTAATGTATATTGATTAGTGCTTTTCTGCTTTGGGAATGATGTAAAACGGGTATTTTCCTGTCATGGCTAGCTCATTGCTCTTGAATCTTGATAGTTAACAATTTCAACACATTTTTATATAGAAAAGCTCAGAGTTTAATGCTAACTGGACTCCATACATACTATGTTTTAATCTTTCACTTGCTAAATTTATGCCTCTTCTCTTATGCCCCTAAATCTTTCCCTGTCATAATATGAATGATTTACCATTTTCCTCTCAAGGATTTCCTCTTGTTGTATTGGCACCTCCTATTATACTTTAGGACAAGGGTAAAAATAATGAGATTCAATGATTTTAAATCAGCCCAAAATATTGTTGCAGGATAAGCATCCAATTATTCTTTTTTTTCCTGATGGTAAGTTTTCTGTAATTGGAAATGTTGCGGTAATGCTATTTTAAATTCTGAGTGTGGAAGTATTTCTACAGCATAAAACTCTTCTCTCTTGTGTGTATGAGTGATTGGGTGTGGGTCAAAGAGACTTGGAACATTAATTTTAATTCAGAAGTGACTCCAGAGAGACGAGTTAATTTTCTAAATCAGCCTGGTGAGAGTTGGAGCTTGGAAAATGCATTCAAGGTAAAATGTCTTCTACTCTGCTAAAACAATTATGAGGTAATAGGCTCAGGAGTAAGCTGGCCACCAAGGTTTAGTAACATTTCTAGAATTGTGGCTGATTTGCCTGAAAACTCCAATTTCAAAATCTTGCTCATTCTAAGATAAGTCACTTTTTCACATCTTAATATTTCTGAAATAGGAACGTGCTTGTGGACAATGAATATGTGGTAGAAGGTCAGCATGACTTTTTACCTAAAGTTGTAATAGACATATTGTCAAAAAAGATGGTTGCAGAAGGAATTGTGATCCTATTTTTTGCTTTTTAATTGTACTAAAATCCACACAATATACAATTCATCTTAAAGTGTACCATTCGAAGGATTAAAGTACATGTGCTTTGCTGTATAATGGGTACCGCTGCCCATCTCCAGAACTTTGTTTTTCTTAGACTGAAACCTTGTACCCGTTAAACAATTTTCCATTATCCCATTCCCCAACTCCTAGCAACCATCATTCTAAGTTGTTTCTATGAATTTGTCTGTACTATAGATACCTCATAAGTAGATTCATACAGTATTCATCTTTCTGTGGCTGGCTTATTTCACTTAGCACAGCGTCCTCAAGGTTCTATGTTGTAACGTGTCACAATTTCCTCCCTTTTTAAGACTAGATAATATTCCATGGTATACATATACACTAGGTTGTTTATTCATCTGAGGGACACTTGGTTTGCTTCTACCTTTTTAGCTATGGTGTATGATGCTATGAACATGGGGGTGAAAATATCTGAGTCTGTTTCCATTTCCTTTGTGTACCCAGAAAACAATTGCTGAGACGTCTGTTTAGGTTTTTTTTTTTTTTGAGGAGTCTTTGTTGTTTTCCAAAGTGGCTGCATCATTACACTCGCACTAAGAGTGGACAAGGGTTCCATTTTCTCTACCTGCTCCCCAGCACTTATTTTCTGTTTGTTTATTTTATCTTATTTTTTAAAATAGTACCTTTTGTGATGAGTGTGGGTGGAGGAGTCATGACTTTCCATCACCCAGCTCACACGCAGGCTATGATGTAAGGATGGGGACTGGATATCTAGGGATAACTTGGGGCCTGGGGGGTCATGTCAGTGGAGAGGGCTGTGGATGTGATCTCATCGGGGAGGAAACAAGTCAAAGTGAAATTTTCGGGAAGGTGTTATACTTCCTTTGTTTTCTAAAGTCACAGGAGACTCCCCACTCCCAGTTGAACCTGGGGAGTTCACTTAGAAGGCTCACCTGCATCCCGCCAGCTGCCTTGGACAGAATTGATAACAACCTGTGATGGCATCAGTCAGGTTGGAGCTTCCCTGGTTCCTTTCCTCCTTCTCCTCCCTCTCCTTTCACTCTGGAGGAGTTGGGACCTGCCATTGTAGGGTCGAGGAGTGGGGAGAGGAAGCCCAGGACAGAATAGAAAAGGAGAGTAGACGGTACCCTGCTGGCTCACTTTCCATTTGCTGCAGACACAGGTAAAGGAGGCAAGAAGCTCCAACTTTACATCAGGACAAAGGTTTGGGAGGTCACTGAAGATCTTCATTACCACGTGAAAACTGCTTTTATAGCTTCAAGTGACAGTTGGCCTTTTGTATGACTTGAGCATACCCCGAGAGCTCATGGAATCAACTTTCGTTTTTGTCTGTAGCAGGGGAGTAAGTAGTACCACAGAGTACATCGTAAGGTACAGAGAAAGTTGGAAATGAAGTTGCTTTATGATAGCTTCTGTCAGTTTGGCTTGTTCAGTGAAATGGTGAAATGGACTTAAAATGTGATAATCTTTCCCAACCGTATCTCTGCCCAGTTGTAACTAAAAAACGATGCCGATTTTTTTTTTCCCCTTGGCAAATTGAGCTGCAGGGGTGAGGGGATGTTTTCATCTGGAACTCGTTGGGTATGGTGTTCAGCTGTCATGTTCTGCCTTGGCAAGAAGTGAGCCCCTTTACTGGTGCATCTGAAGTCGAGGAAGTGGGACCGGGTGCTCCTTACACTTCCTCCAGACAGTGGGAGTCTTTGCTTCTCACGTGTTGACCATCTTTATATTTATAAAACTGCTCCTTTATATTCTCTTTAACATCTTCAAAATGTTATCCGATTGGGGTTTCATTAGTATTACAGACATAAATAAGGTTGACTGTTTATGAAAGACTTGAGGGGTACCAAGTTATAGATGTTTGCCATGTTAAAATAGCTACTGAGAAAGTTTGTTTTCTGAAAATATTTTTGTTTTGGGTGGATTTTGTTTTATTCTGCTCAGGTTGCTCTTACAATTGCCATAATCTGAGTGGCTTTTAAATAACATTCATTTCTCATGCTTCTAGAGAATGGCAAGTCCAGAAGTCAGGTGCTGGCAGAAGGATTTCTGGTTTGTTGGTTCTGCCTTTCCACTGTGCCCTCACCGGGCGGAAGAAGCTGGGTAGCTCTCTAGGGCACTAATCCAGTTCATAAGGGCTCCATCCTCATGATGTCATCACCTCCCAGAGGCCCACCCCCTGATGCCATCACATTGGTGACTAGGTTTCACATGAATAGGGGGTGCGGGCATTCAGACCACAAGCATTACAAGAATACTTGCAAATTGTTTTTGACTGAAATGTTCAAGTTTGTCACTCAACATCCACTGGACAGCACTGGTCATGTAGTAATGAAGAGAAGCGTATTTTAGGAAATAGTGTTGCTGTTTAGTTACTACTATCTTTGGAAATAATTTTCACCAGAATTATAAAAAATCATCTTTAACCCCACCAAAATCTGCCTTTCGCTTGGCTCCACATTTCACTGGGGTATTGTGTGTTTTTCAGTAGCTAACAATAAAAAATAAAACTGGCCTAAACAGTAAGAACATTTATTTTTTTCAAATAACAAAAAAATTCAGAGGTTGGGTAGGCTTCTCATGCCCTCTTGAACGGGTTTCCTGTCCCTGAAGTGGCCTCATCCTGGGCTGCTCATAGATAACAGTGGGAGTTCCAGTAACGCATCTAGTCCTGATGATTGCTAGAGAAAGATTCTTGTTTCAAGATCAACAAAGCTTGACCTTGGAGTACTTCCTTTCACACCACAACGGTCTTCTCCCAAAATCTCTTTGGCTGGAATTTGAGACACATCCTAGTCAGATAACTAGCAAAGGACGAGGTACAATTAGGATTGACTAGAAAGTCAAGTTCACTCCCTGGAGTGCTGATAGGTTAGCTGCTCTTGAAGCATTTATCAGAAAGGGCCAACACCAGGTAGCACTGTTAAAAAGGAGGTTGAACAGTGAAGTGGCCGGTAATGTCCACTGTGGGGTGAGTATCCTTTATCTCAAATGCCAGGGAACAGAAGTGTTTGAATTTTAATTTCTTTAATCTTTGGATTTTTGGAATATTTACATATATATAGTGAGATATCTTGGGGAGGTGACCCAAGTCCAAATAGAATTCAGTTATGATTCATGTGTACTTTGTCCATATACCCTGAAAGTAGTCTTATACAATAGTTTTGGTATAGCTGTGTTTTAACTGCGAGTGTCACATAAGATCAGGTGTGGAATTTTCATCTTCTGATACCATACTAGAGCCTAAACAGTTGTGGATTTCGGAGCATTTTGGATTTTCAGGTGAGAGTTTCTCACCCTGTATAAAAAGTGGGCTCTTAAAGAAATTTGACAGTTAGCTGTTCACTTCAGATGAAATGTTCTCTTTGCAGGATCACAAACATTTCAAAGCTAGAAGGTTCCTTATATTTGGTCTATTCTAAACTGTTTATTTGGGAATGGAAGCTTGCAAGCAGGCAACTTCCAGAAATAACAGTAGGAACTGCAAGAACAATTCTGTGGACAGTTCTAGAGTAATATGATGACTACTACTTTCATTACTGTCAAGAGGATAAGGTACTGTGAAATGAAGCTGAAGGAATATAAGAGAATTCCAGAATTTCAAAGTTTCTCTCTGGTGTAGGCCATGATAGGCCCAGACCTGCCCCACTGTTAGCGAAGCCAATGTCTGTAGAAAATTGGATCAGATTTGCTTCTGACTTTGAGGTCTGGTGGTCTCTGTGCAATTACTCAACTCTGCCATCAAAATGCAAAAACAGCCCAATCAAAATAGTCAGTTCAGAATAAATGACAGTGTTCCAATTAAAGTTTATTAAAACAAAACAAAACAAAACAAAACAAAAAACTGGGTAGGATTTGACCTGTAGTTTAGTTTGCTGAGCTCTGGTTACATTTATCCAAAAGATTGATCTCCTTGCTGCCATTCCAGCTCAAAATGATATTGAAAAGGACCAAATAAGTTTCAGGGAAGATTCAAAAATTTGTATTTTCCACCAAACCCAAACCTGAAGGAATGGATGTCTGCTTTGTTTCCATGATGTGGAAACTATTCTTTGTACCAGTTGTCATGATAGACTGGGGTACTCAGGATATTAAGGTGATTCACAGTTTATTTCACTGGACTGATCTGTCAAGCAGTCATAATAGTGTGCTCTTGCCAAGACATAACCTGTATGTGACTTAGACTGGGTAACTCCTCCAGGTACCAATCTATCCAAAAAGAAAGTTTACCTGTAACCTACATTTCTCTCCAAGCCTAATATGAGAACATCTAATTAAATCATATTCTGAATGAGGGCACAGCTTGCCTTAGAATTAATTTAACCAAATAACTAGGAAACTTCTGAAGTTGTTTCAAATACTGGTAACAGGGAGTCATTTGAAAATTGCCCAAGCGTTCCTATTCCAGGAGACACAGGTCATCTATTTTTGGTTTGAAAATCACATGGTGATGGGTGTGTGTCCTGAAGTCTCAAGGAGAGGAATAAATTATATGCAGAGAAACTTTTTTTCTTTTTTTTAACAAAAACTCAGAAGTGCAAAATCTTTCATGGAGCAATAACTGAGATGAAGCAGACTGTAACCATTCTGATGGAGCAGTTTCCACTTTTGATATGGAACATGCAATGACTTCATTTTCCACTATTGGATTGTGTCTTGAGTTTTTATTTACTGCAGGGTAGCTACTCCCTTGATGACATCTTGAGTTGATTTCTTCATCTTGCAGTTACTTTGGAAATTAAAACAATCTCATTTTGGTTCCTAAAACTTTCCTGATCTTTGTAGTGCCTCAGCCACATTCCTCTCAGGCCTTCCCTACTTCCTACCACCTCTTTCTAAACCCAGCAACGATGGGACAACCGCGGGGAAGTGGGGAGTACACTCCGTCTTCTCCCAGTCTGTCCTGTCCTGAGTGTCTCCCTGTGGTGTCGGGGATCAAGGTGATTCTGAAGAATCTGCAGGTAGAGAATCGAGTGTCCTTGGCATGGTGTCTGCAGTTACTGTTCCACTATGCGAACAGTTTCGGATGGAGGTGGCAAGTTTCATCCCCTGTCTGTGGTTTCAGCTCATCCATTGCCCACCCATGGATTCCCTCAGAAGAAAGGCAAGCATCTGCATGGCAGCTCTCTTGGGTGGATCGTCTTTCTTGAGGATTCTCGAGGCACCCTCCTTTGGGAAGGTCCCTTTATGACTAAAGAGTGACCTCTTCTTTCGTAACTCGCAGTTCCCATTGTGGACAATCCACGCTGTGACCCGTTGCTGCTGATACTTGCTAGAAGGAAGGTCCGGCTTTGTGGACATGTGACCAGTGTGGTTATACAGGGCCTGAGCTCACAAGGAACCAAGAGTAGGGTTTAATGCTCTCGGGGTACCACGTTAAAATTCTTTATAATTTTACCTTTGAAATTGAGTTTTGGGAATGAAGTTTAATGGGGAAATTGAACAGGTGCCAGGGGCTCAGAGCCTTGAACCCTTCACAAGCCCACGTCTTGCAGCCTCTTCAGTTCCATGGGGTGGATCCTCCACTGCCCGTCCTTACCCCTTCATGTCCTGGGCCCATCTGGCCTTCTCTTCCTGACCTTGCCCTGTTACTGGTGCTGCCTTCTGCCTGGGGTGGTGACTATGTGGGTTGGGGTGCGAGTGTGGATGGGGGGCTGTGGAGGTGAGTCTGGGGAGGTTCAGGTTGGGGACATGGACTACTGAGTTCTGAGGCAGAACAAGCAGACATTTATCCCTTCTTTTGACTGGAAAGGCTATGGCACTTTTAGTGGGTGACTTAGCACTTAGTGGATGCCTCTTTCCCTCTAATCTAAGTGCATCCTGGCAGGAAATGGAACTTGTCCTTCTACAATGTGATGGGGCGGTGGACCCATGAAAAGGGGAGACTGAATTCCTGCCCCAGCCTAGGGTCTCACACTTTGATTTTACATTAGGACCCACAAATGACATAGCTGCCAGTAGGTGGTCCTTGTGGGGTATGTTGGCCAAATAGCTTAAGTTACCTCAGTAGTGACAGCTTCATCCATAACAAGGTGCATGCCTTGATAGTAAGATTAGTGTAACTGAAGGTGTCCCTTGTCATTTCCTTTCCTTGACCTACCATCTCTCTCCTGAACCCTCGTTCCTGCTTTACCTGGAGCGCCCCCCCCCCCCCCCCCACACACCCATCACTAAATTAGAGCTTGTGGTTAGTTGGAGTTGGCAAGTTATTCAGGTAGAGCAGGAATGAGGGTTCATTCACCCACCTTGTAAGGGGTGATTGGAGGCATTCACAAACCCATTCACCACCTTAGGTGAGAAGTGGGTCACCTTCTACCATGCTAAACTCTCTTCCAAGGCCACCTCTTCCCTCCTGGTCCTCTTTAATTTCTCAGTGACAAAGGCTGGGAAACCATGTCTGTGTGTCTGGATTTGGTCAGATACCTCACATTAAGTGTCATGTCTGCACCCCCTCCCTGACCCCGCCCACTTTTCGAAGCTCAACCCTGGAGTGTCTTGAGATTTTTGATCTCGGCAGGCACTGGATCTGCTTTAATCTCTGCTCTATTCATTCAGCTTCTGGGGAAAAAAAAAAAAAACAAAAAACCTCTCCTTTGGGTCTTTCCCTATTTTGTTAATAAGCAGTCTCAGGACCCTTCGGTGTTGGGTGTTGCATGAATTCACAGTCGGCTCAAGCTGACAGGCTGTTTTGATCAAATGATAGCCTCGCTAAACAACTAAATTTCCGTGGTGGTGTGTCTACTCTGTTATTCAGCTTCACCGGCCTTGAACAACTGGGGGAGCATTTTACCCCCCTGGGTAGTACCCGGCTTAACTTTTCTACACATTTTCTCTTAACATTTTTATATATTGGAAACAGTCACAATGATCATTCTGAGTTTCATTAACTTCAACTGATCCTTAGCTTTCTTGTGGGCAAGATGAAAAACCCCAAATTGGCTCTATTCACTTTACATGGCATTTGTGAGAATTCAATGGGATGATGATTGTAAAGCTTCTCAAATCTCGAGCTCTATAAATTTTGAGATAATCATAATCTGAATCAAACTAAATATAAGTCCTTGGCACCCACACACTTCCTCCGGCAACAGTGATTAATGATGAGGGGAAACGCCCCCACCCGGGCTCAAGGTTATAAAGTGAGGTTTGATTGAAAGGAGCATTTCCTGGAGATGCTCTCACTTGGGTGGGAGGAGCTGGGGTGAACAAGACTCGGGATGCAGGGATCACTGTGGTGAGATGAGGCCATCCCATGCATCTGAGGTCAGGGTGTTGAGAAAACAGCACGGGGTGTTTCCTTAGTCTAAGAATCTTGACATGATTTAAATTTGCACTTTTGACATCCACCTGCATTTCTATTGGCAAATATTTTGCTGCTTTTATCCTCATTTGTTGGCTGTCTAAGGAGTTCATTAATTGTCCTTTTCTTGTAATTATTCTCATTTTATCTTTCCTACTTAAAAAAAACAAACCACCTCCCACCAAGTGTGCTTGTGTTTCTGAATTTGTGATGTCCTGCGGACGGGATGACGGCCGCGCCTGCGGTGTTTAGAGTCTGAGATGGCATATGATGACAACATCCAGTGACTTTTGGGGACCTTATTTCTCTGCTGTTGTTTACCAGCTACAAATTCCATCTGGTCTTGCTGACAGGGACCTTGACACCATCTGCAAAACTTGTAATAAAGCAATTTGGGTCTGAAGAAAAGGAAAATAGCAAGTTGAATCCCATTTGGGAAATGTCACATTTGGTGTTTTAGAAGGAAGAATAGGAGGCGGGGGCTCGTGCTGCCGCATGTCCCTGTTGGGTGGACTTCCTGAGGGCACACCCGTGAAGGCAGAGACTTTGACAATTCTGACTCCTTGATCAGATAAGCTCAGACTGTAGTTCAGGAAGTTCACAATCATGGAAGTTCTTCAGTACGAATCTTGATGATGAGCTGACATTGAGGTTGTGTTTATGCAGACTAAGTCCACCTTGCTCCCTAGAACAATGGGTGCCAATGTGTTTTCCTTGTGTCTGAGGCATTTAAAAATCAGTCATATACTTTTCCTGTTACCCAGAGTTCACTTATGCATTACACAATCCTCTACAAATACCTATAATCTCACCCCACAACAAAGGGTAATAGTATTAGCTAAAATTTATATTCAGTGTTAAATACCTCGCACTGGTCCGAACCCTATAAAGATGGTAACTCAATTCCCACAACAATCCCAGAAGATAAATGTTCTGTTATCCTAATTCTACAGATAAGGAAACCAAAGCACAGAGAGGGTAAGTAACTTGTCAAGGGTCCCCAGACAGAAAGTGGTAGACCAAGGGCTTGAATTTAGGCCACTGTGTTTCAGTCAACAAAGTCAGCACTAGTTGCCACACTACAGGAGATTGCTGCTATTTTCAGATGTCAGTTAGGACTATGTACGGGCCTTTTTTCATTTGCTACTCACTTCTGTTCTCCCTTCTCTCCTGAATTGGCTCAGAAAGGCTCACCCTTCATGGCTGTATCCCTGGCTTGTTAGCCTCCGTTTCATTCAGCTTTTTCATTGCTGTGATTAAAAGACACAACCAGAACCAACTGTAGAGTAGGAAAAGTTTGAGGGCTCACGGTTTCTTAGTTCATAGAAGGCCAGCTCCATTCCTTGGAGCCTGAGGGTGAGGCAGGACATCATGGCAGAAGAGTGTGGCAGAGGGAAGCAGCTCACGTAATCAGAAAGTAGAGAGGTCTCCCCTTGCCAGATACAAATATGTATCCCAAAGCCACGCCCCCAGTGAACCACTTCCTCTAGCTAAACCCCACCTGCCTCTAGTCACCACCCAGTTAATCCCATCAGAAATTGATCATCAGGTTGTGTTAAGGCTGTAATCCAATCATTTCTCCTCCAAACCTTCTTGCATTCTCACATGTGAGCTTTTGGGGGACACCTCGCATCCAAGCCATAACGGCCTCTAATTTCCAGGTGGGTGTGACCAATGGACAGCACCAGGAAGAGATGACGGGCTCGGCATATATTGAGTGGGCTCACTGCTGTCATAAGCAGTGAGTGACCTCTTGTTAGGTGGGCCTGAGTTTGTTCATGTCGGGTAAGAAGATCATCTACACCTTCCTTCAGGTGGAGGGAAATCACGCCTGCTGTCTGCAAGCCCTGGTGCTTCATCGTTGTATTCTGTCAACTCTGCCCACACTTTGCAGATAGTGTTCAGTTCTGATGAAGGGACCAAGTATATTATCTGTTTCTGTGGAAATTCTGACAGATGCAGAGTTTTGAGAGTTTGCCTACTGACTTGAGTCCCCAATATTTTAAAACTATTTTATATTTTTAGAACTATTTAGTAAGAGCTAAATGGGAAAAATATTAAAACCTAAAGTATGGTCAGGAAGAACCTACTAACTTGCCTTTGAAGCAACAATGATAATGATGTCATATAAAGTCTTATTTCTTAATGCTTCTAGGTGTGTATATTAATAACAATTGCAGTTACATTTGCAGATAATGTTATGTGTACTCTCAGGAACACTTTATATAAATTAAATAATCAGCATTCTGAGGAGGGAGGAACCCTTATTATGTTGTAGATGAAGCAACAGAAATTGAAAGATTAAACAATCTGGGGCGGTACAGTTAATAACTTTTCATATAGCATTTACATGCAAGCAGCTGACTCCAGAATCCATGCTTTTAAACAATATACTTATGCATTTGGCATCTGATTTTTGCCTTTAAAGCAACTTCCAAAGTAGGCCAGGTAGGTATAACTTTTTTCCTTTATTATAGTTGAGTACACTGAAGCACAGTGTGTTGAAGTGTCTTCTCCTAAGATCAAAGTGCTAATTAGTCTGGTGATTAATGGAAAGGCTTGAGGAAATCGAGTAGCCTTGAAGGTGGCTTTGGTTTGTGCAAAGAGCAACGGGTAGGGTTTATATCCCAACTGAGACTTCCTAGATACTTAACCTGGGAACATCCAGCTCTGAATTTCCTTTCTTTGTATGTGTGATGGGAGAAGTGGCTCTTGCTTTACAGAGTATGTGAGGAGGATCTAAAATAACTGCACAAAAATACTCATCACAGTAGTTACTGTATTTTAAAAAATATTTATCTATGGGGCTGGGGATGTGGCTCAAGTGGTAGCGCGCTCGCCTGGCATGCATGCGGCCCGAGTTTGATCCTCAGCACCACATACAAATAAAGATGTTATGTCCGCCGAAAACTAAAAAATAAATACTAAAATTCTCTTTCTCTCTTTAAAAAAAAAATTCATCTATCATCAAAGGGCAGAGATGTAGTTTAGGGACAGTTGTGGAGGCAAAGGTCCTTAGGGTCCCAAAAACCTACCTAGTATGAGGAACGACTACCAGAAATGCACAACTTCTAGTGAATTCCACATGAGTAGGTGAAACTCTACCTCTAAATGTGTATTGGATGCCTGCTGTATGATAATGAAGAATTTTATATAAATGTGAGTGCTTTATTTTTGTGACATACTTTATTAATTCTATCAATAGGTAGCCAGATATTTAATAGTATATTAAGTACCTTTATGTGAGGACCATCATTTTTTTCCTAACAGAATAACTATATCTGTTATGGTGAGGACTTGATATATGGTATATTAATCTCTTTGCAAATGGTTTAGGGTATATTCTCAAGTGAATCTGAAATGTGAGGCCTTTTAAAATCAACCCACAGGAAATAATTTGTCATCCCTCTGAACTGGCAGAACTTATTGTCTGTATCACCTCTGAGTGTAATATTTCTGGTTTGAACATCATTATTTGTATACCTTTTTCTCTCTAAATTGAGAGATTATTTTTAAGAAGCACTATGTCCTGGGCTACTGTACATAACTATTAGAAATGAATTAAATACATTCTGACCCAAGTTATGCCTTGGGGTTTTTGCTGTTCTTTCCGACATTGAACATCTTTTGTGTGTTAGGAACTCGCCTGAGCAATAGGGACACAGAAATGGTCCTTGTAACCTATTATCTGATGTACAGATGCTAATAATTATTCCATCCACTGAGGCCTACGAGAAGCTGTGTGCAAGTTAGTGACGTATATCAACAGTAAAAATGAAAGCCAATGTGGTATTCAGAAAATATCTGAAGCATGTAGATCATGTAGTGATCTTAATGTTATTTTCCTTGTTGAGTACTATCGTCAGTGACGATAGTAAAAATCGTAATGAAGTGGAGGAATTTGGTTACTGGGATTTCCCAGTCAACGATGTTTTAGTCCATGTGGCATGTGTAGTTGTGAAAACGCAACATGAATGTTGTTGTTAGTGAGCATATTCCATCTCCACAAGATGGGAGTGTGTCCCCGGAAAAGCAGAGCTTTCAAGCCAAGCTTTAATTCAATTTGAATTCACTACACTCTCTCAGTGGTGACATTTGCCTCACTTTTTGTGGAAGAAAATGTCTGGAACATATTAGTCACTCAATACATACTGGTTGAATAAATGTCAAATGGAAAAGTTAGTTTTTCATGTTTCAGTTGAAAATGAGAGATTCCCCAGAAGTTCACTTGGAAGACATCAACTGAAATTTTGAAAATAGGATTTAGCACATTTTTGCACTTATTTTCAGAAAAATGGGGTGGGGGAGGGAAGGCAGGTGGCTAAGTAAACAATTTCACCAGATTTTGTGAATATAAAATAAGGATATGGCTTCCAATTGCCTTTGCTTGACTGTACTCAGATTTTTCTAAAGCAAAGAATATGAACTTATTGTAAAAATACTTTCTCTTTTTCATCTATCTATGGTGAGTGCTCTTGAGCTCTAATGCCAGGTGCAGCCCAACCAGCTACCAGTATCTGCAAATTCTTTTGCTATGCATGTACGACCTTATTTCTTTTTATAGTAAGAAACTGAATATACAGTGGACAATAATCAGATCATCACAAAACTGAATATACAGTGGACAATAGTCAGATCATTATGAACCCACCCCATTATTTATATCCACCAGCTTGGGAAACCCACCTATTTTCTATTGCAGACTTGTAGGAAGTCATATACCATCTTTATAAATAGGTCTAAGAAGCCAAGCAATAACCTCTGTAACAATCAACCCAAGATAGCCAACACTTGATTACTCACATCCGTCTTAATTTCTGTCCCTGTTTCCAATTTAAGAGCAACCATAGGGAGCCAGTTGTTTTTGTACCCCTAAACAATCACATGGAAATACCACTGAGAGCCTGCCTGCAGGTACCATATTGACAGGCCCGGTCAGGACATACCTGAAGCTTTCCCTTTTCCCACTGTGATAGGGCTTGAATGCCTCCCCCCACCAATGCCTGTGTTGGAGACTTAATACCCCAGTTCATTAACTATAGTTGGAAGTGGGGTTTGGGGATGTAATCAAGGTTAGAAAAACGGAAGATGGGGCCTCTTGATAGCATTAGTGGCTTTATAAGAAAAGGGCACACTTGCTCTATCTTGCCGTGTGGTTCCCTCTGCCATATTAGGATGCAGAAAGAAGGCCCTTAATCAGTGCTGAGCAGAGGCCTGTACAATGCTCCTGGACTTCTCCACCTCCAGAACTGTGAGCCAACTAAAATTTTTAAGATACATTACCATATCTTTATTCTGTTACAGCAGCAGGAAGCAGATTAAGACAAACTACAAAGTTTTCTTCCCAGTCTGACTGCCTTTGAGTCTCTGCCAAACGCAAGTGATGCTTTTCACCAGAGCAAGCTCAGAACATAGCTTTTCTTGTTCTTTCTTAACTTGGTCTTTATTTTTGCAACTGGTGTAGATTCTTTCATTTAGCATGGCTTTGAGAATCTCCCGTTGAGAGGCCTACACAGGTGATACTTGTGTTGTCCTGGAGGGCAAAAGAAGAAATACGGTTATAAAATATTAGGAAGTCCATAGGTTCTGAAGAAAAGGAACTGGGTCAAAGGATAGAGTAATAGAAGATCCTGTTTAAATAAGGTAGACACGGAAATTCCGAGGTGTGACCCTTGAGCAGCACTACAGATAAGTGGAGGGAATGAGTCACATGGCTAAATAGAAGGCCAAGGGTGTGGCAAGTGCAAAGACCCTGCCTTGGGAGTGAGCTTGTTCTGTTCTCAGAAAAGCAAGAAATTGGAGGTAGTGAAATAGTGAGCTTTGGTGGCTTACAGTGAGGTGTACAGTCTACTTCATGACCCAGCATATGGTGCAGATACTGTTATGGTTCCAAGGGTGTCATTCCAAAAAGGTGAGCTGAAGTGTAACTTGTAGCACCTGAAAATTAGGGAATGATGCCCGTAGGGGTAGAGGAATTAGGATGAGGTGACTTTTGGAGATGAATACTGCCCTATGGGCACAAAGCCTTGCTATGTCCAGTGAGTCTTTGTCCCAGGAAAAGTGACTAAGACATGGCCTTTGCTGGGATACAGCTTGTGGACCAGGGTATCACAGTGACTGGATTTAGGTCTCCTCTGCCCATTTTTGGCTCAGGCTTTCTGCATTATACCCCTAAACAATCACATTATACACCTCTCAGAAGTTTATCACAAGCTTTCTAACTAAACAGAAATTTTAATAGTATTTTTTTGTGTGACAGGAATGTTATTTATCCCTTAATATCTGATTTTCCCTTTATGTTGACAGAGCCTCAGATTGTTGGCTAGACAGATACCCAGAATGAAGTGACATAGAATTATTGTATGACATCTTTGAAGACGTTTCTTAAAGAATAGTGTTCAATTTTTAGATATACATAAGAGTGTATTTTGACATATTTCACATACATGGAGTATAAATCACCATTTTTTTGTGGTTGTATGTGATGGAGTTATATTGATGTATTCCTATATGAACATAGGGAAGTTATGTCCAATTCATTTGCTATTTTCCTTTCATTCCCCTTTATCTAATTCAATGAACTTCTTATTCTTCCCTCCCTCACCTTATTATGGTTAGCATTCATATATCAGAACACTCAGCCTTTGGGTTTTGGGGATTGATTTATTTTGCTTAACATGATAGTCTCCAGCTCCATTAATTTACCAGCAAATTCCATAATTTCATTCTTCTTTATGACTAATATTCCATTGTGTGTGTATAGCACATCTTCTTTATCCATTCATCTGTTGAAGGGTACCTAAGTTGGTTTCATAACTTGTCTATTGTGAATTGGGCTGCTATAAACATTGATGTGGCTGATTCACTATAGTGTGCTGATTTTAAGTCCTTTGGGTATATGCTGAGGAGTGGGATAACTGGGTCAAATGGTGGTTCCATTCCAAGTTTTCTGAGAAATCTCCATACTTCCTTCCATAGAGGTTGCACCAATTTGCAGTCCTAGTAATGCACGAGTGAACCTTTCCCCCACATCCTTGCCAACACTTATTGTTACTTGTATTCTTGATACTTGCCATTCTGACTGGAGTTAGAAGGAATCCCAGGGTAGTTCTAATTTGCTTTTCTCTAATTGCTAGAGAGGTTGAACATTTTTTTCATATACTTGTTGACCCATCGTATTTCTTCTGTGAAGTGCCTGTTCAGTTCCTTTTTCCACTTATTAATTGGGTTATTTTTTTTCGGTGTTTGATATATAATTCTTCATATATCCTAGAGATTAATGCTCTGAGGTGCAGGTGGCAAAGATTTTCTCCCATTCTCTAGGCTCTCTCCACATTTTTGATAGTTTCCTTTGCTGTGAGGAAGCTTTTCAGTTTGATTCCATCCCATGTATTGATTCTTGATTTTATTTCTTGTGCTTTAGGAGTCTCTCTTTCTTCCCCCTTTTCCCTTGGTTCATATTATGGTTGAGGTATGGGGTGTCCCCCAAATGCTCATGTGTGAAACAATGCAAGAGTTTTCAGAGGTGAAGTGTAGAGTATGAGAGTTGTAACCTAATCAGTGGATGGATCCCCTGGCGGATTCCCTGGGGGGTCACTGTTACTGTAGGCAGGTAGGGTGTGCCTGGATGACTTTGGAGTGTTTGGTCCTTGGTGAGCAGGGGTCTCTGTGCTTCCTGGGTGTCATGTCTTGAGTAGCTTTCCTCTGCCACTCCCTTCTGCATGATATTCTGCCTTACCTTGGGGCCAGAACAATGAGGTTGGCAGGTCATGAACTGAACCTCTGAAATGGTGAACCACAATAAACTTTTCTTCCTCCAAGATGTTCTTACAAGCTTTTTTGGTTCTAACAACAGAAAGCTGACTAAAGACATGTTCTTCCTGCAACATTGATATGAGGTCAAATCACTATCTTAGACAATGAGAATAAAAGCCATAGTCTAAGTATCAGCAGCAGAAAACTAGAAGCTTTCTGGTAATGACGTTAAACCATAAAAATAGGGGACGCCTCATATCTCAACCATAAAACCATAAAATTTGGGGTTTCCAAAATTTTATGCAAGAGACCAGGTTCTTTTCTGTTTGAATTCTTTTATTTTGTAGTAACATTTACATAATTTATATTTTTCAAAATGAACCTGGATCACGTTTCCTATCGTAAGAACTGATTTTTCTTACATCAGTGTTTCTGTGACATGGCCAAGGTGATTGTAATCTGGTTGTAATTGGGTGTTTGTCAGGCAGAGACTTGTTGCCTGTTCACTCTGTTGTTGGCTCCTCTGTTACTTGGATCAGCTCGGAAGCAATCCGTGGGAACTGATTATTACGACTTTAAAGTTACAAAGTCAACTCCTTTATGGTTTAGTATTAGCATGTCCTCACCTGTTCACCCATTCACTTATTCATGTATTTGTTCACTCATTTTCAATAAACATTTCAAAGAAAAAAATGAAACCTAATGCTAAAAGCTAATATCTTGTATAAGATCCTATCTTTATTTAACTAGGCTTTATTTCATACAAATTTTGTTTCGGTTCATATCTTTCCTCCAGTTATCTTTTCCCAAGTATTTATGAAGTCAGCTTAGAAATGAACATTTTTATCTAGTGGTATTTGCAACCAGTTGAGGCATCTGTCTTTTTATCTGTCCTTCTCTAGTCTTATGCAGCTCTGAGGTCTCCAACCTCTATCACAACTGACACGGAAACCATTGTGGGTTTTGGGGAGCAGATGCTTTCAGAGTAGAAGGGAAAATGCCATGAGAAGAAGTAATAGTGTGAGTAAAGGAACCCATTGCAAGTCCAACTTTTTCTTTCTGTTGAAAAAAATTTATATTTAGAATTAGCCAGCTGGAATGTGTTTATATGATCCCAGTTTATTGGCAATGTCCAAAGTATCATCATTAGGAGATAGATGAACATCTGCCTTTTCTCCACCAGGCCTGGTCAGGGTGTTGACTTTGGCCACATCCACGTCATAGATCTTCTTCACAGCCTCTCTGATCTGGTGTTTGCTGGCCTTGATGTCCACAATAAACACAGGTGTGGTGTTTTCAATACTCGTCATGCTGGCTCAGTGGTCAGGGGGAATTTTTTGATGGCACAGTGGTCAAGCTTGTTTCTTGTGAGGCAGCTCCTCTGAGGATATCTGGGCTGCCTCTGGAGCTGCAATGTCTTGAACTGCAGGAAGGACCTTCGTTTTGTATCTGGGGATGACTTTCAACCCTGCCTTCTTGGCCTTCATATCTTTTGCTTTGGCTTTGGTTTAGGGAGAGACAGGAGCTTCCCTCTGGTTTTGGTACCATCTTAGTGAAAGGGGCACGTCTGCTTACCCTCCTCTCTCCAAAGCCACCACCACCATCTTGGCTGGCTTAATGTGCCAGCTTCCTTCTTTATTTCCCTTTTGCTCTTCATCAGTCCAGTTAATGTTAAAACAAAATTAGGAATCCTGTATGTCCTCCATAGTATTTATTGATTGAAATGATAAGAACTTGATCAAACAATGAGTTTTGACTCAAATTGAAAATGTGAGAAAGGATCATGACTAAGTTCTTGGTGCTGGGACTTCTGAGGCTGACCATGGAGGGATCTAGAAACTCATTTCTAATTTCTAACACATACATGACTGTGGCTTAAATGGGTAATTTGTGCCACACACATACGAGGGAACCACCTCCAAGTAGGAGCCATTTGTATCCTAGATGTTGATGCATAATAAGGAGAATTTCCTGGTAGATGTTCTAGCAAAATTAATTCATTACCATGTTTTTAGAAAGGGGCATAAAGTGTTCTGAGTAAGAGTCTCATTTTTCTTATTTTCACATGCTACCATGGGGACAAGTGGTGCCCTTGTGACCACTTGAGTGTTGCATTCTAGGCATATGAATAATACTGGGTAAAAGTGTTCCCTGTTTACAAATAAAGCTGCCTAATTAAAAATAAGTCCCTAGAGAACTATATATAGCTAATATTATATCAACACAACTCAATATTTTCCTTATCTCACTGCATTAATTCTAAAACTGTTTATTATTTTACAAAAGGAGAATGTTAGTTTTAAATACGTATACTCCAAACACATACACATCAGATCTCAGCTCTACAGGGGTGAGACACACTCAGTGGCAGCTTTCAGCTTACCATATACCTGTTTTCTCTCTTGGATGTGTGGATGTGTAGCATTTCGGCAGTAGAACCCAGGCAGCGGGGGTCAATAAACATGGGGTAAGAAACTTCCCAAGTCTTGCTCTTAGGAAATAACTCCACTGATGTAGGTTCTCACTGTTTCTAAGCCAGACCCTCAGTGTTTTTTTCTTAAGAGCAGGCTGACTTCTTATTCATCTACCGTTTGATGGGACCAGCCACCTGGCATTCTCTCTACTCCCTCCATTTATCACTATAGGCTGAACATTTGGGGAAGTAAATTCTTTGGTTTATTTCATTGTGGAAAATTTAGGGGGGAACTTTATACTTCTTGCTTGTGAGTATGGAAAAGAGAAACTTACCAGGTATAATATGGTAAGGCAAAACCATTATCTAAAATAAAATCCATTTTTAATATTTTGTAATCCATCATCCTTGGAATTGTACTAACTGGTCCTGGAATACACTTAATCAGCATACAACTACCAACTGGAAAGAGAAAACCAAATCCATTCATCTGTATTCTAAAGAAAATTACTAAGTTACATAGGATTAGAGTTTGGTAGTTGTAACTAATAGTTTACATTTTCAATTGATTGCAAATATAAATTTACAATTTCTGTCTTTTGTTCCCTCTTAAAGCCTGAACTTTCCAGTCAGAAAACTCATATGTAAAGTAGTGCATTATTTCCTTCACTCCATGCACAATTGTCTGTGCTTTAAAGAGTTGGTTCATGACTGAACTTTCAGGGTCAGTGTGCCCTCGTAAGGTGGCATCTCTCCATGTGCCCAATTTTCCCTGCCATATTGTAAAATCCTCCAAGGCATTCTTTATGTTTAAAACCTTTTTATCCATCCTAATGACACCTAGCATAGTGCCTTACATATGACATTCAGGTGTGTGTCAAGTTATATTAAAGCTCTTCTCTTTTTTTAGAATGTGAAAAGTCATTGTTAACTGTGACAGCGATTTTTTTTTTCTTTTTTTGCCCTTCTCTGGAAAAACTACTTAACTCAGTTAAAAGTTTTAATTGGTCGCCTTTTCTGGCCTATTTAACTGTTTCTTGTTCTTTGGAAGTATTGATCTATCTTTACATTTTCTATCATGTCTTTGTGTATGTATAAATAAATAAAATATACTTTTTTCCCCACTTTCTATTTAAACATTTCCCTCAATTAAAAAAACTCTAATGCTTATACTGGAACTGGTCAGTGAGTGATACTGCCATTTTATTAGACTATTAGTTGCCCAAGGGTAAACCCATGAGGCTAGCTGACAGCTCCCTCTGGCCATTTCACTTTCTTGGAGTCATTTGGAATAATTCAGGGTGACTCAAGGATACAGGTTAACTTAGGAAAAGCTGCCAAAGGTGAATAAAGTTATTTCTTATGCCCACTTCCAAGAAGCAGTGTTAACACTTTACTGGCATCACCGTACCCAAGCTGTGAGGTTTAGTTGAAACATTTGGCTAGGCTTTAATACATTACCCAGATGTAAGATTTCCTACATATCCAGTAGACGGGGATTATCCGATATACCCTAAAGCTTTCTGCTGCAGTCTCCACCCCTACCCGAACATTTCCCTTTCTGCGAGTGGCCTGTGTGTGCTGTGCATTATTGTAGCCCTTGACTCACTAGAATTACCTTGAGAGTTGGAATTTTCTGCAGGATTTTACTCTTCCTCCTCCTCTCCATATTCTCCCAAATGTGTGGGTGTGCTGATTTGCATGTGTGCAGACACACATGAACACATCCACCCACTACTCCCTTTATAACTTTGTACCTTTGAGGAAATGTGTTTTCATGTTTTTCTGAAGAAAAATTCACCTGACTCCTTGTGGCAGGCAATAACTGTAGACCGTATAAGAGTGTGTACAGATGGAGACCAGAGAGAGCAAGATGGATTATACATGGGATGAAAGGATAAACAGAGTTACCAGGAAAATTGGTGATTCTGATCCTCATATGCATCATTTACATATAATTCCCTTTGGAACTCCCCACTTCTGATATTTATGGAGCAGACACCCAGTTTTTCTTTTGAGACTCTGTTAAATTTAGGGCTAATATTCCAGGAAGTCTTAAAATGTGACTGCAACCAATTTAACTTCTTGAATTGGTGTGCCCTTAAACATTTCTATATTGACGAATCAAGTAAGGTTAAAGGCAACTCCCTCAAATATATTTCTGCAGAGACTTTTTTTTCACTTTGCTTTTATTCTGGAAGGATTTGTTGCATTTGGAATTTGGTATCTGGACTTTTCGCCCAATTTAAAGCATCCATTGTGAATGATTTTATCCCTGTGCCTGAAATTATAAATTAATGTCAACTAATAGACTCTGTGATTTATTGGCTATAGCTCAGTAACATTGCTCCTTTTATTTTATTGAAGTCAATTTTGTTAAGCTCTGCTAAGGCTCATGGAGTCCCTCTGGGGCATAGCATTAGCCTAATTGTGAATTCAGAGTAAACCCGTTGAACCACTATGCGTTGGTTTATTATCAAGTGTAGAAACATGGTGAAAATGAGCATTTTTGTCAACCCTCTGACATCGAACAGATTTTTTCCCGAGTTGAGTAGCAAAATACCATGTCTAAGTCTTGGGTAAGTCTTGTCTTCCCCTGAGGCTTTTAAATATTCACGCTATGAGCATTTCTTACATCAAGTCAGTTCATTACCCACTATGTATCCAGCTGTTAAATAGGAGAGGTTAAGACTGAAGGACAGAAGTTCCTGTCCTAAGCCACTAGAATGATTACACCAAGATGGGGACTATTGTCTTTTTTTTTTTTTTCCTCCTATGTTTCTCCAGTATCTAGAACATGCTAAATATATGACAATGTCTCAAATAATGTCAAATACATGAATACAGTTTCACAAAGATTATGGAGTTGCCTGAACCTGGAAGTGTTAGGGTATTTTACCACTGTTGTTTTCAGAATCTGAAACAAGAGCAGGTGGTGGGGGTGGAGTGGAGAGGGTTGGGTGGATGTTGCTTAAGTTAATCACTGGCACATGGATTTGTGTGTCCTGGGAGTTAAGAGTATATTGGGAAGGAGATAAAGAATTTGGATGCTATCTAGGATATGAGCTCATCCATGCAGGCTCCAGGAATGTCTCAGAATGTAAGTGCATGAAAACCTTAGAATGAAGCACTGATTAGGTACCACGTGTCCTCCACAAACCTGTCAGAAGGAGCCTGTTTTGCTTTACCTGGCACCTTGAGCAGTAGAGAACTTAAGAGTTCACTGTCAGATAATTTGACATTTGTTTTCTTGTTTATTTTTGACAAGGGGTTTCACTGTTTTGCCCAGGATGGTCTTACACTCTTGGGCTCAAGCGATCTTCCTCCCTCAGCTTCCCAAGTAACTGAGACGATAGGTGCAAACCATGCCTGGCTGATAATTCCACAGTTGGACTGCTCTAACTATGGGAATTCTTTCTTAAATGTGGTCAAATTTCTACTTATTAGTCCTCATTTGACTCCCCAAAAAGTACTTAAAGTACTCATTAAAAGACTCCCCCCCTTCCCCCTGGTATCAAGGATTGAACCCAGGGGCACTTAACTACTGAGCCATATCCCAGCTCTTTTTATATTTTAGAGACGGGATCTTGCTGAGTTGCTCAGGGCCTTACTAAGTTGCTGAGGTTGGCTCTGAACTCTTGCTCCTCCTGCCTCAGCCTCCTAAGCTACTGGGATTATAGGCATGCACCACCATGCCTGACATAGAAGACACTTTATCATGGAATGACATCATTTTTAACAGATACCCCGTCTCATTATTTTCCCTTTTCCTGGACCTTTTGTTTATAACTGTTTGCAAGTAATATTTCCTAGACTGTATATTTCCTATGGTGAAAAACACCCATGGTGATACATCCTGTTTGTATCCATGATCTCTAGTTTATATGCACTACTTCTTCTTTGAATTGAGGTATACTTTCCAAATAATAGAATGCACTGATATTAGGAATGAACAGTTTGAGAATGGTGTACCTTTCTGTAACCACCATCCCAATCCAAAGCAAACATATTTTCATCATCTTGGAGAATTTCCTATGTTCCTGTCCAGGCAGCGCTCTCAGAGGAAATGCTGTGCTGATTTTCATTAACATAGACTCCTTTGGCTTTTCTGTGAACTTCATATTAATGGAATCAAACAGCATGTGCTCTTCGTGTTTTTTGTTTGTTTTTTTGCTCAATGTGACTTTTTTTGTGATATGTTCATGTCATTGCAAGTGTCCCTTATGACTGCTGGTTAGCATTTCATTGTATGAGCATCCTCCTATTTTTCTTTGCTTTGAATGTTGGGTGCATGTGTCACTCTTTTCATTAGGTTTCCACCAATGATCTGATCAGTATATAGTGGAAAAAGACCAGTATCTCCATGGTTTCAGAAGCATATTTTCGTTTAACCCAAGTTTGCATTAGTCATTACAGCGTCCTTATTGCCCTGTGCACTTGATGGATTGGGAAGACCAAGGCTTTCCAGAAAATCTACAATGGGTTCAAATCCCAGATTTACCTCTTGCAATCTACAGGAGATAGGGGAGATTATTCTATGTCTCCTCACCGCTGTAAAATAGGAACAATGATACTGTGAGTCTCTAATGTCTATGTTTAGGAGCTTAAGGCATTCAATATCCCTGTGGTTTCTACCCACACCTGCTTTCAAATGGGAATTGCAATTATGACAGCATACCATAGTCTTGCTGTTCTAGCTCTCTCCTATACTCATGCATTTGTATACGTTTATATGCCAGAATTTAAAACTTATCCCATTTATTTTCATGTAATACAATCCATCGTTCCACCTCATTGAAACCAACCGACTCTTCACCTGATCAACCAGCAGAGCTGCTTTCTGCATTGGCTCTGTCATCTGTGGATTTCATAAGCAGATCATCTATATCCTCAAGCAAGTCACTCTTAATATTTGAACTAGAACAGAACCAAGGACATATTCCTTTAACATAAAATTAACAACCACTCTTTAGTTTGAAATTGACCTACTAACCAATACTTTTTGGGAACTGTTGTGCAGGCATTTTCAAACCCACTGAACTGTATTATTTTTCAGTTATCTTTTTATAAGATGTCAAGGGATACAATTCTACAAATCTATAAAATTCAAAGTCCTTGGAAGTCCCATAAGCATATAAAGTAAATTATAATCTCCTCTTTCAATTGTATTTTAACTTCACCTGTTAAAATATCCTGGCGTAATATTTTAATAATTGAACTCATATTTTCAAAATTTTAAAAGGGAATCCCTAATTTGCTTCACAAAGAATGTTATAGATCTTGTTCAAAATGATTTTTCAGGGGGGAATAAAAGCAGAAAAGTAAGGCTATTTAATATTTTTCATGTAAGTGTCCTTTTAAAATGTTCTTAACTTGCAAAATTCATAACTTTGATTCTTTGAAGAATAAAATTTTATTAGATTCTTTCCTTGCATTGTCACATTTAGTATCATTTCAAAATACTCTTCAGATCCAACTAAGAGTAAAGATTAACACCTGTCAAGCTTTTTCAAATATGTTATCTTGGTTTTGCGAAGTATCTCTGTGGTTGGGATCTAGACAACTCCACACACAGGTCAGGTATATATTTGTCCAAGTAAGTGTGGTTTGTTTTTCCTGGCTACCATTCTTTCATTCTTGAACATGAGAATTAATCATGTGACTGAGGATCTTGATATGAAAACTATCATTCAATTTTTTTTCTATTTTGAAAATTAAATACCATTTAGTTCATATAAAGGAGGAAAAAAGGGCAAGTCAATATGGAAGATCCTGGAGGGCACAGGCCAGGACAGACATATTCTTTTGTCTCCTTATTATCCAGTGTTGTGGTTTTTACATAATAGACATATATAGTAAGGTATTACTACGTTGCATGAGGGGAGAATTAATTATGATTGGTTTTTTTGCACATATAATATAAATTTCATATTTATAAATGTTTTCAGTAGTTCATAGTTCTTATTATACGTTATCTGCCTATGGATTATAGAATTTTGAAAATGACAAAACTGTTCCCTCTGTAATTTTATAGAGGGCAGTACTTTGGTGTCCAAGATGACTTAAAGAAGCATAGCTAGGCAGATGACATCTTTGGGAAATTTTAGGTTAACCCTCATGTAATAAGATTCTCTGAAAAGATAGCCAAATGATTGATAAAAAGATAGCCAAACATATTTTTGCACACAAATTTCTAAGAACAATTTTATATAGCAGTTAGAAAAATCACAACACACAGTAATATGCAAATTTTTTAAAGTATTTGTATTCCTGGAAAGTATGGTAACTCACCAAGAGGAATATCCTTGGACTGAGTCTGTCTGCATGCATTATATGATCACTATTTATTGCTCTGTTGGACTTCGGTCACTTTGTGTTGACTGATTCATTTCTTCATTTGAAGATTACTATCTTCAGATAGAAGACATACACTTGTCTTTGGAAGGATTCCCGAACCAAATTGTAATTATCTGGTTTGTGTGATTATTATTATTATTATTATTATTATTATTATTATGTAGAGAGGGAGAGACAGAGACTGACTCAACAAAACAACTAGCTAAAACATTTCTTTATCATCTTAACTATTGTCAATAATGTAGGAGTAATAAACTTCAAGGCTAGAGCTTTGGCATGAACTACTTTTGGGGATCTTGAATTTGAAATAGTTTAAGAGAGATGTCTGTTTATGTGTGAGTTAGCCTGACAGATAAATCAGAGATCCTAACACCAAATTTAATACCAAGGAGTGTAATAAGGATTTGTGGTGCTTCCTAGAGGCCCCAAGGTCTATAAACCAATGAATAGTTTACAGTGGGACATAAATATAACATATAAAACATCCAGCCGTTTCATAGAGGAAAACCTTGCTATGTTTGAGGTTTGGCAGTCACGAAAGAAAAATACTTGTTCTTACAAATTTTATGTGAAGATGGCTTTAGTTTTCAAATATTAACACGGGAACCTTAACAACCTTAACTGGGCTGAAGATATTACTGGTCTATAAAGGGGCAGCAAGTGAGGAGGAGCAGAGAGGCTTCTAAGGAGGGGGAACCCCATGGCTCTCTGCTTAAGATCTGACTCCTTCCCAGAGAATTGTCTGCACTGGTAAATGATGGGACCAGGGAGAAATTCGAATATTCTGAAATGAAATGAAAAAAGCCCCAAATGAATAATTTATGATTGAATCTCATCCTAAATTCTCATTTTCTTAAGAAAAACATGAACAATCTGTTAGAGATGAACCACTCTTCTTGAGGTGCCAATCTTGGCTTGTGTGACATGACAGAGGCATTTGTAAGCCCAGTGTCTCTCTCAAGCTCAGCTTTATTCATTTGCCTGCAGATCTGCATGATAAGTCATGGCTGATTGGCTCAGCAATAGAAATGCTTTATGCATGTCCATCTCTCCCAAGGGCTCTGACTACAGCAGAGTTGCCTCCATCACAGTCTCTTAGCCTGGCCTCACTCTCAGTCTATGCTTGTCATCGCCACAGGCTGTGGTCTATTTCCTATCAAGTCCCCCAAGTCCACCAGTGGAGTCCAGAGGGAATGAAATGCCCTGGCTATGTCCCCACCTTCACATGATTCTGAAGTTTTATGTGGAAAATTGAGACTGGGTGTAGGAACAGAGACCTTGCCATGCCTTTTGCTAGAACCAGGAAATTAACTATAGTCAAATCGCCAGCTGTCAGCCTAAGTTTGGTCTTTTACATTGGCATGTTTGGATGGCCTCAGAAGTGATGGAACAAGTCTGGGTGATCCAATAGTTCTATGGCATGCAACTCATCAAAACAGAAAGAAGGGCTGTGTGAAGAATTGGTACTTCTAAGTGTTTGAGAATAGAATGGTTGTGATTTAAATTCACTTTGATGTACCAGGATGCAACAAAGACCTTTATATAAGGGTCTAATCAGACTCCTTCTGGTCATAGTTGTTTCTTATATCACTTCTTGTCCCCAAATTAGAATTTTATTGGCAATGGTTAGTTGAGAATTTTGTGATGGTTGCGGGGGGAGTTCAGTAAGGAACAGGAAATGTACATACTCCTTGAATAAAAAATTATATTTTAATTTGTGCTTTAAAATTAAAAACATGTATATATGTCCAAGTATGTTAATGCAGCATTGCTTGTACTGGTATATAACCTAAAATAGCTTAATTGTTAACCAGTACAAAAATGATATATACATAGTATATATCTTGTAATTTTATTTAAAAGTCAAGAAAAATAATGTGTGGAGAAGGTATGGAAAGGCACACTTCAAAATGCTAACACCAATTACTTTTTTATATTTTCATTTTATTGATTTTTTTTTTTAAAATGACAGTGGAAAGCATTACAATTCTTATTACACATATACAGTACAATTTTTCATCTCAGGTTGTATATAAAGTATGTTGACACCAATTTGTGCTTCATACATGAACTTTGGATGATGTCCATCACATTCCACCATCCTTGCTAATCCCCTGCCCCCTCCCTTTCTCTCCCACCCCTCTGCTCTATCTAGAATTCATCTATTCCTCCCATGCTTCCCCTCCCTATCCTGCTCTGGTTCAGCCTCCTTATATCAGAAAACATTCGGCATTTGTTTTTTTGGGATTGGATACTTTTACTTAGCATTATCTTCTCCAGTGCCATCCATTTACCTGCAAATGCCATGATTTTATTTTATTGATGAGTAAAATTCCTTTGTGTATATATGCCACATTTTTTTTTTTACCCATTCATCCACTGAAAGGCATCTAGGTTGGCTCCATAGTTTAGCTATTGTGAATTGTGCTGCTATAAACATTGATGTGGCTGTGTCCCTGTAATAAGCTGTTTTTAAGTCTTTTGGGTATAGACCAAGGAGAAGGGATAGCTGGGTCAAATGGTGGTTGCATACTCAGATTTCCAAGGAATCTCCATACTGCTTTTCATATTGGCTGCACCAATTTGCAGTTCCACCAGCAATATATGAGGCTAACACCAATTACTAAAGGGCATGAGATCACAAAGGTGTGAGGAAGAATAAACAATTGCATGGTTTGCATTTAACTGACCTTTTCAAGAATACAACACATTGACTATAGTTATCACACTATCCAATTTTGAATTTATTCCTTCTGATTTTGCAATCTTTGATGAACATCGATTTTGCAATCTTTGATGAACATCGATTTTGCAATCTTTGATGAACATCTTCCCAACACACTCTTCCCTACCTGGTAACCATTCTATTCTCTGCTGCTGTGAGTTCAGCTTTTTAAGATTCTGTGTATAAGTGGGATCGTGTGCTATTTGTCTTTTGGCTTATTCACTTAACATGGTGTCCTCCAGATTCATCTTGTTTTCCCAAATGGATCTTAGACGAAAGTGATTCTAAGGCAGCATGGAGGGAAAAAAAATCTAACAAGTGAAATAGCTCTTGCGTTCTCTAGGCAGCTTAATCACAACCAGCCTGGGTAATCATGTACCACGTGCAACTCCATGTATCTGTCCTCCAACTTCATCCAACTCTGTAGATCATCTTGCTTTTTATGTCCTTACATCTCAGGGGTGCCTGTTAGACACTAGAATTATCTACAAAATGTTTCCTGAACCCTTAGGAGGTCCCCACAAATTTCACTGATTTTCCTCTTGTGCATAACTGACCCCCAACATAATGTAATTTTGGTAGAAAAGCTGATCTTCATCCAAGTTACTGTGGAGGAAAGTGAATATCCTTTCCACACAAGAGCTGATGGGCCAAGTTCATCATTAGAAAAGAACACACTTACTATGGATTTCATCTGGCTTCTTTGGCTTCGCTGCTTCTTTCTCTTGAAATCCTCCATAACACATTTTATTGTACTCTACTGGTTGCCTCTAAGAGTGACTCTGTCATCATTTAATTTGGTCTTTTTATGTTACCCATAATTCTTGAATGTTCTGCTCATGGTTACTTACCATCTTCACTGTGTGGTCTACTTTACTTTCAAGATTATAAATTTTGTCTTCGTTGTCTGAGGTTCTATCTTCCAAGTGATCTAATCTGTTGGTGATGGTTTCTATTGAGTTTTTAATTTGGTTTTTGTTTCCTTCATTTCAAAGACTTTTTTTTTTAAATCTCCTTATTGAAGTAATCTTTTGCTTCCTGTATTTGCTTATGTGGCTCTTTATCAAAATGATCTTTTGCTGCCTGTATTCTCTCATATCATCCTTTAATTCACAGGACATTTTAATTATGTACACCCTGAACTCCTCCTCTGTAATTTCTTCGTGTGCTGGCCATGGATTCTAATAATGTTGTATCTTGTTTGTTTGGGGCACTTGTTTTTTCTTCCCTTGTTTTTTCATGTTGTTCATGTGTCTTCCCTTCTAGCACTGCAGATTGGAGGTGTTCCAGTTTTTACCATATGGGCTTATAGTGTCCCTGCAGGGTTCCAATACCTCTCCTTTAAGCGGGAGAACAGTATTAACAGATCCCAACAAACAATATACAGCCTTAAACCAAATAGCTGCTATTAAAACATTTATAGTTTTGTCACAATATACAGAAATGGTGGGTTCAATTACTATCCACAACATAGACAGTGGGTTTGCAAAAGGGTCTACAGTTTCTGATGGTGGACAAAGAGAACTGGGTGTGGGGTGTAGGATGAAGATGTTAAGGAGGTAGGAGTGAGGATAGAGAGTTATTAGATCTTAACTCTCTCCCCCCCCCCCACCCCCTGCCATTGTGGATGGAACTCTCAGTCACTTAAACTGATGGGCCAAATTATCTATTTTGACTAAGTCATTCAGGCTGATTCCTGGCAACAGCAGAGTCTGAGAGGTGACAGGGATATTTGTTTTATCCAATAACTCAAACTTCTCAGGTTTTTGAATGAGGAGTGCCATTTCAAATAAGACAAAGGAATGGAGTCTTCAGCTTTTGCTATCTGTTCATTCTCGGTGTTGATTATAACAGTTCTGACATCAGGTGGTCTAAGATCTAAACTGCCACAGACGGCTACAAGGAGCTTTAATAGGCTGCTACTGAAGTAGTGTCTAGTACACTTGGGTGGCTTTACTTTTCATATTGTATTTAAACGGGGACAGTAAACTGGATTCTATAGTTGGAAAGGTGTGTTAAAATGCATGGGTGGGTACACTGTCAAAAGAAGTATTAGCTATAATATTTTGTACATGTAATGTTTAGATGTAGTATGTAATATTATGGTAGTTTTTCCAGTATAACTTTTATTGGGTTTCATTATTTTTACTTCTAGGCATTTCTAAATGAATTGAATTGAGTGGGAATTCAAATTCTCTTCATTCCTGGAGTTAGGGCATTTACAATTCCAATCAGGCAATCTGCAACATTTGTGGGTGGTCACCTCTAAAGGGGTACACCATTAGAGCCAGCATGGATTCCAGGGGTGGATGTGGATAATTGCTGAGGATCTCTGCTGCAGGAGGCGAAGATCAAGACTACCATGTTAGTACTGTGGTTGATTTATCGACCGGAATAAACAGAGCATAAGACTCGTGTCTTACTTGCTAGACTATTACTGTATTTCCATGAGGAGTCAGGCCCTGCCATTGGATTTGGGTATTTGGTTATAGTGCTCATGTGTCTCACATGGAGGATTCTAGCTGGATAAACAAGCTCTTTATGACTGCAATGTGGAAATAGGGAAGTTTAAACATTTCTTCTGTTTATGTCTCTGTGTACAAAGTGATAGAACCTGTAAAGTCTCCAGTTGGTATTTGAGTGGTAATGGGGCATGAGCTCATTGTTCTTATCTGGGACGTGCATAAAATGGCAAAGTACATGGAAATATATGCCATAAAGAAGCGGCTATTTTAAAGCCATGTGGAAAGTTCACGACAGCTCAATATGTGTATTGTCTCTACTTCTATTATTTTTGGTCTTCATATTTTCACCTGACAAATTGTGGGCTCTATTGGATGCCATGGCTGGTACCCTTTAGGAAAAAAATACCATTGTGCAGGAGCATAAGCTCTTTTGGTTCCAATGAGCCATGTTTTCATGTGGCTGTTCCCCCATGTGTACTGATCCACATCAGCCAACATCGTTAAGACCAAGAGCTCCTAGATGACAGAATCATCGGACTGCTTCACAGAGCTTGTGGTGGTGTTTGGTGACTATGAAATGGGTAAAATTTGTAAATAAGTGATTATTTAAAAAATTAACACCATCATTTTACATACAATAGATACATGCTTCCTTCAAAGTCTTTTCTGTTTTGATGCAAATTTTATCCTAATGACATACAAATGATGCTTTAGATGGTCACTGGAAAATCTAAACTCATTAGTGTCGAGAAGAGATGCAGATTTATTTCTGGTTTCCCTCCATTGAATTATGTCCCCTACAGAAACACACACATTAACACAGTCTGAGAACTGATCTATGCTTTAAACATCCTCAGCTTAGAGATTTTTTTCCAGTCAAATCTTAATTGCCCCTTGGAGAGTCCCATTTTCTCGGCTTCCTACTATCCTGTCTTCAGAACCTTTTTAGTTCTAATGATGAAATATACAAAAAGAGAAGTACTTTAACTTAACAGAGGAGATTTCGGGAAACACACGGACCTTGCAGCATGATTGGCTTATGTGGTGACAATGGCCTGAGAGGCACAGTGGAAAAAGTCTCTGTGGGCTAGAATGAAGAAAGGCAGGGTGCTTCTCTCTCAAAAGGTGAGCTCTAGAAAGTACAGTCTCATTTATTGCTTTATTTCTACAACTTGGGCTACACAGCAGGTTCTTATGTCTGTTGAACCATTGAATGAATAAACAATAGAGTGATGTAATTTTAATACTCGGGTAATATTTCATTGGGGAGGAAAATATTAGAGCCTCACCTCATGAAAATTGCCATAATGCCACTCTGCCTTAGTTTAGAAGCTGTAGGGAGATTCAGGTTTCCCTCAGCAGGTTTAATAATTTAGTCGACTTAAAACAAAAAACCAAACCAAACCCCTCCCCTGACCATAAACAGATCAATAGGAGAGAAGGCAAACGGATTTCGTTATGTGCTCATGTCCAAGGAGCCACTCAAAATATCCAACCCCAAGAAGGGCCACATAGTTAATGCCACATAGTTGAGGCTTAAGAATCCTCTTCCAAGGGGAAAGTGGAGTGGGGCTGTAGGCAGTCTGGGGGGAGTAGAGGATTTTTCAAGGAAACCAATGGGCCTGAAGAATGGTTGATGGCCTGGGACAAAGTTCCTGTCGGCTCTGGGTGTGATGTCTGATTTCCAGTGTCTTCCTCTGGGATACAAGTTTAATCTTCCTTGGTAAATGAAATGTCAGAAGATTGAAGGCAATTGTGTTCCTCTTTGATCTGGTCTTTGGGTAGATGAGAGAGTTCAGAGAAAGCCCTTCCCTGCCGTTGCTCAGTTTGAAGTTCAAAGCAGCATAATTGGGGGGTATTGTTTTCTGAGCCACAACAAAGCAAACGGATAATTCTATGTCAAAATACAAAATCATAATGCTTAATTTATCAATTATAGGACAGGTTCCTTAAAACAGATAATCGCATCTCTTCTAAGTCTTTTTAATTAAACATTTTGCTTTAGCTAATTGTAGATTTGCGTGAAATACCAAGAAATAATACAGAGACAGCCTATGAACCCTTTACCTTAACGTTTCCTTCAGTGAGAAGTTATTGAAACAATATAGTACAAAGTCACAACCAAGATGCTGACATTCTCCTAGGGATGTAGAACATTTCCATCACCACAAAGATCTCTCCTGCTGCCCTTTGATGCCCATAACAATCTCCTCCCTTTTGCCATCCCCAAGTGCCTGATGTGGCTGACCTCTGTTTCTACAATTTTGTCATTTTGGGAATGGTGTATGTATGAATCTCATGGTTGACAACCTCCAGGAGCTACTGTTTGCCCCTTAGCATCAGGTCCTGAATGCTCCCTGAGTTTGTGCTGCCAAATAGAGGTGGAGGCTCAGCTTGCAGTTGATGCTTCAGCACTGCCCTGTGGGGGGAATCCGGGTACTGGGTAGAGAAGGGATGATCGGCTCCCTGCTCAGCCCCCGTGACAGGAACTCTGGAGGGGAATCTGAACAGCACCTGGCTCTGCTGTTTTGGGGGAAGACAAGATCAGCTCTGCTTGGCCATGCTGAAACCATACAAAAGGGGAATGGACCATCTCTGCCTGCTTCCTCCGGGAAAGATGAGGATCGGGAGTGGCGTGCAAGACGAACTTCCTCCTGGTCCTGCAGCCTCCTGTCCCATGGAGGAAGCCACAGGGAAATCCAGGGATTTGCTGCGGAGTGGCTCCACAAGTCCTAAGGCCTACATGTTGTCCGCTGCCATTTTTCTTAGTCTTCCTACGTTTGTTGCGTTATGTTCAGTGTTTTTTGGATGCAAGGAAAACCTGGGAGGAATTTGAATTTTCTTTTTCAAAAGAATTCTATACAGTTTTTTTTTCCAGAGTACTTTATGAAATAACTTTGACACATGATATTAGTTTTCATGCTGTTTTAGACGGCATACTTTCTATTCAGCATATCCAATATTTAAGACAAGCATCTGTGTGAAGTTCCTTAAAAATAAGACTTACATCAGGGCAGGTATTTCAGGATGAATTGATAGGTCAGCCTACGGGTGGGGGGAAGAGATAAGTATGTAGATCTTTGTGAAATTGTCTCATAATTTACAAGTATTACTTTACATATTTACTTTTTCAAAACATCATCCTCAGTGCGGCTGATGGAAGCTATACATCATTTTGGCATTCTGGATGACTTGAGAGAGAATTACTTATGATTGTTGAGCAATTTTGTGATACTGCTAAGTGGAAGAGGGGCTAAGATATATTATGATCTTCTGAAATAACCCATCTAAAAATGTTGATATTCAGACTATATATTCCTGGTTACACATCATTTTATAGCTAGTTTTCACTATGTTCCTGTTCACTGCTTTTCTTCTGCTTGTAGCTTTTTTCCCCCCTACCATGTCATTGGCGACGATTCTCTTGTTGTGGAATTAGAGTAATTTCCAGTGTATTTTTACATTATACACAGAAATCGGGGAGAAGTCCAACAGTATTAGGCTAAGGAATTTAGCTTCACCCATAAACTTTGCAACTAGAACCATAGACCAGCTGACCTCTCCATATATACATATATCCTAACAATGATCTCTAATGGTACAAAATCCCTAAAGGACACTAAACAATGTCCTTCATTCAAAGCAAAGAAATATAAGTGTTGATTCCGTAAAGGGACAGTAAAAAAAATTGTCCAGTGGTTTTGATATATTTTTAGACAGTTGATCTGAACTCAATTTATAGTTAGTCTCTGACATGCTTAGGGCATGAGTAATTACTTATACACCGCATCATTCACGTTTACTATAAATATCAGACCTAAAATGTTAAGGAATGTATTTTACACATTCAAAACTCATTATATAATCTTGTCTCTAGTAGCTGCTTGATAAATATATGCTGAATGGCAGAGTGATTTGGGCCATTCAACTTCCCTCTCATTAAAAACTTTTTGGGCATGATCTGTGTGAAGCGTTTTTTTTTTGCCTCTGCTGCCTGGGGCATTTTCTAAATGCCTTTTTCATTCACTGCTGTTCATAATTGTAGTCGGGCATTGTGAGTTCAGCTCACCAAGAACAGACTTAATCTTATCTGTCCCACCTGCTTTTGCCATGGAGATTGCCTACAGAACCTCCGATGGCCCACTTCAGTTCTAGTTTTGCTGGTTTCTGCAGTTTTGCACCCACGTTGTGGGAACTCCTGCTTCTGTGTGTATGCGAGTTCTGCCCAGCACCAGAACCAGTGCTTTACTGTCCTAGTTTGCTCACATTCTAATCTATAGTTAGCATTCCAGCTCATTTCTTGCTTCCAGGATACCTTCTGTAAATGCTTTAAAACATGCTGTTACATTTTCTGTACCACTAGTAACACACATCTTGTATCTTAAATTTACCTGTGCATGATCTCACATTTTTTTTCCTAATTTTATTTTTGACTCTCTGCTAATGACTTTTGTTACACTATTGCTTGCTCTGATGAGGGCAAATCCTTCCTTTGTAGGATTTGGTGACACAGCAGACTTTCCTGGCACTGATCATAGTTATGATTGCTCCAGGCTTTCAGGACAATACCTCTTTGGTTCTTTTCATTCACACCACCTGATTCGATGCTAGTGCTTTCTCAGGACTTGGAATATGAGCCCTTTCATCAGAGAAGGCTTTTTCTTACTTGCTGACTAGGTGAGGTTATCTTGCTTTAGTATATCTTTCATAAATTCATTCATTCTTTTCACTTCATAACTACTGATCACTTCTTACATATCAGGTAATGTTTCAGGGGTTAGAGATATATAAGTGATATGGCTGGGGGTATAACTAAGTGGTAGAGCGCTTGCCTACTATTTGCAAGGCCCTGTGTTCCATCCCCAAGACTGGGAAAAAAACGCATGTAACAAGATGGACACAATTGCTTTTTCAATATGCACTTATATTCTTGTGGGAGACTAACAACAACCAAAAACAAAACAAAACAAAAAAACAAACAAAAAACCCAGGAGCTGGACAATAAAAATAAACTAATAATTAATATTAGAAGCTCTATTAGTCAGGGTAGGATTAACTGTGCTGTGACAACATGTAAGTCCATAATTTCAGTGCTGTAGCAAAAAGTTTTTTACTTTTGAAAAATATGCCAAGATCTGGATAACTCTCCAGGGAAACATTCATCTGTATAGTACTTCTACAGTCTGTTTTGCCCTTCAGCACTCTCATCTCAAAATGAAGTCGGCTTCATGATTGTGATCGTTGCGGGGGCATCTGTGGAAGGTCATGAACTGGCAGTTAAATGCCTGGGCACAGAACCCTCATATGTCAATTCTGCTGACACTGCATTGCCCTGAACTAAATCATATGACTCCATCTGAGTGGGGCAGGGGTTATCAGCTCTTCTATATGCTTGAGAGGAGAAACGGACATAGGTGAAATCTAAAATCTGCATATAAGTAGATCATGCTGAATGGGAAATCCTAGGTCAGGGTAAGCTGCTCTTTTGTGCTTGGGGACATTGCAATCGAAGCCTAGTCCCAAAACGACATCCCAGTGAACGTTTGAAGGAAGTGAAGGAGCGAGGATGTCAATATGTCCAAGAAGGGCATTCCAGAGATTAAAATCGGCTAGTGCCAGAGTCCTGAGCTGAAAGATGAGTGGTTTTCTGAGGATGGGCAAGAAGACCTGTGTGGCTACTGTGAGTGGACAAGAGGATTGCTGTGGGGGCATCACCCAGAGGATATAGGACCTCAGAAGTCATTTTAAGGATTTTGTATCCTCCACCTCACTATTTTAGGTAAATTTCACTTGCCACAACATTCGTCCATTCAGTTGTATAATTGAATGATTTTTTTAATGTATTCAAAGTTGTGCAACCATGATTACAACAATTTTAGAACACAATCGTCATCCCCCTAAAGAAACCCATACCGATTAGAAATCACTCCCCATTCTCCATCAGTCTCCCCAGCTCCGACTCTAGATATTTGTCCATGGTGGACATTTCATAAAAGTTATATAATTTGTGGAATTTTGTGACTGGTTTATTTCACTTAGTATAATGTCCTTAAGGTTGATTCATGCTTTACTATGCTTTTTTTTACAGTAATATTCCATTGTATGGATATATCACATTTTATTACTCATTAGTTAATGGACACTTGGGTTATTTCTACATTTGGGCAATTGAAAATAATTGCTTTGTGAATATTAATGTTAAAGTCTTTATGTGGAAGTATATTTTAGTTTTTGGGAGGTATTATATCTAGAACCAGCATTGCTGGACCATATAGCAATTCTATTTTTAGCATTTTGAGAAATTTCCTCAACTTTTTGCCAAAGTAACTGTATTATTTTACATTAATCCTGGCAGTGTAAGGAGTCTTCAATTTTCCCACGTTCTCACCAATCTTGTTATGATATTTTAAAAAATTCTAGTAATTGTAGCAGATGTGAGTGGTATCTTAATGTGGCTTTGATTTGCACTTCCTCGATGGGTGATAATATTGAAAATATTGATAATATTCATGTACTTATTAGTCATTTGTACATCATGTTTGGAGAAATGCATATTCGGATCCTTTACCCATATTTTAATCGGATTTAAGATGTTGGCATTGATTTTAATAGAATAATTATTATCCACCAAAGTTTTGAGCAGACAAATGGAAAAATCTGGTTTAGGATTCTAAAAGGACCTCTCTGGTTGCTGTGTTGAGAATGGATAGCAAGGAGGTAAGCATGGAACTAGTTAAAAGAATATTGGACTGACCTGGTCGAGAGGTTCTTGAGGCCTGGACTGGGATAGGAGCAGCAGAAATGGAAATAAGTATTTTCATTCTGGATGTAGTTTGCAGGGAAAGGTAGCAAGATTTGTTGACAAACTGGATAGAACACCAAGAAAAAGAAATTAGTCAATGATGACTCAACATCTGTGGCCAGAGCATCTGGACAGATAGTTGCCCATGCTTAGGTTAAGAAGACTGTACTTGGAACAAATGGGTAGGGAAATTTTTTTTCCACTCTTGTGAGACTTCAAGCTTTGTGAGGACAGGGACCATTCCAGTCATATGCACCACAGCATCATCAGCTAGGAACAGGCTCATGGTATATAAATAAAAGAATGAGTGATTAAACAAAAGCAAGTGCCACAGCTCTATTAAATGTTGAATTTAACATTTTTTGGTGATGGATATACAAGTCTAATACATTAATTTAATACTTACCTATTTTTCTTTCAGCCAGTGTTTTAAATTATTCCATTTGTTATAGGATCATGCTCAAGAGCATTAACTTTATAGTTGGGTATGACTGGCTTTTATCAGTATGACATTGGACTCATTACCTAACTGCACTGAAACTTGGTTTTCTTTGTTTGGGGTACTAACATTAAGCTAAAAGTGGTCTCTGAATATTAAATGAAAAGTCCTTAGGACAAAACTCGTCACGTGGGAAAATCCTGCAAATTTCTGTATGTTTTGTATATTACATGCAAAAATAAACCCAACATGTATGTGTACACATATGTACACCTAATATATTTACATGTGCAAATGACAAAAGTACATATTGAATGTAGTGCATATTTAACATTTTGAATTCAAGTGCCAAAGCTGTTTTGTTTTATATATATTACTGAATCATTTCTTGCTCCAAACACAATTTTAATTTCTTCTTTTATAAAAAGCAAAAGGAAAATTATTGACTTTAAAGCCAGAAGTCTGGGGTTTGAAGTTCCGATCTACAATTTATTGTCCATGAAGCTATTCTTAGAGTCCATCTTCCCATCTGTAAAATGATGGCGATTGTACATATGCACTTGCCTTATATGCTAACATATAGCAGGGCATGGGAAGGAAAAAGTGGAATGTGACAGTGCTCATAATATTGCATAAGTTTTTACTTAATGTTACATATTAAAATATTTAAGTTATTATTATCTTCATAACTTGCTATTTTACTTTTGGGAGAAGATATCATTGAAAGAGAATAGATTATCAGTGGATTCTGAGAAAGTAGGAAAAGCATGGAGAAAACTATTATTGGAAATACAATGTACAATAATCTGTTAAAATGTCTACAGCAACAAAATAATAGAAACCCGAGATGTGACTTTAATGGAGGCAACAGCGTGGAACCCACGGCGTTATTTCTAGATTTTAGTCAATGACACGTCAGACTCATTATGTTTGATTCATTGGGTTTCGGTGTCTGAAGCTGAGGATTGCACTTTCTGCAACCATTCGCGAAAGAACAAACGATGCTCCAAATGGACAGCTCAGCATCTTCACGGCTGTGAAGTTCAGGTCACTGAAAGAACATTAGTGTCGGGAAGTGCAGGAGATCTGGGGGTACTGGGCTTGAAGGTCATTTGTTGGTACCTGAGATGTACAGCACTTAGTAGGCACTCGATAAGTGATATTTATCAACAGACATCTATTAACTTCTACTTAGAAATTTGATATGAGGCCCTGGTTTATCATGTGGGAAAAGTGAGACTTGGTGTAAAGCGGCTCTAATTCAGAAATACTGGCAACTTCCTTTGAAATGCATTAAAAAATAAAAGGCAAATTGATGGAGAGATGTGCAGATGGAATGATAGGCGATCAAGCAAATCTGTGAAATGTTAATTGTAGTAACTGTACAATTTTGCAAGCATTTGTTACTTGAATTATTTTTATAATAAAATATTTATAGAAGTACAAAAAAGGGCTGGGAATATGGCTCAGCAGTTGAGTGCCCCTGAGTTCAATCCCTGGTTTCCCCCTCCTACCAAAAAAAAAAAAAAGGTAAAAAGAAACCAAAAATACACTATAGGAAGAAAAACTAGCTGCTTTCTCTGCTGCTTTAAGAATTGTAGCGCTGGGCTGTAGCTCCGTGGTGGAGAGCATGCATGAGTTCTTGTATTTGATTTCCACCCTGAAAATAATTGTAGCACAAATATGCCACACAGAAGGAACAAGTACTACCTGATCCTACTTATATGAAGAATCTTAAATGATCAAACTCGGAACAGAAGAATGATGGTTGCCAGGATCTGGGGATAATGGAGAATGCGGAGGCATTAGTCAAAGGGTACAAAATTATGCAAAATGACTAAGTCCTCGCCATCTCTTATGGCATATTGACTATGGCTCATGATAGTGTATTGTATACTTAGAAACCCATTAAGTGGGTAGATCTTGTATGAAATGCTCTCCCCACCAAAATCAATCACTCAAAAAATCAATAAGAGTGGGAGGAAACTTTCGGAGGTGATGGATATGTTTATGGCATTGATTATGGTGATGGTTTGGTGGGTGTGTATACTTATCTGCAAACTCATCATGTTGTATGCATTAAACAGGTAAAGCTTTCCGTGTACCAACCATGACTCAATAAGATTGTTTATTAAAAAAAAAAGATTGTTTTTAAAAAACAAAATTTATAGAAGCTGTACGACCAAACGGTATCAGCAGAATAACAGTGTTTTTTAAATTCGTTGTCATCGACTTCCTTCTCCTTTTCTTAGATTAACAACTAGAAAAGGTTAGGCATGTTGCTGTAACAAATTAATCCCTGAATCGTAGTTACTCAATGCCACAGTTATCTCTCTAATACACATGACGAGTTGACTTGGGTCTTTGCTGTAGGACATAGACTGATAGCATTACAAATGATGGAGCTTCTGTCAGCCCTCCTGCCCCCACAGAACACCAGCAGGGAAAGGAAAGGTGGAGAGCTGAAGCCGTGTTTCAACCCTGGGAAGCAGTGTTTCACATGCTTGAGGAATGGAGGAGAAGCTGGAATTGGTGAGCAGTTAAGTCTTTATAAGGAGATGGAGGATGAAGCGGAGAGATCAGTGTTCATTACTTCTTTATTTTTCTTCCCAGTAACAGGTTAGGTACAGCATATCATGCGTGAAAACTCCAAATTATTAAAAAAAAATTTGGGAAACAAAAGTTTTGGGGAAAAAATGCCCACGATGACAAATTCTCGAGGTCCAAATGTTATAATCCTCCTTTGCATACCTGGGTGATGTGCTGTCATTACAGTGTTCTCAGAATTTATCAGTAGGTCAAAAAGGTTCAGCACTTACTTTGTGCCTGAGAACTCTCTCTCCATAAGGGAAATAACAGACATGTATCCTGCCTTTAAGGCTTAATAATCCAGAAACTAATGGGCTTGAAATTGCTAGAGAATAATTGTTCCAGATACAATTGAAAGCTTAATGGCTATAGGCATTAGGAATCATCAAATAGAGGTCAAAAAAGGTGACTAGCATATCAATAGCAATAGTAGGAATAGCAGTAATAGTAATAGCTGAGGCTAACATTGTGCTTCCTTTGTGTCAGGTAATATTCTGTGTCTCTTGTAAGTATTACATCTTTGAATGTCCCTGTCAAGCCTGGTGAGGTCAGTGCCATTGCTGATGGACACTTCATAGAGAAGCAGAGAATGGTGTTCATCACTGAACTAGGGTGGTACTGAACAGGAGAGGGGAAGGAAGAAAGTCTTCAGGGAAGAGAGTAGTGTGTACAAAGTTACAGGGGCCTGAACAAGCAAAGAGCAGGACGGGACAGGAAGGAGGCAGGTTTAAATAGAGCTCAAGGTCAGGGAGAGACAGGAGTTGGGTAACTTGGATGTGACCAGATAATGGGGGATCTTGAACTGTAGGAGGACACTGTTTAATTCTTTTTCTTTGCTTTCGTGTTTGTGTATGTAAATGGTGGGGCCCAACTTGAGATAGAATATATACTTTTAATTATTGTAAGTTGTCTGTAACAGGAGGAATGATGACATGTAATGAAACAGTTGCATGAATGACCTCCAGTTTTGCCTGATTTTTATCAAGAATGGAGGGTGGGGTGGAAGAACAAACTTGGTCCAAATGTTTGGGGAGGTCGAGCCGACTACAAAGTTCAAGGGATGTGGTGTCCAAGACTGCTCTCCTGACGCCAAATTCGAGGGCTTCCCACCACCACTTCTGGGTTGGATAATTCACTAGAAAGAGAAGTCACTTAATGCTACATGCATGGTCATGGTTTGTGATAGAAAAAGGGGACAGATTAACATTGGACAAAGTAAGAGATGCAGGGGGCAGAGCCCAGAGGAATTCCAAATATGGAGTGTCTGTTGTCTCCTACCCATGGGGCATTGCTCTCAACATCTCGGGGTGATGATACATATGGTGCATTGCCAACCAGGGCAGCTCACCTGAGCTGTGGTGGTCTGATGTTTTACTGGGACTGCATTCCATGGCATGATTGGCTGACTGTCCATCTGGTTGATCTCAGCCTCCAGAGCCCCTGATACTGGATATACAAAACCCCCAAGGGACATTGCTGGTCTTTCTGGTATAGCCAGTCCCTTCCCTAATTCATAACTGTTGGATTATCCGCCCTGTTTCAATGACAGAAATCAAGTCACTGCTTATCCATGAAGTGTTCATCAGTGATGGCACTCACCTCACCAGGTTGAAAGGGACGTTCAAAGGCTTAACACTTTGCCTTTGTTTCCAGGCAAACAAGACTCCCGTGTGGCACAAATTTCCCAGGCTCCAAGACCACTTCCCCAAAGCCAAGGGCAAAGACCAGACCTTCTCTATGGTCATGGTAAAATTCTTTACTATGCACGTGGACAACAACTTGCAATGCACCAATAAAAAACAAAAAGTACCAGGGAAAATGAACTCTTGGAGTTAACTTATTGGGTAATTGGCAACAAGTGGCTTTTTAATGTATGTTTCGCAGAAAAAAAAAAATATGCCATGGATTTTGGCACGGAACAGCTTTTAAGGAACTTTCCCATTCAAGTACATTTGCAACTTCTTTAACAACTCGGTAAAAAACCCTTTGTGGCATTCCATATATTGCTTTACTGTGCTGATTCTTTGGCCACCATTAGGGATAGATCTGTCTTGTTAACATTTCTGTGACTGAAGGGGGTGGGGTCTCCCATATGCTAGTAGGGGATGGAGGATCTTGTTGGCAGGGTTTTGAGGTGTGGGTGTGGTCAGAACCCTGTTGAAAATGTGCAGAATATAATCCACTCGGGCTTCAACTCAGACTTTGATTATAGTTGGAGGCCAGAGTGGGTTTCCTGGAATTTGGGACTGAGTGGCACTTATAGACGGGGTTCATATCAGGAGCAAATGTAGAACAGGTTTGTACCAGTGAGTTCTGATGGTGAGGGCCAGAGAGAGAGAGAGGAGGCCAAATCCCACGCTGAGTCAAGGGAACTTTAATGGTTTCAGTAGTAGGATGTTGTTTACCTGCCCTGCCCAAAGCTTGGTTGGATCTTCTGAGAGTTTGTTGAACAGCCATTAACAGTCCAGTTTCTGGTAGCACACTACCTGAATTCAAGATGTGGCCGTGCCAGTTGCTGATGATGTGATCTACACAAGTTACTTCTCTGTGCCTGTTTTTATAAATAAGGCTAACATTCATTTTCTGTACCCTTAATTTCTATTCCTATTTTTTTTCTCTAATTAGATGTTTTTCTCTAGCTTCTTGAAATGGAGGCTGTTTTTTTCAGTTTTTATTCTGTGTATTTAAACTTACAAATCTATCAAGAATCAGAACTTTAGTTAGAACCCACAAGTTTTGACAGAACACATCCTCATTGAAGTTCACCTTAATCTATTTTTGACTTTTCCATTGTGATATCCCATTTGAGGTCTGGATGATTTAAACGTATGTTGTTTTATTTCTAATTAGTTTTCTTTAATTTATTCCTAGTTTATGTCTGCTGAAGTCAGAGAACAGTCTTTGTATGATTTCAGTTCTGGGAAATTTGTTGAGGCAGACTTGCTTTATGAATTGGCACTTGGGTTATTTTGGAAATGCTCTGTAGGAACCTAAAGAAGTGTGCATTGCAGGGCTGTTGCAGTCTTTCATGACTGTCAGTTAGGCCAGGTTGGTTTACAGGTTGTTCTGAATTTTGTCTGCTTATTCTTGCAGTTTCTTGTCAAGGTGTGCTAAAATTTTTTCAACTTTGACTAAAGATTTGTCTAGTCCTTTGAGTTTTTTCCCTAAGTTTATAAGGACTTTAAAGACATTTTTACTGTATCTAACTTATGATTATGCTACTAGATACAAATTCAGGATTGCTGTGTCTTCCTATTGAGGTGACTGTCTTTGTGTTAACAGTTTAGCCTTGAAACATATTGTCTGATACTGATATCTCCACAGTAGCTTTTGTTCCATTCATGTCTGCACAGTGAATCTTTCTCTGATCTTTTATTTATTTTCTAATATTTGGTGTATGCCTTCTGCCCAATTTTTTTTTAACTAGGCCTGAAGATGTAGGATGTATGTTTCCTTCTCTTCTAATGGAAGTATTTAGTTCACATTTAGTTGGTATAAGTCTGACATTTTACTATTCTCTATTTAATCCAGTTTTTGTTCCTTCTATTTTTCTTGTCATCTCAATCAAATTAATAATAAAATATTGTTCCATTTTCCCCTTCATTAATTTTTGAATTGTGTACTTTTTTTAAAAAAAAAAATTGTTACTTTAGGGTATAGGTCTGCAAACTTTCTTTCTTTCTGCAAAGAATCACCAAATATTTTTGGTTATGACAGCCATGGTTGGATGCCAACAAAACTTTATTAAACAAATTGCTTGTCAGATTTGGCCAGTGGGCTATGATTTTAGATGCCTGCATTAGCGATTAAAACATTTTCAACTAACAATAGTCTAAAACTCGCTATTTTCTTCTCTCCACAGAGGAATTTAAGACGTTTACCCTTCTCCCTTTGGACTATTCTTATTGTGTATTTCACTTCTACCTATGTTAAAAACTGCACAAGAAATTAATATTGTGGATTTAAGGAGCAATGTCTTTTTATATTTATCTAAATATTCATCTTTTCTGTTCTTTATGACTTCTCATTATTTTACTTCTATCTGGATTCATCTTAAATTAGTTTGAAGAACTTGTTTATGTATTATAGTGAAGTCAGCTGAATATGGCAACTCTTTATTTCTGTTTCTGTATGGAAATGTCTTTATTTGTCTTCACTTTTGAAAGGTATTTTCACTAGAGATAGAATTCCAAGTTGGAAGGGGTATTTTTCCCTCCCTTGAACATTAGTTATTTCATTGGTCTCTTTTTTCCTTATTTCTGTTGAAGAATCACTTACAAAATTATTTTATTGCTTGAGTGTATCACATCTTTTCCCCTCAAGATTTGGAGTGTCTAGGTGTGATTTCCTTTATATTTATCCCACTTGTTGCTCCTGATACTTCTGAATCAGTTGGTTTGCTGTTTTTCATCAGACTTAGAACACTTAAAGCCATTATCTCTACAAAGAGTACTTGAGTCACATTTCCTTAATTCTCTCCTGGTACGATAGTCATGTATAGATCAGACTTTCATTTGACTGAAGCCTGTCTCTTATGCTTTCCTGTGTGTTTTTTCTCCTGATTATCAGTAGGTAAATTTGAGGATTTTAAAAATTGATCTAAATTTGAATTCACTGATCCTGTTCTCTACATTGTTAAATCTGTCAACATCCCTACTTTTAAATTTTTTTATGTATTTCTCAGATGTAAGATGTATATTTCCTTTTTAAAATAGATTAGTTATATACTGAAATTATCTTTTTATTCATTTCATCCATATTTTCTGTTTTCCTTTAATGTATTTATAATATTTAAAATCTGTGCTCTCGTAACTAACTGATCTCTATCATGTCTGAATCTACTTCTAATGCTTATTTCTTCTCTTGACGGTCACATTTATTTTTCATATGTCTTATACTTTTTGATTATGTACAGAACAGTGTGTAGATTTATTTTTCCACAGAGTACTGGGTAAGTTTAATCAGGCATGCCATAAGCTTTACTTATACTCTTGTTGCTTTGATTGCAAACATCTCAATGACAAGATCAGTGGAATGTTACACTTTCCTTTTTCTAGCTGGACTGTTTATTATTATTTTTAAATGACAGCGGAATGCATTACAATTCTTATTACATGTATAACAGCACAATTTTTCATATCTGGTTGTATATAAATATATTGACACCCAATTTGTGTCTTCATACATGTCCTTTGGATAGTGATGTCTATCATATTCCACCATCATCGCTAACCTCCTGCCCACTCCCTTCTCTTCCCACCCCTCTGCCCTATCTAGAACTCATCTATTCCTCCCATGTTCCCCCCTCCCTACCCCACTATGAGTCAGTCACCTTATATCAGAGAAAACATTCGCCATTTGGTTTTTTTGGAATTGGCTAACTTCACTTAGCATTGTCTTCTCAGCGCCATCCATTTACCTGAAAATGCCATGATTTTTTTTTCCTCTTATTGCTGAGTAAAATTCCATTGTATATATATGCCATATTTTTTTATCCATTCATCCACTGAAGGGCATCTAGGTTGGCTCCACAGTTTAGCTATTGTGAATTGTGCTGCTATAAACATTGATGTGGCTATGTCCCTGTAGTATGCTGTTTTTAAGTCTTTGGGGTATAGACTGAGGAGAGAGGGATAGCTGGGTCAAATGGTGGTTCCATTCTAGCTGGACTGTTTCTTAAGCACTACAGATTCTGGGTGATTTTATTCTGCCTTTTAATTTTAGCCCTCTCACTTCTCATGCTCCTTAAGGATTCAGTTTATTTCTCACTAAGAAAACTAGGATGTGACCTTTGTGATTCTCTAAATTACACTTCAACATGTCAGTGTGGTATCATCAAAAATCCCATTGGCTTCTCTTTTTCCTAAAAGTTCTTTCCTACAGTGGGATTATTTTCCAATAAATAATGTCAGCAAATGACTTCAAGTTAGAAAATAGCCATGAACATCAGCCACATAAGAAAGACTATATCCTCAGTTGCATTAAATTAATTTAGTCCTCTTTTGAATATACATGTTAAACAATGTGATGTTCTGCAGTGGGAGCGATGACCTGATTTTATTTTATTTATTTTTGGTGGCAGTCATGTATTTCTAACTACTACATCATCCCCAGGACAAGATATTAGGAAAAAAAAAGTAAAGATAAAGATTAAGGCCTAAGAGGTGATTTTTATTTCCCTAAACTGCTTTGTTCTCACTCCTGAGGGTTCATCTTCCTCTGACATCAGGAATGCTTTGGTCAAACATTTTGGAAGAGTTGCCTTATTTGATTACTCAGCCTCAGAGTTTCATATTTTGGGGATAATTGGGCCTGTGTTGGTGTATTATGTTATCATTATTACAAAATTAGAATATAAAAGCATAATGGAAAATGGGAAATTGGAATAGTTTGGTAAAAGAGCTTATAATTGTGATGTAGCTATAGATGTTAAGTGACAATTGTGTCTGAGCCTGTAAGTCAGTGCTGTGATTTGAATGTATCCTCAAAAATTCATGAATTGGAAACTTAATTCTCCAATATGGCAGTGTTGGGAGTGGGGCCCAAGGGGAGGTGCCTGGGGTCGCAAGGACGGAGACCTCATGAATGGATCAATGTCATTGTCCTGGGACACTATTAGTTATTGCAAAATGGATTGTTATAAAAATAGCCTGCTCTCATCCCCACCTTCGTACGGGCTCACTCTTAACCTCTCTCTCTCCACCATGTTAGACCATAACACGCCAGATGCCAGAGCCATGTCCTTGGACTTCCCAGGTTACAGAATCATAAGCCGAACAAACTTCTTCTCTTTATAAATTACCTCTTCTATGGTATTCTGTCATAGCTACAGAAAATGGAGTAAGACAATCACATACAGTGATTTCTTTTTATTTAGAACTACTACAATTGAAGTTTACTGAGTGAGGACTGAGATTAGGTATATTTGATTAAGGCTTATAGAAACTTAGTGGAACCAGAATAACACAGTATATGATTTTCCCAAGTATTTATTGAATACCTTTAATAGCTTCCCTACAGACTATCATATTTTATAAATGATCAAAATAGAATTTATTTTAATATTAGATCTTGGGCATCAATATGAGTTTATGCTACTGAGAGTGATAAAACTTCCCTAACTTTGCTAGAACATTGATTGTTCTCTCTCTAGGCAGACAAAATTTTGATTGCAATACAAATATGCAAATATTTCTTGAGGACCCACTGACTCCACCACATCTCTAGGCCTGTCGGGTCCCAGATGCTCTAGGCTGACCATCATTTTAGCCTCTTTTGCTCCTTCAACGCCACCCTTTATCCTTCTAAAATGTCTCTCAGACTTTATCTTTGCCTGCATTTTTTAGTTGCTCCCTCCAAAATTTTTCTGTGTGTGGTTTTGTATGTTTAGGTCAAATTGAATAATAATCTTAGAACGTTTTCTACAGGTCCAGTTCTAGGGTTTCTCATTGTCGTCTTTGTAACCCCTTTTCTACCCAGGCCTACTAGGCATTTTCTCCTTTGTGTATTCCTTCTCCACAAAATTGTGTGTGTGTGTGTGTGTGTGTGTGTGTGTGTGTGTGTGTGTGTATGTAATAGAGGGACAGATAAAATAGATTCTCAATAATTCTCCTTTGTATTTTGAGTTGAATGTAACTATCCTCACAATAGTTTCATCTACAAAATTGGTTAGGAATACAGATATGTTAGGTGGCAATTATTTGCTTGCCAATGATTAAAATTAAAAAGAAAATCTCATTTTTTCCTGTATTTGTTGTACAAGGTAACTGAACTAGATCCCGGAAGCATCATATTTTATAGATTCTAAGATGAAGAATGTGTGGTAAAAATATGATTCGACTATTTGTGCTCAGTTCTGCAAACAATGGTAGTTGAATGTGAACTGGTGAAAACGAGAATCCCAAGTGCTGAGTATTTCATGAATGTAAATGGAGGTGGGAAGGCCAACATTTGTAAAATGGTTATGTGTTAACACTCTGTCTCATGTCAAGTTGCTTCCATCCATAGTCCCATTTCCCAGCCTCTACCAAGAAACGCTGGGGCAAATGGTGTGGTGCTATGCAAACTTTGGTGTTGAAACAAGTTCCCTAGAGCACTTTTCAACCAGTTGTGGTCTTTGGATGACTCTCACTTGGATATTCTTGAGCCTTTTACCCATAGCAACAAACACTTGTAAATATGTGTGTGTATATAATTAGTTTGTTTATATTCCCCAGTTTAGTCTCCCCAGGAATTCTGTATAACAAGTATTATCTTTCCATCTCACAATAGAGAAAATTGAAGCTTTTGGAAGCAAAATGTTTTGCCTAACATTATATGTTAGGATGGGATCTAGAATTCAAATTTGAGTCGGTGTAACCATAGGAACGGGACGCAGAATAATGTGTATTCCGTAGTTGTTGAGTGTAGTCTTCCACAATTGTCAGTTAGGTTCAGTTGGGTTATAGGTTATTCACGACTTCAGTGTGCTTACTGATTTTTTTTTTTTAATGCCTGCTTGTTCTTTCAGTTTCTAAGCAAGAGATGATAAATCTTCAGCCATAGTTGGAAAATTTATCTATTCTTTCAGTTCTGAGATCCTTTTTGCTTTACATATCTTGGGGAAAGAATATTAGATGTAAGCTTAGAATTTTCATTCCTGTTGAAATGACTGTAGTAATATTTTTGCTTTGAAGTATATTTGATACTGTGTTTGATTCTCTATTTATGTGATTTATATTACTAAATCGTCCTACACAGTTGATGTGGTGTAGTCTTTCTCCAAGTGGGAGAATAAATCAATTTTGATAATTTACAGATGAGCCATTTTAGAGAATTATGAATTTCAGGTCAAATTCCATTTGATTTCTAACATGCCACTATCTAGCTTTCAACATAAGCCAGTTGAGAATGCAAACTCATTCTGAAAAGCCAAATTGTAATTAGAAAGTTAATTTGCTCACCCTTAAAATCATATAATAAACACCAAAGCCAAATATAAATTACTTTTGTATTATCCTTTATTTTGAACTCTTCATCCCCTTGATCCCTTTATTAATGTGGATAATTAAGAGTGGAGTATATTAGTGCTAAAGTAATCTTACTCTTCACCTTGTCCAAATACAGTCTTTGGTTAGCACCCATCTTCTAGATAGCGTTCATGGGATAATGGTGTATTTAAAGCAAGTCATCTCTGGGCTAGGTGCAATAAGAAACGTACTGAATACTTGCAGTAGGTGGCATTAGGTTGCATGTGACATCAAAATTATTTGTGAAGACGGAAAAATAGTTTGCCAAGAGTACTATCTGGATGCTACATGTTTACAGTATATTTCCATGGTATCAATTGTTATTACAAAAGTTTGTTTGGCTAGATATTACCACTCTGTCTTTGGTCAATCACCAACCAAAGAGACAATACAGAAACTTAGCTTAGGGAAACTCCAAGTGGCAGATGAGAAGGCATCAAAATTTTATTTGGTAAAAATTTAATCCAGTTGTTTTATTTCAAGCTAGTTGCTAATGCCTTATTGACCCAAAAAGATGGCAGAAAAATCGAAAGTGTCTTTCTTTTCTTTCTCTGATATCTTTGAAGTCTAAAGGCTTACATTCATCTTCATTCAGATTTCAATTTCTGTCTTCCTTCTTCAGACCTATAGTCACCAAGCCTTCTACCCTAAAAATCTTAAGACCTTGGAGGATATTAAAAGCAGCTCCTACTCAGTGAAATGTTAGGGAGTTCTAGCCTAGATGGTGACAAAACTGCTCTGTATTTCTTGTCTTGATGTAAGGATCATTTCTCAGTGGAAATTTGTATTGGGTATTGGATCCTTGATTACATGGTTTTTGTTTTTGGATTTTCTGAAGAAATTCAGACTTTCTGCTACCTTTAGCTTTGATAGAATCCTCTTTACACCTATAATCCTCATTAAACAGTAACTTTGAATGGAAAGCTCAGTTGGGGGAATGAAGCCTTTGTAGAATCTATCACCTTTAATTAAAAAAGGTGAATTTCAAAATATGCAATAAGAATGGCTATTAATCCCACTTTTCATTCAAAAGCAGAAGTCAAAGTTAACAGAGAGCCAAAGTTTTCAATGCATCAGGCCCTAGAAGGGAGGTTCTTATTCATTTGCATTCTTATTATCTGAACAGACTCTTGTGGTAATTTTTATGTGATCAGGTCGGAAAACATAGAGCTTGTCCTGTTTTATTATAGGCGTTCTGTTGTCTGTGCAGTGGAATCAAGGTGAATGACCTAGGTTTATAAAGTGCTAATTTGTATAGTGACTTAGACACAGAAAACTCCAGACTCAAAGATTGGCTTTCTACAATTTCTAAAACTTTCACGTGCCACCTGCTTTTCTGCTCTTTGAAATGAAAGAACTTGCAAAGTCGAGTGATTTGGGTAGTATGAGGAGGTGGACAAGGCTAGTTATTAAAGGTGTGTTTGTATTTCAGGCAACCTTCCTCCTGAGATATTGTTTTGCTACATCCTAAGGAAATCGCACTGCTATGTGTAGATACAAGGTGTCCCCTGAAAGCTCATTGTGCGAGACAATGCATGAAAGTTTAGAGATGAAATGATTGGGTTATGAGAACCTTAATCTAATCAGAGCATTAACTCTCCGATGGGGATTCACTGGATGTAACTGTAGGCAGGTAGAATGTGGTGGGAGGAGGACGGTCTCCAGGGGCATAACTTTGGGGTCCATATTTTGTCCTAGAGTGGAGCTCTTTCTTCCGCTAGTTCCTTGTTCCCAGCTGCTTTTCTCCATTACGCACTTCCACCATGATGGTTCTGCCTCATCTCAGGCCCTCAGGAATGAAGTTGTCCATCCATGGGCTGAGACCTCTGAAACCATGAGCCCCGACATAAACTTTTTCTCCTCCAAAATTACTCTTGTCAGGTCCTTGAGTCACAGTAGCTAAAAAGCTGACTGAAACACACACCTGTACTGAAAGTTAACATTAAGCAAAAGTACATACCCTTATTTTTCTAGCGGGGCTTTCAGCTCCCGTTAATTTACCATAGTACTTTGTTTACACTTTATAGAATCTGTGTATGTCAAACCAGACACTTGAGTACCCTCTGCTCCAATTCCGGATCAAGTCAACTCAAATTCATTACGTTTTTCTTGGACTCGTCTCCACCCTAGTATTTTCTGTATCCCACACTCTATATCTGGCCAATTTATATTTTTATGTATACTTGTTATTTGTCCCCTTGATGATTGATTATGCATTCTTTGAACCCATATTTTTTGAACACCTACTATGCAACAGACCTTGTTCTGTTTTGGAAGGTGGTAAAAATCCAATATTTCATAGTATTCCTTCAATAAGATATCTCTTGGATCCAACCATATTTTCCTGTTTGGTCAACACCATCATCTAGTCCTTATGATACTGCAATGACTCTAAAGTGGTCTTTCAGTATCCATTATGGTCCTCCATGAATCTGTTTTCCACACTGCATGTGTGATGAACATATCAGAATTAAGATCTATTTAGATTGCTGTTTCCTGGCTGAAAATTGGTGACTGACTTCCCATTACTCTAAAATAAAACGAAATATTTTAAAATGTGGCCTACCACTTAGTGTATGCCTATCCCTGAAGCCTCAGCTTGTGGCCTTGTTCCCACTTGAGTATGAACTTCATTCTCTTCCTTTCATACCCTTTTCTCTTTTGCTACAGGGTCTTTGAAGAGCCTACTGCTATTCCCCAAATGTTCTTTCCATCTTTCCACCTGTTCAAACCTCAGCTCCATTGTCATTACCTCAAGAGATTCTTAAACCTTCCTCCTCAGGTCAAATCTTCACTTGTTGGCTCTCCTAACTTTCTGCCCTTCTTCTTTTTGTATTTCTCACAAATTCCTACTCTGTTTGTTGGTATGATCATTTGTTTTAAATATATAATATATATATTTAGTTGGACCTAGTGCCTTTTACTTCATTTTTATGCAGTGCTGAGGATCAAACCTGTGCCTCACACGTGCTGGGCAAATGCTCTACCACTGAGCTACAACCCCAGCCCTGCTATGGTATTTTAATTACTATTTCCACCATGAGGAAATGAAACCCGTGAGGGCAGGGACAAGGACTATCTCCTGTACTGCATTTCTAGGGTCTAGACCAGGCTGAGGCACTATACATACTGTTCTAATCGGCTTTTCTGTCATTGTGACCAAAATGCGTGATGAGAATAACTCGGGAGGAAAAGTTTATTTGGAGCGCATGTTTTCAGAGGCCTCAGTCCATAGACGGCTGACTCCATTGCTCTGCATCCGAAGTGAGGCAGAGCATTATGGAGGAAGGGCCCAACAGAGGGAAAGCTGTTCAGCTCATGGAGAGGTCAGGAAGCAGGGACAGGCACAGGTAAGATGCACCCTCCCAGGCATGTCCCTGCAACCTGCCTAGAGTTACCACCCAGTCAGTCCATTCAAAGTAGGATGAACCGATTAGGCAACAGCTCTCATTATCTCATCATTTCCCCTGAGTATTCCTGCACTAATAACACAGGAGCTTTTAGAGAACACCTCACATCCGAACCACACATACTATCAATTAATTTTATACTGTAAGCGTTAGAATCTGAACCATAGGAATTTCTTAATGTTGAATGTGTGATGTAAGGAGAGCAGGTAAGTATGGCTATGAGGAAGTGCACAGATTTTCTATGTTTTTATTCAAACTTTTTTTTTTGTGATCAGATTTTGAGGGAGAGTCCATAGCTTTTATCAGACTTTAAAAGAATGTAATTTTTAAAGGTTACCAAGAACTTCAGGGAGACTTTGAGATTTTATTTTTGTTTGTTTTATCACCCTTTAAGGTTGAGCTACTCACAAAACCTTTATTTCAACAGCAACATGGAATGATATTTATGAAGGTCCAGAAGGATGGTGCTTAGTGATACATTAAGCAAATTCAGAAACACCAGCAGTTGCTGTGAATTTGAATGAGAATTCAACCTAAGCATGTTGCTGGTTTTTTTTTTTTTTTTTTTTTTTTTTTCTTTTAAGAGCAGAGACCTGGCCACAAACAGATGAGGATTAAATTTCTGAGAGAGGATGATGGATACAGACTTATTGCTGAGGTTCAGTGGTCCATTGGGAATTTGTGGCTGCTGGAAGTTAATGCAGAGTGACAGATTGATGCTTTGAGTGGAATTTTTTTTTCTCACTTAAACAAGTCTCTAATTAAAGCATTTTATGTTTATATAGTTGTCACATCCAATAATTTAAAATTATCCTAATTTAAAATAGCATTTAAGAAACTCTAATTAGACTGTTAATATTATGAATTCTTAAGTGTGCTCATGTTCTTTTCCCCTGATTAAAATAGAAAAAAAAAATCCCCCACATCATCCTGTCGGCACCTGATCCTAGAGGTGATAGTTAACTTAAGGTTAGGAAATGTTATGGATATTCCATGGATAGAAGGAAAATCTTATATTCTTCACTCAATTTCTCATTCACATCAGGGAGCAAATTATTACTTAAGTAGCTTTGCTCTTTCTTGTCAACATATGTGAGAAAATTTTAACCTGAAACAAATTCATAAATGTCAGTAGTTTTCCAAGATTTCTCATTTTAAAATTCCCCCCACCTAAAGAAAACCAGGGGAGAACAATAATCAAAATACACACACACAAAAAAAAACCCCAAAATGAATCTGTTTCAATATTATGTTTAAAAATAAAAGTTGGAATAGGTTGATATCTGTGTAGATGGAGAAGACCACCTTTTTTTTTTTTTTTTTTTTGTATTGACTTTGACATCTAAAAGAAATGCAGTTACTGGTTTGATTCCCATCATTTTTTCTGGTTTAAAAAAAAAATTGTGCCAGATAAAGATGCCTGAGGCTGTGGAAGCTGAGAATGATTGCCCTAGAACTTTTTCTTCAATTGTTGTAAGGCACTAAACACTAAAACAAATGGCTCAGGCTACCTCAAGGTTGGAAAAATAAGACCTGGTAGAAATATCCAGGGACAGACAAACCATAATAAAGCAGGATAGTGTCACCTTCCTGGTACAAGCATGAGGCTTGGCCTCACTGTAGAAAAGGTCTTTCAGATGGAAAGTGAGTAGGAAGCTGCCCCCATCCCTTACCAACCCTTCACTTATCAGGTGGTTCTTTCTTCAGAATAAACCCAAGAGAAACTTACGCTTGCCCAGCTGGAGATGTGTGCAGGATGGTTTGTTAACAGCTCTGTTCACAGTAAAACTCAGTGGAGGATATTCACACAGCGATGTATTATAGTGTATGAATAAACTACAGGGTGACCCAGAAGTCTGAATGGATCAAGGTGATGTACTCTGAAGTGAAAAGTGTAGATCCCAACACATTAAAGATATTTTAATCAAGTTCAAAAAAAAAAAAAAAAACTAAATTGAAACTGGGTGGAACTCTATAAAAAGGAAAAGGGAATGATGGGTGTAGAATGGAGGGGAATGAGTACTTTGGGCAGGTAGAGGGGTGGGGAGAGGCTGGAATTGGAGATAACCTACTAGCCACAGGTGTCTCCTTTTCTACAAGGTCCAGCTTTTGGATGATGGGTTTTCAGTGCTTATTATGTTATCAAAAACAATAAAAATGATTGAAGAAAGTGGGCCATGTATGAACCAATGATGAGTGTGTGTCTTGAACTAAGAGAACCAGTTCAGGAGAAAAACCCTCAATTGGATACTTGACGAACATCCTGGTGCTGAAGCTGTGTGTGAACTGGGGGAAGGACTGGAAAGATCCTGTCAAGTTGTTCTTGACTTTCTTTCATGAGAAAGATTGAGTCACTGAAATGAAGAAAATAAAACTTCTCCAACTTCAGAGACCTAGAAAAAGAACAACGAGACAAGTGAAAAACATTATTCTTTTTTTTTTTCCAGAAGAATAATAGGGAATGGAAATTGGGGCATATTCATCCTAGTCTTTAGGGACAGCTCAAAATCTTTTATGCAGCCTTATCATTTTAAAATTCATATTATAAAGAATTTCAAATGTCTACAAAAGTAGAACAGCATAATTAACCCCCATAAGTACTTGTCTCCCAGATTTTTTACAATTATCTTTCCTACTACTCCATGTACCTCCTTTGGGTTTTTTAAAACATTCTAGATTTTTTTTTTCCACATGTAAATATTTCAGGACATATTGCTGGAAGAGGGACTCTTCTTAAATATCACTTTCAAAGCATTGTGCAACTGCAAGCAATATTTTTAATAGTATTCAATAACCAGCCAGTATTTATTATTTGAAGATTGTTTTAATCGGGACCCAAACAAGGTCTCTTACGTGTTTCTCCTCCATTTCTTTTTTTTCCTTGGCATTTTAATTAAATTTTGTTGAAGAAGCTAAATCCTTTGTCATGTAGAGTTTCCAGTAATGTGTGTTATTATATCCATGTTTGGTAGAATAGGTTTTTGTCCCGTTTCCTGATATTGTCCTTTAGTCTAGAGATTAATCAGATTCAGGCTTGATTTCTTTCAGCAGTGCTATTCTATAGGTGGTCTCCTGAACTTCTCTCGGGAGCAATGTACTGTCTGATCTTTTCTCCTTGTGTTCTGTTTGCAACCATGGATGATCATTAGTTAATGAATGAGGTACAACAATATTTTAACTGATCATCTCTTCTTTATTTGTTGGAATGATTCTGTAATGAGAAAATTTCCCCCATCAATTATGGGTACCTTGAGGAACATTTTATATAATCAAAGGGTGTTAAGTGCTTGCTTTTCCCAATTTTTTTTTTCTCACCAGTTATCAGTATTTTAAGTTGGTTCCTGAACATTCTCTACGTGAAATTAATGGGCTAGTGAGTATCATTTTGGATTTATGGATTTAAACTACCTTATGTATTTCAGTCCATGGAAACTATTGCCTCTATTGTGATATTCAGATGGGCCCATCTTGGCTAGCAGACGTGCACACAGTTGGTTCCTGAGTCCTTTTGGCATTTGATGGTTCCCTCGTTTTCTTAGTGCTCTATTCTAAACTCATCTTGCACATTTCCTTCTCCAACTAGGAATCTGCTATTTCTTGGAGCTGTGATTTCTTTTAGTGAAAAATAACATTTAGGTAACATTGTCTAGGCACTTGGGTTGTTGCTCATGGCCACTGGTTGTTCATTTTTTTTTCTATACTTTGAACAGGGGAGAATGACATTTTTAAAAAGAAACTGAAACTTGGAATTCTCCTTTAGAATTGCAGGGCTTTTTAACTTAATCTCATCAAACTGTGGTGTCTCCTATTCCTGCCTAAAATCCCATTTCCCAATGATTATAAGAGACTTATTCACCTGCTTTGTCTCATACTGCACACTCATAATACTTTCAGAAAAACAATGCCAGTCCTATCACCAGTGATCAATGAAAACAATTGTCTTGCAGTTCTTTTGGTCCCTGGGGTATACGCCACTAAGAGGGTGCAGTCAAATTTCTTCTTTTCAAGTTTCGTTATAATTGTTCTCTGTTATTTTTGCTCCTAACTAGATTCACAGTTAGGCTCGTTTATTTGGTTTTAAGTTTGAATCAACACTATGTGACCCTTACAGCTTTTGCTGCTTTGTTTTCACCTGCTCTTATTTTGGGTTTCATAGGAATATTTTGTCACTTGCTGTTGTTGGAGATAACATTAAAACAATCCTAGTTGTTCTGCATTCAGTGGTATCCACTGACATTGAATATATGCATGTGCTATGATTTCACAATTCCATTCCTAATAATCCACTCAACAGAAGGGATACATATGTTCATCAAAGCCAAAGTCTTGAAACTATTGAATTGCTATCAACTCTAAAATGAGTAAGTCACGGTATATTCACACTATGGATTACTGTACAAAAACTATACAAAAATAATTCAGATGAATCTCGCATAATTTCAGGAAAATACAAAGAAGGACATTATATGATTCCATTTACAGAAAGTATAAAAGTAAGAAAAATTATGTTTTAGATGTCAGAAGACTTGTTGGGAGCAGTGTGTGGAAGGAGAAATGAGGGGGGCGGCTGTGGGCATTGATAATACCTACTTCCTGAACTGGGTGCTTTTTATATTAGCACACTCTGAATAGTTATCAATCTGGACAACACATACGTGAATTTTTTATTATAAATAAAAGTAAAAATGAAAACAGCCATTTCATAGCCATTTTCATGGCTTCATTTTAACATACTTTTCTATAATTTGAGCATCAAAAAAAAAAAAGGTAGTGAAGTGAACTATGAAACGTTAAAATGCACGTGTCCATAGTGATACTTAGAGTAAGGAGCTGTGTGTCATTGAGGACCTCGGGGGTGATGGTGTCACATGACGGGAGCATCTGTTGGGGCAACTGTTTTCCAGCCCCAAAGCAAAGAGGTTTTGGCTTGCTCCTTTCCTAACAATCCTCTTGTGAGGACTCCAAAGGTCAACCAAGGACTACTACTTGGGAGCACACCACCCATGATCTCAGGCCTCCCACAGTTACCTCTTTCTGAAGGTTTTAGCACTTTGCAAGGGCCCTACTCCACAGACCCAGACTTCAGTAGCAATGGACCCTTGAAGACACTCAAACCACAACCAAACTTCATCAGGGAGCCACAGCCTTCAGAAGACGGTTGTTCTCTTCTTTCCTACCAAGGTGTGTTCTAGCTGTTTATTGGTTCTTACTTTTTTCTACAACTCATCACCCCCATCATGTCCTCAGTCAGAACTATACTAATCTGTATTGTTCATAATTCTTATTAGTAATTAAAGCGTTAATTCATAAGCACACACCAAGGCATTTATCTTTCTTGCCACTGAAGGGTAAGCACCATTAATTAGACTGGGGGTTTTGCTTGTCTAGTGCTTCCATTATTTTCCTGGTACCTAGATCGGGATTTGGAAGGTGGAGCACTTGAGGAATGAATAAGGGCTAGTCGGGATCAGGAGGTTGGCAATATCCCCTAGGAGGGCTCTCAGCTGGCAGCAGGGCCCTAAGATCTCCAACTAGCATGGAAGCCATTGGCTCCTCCAAGATATGCATGGGTGAAGGTGGCCTTGAGACTCTCCTAGGCAGGATTTAGGTGATATTTGTTTTTTTAAAATACACAACAGTGGAATGCATTATAATTCTTAAGAGTGTAATTTTTCATATCTTTGTATATAGATTTTGTTCACACCAATTCATGCCTTTATACATGTACTTTGTTTTTTTGCATTACAATTCTTATTACATATATATACCACAATATTTCATATCTCTGTTTATAAAGTATGTTGACACCCAATTTGTGTCTTCATACATGTACTTCGGATGATGATGTCTGTCACATTCCACCATCCTTGCTAACCCCCTGTCCCCTTCCTATCCCTCCAACCCCTCTGCCCTATCTAGAGTTCGTCTATTCCTCCCATGCTCCCCCTCCCTACCCCACTATGAGTTAGCCTCCTTATATCAGAGAAAACATTCGGCATTTATTATTTTTTTTGTATTCATTACCTGTTAAAGTTCTGGAGTCTGAGTGGAAGCTTACCTAAGAAGTTTACTTAAAACAGGAAGAATGGCATCTGCAGTCAGCCTGTGAGCCCTTGAAAAGAAGCCTACCTGTCATCTTTATCTGTCTTTGCCGTCGCTGTGCTATGCGTTTCATGTATTAGAGTGGGCCCTTTGAGTGCAGGAGTGTGTGTTGGTTTTCATAAATATCAGAGGCGTGGTAATGACAGGGAACATTCCATACCTGTCTGTGATTACTTGGGTTAGTTTAACCTCAATTAAGAAAATGGAGCATTCACCTGATGAATTCAAGGTGGGCAGATGGAGCTGACACAGCTGTCTGGGATGCCAGGTGGAGGGAGGAAATTTAGACCCAAGTGAGAGCAACATCTTCTCCGTTAGCAAATGTGCCATCTGCTCCTCCATGGTTGCATTTTAAAGGAGGCACCTTAACTCTTTCAGGGAACAGCTTTCCAGAGCAGCCATTGGTATTCAAGGGAAATAAAGGCCTATATAAATGAATTCAAAGGGAATATGTGATCCCCATCCACTGGCAAGAGCAGAAAAAGAGCATAGTAGTGCATGCATGTGGAATATTCTCAGATTTCCTCAACACCTCTGAGGGGGCCAGTCTGAGTTCTGTCCCTTTCAGATGGGAAGTCGATTCAGCTAAATCAAGGTCTTGGTGTATGTGCGGTAAAGCAGAATGTTGGGGAGGGAAGGAAAAAATAACCAGGTGCCTTCAGTTAACTCTGGAGAAAATGAACAAATGGTAGTCCAATTTTCATTCTGCTCTGTTGCAATGTGTTGCTGCTCAGCCATTTGGAGTGGAATTTTCCGCCTGAACCAATAGATTAACCCGTGTTTATTCAGCTAATCCATTTTGCTTTTTTACGTGTCACCTGCTATTTCATTCAGCAAATTGCTTGAGCATCTAAACAAAGCTCTGTGCTAGATAGTATTAAGTTTACAAAGCCAAATAAGATCAAGTTCCAGTTTATCACGTGTTCAGGCTGGTGGAGTAATCAGACACATGCATAAAAATTTCGAGTACACAGTTACACTGTGGCAAATCCTATACTTTGAGGGTCGTCTGCATCTGAATTAAAGAGATGCAAACTCATTGAAGTTATTCCTGCCATTGCATGTTAAATTCTTTGCCAAACTTGAACTTATCTAACTCCCATAGTTCTCTAATTTTGGATGAGGAAAAATTGGACAGTGAATTAGCTCTCCACCCAACGGAGGTTCTGATGAGGACCGACATCTAAGTTTCTGGGGACAGGTTAGTTCCCTGGAATGCACAGCCTCAAGGCTGATCTGGGGCCTGTGTATTCTGGGTCAAAATCAAGCAGCCTGGTTCATGATAACTGTAAAAGAACTGTTTTCCTGCTCTGTTTGTATATCCTTACATTCTCGTTTTGTTTTCTGCTCCTGTGTGTGGTATTACTTGTGCTTTGGTCATGGAGATATTTTTTAAAAAACCCTTCCTATTGTCAGAATGAGGCTCTGAGCTGGAAATAAATCCCCTTCTAGGCAGAAATATCGATACCATGTTATATCGCCTTTAAATCATAGTCCTCAACAACAGATCTAGAGTTGACTATCATACTCTTTTTCTGCTTTCATCTGAGCCACCTTGGAGAAGTCAAAAATGTTTATAGCTATAAGAGAACAGCAATAATAGCAGAGGCTCATTTCCCAGCTGTTAATTCTATGGTTTATATTCAAAGCTCTGACGTGGGAAGCTTCACCGGCTAATGACAGCACAGACACATTTATCTGTGGTAGCTGTAGTGTACTGGAGTCTAGCAGCAATTCAGGATTGTGTCTCTTGAAACACGGGGCTAGGCGGGCACTGGCCCTGAACTTGTGTAACAAGCTGTGGCTGACAAATTGTTCCGAGTTGGACATCTGGGGAAAGCTAAGGAAATATCAACCTTAGAAACTGAAGTTCGTAAACTAATAGACGATGTTTATAGACGCATGAGTGATCTTTAGTTTCTGGGAAGGCCAAGGAACTTCTGCTACTGAGGTTCCTTAGGGGAGAGTTGAACAAGAGATGAATGATAAAGGAAGAGAAAAGGAAAAGGGGGTGAGGACCTGAGCTTCTGTTCTGTTTTTTTTCCTCCTCTTTTTTCTTCCCTGCCTCTTCCTGCGCAGTCTTCTTCCCTCTCGTCTCTTCTGAATGATTGCCTCATCTTCCACACATCTGGCTTCTCTTGATTTCTCCAGTGCTGCCCAGTATCACCAGTCAGCACAACTGACACAGGATGTTCTCTGTCTGGTTTCCTAGTCGTCTTCGGTCCTTTTTTTTTTTTTTTTTTTTTTTTTTTTTTTTTTTTTTTTTGGAGATCCCAGGACACTTTCTGTATTGTGGGGTTGTCAAACCTTGGAATCCACCTGTTCCAGCTTGGTCAGTGAAAGTAATCTGTTCCCCTACCACAGTGATTGGCTCAGGGATGGATTTGTGAGCATTTAATGTGAACAGAATCATCAAAGTCTTTCCCTGTGGGAGGTTTTTTAAAGAGACAAATCCCTCTGAGGTTATACAGACTGGGGCAGGTACGAGCTTGGCCTGGCCGTTTTGCCTGTCACGTAGGAGGTGGCTCTGGAACGTAAAGCCAAGCATTAGAAATGGTTAGGAGATGGAAACAGATGTAGCCCTGACATTTCCTCCTGAATTCCTGGATCTTTTGCAGAGTCTAAAGCATCTTCTACACCTAAATGTCCCATATGTAGGAGTCAAGAAATTTTCTTTTTGTTTTAGGTAGTCCGAGTTGAGTTTGTTATTATCTGATTAGCATAATAAAGTCCAAATGGCAAGGAATAATAAAGAACTTCTAGAAGTTTCTTCAGGTTAACCAGTGTTTTTTGTTAGTTGCCACCAATATTTTTGGAAAGCAATCAATTATATTTGGAGACGACCACCCCAACTACCATAGCCAGTTTTCCACTTGGGCTTGCATCCAAGACTAAAGTATAATATCAAGGAATTGTTTATATAAAAGAAAAATGTTTAGGGCTGGGGGGACAGCTCAGTGGTAGGGTACTTGTCCAGCAAGTGCAAGGCCCTGGGTTTGATCTTCAGTATTATACCAAAATGCAAAAAAAACCAAAGCAAATAACAACAAAAGCCCCAAAGTTTAAATGGTCTCATATCCACTGTGGTCATCTTTGTTTAAATGACTCATCATCTGTGTCAGATTGTCTGTTCATACTTATCTGTGCTGTTCTTGTTTAGGAGAGGCTGAAAGCCTGGAAATTACTCAACACTCCTAGGTAGCAGCATTCTAGTTAGTTTCTTGTTGCTGACAAATGAGTCACTTTGGTGAAGTCTGGCAGCAGATAGAAGGGGCAAGTTCTTCTTCCCGAGCACCAGCTAGGGGAAGGAAGCTGGGTGTCCACAGATGGCAGGGGTGAGGTTTTGAGTGCTTGCTGGGGACTTGGGCTCTCACTCTCATTGAGGGTGTCTGACCCCATCCAGCTGCTTCTAGTCATCCTTCTTTCTGAGAACCAGCTATTGGGCTGCAGACAGCGGGAATTGTGGGTGGGAGCTGCCCTCTGATTCCTAATTTCCTGAAAGCTAGCAGCCCTTCTAGCCATTACTCTTGCAGTCTTCCAATGTTTGGGCAAGTTTCCAATTTTCTGTGTCGAATCTTTTCCTAGTCAAGATACTCAAATGGCCTCTGATTTTTCTCACCAAACCATTTAACTATCTAGAGTCATGGAATGGAGCATCAATACTTGGAGGAAGATTGTACAGTAATAGCAAAATGCATCATCCTTCAATTCTGATTGTGAAGCCACTGCTGTCTCTTTGTATGTTGAAGTGAAAATATTTATCAAATCTAAGCCATTCAGAGAGGGCTTGAGGGCAAATGATCTGTTCCACCACATACTCGGAAGACAAAGTCTGTTGGAGGCAGGTAATATTCTGAAATATTGCTTGCCTGAACCAGAAAAACTGTTTTTGAGTGTCTATAGAATTCTAGTTGTAAATGAAGGAAGAAAAAGAACCTGGTGTCCCAAACTGCAGATTAAAAAACAGTGCTGTTTCTAAGAATTCGATTAATTCAAACACTTAGAAAAGTGGAATCTTCTGGCTTTGGTGTGCCTTTCATGTCATGAACATACCATTTCCATATCTTGGTAATTTATGGAGTATTTTAGTCAGAGTAGGTTAGGCTATGTTGCGGTAACAAACAGCTCCAAAATTTCAGGACTTAATACAAGGTTTGGATGTTAATCAGCTTTCTGTTTATCACTAAATACCTGAGACAATCAGTGTAAAAAGAGAAAAGGTTTATAGGTTTCATTCCATGGTTGGCTGGTCATGTTTTTTGGGTCTGTGGCGAGACATTATATCATGGTAAGAGCACATGGTGGAGGAAACTGCTTGCCTCATAGTAGCTGAGAAGCAAAGTGAGAGACAGGGAGAGGGGATGGGGAAACAACATCCCTTTCAAGGGCATACCCTATTAATCTAACTTCCTTCTTCTAGGCCCCATTTCCTAAAGGTTCCACCATTTCCCAATAGTACCCTGGGCTCAGGAATGAGCCTTTTAACACGTGGCCTGGGGGGAACATTTCACAAAGTACTACAGGTTGTTTTTCCTAGTTGCTGCTCCTCCTGCCTGGGTAGCTTTCCCAGGTAATATTTCTACAAGGACCAAGGCTTCCCCTATGGTGTAATGATGCCAGTCTTAAACCTGGGGCTTCCACTGCACCAAGGCAAAGATGAGAGGCCCAGGATCACACAGGGACTTTGTTTTCAGGTCTTGATGGGGTAAATACCACTGCAACCCCCATTTTATTGGCTAGTAACCCAAGTTTTGTGGGTCCCAATCTACCCAAAGGGGAGGTTTAGAAGTGTGCTCTTGAGGATGGTCTGAGTACTGAATGTGCATCTTCCTGGCCTCAGCATGGCTCTGCAGAGAATTGTCCCTCCCATGTTCTATTTGGCTTTTCACCCCCCAAATCTGCCCTACTTCAACATATTTTTTTCCTTCTCTCAAGGTCTTTACTCATGTTGTTTTCATAATCTAGGTTAACTACACTTTGATTTTTCTGATTTAAATGAGGTCAGCATGAATACAGAGCATGTGTTTATGTGGTTGATCATTCTGATTGTAATGAGCAGTGATTTTTTTTTTCTTAACTTTGGTCATCTTAATTGTAATGGGAGATACTCTGCATCTGATACTTCCTTAATGAAGAATTTCCTGGCCACTCTGGCCTTGGGACTCTTCTTTGCCTCTCCAGAAGAACTAGCATCTACAGTCCCCGCCAGTGTTCCTCAAACCTTAGTGAGCTCCAGAATCACCCGAGGGGCTTAACAAAACCTTGATTGCATAGCTCCATTCCAGAATTTCAGATTCCACTTGGTATGAGTTGGGGTCTGAGAATTTGCATGTTTAACAAGTTCTTGGTGATGCTGTTCCTGGCCTGTGGACCTTATCTTGAGAACTGCTGGTGTCTACCAGAGAGTTCAGCATGAAATTTCATGTTATCTTATTAAATTATTTGCAATTTTCTCACACATCAGTACACTTTGAGAATCTATTGTATGTTGTGTCTTATACTACTTGATGTTAGAAATTATTAGTCATATTTCAAGGACATCATTTTAATTTTTTGTATCTTTCTTATAGTAATAAATCCAGGTTTATTAATTGGTGTGAGCCAATACTATTGATTTCTACTGTCTTTTTGAACATAGACTTCATGCAGAAATGGTGATTTTTATTTTTGACTATTAAAAATCGGATGGAGTCTTTTGACCTCCGATATCTTGTGGGAATGGACAGGCTTACTGTGTTATGTTAACATCAGTTCTCAAGCAATTCAATAAATATGGCAAGTGAATTGCTCAATTTCATGTCCTTGGTTATCCTCAGTCAAAGGCATTGCAAAAGCATTAAAGATGATTAGTCTTGGTTCTTAATTAAAAGACATTTTGACTTTTCATAGATATTAATGGAACTGAAAACTGAAACCCTCTAGACTACATTTAAATAACTGGATAAAGAAGCTCTCAGGATTTTAATTTTGCCCTGATGCTTCTTGCCCAAAGGTGAATTTTACTCCAGAGTACTGATGCTGTTTTATTGTCATGTTCACTATCTTTGCCACGGGACATTTTGGCTCCCCAAAGGGCCAGTGAATTGGAAGTCATAAGATATTCTATAACAATAGCAATAGCAGCTATCTAGAAACTATTTTTATTCTTGTGACGTTTAAGATTTAAATTTAGTGTGCTGAAATATTTTGAAGCTTATTTTCTCTTTTCACCTGAAATTAGGGGCAACTTTCATTAAAATATTAAAAAGAATCTTATTGGCATTGTGGGTAGAAAGGATACGTATTAATTTTGGTGCTTTAAAATTATTTTCAGTTTCTTTTAAAAATTTTTTTAAAGATAAGCACAAAACTGTATCACTCTACTCTTTTTATTTTCTCACATTTTTTTTTCCGTGTTTAACATGTTAAAACACATTTATGGCCCACATTGCAAGAGAATACCCGAAATTGTTAGAAAATTTCTTCTCATGGCTTATTCCTATTTAATTTTATTCCACTTTAGTTCAGGCTCTGTGGAGGAACAGCCTCTGGCTCTTTCTTCAGCTCTGCAATATTTTCCCCTCAAATTGGGACTGCCTTTTTGATCTTCTAGAGTTCTACAAGGGAATAAATATGCATGTAGATAAAAGGGAACATACGAATAAAATATATTTAGACTTTCTAAAGCCTTTGACAATATTTGCATTAAAAACTTATTAAAAATCAAGTCACTGGAGAATTGCCTAGATTATTTTATCAAGGGTGCCAACCAGTTTAAAATATAGAAAGTAGAGTAATAAAGAGGGTATTTCTCAAAAAAATTATAACTCCTAGGAATCAATTCTAAAATAAATTAGAGGTAATGATCTCTAACGTTAGTGGGTAAGTTTTGCAGGTAACAACTTACTCTGCCAGATTCCTAGTTGGTTTGAATAATTGGGGATACCTGAATGCTCAGAAAATTGGATGGATATTTATACAGGGATATTTTGGGGGTGAATTCTCACATTTTATTCCTACGAAATCCTTAATTAAAATTAAACTAGATTCTATGTTGTAGATCATTGTGACTATGTGAGAAGAGGATTGAGTTGTGTTTCTCAAATTTGGTCATGAAACTCTTCTGTTTTTAGCACTTTTAACAGTTCGAGACACTCAGGATTTATGGGTACCAGTTTGGAAACAGTTATTATTACTGGGGCTATTGTGATTCTGAGGAAGCCTTGCAGTATATTAACCAAAGTAGTACTCTTAAGATTAAATGATCCACTAATATCAAACTATCAAAAAGGAAATTAAAAACAAAGTAAAAACTGTAATGCACTAGTTATAACTAAATAATAAAGTTTACCCCATCTACTACGTAAGGCAAAGGTTGTTCTGTTCAACAGTAATTTTGTCCTGAGGCTTAGTCCCTAACCCCCAAGAATTTTGGTTCTTCATTATTTTTTCCTTTCTCTGCTTGATCATCAAGCTTGTGCTCACTAGATCATCATCATCATCATCATCATCATCATCATCAATCTTGAGATTACTGCAAAAATCCTTCCTAGAGGCATCCTTCAGCAGCCTCACTTTTCTGTTTCCTTTCAGACTTGAGTCTTGCCTCACGAGTTGACCCAGCACAAATTGGCTCCTGTTCACACTTCAGTCTGGCTTCCACCCCAACCACTGTATTGAAACTGCTGTATTCACTCACCAGTGACCCAAGGCCATGTAATTTATTCCCAGTGAACTATTGTGGGGTGGGAAGAGACACTACTAAGAATCTTGCTTGGATGACAGACATTACCTGCACCACTCTAAGCACAACCAGGTGTGTATTGTCACCCTTGTGATGACCTATGTGGTCCTAGAGACCATAGAAAATGTCCAGCTGTCATTCCACCTCACCATTCATCAATATGAATTATCATCGACATTTTCTTTATTGATGTGACACTTTCTATTCTAAATTCTGTGACGAGAGACTTTTTGGTTTTCTTCCATCTCCACCCACTCACACTTAGTCTCCTTTGCCCACTTCTCTTTTACCCAATTTTTAGTTGCTGGCATTCTTTTATTTTAAAAATTTTTAGTTGTAGATGGATACAGTATTTTTATGTGGTGTTGAGGATGGAACCTTGCACAGTGCCTTGCACAAGCTGCAACCCCAGCCCTTAGCTGGCATTCTTTAGGATATTATCTTGCATCGTTTCTTCCTTTCTTTGGGAGAGCTCTGTGACAGCTGCTTTATTCTAGATAATTAAGTTCCCCAAATTAATCTCAAGTCCAAACATTCCATTTCTGATCCAGACTTATGTCTCTAACTTGCCCTTTGGCATCTGCATAGAGATGTTTCCTGAGTATCTTATGCTAAATATATCTAAACCTGAATTTGGAGCTTTCATTATTCCAAATAAGTTTCCTACATTTTTAACTCTTTAAAAAGTAAGATGGATGAGCCCGATTTCTTGAGTCAAACCTAGAAGTCATTCTACTTCTTCCTTCTTAAATCCCCTGTCCCCATCTCATAATTGCCTCTCCATTTGGCTGTCCCAACAGAGAGGCAACCATATCTAGTATCTATTATCAACACCTTGATCCAGTCCCCATTAGAGCAACTCTAATTTGTCTCTACTCCACTGTGTTGCTCTTTTTTTCTATTGCCCATTTAATAATTAGAATGAACATTCTTAACACAAACGAGGTAGATCATGTTTTCTCTTGTCTAGAACATTCATGGATGTCCTGCTCCACCTGAAATATAGCTCCTAGCATACCTTGTAAGACTCCAAATCGTCTGAATATTGCCCACATTGCCAGCTTCCTATTTTTTCTTTGGTTACCAATTTCTTTCTTAGAAAACAGAAAGGGCCCCATGGAATGGCTAGCGTGAAAGTCTGAGAATAATAATGTTTGATAAAACCGAATCAGTAGAAAAACTTCAATGACTGAAGATTCACCCTCCTTGTAGTTTGGATTTCCTAGAAGTGTATCCTAAGTCAAAAATATGAGTTCTACGAGATTATTTGAAGATGATTCCAAGATGTGTTGAAAAAGTATGAGGGAAGCAATTGAAAAGAAGAAACCTAGTAAAGGATGTACTGCCCAGCCGCTGGCCACGGGCAGCTGGGCCTGTTTCCAAAAAGGATTTTTGAGAGTCAGTACAGGATACACCACAGCAGCATCACAACTAAGAGGTCCGAGAGGCGGTGTATTTAACTACCACTGTCCATCAATCACTGAACAAGGACCCCTCGCAGGCATGTTAATTCCCTGGAACATCTGGTCTGCCTTGCTCCACTCAAGAAAGCCTTCGGTTGCTGGCACTTGTACCTAGAAGCTCATGTTAGGTACACACAGAGCAGTAAGTGAAGAGGGTCAGTGGTGGACATCGACAACATCTGCTGCAGCCAAGCATCAAGATAAGTCTGGATAATCTCTCATGAATGACTTTGAACTTCTTGCTTGAGTCACCTCTCATCTGCTCAGAAATTGTCACATCTATGTCTGAACATAATCTGGCCAAAGAGGCTTAATGAACTTGGTGAACCACATCCAAGGAAGGACCTGAAAAATCCTAGAATTCTTAAACTTGTCTGGATGTACTTGAATAAAGTCCATGGACATAGGATGGTAAGTCTTGATGGAGGAGGTGTGCACATGAGGGCCTTCACAGAAGCGGTATAGCAGCACCAGCATCTCAACAGTTGATCATGACAAGGAATTTAATGTACAAGTTGGCAGCCAGGCCACAGGACTGGAAAACTCCAGCTGTGGTCAGGCTGACCCAGCTTCAGCCCAGAGTCCACAGCATTCTGCTCTGATGCACATTATTTTGCAAATGGCAGCACAAAGGGGCCCTAAGTGGGTGAGGTCAAGGTCATTCTGCTTTGACCTCCTAGTCAGTTCATTTTCCTACTTTCCCCCCCTGCTCTTTCAGTCTGACCTACCCAGTGTTCCAAACGGCTAACATTGCCACTACCTGTTGTCCAAAGAAACACTTTAGGTGGGAAATAAAGCCAAAGTAACCCCCTCCCCCCTCCCCCCGCCCCCATAAAAAATAAAAGGAAGAGCTAGTAGCAAAGTGTGGTTAGAAGAGTCTGGACTTGGTGATTAGGGAGAGTGGATTTAAATCCTTCCTCTCCATTTATTCACCATTACAGTTCCCAGTAAGTTAAGTCTCTGCACCTCCCATTCTTATCTGTAGTACAGACGTGCTCAGACTCAACTAATTGGTCTGTTGGTAAGAACAATAAGGAAAGTAATTAGTGAGAGACTTTTTTTTTTTTTTTTTTGGTCTACCTGAGTGTTCAAGTGCCTTCAGTTCTGTCTTGCTAGGTAATCAAACCTGGGGTAGCAGAAAGAGTCTTGTCCTTGAAGAGAGAAGCATTTTACCCTTTCTTTGAGCTCAGAAGAGATAAGGGTGACCAACCCCAAACTGTCTCTCCATAGTTTTCTTCAGAGAAGAGGATTCATTCTTCTGTTATGGTTTAATCTAGTTACAAAACGGGATTATTTGAGGCTTTATTTTCCCTGTTAAACTATAATTCCCTTCCAAAAGTTGCTATGAATAAAAAAAAGTAAAGAAATGGAATTTCCTTCCCATTATGGATTTCTTGTGGTTAGAAAACATACAGTCCTGTAGTTATTTAATTTAACCACCAGGTAGACAGGGCTTGTTTGCTGGGTAGCCCAACATGATATCTGGTGATTGAATTTCACATGTAGGGCGCCAAACAAATGAACACAAACTTAATTAAGAGATTCAATAACCTATCAAAAGGATTGAGGACTAAATTAAATCAAGGTGGTTTCTACCTGGAAGCATCTTAGAGGAACTATTAGGCTTTTCAGACCTGCTGTTTGATATTGCTTTTAACTTGCCCTTTCTAGGCCTCAGTTCTCAGTTGTAGGATGAGGAAATTAGATAATATTTAATGAATGGTCCTTTATCACATTTTAAGTTTATGAAATTTGGAGTAAAGTGAACTCTCAATTATTTGTGATCTATTTAGATAGATCATGTTATGTATCAACTTGACTAGATCAGAGGATGTTCAGATATCTGGTTAAACATTATTTCTGGGTATATCCATGAGGGTTTTTCTAAATCTGTGGACTTGATAAAGTCCGTTGATGCTCTCTGTGGATGGCCATTATAAAATTGGCTGAGGGCCCAAATAGAACAAAAGGAGGAGGTCACTCCTCCCCTGCCTTTCTCCCCCCTAACTACCTGTGTGAGTGGCCACATTGGTCTTCTACCCTTGTTGTGGGGTTTATATCTGCTTCTCTGGTTCTCAGGCCTTCAGACTTGGGTAGAATTATACTATCAGCTTTCTGGGGTCTTCAGTTTGCGGGTGGCAGATCAAGGGACTTCTCAGCCTCCATAATTGTCATAATACACAGATACACACATACACATACATGTGTTATTAGTTTGGCTTCTTAGTCTCTGTGGCAGTCAAGTTTCTCTAAGTGGGACTGTTCTCTGGCAAGTTCCCAGGGCACTTCCAATTTCTGGAGATCCTACATCTGTTTCTAGGTAAATGAGCTGGCAGCAATGTCATCTTGCACACATCTTGTTCTGGGCTACCATTCATTTCCTTAGCAGTATTGGTTGTTCACAGTCTTGCTTGACTCAGCCCTGATCTCTGGGAATGAGTGAGGATTTCAGGATGTGCAGAGGGAATCTGAGTAGCTATAAGGTATATTTAAATGCAAAACATGCAGTTTTTAAGCCAGCTTTTCTTTCCCTTGGTATTTAATATATCTTCAGTTTTATCAAATAAAAGCCAATTATAGTCAGAAATCTTGCTTTTCTGCATGACATGTTATACAATTCCAGGACTTCTAAAGCACAGATCTCTTACTCTTTCAAGGTTCTAAACACAAGTTACAGAACTTCTATATGGCTGATGGAAACGGGAATCATTAAAAAGTGACTAGGGAACTGAATAAAGCTGGGATAGCTGGAGAAGCAGACTTGGGTCTTCATAGCCAGAGACAATGCCTTCAGATTGCTGGTCTAGTGAAGGCAGCCTAATGTCCCCACACTTGTACTGCCCCCAGGAGGCACTGGAGCACTAGTGTGACCACTGGAGTTCCTGGAATCTGGGTGTGGTTGCCACCATTGCCTCTACCTATGTGAGAAAACAGTGTATGGTCCCTTGTTCTTAATGAACACTCTTGAGGAAGTTTTCGGTTTGAAGCTTGGGTCATATGCTACTATCGTGCTTGCAGGGGAAGCCTGGGAAGATGTTATCTTACTGCTTCAGCTTCTGAAGGGAGAAGGTAGACTTTACCCTCCATCAGGACTCATTAGGCGGGGAACTTTCTGAGCAGAGGAAAAATTTCAAATGTTGGAAAATGATGGAATGTTCTGAATGTTCAGGAAAATGTTCATAAAGAATGACAAATATTACGCCAGTCTGTTTGGAGGGTGCCTCCCATTCCTGACCATGGCAACAGCCCCTTGCAAAGGAGCACGGGACTTTCTTCTGCCATCACATTATTCCCTTTTGACCAAGGCACAGAGTGTAAGAAATGTTAGAGAAAAAAATAATCTCAAACACACAGCTTTTTTTTTTTTAATAAAACTTGTAATTCAATGTGTAATAAGGTGTGCTCTTCAGACTTATGACCTCGAAGATTGTATTAAGGGGACAATGTAAATGATTAAGCAATTATATAACTTAAAACCTGACAAGGAAGATCATCTTTGTGCTTATGGGATTTGGGGCCCCTGGAAAAATGTTATCACCAAGGACCATTCTTTGGCAAAATTGTGGACTAGGGGAGGTTTTAGGGCCCTCATTTTCCATTTCCTTTATCTCGATGGTAATTATTCTCAGGAAATGATTTCATGAAACTTAATTTATACTAAGCAGTCATTTATATAAATGACCATTAAAGTCTAATGGTGCCTTTCTGTCTTTTACCTCTGATCCTGCTTTTAATGGTGCACCAGTATTGTAGGGACTTAGCATTAGATCCTTGCCAGCATGCCTGTGGGGAGGAGATTGTGTTGGATAGAACAAGGCAGTGCTGTCTGTAGGTGCTGAAGGAAGTGAGCTCGGCATGCTAGCCAAAAAACATAAGAGTTATGATTCCTAAAATGTGCTTCTATTATTTCAACTATCTTTCATAGTAATGTGTTGTAATATTGCATATTATAAAGAAGCATGGATTAGATAACTTGTTTAAGGCTGCTGTTTTAGACAGAAACGGCCCCTCAAAGATATCCATATCCTAATCTTGGAAATGACAAATATGCTCTAGTATATGGCAAAGGGGAATTAAGGTTACCTGTAGAATTAAGGTAGCCAATCAATTGACTTTAAAAAAGATACTACCCTGGATATTCTGGGTGGATCCAATATAGTCACGAGGGTTCTTTAAAAAGAAAAAGCCCAGAAGAGTAGAGTTAGAGATTTAAAGATGCTATGTCAATAGCCTTTGAGGATGGAGAAGAGAAGTCATGGCCACTACAACAAAGAAGTGGTCCCTAGGAGCTAGAAAAGATAAGAAAACATATTACCCCAGAATTTCCAAAAGGAGCCAGCCCTGTGGACTTCTGGATTTCAGCCCAGTAAGACCCATTTCGAACTTCTAACTTTCAGAGTTGAAAGATAGTCTGTGTGTTGTTGTAAGACACTAATTTGTGGTAAGTTGTCACATCAGCAAAAGGAAACTAATACTACAGCCAGAGGATTTAAAGTCTGAATGCTGAATTTTTTTTTCAGTGTAGTTTAAAGGCAAATACCTAAAAGGCACCATTGGAAAAGAGGCTCCAGGTAGATAATAAGTCAGCATAAAAGGCCAAGAATAAGATGGAAGAAGCCTTAAGAGGTGGAGAATGAAAATCATAATGAGATTATTGGGGCATTATTAGACAGTTAAGAGGGATTATTTTACCCAGAAACTGTGCTATAACTCAACCCTGCTTTTGATCTCTTCCCAAGCAGTGACACAAGGCAAAGCAGGCTGATATTCTGTGTCCTTAGAGGGCAGGGCAGACCTCTGCGTGTTTACTTCTCTGCCCCAGAAACAACAGACCTGGAACAGAATATGTGCACCATGCTTAATGTCTGTATTAATGAGTGAACAAGAGGCCCGACACACGCGAGGGAATCCAGCGAGTGACCTGTAGGCTCCCTTGTTTCTCCACTGCTAGGAAAGCCCTAAGTAACTTGGAGTCCTATAGGCGAGAAGGTCTGCTCTGCTCTGCTTTCCTCCTGAAGACCCAGCCTCAGTTCCACCTCTCATGATGATATTGATAGCTGACACTTACACAGCTTCTGGTATATTTGGGTCGAGTTTCAAAATATTCCCATATGTTAATTCACATATATGCGTATATTAATTCATAACAGCCATAGGATTTGAAGACATCATTCTCATTCTCTAGTGAGGAAAACTTAGGCAGAGAAAGTTGAATTGGAGTCCACATGGCTTGTTAATGGGAGAGGTAGCTTTGAACCAAGGCAGTCTGGCTCTTGGTTCTTTTATTATGATGTCTTCTGCTGGTGGATCACCAGGCTGAGGGAGGTAAGAGCCTAGCTCCAGATGTCTCCTGTCTGTGTGGATGACAGAAAGCAAGGGTGTGAGTGTCACTACTTGGAATTGTGCAGGGGTTCTCTTGTCACTACCATTTAACCACCGGGTATAGACAGCAGAAGGAGGGTGCTGGAATAGACGGGTCACATCTTCTCTGGTCTGAATGTTATATGGGCAAGAAGAGTAAGAGTACCAGAGAGAGCCATAGAAATGGCTTTATTCATAGCCATGGGGAAAGAAAGTGCCTACTTCTCCTGGACTCTGTGTCCACTATGCCTAGATTCCTGCCTACGCACATGGACAGTGCAGCTCCTTACTCTACTCTCGCATTCCAAAGAACTTTACCTTGGTCATCAATCCAGTGGCCTTGTTGGCCTCCGAAGATGAACTGAGGATGAGGTCTGTGTCAGACCTGGAAGTGGACCTCTCTAGGCACTGATTTCCTCTGTCCCAGGAGAGGGAGTGAATACTGAGAGCTTGACTTGAAAGGGGGTCACAGGCCCCAGGTATGTGCTTCCCCTTGCCCATGTGGAATTCTTCTTCTATGAAGAGAGGTATGGTTATAAAGGACCAAAGAAATTTCTACCTAAAGCAGTGCTTCCCAAACTTGAGTAGGCATACCGATCACTTGGGGCTTGCTAAAACAAGATTCCTGGGCTAACACTAGAAACCGTCATCACGATTCAGTATGCATTTATAACAAGTGCTCAGGTGATGCTGTAGCTATGACCACAGAGTCTAAAAAGCAATGTCGAGGGCAGGAGGTTGGATGCTCACGTCTAAGGCATACACTGCACAGTAATATACCTCCTAGCAATCACACTAGAGCCTGGCCTCAGAGTGCTCCTTCATATGATGTCTGTATAATTTTACCAAAGAATCTTGGATACTTGATATACTACTAAAAATGAACTTTGGGATCGACATTCAACTATAACTACTTGACCAAAGGTCACATTGGGACCAACAACACAGATAACTTGATTCTGAATTTCCAAGTAAAGGGATCATCCTGAACAAACAGAACTCACTCGGGTGAGTGGTATCACTGTGGAAGGAAATGGGGGTGAGGAAGAGACAGTTTGCTCCAATTTGGGGTGGGGAAAAATAGAGAAATCAAGACTGGGCATGCTATTTCAGTATTCCTATATACTATATGGAAATATAAAATATGTTAGAATAATAATATATAGAAACATAAATATATATATATTTAAATATGTATTATATATAATATATAGAAACAAAGGAGATTAAAGACAATGGAATGAAGCATTCAATTTTAACTTTGAGGTTTGGTCAAAATTGGTTGAAAGAGGAAACTTGTGAAAAATTGAGAAGATACCATCTTAAATAATTGTCTAATTTCCATATGGCTGGATCTAGTTCTTCCAAATACTTTTTAAGACATTGTCAAAAATGTTCGTTTGATTGACATGACTAAAGATGCCACAAGAACAGACCCCTATTTGCAGATATGTGTTTCATTCTCTTTAGGAAAATATGGAGAACAAGCAAGCAACCTTTCTTCCCAAAGGACTTTGCCTTTGAGCTCTGGGGTGAAACGGGTTGCCTAGGAAACGGATCTCATGGATAAATCTAGAGCTCAGTCACTTAGGTCCTGAAAATGAATCAATAGAGCTTTTCATAATGTCAAATCTTTCATCCTTCCATTTTCAATTGAGCATGTGCTAAGAACTTGAAAGATTTACTGGTTGATCACAATTTAGCCTTAGCTTATTGGGTATGTAGCTATAATTGTGAGGCTAGATGAGTATTTTTTTTCCATTCTCTTGATCATACTAGATAGCAATTTTGAGAGCATAATGGTGGTTCACTTCTGGGAGAAATTAAATGTATTTGAAATTTCCCGGGATCTTTTGCACCTTAAAAATTGTATTGTGATTTTGTATAATGTATATAAAACATGCATTAAAGTGAATTTTGCTATGAGAACAGTTAAAGATTTTTGGACATGTCTTGGAAGGTGGGAAAATAGTTTTTTCTTTTAAGGATCTTCTTTTGTGTTTTAATCTTTAAAATGTATGAAGCAGAAATGTACGAGTTAATTAATGGTGAAGTAAACACCAGCTGCCAGTCATATAAGTCAACAACATAACCAGAACCAGTGGTACTGTTGTGCTGATTCTCTGATCCTCATTCTATTTTTGTTGGTTAGGTTTTGGTCAGTATTATCAAGACACAATTTACATACAATAAAACTTGTTCATTTTAGGTGTGTGATTTAATAAGTTTTGACAAATATAATAGTTGGGTAATCATCACATTATATATAGAACTAATGTGCAAAAATGTTCCCTTTAAATCCTGAAGGATATTTTCACTAGACACAGAATTCTGGGTTGATGATTTTAGCTCTTGAAAAATAGTGTGCCACTTCACTTGGGCTTCATGCTTTCCAATTAGAACTCTACTATCATTCAAATTACTTTTTTCCTATAGGTAAAACATGATTTTTCTCTAGCTAATTTCAAGAATATTTTTCTTTCTTGTTAAACATTCATAATGTTTATTATAGCTATACTTATCTTAATACGTCTTTAGCTTTATTCTGTTTGAGGCTCACATAGTTTGTTAAATCTGTAGATTTTTGTCTTTTGCCAAATTTGAGGAATTTTCAGTCACTATCTCTTTGAATACATTTTTAAGTCTTTCCCTTACCTTTTCTTTCTGAAACTTGGGTGACACAGATATTAGCTATTTTGTTATATAGTCAAACAGATTCCTGTTGATCTATTTTTCCAGTCTGTTTTCTCTTTATCAGGTTGTATAAGTTTCTATTTTTAAATTTATCAATCCTTTCTCTTTCCTTATGCCCTCCATTCTGCTGTTGAAAAAATTCTATGGATTGGGGTTCTTTTTTTTTTTTTTTAACTTCAATTCCAGAGTTATCATTTGGTTCTTTATGTATTAGATTTCTTTGCTGAGAGCTTCTGTTCTTTCATTTGTTTCAAAGTGTGATTGTAATTGCTCATCAATTACGATGGCTACTTCAACAGTTTTTGAGATTATTGTTAACTTGGTGTTAGCATCTATCAAATTAAAGGTGAGATTTTTCCTTTTCATGTAAAAAAATGATTTTCCATGGAAACTTAGACATTTTGAGAATAAGATTTTAAAACCTGGTATCCTGTTGAAACCATTTGTTTATCCTTGCTTTTCATGATGTGGTTTTGGCAGGGGCAGGAAGTGGGTACCACCTCATCAATTACTGAGAGAAGGATGTTAAAAGCTCTATCTATGATTGTGTATTTTTTTATTTTTCCTTTTGGATCTATACATTTTTTTTTTTTTTGCTTTGTGCACTTAAAAGTTCTGCTACTAAGTGCGTGTGTTAAGCATCATTTTGCCTTTTTCAAATATGCATTTTTATACTGATTCTATTTCCTCTGTTTCATATTTCTTTTTGCCCAGGGAAGCAATTCTTTGATTGTTTACTGGACATATATTGGAAAAATTAATATAAATTTGGTACCTAGAGTGATCTCAACTTTCTTCAGAGAATTTTTCATTCACTGCCAGGAATCGGAGGTTCATGGCCTATGAACAAGGTTAAGTTTCTGGGTCACCTAAACAATTCTCTGAATCTGCTTAATGTGTAACTACATTCGGAGGACAAATTTTGGGGATTTCATTTCTATGCAAAGGATTTTGTATTAGGTTCTCTGCCTGGGCAGGAGTTGAATTCTGACCCATTTGTTTATTCCTAGGGTCAGCAAAACCTGCTTTACCTTTCAGTTGACTTTCAAAGCCCTGAGACACGAGCACCATACCCTCAAAGTGGAATGGGAGGCAGCACAGTGATACACACGAGGATAGTGGAACTTGAGCACCGTCTCCTTATCTCTCCATTTGGCAATCTATCTAGATGATCTAGCCTTTAAAAAAGCTTGACTTTAATTTTAATTGTGATAAAATACACATAGTATAAACTTTGCCATCTTAACCATTTTTAATTGAACAGTTCAGTAGTGTTAAGTACTTTCACATGTTGTATAACCAATCTCCAGAATTATTTTCATCTTGTGTAACTAAACCTCTGTGCATATTGAATGACAATTCTCCTTTTTTCAGCCCCTAGAAACCACCATTCTACTTTATGTCTTATGAATGACAATCTAGGTACCTCATATAAATGAAATCATACATTATTTGTTTTGTGACTATTTTATTTCAACTTGTATAATGTCCTTAAGTTTTACCTATTTTTTTTTTTTTTTAGCATGTGCCATAATTTCTTTCCCTCTTTTAGCTGAATGGTTCCATTGTTTCTCTGTCCATTCATTCATCAATAGAAACTTGAGCTGCGTCCACATTTTGGCTATTATGAACAATGCTGCTGTGAACTTGGGCTTACATATATCTCTTCAAGAACTCCCTTCAATGTTTTCAGGCATGTACCCAGAAGTGGAATTGATGGATTGCATGGGAATTTAGGTTTTGAGAGATTGCCATATTGCTTTCCATGAAGTTTGCAAAAATGGTGCATGAAGGACTTTGTTACCTTTTAGTTTTCACCAGTAGTTTTTATGATTGATCCTAATTGTCTAGCCAGCCATTACTAGAAACTATTTCAAACTAATGTTTTTCCAAATGAGACACAAAAGTTACTACATGAGCATGTTATGTTGGTTCAGTTGACTTCTGAAAGAGCAAGGGCATGAATTTTTTTCAAACATCTTCTAAAGACGTAGTATCTTACAGTCAACAGATAAAGGAAGAAAGGATCCATCCAGTTTAATCTCTCCATTTTAAAGAAGAGAAAACATCCTTCCTGAAGAAAAAGATGAGAAAACGGCTTTACAAAGGAAATTAGGTTTTATGTAGTTGCCAACTCTCTTCATTAATAGTGATGCAAATGAGGTTGGCTTACAGTTTTCATTGGTTGGTCTTAGACGGCCACAGGGAACATGACCCATAATCAACATTTTAACTCGGCTCATATGACTAAAAAATTTTGAGGTTTGTGGACTAGGCCACGTATGCAATGGAGTATTTCCGCTTACAACACAAGCTTCAAAATGAAGACTCCATCCTATAAAAGGTTTTGATATACTTTTGTGTGATCATATAGATAAAATCTTAAAAAGTGGCTGAAAATGTTTCCTTGGTTTCTAATTCCAATGGGTATTTTAATCAATTTACTAATATATTTAGACCCAGAAACATAATCGGAGATACCTTATTATCTATTCTAGATAGGGTTGTGGATTAAATGTGACTCAGATCCTAATATTACAGAAAAAAGAAATTGAGATCCTTTTAAAGAGGCCACAAAATGGGTACCAATGGAGGATAGCAGCATGTCAGTGGAGTTGATTGGAACTGGCTTTGAATTACCTATCCTTTGTAACCTGTTGATTCTTCAATCATGTGGAATTAATTTACGTTGCGCTTGCCAAGTAATTGGAACTTTTCTGTATGTTCTTCCTATGGGTAACAACCTCAGGAACAAAGCTAGGAAGTTTCTTCTTCCACTCCATTTATTTTTCTATAAATGGAATGCCTTCTTCCTTTCGCTCCTTCACCAGCAATTTTTAAAGAACAGGACATTTTTACAAGTAGAAAAGATTCCACTACTATATGGTATAGTTGCTCACAAGCAAAAAACCATAAAAGAAATTTGTGGAACTGCAAAGTTCCAATGACATTGTATGTAATGGTTAATTCTAAGGGTCATCGTGACCAGATTGAAGAATACCTAGAGAACTGGCAAAGCAACACTGCTGGGTGTGTCTGAGAGTATTGCTAGATGAAAATGGAACGTGAGTAGGTAAACTGAAGAGCTGCGCTCATTGGAGTGGGGCCATCATTCAGGTATCTGAGGGCCCAGATAGTAACCAAAAGAAAAGAGGCAATCTCCTTCTCCTTGTCTCCTGGAGCTGGGACACTCTTCTCCTGCCCTTGGATGTTAGAAATCCAGGCTCCCTGGTCTTTGGACTCCAGAGAGTATACTAGAATTTCCCTGAATCCTCAGACTTTTGGCCTTTGGCTGAGAATGATATCAACAGCTGCCCTAGCTCCGAGTATCTTGGATTTGGACTGAAACATGCTGCAGAATCTCAGGGTCTTTAGATTACAGATAATCAGATGCAGGACTTCTCAGTTTCCAAAATCTTCTGAACCAATTCCCTGAACACATCCCTTCTCATCTCTGTCCCCTACCTCTCTCCTGCTCGCTTGCTTCCTCCAGAGTTTCTGGAGAACTCTGACTAATACACTATAGATGTTTACATATGTGATTAAAAAAATCCTAAAGTTGGAGAAAACGTAAAATGTTTCCTTTTAAGAGAGAGAAAGGATTCATTACTCAAATAACTTAGCTCCTGTCTAATTTTTAAAGCTATACTGTTAAGGAGACTAAGCAACAACAAAATAACACAGTTCATTTGCACCATAGTGTAACATGGGGCCACAGTTACTTAGAGGGGAGATCTGTGGGCAGTTCCCACCAGCTCAGGGTGCTTGGCCACAGTTTGAGTGTTTATACAGGTCCTTACAAAGTTAACCTTCAACTAAGACATCAAAGGGTGTCTCTTCTGACCCTTGAAGGGGTCAGTACACATACTGCTCAACTGACTCGCCGCAGCACTTACCAGGTCCATGCCATTTTAAAGGACGGGCTAAGGAAGAATTTGCTGGAATAAATACAAATGCTCCAGAGTCTGGGAAAATGACCCATGATAAATATCAGTGCTTTTCCTACATAAAAATTCAGACCCTAAGGAAGGAGCAGAAGGAGTTCAGTGTAATATTATTCAACTTCTTTAGGTCATGGATGGGTAATCACCACAGGCTCGCTAGTAATGGTATGTTAGAATGAGAAAGTCAGAGGCTATTTCCCAGGATATTTTCTTTAAAGTAAAAGAAAATAGAATTGAAAAGATATTATGGGTCGATAATAATATACATTATCCATATGGGAAATAGAAAAATGCAGTTACTCCGTTTCTCCTTTCACATTTTGACTTTTTGAAATTTAAGATAATTTTAATGACCCACCTAGTTGTTTTGGCCAGACATAATTGGCCTGGTTCCCTGATGGTCACCCTCAGAGCTAAGTGATCAAATATTTCAAGCACTACCATGATTTCTTCGCGGTAGTCCAGAGTTCCATGGGTCTGGTGTGTTAACTCTGGTCTTATCAGAGTTAACATTATATATACTGTGTGTCAAACACTATTCTAGGAGTTTTATATATCTGTTTTCTCAAAACTTATGACAAAGATATCATTCCCATTATGTAAAATGCGTTAACTAGGACATAAAAAGGTTAAAGGATTTATGTAAATTGATGGTGAAACTAGAATTTGAACTCAAGGAGTCTGGCTCCAGAGTTTGTGTTCCCAAGCAGTATTCTATATCTAGAACTAGAAGAGATAAGGAAAGACCTCCTTGAATCTATAATTGGAGTCTTACCATCATAAAGGGGCCTATACTTGTGGAGTTCAATGGTACTTGAATATTTGGGTACTTTGCAGCAAGCTGTACATCTGACTTCAGTATTCAGAGTATCAGAGTTATGATGAAAAAGCATTTTAGGGAGAAGAATCCAGCAAAGTAGCAGAAACAAAGTAATGTCTGGGTAAAAGGGAAGGAGTTACAGCTTGGCATTAATTATAAAACTTGTTGCTACTGAAATAAGTTTAGAATTTTAAGACATAGTTTATAGTTTTTTTTTTTTAAATCTGTTACAATGCCTACTTGGGTTAGCTGATAAGAGCACAGCCTCTTCAGTGCCACCATCTCTAGGAACATAAAAAATAATGGGTTACTATGCTAAGGATGTTGATGGAATAAGTAGACAACATACAAGAAAAGATGGCTATGATAAGCAGAGAAGTGGATATTCTAAAAATATTGAAAGGAAATGATAGACATGAAAAACACTGTAATCGAAATAAAGAACATCTTTCATGGGCTGATCAGTAGAGCAAACTCAGTTGAAGAAGGAATCTCTGAGCTTGAGAATGTGACTATAGAAACATCAAAAATTGAAGAACAGGGAGAAAAGGAACTGAAAGAACTGGAACCAGAGTATCCAAGAACTATGGCACAACTGTAAAAGATATGCCGTATGAATAATGGAAAGGAGCACAATCTGTATTTGAAACAGTGATGTCTGAATATTTCCCCACATCAAGGTTAGTTCAACAAATCACAGATCCAGGATATCTAGAGAACATCAAGAAGGATAAATGCAAAAATAAAACAAAAACGTTACTGAGACTATTATGGTTTGAATGAGGTCTCTCAAAAGCTCCTGCATTACTGCAGGAGGTGAAATGATTAGATTATGAGAGCTATAAACTAATGAGTGGATTAATCCATTTGATGGATTAATACTTTGAATGAATTATTGGGTGTTAACAGTAGGCAGGTGGGGAATGCCTGGAGGAAGTGGGTCACTAGAAGCATGCCGTGGGGCTTATATGTTTTGACCCTTTCTCTTCCCACTCTGTTTCCTGGCTGTCATGGGGTGGGAAAATTTCTGCCATCATGCCCTTCTATCATGATGCTTCACTTCACCTTGGGTCCAGAGAAATGGATTTGGCCAATCATGAAATGAACTGCCAAAGACCATGAGCCCCAAATAAGATTTTCCTTCTCTAAGTTGTTTTTGTCAGGTATTTTTTTTTTCATATCAATGGAAAGCTAACACTTGGGCATTTCATTTTCAAACTGCAGAAAATCAAAGATAAAAAATATCTTGAATTAAACCAGGGGGGAAAAGATCTTGAATTAAACCAGGGGGGAAAAGATCTTGAATTAAACCAGGGGGGAAAAGATCTTGAATTAAACCAGAGGGGAAAAGCACTTTACCTATAAAGTAGAAAAACCAAGAATTTTATCCTTCTCAGAAACCTTAGAAGCAAGAAGAGAGGATGTTGAGTTAAAAAACAAAACAAAACAAAAAAACCTTATCAGCTTAGAATTTTATACCCTGAAAAATAGTCCTTCATATCTGAAGTTGAAAAGAGGACTCTTCGAGATGGACAAAAATTGAGAGAAATTATTGCCAGTAGGTCTGTCTTGCCAAAAAAAAAAAAAAAAAAAAAAATTTGGTCAGCTTTTTTGCTGCTGTGACTGACCAGCATAACTGTAGAGGAGGAGAAGTTTATTAGAGGGCTCAGTTTCAGAGTTCTTAGTCCATAAAAGGTGAGCTCCATTCCTTGGTGGGTCTCAAGGTGAGACAGAACATTATGGCGGAAAAGTGTGGTAGAGGGAAGTAACTCACATGATGAACAGAAAGCGGAGAAAGACTCCAGATACAAAATATATACCCCATAGCCATGCCCCAATTCCCACCTCCTCCAGCCACACCCCATCGTTTCAGTTAATCCCATCAATGATCAATTAACTGATTAGGCACTGATCAGGCTAAAAGTGTAACCCAATTATTTCTCTTCCAAACCTTCTTGTGTTGTTTCACACATGAGCTTTTAGGGATACCACATCTAAACCATAACAAGATTCTTCAGAGAGAAGGAAAATGATTCAGATTCATGTTTCCAATAACTTGAATCTATATCAAGAAAGAGCAAGTCTTCGAGAATGAATAAGTGAAGAATAAAACTTTCATTTTTCTCACTTTAAATTGATCTAACAAGTTTGTTCAAAATAATAGTAACAACAATGTACCTGACCATTATGTTTATACATGCATGAATGCTTATGTATGGTGTGTTTGTGTATGAATGAAGCAAATACTACAGGGGACCAGAGAGGGAGGAATTGGGAGTATTTTGTTATCATAAGGCATTTGTAGTGTCTATGAATCTGGGTAGTGTTATTCAAAATTGGATTTGGACTAGTTATAAATGCATATTGCAAACTCTAGGATAATCACAAAAAGATTTTTAAAAAGTAGAATCATTGTCAAGAAAGGAGGGAAATGGAATTACATAAAATGTATAATTAAACCCACAAAAGGAAGAAAACGATATGGAACTCATAGGTAAAGGACCAGGGTAAAAAATAGGAAACAGTAACACTACTGGCAGACCTTAATCCAACTATATCAATAATCGGTCAGATGTTTAGACACACCAGTTGTTACAGAGACTGTCAGTGCATCCAAAGGCAAGAACTGATGAAATGCTGTCTTCAAGAAAGAAACCTACTACTTGAAATGTAAAGGCACATAGATGGAGTAAAGGAATGGAGAGGGATACCATGAGAATAGTCACTAGAGAAAGGAGTAGCTGTGGCTATGGCTCTGTGGCAGAGCACTTGCCTAGCACGCATGAGGCACTGGGTTTGATGCCTAGTACCACTTAAAAAATAAAGTGCATGCTGTCCATATTCAACTGCGCGCGCCCCCCCCCCCCCCCCCCCCCCCGCCATAGCTACATTAACTTCAGACCCAGCGGACTTTAGAGGTAGGAAAGCTGTCAGGAGGAAGAGGGACATTATGTAATGATGAAGTCATCAATACTCCCAGAAGATGGCCGTTCTTAACCTATGTGCATCCAGAATATCAAAATATATGGGGCAAACTGACAGTATTTCATGGAGAATAAAGTGAGTTTATTATGATAATTAGATACTTTGACAACTATCAGAGATCAATGTGCTATTCACATCCCTTCTCCTTTGGGTCTAGACAGGATGATATCTTGCTTATCCAAGCTCCTTTGCCCTGAGCTGCTTGCTCTGGAATTTAGGATTATTATGTTACACATTTCTTTCTTCTATTTGCCTTATTGGGGAAAAAATTAGTATCTCCTTTCGGTTTCACTTTTTTTTTCTCAAAAAAATGTGGATGTGGTACATTCTGACTTGATTTCTAAGTATCTCCCTTCATAGTGAGCTTATTCTTTTATTTAAGTCAAAATAAATATTAAGGAAGAATCCATACTGAGACATATTCCTTCCAGATCTTCTTCTAGGGTCAGACCTCATGACTGTTTTCTAACCAGAATTTTTTTTTTTTTTTTTGGTACTGGGGATTGAACCGAGGGCCTTGTGCATGCAATGGAAGCACTTTGCCAACTGAGCTATATCCCCAGCCCTCTTGAACCAGAATTTTTATGAGTCAGCTTTCTCTTGGTTATGCTGCAATAACAAACAACCCTCAAATCTCAGCTGCCGCTGTCTGGCTGGGCACAAGATCACGAGCCACTCAAACAGGAACAAACTTTATTTGAAAAAACCGCCAATAGCACGTCCGTGCCCGGGAAGCTTCCCGATCCACCCACGCGGCGTTCCGCCGGTTCCTTCCCGGAACTCCAGTGCAAGCGCCTCCCCCGGAATTCCCTCCTACTGCACTTTCCCAACCAATGGGAACTCTCCAGGAGTCCCGCAGCAGGAGTCCAGTATCCATATGAATGTAATTTTTAACATAATCATATCATCTCAATGGCTAGCTGGCATCACCTTTCAATCAAAAATGCCATGCGTCATATTAATTGGCTGTGGCTCCCAGCATCTCCCCCCTTCTGTTTAATTAAGCAACAAGTAATGTGGCTAGGGACCGTGCCTGTTAGGTTTGTCCAATTCAACATATGGTTCTTACCCATCATTGGAAAACTGATCTTTAGGCGTCAGCCTCCTGTCTTAGGTTGATACCACTGCAATTGGATCATACCCGTCACTGACTACCGGTCCAGCATATAGTCATGCTTGTGGATAGGCCTATGCACCAGTGGGGGGGTGAGGTTCTTTGCCTCACCTCTGTTGGCCCCCAGATTTGGCCTTGGTGCCAGTGGGGGGGTGAGGTTATTTGCCTCACCTCTGTTGGCCCCCAAAATTAGACCATCACTAGTAGAAGGGAGGAGGATACAGAAATGCCACAACACCAAATCAATTGACGACTCCTAGGGAAAATTGCATCACTGGTGGTACATCAGCAAAGATATGCCAGCATTACCATAATTTGTTGTATCAACAGATAGATCACAGTGCATACAGGTGATACATATTCCAGGCAAGTTTTGTAAGCAGTTCAAAGTGGAGGAATCTATCAATATGTCCATTTCCTCCCAAGATCATTGATGTATCAGTTTATACAGTTTGTTGTGATAATTATCGAAGAAGTTGTAGTTTGGTTTCATCTTTGTCTTCACCGGCACTGGGATGAAAAATAGGAATTCTGACAATGATGTTAAAGAGAGAAAGAAAAAAAGTGTAACATTTTAACAGGTACTAAGAAAACATTTTTTTTTTTTTTAGAACAATTTACATTATCTTGAACAGAATTATTAAATATAATGAAAAGGAAAGATGAAAATAAACAGATTTGTTAACCTGCTTATTTGTACACATATTAAAATAATTTTTAACAGCTGTTTACCCAATTTAAATTAAACCATTAAAATTACGTGAATAATAAAATGTACTTGGATCCATTTTTTTTTTTTTTTATGAGCACTCCTCATATGATCTATGGACATACGCACATATAGACATATAACACAAAACAGAAGTGTGCACATATAACATACAACACATAAGACAATAGTAAAGGCCTTGTAGTTTCACCTAGGTGAAATCTCCATTGCAATGTTAAAAACTCCACAGTCAAAAAATAAAACTGATCAGAAAAACATCAACCTAGGTCTGTATGAGCTCAAAAATAAAATAGAACTTTATGATGTGGGAAAAAGCAATAATAAAATAGATATTGAAAAAAGCATCCTGGTTAATCACTGTCGCAGATGTAAGAATGGCCAAGCTGGAGTTCTGGATATCAGCTGTTATGGATTTGAGTCAAATCATCTTCTTTTCTATCTGTAGAAATCGTTTTGGTTAGTCTTTCTGGAATCCAAATCGGCTGCTGTTCTCCCTGTGGAAACACGCAAACAGAGCCCCGACTCCAGACAATCACTGGGTCTGGACCTTTCCATTGTCCTGTTAGAATATCTTTCCAAAGAACTTTAGGCTTATGCACATTTTTTGGATACATATGCCTTTCCGCAGCACTAAGTCCTGATGAATCCAAATTTAAAAAGTTTAGAGTAAAGAGGGTTATTTTAAGTTTATCTTTGGGGGATATATACCCCTTTCCAATTCCCTCCTTTTGTTGTAATAAGTACATTTTAATAGTTTGATGAGCTCTTTCAACTATGCCTTGTCCCTGTGGATTGTATGGAATTCCTGTTATGTGAGTAATGCCAAATGATGAGCAGAATTGTTTAAAAGAGGTAGAAGCATAACCAGGACCGTTATCTGTTTTTAACTGTTTTGGAACGCCCACAGTGGCAAAATTTTGTAAGCAATGAGCTATAACATCTTTAGTTTTTTCTCCGGCATGAAGGGAGCCCATCAAAAATCCAGAAGAAGTATCAACTGTAACATGCAAATATTTTAATTTTCCAAATTCTGGCAAGTGTGTGACGTCCATCTGCCAAATATGGTTAGGTATCAGTCCTCTAGGATTGACTCCAAGATTAACTTGTGGTAAAAATGTCACACAATTTTGACATTGTTTTATTATATGTCTGGCTTGTTCTTTAGTTATTTTAAAACGTTTTTGTAAAGTATTAGCATTGACATGGAACCTTTTATGAAAATTTATAGCTTCTTCTATTGTGGAGAAAATATGTATGTCATGTGTAGATTTATCTGCTAAATCATTGCCCAAACTAAGGGCTCCAGGCAATCCTGTATGTGCCCTGATATGTCCTATAAAGAATGGATCTTTTCTGTCCCAGATTAGACTTTGTATAGTGGAAAACAAAGAGAAAACAGTAGAAGAAGGGGAAATCCTACCTGCATCTTCAAGGGATACTATAGCATTAACTACATATTGACTATCAGAAAATAAATTAAATACAGAATCTTTAAACATCATAAAAGCTTGTAATACTGCATTAAGCTCTACCTTTTGAGCTGATTGTTTGGGTACTAAAAATGTAAAAGTTTGATCAGGGGTAACTACTGCTGCTGTACCATTATTTGACCCATCAGTGAATATATTTGGAGCATTCATGATAGGGGTCTTTCTTGTCATTTTTGGAAAAACTACAGGATGCTTAGACCAAAAAGACAACAAAGGATTAGATGGCAAGTGACTATCAAATGAAACATTAGATTTACACATGATTATTGCCCAAGTATTTAACTCGTTGGCTAACTCATCAATTTGATCCATAGTATATGGACCTTCTTGCCAAAATACTCCTGTAGGAATATTTTTTGTTGGTAGTACAATAAATAATAAAGGCAAACTTATATCAATTCTATCCAAGTGCATATTTTCCATATATGTTTCAATGATTTTTAATGCCTTTCTTGCTTCAAGCGTTAACATTCGGGGTGAATTTGGATCTGATGGACCTTTTAGGATATCAAATAAAGGTCCTAGCTCTCCTGTTGGTATGCCTAGATAAGGCCTTATCCAATTTATGTCTCCCAATAACTTTTGAAAGTCATTAAGTGATTTGAGTTGATCTACTCGTATTTGAATTTTTGGTGGACGGACCATGGTTGAGGATAACAGGACTCCTAGATAATTAATTGGAAGATTTAATTGTACTTTATCTATTGTTATCTCTAGATTATAACCTTTTAATAAATTTGTAAGTGTGGCATAACATTCTAGCAGTGTGTTTTTATCTTTATGTGCCAATAACATATCATCCATATAGTGAAATATTTGTAGTTCAGGATTTTGATTTCTAAGTGGTTGGATTGCTTTGTTAACATAAATTTGACACATAGTTGGACTATTAGCCATCCCCTGAGGGAGTACTTTCCACTCATATCTCTGATCAGGACCTTCATGATTTAGTGCAGGGATAGTAAATGCAAAATGTGGACTATCCTCAGGATGAATTGGAATTGAAAAAAAACAATCTTTAATATCTATGGCTAAAACATGCCAGGTTTTTGGCAAAGCAGACAATTGAGGAATCCCTGATTGAGAAGGTCCCATAATAACCATCTCATTATTAATGGCTCTTAAATCTTGCAATAATCTCCATTTACCAGATTTTTTTTTAATGACAAAAATGGGAGTATTATGGGGAGATATGGAAGGTTGTATATGTCCTTTCGCTAATTGTTGTTTGACCAGATCATGGGCTACTTGTATCTTTTCTTTAGTTAGGGGCCACTGAGGAACCCACACTGGTCTTTCTGATTTCCAAGTAATTTTTATTGTCTCAGTGGCCCTTTTTGAAAATCCAACCCATGTCTGTCTGTTTCTTGATCTATTTGAATTGGTGCTGCTATATTTTGTCCTTGTTTTCCTAATCTTTTTTCTTTTTTAAAACCTTGTCTAGCCCTAGTAGTGGGCGCATTAGGATTGATGTTATTTGTTAACGTCAAACCTAATTGATCTAGGACATCTCGTCCCCATAAATTTATAGGAAGATGATCCAATACATAGGGCTGTATAGTTCCCTCACATCCTTCAGGATCCTTCCAATCTAATACCATTGCACTTCTATGGGGATTAGTAGCCACTCCTAGGCCTCGAAGCGTTTGAGTGGCTTGTTGTAATGGCCAATGTTTTGGCCATTCCTGACTAGATATGATGTTAAGGTCTGCACCTGTGTCCAGTAGCCCATTAAAGTCGTGTCCTTGAATATTTAGTTTTAGCATGGGGCGAGAATCTAAATTTAAAGACAGCATAGCCCAATCTACACCTGTGGAGCCCAATCCCCTGGTACCTCTTTCTACAGTACGACTGGAAAATTTATCATGTAGGCTGGGTATTATTAGTAACTGTGCTATTCTATCCCCTGGTGAGATAACTGATATGCCTCTTGGAGAACTAGCTATAATTTTTATTTCACCTTCATAATCGGGATCAATTACCCCGGGACTTATCATAAGTCCTTTTAGTGTAGAAGAACTGCGTCCCAATAATAAGCCTACCGTTCCTTGGGGAAGAGGTCCTTTTACTCCTGTGGGAATGATTTGAATTCCCATCTCTGGAGTTAGTACTGCTCTTGCAGAGGCGCAGATGTCCAGCCCTGCACTCCCTCTAGTTTGTCTGATGAGGGATTTAATGGATAATGTGTCCTGGGCACTACCTTGATGGTGCTGCTGGGTTCCTCCATTGCCCCGTGTATTTGTGGTTTTGGGCCCCGGAGCATTGGGCCCTCCAGTCCGTTTTTTGGCAATGGAGCCTGATGCCTTTCTCCACGATATCGTGGGTAAACACTTGATCCTTGTTCGTTTTTTGATAACGGAGTGCCCTCTATGGTGGTTTGAGAACGGCATTCATTAGCCCAATGTCTCCCTCTACGGCATTGTGGGCAAATACCTGGTATCCTATTCCTTTGATACCTAGCTTTGTTAAACCCTCCTCCTATGGGGCAATTCCTTTTAAAATGTCCTGTCTGATCACAATTGTAGCATGTTTTTGGCCTGGCATCTAAAGCCTGTTGTACTGCTGCTAAGACTTGTCCTTGTTCATTAATGTCTCTACATAATTTAATATGTGTTTAAATCTTCATGTTTCCATGGTCTAATGACCTCTCTGCAGCAACGATTTGCTTGGTCATAAGCCAGTTGTTTTATAAATGGCATTGGTTGTTCTACATCTCCAAATATTCTAGAAGCTGTCTGAATAAGCCTATCTACAAATTCAGCGTAAGGTTCGTTAGTTCCTTGTATTACCTTAGATAACTGTCCTTGTAAATCTCCATGCCCCTGTAAAGTTTTCCATGCCCTAACTGCATCTGCAGCAATTTGTGCGTATACACCAGGATCATATTCAATTTGTTGCCGTTGACCCTCATAAGGTCCCTTTCCTAACAACATCTCCAGATTTCTTTGAGGGTAACCGGCTGCTGTATTTCGCCTAGCTGTCTCCATGCAGAATTCCTCATTGGCAACCTTCCATAACAAATATTGTCCTCCATTTAGCACAGATCGACACATGTTAGCCCAATCTGCTGGTGTCATGTCTAAGTTGGTAATAGATTCGACCATGCTTATGGTGAAGGGTGCTTGCGGGCCATAGGTTGTTACAGCCTCCTTTAATTGCTTTACTGTTTTGAAATCTAAAGCGCGGTGAATTCGTTGTCCTCCTGCCTGCTCAAGTACAGGGCATGCTAGTCTTTGGGATCTTGCCTTAGGATTTTGTGCATCAACTACAGGAATTGAGGGCTGCTCAGCTGCAGATGGAGCTGTTGGTTGAATTACGCCCTCTGGTGATAGAATGGAGTTAGTAGCAGCCTCCTGTTGTAACTCCCCAACTGATGGTCGTTTTTCCTCTAAGCTTTCTTTGTTCAAATTTTCCTCTGTCTGACTAGCTGGAGAGACCTTCTCTTTTGGTTGACCTGACATGTTTTCTACCACAGTTTGGACCTCTAACAATTTACTTAACAGTTTTTCGGTTTGTTTTTTACTAGTTTCTAGTCTACTATAAAGGTAACGCAACCCGATAAGGTAGCATAAAACAAAACCGAAACAGAATGAAACAAAAACGGAGCAAAGAATAGTTGTATCAATTTTCTCTTTCTCCGGGCCAAACAACTTCAAGCCTTGAGCCAACCATTTTTCCCAGTTTGCCTGAGAAAATTCTAGGGATAGGCAGCTTGAAACAAAAACAAAATAAATCAAAAGAAGAACACATTGTTTTTTGAAATGGTCACCCATTCTGTCGCCTTCCCTCAGGGGCGAGCAATTTTACTCACCTCCAAGCTTCAGGCGCTCCCCGTACAGGGCCACCAGTTGCCGCTGTCTGGCTGGGCACAAGATCACGAGCCACTCAAACAGGAACAAACTTTATTTGAAAAAACCGCCAATAGCACGTCCGTGCCCGGGAAGCTTCCTGATCCACCCACGCGGCGTTCCGCCGGTTCCTTCCCGGAACACCAGCGCAAGCGCCTCCCCCGGAATTCCCTCCTACTGCACTTTCCCAACCAATGGGAACTCTCCAGGAGTCCTGCAGCAGGAGTCCGGTATCCATATGAATGTAATTTTTAACATAATCATATCATCTCAATGGCTAGCTGGCATCACCTTTCAATCAAAAATGCTATGCGTCATATTAATTGGCTGTGGCTCCCAGCACTCAGCAGCTTACAAACAAGTTTGTTTCTGGCTCATGCTGTTTGAGTCAGCTGTGGGTCTTTCCTACAGCCACTCCTCCAACAGGAAGAACAACTGTATAATTGTAGGCAGTACAAAATGGATCACATGGGTTGACTATATTAGTCCCCAGTTCTCTTCTCTTGAGCTCATCATTTCCATGAAAAAATTTAGAACATAATAAAATGATTTACTAGTTCATTTACCTCTGAATTTTCAGAAGGTTTTCTCTAAACCTAGATGCATGAATAGATTGTCCCTTTTCTAAATTTTTCCTCTCACTCGGATAGTAAGTGTTGCCATTATGCTGTGATTTCCTCACCATTCTTGCCTGATAATATCCCAGATGAGAGGAAAGTGGGAAATGCTGCTGTTCCTTTGATGCAGTAAAAGGTGAAAGTATTGAAAAGCCTTCTTTATGGACCACATAGAGCACTTTCTCTTGCTTTTAAGGTGTTTAATTTTGGTTTCATTAAGTTCTCCTTTTAGATACTTGCACCACATTTAGAAACTCAAATGCTTTATAGAAATAAATTACTCAATAGACACATGAGATGATGGCTGGAGGCAGATTTCATCTAAACTAATGGCTTTGCTCATTAAAATATTTTTTAAAAATTCAGGCACAAGATATATAGAACAAGTTTGATTGTGGTTGCCTCACCTAAACCACCTGAGTCTCACAATCCCTACAGGGTAGAAGCAGGAGAATTCCAGGTTATGATAAACTTTCTACAGTTCTTGGGTGTATAGCACATAATAGGAGAGTACATGCTAAGATTATGCAGGGTATCTATGACGGGTGTAAGTACACAGATCGATTCCCCCAAAACTTGCCTAATGTGTATGCAGACTATTGGGGCTATACATTTTCTGCTTTTATATCATCTTCACCTTTCATTTAATATTATTGAAAAAGTTCTTTATTAGCCTAATTAACAGCTTGGTTGCTGGTGTTTGTACAATTGCTCTGAGGAAGGTTTTCTTTGGAATGCAAACTTTTCAATATTCTGCAGGATTTAAAAAAAATCACTGTGAAGTATGTAATACTCCAGTTATATCATTAGGGCATTAAATGATTTACATATAGGGAGCCAACATTTTGTTTCTATGTACATGCATGCTTGTGCATGTATACATGTATAGGTGTGTATGATATTTCAAGTTTCTCAGCTGGTGTTCTTACAATTAAAACAGATGCATGGAGTGTAATTAAGAGCCGATCTGTTCCAGCTCATTCCTTTCAGTCTAAATCAGAACATGGGGTGATGCTGAGCTTTGATAATAGATTTTTGGATAGCAAGTATGGAAAACACAATTGACTCCCATATTCTTTACCCAGGGTTCTACTCTGGTAAGATGTTTTGAAGTCACTATAATATATAAATAAATATTTGCTTATAATTTTTTTAAATTATAGCATGTGTGAATTAAATAGCATTTTTTTTGAGAAAATAAGCTGATCTTTTGATTGGTGGGAATACTGCCCCTTAAAGCTTATTCATATGATCTGAGCTTCTCAATTGCCTAACCCAGAGCTCTCATTCTGGGGAAGCTGCATGCATTAAAACAAGGTCTTGGCCATGTCCTCTGACTTGGAGGATCCAAAGACACTAGTTGGGACACAAAATTTTGCTCCCAAATCTTGATTCCTTATTTCTGACCTCATAGGATATCTTTCTTCTGGTACATTATTCTTTACTGTTCAAAATGAAGACCCAGTTCACAACAGGATATTGAAATATCTTAAATGTTGACAAATATAACATATCATGATTTCAAAGCAACTAACAACACATAATCAATTTTAAGTAATGCAGGGCATTTAATTACTTCACATGCTTTGTTCCCCCTCCATTTTCTGGAAAGAAGAAAAAGAATCCTATGAAGATATGTCAAATTGTCTTTGTAATTTATGTAGCCACCTTGTTGGCTAAAAAATGCAAACAATTTATATGTGATTATGAATTTAATGGGCTGCTTTTACTGGGCCACAGGGTGCCTAGACTTCTAAGCAAGGATCATTCTAAGTGAGTGTGTGAAGGTGTTTACTGTGAGATCAACATTTGCATCCATAGACTGAGTAAAGCAGACTGTCCTCACTAATGTGGGTGGGCCTCATCCAATCAGGTGAAAACCTGAATAGAACAAAGAAGGAATTCTGTCTTTCTGTCTTGAGTTGGGACATTGGTCTTCTCCTGCCTTTGGACTCAAACTGAAAAAATGACTCTCCTGAGTGTCAAGCCTGTGAGTGTCAGACTAGGGCTTACACCATTGGCTCTCCTGGGCCTCAAGCTTGTCAAAGGAAGATCTTGGGACTTCTCAGCCTCCATAACTGCATGGCGAATTCCTATGATAAATCAATATTTCTCTCTCCCCACATCCGGTTGGTTCTGTTTCTCTGGAGAACCCTGTCTAACGCATAGCACTACTCAATATCCCTTTTTTCTCTATTTATCTCTGTCTTGTCTACATCTTTAACATGTGAACTGTTCCCTATACTACTTCCCATTTACAACTTCTTTTTCTGGCTAATGCTAGAGGCTAATTCAGGTTTCAGCTTTGGTTTTACTTCTCAGTTTTACATCCCAGTTGACCCACATGCAGTTGGGATAGGTGCCACTTCTGTGGGATCAGCTTATGTCCCCATGACATCGCCGGCTCTTCTTTCTTGAGATTGCACCGTAATTGCTGGTTATGTGTATGTCTCCTTTCTCTAAACTATTAGCTCCTTCAGACCAAGAACAGTGACTTGTTTACTAATGTATCCCACAAATCTGTCGAGTGTTTGGCATATGCTCAAAGCTCAATATCTATTGATTGAATGAGTGAATAAATGAGTGAATGCAGAATCTGGTTTCTATTAGACCCAACCTAGTTTTCTTTTTCCTATCAAATTAGAGATGCAGATGGCACAGTTTACTGGAGGAATGGAATGCAAGCCAAGTGATTTTTAATCGGTTGATTTTAGCCAAGTAGGTTTCGAGATGATTGAAAATGTTATCTGTTATTTTTGCCTATTGACATTCATGTGTGTCACTTCCATGAAAACCTGAAAGAAACTGTACTAATATTTGGAATGACTACTCCTATCTGTTCTCGAAACCATATGCCTTGATATCACAGCTACAGTCGCTCCCATCTGTTCGGCAGGCAGGGCTGTTTCTGATGGAGAACAAAATCATTTCTGAGGGCAGAGTATGCGCTGAACCTGAATTAGAAGGACCAGAATTTGTCCTGTTTGGGGACAAATACCTGACAGTGTTGATGGTGGAGTTGTAGCAGCTGTGAGAATCACCTCCCACCCTCCACCCCACACTGTGTTTACACCTATAACTCAGCTTGTTTCTCAAAGATGAGGTTCATGGTTACTTCAAAAGAAAAAAGTGCTTAATTCACTTAACTGCCACTTAGGATTTCCTAAAAGAAAAAAAAATTTGAAACCAGACACTATTTCCTTTTTACTTGACAAATGGGTGAATGTGGGCAGACCTAGTTCTTGCCTATGATCTCCAAGATGGAATGCTAGAAATATGGGGCCATTGAGTGTGGACAGAGGTTAATGCTCAGGAATGTTGAGTCACCAATGGGGTCACATTGACTCTCCGTGCTCCAAAGTTTCAAGGACATAAAAGACTTCAGTTACAAAAGTAAAAAAATGCCATCTTGGACAAAAAATAGTGAGTAAAACGGGAAGATGTGGTTGGCCACGTATTCAGCTGAGTTTAGCTAATTGAAGCAGCAGGGCTTTCTCGTGACAGCGCCTTCATGCCCACAACATTGAACCTACTATAGGTTTCAGCTGACGGGGGAAGGTACAGTGAGGTAGTATAGTTCCTGGGTTCTTGAGACCTGGGTATTGAGAAGGGATGGAGGATTGGAAGCCTTTAAAGGCCTTGTGGGCACCAGCAAGTTAACATAGAGGTTCTGATTCATGGCACTCTGCCTTAGGACTGGATAGCCCAACCCGTGTGCATAAGATGATATTTTACAGCTTACTAAGATGAATTCCAGCTTCTTGGAACAAGCACAAAGGTCCCTGTGTGCACTTCTGTTATTTTGAAGTATCTTTGGACATTGTTGTTGCAATGAAGAAATAAACATTTTAAATATTGACCTTCCGCACTGCACTTGATACAGACACAAAGCAGAAAAAAACACTGAACTTTCTTTCCCTGGTCAGGGTTCAGTTGGGCGAATACGCTTTATAGTCCTTTGTGTCGCATTGCCTTTTATGGGGCATGTAGGCTGGAATTGCAGATAGCGAGATCACATAGCCTCACTTCTCTACAGCTGCAAAAGTGTGACCGTACAGAATCCATGTGCAGACATTTTGAAGCATACAAATTCTATCCTGTCAACATCCCAACATCTCCCCAAGGCCCCTGCCAAGAAAATGCATCTAAGCAGGCAGGGTCGACCCACATGCCAGCCAAATGCTGTCACTGGTCCAGTTTAATCAGACGTCTCACTACTCATTTACATTTGGAGACTCTTTTTTAGCTCATTAAATAAATTGGAATAAAAACTTGGCTTGTCAGTTCTTCCATTCTGTGTTTCTGCATAACCACTGGAAGTAAAGCTTTGGAAAAAAGAATTTTTAAACTTTAGATTATTTACAAGTGTGCGTGTGTGTATCTACTTTGAATGGATTATTTTAGTTAATCTGATTTCTTCCCATTTCTATGGAGCCAGGGCTGAAGGTATGTTTGGTGTGTGTGTTGGATGTATTATTTATGTGTATTAAGTGACTATATCAGAATATGGTGTGAGAGGTGCCCGCCTCTCACCCCAGGACCAGGAAAATGGGCTTTCCTAGTTACTGGAGAACTTCATGTGTGTTCCATGGGCCTTGAATGAAGCAGTGGACTCTTATCCGCATCTGAGATTCCAAATGGTTTGACTGTGATGGCAGCAGAGCAAGGAGAGCTTGCTGCTTTAGGAGTGCACCTGCTGCTCCTGGGTTTTATTGGGCCAGATGTGGCCCTGAGTGTAGAGAGCCATCTTAGATTCTGTCCAAGAGAGCCTCCTGGGGGGGTGAGCTGACCACAGAACAACAGATTTGGAAGGTCGTTGGGTAGAGTAAAACAATCTGGAATACAGACGCAACCCCTGTCACCAAAGGAGCACCCTGTAAGAGAATGCCAACGGCCAGGGTAAGAAGTGCCTCTGAGGATCCCCATGAGGACCACCGTGGGGTCACAGATGTAGCAAACAAAAATCAAGGATACCCAGCTAAACGTGAACTTTGGTATAATATATAAATTGTTATTTATCCAAAGGCTCATTTATTATTTTTCAGAAGTTCACATTTGAGCAAGGTGTCTGCATATTATATCTAGCAGCTCTACCAATGAAAGAAAGTCAGATTTTAGCATCAGGTGGGCTATGAGAGCATGATGCAAGCTCAAGAGAATATATTTCAAGTAAGAAGTTTACTGTTCTGTCTTTTTTGATCTGGAGGAATAAAAAACTAAGACTTCTAATTAGAGAAGTGTTGTAAAAGCTCACACACACACACACACACACACACACACACAGCCATTCACTCAGTCCTCTATCCACACCACTTTTGACTTTGAGAGGGAAGCAACTATAAATGTGTTTGATTTTTCTGTGATAGAAGAAATTAATTACAAAAGGCCTACTTCTGTCATGGATTGCTTGAGTTTTTATTTTTGGAAAAAAAAAAATTCCCATTAGGACGATTGGGACCCTACCGAAAGATTTTGAAGGCACTATAAGAAAAAAAGTTATAATTATTGTTCCAAGAATTTTTCCTCCTTGAGATAATTACCTTATTGTAATTGTTTTTTGTGTAGCAGGATGTTAAATGAACTATGTATTATAGGGCTTCAGAGGACTGTAGCCCTCAAACTCAAAACAATAGATGACAAAGTTTCCCATGTTCTGAAAAGGAGGCACTGCGTGTAAGAAGTGGCCCCAAACCATGACCCAGCTACAGGACCCGTGGAATGCCAAGGAGCTGTAACACATTAATATGTACCATCTTAATTCACTAAAAACAAATTTAATCCAGCAAAGAATATATAAGAGAACAGTCATATACTTCTTTCTTTCACCTAAGCAATTAAAATATAAAGAATTATATAGAAGTTTCACAATAAAACTTAGTATGGTTGTCCAATGATAATCCAAAGTATTTCATATGGATTTATTTGTAGCGTTAATTTTACTTTTCTTTATTTTGAAATAATTGAATTTTCCCTGAGAAAACACAAATAATGCAAATAAAAACTACCCAGACATACTCCAAGGAGTCGCTGTAAGACACAGTAAAGTTTTCTTTGAGAACTGTGGGAGCATTATGTTTCCCTCAGAAAGAAGCTTGAGAGAACGGCTCACTGTGTGAGGGTGCCTGTGGACTGGAGGGGAGACTCACTTCTGACCAGCCCCCTCTGGACTGAATGATGCTGAACTCTGGCTACTCTGGTAGGGTGGGCTGTAGCTTTCTTGGGAGGCATCTCCTGGAGTTTAGGGAGAGGCCTGGGATATAAAGCTCAGTGTCTGAATGAATCTCTAAGTTGAACACGTGTTGTGGTGAAGGGCTGGTTGGATCTGCCCCACGAACTCTGTAAGGAGACGCTCGGAGCCACCTGGGATTCCAGCAATGGAGGACAAGAGTACCCATGTGGGCCATGGGAGAATGTGAAAACACATCAAAAAATGCCCTGCCCAAGAAGCGTACCTGCGGGGGGGAGCCGGGCTACCCAGCAGAAAGACTCTGCAACTGATTGAATTAATATAGAAGCAATGCTTCCATTTCCTTTCTTGTAGGATATTTGCTCTTGGAATCCAGCCACTGTGCTGTGAAAAAGCCAAACAGCCACGTGGAGAGGGCTTGTGTAGGTGCCCAGGCTACAGCCAATACCAATTTGGGATATCTGAGGGAGGAAGCTTCTGGATAATCCAGGCAACATTCAAGACAAATGGTTCCTTGCTTTGGAATTGCCCAGCTGAGGCCCTGAAGAAGTGATGGCAGATTCATATGTGAAATAACAAACCATCCATGAGCTAACCCTCTAAGTCGGGGTGATTTGTTATACTGCGGTAGATACTCGGAGCAGGAAGCCAGAAACAGCAGATGGGCTGAACAGGGAGAGAAAAGAACTTGCCTGTTCCCACCTGCAGTTTTCCGAAGTCTGAGCTGTGTGGAAGGGAAGATGAGCATTTTGATTAAGATCCAAACATAGTACTTTAAGGACTTGGGACAGTCTCCTTTTATAAAGTGATGGAAAAAAAAAAACCATGGATCTGGCCTGAGACTTCGAGAGGAGATCTGGCATAGCTTGTTGGAGAACAACGATTTTGTTTTTTAAATGGTTTTAATTTTTGTGCCCTATCACATTCATCCTGCTCAATAAATTGGTCACCTGCTTATTTTCAAACAAACAATCTGAAGCTGGTATGCTAAGCAGTGAGGCAGGGCGGGGGAAGAGAAGGTATTTGGTCTTACGGGATTCTTTTATCCAAGTACATAACTTACAATTATTTTCTGGACTTAAAAAAGAAGTTACTCATCAGTTGAAGGCATTATAGCACCTTGGATTTTTGGAGTAAAACCTTGTGGAATAGGTATGAGAAATGGCATTCTGGTGACTTTCTCCTTCAGAGTAGAATAAAAAGGCTGTTTCTCGGTGGAGGCCACTTAGAAATTGAAGTTGATGTTTATGCATGAGCAGATGCCTTTCTACTCACTACTTCATACCAACCATTTGTAATAAGTAGCCATAATATGTGAGCAAATGATGTTACATTTCTATGTTTTTGCCCACTTACGAGATAGACAACAATTGCAGTAATTAATCTTACGTTTTCATTTCATCACAGTATTTTTTTTTTCCTCTGAGAAAGCTTTATCATATGTGGCCCAATACCATTAGTAATTAAGGAAATACAAATCGGAACCACAGGACACCCCTTTACACCGAATGTCAGACAATAATCAGTGCTGGTGAGAATGTGGGAAAATTGGAATTGTTGGCCAGGCACAGTGGAATGTATTCAGTATGATGTTATAAGGGTAGACACATGACATTATTCACTTTTCAAACCCCACAGAATTATATAATACAATACAAAGAGTAACTCTAATATCAAGTGTCAGTATATCTGTATTTGCTCATTTGTGGTAGAGTGCTTGCCCAGCATGCACGAGTCCCCAGGGTTCAAGGCCCAGCACCGCCAAAAAACAACAAAAATGTATTTATATATACATATGTATACACATAGATATCCTTGTAGTAAGTATATTGCACTGTAATCAAGATATCAATAACAAGAAAATGAGGGGCCAACATGGGAACATTTCAGGATCCACATTTTAAGATCCAGTAATCATTTGGAAAAAGCATTTGCAATTTGTCTTTTCTGTTTTGAAGAAGGTCAGCGAGATCCCTTAAAGTGTTCCTCCTGTCTCACAGGCAACTCAGCGAGGGTCTCTATTGTTATACAAAAAAATACATTATTAGAAATAATTTCATTTCTAGAAACTTAAAGGTAATAATAAAAATTAAAGAATTCAAAGAATTCAAAGATTTTCTAAAGGGGATTGGTTAAATTATGAAAATACCCATATTAAGGCACTATTCAATTTAGCCATTAGAATGTTTTTATGGTCAGTTCTCAGGAATGATGAAGCTGGCATAGAGCTTTTGAAGGAAGAGAGTTTCAGTAGATCCAAATTGTTTTGAAATGTGACTTTTAAAAAGCTTGCACATGGGTCGTAGAATTGTCACCATCTTTCGATATACTTTTATGCACCCCAGGTGGGGTTTTTGTTGTTGTTGATTTTGTTTTCTTTTTTTTTTAAATTAATTTTTATTGTAGGTTGTTCAAAACATTACATAGTTCTTGATATATCATATTTCACACTTTGATTCAAGTGGGATATGAACTCCCATTTTTACCCCATATACAGATTGCAGAGTCACATCAGTTGCACAACCATTGATTTACATATTGCCATTCTGGTGTCTGTTGTATTCTGCTGCCTTTCCTATCCTCTACTATCCCCCCTCCCCCCTCCCCTCCCCTCTTCTCTACCCCCTCTACTGTAATTCATTTCTCCCCCTTATATTTTTCCTCCTTCCCCCTCACTTCCTCTTGTATGTAATTTTGTATACCCCTGAGGGTCTCCTTCCATTTACATGCAATTTCCCTTCTCTCTCCCTTTCCCTCCCACCTCTCATCCCTGTTTAATGTTCATCTTCTTCTCATGCTCTTCGTCCCTACTCTGTTCTTAGCTACTCTCCTTATATCAAAGCAGACATTTGGCATTTGTTTTTAAGGGATTGGCTAGCTTCACTTAGCATAATCTGCTCTAATGCCATCCATTTCCCTCCAAATTCTATGATTTTGTCATTTCTTAATGCAGAGTAATACTCCATTGTTATCACAGTATTTTAGTACTGTGTTATAGTTGAAGAGCACTTTATAATCTTACTAAAAGATCTGTTACTATTTTCTCATTCAATCGGTCTAAAGAACAAGAAGCATAGACATCATTGTGCTTAGTTGAAGGATGCAGAAATTGAGGGTCAAGAGGAGTTAAATGATTCATGTGATTTCAGGCATCTGGGAAATAGTGGGGTTTAGATCAAAATGATTGCCTTTTGACCGGCCTTGTGGTTTCTTGCTCTCCTGTCACGTGGTTAGAAATACCCACAAATGGAAGCCTATGTGAAACCCTGAGGAAGTTATGAGTGTTCACAATAAGAATGAACCATCAAGTTTTGATGGCCTTTTGTAGTTCTAAAACCTAAATTATCTCTGACATTGTTTCTTAGAATTGAAAATTGCAAGGGACTTTGAATTGAAAGTTGTGAGAAACCTTTATTGCATTTAGTGAATGAATTAACAGACAACATGTAGAGAGCACTGGCATTTGCTAGATTATGGTGCACATAAAAATGAGCTGAGGTCACTGACCCTCAAAACACACAGGAGCTCCTCCTCCTACAGGTGAAACCAGGGTGACATCCTGGCAGAATTCCTGCCAGAGCTTAGATATGAGGTATCCGCCAAAGGACACATATGAGACAACGCAAGAAAGTCTAGAGATAAAATTATTAGGTAATGAGAGTCTTAATGCGTGCACTAATCCCCTGATAGGGATCAACTGGTTAATAACTATGGCTGGTCCATGGGGATGTGCCTTTGGGGTTTATATATTTTGTCTGTAGTGAGGGAAGAGCTCTTTCTCTTCTCCCCCCTCCCCTCTCCCCTCTCTTCTCTCTCTCCCCTCTCTCCTCTATTCTCTCTCCCCTCTCCTCTATTCTCTCTCCCCTCTCCCCTCTTCGCTCTCCCCTCTTCGCTCTCCCCTCTTCGCTCTCCCCTCTTCGCTCTCCCCTCTTCGCTCTCCCCTCTTCGCTCTCCCCTCTTCGCTCTCCCCTCTTCGCTCTCCCCTCTTCGCTCTCCCCTCTTCGCTCTCCCCTCTTCGCTCTCCCCCTCCCCCCTCTCCCCTCTTTGCTCTCCCCTCCCCTCTCCCCCTCCCCTCTCCCCCTCCTCCCCCCTCTCCCCCTCCTCCCCCCTCTCCCCCTCCTCCCCTCCCCTCCCCTCTCCCCCTCCTCCCCTCCCCTCCCCTCTCCCCCTCCTCCCCTCCCCTCTCCCCTCCTCCCCTCCTCCCCTCCCCTCTCCCCCTCCTCCCCTCCCCTCTCCCCCTCCTCCCCTCCTCCCCTCTCCCCCTCCTCCCCTCCTCCCCTCCTCCCCTCCTCCCCTCCTCCCCTCTCCCCCTCCTCCCCTCCTCCCCTCCTCCCCTCCTCCCCTCCTCCCCTCCTCCCCTCCTCCCCTCCTCCCCTCCTCTCCTCCTCCCCTCCTCTCCTCCTCTCCTCCTCCCCTCCTCTCCTCCTCCCCTCCTCCCCTCCTCCCCTCCCCTCTCCCCCTCCTCCCCTCCCCTCTCCCCCTCCTCCCCTCCCCTCTCCTCCCCTCCCCCTCCTCCCCTCCTCCCCTCCCCCTCCTCCCCTCCTCCCCTCCTCCCCTCCCCTCTCCCCCTCCTCCCCCCTCTCCCCCTCCTCCCCCCTCTCCCCCTCCTCCCCCCTCTCCCCCTCCTCCCCCCTCTCCCCCTCCTCCCCCCTCCTCCCCCCTCCTCCCCCCTCCTCCCCCCTCCTCCCCCCTCCTCCCCCCTCTCCCCCCTCTCCCCCCTCCTCCCCCCTCCTCCCCCCTCTCCCCCCTCTCCCCCCTCTCCCCCCTCCTCCCCCCTCTCCCCCCTCTCCCCCCTCTCCCCCCTCTCCCCCCTCTCCCCCCTCTCCCCCCTCTCCCCCCCCCCGCTCTCCCCCCCCCGCTCTCCCCCCACCTCCTCCCACCTCCTCCCACCTCCTCCCACCTCCTCCCCCATCTTCTTCTCCTTCTCCTTCTCTCTCTCTCTCTTTTTCCTGGTCCCATGTTTCCAGCTATTTTCTTTCTGACACACAATTTCACCATGATGTTCTGCCTCACCTTGGGCCCAAGGCAACAGAGACAACCATCTATGGAACTGAGATCTCTGAAACTGTAAGCCCCCAAATAAGCTTTACTACTTCTAAGTGTTCTTGTCAGGCATTTGGTTACAGCAGCAAAAAAAAAGTTGACTAAAAACTCAGTTGAGTCTTTAGTGAAGAGTCTGCATATGGTAGGAGAAGACAGGAAGGATATTGTGGGGTGAGAACTGCAAAGGTTAGTTTCCAGGGTGATGAAATGACTTTCCAAACATGCACAGTTAGTGGCACATCAAGACCTGAATCTAACCAGGCTTTCCAAGAACACTGCTTCTCTGTCTGTCTCTCTCTCTCAGCTCACTTTGAAAATATACAAATAATTTCATTCACATCAAGACTGTCCCTGTAGATAACAGGATGTTTGCTAGAAGCCCTGTTCTTCAATATTATTTTGAAAGCTTTAGCAAGTACAATAAGACAAGATGAAAGAAGACCTGATTCAGTGAAATCATATCAAACAAGTACTAAAATGACATAAATTCAGCTATATGGACTCTAAAAAGAGAGACTAACAATTGGGAATACTACTATCTGTTCTTTCGGTGCCAAGAGTTTGAATTGAGTGACAGAGCCTATTGTTTTTTTCCCCTGTTTTGCTTACTGCATTCTTTTAGATTCAAAAGTAGTTTTCCTGCTATCTGTGATTCTAAAGTTTAAAGTCATCAAAATTTTGAACAGTGAAGCCACAGCTTATATAGACTTTGCATAGGGAGGAAAGTAGCAGAGTCATGTGTCATATGATGTTTCAATTAATAACCATATTTACTACAGTGATCCCATATAACTATATCACCTTCTGCTGTCATAGCCATCTGATTTGTGTAACTAGAGTGTATGATGTCCACACAATGACAAATTTGCCTAATGCACAGTTCTCAAAATATCCCCATCCTTAAGCAATGCATGAATATACATGCAAAATTACCCTTGATAGTACATGATGAAAAAAATAAGAGTTTGAAATTACAGGGTAACTGTCAGTATGTTCACTATGGGGGACTTTTGTTAAGTGTTGGAACGTTTATATGAGCAAATGAAACAATGATCTTGCAAATACTGGCCATGTTGTAAAACTCATCTCAAACTGAGGATGGTTAAGAAAATAATGACAGAATGATAGGTAGGAATACTTATAGGACTGATTAAAGTGCCATGTCAATTAATGCAAAAGAGATGTGAATATAAATATTTGCATATGTAAAAACTGTCATTTCAAATGAGTGGGAAAGGATGAGTTTTTAAACAAATGAAATGGTATAACTAGGTAAACATGTAATTTTCGCTCAACAAAAGAAAAGGTCAATAGGGATGACCACATCAAACTTGGGACTTGCCATTGCTGAGAACACTGGAATGTAAAGTAGAATAAAATGGACTAAGAAAAATGTTGGCAGCATAACTTGCAGTCTGTAGGCTGTGTAGGCTTATCGGTTGATTTGTGTGGTTATCCACAACTCCCCTGAAAATAAAATGAATAGGCAGAGGCTCTACTAACCTTGGCTGCTGTATGCCATATCCTAGACTCCAAGCCATATCTGATTTGACACAGGATGTCAACTGTTCCAAGTCAGATAATCGGGGGGTCAGGATCTCGCCCTCACACACTTGACTGGGGAGACCACAATTGGAGAGGACATTCATGCCTGGATTCCATGCAGACCAGGGCTACGAGTTGGCACCATAGCAGCTCCAGAGCACATGGATTTCTAATCTCATGAATATGAAGCAAAGGCCTTTTTGAGAGAACCAGCCTACTGGAAGATGAAGAAAGCAGATGGGCAGAGAGAAGCAGAAGCGGTCAGAGGTCCCGGAAAGAGCGACAGGAGCAGTCTGATAACTCACTGGTTCTCGGGAGGCTTCCTTCTCTTTCTAGCCTGGCTTCCAGTTTCCTAGCTTGGAATTCCTCAGTTCGTAAAAGAGTAAAGAGATTTCTGCTCTCAACAGCCACATGGCTCCCAGACAGGGAGCTGATACCTAAAATATTCTTTATGTCAATAACATTTCAATAGCAAGTTGGGCAAAAGGGAGGAACAAGAATTTTTCCAAAAAGGGAAATACAAATGGCTAATAAACACAGAAATATTTACCTTCACTAGGATGAAAACATGGAGATAACAAGACTTAGTATTTATGCTGATCCCAATCACTCAGCACTGTCCGATATGGTGACCTGCGTTGTTGGCCAATCCCTATTCCGGATTCCTTCTAAATTTGCAGCTTTCTGTTCTCACTGAAAACCAACTTTTTATCTTCAGTGTCAAAGTATTTGTTTTAAGCAGATTAGCTTGTATTCATCCTACTTGTCTCTTTTGTGAAATAGCTTCTTTTATAAGGTCTCGTGGTGTGGTGTGGTTTTTTTTTTTTTTTTGTATTCATCTCTTATTTGTTGTAGGATCAAGTCTCAGTCTTCGTTGAGCTTTATTCAATTCCTGGGGCCTGTTGTGCTTTCAGTCTCTCTCTGGGGACTAAAAGCCAGTCTGCCTTTCTGGGACATCTCCTACTATTCTTCACATCTTAGCTTTGGTGTCACTATGGAACATTGTTGTATTAATGAAGATGAAGCATGTGCCCAAATTCTTTTGTAGCAACACTGTTGTTGGCCTAAAGACACATTTTTTTTTTTTTAATCTTTGGTTCCTTGAAGCTTGGCTGGCTTTGTAGTTTGTTTTTAACCTGTAAACTATGGTAGCTATGACATGGTATGAGCCGTAGAGCCCAAGACTTGGAGACCTTGCAACTTCTGCTCTCAACCTCTTGCAACTTTGAGACTACCATGCTGTGAAGGAACTTCATCTAATCTACTGAGGAGAGGCTGAAGAAGGAGGCCAGCATTAATGAATGAACACAACTGTGAGGCCATCTTGGCTCTTCCAGCCCTAGTGGGGAGGTTGGATTGACACAATCGTGTGTTGGAATTCCAGGACAGAACTAGCAGAAGGACTGCAGAGATTGCAAACCCATTGAATAGTAAATCCCAGTTTCCTTTGAGTCACAGAAATTTGGGATGGTTTCTTAGGTAGCAGAGGTAATTGACACCATCACTGTATTCAGGAGAGCCATCATCCAACTCTCCAACCTGTGACTCCCTGTCCCCTCTATCCCATGCAATCTGGGTTAGGTTAGCTCATTTTCTTATGTCTATCACCCCATATGTCTTACATCATGTCATTATTGCATGTTTTTCCATCTGTATTCTTGACTAAAATGAATCCCAACAAAGAGTGACTAAGCTGTCTCAATTACTGTTTTGTCCCTAATGCCTGGTAGAATGACCAACAAATAATACACAATTAGTTGCTTGAACCATGTTGTATTCTATCACTATTAAACAGTAGAGCATGGTCATGTTGCCAGGGAAGTCAGTAAACTTCTGCAACTTTATTATTAATAGCACTAGACCAAGCCTTCGTGAGGCTGTATCATAATTTGTTAAAACTAGCTCTATTTTTGGCATGTGGGTTGTTATCAGCTTTTTCACTATTATAAAAAATACTGCCAAGAACATCTTGTAAACAAATCTTCACACACCTCTTTAATTATTTTTCTTACAATAAATTACTACAAATGAAATTGACTTGTCAAAAGTTGTACGTGTAAAATATTTTTAGCTAGTTTATGATGATTATGCAAGAAAAAATTGAGATGAACAAAAACAAAATAAAATTGCCAGAATTATTGGGAAATTTATTAATTTCCCAATCTTTTTTTCTGTTTCCAAAATAACTTATGCTACTCTTGAATTTTTAAAGTTGAAAACAACAAAATTTTTTCTTATAATTTTCGTTTTCTAGCAAACAAGCAGAAGTACCAGAGAGTGAATTTTGTTTTAGTCTATTATTTGAACCCCAGAAAGTATTCAATAGATTGCTTTGTCACCATCTATCCACTTGTTTCTATAGTTATGCTATATATATATTTCTGTAGTTAAGATATGTAATAAGATGGTAGACCCTAATGTTTGAAAAAGAGACTTAAATTTTCATTTATTTACAATTTACATTTTAGGGCTCAAAGTATATAGATAATAGTTTTTTAACTTAAAAAGACTGTAAGAGAACTTAAAATAACAGGATTAATCCATTTTATTACTTTAATTTTCAGGGTAAAGGCATCACTGAGCCAGTCAGAAACTAGATTTATGATTCTAAATAAATTCTAAATGTTGACAAGCTGGTTAAGCTGACTTCAATAAAAGAAAACATCAGGTCAAGTCAGCAAAGATAGTCTTTCTACTTAGGACACAACTTTACCACCTCCCTGTTTCTCCCCCCATTGGTCAAAGTGATGGGCATAAACCTGGGAATGAACCCATGTGGGAAATGCTTACCAACCTGTTCAGTTCCACCCTGGGCCAATCTTTTGTTTCTGAGGAACTATTTAATGATACAAATTCAGATTCATCTTTGCCCAATGCCTCAGCGTGCACTGCTGGAGGGTAGGATAATCAGCAATCGCACTTAAAGTTTCCTGTAGAAATTGAGGTGAAGAGCAGTGTAATTCATGAGAATGATAAAAAGAAAACAACTTTCTCTCTGAAAGTTCTCCAACTGAATGATGGTTTTCAGTCACGTTGTAATAATGGTAATCCAGTTTCATACTTTCTGACAGAGGATGAGTTTCTCCTAAAACATAGGACACGTCTCTTTCTCCTACCCTCCTTTCCTTCCTTTATACTCCATGAAGAAATTTTATACACAATTTAAAAACATTTTTTCCACTTAATAAATGTTGGGATTGTTTTCTATCAATATATAGACAGTAGCCTCATTCATTTTTCTGAATCAACTGAGTTTGATTTATCACCCACATAATCCTGCATATATTCTTATTGTTTTGGTTTTAATTATTATTTTTTTAAAACACAACACATTTCCTGGTTTAGCTATTATAAGACCACAAAATTAAGTTCAGTGAATAATCTTCCCCTTGTCTTCTGAAGCCTACAACTTACCTGGGTTTCTTGCGTATCCTTCCAGGAGACTACAAATGAACTCATGTTGAAATTAAATGTCATGGTGACATTGTCAGGTGAGCCTTTAAAAGGAGATGAGGTCACCAGGCTGTGCCATTATCTTGGGAGTGGGTTGGCTCTCTTGGGAGTTCACTCTTTCATTGTCTCATGTGCTGTCTTGCCCTGTGATACCTTTTGGGGTTAGGAGCAGCAGGAAGGCCTTCACCAGCTGCAGCCCCTCCACCTTAGACTTTCCAATATTCAGAATCCTGAGGTGACTAAAACTTATTTTGTTCGTAATTTATCCATTCTCGGGTATGCTGTTGGAGCACCAGAAAATGGACTAAGGTAGTGCTTCTTTTATGTAAAGGGAAGTACACGCTCATCAACTTACTTTTCTTTCATTCCCATAGAAAAGATTATACATCACATGATGAGCCTCGGCAGGAAACAGAATTCCACCAAGATGAATAGATTTAATCAGATAAATTTTTATAGAGGTTGACAGTATTGAGGGAACAGAAGCGGAGGCTGAGACACCCAGAGACTAGTGGAGAAACTTACCTCCTCCTACCTGAAGGGGCAAGAGGATAAAAAATGTCTCTAGAGCCAAGTTGAGAGCTGTGGTCTTGGAGAAGGCTGCAAAGGCAGGGGCTGTAGTTCTGATGCGATGGAGTCAGTGCCGGAGTTGGCAGCAAGGGTGGAAGTGATGAGGAAGAGGAATACCCTGGCCCACTCTCCTCCTGCACATCTATCTGCGACTCTCACCAAACCACTGGAAGTGAGGTGGCGAGAGAGCCATTTTGGTGCAATTCAGACGCATGATGCTGCCAGGACAGAGCACACCTCATCTTGTGCATGTGCAGTAATCTCTGAAGGATGTGTTTTTGGAGCATGCAGCATGGTTGTGGAGTCTGTAATTTCAGTGGACAGAGCCAGGTTCCTCTCTGTGGCACTACAATGCACCTCCCAAGCCTCACCAACACAGCGCTGTCGAACTTCTGAATGTTTTCAACATGAATGACAGTGTAATCTCATGGTTTATACCCACCGTCTTTGTGCCTTTTTGGACCAAATCCCACTGTGCCTAAAATTAATATAATAAAATCCCTGATGGTTTCTCTTCAAGATTTTCCTGAAGCGCCTTACCTTTTCCTTTTCATTTCTGAACCATTCTGTTTTGGGATGATCTCTTGTATATGGCAGAGTGTCTTTTCCAATCTGACTCAATTTGAAATTTCAATTTGTTGAAAAGTTGAGTTACACTCATACTTTATACTTAGTGATGTGGCAGAAATATTTGGCATTCTATGTGCTTATGTTTTAAACAATGTAGAGATCTTATACAACGTTGTCTCTTTAAGTTATTTTTGAAGTACACAAATTTTCTGTTTAGGATGAATATTTACTACTATACATAAATAATTGTTCATAAAGGTACTTGAACACCATGGCCTCAGATCCCTCTTCTGTAAAACAGGTTCAGTTATTTCCCTCCTGTGAACTATGGTTCAGTTGTCTTACGTTGTCTTTATTTGGTGATGCTTTCTCTTCTGTGTCATCCAATTTTAGTCAGCAGAATGGTCAAAGTTTAGTGTTTACCTCTGGATTTTAAAATACACTTATTCTTTGGGCTGTGGCTGTGGCTCAGTGGTAGAGCGCTTGCCCAGCATATGTGAGGCCCTGGGTTCAGTCCTGGCACCACATACAAATAAACAAATGAAATAAAGGTGTTGTCTGTCTACAACTAAAAAAAAATATTAAAAACTGCTTATTTTTCCATTCCTGATTTCTTATCTTACTGATACAGTTTGCTTTCTCATGAAAAAGACACAAATGATGAGTTTATTTCATCTTCCCTCTCCCTCCGGTATGTTTGTGTGTGTTTTTTGGTGAGTCCTACCATTCTTACCCTGCCATGTCACTCACTTTATGAGCTTTCCCTTCCACCTTTGAGTGCTGTGTTTTGTACTTGAATATGTTCAGTTTCACTGTCAGGTTTTTGCTCAAGTTTTGCCCATGATCTTTGGTTGGGTGGAGTTTAAAACCCTTTCTCAAGAAGGGCTCATGTAAACAGAATTCCATGATTTATTACGTGTTTAACCCTGTCTGCAGCCTGTAATCTTCCTCCTCCTTCTCTTCCTCCTCCTCTTCCTCCTCCTCCTCCTCCTCCTCCTCCTTCCTCGTCCTCCTCCTCCTTCCTCGTCCTCCTCCTCCTTCCTCGTCCTCCTCCTCCTTCCTCGTCCTCCTCCTCCTTCCTCGTCCTCCTCCTCCTTCCTCGTCCTCCTCCTCCTTCCTCGTCCTCCTCCTCCTTCCTCGTCCTCCTCCTCCTTCCTCGTCCTCTTCCTCCTTCCTCGTCCTCTTCCTCCTTCCTCGTCCTCTTCCTCCTTCCTCGTCCTCTTCCTCCTTCCTCGTCCTCTTCCTCCTTCCTCGTCCTCTTCCTCCTTCCTCGTCCTCTTCCTCCTTCCTCGTCCTCTTCCTCCTCCTCGTCCTCTTCCTCCTCTTTGTCCTCTTCCTCCTCTTTGTCCTCTTCCTCCTCTTTTTCCTCTTCCTCCTCTTTTTCCTCTTCCTCCTCTCTCTTCCTCCTCCTCCTTTTCCTCCTTCTCCTCCTCCTCCTCTTCCTCCTCCTCCTCCTCCTCTTCCTCCTCCTCTCTTTATTCTTGATGACCTAGAAGCTGAAAATCAAAACCGCGTCTTTCAAGGATGTGAACTTCTTAGTTCATGTACTTTCTGAAGTCTCTTGTAGGTTCTGCTCCCCTGTCTTGTAGTATTGAATATTGCTGGGAAGAAAAGCTTCACACCAGACTAATTTTATTTTCCTTATATGGGGACATGAATCTTTTGCCTGGATGTCCAAATAATGTGTTTTATAGCTAGATTCCTTACTCATAATATCTTTTTGTATTGATTGGCCTTAGTCAATTTTTGCTGATACATGGTATGTACTTTCAATATATAGCCTTTTTTTTATTCCAGAAAAAATTTCTTGGGCTTTAAAACATGTTCTCTGGTATTTAGTTGGTTTTCTTTTTCTTAGGAACTCCAAATATGCCTTTTCAGAACTTATTTGTCTGTTACATATTATTTTCTTTGCAATAGGCATGTCTTCTTGGTCTGTCCAAAGCTAACTTTTCTCAGGAGATTTTTCACCACCAGTCTCACATCCCACAGGGATCTTTCATTGGCCACTGCCCCAAGAGACTCAGATATGATAATCTAAGGTGTATTTGTGCTGGGGTGGTGTAGGCTATCCTGGTCCTTCGGCTGTCATTTACTTGAAGTTGACCGCAGCGGGCGCCTGTGCACCTCTTTCCTGTCTCTAGTCATGTCCTCTGGGACTTTCTGTACTTTAGGCACAGCTCTCTTTGAAAGTGATTACCCTAACTTGGAGTCTGGGATTTTCTCTGCCTACTCAATTCCACTGAAAATGGTTATTTCCATTTCTTCTGAATGGTTTTTTGAAATCAAAGGAAAAAAAAATCGGAAAATAAAATTTTCCACTAAGGGATTTAACTCTTTCAAAACCACTTCATCACCCTTAGCATTTGAGAAACTGGTCTCAATAATGCAGAAATATGCACAGATGAATTGAAACATAATTATAGTAGAAATAACCCAGTGTTTACCTAGAACACCAGGGGGGGCAATTCTGGAAATATGAGACAGTTATATATATAAAACCTCATGACTGTGATTTAAATGGATAGGCAGAATAAATAGTAGTTGGTTTCCTTTCAGTGCAAAGACTCCTTGTGGATTTTCTTCTGAAAACGAGCTTGTGTATTTCTAGAAAGAATGGAGATCTGGAAGAGGAATCTGTTGTTGATTCTTATATTTTTTCAAGTGTTTATCAAATCTGTAAGCACAAATTACACACAAATAATAAAGGTGGGAAGCAGAACTCAGATCAGCAAGCTCTTCTTAAGCAGTGGAGTCAATTACTCAAACACCTGGTGTGGCTTATTTTTGGGAGGAAAAATGGAGGAAACCTTTGTTTTATTAAAAATTACTTTCAATGTCAAAATGAAGGCGTCCAAAAGATATTGCCAGTTAAAGTCAAGGTTCCACTAAAAGGAGCAGCATCTCTCTCAAATTGTTCTAGATCTTTGCCCACTTTCTTATAGAAATTCAACCAGGCAATTAGATACTTAGAACAGCTCTTTAACCCTTTCCAAGAAAGTAAATGGTATACCACCCCCAAAATCCCAAGTGGTAGAAACGAATGCATTTCACATCATTTTAACCATACAACCTATTGCATTGGCTGTAAGTTTATGGATACTGAAATTAAAAAGTTTGCATCATTGTCCTTATCTAGAAAGTTATTTGTCTGAGTGGTAGAGTGGCTTTCCCTTGAAACAAAGGAAGGTGAAGATTCAGAGACTCTTGTTCTCATGGGAATGAAGCCATGTATTATTTAATGATGGGGATACATTCTGGAAGGTCACATTAGGTAATTTCATCACTGTGAGCAGCATCCCTGCAAACATCTGAGAAACGCATTGCATCATTTTATGCTGGCTATGATTCAATAGGGATTTTTCAATTCGATTAGTATTATGGAACCACCATTTTGAATGTAGTCTGTTATCAAAATGTCATGTCTCACATGAACTGTGGTCCAAGGCCCAGGGAAGAGCCTTAGAAATGTGCATACATGATGATATGGTTTTATAAAGTTAGTGGTAATAAGCTATTTTCACTTCATTGATTAAGGTCAAGGCTGGTTTCAATCCCACTTTCCTTTACTATATTTACCCTCTTGTCAGGTGGCTTTGTGTGACCACAGGCACTTTGAAACCAGGCTAAGAGAAATTTGCACTGGTGATATATCCCCAAAAGTCAAAACTTAATATATCTATGTAATCAGACTGGACTTTCACATATCTGTTTTCATTATTGCTGTCACAGGGAAATAATGATTTCTAGTAATACTCTCACCAGCCCTTGCCTTCTATGTTTATTAAACCAGTATCATGACAAAAAAGTTAAGGCCCAGAGGTCATATCATCAGGTGAATAAAAATGGATAGTGAAGAGCAAGAAAGCTTGATGTATGAAGCCTGAAGCTAGTCATCATATGTGTAAGACTATTAATGGAGTATTACATTCTTATCAACACCTTGTCAATTCCGAAGTTTTTCTTTGCCAGGAGTAATTGAAAATGCAGTATATATAATTATATACTCATCATACTTTTTCCTTTTTTAAATGAAGACTGTAAAATAAAATTTCCATAATTCCTATGTTTGTAGAAAATAAAACTACAGAGCAATACTATATATAGCAAGGTGATCTGTGTGAAAGTTGTACATTGGTTTTTAACTTTGTAATTTGTTGAGTTTTCTCACTGTAAATATTCACTTTTGTTCTAAATTTTATATTTTGATTAAATCAAATCTTTTTGACACTGATTTTTTTTAAGTCAATTTTATTTTTAGAGAAAGCTTTTAAAATTGTGATCCTTAGGTTCCACAAAATCTGGATCATCTCCTGTTCAACAGGGTAGAATAAGAATTTCATGGAGGGCTTGACTGGTTTCCAAATAGTGTGAAGGGAAAGGGATTCCTGCTGCCAATTCTCCATAGTTTCTGAATTCGTATGCAAAAGGAAAGCGAGTCTCTAGTTCACTTAGGGAAGACAGGAGGGAAAGGAGGAAGAAAGCGTCCACTGCTCTTTGTATCATTTCCTGTGTCGTCACTGTTGTTTTAAGTCTGTGTGGAACAAGGATTTTTTGAGACTTGGTTCCATTCAGCATGACGCAATGCTTACCCTGAAAAATCTTAGACGCTGCAGAGATTCATTTCGTTTTTAGATTTGAACAAGTGAGGCCCTTAGCCCAGGCCCTGGTCCTCAGCGGTCCCTCACATGGGACCTCTTTTTCTTCTTGTGTGTGGGATAGGTTGAGGCCAGTACAGCCATTCAGACAAGAACTCGGAGCCCAGATCTGGTTGTGTGTGTCCTGGTCCTGAGAAGTACCTTCCTTAGTATTTTCTGAGTTGTCTTCTGACAAAGAGTGACCAGGGCTGGAGGGGTCATCCTCGGCCTAGATCCGCATCTGATGGGACCTTCCTAAGGCTCTGTGGTAAGTCCCAGTCCCAGGAGGGCATTTTGGTAGCAAGATGATTACTCTTGCTGTGCCACGCAGGATATCTGTCATGAATTACACGAGATTGGATGCCTAGGGTGGTGCTGACTTGCCAATTTTGGATGACACTCATGAATACTGGACACAATGGGTTCTGGGCTACAAGAGGTCCACTGTTGACCCTTAGGTTGGAGCCATGTTTGCATCTTTGCACTTGTGGGAGTGTCAGGGAGGCATGCTGTATCTTGTGGATTCCTCAGCAATTGCACCCAGGTACTCACTGCACCCTTGCACCAGCTCTGTACTTAAGTCAGATAGTCCTCTGTGAATATACTTTTTTCCTCCTAGGGGTTTTTACATCATTGCTCCCCAACATCAGTAGACATTTTGGACAGATGTCCCCTCTGAGTTGCTTTTTACCAGTATAGTGCAATGGAGCTTTCCTCGTCTCATGCAGTGCTGGACAACAAATAGACATTTCTATGTGAACAGAGCATTCTTCTCCCTCTATTCATGAATCCAGTGGTGATATTTGGAGGCTAGGGTCCAATTAATTGATAAAAGGCCACATTCTAGGAATTCAGTCATTATGGCATAAAGAATTAAGAAAACACATGGTTGGAAGAAAGTGTATTTTCTATATTACATTATATAATTTTGACCTGTGAGTTTAATGATATATCAGGATTTATAGATAACACAGGGCCATGAGTAATTATGTAACCAGCATTAAATAAAAATTGTTCGAAAATGGCAAGGCAGAATTGTTTCCATACAATTCTTTCTATGTATCTGTGGAACTTTCATAAATAACAATGCTTCTTTTTCTTGCAATGGAAGATAGAAATCAGTGTAGTTCATCTGACAATAAAAGTTATAAAGTGGTATTTCCTGGATCTGAATGGGAAAAGATGGTGCCTGAGGGCTAGAAAGGATCTTTCCATGCATTTTGGGGACTAAATAAATATGCAAATACCTCTTCCCACCAAAAAATAAAAATAAATAATAAAAAAAGTTGCCTATGGTCTTCCACACCTGTAAGTAGTCCTCATGGAGAGAGGACACAAGACTTAATAGACCTGGGAACTGCTTTGAATCAGGCTTCTGATAAGTAGCACAAAATTCTCAAACACAACCAATTCTTTCCTTCTGATGAATTGTTACCTGATCATTCCCTTCCTAATTTCACTCTATTGTACAATTAGGAGCTCATGAAATGTTGTAAATCCTATTCTTTGTCTATAGTTTTATCATTTGTGTTTTAATACTGTTTCACATACCATAATACTTGATCATTTATGACTTAGGTCATACATAAGTACTTGCCATCTCCAAATAAATTATAGAATCCTAAAGATCGGATTCTATGCTTGAAATCTTTGTTTCTCAGTCTGAGCATAAAGCAGATGCTTAATTGATAAACCTCATCATATTTAATCAACTATTAGACTTTAAGTAATTGATGTAAAGAATGATAATGATAATACATATGGATATGTTTTGAGATTTTTAGATGCAAATGTTTTGAGATTTTTAGATGGAATAATTCCAAACACGAAGTCTAATTGAAATTTTGGTTTGGTACAGTTTGAAAATACTCCTGGATGATGTTGGTGCAAAGTGGGTCATTATGTTGGTGCCAATGAGAAAGAAGATGACAAGTCTTCTCGCATCAAAGGATATTAATTTTTATCTTCTGCTCCTTCTGACTTTGAAAATCTTGATAGAAGGCAGAAAGATCCCTGCCCCCTCCAGTTCAGGGGTGCCAGCCTCACTTATCATGCAGCCGATTTCCATTCTGGTGCAATCCATCTAGTGAATGTCAAGGGCCCCTGACAAGAGTGTTTGTGACTCAGTCATCTGGAGACATTTGAAGGGTTGGTGCAAAGACTTGGATAGCAAAATAAACAGAAATAAAATGTCTTCTGGTATAACATATCCAGCAACCGAAGTGTCCACCCAGGAGGCCCAACTCGGAGACGGTGAGGCCCTTTTTATCTGATGATGCCAGGACACTTCCCTCAAGAGAGTGGGTAGGAGTGGCCCATGCCTGGCTGGAGGTGAGTGCTCTGCTCCCGGTGTAGCGCCAGGATTGTGGACTGAGCCCCAAGGGGCTATGTGTCTATTCTTCACTGCTCCCCAAACCATCTTTCCCTTTCCTACAGGACTGAACTTCCCACCAGGTAGGACCATGTGTCTTCTGTATTGGAGTTTCCCTTGTACCTACACATGGCTGTCTGGCTCGTAGAGAACCTTGTTATGTATTTAATGATCATGTACCCAAATTCCTCAAGGGCTTACCATTTCCAGAATTATAGCATTGCAAGGCCTCTAATGATATTGTAGTCTCTGGGATAAAAAAGTGCTGAAACATTTTTTATGAACATGAATCACTGGAAGTGAGAGGCAGCTGCTTATAACTCTCCCCTGACTGCAGATGGCTAGCAGAAGATTGTACAAAAGAACATGAGGGCATAAAAGGATATAATTTCCTATCTTCTTTATGGTCCAGTCTTGTTTTACAATCCTGAATAGTGCCCTTCAATCTCTGCCCTCCCTCCTCTTATCTTTACATGGTGGCTATGACATTCTTTTGGCTGGGTCATGTTTCTTTCCAAATCATGCCTTATCTAGGTTAATTATCATCCCTTAGGTACGAAGTTTCACCCAGGGTGAGAGGAAAACCAGAGAGGCAACGCTGGAGAGCTCGGGATTCAATTTACTCTCCCTGTCTCCAAACTTGGTCCTTTCTCCCTCTCTCTTTACCGCTGTGTATTTATTTGTACTCATGACAGGTGTACTAAAACCTCATCCAGGCACCAGAAACCTCATTCTAAGTCCCATAAATGCTCAATGATTGAATGACGGGATCCGTGAATTGAGCAGGATATATTATTTCCTTTGCTACCCTGTTGGTTTCATGTTTCCTTGGTATTCTATCGAGAATGTTTAGTAACGAATCCATTGTAGTATGAAATGCTGTTTGCAGAGACTTCTGTACTTGAGAGACTGTGTACCTGACACATTTTGATCAATTACTGATGCTTTTCTTCACAGGGCCATGCTGAAGGAGCTTCAGGACAGAGTGCATTCTGTAATTAGGCAGATTTGAGTGTATTTGTCTGAAAGCAATCTAATAAATGACACTTTTCTTGTCACGGTGAAATAGCCTTTCAAGGGGGATTGGGGGCTTGTATTTCTTTGTCTTGTAAATCGGAAGCAGTGTGGATATGCTTAATTTGACCTTTAAACAGACATAGCTCAGACCCAACTTTCTTTCCTTATATAACTATTTGGCAAACTTTGCTTCTCTTTTAGCCAGCACGGTGGTGAGATTTTAGAGTGTCAAAGCTATGTAACATTTAATGAGTGCCAATCATATGGGAGAAACAGGGTCCACTGGAGCCTTGATTTTTTTTTTTTTTTTTTTTTTTCCTAGAATCTGATTCCTGACTCCAGGCTGGTGGTTGCACAAGTGAATTTGTTTCAGGGTGTGAGTTCATGGCCATCTCAGGAGAGCCTCAATTTAGTTCTCCTTCCTCATGATCCTCCATCTCCACTGCCAGATGGGAATGCATTTCAGCTGCCAGCACAAGTATCTCCAGGAGACATCATGCAACAATATTCTCAAATGCTTGACTTTTAAAGGGTTAGAGAGCAGATTTTGGGAGGTATGAAAGAAAAAAGACTATGGAGGCACTGATGGGAGAAACATGAGCAGGGCCCCCAAAGGGGTTCAAATGAGGCAGAGTTGGAATTATCAGGATGATTTCTGACCGAGTCCTGGAAAACGTAATCTCTAATGTCTAGATATTTCCATGGGACAGTAATGATGGAGGATTTTAGTTCTACCAGGTTGAGCCTGGCACTGTGGCACACACCTGTAATCCCAGTGGCTCTGGAGGCTGAGGCAGGAGGATTGTGAGTTCAAAGGAAGCCTCCGCACTGCTAAGCAACTCAGTAAGACCCTGTCTCCAAATAAAATACAAAATAGGGTTGGGGATGTGGCTCAGTGGTAGAGTACCCCTGAGTTCAATCTCTGGTGCTCCCTTAAAAAAAAAAAAAGTTCCAAGAGGTTGAAAATATTCTTTATTTTTAATTTTTTTTATTTTTATTTTTTTCATCTTTCATACATTTGATTCAAGTGAGTTATGCATTTCCATTTTTACCCCAAATACAAATTGCAGAATCACATCAGTTACACATTCACAATGTTTACATAATGCCATATTAGTGACTGTTGTATTCTGCTGTCTTTCCTATCCCCTACTATCCCCCCTCCCCTCCCCTCCCATCTTCCCTCTCTACCTCATCTGTTGTTGTTCTGTTCTCTCCCTCCCCCCCCTTTCCCCTCACAACCTCATATATGTGATTTCGTATAACGATGAGGGTTTCCTTCCGTTTCCATGCAATTTCCCTTCTCTCTCCCTTTCCCTCCCATCACTCGTCTCAGTTTAATGTTAATCTTTTCCTCATGCTCTTTCCCCCTGTTCAGTTCTTAGTTGCTCTCCTTAAATCAAAGAAGACATTTTGCATTTGTTTAAGGATTGGCTAGCTTCACTTAGCCTAATCTGCTCTAATGCCATCCATTTCCCTGCAAATTCCATGATTTTGTCATTTTTTCGTGATGCATAATACTCCATTGTGTATAGATGCCACATTTTTTTTATCCATTCATCTATTGAAGGGCATCTAGGTTGGTTCCACAGTCTGGCTATTGTGAATTGTGCTGCTATGATCATTGATGTGGCAGTATCCCTATAGTATGCTCTTTTAAGGTCCTCAGGGAATAGTCCGAGGAGGGCGATAGCTGGGTCAAATGGTGGTTCCATTCCCAGCTTTCCCAGGAATCTCCATACTGCTTTCCATATTGGCCGCACCAATTTGCAGTCCCACCAGCAATGTATAAGTGTACCCTTTTCCCCACATCCTCGCCAGCACTTGTTGTTTGACTTCATAATGGCTGCCATTCTTACTGGAGTGAGATGGTATCTTAGGGTGGTTTTGATTTGCATTTCTCTGATTGCTAGAGATGGTGAGCATTTTTTCATGTACTTGTTGATTGATTGTATGTCCTCCTCTGAGAAGTGTCTGTTCAGGTCCTTGGCCCATTTGTTGATTGGGTTATTTGTTATCTTATTGTTTAATTTTTTGAGTTCTTTGTATATTCTGGAAATTAGGGCTCTATCTGAAGTGTGAGGAGTAAAGATTTGTTCCCAGGATGTAGGCTCCCTATTTACCTCTCTTATTGTTTCTCTTGCTGAGAAAAAACTTTTTAGTTTAAGTAAGCCCCATTTGTTGATTCTTGTTATTAACTCTTGGGCTATGGGCGTCCTATTAAGGAATTTGGAGCCTGACCCCACAATATGTAGATCGGAGCCAACTTTTTCTTCTATCAGACGCAGAGTCTCTGATTTGATATCAAGCTCCTTGATCCACTTTGAGTTAACTTTTGTGCATGGCGAGAGAAAGGGATTCAGTTTCATTTTGTTGCATATGGATTTCCAGTTTTCCCAGCACCATTTGTTGAAGATGCTATCCTTCCTCCATTGCATGTTTTTAGCCCCTTTATCAAATATAAGAAAGTTGTAATTTTGTGGATTGGTTTCTGTGTCCTCTATTCTGTACCATTGATCCACCCACCTGTTTTGGTACCAGTACCACGCTGTTTTTGTTGTTACTGCTTTGTAGTACAGTTTGAACTCTGGTATCGCTATACCTCCAGATTCACACTTTCTGCTTAGAATTGTTTTTGCTATTCTGGGTCTTTTGTTATTCCATATGAATTTCATGATTGCTTTATCTATTTCTACAAGAAATGCCGTTGGGATTTTGATTGGCATCGCATTAAACCTGTAGAGAACTTTGGGTAATATCGCCATTTTGATAATGTTAGTTCTGCCTATCCATGAACAGGGTACATTTTTCCATCTTCTAAGATCATCTTCTATCTCTCTCTTTAGGGTTCTGTAGTTTTCATTGTATAAATCTTTCACCTCTTTTGTTAGGTTGATTCCCAAGTATTTTATTTTTTTTGAGGATATTGTGAATGGAATGGTTTTCCTCATTTCCATTTCAGAAGTTTTGTTGCTCATATACAGGAATGCCTTTGATTTATGCATGTTGATTTTATATCCTGCCACTTTGCTGCATTCGTTTATTAACTCTAGCAGTTTCTTTGTAGACCCTTTTGGGTCTGTTAAGTATATTATTTCATCCGCAAATAGCGATAATTTAAGTTCTTCTTTTCCTATTTTTATGCCTTTAATTTATTTTGTCTAATTGCTCTGGCTAGTATTTCAAGAACTAAATTGAATAGAAGTGGTGAGAGAGGGCATCCCTGTCTAGTTCCAGATTTTAGAGGGAATGCCTTCAATTTTTCTCCATTTAGAATGATGTTAGCCTGAGGCTTAGCATATATAGCTTTTACAATGTTGAGGTAAGTTCCTGTTATCCCTAGTTTTTCTAGTGTTTTGAACATAAAGGGATGCTGTACTTTGTCAAATGCTTTTTCTGCATCTATCGAGATGATCATATGGTTCTTATTTTTAAGTCTATTGATGTGGTGAATAACATTTATTGATTTCCATATATTGAATCAGCCTTGCATCCCAGGGATGAATCCTACTTGATCATGGTGCACAATTTTTTTTGATATGCTTTTGCATTCGATTTGCCAGGATTTTATTGAGAATTTTTGCATCTAAGTTCATTAGAGAGATTGGTCTATAGTTTTCTTTCTTTGAAGTGTCTTTGTCTGGTTTTGGGATCAGGGTTATGTTGGGCTCATAGAATGAATTTGGAAGAGCTCCTTCTTTTTCTATTTCTTGAAATAGCTTGAAAAGTATTGGTATTAATTCTTCTTTGAAGGTTTTGTAAAACTCTGCTGTATACCCATCCGGTCCCGGGCTTTTCTTAGTTGGTGGTCTTTTGATGGCCTCTTCAATTTCTTCTTTTGTTATTGGTCTGTTTAAATTGTGTGTGTCTTCCTGACTCAATCTGAGCAGATCATATGACTTAAGAAATTTATCGATATCTTCACTATCTTCTATTTTATTGTAATATAGGGTTTCAAAATACTTTTTAATTATCTTCTGTATTTCTGTAGTGTCTGTTGTGATATTGCCTTTTTCATCCCGTATGTTAGTAATTTGCGTTCTCTTTTCTTCTCTTCGTTAGCATGGCTAAGGGTCTGTCGATCTTATTTATTTTTTCAAAGAACCAACTTTTAGTTTTATCAATTTTTTCAATGGTTATTTTTGTTTCAATTTCGTTGATTTCTGCTCTGATTTTAATTATTTCTTGTCTTCTGCTATATTTGCTGTTGTTTTGCTCTTCCTTTTCTAAGGTTTTAAGATGTAGTGTGAGTTCATTTATTTGTTGGTTTTTTCTTTTTTTGAGGAATGAACTCCAGGAAATGAATTTCCCTCTTAAAACTGCTTTCATTGTGTCCCATAGATTCCGGTATGTTTTGTCTGTATTGTTGTTTATCTCTAGGAATTTTTTGATTTCCTCCTTTATATCTTCTATAACCCATTGATCATTCAGTAACATTGTTCATTTTCCAGGTGATGCAGGATTTTTCCTTCCTTCTTTTATCTTTGATTTCCAGTTTCATTCCATTATGGTCAGATATGGTGCATGGTATTATCTCCACACCTTTATATTTACTGAGAGTCGCCCTATGGCATAATATATGGTCTATCTTTGAGTAGGATCCACGTGCTGCTGAGAGGAATGTGTATCCACTTGATGGTTGATATATTCTATATGTTGGTTAAGTCTAGGTTATTGATTGTGTTATTGAGTTTTATAGCTTCTTTGTTCAGCTTTTGTCTAGAGGATCTGTCCAATGGCGAGAGTGGTGTGTTGAAGTCCCCCATAATTATTGTGTTGTGGTCTATTTGACTCTTGAACTTGAGGAGAGTTTGTTTTATGAACGTTGCAGCACCATTGTTTGGTGCATACAAATTGATAATTGTTATGTCTTGATTGTGGATGGTTCCTTTTAACAGTATATAGTGTCCTTCTTTATCCCTTTTGATTACCTTAGGTTTGAAATTGACTTTATTGGATATGAGAATGGCCACTCCTGCGTGCTTCCGATGGCCATGTGAGTGGTATGATTTTTCCCAACCTTTCACCTTCAGTCTGTGTATGTCTTTTCCTATCATATGAGTCTCCTGAAGGCAGCATATTGTTGGATTTGTTTTTTTAATCCAGGTTACTAGCCTATGTCTCTTGATTGGTGAATTTAAGCCATTAACATTTAAGGTTACAATTGAAATATGATTTGTACTTCCAGTCATGTTTATTTATTTATTTATTTTAGATTGGCTAGTTTTCCCTCTTTGGTTATTTTTCTCCCCCTTTACTGAGATACCTCCCACTGTTAGTTTTGGGCGCTATTTTTCAATTCCTCTTCTTGTAATATTTTGCTCAACATGCTTTGCAGTGCTGGTTTTCTGGCTGCGAATTCTTTTAGCTTTTGTTTATCGTGAAATATTTTAATTTCATTGTCAAATCTGAAGCTTAGTTTTGCTGGATACAGTATTCTTGGTTGGAATCCATTATTTTTCAGTGTTTGAAATACGTTGTTCCGGGATCTTCTTGCTTTCAAAGTCTGATGAGAAATCAGTTGTTAACCTAATTGGTTTACCCCTAAATGTAATCTGCCTCCTTTCTCTTGTAGCTTTTAATATTCTCTCCTTGTCCTGTATGTTAGCTATCTTCATAATTATGTGTCTTGGAGTTGGTCTATTATGGTTTTGGATGTTTGGGGTCCTGTAAGCTTCCAGGATTTGGCAATCCATTCCATCTTTCATCTCTGGGAAGTTTTCTAGTATTATCTCATTTAGTAAGCTATCCATTCCTTTGGACTGATTCTCTGTGCCTTCTTCTATCCCAATGACTCTCAAATTTGGTCTTTTGATGAGATCCCATATCTCTTGGATAGATTGCTCGTGAGATTTCAGCATCTTTTCTGTGACTATATTCTTTTCAAGTTGATAAACTTTGTCTTCATTATCTGATGTTCTGACTTCTACTTGATCTAGTCTGTTTGTAATATTCTCATTAGGGCTTTTAATCTGATTTACGGTTTCTTGCATTTCTATGATTACAGCTTGATTTTTTTTTTTTTAACACCTCTATCTCCTGATAAAGCTCATTCTTTGTGGATTGAATTTGTGTGGTTAGTTCCTCTTCAAAATATACTTTCAATGCTTGGATTTGCTGTCTCATGTCTTCTCTAATATTCTGTTCCATCTGAATTAGGTATGCCTTGATTTCTTTCCCTGTCCATGTTTCTGATTCTTCTAGGTCCTCCTGTATATTTAGGTTGTCCTGCATTGTTTGTAACCCTTTTTTCCCTTGTTTTTTCATATTGTTCACATTGCTTTCCAGCTCTGTTTGACTGCTTTGTAACTGCTTTCTCCTATACATTTGTTTTGGCTTTGTATATCTCTGTTGTCTCTCTTTTGTGGTGGGAGATTATGCCTAGAAATGTTGGGCTTTCTTGTACTTTAAAGCTGATTCATTCAATTCATATAAGACTTCTAGGTTCTGTATGCATATAATGATTTGGTGTTTGTTCTTAGGACTATATGTTTAGGTTGGGTGCTCTGGTGGTACGATGGTTAGTATGTCTTGGCTACTTTAGAAGATTGCTCCACTGAAGGTGGATACTACCAGGCAATTGGATCAGGGTGTTGGTAGTAGCTAGGTATTTAGGAGTCTTATAGACAGCCTTGAGACATTCACCTATTTGCATTTTGACAATTACACGCAATGGAAGATGTAATGCTTGGGATGAGAGTTGGGGGGTAGGGGAATGAAGGTGCTGTTAAAAAGAAAAAAGGATAGAGGGAGAGATAGATTAGAGGGGAATGAAAAGAACAATAAAACTTGAAATGGGATAGAAAGAGAGAAGGAAAAGGGGAGAAAGGAACAGGGAGAGAAGGAGAGAGAAAAAAAATATCGACAACAGCAGCAACAACAACAACCAAAAAAAAAATTAAAGTCTTGGAGATCCACCTTCTTCTCTTCCAGTAGGCGGAGCTGTGCCCTCCAAGAGGAGCGTCTGCTCTCTACCTGCCGAGAGCTATCTCTGTAAGGCGTCTCCTGGGGGTCTCTCAGACTTGTCAGTCCAGAGCCATTTCACTTCTCCAGCTCTTAACCCCCTTCCTCCTGCCAGCCTGCCAGCCAGGTCCTGTTCCCCAGAAGTGATTCCCCAAAGATCTAGTTACACTTGCAGCCCCACCGCGTGTCCCTTTTAAGCCCCAGTGCTGTGGTAAACTGGCGGCTAAGACCTTGGGGGTCACCGCTGGTGATATGGGGGGCTGGGGGTCTGGGATCCCCTCTGCTTCCCTACGGACACGACCCCTGAGAAGTCAATGAAGTTTCCTGGCTGCCTGTATCAGTATGGGGAGTCACGCACCTGCTAAAGTGGATTCTGCTGGGAAGGAATTCCGCCGGCCGAACTCCGATGACGTCACCTCTCTGCTATGGCGGGCCCCAGGCTCCTTGCCGGAGTGTCCGAGGGGAGGGGTGGGACTGGTCCGGCCCGGTTAGCCTCAGCTCCTGGCTCATGGAGGCTTGGCTAAAGACTTCTTCCTGCCAAGCTGTGTCTCGGCGTCTAGCAGGACCCAGTCACTTTGGCTGCGGGCGGGTGGACAGATCTGCAGCTGTGCCTGCGGTGGGCGGCTGGTGGATCTGGAACTCCGTGTCTCGTGGCAGGATCCCGGTCATCCGGGTCACACAGACGCTTCAAAAAAATCCTAGTAGCTCCCGAGCGGTCTCTCTTCAGTGGAATTTTGCTAGGAGAATCTCCATTGGTAGAATCCAAGAGTTATCCTTGCGACTTTATGACCCCATTACTGGGAGTGCATTAAAAGCGCAGCCTCTCTGCCCGCCACCATGTTGGATCCCCCTGAAAATATTCTTGTATTCTTAAGATTATTTGGTTCTATTCGGGTAGAATGGATACACATAAGATATAGACAGAAACTATCTCAGCGTGATGAATGGAATTGATAGCATGTTTTTGCTTCTTTGGGCTCATTGATTATTGAGTGTAGTACAATATTTAGGATAAATTCTGTCTACATAACCACTCATAACAATACCTATGGTCAACCAGTGCTATCAGGTGGGCTGTACTCTTCACCTTGAGAATGCTTGTGTTGGGACAATGTTCTTTCCCACTTTTTGTCTTTTTAAATGGGTTATGAGGAGAGAATTCATACTGCATTGAGCAGAATGAATGTGGCAGTGTCACTTTTTGTGACTTTCCATATCTCCCTGTAGTATGTTCAACGTGTCCCTAATTAATCAAAATCAGAGCAGACTTTTTTTTATTTAGATTATTTCTGTGATTAATAAAGAAGATTAGGAAAGATTTGTGAATTTCTATCTAATATTGATTGAATATGGATATCAGGAGTTGGGTTTTCATGATCCCAAAAGGATATAAGAATTTATGATAGGGTCTTTCTTGCATCTGTGTACCTGAAATAATGAAATTAAATCTGCTTGCATACAATTTTTTTTAACTCTCAAGGGAATAACCAAATTATTTTCATAATTTTCAATCCTTTTATTGCAAAGATTATTTACAGGGTATAAACAGCTATATTAGTCTGAATTTAGCAATATTTTAGAATCTTTATCTTGGGTCAAGGCTATTTACTTAATTGCTTATTGTATTATCCCTTTAAGAAATAGTTGGAAGTGATAAATTCTTCCAGCATCAGCATTTTAAGTGCCACATTGACATTTATGTGTTTGGAAATAATTCTTGTGATAATGGGAGGGTGGAATGTAGCTTCTCAAGGAACCAAGATGTTTCTCTATTCAAAATTTGTTTGCAGAGACAAGTGAGGTGGATCAATTTAGTAAGGCAAAGGGATCTCCAGAATCTTTCTTTGTCATGAAAGATTTATGAATATAAAATTTATATCTTTAAAAATTATAATGTGAGGTATAAAATATAAAATCCAATTTTTAAAATTTACACCATCACCGTATGAAAAAAAAAAAAAAGTTTTTCTGGTATTTGAGTGTAGCTGCTTTATGTAGAAATGGCATGCCTGCCCAGGTCTGTCCTAGCTCAGTTTTGGCTTTACACTTAGAAAGTCTGCAAAGGTAAAGAAACTCCTAGCTCATGGCTCTCAAACACATTAAACCATTATCTTTTATGGAGAATGTCTTTATAGAATTCTAGCATATAAAGTAGAAAAAGGTGGTGCAATCATAGTTAAAGCAAGAATGAGAAGAAGCTGAGTCCCTGTGTACTTGAAGATTTATATTCATTCATTCATCATTGAGTTCTTTCTATGTTTGGTGAGGAAGACTCAAGGAAGGGCAAAAGAAACAAGGTCTCTTCTCTGATGAAGTTGACAGTCAGTGTAGAAGAGAAGACAGATAACCAAATTATCATGATGTGAAACTAAACTATAGCTCTGACTCTAAGGTGTACAAGATGTACATAGTAAGTTATGACTAGGGACATGGAGTGGTCTGGGGAGGGATCTCCAGAATCTTAAGAGATTGAGAAGTCCTTACTTAGAATTCTTCAGGGAAGTTGATAAGGAAGCACCAAAACTTTCATTAAGAATTATTTGATAAAATATCTGAGGCTGGCTTTGAACTGGCTATCCTCCTGCCTCAGCCTCCCAAGCTGCTGGGATTATAGGCATGTGCCACTGCACCTGACCTAAATTAGTCTTTTTAACCCATAATAAGGGAGGGGAAGATTAGAAATTCATTGGATTAGACAAAGGGAAATGAAGGGAAGGGAGGGGGTATGGTAATAGGAAAGATTAGAATGAATTGGACATCTTTCCTATCCTCATATAGAAATACATGACCAATGTAACTCCACATCATGTACAACCACAATAATGGGATCTTGACTGAAACATTTATACTTATGTGTATGTATAATATTTCAAAATATACTGTCATGTAAAAAAATGATTAAAAAAAAAAAAGGCCAGGCGCTGTGGAACATGCCTATAATCCCAGCGGCTCAGAGACTGACTTAACGAGGATCACCAAATTCAAAGCCAGCCTCAGCAATTTAGCAGGCCCTAAGCAACTCTTTGAGACCCCGTCTCTAATAAAATACAAAATAGAGCTGGGGATATGGCTCAGGGGTCAAGTACCCCTGAGTTCAATCCCTGGTACCACCCCCCCCCAATAATAATAAAAAAAAAAGTTGAGAAACAAATAAATTCATCACACCTGACACTTCAAGATTCTGAGAGAGAAAAAAGGAAAAAGAGGGAAAAAAGTTATTTGAGGGGCTGGGATTGTGGCTCAGCGGTAGTAGTGCTTGCCTAGCACGTATGAGGCCCTGGGTTTGATCCTCATCACCACATAAAACAAATGAAGATATTGTAAAAAAAAAAAAAAAAAATTGAGTCTCTAGCCATTTGTCTTTATTGATGTCATTTTCATAATTTAACATTTGTGTTCAAAGGTATATACAAACAACTGCTTTCTTTAACCTTACTCAGTTTTATAACTTTAGCACATTATTCATTGTCAACGTCATAATTGCTTAGTTAAGATTTATCAAAGGGATGAATGAAAGTTATGATCTAGTTGTGAAATGAGTCAATAGACATAAAATAATAAATCACCGGTGCCAGGAAGAAGGGCAAGTGCTCAATGAAATTTACAGAATGAGAATGTTAGAATGTGTCCTTCCTCCTTCAGAGAAGTGGAAGGTTTCAGATGGCCTTCATAGAAGGTAACTACATTTAAGGGAAACTTAAGTGTGGTTTGACTTTAAAGTAATAGTAGGTCGAACAGTATCTCCCTGTACCCTCCAACTTCATGATGCTCCTTTTTATTGGGAGACAATATTGACCAGAATCAGAATCCAAAAGGTAAATTTGGGATTTTACAGGAAGGAATAGTATCAAAGTTGGTGAGTAGATTTAGAGGAATATGTGCACGTCACTAAACATGTTTGGGGGGAAAAAACAGAATAGAGAGAAATTTGCATTTGACCTCTAAGTGACGGAAACCAAAACCATGGTTAATTTTAGCTCAAGATTTAAATAGAGATTGAATTGTTCATTTTCCATCCAGGTTGCACAGAATTCCCAACCTTATGATGATAATTTAGCAGGGGAAAAAAACCCTACATGCTAATTATATGCAATGTAATCAGAGATGGAGAAACAAGGTCTAATTTGTTCCACCTTTGGAAACAATTTAGGAGGAGTGTAATGGAGACTTGGGTAATTGATAACAGGTACAAATTGGTGAAGTCCAGCCTTAGATCGTTGTTGAGTTGCTATAGACCTGGTTTTTCTCATCGTTTTAATCACATTTAATGTAAATCAGAAGTTACATCATTAATGTCCACCAACATGGCTATCTGGAAGGAACTTTAGATAGATTAAATCTAATTTTCTTGATGATCAGAATAAGTAGGTTTGGGATCGTAGCACAGGGGTCAGAATAAAGGGCCTTTGCAGATTTTTCCTGTAGAGAAATGAATGCTAGAGAGCCCTAATAAATCATTTTGGAAAGCTGACTTCCAACTTCTGTTCTATAGTAGGAATAATGTAGGGGAGCTTGTGTCCTTTGATACGGGAGCTGGACATCTCCATGGAGAAGACAGAGAAAGGAAAGAACTCATTTTTTTTTTCTACTTTCTGTAGGGGGAATAGAATATGTGAGGGGATAGAGACTATGAAAACTGGAAACTTGATTTCTCTTTCAGTACGTCATGGCCAACCTGAACCTACTTAATCATCTACTTCGGTGAATAACTGGGTACCAAGAGAAAGGTGAAACCCATCTGTTCTGGAAGGTTATTTACCACCCTCAAGATGAGAACCTCATACAACTTTGGTCAGCTTGGGTTTGCATGCCATCCCTCACTCTTGATTAGGGGAGAGGAGGAAGCAAGGAGGTTAAGGAAGATAGTGATAGTTAGAAAGATGGCCTGACATTTTGCATGTGACTCTGCCCTTGGGGAGAAATGGGAGGGGTCTCTGAAATGTCTGTGATGGAGATTATCGTCATCAGCCAATTGGGTAGCTGTCAGGGTTTACACATTTTAGACAGATACACATGATGGTGACGTTGGGGTGGCTTTAAAATTGGCTATCACATCATAAGAAAACGCTTTAAAGATATAATCGGGCAAATTGCAAATCAAGGGTTTTAATGATGAATACATTGATTTCAAAAGGAATCAATGGAACCCCTTTTCTTGAAAGGAGTCAAAGTTTAGGCTTCTCAAATGAATCACAGTTGGGGGTCTTTGATCCCCACGTTCTGGTGTTCCGATTCCTCTTCCTGTTGCTTAGAGCTCTGGGTGCACCCAAATGGAGGTGGTGAGAGAGGAGCGAGGAATAGACCACCATCTTCTCATCCTGCACAGATGTGGTCTGGGGATAGGACTTAGGTGAAGCACAGGGGTCCCTGGATGAAAGTTTGGTGGAGGGGCTCCTGCAGCACCTTGTGTCAGCACACCGGGGGACCGAGTGGTGGCGTTAGTTTCCCCTCCATTGCTGAGTGTTGGACAGCACTATCTTCCTTCGCTCTGTCTCTTCTACGATTCTGGTCTTTTCAGTGACTTTGTAACCTAACTCTTTCCTTTTGTAAGGCTTAGGATGGTTCTCATTTTCCCAATTAAACTCTGGTGATATTTCTGTCACACAATAATTAAGTAGTGAAGCTGTGAATGCAGCCTGGATCGGCCTGACTGCCAAGCTTACAGCCTTCAGGCACACTGCCTTCTACTTGCAGAAACAAACTTTTCCTTTGGAAGAAGACTTTCTTTGTAACTTACTTAGATTTCAGTCAAAGAGGGAGCCATGTTAATGTTATAGAAAAATTCTTTTTGCAGATGGTGGCCTAATTTTCATATGCATAGAATCTGTCCTATGTGCAATGTTTCATCAGATTTTTTTTCAGTACCCAGGATTGAACTCGGAGGCACTTGACCACTGAACCACATCCCCAGCCCTATTTTGTATTTTATTTAGAGACAGAGTCTCTCTGAATTGTTTAGCACCTCGTTTTTGCTGAGGCTGACTTTGAACGCGCCATCCTCCTGCCTCAGCCTCCTGAGCTGCTGAGATTATAGGCGTGCACCACAGGACCTGGCTTCATCAGATTTTTTGAGGGGAAAAATATATTATTTTAGGGAATACTCACTGAGCTGGTCTGTCTAGAAGTAAAAGTAGGGGCCTTGTCTGGCCAGCAAATCAGAATGGTAAAACGAATCGGGGAAAATGATCTCTTTGCAATCTGATAACCTGTAAGCATCTAAAATGCATGTGGAGTGAGTTTTTCGGGCTTCAGCTTGTGGCACTACTTTGATAGGGGCAAAGTGAAAGTCGCACAAAAATCATACTGACAACTTAAGAGACTTGCCTTAGTTTTCAGAGATTTAACACCCTGAGTCAGAGCAAGACAGAAAGTTACGAGAGCACTGAGTGAACAGTAGGTGGTGCTGCGGGTGCAGCTAAGCGCTTTTCTGTGGGTGACAGAGCAGTTACATGTGCAGGGGGAGGTGACCTGAATTTGCTCTCTAACCTCTCAGTTTCATCTCCAAATCACAAAAGACTTAACTTACAGGAGTATATTGAAGAATAAAATGCTCAGCCTGTGCTGGCATATAGTAGATGCTTAATTAAGGTTTCTCTGCCTGGAGTTGGTCACATTATTTATTGCTATTTGCCAAGCCTTGTTTCCAGTGCTGTGAGGCAGACATTATGCCAACCCAACAAGCCATCCATAACACACTATTTTTATTTTTTTAATACTCTGCCCATCTTCCCCAGCCCTCTAGAGCCCCTGAGTTGTCTTACATCCTTGGCAAATTAAATAAGTCCGTGAAATCAAGGAAAGTTAGATTAAAGGTTATGATAGCGGCTATAAAGGGCCTTTAAACTCATGAGAAAGGAGAATTTACCAAGGGGTTATTTGTGGCTGCTTTTCTGGAACTTGTAAAAAGCAAGTTGAGTGAATTGCTGAGAGTGTTAGATTTGAGGGGGAAAAAACATCTTTAAAAGTCTGTTATTTTGTGGATTTGCCTTTATCACAGGCTCTTAGATCTGAAAGCCTACTGAGAAATCATGGATTAAAGTGCTCAGGTGATATTCTAGAAGTTTCTCTGGATGGGATGATGCCAGGTTGGGTGCAAGGAAAATTGTCTGTCTTTCTGATACATTTAGGTAGGAATTAGAGTTGACGAAATGGAGTTGAACACTTTCCTCATTTCAGTGGGAAGCAGAGCAATCTTCAATTCTTCTAAGCAGGACTCGGAATTTGTTTGCATCCTTTGGCAGAGTGAGGAGTGAATTGCTAATGAACTGCCAAGCTGGATTGCATTTAACTTCCATGCTCTTCCTTCTCATTTTTATCAAATAGCCTTTAATTGCTTTCCCTCCACATTTCCAGGTTACAGTATGTCACTCACCAAATTTAACCACGATTCAGGGAAATGAGCCCAGGCTGGCCTCCAGTGTAATGGAGACTGCTGTCCAGCTCCTTACCTAAACTGGTACTCTCCCAAACGGTGTAAATTTGAAGCTGGCTAGAGGTAAATTTATCCAATTTCTATATTCTACATATGTAGAATGAAGAGGCTAGTTTGCTTTATGTTTAACCTGGGCTAAGCATGTAAAGATATTTAGATTGAGTTAACCTTAGGGAAGGTAAAAGAAAGTCAAATGCTTTTGCTTCCATTAAACATTGGCTTTTATTAAGTACATATGAAGTTTTCAAATCTCTATTTCTATGGATAGGAAAACTAAATATTTGGTTGAGTCATAAAAATTGTATATCCTAGTGCCTCTCAAACTTTCTGTGGTAGAGTCTTTTGCCAATATCACAACTAATAATTTTGTAAAAATATAATAAGAATAAATTAATAAGAGTAAAATATAAACATAAAGGTATCCAAAACATAAGCCCATTTAAATAAGACATTATTTTTTTGTGATGTAGAATTACTTTCTTCAATTAATGTTTTTAAACATTATGAATGTTTAAAATCTGTATACTTCTTAGAGGCCTGTGACACATTGGGTGTCGTGCTAGATGGTCAATATTACTCTTAGCTTAACCTGGTTGTACAGATCATATCAAAAAGTTGCTGTTCATAATTCTGTTCCTTCTTTGTTTATACTACTTTGTTTTGCTTAGCCCAAGAATCTCATGAAACAGTATGGTCCCATAGAAATATAATGTCAACCCCATGTATAATTTGAAAACTTCCATTAGTCCCATTAAAAAAGTACCATTAACTTTAATAATACATTTTATTTCATTGTATCTGTCCAAAAATTGACATTTCAACCCCTAGTAAATAAAATAATATCATTCTTTTTTTTCCCCTATAACAATTCTTTGGAACCCAGTGTATAGTTATCATTTGCAGCACATTTAAGTTGGATAATGCACATTGCAAGTGCTCAGTAGCTGCATGTAACTGGTGACTACTGTGTTGCTATAGAACTGCCTCTGAGCTGCCTATAGCGAGACATGTCTATGGGATCTTGTGTCTTGGAAGGAAACGATCTCCATGAAAAGGCAATTTCAAATTTCTTTTTTATTAATATTTATTTTTTAGTTGGACAAAATACCTTCATTTTATTTATTTTTATGTGGTGCTGAGGGTCGAGCCCAGTCCCTCACGTGCTAGGCGAGTGCTCTAACCCCTAAGCCACAACCCCAGCCCTCAGACTCTTTTTGGTATATGCAAGGAAGCCTCAGTATCACAGGATCTATGTTCCTTGGCTTATCTGTCTGGCAAAGTCTCATTGAAGCAGCTGCAGCTCACACTTCTGGAATCCTGGTTTCAAGTGTTCTGATTTCTTATCTAAGACTTTTCAGCTCCTTATGTTCAAGGTTCTGGGCCATCCTCTCCTATTTCAGGTCAAGGTCATGGTGTGTATCTCCTACAGCTCTCAGTTACCTGCAAAGCACAACTGAAACAGATTAGAATGTGACCCGTGTTTTTGAAGGTTTCTTGTCAGGTTGGCCTTGTTTTTGGTGGTTTTGTTTTTTCTTGGTCTTCTCCCTCTTTCAGTTTTTCCCTGTAAGGATTTAAGGGATGAGCTCCTCAAAAATCTGTCACTTCTGTGTTGATTGCCATTATTGTTGTTTGGGGTAGTGATGCCCTAACTGTCTGATCTGGCAGTGAATGATGTAGGAGAACATTTCTACCCAGTGAATCTGCACTTATGGGCACTTCGTCTCCTTAATGACACCCACAGAGACAGTTCCAGTGCAGTCCCTCATCATCTCCTCAGGCTCATCAATCCTCTTGACCCTGACTCGTGTTGTATACCTGGGGCAGGGGAACACCTCCAAGAGGGCATTCATAAAGTCCCGAGCAGGCAAATATTTATGGTTAACCTCCTCCATAAGCTAATTTTAGAGTTAACCTCAAATATGTATGGTTAAATATTTATAGTAAATAATTACCTTTACTGTTAGACACAAACAGAGGGCATTACTCCTCTCTAGTTACATTCTGGAGGGAAAAAGAGGCAGATTCAAACTGCATTGGGTTAGAGAGAAACAGAAGAGTTTAGCTTCGTGAGCCGTCATCTCATGAATCCTCAGAGGAGAACAAGGTAATGGGTGCTGCTGTTGGGCTTTCTGAATCCCCTCTTCAATCTCAGGCTATCTTGGATATACCTCTGGTTCATGTTAGCCTAAGGGGGGGGTCTTTAGTGGATGATAAATTTTGATAATGCTAAATCTGGAGTGTCTAAAAATTTTAATACTATTAACAAATTAAAACAAGGGCATCAGTGCCAGACAGTTGAAGCCATGAGGGAAGAATCAAGTTTTAGTTGGTGAAGGAAGGTCAGAGTTTGAACTTGGAAGACCAAGTGCATACTGAGTCAAAGGCTAAAGGAGTCTGGGGTGAGAGCAAATAGGGAAATAAGGAAGGCCAAAGGGTGGGCTTAGGTGATTGCTGCAGACTCTGGAGGGTGCTGTGGTTCATCTCTGTGAAGGACAGTGTCAGGTTCAAGGGTAAGACTGCTGATTTGAAGAGCCGAGTGCTGATATCACTCTGTGGGTCTTCCTCTTAGGCAAAGTGGAATCAAATCCTCCTGGGTCTCTTGGGGAGGGTTCTGGTGTATTATGCAGATTAGAGACAAGATCCCAAGATCTCACCTCAGTCCACACCCTGTCCATGACATTGGAGCCTGGTGGCTGTGGATGGCCACTAAAACATCATACTTCCAACTCCCTGTTTTGTGGAGGAATATCCAGCATGGGAAGACACAGCAAGAAGTGTTAGAAGATTCTCTTGACTCTTCAGGATCTAGGATAATTAGGAAAGAAATTTTGTGGAGTTTTTTTTTTAAACATTTCATTTTATAAGGAGAAAAATGATTATTTTGAGCAGACCATGCCATTATTCTCGTGCTAGGCATATTTATAGTGCTGGGAGTAATATTAAAGTTCAGAAACACACACTTTTTTTTTTTTTAAAGAAACTTACAGTGACAAATGGAGAAAACCACAAACATCTACATGGCTACCTGGAGTAGATACTATAAAAATATTCGTGTCAGTGGGGGACTTGAAAGATGAGGGCCATAATTTTACTTGTGGCAGGAAGTGTTGCTGAGCTTGGTTTGAGAGATGAGCAAGTCTTTAGGAGCCTGCTGAACAGTGTGGCCCTGGTGGTGTGTGTGAAGCAGGGTGTCCTGTTGGGAAATACCGAGTAGGTTATTATGGACGGATCAAATAGTTTAAGGCATGGAGACGTTACCTTGAAAACATGTCATGTCCATCTTTAGTTTTTGCCCAGTGCTTCCACTGCGGCTGAAGATACTGACAGCTCAGGGGCTTCATCCTTTCCTCAGAAGAAGCCAGGATGGATTTTTAAAATGCCCTTCCTACCTCCTCTCCCCTCATTTCTTTTGTAAATATGAATCAAAGCTTTAAAAGTCTCTACTCATACCACTTTTTTATTGAAGATGAGACCATCCTTCTGTTGTTTTTTTTTTTTTTTAAAATAGTCTATGCTCCTTTGTGCATTAGGACTTTGCGTATGTTGTCGCTTTTCTCTGAATTTCTTTTACCTGTCTCTGATTGGCTTCTACTTATTCCCAGGACTCCACTTAAATATGTTTTGGAAAAGGTCTTTCTTCACACCTAGTTTGTTAGATTTCTTTTTAATCCCTGTACTCTGTAATTTTTCATCATAGCAATTATTAACCTTGGTGATTATACAGTCACATAAACCTCTCATGTCTTTAGTGTCTCTTTCAAGCAGAGGGGTCACATTCACCTTGCTTGCTGTGGCATCTCCAGTGCTTGAACAGCATCTTGCCCTACAGGGATTCAGTAAATATTTGTTAAATAACGTCATCTAGTTAAAGAAAGCAAAGGCATTTTCTTAGTGTTTTTCCTCCCTCCAAACACTATCTTGATAAAATGAACATGCTCAATGCTGGATCCTAACTAAGAAAAATCGATCAAATACTGTCCCAAACCAAGAGTTAAGATTCTCCAAATGGACTTGAACTTGAAATAATAAGGAAAGGTTCATAAAAAGCTGCAGGAGAAATCCTAGACCTTCTTTCATACAGCTGAGTGGTAGAAGAAATAGCCATTAGTAAGATACCCTGGAGCCATATCATTTCATAATCTGTTAGTGCCCCTTGGAGGAGGAGCAATGTTGGGTGGTGATCAACTTCCCAGTTGCTGATCATAGTTAAGGGAGGAAAAAAAATACAATCAGTTTACACATTTATCCATATAACACCTGGCACTTCGTTGAGAACTAAGCAAATCTTACCAGAAAAGGGAACTCCAGGGAGCTGTGTCAGGTCCTCAATGTGGCCGAGAGGGGAGTTGTACTGTGATACACCTGGAGGAAAGCTACCTGAGCCTTGTCTCCCTGTCCTTCCCCAACACACACACTTTCAGCTAGTAGCTTTGCTAGAAGGAACAAGGATAAGTGATTATTGGTGTAGAACTAGCACTTTGAATACCATCCGTAGATCATGAATGAGATGGCGGGAACCTAAGAAATGGAAAGCTGGTGAGAGGCCCTTTGAGTGGGCCCAGTGTATCCAGTAATCTCAGCCAGTTTTGCTTGTTCTTGGAGGGGCCAATCCCAAAGGCCTTAAGAGTACCTGGGCCCAGGCCCCTGCCCCTTCCCCACATAGTTCAAATTTCAACTTCTGTATGTGGAAAGAAATTTGATTTACAGAAATGTGGGGTGTGTGTGGGGGACAGTTGCTTCCAGGGTCCTGAGCTTTGGAACATGTGGCAGAAGCATCTCAGGACAGTCAGTCCCAAAGCTGACCATTTAGAGCCAATCTCTGTGAAGAGTCCATAGTTCCAAGAAATGGATGCTGGCTCTAGGGACACTTTTATGTGGATTTGCTCATATAAACTACTAGAGACAAAGTCAATGCCATTAATATGAGCAAATTTGGTAATGGTTTTCAGAACTTTTTTATTGTATATGTTTCTATGAAATATTAATTTTGGCTACTTCTCCATATGCTTAAGACCTCTGGGTATATATCAGCTATAATTTGGTAGTTTCAGAGTGTACTTGAAAACTGAGTGTCAGGAAGTTGAGTATGGAACAAAATTATATTTTCATGCATATTTAATTTTGATTGCAAAACAAATTTCTTCAGACGTCAAGATGTAAACTTCATTATAAAAGCAGATTAAAAACCCATGAAAAGCTGGGCATGGTGGTACACATCTGCAATCCCAGTGGTTCTGAGTAAGATTTAAGTTCCAAGCCAGCCTCAGCAACTTAGTGAGAACCTGTCTTAAAATAAATAATAATAATAATAATAATAATAATAATAATAATAATAAAAATGGATGGACACATTGCTCAGTGGTTCAATTCCTGGTACAAAAAAGACCAAAATAACAACACCCCCCCCATCACATGAAATAATCAGATTGCACAGCAGAAAAATATGAGCTTAATGAGAAAATTCTTCAAGTAAGTATTTTCAAGGAACAAAGAAATGATAATGAAATGAAAGTAATTAAAAAGTGAGTTGGCAGACCTTAGGGAAAAAAGGTAGAAAAATTTACAACCTTTGCAGAAATGAAGATTATAGGTATAATCAAAAGAATATGGGAGCTACATAGATTTTTTTTTTTTAAAAAAGGTAAATCAAATGCATTGTGGAAAATAGAACAAAGTGAAATTTATAAAGATTGAGTAAAAAATGGATATGGAAGTAAGACAATATGAATAATCAGTGTTCCTAAAGAAAAGAACAAACATTAAAAGAAAAAAATTAAAGTTAGAATGAAGCTTTTAAAAAATAGTTAGGACCTGAATACAAAATGTATGGACATACTATCATCTGAGAAAGCAATACAGATAAAAACAAGCACCGTGATCACTATAAATTTAAGAGAATAATTATATTCTGGAGAAACAAATTGGTTAAAAATTAATGAAAAGATTACTCAGATTCTGGGAAAAACAGGTAAAATTACCAAATTTGTCTTGGATTTCTCTACAGTATTTTTATAAGATTCTTAAACCATGAAAATATGATTTTAGGCCAGATGCGATGGTGCATATCTGTAATCCCAGTGGTTTGGGAGGTTAAGGAAGGAGGATCACAAGTTTGAGACCAGTCTCAGCAACATAGCAAGGCCCTAAACAACTTAGTGAGACCCTGTCTCAAAATAAATATGTATTCAGTGGTGAAGTTGCCAGTATCAAAAGAGTGCAATTTTAGGATTTCTATTTCCTTTGTGTGTAAAAGCATCGAACAGAAATTTTTAAATGTAAGAGAACTTACAGAATATAGCACTGGTGAACTTTTCATAGAAAAAAAAAAATGAAACCTAACAAGATGAGTAGAAGTTGTAGTAATTATTTAGTGGTTTAGATATATATGGAATGAAGACTAAGCTGTGGAAATTATAGTTGCAAATCAGCATGTAAATATATTAAGTCTTGATTATGTATAATAAGATCTAACATTGAAAGATGGGGGCGATAAATAAGTGAATTTATTATCTTTCCTATTGAGGTACAATGAACTATTGCCTATATGCTGAAAATATGAATAGTTGATACTTCGATGTTATTAAAAGAGAAAAGATGATATTAAGAGAGAAAATGTATTTAGTAGTAATGGACTTGACCATGATCTATCAAAATTGGTATCTTGAAATGTGACTTTTTGTCATTTGCTTTTTTTTTTTTTTCAGTACTGGAACTTGAACCCAGGGACGGTTTAACACTGAGCTGCATCCCCCAGCCTTTTTAATTTTTTTTTTTTTAATTTTGAGACAGGATGTCACTAAATTGTTGAATCTGCACTCAAACTTGCAATCCCCTGGTCTGGACCTCCAGAGTCACTGGGATTATAGGCATGCACGACTGCACCCCACCAACTTCACCTGTTCCAATGTTTAAAGCTGCTGACAAAACACTTTAAACTGCACGTGTGACTAGCATGACACCTTAACTTGGGCAACACTAATTCAGCAAATATACAAATTGTTTTAAAAGCTGTTACGTTTGAGGAGTGGAATTGGAGATTTATGATGATCTCATTTTCTACTCTTTTATACTTTGTGATTTTTTTTTTAAACTACACAAGTGAGCTCTTTTTGTAATAGATAATTGAGCAAAAGAACCAGTTGCTGCCTTGGTTTTGAGTTGGCTTCCATATGTTAGGTCTATTAGGTTCCTGGTCTACTAGTCTCTGGATCACTTACAGGCATTACCTGTATAGTCTTTTAATGCCCATCCCATAGTAACTCTGCACCTTCAGTAGGGTTTGGGTGGTGATCATTAGCACTGGTCTAAAAGAGGTCCTGGTTCCTTCCTTTCCCCTGTACTCTTTACCATATTTCAATTTATCCTTGTTTAGATGATACATAGATTATTTTTGACTCTCTGAGAAGGTTAAAAACCTGAGGGGTTACATTTATGATCTCAAAAAGTAAAGGTGGAGTAGACTTCTAAGTCCATCTTAATAACCCTAAAATCTGAATATAAATTTGTCTATGAGTTTATCTGTGAAGGAGCCAAGAGACTGTAGAAAGTATAAAAAATCACAATCTCCCCAGGTCCCTCATAGCCCACATAATAGATCTTCCAGAGATTTAAAAAATGCCGTGCATTTGCCATTTAAAGTCACATCCAAATATACTCACTACCTTCTAAGTAATATTTTATTTTTAATTGTAATATTATTTGAGTTTTTACTCACCGGGAGTTCTGTGTCACTTTAAAAGCAATGGTAAGAAACCCAATCCATCAGTAGAAGGACATGTGCTGATGAAATATGGCCCCGAATGTCATCATCCGATGATGTATATTAGAATGGGGACGAAAGCATGAAACTGAGGGATGAGTCTGTGTGCTGTGCATTCCTGAATGATCCCTGTGAAGACTGTGGCAGAATTCTTACCCACGTGCAATACAGCATCAGGAAATGTTTACCTGTAGAGGGAACCCTTTGCAAGGTAACCAGGTGTGCACACCTGCATGCTGCGCCACATCCATTTTAAAGAGCTACAACAAAACATAGGAAAATAAATCATAGATTTTAGTAAAATTGAACTGAATCCCATTCTCATAACTCAAGGTACTCCTAACGACCTAGATTTGATGAATCGGTCACATTATGCTGTCTGTGGAGTAGTAGTGAGTCATTGAGAAAGTTTTGTGGGAAAACTTATTCTTGTTATCTCTGAGTGTCCTTGGTTATGTTTGTGTAATTATGCAGTAAGTTTTTACAGATCTTCATATTCATAATTACCTGGTATTTAACTTTCAATAATGACATTATTAAATCTAAGGTGACAGCCCTTCACTTGTGACGTTTAATTTACTTTCCAGTTTTCCTTTTCCCCTTGGTCCTTTAAATGGTTCTTAAAGCAAACAACTGAGTAAACACTCAATCTCATGGAACGTCAGTCATGATTTTTTTCTTTGATAAATATCTTCGAGATTAATGTTTAAATCCAAGTTTCAGTTAATGCTTTCTTGGGAAGTATAGTTATTTTAAAGAAATTCCTTTGAGCAAAAACTGGCAGTGAGATCAGATATTCAATGTCTTGTTACAAGACAGTGAAAAGGGGGTGCTTGACAAAGCAAATTTCCTTGCCCTTTGATTTTTCTTCAAGGTAAAGTCACAAAAGGTTACCTTTTTATATATGAAGGTGAACTGAAGAACAAATGTATTTTACTTGTTTTCCTAGAGATAAATCTCTTCTTCTGGTTCTTTGATACAGGCACAAGAATTAGAAAAGAACACTTGCAATTATTTTTCAAATAAATGAAGAAAATGTTTTAAAAAGAACAAAGATGAGTAAGGGAAAATAATTATGGGACTTTGCGGCTTTAAAATTGGAGAAATTTATTTGGGAAGTCATTAAAGTTCTAGTGAACTCTAAATGGGATAAAGAAACCAATAAGCGCATTCCCATGGTTTTATACAATTTATAACATCCACTGTCAAAAACATGGTTGACCATGGCTCAGCTAATGCCTTCTGCACACACAATATGCTCACCATGCTGCTCTATCCAAGTGAGGTTTTCTGTTTGCCACCAAGTTTATAAATGCTCTTGTTGTTGGCACCACTCCCTTAATTAACAAGTTGCTCAATTTGTCTTTATAGGCCACTTGTCTCCTCTTTTACAGAACTCCTCTTAAAAGTGGAAGGAGAATGTGACTTCAGGGACTCAATGCCAATTTATTTTTCATATTGATTGGTAATAGAATGTTGTTGAAAGAATGACATGTCCTAGAGGGTATGTCCCTAGTATCAGATTTAACACAGGGTTCTATTTTGCATTATTAGCTTATCCTGGGCTTCTAGGATATCTTGTTTGCTTTGTAACCGTCCCCTCTCCCACTTCTGTTTTGACCATTCTGTCTTGTGAAGGAAGCTTCTGCCCTTCCCACACTTGCTCATCAGTTTGGTGAACTATTAACATCTAGATTGTCTCTGGCTGCTGATGCCCACCCGGCCCACAAGAATGGGTGGCTCAAAGTACTAAAGAACTAATGTCTCCTGGTAGATGGTGGCAAATGAAGATGGATGGCAGTTGGTATCCAACTCTCCTCCTCTCCTTTCTCTTTGGAGGTATAACTGCATCATGGTTACACAGTTCCCCAGTGGAATTCAGCTTCCATTGTGCTTAGTGATAACTGTGCTTGAAGATGCACCCTTTAAAACTGGCTGTCTTCCCTTCCCTGATTCCCTTACTAGTATTCCCTGGGATTACCTCTAAATTGGATGCTGAAGAGATGGTAGTGATTAAGTAGAGCTCTTATGTCATTGCCTTCAGGTATCAAAGTGCTTGTGCATGCTTTTCCCTCCTCCTCCCCTCCCTCCTCCTCCCCTCCCCTCCCTCCCTCCTCCTCCCCTCCCTCCCTCCTCCTCCCCTCCCTCCTCCTCTTTCCTAGCACATGCTTAATGTGTGCTAGGAATATGCTAGTATAGGAGATACAAATGAAATAAGACACTTCATGTCAGGAGGAGAAAGAAAAACTACAGTACCTGGTGCCTTTATTAAGGTCCTAATTGTAGAATAGTATAACCATTAGTTCACCTGTAAGGTGATTCCTGCATAGACCCTGAGAACTCACTCCATTTGCGTAAGAAAGCAGATTTTCTTGACACCTCCCTGCATTCCTCTAGATATATAGACAACTTGCATATTAGACACAAGCCTCAATTGTCCTGTCTATAAGAGAAGGTGACCTGAAACAATGCTTCTCAAGAAAACTAAAGGTAGAAGTTCAATACTAAAACTAAATTGAAAACACACAATAAGGAAGGTTACATCAGTCCTCCAAAGATTGAAACTGATATGTTAAACAAAATTAAATATTTCAGTAACAATTCATCTAGAAGAGTCTTTGTCTTAATGGCTTATCATGGAAATATCACCTAATCTGGAGTGTGCCCAGCAATGAGGAAATCCGTTTGTAACATTAGCTTCATAATACACAGTTCTAATGATTATATCAATGGATTATAAATGTTGATTATAAGTTCAAAGGGGTCTAAAATTACTAATGATGACTGAATTTAAAAAGTTATGCAATTTACTGACTAATTCTGCAGCGTGGTCAATTGAAAATTGGACTTTCATCATTATTAATTTTTAAACACTGCAGAAGAATAAGATAATAACTTTTTCATGTATATTTGAGGACTTTAACATTGATTTAGAAAGAACTAATGTAACTTAATTTCAAAGTTAATGAATGAACTATATTTAAATGAAACTTTTTAAATTGAGTTGTGAGCTAAGCTCTACCACGGAAGTGTCTTTTTTTTTCTCAGCTTGACAAAGGTGTGTACATGTGGAGGGATAATATCATTAAAACAAGACAAGAATGAACGTCCTCTGTTAGTGTATCCTGGGATTTGCATTTATGTTGGATTTATGAGTTACTTAATATGAAAAGATGACATTATTTTCAAATTTTAAGATCAATCAAATCTTTTCATTTTTAAGGCTCATTTTGTGGTGTGAACATTCATAACCTTTAACTGGAAAAATATAAGACTTAGCAGAATCAGCATCATTGTAAGTAAATCATAGCCAACATTAGTGGCCAAATTTATTTTCCTCACCTAATGATGTGAAAATCTAAGTGGGGTTTAAAATCCTATTTTTAGTGCTCAGAGACTGCATTACCTATATCTGTGGGAGGTGTAAGAGAGCATGTCACATCTATTTGATATATGATCAGTATCTCTGAGAGCTTGACTTAGTAATTACTTGACAGTGAAGATATAGAAATAATTGAACTGTGATGGGCTGCCATGTTCTTCTGGTGCACAATCCCTGTTGAATCAGGCTTTCTGATGCCTTAGAACTTGAAAGAGATGAAAAGGGATTTGGCTCATTCATTATGCCTTTTCATTGCTTTTCAATGTTTCCAAAACTATCAACCAGTTTGGATTGAGAAGAGAAATAATGAAAGCATTCTATATAATTCAGCAAATATTGTCTGAACCCCCACTCTATGCCATCCTCGAAATAGCTGCTTTAGCATTATATGAACAAAATCCCTGATCTAGACTTTATGCCATTGACTTGGGATGGCAATATGGAAATAGTTAAAAACACACAACCACATGTATTTGTATGCATGCATGTGTACATAAATGCACACAAATTTTCTTAAAGCTTACTACCAGAATCAAAGTGTAGGGTATATTTTCTTGAAATGAGTGTGTATGATCAGGGAAGAATTGATTTGTAAAGTACGACCACTGGTCAGTCTGACATATCATCTTTTAGAGCCCGGGTATTGGGATGTGACCTCCACGGGTTAAATACCTGATCTGCATTAATTAGCTCCCTGGCCTTTGTCAAGTGCACAGTGATTGGACTCTAGCTTTGGATAGTAATGTAGATTAAATAGATGAATTTTTTTTTTATTTAGTGCAGTGTTCGATAAGCATTAACAACTGATTACCTTTGTTATATTCCATTCTGTGATATTGCCACTGTAAATGACTTGATCTTCTTTTTTTTTTAATTTTTATTGTAGGTTGTTCAAAACATTACATAGTTCTTGATATATCATATTTCACACTTTGATTCAAGTGGGATATGAGCTCCCATTTTTACCCCATATACAGATTGCAGAATCGCATCAGTTGCACAACCATTGATTTACATATTGCCATTCTGGTGTCTGTTGTATTCTGCTGCCTTTCCTATCCTCTACTATCCCCGCTCCCCCCTCCCCTCCCCTCTTCTCTCTCTACCCCTTCTACTGTAATTCATTTCTCCCCCTTATATTTTTCCTCCTTTCCCCTCACTTCCTCTTGTATGTAATTTTGTATACCCCTGAGGGTCTCCTTCCATTTACATGGAATTTCCCTTCTCTCTCCCTTTCCCTCCCACCTCTCATCCCTGTTTAATGTTAATCTTCTTCTCATGCTCTTCGTCCCTACTCTGTTCTTAGTTACTCTCCTTATATCAAAGAAGACATTTGGCATTTGTTTTTAAGGGATTGGCTAGCTTCACTTAGCATAATCTGCTCTAATGCCATCCATTTCCCTCCAAATTCTATGATTTTGTCATTTCTTAATGCAGAGTAATACTCCATTGTGTATAAATGCCACATTTTTTTTATCCATTCGTCTATTGAAGGGCGTCTAGGTTGGTTCCACAGTCTTGCTATTGTGAATTGTGCTGCTATGAACATGGATGTAGCAGTGTCCCTATAGTGTGCTCTTTTTAGGTCTTTAGGGAATAGACCGAGTAGGGGAATAGCTGGATCAAATGGTGGTTCCATTCTGAGCTTTCCAAGAAATCTCCATACTGCTTTCCAAATTGGCCGCACCAATTTGCAGTCCCACCAGAAATGCACAAGAGTACCCTTTTCCCCACATCCTCGCCAGCACTTGTTGTTGTTCGACTTCCTAATGGCTGCCAATCTTACTGGAGTGAGATGGTATCTTAGGGTGGTTTTGATTTGCATTTCTCTGACTGCTAGAGATGGTGAGCATTTTTTCATATACTTGTTGATTGATTGTATGTCCTCCTCTGAGAAATTTCTGTTCAGGTCCTTGGCCCATTTGTTGATTGGGTTATTTGTTATCTCATTGTCTAATTTTTTTAGTTCTTTGTATACTCTGGATATTAGGGCTCTATCTGAAGTGTGAGGAGTAAAGATTTGTTCCCAGGATATAGGCTCCCTATTTACCTCTCTTATTGTTTCTTTTGCTGAGAAAAAACTTTTTAGTTTGAGTAAGTCCCATTTGTTGATTCTAGTTATTAACTGTTGTGCTATGGGTGTCCTATTGAGGAATTTGGAGCCCGACCCCACAGTATGTAGATCATAGCCAACTTTTTCTTCTATCAGATGCCATGTCTCTGATTTGATATCAAGTTCCTTGATCCACTTTGAGTTAACTTTTGTGCATGGTGAGAGAAAGGGATTCAGTTTCATTTTGTTGCATATGGATTTCCAGTTTTCCCAACACCATTTGTTGAAGATGCTATCCTTCTTCCATTGCATGCTTTTAGCCCCTTTATCGAATATAAGATAGTTGTAGTTTTGTGGATTGGTTTCTGTGTCCTCTATTCTGTACCATTGGTCCACCCGCCTGTTTTGGTACCAGTACCATGCTGTTTTTGTTACTATTGCTCTGTAGTATAGTTTGAAGTCTGGTATAGCTATACCGCCTGATTCACACTTCCTGCTTAGCATTGTTTTTGCTATTCTGGGTCTTTTATTTTTCCATATGAATTTCATGATTGCTTTCTCTATTTCTACAAGAAATGCCGTTGGGATTTTGATTGGCATTGCATTAAACCTATAGAGAACTTTTGGTAATATTGCCATTTTGATGATGTTAGTTCTACCTATCCATGAACAGGGTATATTTTTTCATCTTCTAAGATCTTCTTCTATTTCTCTCTTTAGGGTTCTGTAGTTTTCATTGTATAAGTCTTTCACCTCTTTTGTTAGGTTGATTCCCAAGTATTTTATTTTTTTTGAGGATGTTGTGAATGGGGTGGTTGTCCTCATTTCCATTTCGGAGGATTTGTCGCTGATATACAGGAATGCCTTTGATTTATGCGTCTTGATTTTATATCTTGCCACTTTGCTGAATTCATTTATTAGCTCTAATAGTTTCTTTGTAGACCCTTTTGGGTCTGCTAGGTATAGAATCATGTCATCTGCAAATAGTGATAATTTGAGTTCTTCTTTTCCTATTTTTATGCCTTTTATTTCTTTCATCTGTCTAATTGCTCTGGCCAGTGATTCGAGAACTATGTTGAACAGAAGTGGTGAGAGAGGGCATCCCTGTCTTGTTCCAGATTTTAGAGGGAATGCCTTCAGTTTTTCTCCATTCAGAATGATGCTAGCCTGAGGCTTAGCATAGATTGCTTTTACAATATTGAGGTATGTTCCTGTTATCCCTAGTTTTTCTAGAGTTTTGAACATAAAGGGATGCTGTACTTTGTCGAATGCTTTTTCCGCATCTATCGAGATGATCATATGGTTCTTATTTTTAAGCCTATTGATGTGGTGAATAACATTTATTGATTTCCGTATATTGAACCAACCTTGCATCCCAGGGATAAATCCTACCTGATCATGGTGCACAATTTTTTTGATATGTTTTTGTATCCGGTTCGCCAGAATTTTATTGAGGATTTTTGCATCTAGGTTCATTAGAGATATTGGTCTGTAGTTTTCTTTCTTTGAAGTGTCTTTGTCTGGTTTAGGAATCAGGGTGATGTTGGCCTCATAGAATGAATTTGGAAGTTCTCCCTCTTTTTCTATTTCCTGAAATAGCTTGAAAAGTATTGGTATTAGTTCCTCTTTAAAGGTTTTGTAAAACTCTGCTGTATACCCATCCGGTCCTGGGCTTTTCTTAGTTGGTAGTCTTTTGATGGTTTCTTCTATTTCCTCAATTGATATTGGTCTGTTTAGGTTGTCAATATCCTCCTGACTCAATCTGGGTAAATCATATGACTTAAGAAATTTATCAATGCCTTCACTATCTTCTATTTTATTGGAGTATAAGGATTCAAAATAATTTCTGATAATCTTCTGTATTTCTGAAGTGTCTGTTGTGATATTGCCTTTTTCATCCCGTATGCTAGTAATTTGAGTTCTCTCTCTTCTTCTCTTTGTTAGCGTGGCTAAGGGTCTGTCGATTTTATTTATTTTTTCAAAGAACCAACTTTTAATTTTGTCAATTTTTTCAATTGTTTCTTTTGTTTCAATTTCATTAATTTCAGCTCTGATTTTAATTATTTCTTGTCTTCTACTTCTTTTGCTGTTGTTTTGCTCTTCTTTTTCTAGGATTTTGAGTTGAAGTATTAGATCATTTATTTGTTGGTTTTTTCTTTTTTTAAGGAATGAACTCCAAGCAATAAATTTTCCTCTTAGAACTGCTTTCAATGTGTCCCATAGATTCCGATATGTTGTGTCTGTGTTTTCATTTATCTCTAAGAATTTTTAAATTTCCTCCTTGATGTCTTCTATAACCCATTGATCAATCAGTAACCTATTGTTCATTCTCCAAGTGATGCATGATTTTTCCTTACTTCTTTTATCATTGATTTTCAATTTCATTCCATTATGATCAGATAAGATGCATGGTATTATCTCTACTCCTTTATATTGTCTAAGAGTTGCCCTGTGACATAATATACGATCTATTTTTGAGAAGGATCCATGTGCTGCTGAGAAAAAAGTGTAACTGCTTGATCTTGGGTGGTATATTCTATATATGTCAATTAAGTCTAGGTTATTAATTATGTTATTGAGTTCTATAGTTTCCTTATTCAACTTTTGTTTGGAAGATCTGTCCAGTGGTGAGAGAGGTGTGTTGAAGTCTCCCATGATTATTGTATGGTGGTCTATTAGACTCTTGAACTTGAGAAGAGTTTGTTTGATGAACATAGCTGCACCATTGTTTGGGGCATATATATTTATGATTGTTATGTCTTGTTGGTGTATGGTTCCCTTGAGCAGTATGTAGTGTCCCTCGTCATTCCTTTTGATTAACTTTGGCTTGAAATCTATTTTATTTGATATGAGTATGGACACTCCTGCTTGTTTCCGAAGTCCATATGAGTGATACGATTTTTCCCAACCTTTCACCTTCAGTCTATGTATGTCTTTTCCTATCAAATGCGTCTCCTGAAGGCAGCATATTGTTGGGTCTTGTTTTGTGATCCATTCTACTAGCCTGTGTCTCTTAATTGGTGAGTTTAAGCCATTAACATTTAGGGTTATTATTGAGATATGGGTTGTTCTTCCAGCCATATTTGTTTATTTATGTTACTAAACATGGTTTGTTTTCCTCTTTGATTATTCCCCCCCCCTTTACTGTACTACCTCCCGCTGTTGGTTTTCATTGATATTTTCCATTTCCTCTTCCTGTAATATTTTGCCGAGGATGTTTTGAAGAGATGGTTTTCTAGCTGCAAATTCTTTTAACTTTTGTTTATCATGGAAGGTTTTAATTTCATCTTCCATCCTGAAGCTTAATTTCGCTGGATACACAATTCTTTGTTGGAACCCATTTTCTTTCAGTGTTTGAAATATGTTATTCCAGGATCTTCTAGCTTTCAGAGTCTGTGTTGAAAGATCACCTGTAATCCTGATTGGTTTACCCCTAAATGTAATCTGCTTCCTTTCTCTTGTAGCTTTTTAAATTCTCTCCTTATTCTGTATGTTGGGCATCTTCATTATAATGTGTCTAGGTGTGGATCTCTTATGATTTTGCACATTCGGCGTCCTGTAGGCTTCTAGGATTTGGGATTCTGTCTCATTCTTCAAGTCTGGGAAGTTTTCTTGTATTATTTCGTTGAATAGATTGCTCATTCCTTTGGTTTGGACCTCTATACCTTCCTGTATCCCAATGACTCTTAAGTTTGGTCTCTTAATGTTATCCCACATTTCTTGAATGTTCTGCTCATGGTTTCTTAACAGCTTTGCTGAGCTGTCTATGTTCTTCTCCAGTTGAAATACTTTGTCTTCATTGTCTGATGTTCTATCTTCTAAGTGTTCTACTCTGCTGGTAGTATTCTCAATTGAGTTTTTAAGTTGGTTTATTGTTTCCTGCATTTCCAGGATTTCTGTTTGTTTGTTTTTTATAACCTCTATCTCCCTGTATAGTTGATCTTTTGCTTCTTGGATTTGTTTATGTAATTCATTATCGAAGTGGTCGAAGTGGTCTTTCATTGTCTGATTTTGCTGTCTAATGTCTTCCTTGAGACTCCAGATCATCTGAAGCATGTATATCCTGAATTCTTTATCTGACATTCCATCTGCTGCAGATATTACCTCTTCTAAAGTTGAGTTGAACTGCATTGCTTGTGGTCCTTTCTTTCCTTGTCTTTTCATACTGATCGCGTTTCTTTCTGCTTGGTGAAACTGTTGTGTTATTGATTTTTCCCCCTATATATTTATATTGCTCTTGTATAGTTGCAAAGTCTCCCTCGCAGGCTTTGGCAGTGGTTCTGCCCCTCCTCCAATTGGGGCAATGTGCCTACCACGCCAGCAGGCCGCTGTGCCTGTACCTTCGGTGGGCCTGTTCTTCGGTGGTCACAGGTCCGCCTACCTTGCAGGCGTGAGCAGCGGCTCTGCCCCTCCGCTGGCCGCTAGGCCTGTTCTGTGGGTTGCAGGTCTATCTACCTAACAGGCGCTGGTGGCAGCTCTGCCCCTCCCCCAACTGGGGCGATGTGTCCGGCGGGCCACTGGGCCTGTTTTGTCAGTGGTCACGGTTCCGCCTACCTTGCAGGTGCGTGGGGCAGCAGTGCCCCTCCGCAGGTTGCTGGGCCTGACCTGCCGGTGGGTCGCAGGTCTGCCTACCTTGCAGGCTCGAGGGGTGGCTCTGCCGCTCTATGGATTGCTGTGCCTGTTCTGCTGGTGGGTCGCGGGTCCACCTACCTTGCAGGCGCCCGGCGGCTCTGCCCCTCCCCCAACCAGGGCGATGTGTCCGGCGGGCCACTGGGCCTGTTCTGTCGGTGGTCACGGTTCTGCCTACCTAGCAGGCTCGTGGGGCAGCTGTGCCCCTCCGCAGGTTGTTGGGCCTGACCTGCCGGTGGGTCGCAAGTCTGCCTACCTTGCAGGCTCGGGGGTGGCTCTGCTGCTCTGCGGATTGCTGTGCCTGTTCTGGTGGATCGCGGGTCCGCCTACCTTGCAGGCGCCTGGCGGCTCTGCCCCTCCCCCAACCGGGGTGATGTGTCTGGCGGGCCACTGGGCCTGTTTTGTCGGTGGTCACGGTTCCGCCTATCTTGCACGCGCGTGGAGCAGCTGTGTCCCTCTGAGAGTTGCTGGGCCTAACCTGCCGGTGGGTGGCAAGTGCGCCTACCTTGCAGGCACGGGGGTGGCTCGGCCGCTCTGCGGGTCGCTGGGCCTGATCTGCTGGTGAGTCGCAGGTCTGCCTACCTTGCAGGCGCCCGGTGGCTCTGCCCCTCCCCCAACTGGGGCGGGGCAATGTGTCTGGCCGGCCGCTGAGCCTGTTCTGTCGGTGGTCACGGTTCTGCCTACCTAGCAGGCTCCTGGGGGCAGCTGTGCCCCTCCGCAGGTTGTTGGGCCTGACCTGCCGGTGGGTCGCAGGTCTGCCTACCTTGCAGGCTCGGGGGGTGGCTCTGCCGCTCTGAGGATTGCTGTGCCTGTTCTGCTGGTGGATCGCGGGTCCCTTGATCTTCTTAATTTACATACATTTGAAACATATCAAGCTGTCATCTCTGTCAGTACAAGAAATCTGGTTATGGTTTTTTGGGCACTGGTAGGAAGACAGCAAACCATACCTGACACAAGAGTTTGAAAGTTCATATGTATATTTATGAGTTTTTTTGAATGTAAAGTGGTATTAATTATTAAAAATATTCAACAATATAGAAATGTCCTAAGGTACAGCTGCCCTTGTGGAAAGGTAAATATACCTACATATGCACATGACATTATCATACTGGTCTGTATTTTGCTTTTATTTATTTATGTTTTAAAATATAGCCTCCTTAAGGCATAATTTGTAGACCATGAAATGCACAAGCTGAATTTAATGACTTTTAGTACATTGACAGAGTTAACTGCTGAACCTCTACTGAAATCCAGATTTACAACTCCCCATCACCTGAGAGAGAGCCCTCATGCCCATTTGCGGATACCTCTGTTCCCCTCCAACCTCAAGCAACCATGATCTGCTTCTGTCTTATTAGAGCTGCTTTTTCTGGACATTTCATCTGAATTGACTCATACAATCTGTGTGTAGGTTTTTAGGTTGTCTTTTTAAATTTAGCAAGATGTATTTGAAATTCAAACATATACTACATATCAGTAATTTTTCTTTTATAACTTAATATGGCATTGACACCTTTCCATGTTGGTACATAGAGACATATCTCATTCTTTTTTAATAACTATAGATTATTTTGTATATAAATATATAGTATGTGTGTATATATACACACACGTGTACACATATATGTGTGTATATACATACATGTATGGATAATGGAGTGTTCCTATGTAAGGGTAAAATTTCTAAGCTGCTTCTAAGCTGCAAAGCCTGAGTTAAAGTGTAAAAGACCGGGCATTGTAAAGTTTCTAAGCTACAAGGCCTGAGTTAAAAAGTGAAGTTGTTAAGTTCCTCTGCTACACCCAGAACCTGAAATTCCTGAGGCAGTTAAGACAATGCCCTACTGGCCATTTAGCTGATTAATAGCCTAGGGCCCTGTGTAGCTTGTAGGCATACAGGGCCCGAACCAATCAGTTTGAATGTGTACCCTGCTTAGGAGGGACCAATCACCCCCGCCCGATCTGTTCCCGCCAATGAATGTACTAATCAAGTTTAAGAGTTGTTGTTTGATTCCCCCCCCCCCCCCATGATGATTTGTCCTGATGTATGCAAAGCCTCCGCCCTCCCCAAAAAGTGTACTTAAGCACTGCTTGACCTCTGCTCGGGGCTCTTGGCTGCTCTCCCTTCTTGAGTGAGCCAGGAGCCCCAGCACGCTGGAATGGAATGGATCCCCAATAAATCCCCTTCTGCAATTGCATGAGCTGTCTCTTGGTGGTCTCTTCCTCCGACATTTTGCCGGACCCTTACACCTCAGCATCTTTGCTGTCTCCGTTCCCAGTAGAAAGATGTAAGGGGCCATGAAGCCTTTTGTTTGAGGATTGACGTCTGCATCATTCTGAAGTAAGGAAGAGGCTACTCTGTTATTAACCCACTCACTGTATTATGCAGGGGTGTCCAGCCACCACAGTTACTGCAAGAACATCTGCCCCTTGTACAACCAGTTCACTGACAATATCCATGTGTACACTGTAGGCTTCTTGATGAAGAGGAGCACATTCTCCTTCTTTCCTAGTGTTCTCATGCGTGGCTTTCTCAGTAGTCTTTACATTGTAGAAAGCCTTTTTTTTTTTTTTTTTTGGCAGTCTAAAAACGAAAATTTTCCTGGTTCTTTTTCCTTTTTTTCTTCTTTGTGGTTGTTATCACTCTTCAATTTTTTTTTCACCTTATTCCTCATCTTCATCAGAATTGCTTACCCAGAGACTTTGGGTGCTGATGGGAATAAGGTGTCCACGTGTTTCCAGAAATTCAAACCAAGTCTTCAGAAAAGCCCAAAGAATTCTCTCAGTCTGGTTTTCTGTCATCATTTACTTTTTTTTCCCCCAATTATTCTAAATTAAAAAAAATTGAAATGCTAGGGTATGACCTTTAGAGATATGAGTTATAACTGTTTTTTTCCTTTAGTTTTTTTATTCATCAAGATTTTACAGAGAGGAAAGTTGCTACTGTGAATCTTGCTTTCAAATTCATCCCCTTGGCTTCTCAGGAATCCCTTAGATTTACTCCAAAGTGTGTGTGTGTGTGTGTGTGTGTGTGTGTGTGTGAGATTTTTATGTTTTTGTTTTGTTTTAGGTTATTGTCAGCAGAAAAGTTTCCTGAAGGCTTTTGTTTGTTTTAGCAGACTCACTATTGGAATATAGGACAGCTATTCATTTACAAAGTTGATCTTGTATCCTACTTTTGAATTCACTTATCAACTGTAGAATTCTTCTGGTGATTTTCTGGGTCTTCTACATATTGGATCATTGCTGAGAGCCATAGCCAAGCAGGAATGATGCATGGCATTTTTGGTTGAAAGGTGATGCCTGCAAGCCATTGAGATGTTAATGATTATGTTAAGTTGCATTCAATTGGAGATTAGACCCCTGCTGTCCTCCTGGGCTTGCTACTTTGGAGCTCTCCTGGGACTGGGACTCCGGGAGAGTTCCCATTGGTTGGGGAAGTGCGGTAGGAGGGAATTCTGGAGGTGGGACTTCCTGTTGGAGTAGGGTGTCCCGGGAGGAGCCACGTGGCGTGGTTCGGCATCTCCCCCCACCCCAAAGCGTGTGTGGAGTGTGCTGGTGGAGTTCAGAAATAAAGTTTGTTCCTGCTTGAATGGCTTGTGATTTGTGCCCAGCCAGACTGCGGCAGATCATGACATCATCAAATAGATAATTTGACGACTTATTTTCTTATTTGTATTCCTTTAATTTCTTGCCTGATTGCCTTGGTAATGTTGAAGTAAGTTACCTCCATCCCTAGTTTCTTCAGCATTTTTAACATGAATGGGAGCTGGATTTTGTCAAAGGCTTTTTATGTATGGAGATGATCATGTGATTCTTACACTTAATTCTATGTATATGGTGAATTACAGTTATTAATTTATGTGTGTTGAAACAATCTTGCTTCCCTGGGATGAAAGCCACTCAATTATGGTGTATGATTTTCTCAATGTGTTTTTAAATGTGGTCTGCTTATATTTTATTAAGGATTTTTGCCTTTTTTCATTATTTAAATTATTTTATTATTAATTTTCCCTTCCTGGTACCAAAATTTTGAAAATATGCTTATTTAGGTGAACCTGACCACTTACCTAACCAAGGAGAAGATGATTAAATGGAGTTTTCAAATAAAATTTTACATTTAGTATGAAAGTTTATTCTTAAAGAAATTCTACCATAAAGTCTTAAGAAGCAAATTAACAAATTTTCCATTATTATTTTTTGTGTATGTAAGTACAACGAATGTAAATTATATATTCAAATCATTTACACCAATTAAACATGTAAAGTTAATGACCAAATTCTTCACCTTGGTAATCATAATAATATTCATAATGATGTTAACAGTTTCAACTGAAAATAGCATTATAATTCCTCAAATTGATGAAGTATTACATGGGTGAAAGAGGCTAATGAAAATGGCACACTTGTTAGCTAGACTATTAAGAAATTTTTAAAGATAAAAAATGATTTCTCTATAACACATATTTGAATATTTCATATACTTTTAAAATTTATTTATTCTAATTGGTTATATATGACAGCAGAATGCATTTCAATTCATAGTACATATATAGAGCACAATTTTTCACATCTCCGGTTGTACACAAAGTAGAGTCACACCACTTATGTCTTCATACATGAAATTAGGGTAATGATGTCCATCTCATTCTACCATATTTCCTACCCCCTGCCCCCTTGCTTCCCCTCCCTCCCCTTTGCCCTATCTAAAGTTCCTCCACTACCCCCGCCCTGCATTATGGATCATCATCCACATATCAGAGAAAACATTCGACCTTTGGTTTTTTGGGATTGGTTTACTTAGCTTGATATTCTCCAGCTCCATCCATTTACCTGCAAATGCCATGATTTTATTCTCTTTTAACTGTGATATTCCATTCATAAGGATATTAGTCTGTAGAATTCTTTCCTTGATGTCTTTGTCTGGTTTTGGTGTCAGGGTGACACTGGCTTCTTGAAGTGAGTTTGAAAGTGTCCCTTCCTTTCAATTTCATGGAATAATTGAGGAAGACTGGTTTAGTTGTTCTTTTAAGTTCTGATAAAACTTAGCTGAGAAATCCGTCTGATCCTGGGCTTTTTTCTTTGTTGGAAGGCTTGTAATTGCTTCTTCAGTATCTTTATGCTTTCTATATCATCTTGGTTCAATTTGGGGGCTCTGTGGGTCTAGAAATTTGTTAATATCTTCTAGATTTTCTTATTTATCAGTATAAATTTTCAAAATAGTTCCTAATGATCCTTTGAATTTTAGAAATATCTGTGGTGGTATCTCCTTTTTCATCTCTAATTTTGTTTATTTGGGTCTTCTCTTTCTTTTGGTTTGGCCACAGGTTTATCAATATTGTATAACTTTTCAAATAACCAATTCCTTGTTCCATTGATTCTGTGTATTTTTTATTCTCAATTTTATTAATTTTGGCTCTGATCCTAATTATTTCTTTTACTGAATTTGGAATTTTAGAATATTCTTGCTTTTCTAGGGCCTTGATATGTAATGGATTATTTATTTGAGATCTGTTTTTTTAAATGTAGGAACTTAATGCTATATACTTTCCTTTTAGAAATGACTGTAAGCTGTCTCAGTAATTTTGATATATCTCTGTTCTCATTCATTTCTAAGAATTTTTAAATCTTCCCCTATTTTTTTCTGTGACTCATTCCTTGGTCAAAAGTATATTATTTAATCTCCATGTATTAAAATGGTTTCTATTTCTATTGATTTCTAATTTTATTCCATTATGATGGTACAAGGTATTATTTCTGTTTTTTTTTAATTGTTGAGACTTTGTGTCCTAAAATATCCTCCATTTTAGGAAAGGTTCCTTGTACTGTTGAGAATAGATTGAATTAAGTTGTTGATGGATGAAATATTCTAGAAATGTCTAAGTCCCTTTGATTAGTAGTACTTTTTCATTCTGAAGAATCTTTCATTAGTTTTTGTATGGATGAATCATCTATTGGTAAGAGAGGCATATTGAAATCACCCTATATTATTGTATTGGTGTCTACTTGAGACTTTATTAAATTACATCAAGTAGATTATTATGGATGGAACATAGTTTAAGGCATAAATAAATTACCTTAAAAACATCTCATGCCCATTTTTAGTTTCTGCCCAGTGCCACCACTGCAATTGAAGATACTCTATGCTCTGAGGTCTTTGGTCAGGTGCTCCTGTGTTACCCTTATTTTTAAGATTATATATTTTGTCTTCAAAGTCTGCAAATCTGTCTTGTAAGTGGTTTATCTATTGGTGATGCTTTCAACTGAATTTTTAATGTGATTTTTTTTTTTTGAATCTTTGATTCCCAGGAATTTTTTCCAGAATCTTTATTTCTTTATTGAAATGTTCTTTTACTTCTTATATTTTCTCTTAGTTCTTTTCTTACATCTTCTTTTAGTTCATTGAACATTTTAACTATCTTTCTAAATTCTTTATCTGATGTTTCCTCCACCATGGTGTCAATGGGATCAGCTGTTGATTGTGTGCAGTCGGGGGTCACTTGTACCCTTCCTTTTTCATATAGTTTGCATGTGAAGATATCTGTTGGGATGATTATCTCTTACACTTCTATACTATTTAGTGAGATTCTTTCTTTTAAGTGCCTCAGGGTATGCGGATATGAGTATTGAATCCACTTTTACACATAGATTCCCTTACCACCTTGAGAGCAGACAAAACCCTATTAAGAGCAATCATTTCAGAACAAAGCCATGTACTAATGAATCTTAGGAACAATCTTTATTGAATATGTTCTTCATAATTTCTAGCATCCAAGTAGAAAAGGTTGAAAAACAAGCTATTAAAATACTAAGAGTACTATTAAACTATATTACCTGTTAAAGATGTAAAAGGAGAAAAAAATGGGCAAAGAAAAACACAGATAAAATAGAAAATAATACAAACTAAAACAAAAAGAAAAATGGTGGTGGTGGGGATTTGACATAGGACCATGTAATAGGAAAAACAAAGACTACGAAGAACACATTTTAACTGGAGATAGGATAGCAAAGACAAACAATGAGTCCAGTTAATGCTTTAAAACATTAGGAGAAATATAATCCATTTGGTTGAGTGCTGCAATATCAAATAATAAGGTACTATCTATCAGTTCTTTATGAAAAGTAGTATCTGCTAGATAGAAACTGACATTAGAGCTATTGCTAATAGTTCATGTGAAGGTCTTTGAGATGTGGAGGTTTCTTATTGAGTCTCCCTCATTTGGTTGTCATCGGGATTTGTTTTCCCTGGTAGTGGGCATACCAGCTCACCTCTGATACAACTCTGAGTGGCCCCCTGTAGTCTTTGGTGTGTCCAAGTACCTGCCAGCTTTCTTTTGGGTCAGAAGATACAGTCACTAATTGTCATGTCTTAGCAGCCAGTTTATTCCCTGTTAGGGGTGTCAGTCTTATATGTCCTCCTGAAGAAAAATCCCATGTATCCAGAGCTGTCAGATGCAGTGTGGCTCCCCCATGTATGTTTCAGAGTATGTGGGGTAAGTAGAGGTACTGTGGTCTGGTTGATGTGGTCCTGGGTGACCTATGGAAGGTGCAGGGCTACTGCCCCCTCTGGGTGTGTAGGTTGCAGGTCAATGGACTAGCGTTTGGACACACTGGGTGGTGGCTGGTGTTTGTGGGACACTCCTCTGAAGCCCCTTTGTGGGGTGTGTTGCGCTCTGTGTGCACAGGATCTGTGCTGACGGCTTGGGGCCTTCCTCAGGAAATGCCTTCTGTGGGTCCATGTGTCTCTCTGCTCAGCTGTCCTATCACTGCTTCATTTCTGGGTTAGGGAGGAGTCAAGTGTTGCTGTCTAGATTCACCCAACCACCTGCCTCCCTTTTCCTGGCTTATAGGGTACCCAGTGTTCTCCCTAAGGATTTTCCAGAACCTGCAAGGCAGAGCAATTTGGGCCTCCTGAGAAGAGGAGAATGTAGCCTAGAAATGGATTACAAGAACATTGAGCTCCAAATACTCATGTAAATTCTTATGTCTCAGGAACTCAACCTCCATCCCCTAAACTGAACAGAGGGTTTGCATATCTGTTGGTATTTGTTGAACTGAGATCTACTGTTTTCCTTCTTTATCTTTTACTTTCTTGTCTTTCTCTCTTTTTCTCATTCTTTCTCTCATCACTAGCTCTACATGTATCCTTTTTTGAAATAAACACTTGCTCTATCTTTGAATAAGCAGAAAATTTAATAACGGTAATTTTCATTGACTGTAAATCTTCAGTGAAAACAAGAAATGCTGTCCTCGCCCAAAATGCTAGGAGTAACTTGGCTTTGTAAGAAGCCACTCTTATAGTAACCAATGAGGTATCAAGAGACCCTATTCACTTCTGTGAGCCCTAATGCAAACTCAAGGATGTAACCCATTCTATTGAGGAAGACATTGATCCATTCACGGAGGATCCCCTTGAGACCCAGTTACCTTCCAACCTGTCTCTGCTGCATGAAAGACTTAAGCATTAACATGAATTTTCAAGGGACAAACCACATTCTGGCCATAGCAAGTTCACACAAATATTCTGAGGTAAAACTAGAACTTGAAACCAAGACAGTCAACTGGACTCCCTTGCTCATCAGATTGTGAACTCTTGGAACACTGGTTTTGGGAATAGGTGATTTTGGTGATGATGAATGGAGTTGATGAGAGGTGGTGAGACTTGGAACAAATTTCACATTTGATGTTGAGTCTACTGTTTGGTGAGTAGGAAGAGAAGAAACTACAGACAATTGATAAATTTTTCTGTTGAACAGGTAAATATATGGGGTTCTGACTGGTAGCAGAATTAGTATGTGCTTTAGTCAGATTTTTCACTGCTGTGACCAAAATACCTGCAAGACCTGACAAGAATAATTTTAGAAGAGGAAAAGTTTATTTCATTCTTACATTTTCAGAGGATCTATCTACAGTTGGGCAATTCCATTTCTCTGAGTCAAGCAGAACATCATGGCTTAAGGGTATGGAGGAGGAAAGTAGCTCAGAATGTGAGAGGAAGCAGAAAGAAAGACCCCCTGTGCTCACCAGGGACAAATTATATACCCCAAAGGCATGCCCTCTCTCTTTCAGCCACATATATGACTGTAGTTACCATTCAGTTAATATGTTCAACTGGATTAAGGCACTGGTTAGGTTAAGGCTTTCATAACCCAATCATTTCACCTCTAAAGTTTCTTGCATTGTCTCACACATGAGGTTTGGGGGCAACATTCATATCTAAACCATTAACAATATGAAACAAGTGTTAAGGAAGAAAAGACAAATTGAAACCTCTAGTTAAGCCTTGTTGGATTTGAGATGAATTAGAAGCTATGAAGGTCAAATTGGCAATTGCATCTATAGATCTATAGAATCTATAGATCTGGAGGGAGAACAAGGTAGAGATATAAATACATGGTCATCAGAATAGGAATAAATTCTGAGTTATGGGAGATAACAAAATTAGAGAATGTAGAGAGAAATGGATGTAGAGAGAAATGAATGTAAGGACAAAGTTGAATACTAAATTTAGAAGATACACAGAAACTAGGTTCCAGCAAAATTATGAAACAGAAGTCTGAAATAAATTTCTTAGACTTGAAAAGGAATACAAGTGTTCAGACTGAAAGAGTTTGGATAATTCTAAGCATGCACAAAGAATGAGTCGAGGCATTAGAGACTTCATTGTGAAATTGGAAAACATCAAAGTTAATGGGGACATCTGAGAAGCAGGTTCAGGAGAAATTTTTTAATATGTTGCCTGGAGAGATTGGGCTTCTTATCAACAGTACAGGTAATTGTTGATATATTAAATATGGTGGTGGAATTAAAACATTTCAGACTAAGATATTCTGATACGCTTTCCTAGGAAGTTCCTTGAGGATACACTCCAAAAAATCCAAAAGGAAGATATAGGATTCAAGAAACAGAATTTAAATGAGAATCCAGTGAGGGAAGGTCTGTACAACAGGCTTAGAAAGCAACCTATTCAGAATATGGAAAGAGAAGGAAGAAAATAAAGATAATATGATCTTGAATCTAGAAATGTTTGATGAATTGATTTTTAAGAAATAGAATCTAATTGAACTGATTTTAAGTATATTCTATTTTAAGTAGAGAAAATGTCATGGAAAAGGAAATAGTTGTAGTGTATTAGCTAACTCATTATTAATAGACCACATCAAATTAAATCACTTATTGATTTTTGTCTTTCCAATCAGCCTATAGCACATGCCTTAAATGACTATGCTAAGATTATAGAAAAAATTATAAATGGCATCAACAGTGCTGTTGTTGAAAGTATTGATAAGATTGATGGAGATGACTGATGGAAGCGGGGAGAAGAATTAAAGCAAAGGGGGAAGCTTTGGTGTCCTGTCATCTTAAAGTGGGGAACCAAGGAATAGAGTTCATGATGTATGGGTCAGGAAATGGAGTTTCAGCTAGTTCTGTTTTTGCAGAGATGTTTAGAGGAAAAACTGGTGAAAATACTACAAATAGGACTGAGGAGGGAGGTGACTTTAGTGATCCACATCTATCACAGCAGGAGGCCAATAGATAAAAAATAGGGGTAGAAATGTGCTAATCAAGCATTTGGAGACAGGCCCCAGAAAAACAAAATGCAAGTAGTTAAAAGTGTTTGCCTCTGCAGATCAAGACCCTGTGGGAGTAGGACCAGGAAAAGAGAACTGTTGATTTTTCTCTGCAAACCTTTTTGCTCTTTTTACTTCCTGTATGCATTTGTGACTTTGAGTAAAAAACAAAATTAAATAAAAAATATAAATGGAAATTTGTTATAAAATAAGGACTTTGAATGATATTGAAAAGAAAAATTATAAGAAATACCTGCCTAGGGAAGCTGGGTGGCTGTTTAAAAAAAAAAAAAAAAAACATAATTGGAAGCTTAGACTTGAGAAAAGTTCTTGGAACTGAGATACTATAGTACTAATTTGCAAAAAGGCAATCTTAAGAAAAAGGTTTTTTTTTTTTTTTTTTTTTTTTGTAATTTTAGAAAATAAAAAGAGGAGGATGGAAATATTGTAGAACTATAGATCAGAAATTAGTCAGATGCAGGGTCCTCCCCCCTCCATTTCCCCTGTCAAAGTTTATAAAGCCTTTTGCAATAACTTGAGAACCTATATTGAAAAGTAATTAAAGCATGAAAGGCAGGAAAGCGCCTTAGAATTGGTGGCACTAGTTGAAGCTCATGGATAAAAAGATAATATTATAGGTGATATGTTTCTTGGGTCTTTATTGAAGAAGCGATTAAAGAGATTCTCACCCTTTAATTGTCAGCTATCAGATGAAAAGGAACGGATCAAATAGTATCAAACAAGGAAGGAGAATTTAGATCAAAGATGGAACTACTTGGTACAAGTGCCATGGTCTCTCCTCCTGTGACCATGTGGAGACAATCTCTGAGACGTCCCCTACAGTTTTCCAAGGTAGCAGCTGGGATTGGAATGTGACTTCAAAGCTGTGATATAGATAAACCCAACTGCAAACAGCGTGTAAATAAATTACTTAGTGCTTGTTGGATTTGTCCAAAACTTGGACCAAAATTTAATAAGTTTAAGGGAAAGAAGATTTCATTGTTTTGTGATGTGGATAAAATCATCTTCTAAAAGAGGTAAAAAGAACTCAGAATTAGTAGAATCACAAGCTCTTTTAGACAATGGGGTTACCCAGTGTTCTAGATTCATCTGAGGTTATAAGACCATAATGAATGGGTTGGTCCAGTCAAACTTAGTCCAGGGAAAAAGGCATTTATAACTTGTTATACTGAACAATAAATTGAAGATAAATGTTAAGTGATACGTTAAAGATTAGAAATCAAATTAAGGGCTAGAGATGTAACTCAGTGGTAGAGCACTTGCCTAGCATATGTGAGGCCCTGGATTCAACCCCTAGTAGTATAAAAACAGAAATCAAATTAATAGAAAATCTGACCCAAGGTCCCAAATGCATGGAGTTTTAGTCCACTAATAACATTATATTCACATCAAAACTTGTCAAACTCATTCAAGATCTTACATGCAAGCTTTAGATTTTTTCCCCCTTTGTGGTACTGGTGATTGAACCCAGGGCCTCGTACCTGTTAGTCAAGTGCTCTAACTACTGAACTATGTCCCCAGCTCTGAAGCTTTAGATTTAAGGAACCAGTTTTGATAACTGAAAAAAGTCTGCATGGAGCACTACTATCTTTACATACATATTAATATTAAATAACTGGTATATATTATTATCCTAGATAGTGAATACTAAAGAATTAGAAGATATGACAGACAGCAGATAACCACTAGTGAAACTATGTCCTGGTTTCCCTGGAAAAATCCTGGTGCATGCCTGCTGTTCTAGCACAATGAAGAATGATATTGTATTTCTTTCTTTATAGTGTCATTTCTGGCAGACATTTCTCCATGGGTTTCTTGCATTTACATAAATGAGTGAGGCAATAACTGTCCTTTGTTCTGAACTATCTTTCTGAGGATGTTCATATAGCAAACAGCCTTAGAAATGGAGCTAGCGTTTCCAGAGCAAAATATAAGCATGTAACTACCATTATAAAAGATTTGTGTTCTTTAGGTTCAAAGTTCCTCTCTTGTAATGCAGCCAACTCTGTAGGCATCCATGTGCACTGCTTGTGGGTCTTGCAGGCAGGGTAAACTGATGTAAATATGATAACACACGTGCTGCTTAGAGTGTGATGAGTAATAAACCTTTGTCTCTGAGTCAGGCATCCCATGTCTTTTTCTAGGGATCCATGTGACTGTGCCAGGCATGCTATCTTGCAAGTGAGTTAAAAATCTCTTAGCATTATAGTTAGCACAATAAATTATGTGATATGCAAAATTAAACACTTTTTTTTCCATGTTGATTTTTGGTGGGATACCCTGGTAGAGAGAGACTACAGATCCCATTTCTTTATATGAGCATGTGACAAAATTCTCGTCAATATGATGTGAGCCAAAGAGCTAGGTACTACTTCCACATCATGATCCTAAGAAGAATGGTTATGCACTGGCATGGACTTTTTTTTTATTAAATTAATTATTCTAACTTGTTATATGTGACAGCAGAATGCAATTCACTTCATATTATACATATAGAGCACAATTTTTTAAGTCACTGGTTGTACACAAAGTATTTTCATATCATTTGTGTCTTCATACATGTACTTAGGGTAATGATGTCTAATTCATTCCACGCCTTTCCTACCCCCATGCCTCCTCCCTTCCCCTACCTCCCCTTTGTCTTATCTAAAGTTCCTCTATTCCTCAAAAGCTCCCCACAATCACCATTATGAGTCAGTATCTTCATAACAAAGAAAATATTTGCCCTTTATCTTTTCTGGGATTGGCTAACCTCACTAAGCATTATATCTCTAACTCCATCCATTTACCTAAAAATTCCAGATTTATTCTCTTTTAATGCTAAGTAATGTTCCACTGTGTGTATGTACCAAAGTTTCCCTATCCATATATCTACTGAAGGGCATTTGGGTTGGTTCCACAATTGAGCTCTTGTGAATTGTGCTGCTATAAACGGTGATGTGGCTGTGTCCCTGTAGTATGCTGTTTTTAAGTCCTTGGGGTATGAACTGAGGAGTGGGAATCTGGGTCAAATGGTGGTTCCATTCCCAGTTTTCCAAGGATTCTCCATACTGCTTTCCATATTGGTTGCACCAATTTGCAGTCCCCCCAGCAATGTAGGTGTGTGCCTTTTCCCCCACGTTCTCGCCAACGTTTATTGTTGTTTGTATTCTTGATAGCTGCCATTCTGACTGAAGTGAGATGAAATCTTACAGAAATTTTGATTTGCATTTCTCTAATTGCTAGAAATGTTGAACATTTTTTTCATATATTTGTTGATTGATTATATATTTTGAGAAGTGTGTCTGTTCATCCTTGGACCATTTATTGAATGGGTTATTTGTTTTATTGGTGTTAAGTGTTTTGAGTTCCTTATATATCCTAGAGATTAGTGCTCTATCTGTGCTTGTGGTAAAGATTTTCTCCCATTATGTAGGCTCTCTATTCTCCTCACTGATTGTTTCTTTTGCTGAGAAGATTTTTAGTTTGAATCCATCCCATTTATTGATTCTTGATTTTAATTCTTGTACTAAAGGAGTCTTAAAAGGAAATTGGAATCTAATCTGACATAATAGAGATTTACTTTTTCTTCTATTAGGCACAAGGTCTGTGGTTTAATACCTAGGTCCTTGATCCATTTTGAGTTGAGTTTTGTGCATGGTGAGAGACTTTTAATTTCATTTCCTTTGTGGATTTGCAGTTTTCTCAGCACCATTTGTTGAAGAGGTTATCTTTTCTCCAATATGTTTTTGGTGCCTTTGTCTAATATGAGATAACCGTATTTATGTGGGTTTGTTTGTGTCCTCTATTTTGTACCATTGGTCTATAAGTCTATTTTGATGCCAATACCATGTTGTTTTTTTGTTACTATTGCTCTATAGTATAGTTTAAGTTCTGGAATAGTGATGCCACCAGCTTTACTCTTCTTGCTAAGTATTGCTTTGACTATTCTAGGTCTCTTATTTATCCATATGAATTTCATGATTGCTTCTTTTATTTCTATGAGGAATGTTATTGGGATTTTGATTGGGATTGCATTGAATCTGTATAGTGCTTTTTGTGGTGTGGTCATTTTGACAATATTAATTCTGCCTATCCAAGAACAAGATAGATCTTTCCATCTTCTAGGGTCTCCTTTAATTTCCTTCTTTAGCATTCTGTAGTTTTCATTATAGAGGTCTTTAATCTCCTTCGTAAAGTTGATTCCAAAGTATTTTATTTTATTTTTTGATGCTATTGTAATTGGGATAGTTTTCCTTATTTCCCTTTCTAAGGATTTGTCACTGATGTACAGAAATGCCTTTGATTTATGGGTATTGATTTTATATCCTGCTACTTTTCTGAATTCATTTATTAGTTCTAGAAGAAAGATTTCTGATGGAATTTTTTTTGGATCTTCTAGGTATAGAATCATATTATTGGCAAATAGTGATAATTTGACTACTACTTTTCCCATATGTATCCCTTTAAATTTTTTGTCTAATTTCTCTGGCTAGCATTTCAAGAACTGTGTTAAATAGAAGTGGTAAAAGAGGGCATCCCTATCTTGTTCCAGATTTTAGAGGGAATGCTTTCAATTTTTCTCCGTTTAGAATGATGTTGGCCTGGGGCTTAGCATAGATAGCTTTTATAATATTGATATATATTCCTGATATCGCTAGATATTCTAGTGTTTTGAACATGTAGGGGTACTGTATTTTGTCAAATGCTTTCTCTGCATCTATTGAGATGATCATATGATTGTTGTCTTTGAGTCTATTGATGTGATGAATTACACCCATTGATTTCCCTATGTTGAAATCCCTGGGATGAACTCTACTTAAATTGTGGTGCACTATCTTTTTGATAGGTTTTTGAATTCGATTTGCCAGAATTTTGTTGGGAATTTTTATATCTATATTCATTAGAGATATTGATCTGAAGTTTTTCTTTGTGTCTTTGTCTGATTTTGGAATCAGTGTGATATTGACCTCATAGTATGTGTCTGGAAGTGTTCCCTCTTTTCCAATTTCATGAAATAATTTGAGGAGTATTGCTATTAGCTTTTCTATGAAGGTTTGTAGAACTCAGCTGTGTATCTATCTGGTCCTGGGCTTTTCTTGGTTGGTAGGCTTCTGATGGTGTCCTCTATTTCCTTGCTTGAAATTGATCTGTTTAAATTGTGTATATCATCCTGATTTAATTTGGGCATATCATTTGCCTCCAGAAATTTGTGGATGCCTTCAATATTTTCTATTTTATTGGAGTACAAATTTTTAAATAATTTCTGATTATCTTCTGTATTTCTCTAGTGTTCGTCATGATATTTCCTTTTTCATCAAGATGTTAGTACATTGAGTTTTCTCTATGTATCTTTGTTAGTATGGCTTATCAATTTTATTTATTTTTTCAAAGAACCAACTTTTTGTTTTATCAATTTTTCAATTATTTCTTTTGTTTCAATTTCATTGATTTTAGTTCTGATTTTAATTATTTTTTATCTTCTACTGCTTTTGGGGTTAATTTGTTCTTTTCCTAGGGCTTTGCGATGTAATGTTAGGTCATTTATTTGTTGACTTTTTCTTTGAAGGAATGAACTCCCTGCAATGAATTTTCCTCTTAGTACTGCCTTCACGGTGTCCCAAAATTTCAATGTGTTGTACCAGTGCTCTCATTTACCTCTAAAAAAATTTTTTTTAATTAATTTTTATTGTTGGTTGTTCAAAACATTACATAGTTCTTGATATATCATATTTCACACTTTGATTCAAGTGGGATATGAACTCCCATTTTTACCCATATACAGATTGCAGAATCACATCAGTTGCACATCCATTGATTTACATATTGCCATATCTAAAAATTTTTTAATCTCCTTTTTTGATGTCTTTGCAACTCATTGTTCATTCAATAGCATATTATTTAGTTTCCAGGTGTTGGAGTAGCTTTTATTTTTTATTTTATCATTGATTTCTAATTTCATTCCATAGTGGTCTGATAGAATGCAAGATTGTATCTCTACTTTTTTGTATTTACTAAGAGTTGCTTTTAATGTCAAGAGAGGACATATAGACATCATGAAAAAACAAGGAAGGAAAGTGCCCCCAAATAAACCGAGATACTACAACAATAGAATCCATAGATAGTGAAATAGATGAAATGTCAGAGGAGGAGCTCAGAATATACATAACTAAAATGATCTGGGAATTAAAGAATGATCAAAGTGAGCAGATACAGGCAAAAATCTATCACACCAACAAAGAGATAAAAGAGCAAATACAGGTAGCAAGAGATTACTTCAAGAAAGAGATAGAGATTCTGAAAAAAAAATCAAACAAATCCTCAAAATGAAAGAAACAATAGCCAAATAAAAAATTCAATAGAAAGCATCATCACCAAACTATATCACCTAGAAAGCATTCTTGAAAATAAAGTTGACCTCACAGTGAAGATGGTAAGAAACCATGAACAGAGTATTCAAGAATTATGGAATATCATCAAAAGAATAAATTTAAAATTTATTGAGATAGAGAAAGGCTCAGAGATTTAAACAAAAGGAATGTACAATCTGTTCAATGAAATAATATCAGAAAATTTCCCAAGCATGAAGAATGAATTGGAAAATCAAGTACAAGTGGCCTATAGGACATCAAATGTATAAAATTATAACGGATCTTCACCAAGACAAGTTACAATGAAAATTCCTAGAATACAGAATAATAGAATTTTAAAGGCCACAAGAGAGAAAAATTAGATTACATATAAAGGAAGACTAATTCATATCTGAGCAGATTTTTCAACCCAGACCCTCAAAGCCAGGAAGTCCTGGAACAACATATACCAAGCTCTGAAAGATAAAGGATGCTAACCAAGAATCCTATATCCAGCAAAATTAAGCTTTAGATTTGATGACAAGATAAAAGCCTTCCATGATAAACAAAAGTAAAAGAATTTACAGTAAGAAAGCCCACACTGCAGACATTCTTAGCAAAATATTTAACAAGGATGAAATTAAAAACAACAATGAAAATCTGCAAAGGGAAGAACTATAATAAAGGAAAGGCCAACCAAAGGAGAAACCAAGTCAAGTTAAATAATAAAAATAAACAGAAATAACTGGAAATACAAATAATGTCTCAATAATAACCCTAAATATTAATGGCCTAAACTCACCAATCAAAAGACATAGACTGGCAGATTGGATTAAAAAAGACCCAATAATATGCTGCTTTCAAGAGAGTCATAGGAAAAGACATCCACAGACTGAAGGTGAAAGGTTGGGATAAAATTACCATCCACATGGTCTGCGTAAACAAGCAGGGGTTTGCATCCTCATATCAAATAAAGTAGACTTCAAGCTAAAGTTAATCAAAAGGGATAAAGATGGACATTCCATACTGCTTAAGGGAACCATACACCAACAAGACATAACAGTTATAAATATATATTCCCCAAATAATGGGACATCTACTTTCATTAAACAAACTCTTCTCAAATTCAAGAGTCAAATAGACCACAACACAATAATTCTGGGTGACTTTAACACCTCTTTCACTACTGGATAAATCTTCAAACAAAAGCTCAACAAAGAAACTATTGAACTCAATACTACAATCAGTAACTTAGACTTAACTGACATATATAGAATATATTATCCATCAATGAGTGAATACACTTTCTTCTCAGCAGCACATGGATCCTTCTCTAAAATAGATCATATATTATGACATGGACATTTCTTCCTTTCTTCTGACTTGAATAGATCTCATTAGTGTCAGTCTGCACAGATATCAGCCTTAGGATGGAAGCCATCTGTTGAGGATGGCAGAGCCATTAGCCCTGACCAAGTGACCTCTAAACTAAAAGTTTTGGTTTAATTTTTGATTCTCTAATGGCAGCCTAAAACATATGCTAAGAAATGAAGTGTACTTTGAAAGCTTTTGTTGTTGTTATTTTTAATAGATGAAGAAATTGAGACCTGAAATCAACAAATGACTTGCTCATAATCGTAGATTAGCAAAGCTAAAGCTAAAACTTTTAGTTACGTTATTCCCTCTTCCGTCCCCTGATGTTCACAGTATTGCTAGATAATATCTAATAAATAAGCATAGAAGTCAAGAGAAATGGGAGCACGGGGAAATCTTTTCAGCAAGCAAATGTATACATATGACAATGGATATCAATTATCCAGCTTCAGACAAAGAGATGCATATAGAGACATAATTTGAGCTTCATGAGCTGACAATCAAGGTAAGACTGAGAAATTACAGAGGTAAAAAGTACCCAGTGGAGGATGGATGATTTACACTCAAGTGACACGGTTGGCAGCAGCTTTCAATTTTCATTGTTATGTCCCCGAAGTCCAATTCACTGCCTTCTTGGAATGGCTTCATTAAGCAAGTGAAATTTGAAGAGGGATCTTAGAGAGTTGAAATGGTTTTCATGGCAAATGGGTGAGGAAAAACTGGTGAAGAGCTGACTTTATAAATCAAGTCATATCTGTATGAGATGTTTTGTGAAGTGCTTATGGGTGTGGCAAAGATTCAGGGACTTGAAGGCAATGTTTGCCGTCTAAAGGAACGGATCATTTTGTAGGTCTTAACACCACCTTTACAAAATAATAATATGATCATGTGGCTAGAAAGAAGTACTTAGGCAGTTTCATAGAGAATGCAGTACTTGAAATATGCCTTTAAAAATGTGGGAATTGACGTCTTGTTAATTGTTGAATAGTAACAAAATGGTTCCCCCACTTAATTGGAAGGTCTTGATAACAGCTGTTATTTTATTGCTGTTGTTTCTAATTTTTTAGTAAGTTTAGGGAAAGCTTCTTCCTATGTCTTCTTGGAATTTGTGAGGTTTTATGGATCAGTGCAGGTAGGTCCTCTGACATACAGCTGCCCAAAGATGAAAGGGAAATCTATGATAGTGTTAGATGTTATTCTGAGGTATAGATGTTGTTCTGTAGCACTGAAATGGGACAGATTATTGTAGGCTGGGATTTATCAGATCTATCCTTTTGGATTAAATAGGAGTTTACACAAGACTTTGAAAGAATTGAGAATCGGTGTGACCCAAAGAAACCTGGGGGCTAGATTCCTAAAGTTTTCTTCACTGCTGCTACTATTTTCTCATGTTTAAAAAGTATTTGATGTGAACAGATATTTGAAATAAAAAATTTCATATTTTTCATATTATAAAGATTCAATTGTGGCAAATACACCTAAAAAACTTAGTTTAACCTTTTATGTGTACAGTTAAGGTTATGTTCACAATGTTGTACAATCTCCCGAACTTTTCCATCTTGTAACATGCTATCCTGTACCTGTTAAATAATCTGCATTTCCTCCTTATTCCAGCCATGGCAATCCCTGGTAACTTACTGTTTCTATGAATTTGGCTATTTTAGATACCTCCTTTAAATATTGAATGATAGTTATCTTATTGTGACTGGCTTATTTCACTCACCATGTCCTTATCCTTCATCCATGGTGTACCATGTGTCACAATTCCTGTCTTTTTAAAATCTGAATGATATTTCATCGTAAATGTGTAACCCATTTGGTTTATCATCTGTCATTAATAATAACATTTTTTGGTACTGGGAATTGAACCAAGGGGTGCTTAGCCCCTGAGCCACATCCTCAGCCTTTTTAATTTTTATTTTGAGACAGGGTTTTGCTAAGTTACTTAGGGTCTCATTAAATTGCTGAGGCTGGGAATTTGCAAACCTCCTTTCTCAGTCTCCTGTGTCATTGGGATTACAGGGAAGGCTTCATTTGTCTCTTGATAGATATTTGGATTGCTTTCACCTCCTAGAAATTTTGAATAATGCTGTCATGCACTAGAATGTGCAAATAACTCTTTGGAACCCTATTTGTAATTATCTTAGATATATACCTAGTAGTGAAATTGCTAGATCATATGGTAATTGTTTGCTTAATTTTAAAAAGATGCCTTAATGTTTTTCACAGTGGCCATACCATTTTTCATTTTATCCTATAGTGTATAAGGGCTCCTATCTCCACATCCTAGCCAGCACTTGTTATTTTTTCCCCAAATAGGACTTTTATTTTTTCCATATTTTTTGTGTATATTATAGTTGTACACAACAGCATGATTAATTGTTGCATGTTCATACATGTGCACAAATCAAAATATAATTTGGCCAATATCATTCCCCAGTATTTCCCCTTTACCTCCTCTCTGCCCATTCTCTTGTTCCTTTCCTCTACTGATTGCCCTTCAGTTTTCATGAGACCCACCAACAGCCGTTCTTTTTCTCTCTAGCTTCCATCTATTAGAGAAAACATAACAACATTGACATTCTGAGTTTGTCTTATTTTGCTAACCAAATGGTCTCAAATTCCACACATTTTCCTGCAAATGATGTAATTTCATTTTTCTTTATGGCTGAATAAAACTCCATTGTGAATATGTACCATATTTTCTTTATCCAAACATCTGTTGATGGACACCTAGGCTGATTCCATAGTTTGGCTATTGTGAATTATGTTGCTCTAATGTGGATATGCATATATCACTATAGTGTGATGAGTCTAATTCTATAGGATAAATATCACAAAGTGCTATATCTAAGTCATATGATGGTTCCATGCCTAGTCTTTTGAGGAACCTCCATTCTGATTTCCATAGTGGTTGTACTAATTTACAATCCCACCAATAGTGTAAAGTGATGTTCCTTTTTCCCCATATTCTCTCCAACATTTGTTATTGTTCATATTCTGTTTTTTATTAATTTTTTAATTAGTGCATTATAATTACATATAGTATTTGGATTTATTTTGACAAGCAAACATGAAAGGAATTTGATTTTAATCCTAATTTCCCTCTCTTCCTATTTCCTATTTTCCTCTCTCTACTAAACTTCTTTCTTCTACATAGACATAAAGGTAAAATTCCCTCTGGTACCTTTATATATGAATACAACATGGTTTTGTTAAATTCATCCAATTTTTCGTCCTCTTTCCCTTCCTTTCTTCCTCACTCTTACTCTTTCTTCACTTCACTGATCTCTCCTATATCCTTATGATATCCAATCCCCTCTCCTACCACCTTCTCTCCCTTATTTTCCTCTAGTTTCCACATATGAGAGAAAATATTTGACCCTTGATTCTGAGTCTGTCTTATTTCACTTAGCATGATTTTCTCAATTTTCTTCTATTTACTGGCAAATGTCATTATTTCATTCCTCATCATACCTGAGTAAAACATCCTTGTGTATATGGACCACATTTTCTTAATCCATTTATCTATTGACCGGTATTTGGATAGAAAAATGGTACTGTAAGCACATACATACAAGTATTTGTTAATTTGGCTATTGTAAATCATGCTGCTAAAAACATTGAAGTGGCAGTGTTCCTATAGTATTCTGATTTTAGATCTTTGGGATAAATACTGAGGCCTGGTTTATTGAGTCATATGATGGTTCCATACCTAGTTTTTTGAGGAATCTCCATATTGTCTTCCACAGTGGTAGTACTAATTTGCAGACCCACCTACAATATGAGTGTTCCTTTTCCCCCCACGTCATTGCCAGCATTTATAATTATTCATATTATTGATTATTGCCATTCTGACTGAAGTGAGGTAGTCTTTTAAAAAAACTTATTTATTTATTCTAATTTGTTATACATGACAGCAGAATGCATTTCAATTCATAGTACATATATAGAGCACAATTTTTCATGTCTCTGAAAAAAGTAGAGTCACACCATTCGTGTCTTCATACATGTACTTAGGTTAATGATGTCCATCTCATTCTATCATTTTTTCTACCCCCATGCCCCTTCCCTTCTCCTCCCTCCCCTTTGCCCTCTCCAAAGTTCCCCCATTTCTCCCATTCTCCCCCCTACCCCCATTATGGATCCACATATCAGAGAAAACATTTTGCCTTTAGCTTTTTGGGATTGGCTTACTTCACTTAGCAAAATATTCTCCAACTCCATCCATTTATTTGCAAATGCCGTGATTTTATTCTCTTTTAATGATGAGTAATATTCTACTTGTATATATCGCCACAGTTTCTTTATTCATTTATCTACTAAATGACATCTAGGTTGGTTCCACAATTGAGCTATTGTGAATTGTGCTGCTATAAACAATGATGTGGCTGCATAACTGTAGTATGCTGTTTTTGAGTCCTTTGGGTATAGACTGATGAGTGTGATTGCTGGATCAAATGGTGATCCATTCCCAGTTTTCCAAGGAATCTCCATATTGCTTTCCATATTGGTTACACCATTTTGCTGTTCCACCAGCAATGTATGTGTGTGTCTTTCTTTCCAAGTCCTCACCAACACTTATTATTATTTGTATTCTTAATAGCCACTGTTCTGACTGGAGTGAGATAAAATCTTAATTTTATTTTGCATTTCTATAATTGCTAGAGATGTTGAACATTTTTTTCATATATTTGTTGATCGATTGTATATCATCTTCTGAGAAGTGTCTTTCAGTTCCTTAGCTCATTTATTTATTGGGTTCTTTGTTTTTTTGATAAGTTTTTTGAGTTCTTTATATGTCCTAGAGATTAGTGCTCTATCTGTGCATGTGGTAAAAGTTTTCTCTTATTCTGTAGTCTCTCTTCACCTCATTGATTGTTTCTTCTGCTGAGACGAAGCTTTTCAGTTTGTATCTGTTCCATTTATTTATTCTTGTTTTTATTTCGTGTGCTCCGGGAGTCTTCTTAAGGAAGTTGGGTCCAAATTCAACATGAAGGTTTGGACCTATTTTTCTTCTATTAGGTGCAGGGTCTCTGGTCTAATTCCTAGGTCTTGGGTCCACTTTGAGTTGAGTTTTGGGCCTGGTGAGAGATAAGGGTTTAGTTTTGTTTTGCTGCATATGGATTTCCTGTGTTCCTAGCAACATTTGTTGAAGAGGCTATCATTTCTCCAATATACGTTTTGGGTTTGTTTATTATGAGATAACTGTATTTATGTGGGTTTGCTTCTGTGTCTTCTATTCTGTACCATTGGTCTATAAGTCTATTTTGATGCCAATGGCATGTTTTTTTTTTTTTGTTACTATTGCTCTGTAGTGTAGGTTAAGGTCTGGTATAGTGATGCCACCTTCTTCATTCTTCTTGGTAAGGATTGCTTTGGCTATTCTGGGTCTCTTATTTTTCCAGATGAATTTCTTGACTTCTGTTTCTATTTCTATGATGAATGTCATTGGGATTTTGATTGGAATTGCATTGAATATGTATGGTGCTTTTGGTAGTATGGCCATTTTGACAAAATCAATTCTGCCTATCCAAGAACAAGAGACATTTTTCCATTTTCTAAGGTCTTCTTTAATTTCCTTTTTTAGCGTTCTGTAGTTTTCATTTAGAGGTCTTTCACCTCTTAAGTTGATTCCCAAATATTTTTTTTAAGGCTATTGTAATTGGGGTAGTTTTCTTAGTTTTTCTTTTTGAGGATTTGTCACTGATGTACAGAAATGCCTTTGATTTATGGATGTTGATTTTTATTTTATATCCTGCTACTTTGCTGAATTGATTTATTAGTTCTAGAAGATTTCTGGTGGAATTTTTTGGATCCTCTAGGTATAGAATCATGTCATCAACATTATTGATAATTTGAGTTCTTCTTTTCTCTTTTATTTTTTTCATCTGTCTAATTGCTCTGGCTAGAGTTTCAAGAATTATGTTAAATAGATGTGGTGAAAGAGGACATCCCTATCTTGTTCCAGATTTTAGAGGGAATGCTTTCAATTTTTCTCCATTTAGAATGATGTTTGCCTATAGCTTAGCCATAGATAGCTTTTACAATATTGAGATATACTCCTGATATTGCCAATTATTCGAGTGTTTTGAACATGTAGGGGTACTATATTTTGTCAAATGCTTTCTCTGCATCTATTGAGATGATCATATGATTTGTCTTTGAATCTATTGATGTGATGAATTATATTTACTGATTTCTGTATGTTGAGCCAACTTGCATCCCTAGGATAAACTCTACTTGATTGTGGTGTACTGTCTTTTTGATATTTTTGTATTCAGTTGGCCAGAATTTTAGCATCTATGTTCATTAGAGATATTGGTCTGAAGTTTTCTTTCTTTGGTGTGTCTTTGTTTTTGGAATCAGGGTGATACTGGCCTCATAGAATGAGTTTGGGAGTACTCCCTCTTTTTCTATCTCATGAAATAATTTGAGGAGTATTGGTGTTAGTCCTTCTTTGAAGGTCTCATAGAACTCAGCTGTGTAGCCATCTGGTCCTGGGCCTTTTTTGGTTGGTAGGCTTCTGATGGCACCTTAAATATCATCGCTTGAAATTGATCTGTTGTATATATCCTCCTGTTTCATTTTGGGTAAATCATTTGATTCTAGAAATTTGCCAATGTCTTCAAATATTCAAAATAATTTCTAATTATCTTCTGTATTTCTGTAGTGTTTGTCGTGATTTTTTCTTTTTCATCATGGATTTTAGTAATTTGAATTTCCTTTCACCTTCTCTTTGTTAGCCTAGCTAAGGGTTTATCAATTTTATTTATTTTTTTAAAGAACCAACTTTTTGTTTTGTCAATTGTTTCTTTTGCTTCAATTTCACTTATTTCAGCTCTGATTTGAATTATTTTCTGTCTTATGCTGCTTTTGGTATTGATTTGTTCTTCTTTTTCTAGGATTGAGAAGTAATGTTAGGTCGTTTATTGACTTTTTCTTCTTTGAATGAATGAACTCCATGCATTGAACTTTCCTCTTAGAACTGCCTTCATAGTGTCCCGGAGATTTTGATATGTTGTATCAATGTTCTCATTTACCTGTAATAATTTTTTTAATCTCCTTTTTGATGTCTTTTGCAACCCATTTTTCATTTAGTAGCATATTATTTAGTCTATAAGAATTGGAGTAGCTTTTATTTTATCAAAACTTTATCCAATTGTGATCTGATAGAATGCATGGTAGTTTCTCTAATTTTTTTATATTTTCTAAGACTTGCTTTGTGGCATAATAATGGTCTATCTTAGAGAAGAATCACGTGCTGCTGAGAAGAATGTGTTTTCACTCATTGATGGATGAAATAGTCTATATATGTAACTTATTAATTGTGTTATTGAGTTCTATAGTTTCTTTGTTTAGCTCTTGTTTGGAAGATTGATCCCGTGGTGAAAGAGTTGTGTTAAAGTCACCCAGTATTATTGTGTTGTGGTCTATTTGACTCTTGAACTTGAGAAGAGTTTGTTTAAACATAGATACTCTGCTGTTTTGGGCGTATATATTTAGAATTGTTATGTCTTTTTGATGTATGTTTCCCTTAAGCAGTATGTAACATCCTTCTTTATCCCTTTTGATTAACTTTGGTTTGAAGTCTACTTTGATATGAGAATGGAAATCCCTGCTTGTTTATGCAGTCCATGTGAGTGGTATGTTTTTCCCCAACCTTTCACCTTCAGTCTGTGGATGTCTTTTCCTATGAGATGAGTCTCTTGAAGGAAGCATATTTTTGGGTCTTTTTAAAAATCCAATCTTCCACTCTATGGCTTTTGATTGAGTTTAGGCCGTTAACATTCAGGGTTATTATTGAGACATAATTTGTATTCCTGGTGGTTTAAAAAATTTTTGGTATTTAACTTGACTTGGTTTCTTCTTTGATTGGTTTTTCCTTTAGTATGTCCCTCTGCTGATTTTTATTGTTTCCGATTTCCTCTTCATGGAATATTTTGCTGAGGTTATTCTGTAATGCAGGCTTTCTAGTTGTGAATTCTTTTAACTTTTGTTTATCATAAAAGGTTTTAATTTCATCCTTAAATCCAAAGCCTAATTTTGCTGGATATAAGATTCTTGGTTGACATCCATTTTCTTTCAGAGGTTGGTATATGTTATTCCAGAATCTTCTAGCTTTCAGGGTCTGGGTTGAGAAATCTGCATAGTATTCCAACTGGTTTCACCCTATGTATAATTGGATTCCTTTCTCATGTGGCTTTTAAAATTCTCTCTTAATCTGTATGCTAGGCATTTTCATTATAATGTACTTTGGTGTGAATGTGTTGTGATTTTGTACATTTGGTTTCCTGTAAGCCTCTTGTATTTGATTTTGCAATTCATTTTTCACATTTGGGAAACTTTCTGATATTATTTTATTGAACAGATTGTTCATCCCTTTGGTTTATAACTCTATGCCTTCCTCTCTCCCAATGATTCTTACACTTAATGATTTTGCCCCTTAATTCTTGAATGTTCTGTTTATGGTTTCTTACCATATTCACTGTGTAGTCAACTTTATTTACAGGAAATATATTTTGTCTTCATTGTCTGAGGTTCTGTCTTCCAAATGATCAAATCTGTGGGTGATGCTTTCTATTGAGGTTTAAATATGGTTTATTTTTTCCTTCATTTCAAGAATTTGTTTTTTTCCCTTCAGAATCTCTATCTCCTTGTTGAATTATCTTTTGCTTCCTGTATTTGCTTATGTAGTTCTTTATCAAAATGATCTTTTGCTGCCTGTATTTGCTCTCATCTCCCCCTTTAGTTCACAGGACATTTTAATTATGTACATCCTAAATTCCTCCTCTGTCATTTCTTCTGCTGTGCTGGCCATGAATTCTAATAATGTAATATCTTGGTTTGTCTGGGGCTCTTTCTTCTCTTGTTTTTTCATGTTTTTCACGTGTCTTGCCTTCCAGCACTGCAGAGCCAAGGTGTTACAGCTTTTGCCCTTGAGGCTTATAGTGTCCTTTCAGGGTTACAATTCCTATCCTTCAAGAGGGGGAGATCAATATAATGGATCCCAATACAAACAATATACAGCCTTAAACCAAATAGCTTTTTTAAGACATTTATTGTTTTGTCACAATATACGGAAATGATGAGTTCAATTATTATCTACAATATAAACAGTAGGTTTGCAAAAGGGTCTATAGTTTCTGAGTGTCAATAATCTAAAGAGAGAACTAGGGATGGGGTGTAGGCTGAGGTGTTAAGGAGGTAGGAAGTGAGGATATAAAGTTATGAGATCTTAGGAAGTGTAAAAGACGAATCTAAAGAATTCGGCTAGTAGCAGGGGAAAAAAGAGAAAGTTATTTGGGGTAGACAAATAGGTGGGAAGACAACATAGAATACAAAAAACAAACAAGAAAAATAAAAAATGTAAAAATAGGAGATAAAAGTACATACAACACAACTGTAATATACTGTTCAGACATCCCAGTCCTTGTAGCCTAATCCATGAAAAGTGCTTGGTTTAACAAATGTTGGGGATGTGAGGGTGGGAGGGGAAGAAGAAGAAGGAGGAGGAGGAGGAGGAGGAGGAGGAGGAGAAGAGAAATATTCTCAAAGGAAAAAATACAAGGATTATTTTTGTTGGATTTTGGTATTTTTCCTGCTTTCTTTCTTATCCAATAGATGGGGTTTTCTGTTGTTTGCTGATCTTCACCATCCTGAGGGGTGGGGATGTTATTAGGATGGGAGGGTTGGTTTTGTGGGTGGAGGTGGGGTATAGCACTTGCCAGTCCCCTATGAGAGACTGCACACCAAGGATCTCCTTTGGGGCCTGTTCCTGTGATGTGGGTACCTGGTCTTATCTCCTTATATTGCCTGTAGACCTCACAATTCCATGTCTGTAATTTAGTCTCTAAACTGTTTCTTACTTACCTCCTCCATTTCTACTTCCCAGTCAGGAACCTTTCTCTCTGGAGATCATCCTGTGACACAGAATGCAGCCTCCCTCTACCCCGCCATCTTGGATTTCCTCCTGAAATAAAATCTTAGTATAGTTTTGATTTGCATTTCCCTGATTTCTAGGGATGCTATACCTTTTTTTTCCCCATATATTTCTTGGCCATTTGTATTTCTTAGCCATTTATATTTCTTCCTTTGAGAAGTTCCTTTGGGTCCATTTATTGGTTGGGCTATTTGTGTTTGGGGCATTGAGTTTGAGTTCTTTATGTATTTTGGATATTAATTCCCTGGCAGAGGAGTAGCTGGCAAAGATTTTCTCCCATTCCATGGACTCTCCTTACTTTCAATAATTTCCTTTTCTGTGCAGAAGCTTTTTAATTTGAAAGAACCACACTTATTGATTCTTGGTTTTATTTCTTGAACTTTAGACTAATCAGCTAACTGAGAATCAAAACAAAATTAAGTATTACAAAAACTCAAAATGGCAACCTACAACAAACACAAGTCCATAATAACACTGAAAATAAATGGTTCCAATTGCCCAATTAAAAGACATAAAATAGCAGAATGGGTCAAAAAATAAGATCCAACTATGTGCTATTTACATGCAAAAATACTCACAGGCTGATGGTAAAAGAATGGAGAAAATATTCCATGCAAATGAAATTAAAAAACAAACCTGAGCAGCTATCCTCATATCTAATAAAGTTGATTTCAAGCAAAAGTTTAAAATTTAAAAGAAAAAGACCACTACTTCCTGGTAAAAGCAATAATCCAATAAGAAGATATAACAATAGTAAATCATTATTGCTGTTCTTGATGACTACCATTCTGATTGGAGTGAGTTGTAATCTTAGTATAATTTTGATTTCCATTTCTCTAATTTCTAAGGATGTGGAATATTTTTCATGTATTTTTTTTTTACCATTTGTGTATCTTCTTTTGAGAAGTGTCTATTTAATTCATTTACTTCTCTATTTTTTGATATTCTAGAAATATTCCAGATATTAATCTTCTGTTAGTAGATAAAAACATTCTCCCATTCTGTTGGTTCTGTCTTCACATTCTTAATTGTTTCCTTTTCTATGCAGAAGCTTTGTAAATTGATGTCATCCCATTTATGAACTTTTGGCAATATTTCCTGAGCTTTAGGGGTCCTATTGAGAAAGTCATTGCCTGTGACTATTTGTTGAAATGTTGGCCCTGTGTTTTCTTTTAGGAGTTGTATAATTCCTGCTCTACTTCCTAGGTCTTTGATTCATTTTGAGTTGATGTTTGTACAGAGTGAGAGATAAAAGTATAGTCTCATTCTTCTACATATAGATAACCAGTTTATTTAAAAGCTGTCTTTTCTCCAATATGTTTTTTTTTTTTGGCAACTTTGTCAAGGATCACATGACTGTAGATATGTGGGTTTATCTCTGTCTCTTCTATTCTGCACTGTTGGTTTATATCTCTGTTTTTATGCCAGTATCATGCAGCTTTTGTTACTATAGTTTTGTAATATAATTTGAAGTCAGGTATTGTGATGTCTCTAGCATTTCTTGTTTAGCTTAGAATTGCTTTGGCTATTCTGGATCTTTTATTCTTCCAAATGTAATTTAGAACTTTTTTTTCTAGTTTGGTGAATAATTTAATTGGTATTTGAGGGAGATTGCATTTAATTTGTATATTGCTTTTCACTGTAGTTCATGTTAACAGCATTAATTCTGCCTATCCATGAACATGGCAGGTCTTTCCATCTTCTTATGAAGTCTTCAATTTCTTTCATCAATGTTTCATTGCAGAGATGTTTCATTTTCTTGGTTAGATTTATTCCCAGGTGTGTTATTTTTCTGAGACTTGTGAATGGAATTGTTTCCCTGATTTATTTCTCAGCAGATTCATTTTTGGTATATAACAAAGCTATTGATTTTTGTATGTTGGTTTTATAAGCTGCTACTTTGCTGAATTTATTTATTAAGTTTAACAGTCTTTTGGTGGAGTTTTTTGTATCTTCTAGGTATAGAATCATGTCATCTGCAGACAGTGACAATATGCCTTATTCCTTTCCTGTTTTTATCCACTTTATTTTCTTGCCTAGTTGCTTTGTCTAGAATTTCTAGTCTTTTATAAATAGGAGTGATGAGACTAGATACTCTTGTTCCAGATTTTAAAGAAAATGTTTTTGGTTTTCTCAAACTTGCTATGTGGTTGGCTTTGAGTTTTTCCTATACAGTCCTTATGATGTTGAGGTAGGTTCAATCTGTCCCTAGTTTCTTTAGTGTTTTTTATCATGAATGGTGCTGAATTTTGTGAAAGGCTTTCTCTGCATCTAAAAAAGTGATGACTAAAAAAGTGACTTTTGTCCAAAATCTACTTCTGTGTTTATGTGATACATTTATTGATTTGCTTATGTCAAACCATCTTTGCAACTATGGAATTAAACCACTTTGATCATGATGTACAATCTTTTTAACATGTTGTTGAATATGATTTGCTAATATTTTATAAGTATTTTTGCCTCTAAGTTCATTAGGGATATTGGTTTATAATTTTCTTGATGTGTCCTTATCTGGTTCTCAGACTAAGCATAATACTAGGTTCATAGAATGAATTTGGAAGTGTTCCATACTTTTCTATTTCATGCAGTAATTTGAGGGGCATTGGTATTAGTTCTTCTTTAAAAGTCTAATAGCATTTAGCTGAGAATCCATCTGGTGCTGCAAGGCTTTTTATTACTGTTTCTAACTCATTGCTAGTTATTGATCTATTCAGGTTTTCTATGTCATTTTTATTCAACTTGGCAGGTCATATGTATCTACAAATGTATTCATTTCTTCTTGGATTTTCAATTTATTATAGTAAAAGTTGTCAAAATACTCCCTAATGATCCTCAAGATTTCTTTGAGTCTGTGGTGATTTCTTCTTTATTAATCTCTAATTTTATTAATTTGGTGCTCTTTCTTTTTGTTAGTGTAGCTAAGGGCATATCAATTTTATCTTTTTAAAGAATCAACTCTTGGCTTCATAGATCCTTAGTATTGTGTTTTTACTTTCAATTCATTGATTTTTGGCTCTGCTTTAGTTATTTCCTTCCTTCTATTGGCTTTGGAATTGGTTTGTTCTCTTTTTTAAGGGTTTTGAGATGCATCATTAGGTCTTTATTTCGTGTCTTTCTAATTTTCTTGTGTAGACACTCATAGCTATAAACTTTGCTCTTAGAACTGCCTTCATTGTGTCCCAAAGGTTTTGGTGTGTTGTTTAACTATTCCCATTTGATTCTAAGAATTTAAAAATTTCTTCTCTGATTTCTTCTATCACAGAGTCATAATTCAAAATTGTATTGTTTAATCTCCATGTGGTTATATAGTTTCTGTAGGGTTTTGGTGGTGTTTTCTAATTTCATTCCATTATGATCTGATAAGACACAAAGAATTATTTCAGTTCTTTGCAATACTTGTTAGTTTCTGAACTTCTTGCTTGCCTGCCTCTCTTTCTCCCTTCCCCACCCACCTTTTTGAGGGTAGCCATGATAATGTGTGTGTGGTGGTACCTCATTGCATTGCCCTAATGATTAATGCTGCTAAACATCTTTTCATAAGCTTTCTGGCCATTTGTACACTTTCTTTGATAAAATATTTATTCAAATCCTTTTGTCATTTTAAAATAAGGTTATTTGTTTAATTTTCTTCAGTTGTAGAAGTTATTTTTATGTATTCTGGATATTTACCCCTTATTTAATTTGCAGATATTTTCTTCCATTTCACGGATTGCCTTTTTTCCTTATTGACTGTCCTCTGATGTACAAAAATTTTCAGTTTTGATGCAGTTCAATTGATCTTTAAATTTTATTTAACTTTTGTTCCCTATACTTTTAATGTCCTAGCCAAATGATCATTATCAAATACAAGTAGCAAAACACTTAACTTTTGTATTCTTTTTATTGTTTTGGTCTTATGTTTAGGTCTCAGATCTATTTTGAGTTTTTATTTTATATGGTGTAAGGTAAAATTTGCATATTGATAACTGATTCTCTCAATACTGTTTGTTAAAGAGACTGGTACTTCTCCCATTGAATGGTCTTGGTACCCTTGTTGAAAGTCATTTAATCATGTACATGAGGTTTATTTCTTACCCTTACATGCTGCTCCTTGGATCTTTATATATCTTCATGGAAGTACCACATGTTTTGACTGCAGCAACTTTGTAATAAATTTTGGAATCAGGAGGTAAGAGACATTCAAATTTGTTGCTTTTTGTTCAGTATTGCTTTGACTATTTTGGGGTACCTTGAGATTACATGTGAATTTTAAAATATTTTCTTTCTATTTCTGAAAAAAATTCCATTTGTTTTTCATAGGAATTACATTAAATATGAAAATTGAAAATCTTAACAATACAATGTCTTTCAGTCCACGAATACAGATTGTCTTTATATTTATTTGCATCTCCAATTTCTTTCAGAAACATTTAATAATTTTCAGTGTATAAATAAGTCTTTTACCTCTTTGATTAGGTTTATTCCCAAGTATTTTGGTTTGGGATTCTATTACAGATGGAATTGTTTTCTTAATTTTCTTTTCAGATTCTTCATTGCTACTCTAGATAGCACAACTCATTTTTATGTGCACATTTTTTATCCTGCAACTTTGTTGGATTTGTTTATTATTTTTTAATAATTTAAAATCTTTAAGGCTTTCCTTTTATTAGATCATATTTTCTGAACCAGAGATAATTTTACATCTTTCTTTCTGATTTAAATGTCTTTTCTTTCCTTAACTTGTGTAAGTGCTCTAGCTAGGAGTTCTAGCTTCATATTAAATACAAGTGGATAAAGAGGTCATCCTTGCCTTTCTCTTGAACTTGGAAGAAGTGTCAGTCTTTTACCATTTAGTATGTTTTACCCTAAGGATAAAACTCATTTTTCAATTGGCCTTAAGATGAAAGAGAACCTTCTCTGAAGTCAAATGGTCTTATCTCTTGAGATATTTAAGCGTAATGTTGTGATTTGCTGCTGAGACATGGTTTTCTTCAGTTTAATCTAGTCATTAAGCAGGTGAAGAAAGGCCCATAAAGTAGGCATGACATATGATAGTTAATGACATCGATACCAATGAGAAATGGGCAGAATTTCCTGACTTTTGGGTTGGTGCTGCTCGATAACTCTTGAGTGCTCCTTCGGGTCTTAGTTTGTTGCAGTCATCAATTGAACTTTATTGACTTAGTGAATATGCTGTCCAAGTTCTTTTGCCCAAACTTTAGTATCCATTGAAATCTCACTTGTCTTTTGAGGCCAAAATACTGCCCCCCCTCCCCCAATCAAGTATTTATGCATTATGTAAGGCAAATCAGGTTCTTATGAGAAGTACATCGACAAAATACTTTTTAATAAAATTAAGCATTTGAAAGAAAAATATGATGCTTTCACGCATTAGGCTGTCTTTTTGTGTGTGTGTGTGTGTGAGGAAAGAAAAATAGCAACCATCACAAATTTCATTTATTTAACCCCCTATTGTGTAATGGACACCAGAGCTCTACCACAGAAATGGTTTGAGTTCACAAAGTTTTTTCTCCTGAATGTAGGCTTATTTAAATGTCAGGGGGAAAAAAAGCCCAAAACAACTACTTCTGATAACTGGGATCATCTTCTTAGGTCTTTTATTAAGAATCATCATCTTCCTGGGGGGGAGAAAAATGGCAGCAAGAGTGATTTCTCTTTGATAGATTTCAAATTTATTATGAGTGGAGTATCATAAAACAAGGAGCTCTCTCATGTTCCCTGTTGGAGGAACAGAACTGAAAGAGAGGGGAGGTCTATTAGCTAACTTGATCATACTGTGAGGGGCATGCAGCATTTTGGATTTCTAGGATACCCACATTTCTTTGCCCCAAACACACCTTCTGTATTTTATATTCAGTAGTAAACTATCTGAGCAGTGTGCTGTGGAAGGCACACAATTTCCTGTCCATCTGTGCTGTGCCACCAATCATCCCCACAAGCTCAGAGTGTGTCACTCTCAAAGATAAATAGTTCTTCATCTGAGAAAGGCTATTCCGGCACTGTGACATGTGGTTATTTGAATAAGAGCAGAGTGATAAATTTGTAATTGGGTAAAGGCGTTTGGGAATCAGTTTTATGGACTCCAGAGGTAGAAAACAGAAGAGAACTCTCTGGGACTCCTGAGTAATTTTAACCAACAGCCTATTTAATGTGTTGAGCCATCAGAATTGCCTATGAATTACCCAGTCGTCTTTATTTTATAGACACTTTCCTTTTAGTAGGGAGACTACGTGTATTCTGCCATTGTGTATCCTAAGTTTCTACCATTTCCAGGAGGAGAAGAGAATGTTGTATTTCTTCAATGTATTGGAGAGAGTTGGCCCAAAGGAGCTGTATGTACATAAATATAGTAATGGAGCTTGATTAATTTGTGGAAAAACGAAAGAGGAAAGGAAATATCATACTGGGATTATAAAGCATGGGTTTGAATAAAGGCCACCTAGTTTTCTTGGGCTTTAGGAATTGCCTTTACAAATGTATCAGATTTGTTCTTCATTATTTATTTTTTTTTTTAACTCATCCCTGCCCTTTCATACTCCTAAAGTCGTGGTCTGTCTTGGATGCAGTTAGTATCCATCAGGAATTTTCCACTGTAGGTTACCATAGATGCACGCTTAAAACTGGATGGAGTGAACTGTTCTTTCCCTTGTGCATCAGCATCTTCTGAATCAGCTCACTGAGTTGAAACTAAAGGGTGAAGGCACTCTCAGAAGGACTTACACAAAATTACAACCTACAGCTTGTTACAGGCAACAACCTATAGTGTAATACATTTGGTGGTTGTAATTTCAGCTTTTCTGGACTTTTTATTGTCATATAGAGGTAAAATCTCTTCAAGACTGGGACTTTCATAAGAGTTCTTCAAGATGCAAATCCTCCTGTTAATATTAACTCTTTCCCCCCAAATCCTCAGCTTTCCCTGAGCACCATTCTTTTCAAGGCACTCAAATACCACCTCTCTCTGCGAAAATCCATCTTCACACAGGTGGAGTTCATGGGCTCTCCTCTGAGTCTTCATGTCTGGTGCAGCCCAAGATTCTGTTCAAATAAACCTTGAGCTCTGCTCTAAATACTGTCAGAGGCTCTGGGTGAAGAATGGGAATTTTTCCAGTGCAGAAACGCTGGTATAAGTAGGTTCTCAGATTCTTTTCATATCTTCCTATCAGTCGTTTATGGGGAAGTCGGGTGGGTCTGTTATCTTCCTAGAGTACCTCACAAATAATGGTTATTGGAAACATTACCCTTCCTTGTCAGGTGTACACAGCTTATTCCTGTATGATTGAAAGAGCATGTTTCTTACTAGTAGGATTGCAACACTGTCAAAAAGGCAATACATTTTTGTTGTTCCAAGCAGGACAGGGAGTTTGTTTCTGGCCCAGTTGAGGTCTGGTGGCACTGTCAAAAATAAAAAAAAAATCTCATTAACTCTCACTAGACCTTTTTAGTTTCTGGAAGCATGGCCATCTCCTATTAACCTAGTTCGATTCAGAGCCTCCCTCTGTAAGTTTCTGTCAGTAACATCTGCTGCATGGAGTCTTGTTCTTAGTAACCAGACTTCCCACCAAATACTCATTTGTTAATTCTCTATTGAAGGTATTTTTAAATGATCATTTTTAAAGTTTTGATGCATTCTGGAGAATCTCTGAGGCAACATCTTGTCCCCCAGGAAGATGGGCATCTTCTTAACCTTAACTGGATCTTTGTCCATTCATTTTTTGAAAAAAATGTTTGGGTAGCCTCTTAGCAACTGGGTCAAAGTCACTTATCTGGGCCTGAAGGGAAGCTGTGGCATAGTAGTGTCCACCCTGTACATGCTTCAGTGGTTTAAAAAATAAATCCATTAGTCTCACTGACTTTTCTGTGGGTGACAAGGAACTTTCCACAAGCAGCCTGGCTGTGGAACTGAGATTGACTCTTAACCTTGCCTTCTCCCACTACCTCAGCACCTCCACCAACACTTTAGGGATACATCATGGTCCATCTCTTAACAACCTAAAACGAGCCTCCACTAATAGATGAGATGTCGATATAAGGACATTTCCTGTCACTGAATGCTGAAGTTGAAGTCGATTACTCCACACGTTCCAAAATGAGACCCTGAATGTGGAATTGATCTTTGTCCATTCACCTGTTTATGACTTTAAATTAATGCTGTAGAGGCTGGAAGTGGTTGACATTTGGAGAATTTTACTTCTCTGTGCTTTTGCCTTATGCAAGTCTAATTGGAGGGGCTTTGAGCAGACCCTTTGGAGAGCTTGTGAATTGTGTCTGCATTGGAAGGGGAGTAGATGATTATCTGACTTTTGTCTGAGAGCTCTAAAGTGCAATGTATACTGTGGCCACAGTGCAGAATGTGTCTGGGAAGATGCCATAATTCCACCCATCATGGGTTATAGAGGCGTGTCTCCCCAGGCCTAGGGGTGCTCAGGGGAGAGAGCCAGTCTGCCAGGCGTCTAGAGTCATTGTGCGAGGACTCTTCCAAGATGGCTTCCTGGGGGGAAACAGAGCCCTTAGAAGAAGAATTTGTGAAGAGGAGGGCTGCAGAACCAGGAGCCTAAATGAGGTGAGTAGGGCCATTTGACATCGGTGAGGCAGGCAAGAGGTCCACAGCAAAGAGAGCTGCGAAGGCCCCTGTGATAAAGGACATTTTAATGACGAAAGCAGATAAAAACAACTCCAGGTGGACTCCACTTAGGAAGACACTATCTATGCTCTTATCCTTTACCCTCTTCTCCTCATCTCAGCTCGGGAGGAATTTTTAGACACCAAACCCTTTCCTATTTCTTCCTGCAGGTAACAGTCTTCAGATCCACCTGAAAGAAAGTCTCAGGTTTGATAGGGCACTGGGCAGGAAATTTTATGATTAAATTGTTATTGATCTAGGGGTCAAATTGAAGGACACTCAATTATCAGAGTATAGGCACATAGGTAACAGAATCTATCCTGATTTTCATCCAGGGAAAGAAAGATAAAAGGCTTATAGATTGAGATAGTTCTTTATTCTTTTTACTTGTTGCTATCTGTTGTATCATAAGCCTACTTGTTCAAAGTATTATGTAAGTAAAACCGTGTGCTTGTTGTTCAGCTGTAGCTTCAAGATCCATCACCCAGCTCTGCCCTCTTCGTGCTATGACTCCCTTGTTCTAAACTCCTTCTAAGTGTGAACACCAGATAGCAGTAGGCACCTTCACACGTTCTAAAAAGAAGAGCTTTTTGATCCCAAACCTATGAAGTGACAGAAAATACTGGTATTGCTATTTTGGACATTCCAAGATGTCCTGTTTACAAACTTGGACTTCGTCTTCCGTCCCCACTTTTAAGCAGTTACTTTGGTCTTGGAAGATTCTTATTTGGGTCTTTCAGCATTTGACCTTGTTGATTCCATTCAACTTATCTTTCATTCTATCTCATTACTCATAGGCTAAGGATCTCCTTATCACTAGCCACTTTTTTCTTAGCTCCTGAGACTCACCACATTGAGGAATGATAAGGGATTCTTCTTAATTTCCAACTTCAGTTGTGACCTATTGCTACTCCTTGGACCACTGGTAGCTGGCACTTGACAGACCATGGTATAGGATCACTCTGCTGTTTAAATAATACATTCTCTTGGCCTGGTTGAATGTAACAACCGTAGAACTTGTTCCATCATTAGGGAGAAGTTACCAACTTTTTAAAAGGCACAGGATAAATTTTTGTAGAAAATTTAGTCCAAACAATATAATGGGGTTAGTACAGATTTAGCCAAATCTCTCTCATATCCTTTCCATTGAGAATTGAGAATTGGATCTGATCTTGAGACTGAATATAAGGTTTAATTGTTAAATAGATTTCATTTCCTGATGATTAAATGGTTATTCCTTTTTAAATGGCTAATATGCTCCAGACACTTAACTAGGACTTTGCATACATTGTCTTTCAGCTACCTTCAATAGCAAGTTTTTATGGTCTATATTTTACAGACGAGGAAACCCATGTGTCTACCTCACCCATGCCCTCTACTCTATGGCATTAGATTCTTAAAAATTAAGCAATACCATCTTTTTAAATTAAAAGTGATCTAATTATATTTAAAACAGTAGTTCTCAACCAGGAGTGATTAATGATTTTTGCAATGTCTGTAAATGGTTATGGTTCTCATGACTTTAGGGAGGGCAGTCCCGGCACCTAGCAGGTAGAAGCCAGAGATGCTGTGAAACAGTGGATAATGCACAGAGCAGCCCTATTATCAAGAATTGTGCAGCCCCAAGTATCAGTAGAGCTGAGGTAGAAAAACTGACTTGAAGCAATTTTTAAAAGCACATTATCTGATGAAATAGGCAGTTGGAATTGATGGTTTTAGCTAAATATGTTTCTAGGTCAGTCTTGGTTGGGATGAGATTTTATAAGTGAAAATATATAATTAATCTCATTCTATAATATCCCAATCCCAAGAGATGTTACAGATTCAGTGACATTGGTATACATTGATATGCCCGAGTAGGGAACCTCATCCAGGAGCCCCTCCTGCCTGGAAGGGACCTAGGTAAGGTCCCTTCATCTCAGATGAGCTTGTTTCTTTCTAGCTTATTCAGAGTGGTGGTGAATTCAAGTCTATGATGAGGAGCTTGGCATATTGCAAAGGAGAATGGCCAAGCTCATTACTAGCTGAAGCTGTCATCAGGGCCCTGGTAATGCTTTCCAAAGTTTCTACTTCTTTGCCTTCCTTAATGTCTTTTAGAATCCAAAACAAACCTTATAGTGGAGTACTGAAAAGCTAGGTGAATAGCTTATTTCATTTATTTTCATAGGAAGAAAGTCATACAAGTTTTCTCACTGGAACAAATTATCCACTTACTGAATCAAGAAAGTATAATATTACTTACAAACTGTTCTCACTGGTACTCATAGCAAAGGAAAGGTTGTTCTGGTGTAATGTAATGGCATCTCAGATATTATAGCATTAATTCAAATAACCAGACAGCAAGGAAGAAAAATAACCCAGCAGGCCCTGAGCAGTAGTTATGTTCTGCTCCTGGAGCTGATTAGCTATTGAAAATACAAAACAACAGTGGAACACACAGACCAGAATATGAAAGCAAATATTATAGTAATTTGGGAAAAGAGCTTGGAGGGAGAGAGAGGTAGTCACCTATTGGCCATCTTACTTCTCGACTTCTAAAGTGAATTGGATGGGGGAAGAAACACATTTCCTTGTAATCTAATAAAGTGAGTCTAAGTGTAATTCTTAATGATGCTGTCCAAACTGCACTCATATTGTGGCTGCTGCCCTGAGAAGTATAAATGAATGCAAACATCTGTGCAGACCCCATGCATTTGTGCACAGCTTGCTCATGTTGTAAAGATCCCCATAAAACAAAGCAGCCTGGCTATTACTCAGGCTTATTTTATAATGTTGTCCGGGTTTGAAAATGCATAGAAGGTTATTATGTACTCATAAATTCAGGCCAATTAGGCAGAGAAACATTCCAAGCATAATGCCACATGTTCTTGCATTCTATCACCTCCTCTAGGTGCTATTCTGTGGGAAGAGGAAGCCTCAGCAGAGCTGTATACACAACGTGCTTTCCTGGCAAGGGGAGCTGTACATTTGTAGGATTTTGGCTGGTTTTAATCGACTCTTTCCTAGGGATGATGTCCATTAGCTCCTAGACTTGCTGTGTTTCCAAGGATTGGAAATGGTATAATTACAGTTTTGGGAGCAGGGTTATGAAGACAGCTTTTAAGAATGAGCAGTTTACTCAAATATATAAAATAATACATGTTAGAATAAATGTGACTCTTTCACTGTCCTAGAATATTACATTCTCCAATAGAAAAGTTTAAAACTCATTTTTAGGAAATATTAGTTCATAGGGAACTTAGTCAACATTTTCTCATCAACTGTTTAATTATTAAGATAACTTGCTGTGTGCCAAGAGCTATGCAAGATGCTCGGGACACAAACTTAAGAAAATACCATTTTGTGGGATTTTAACTGAACAGGGGTGAAAATAAACTTATAAATATTTTGATGCATATGATAAATGCAACTAAGTTTAGAAAGAAGAGAAGGCAATTAGAAAGGAGTTTATAAAGTAGTTTAGATAATCTTGCTAGCTGATTCAGGTTGAGGGCACTCCTCAAGGAAGCCTATTAGCCTTCCAACATGGGGAATTTGATGGATAGGGTACTGTGAACCCAGATCTTGGCAGAAAAATGCATCAAAGCCCTGAAGAACAGTTTTAAGGGGAAGTTGGAAAGTTAAGTTTTTAAAAGACTTAATTTAATATTTCTGAATACTTGGGTAGAAATTTCCAGCAATTAAGAAGAAGTATGGGTATAGATATTAGGAAAAGTTTTTTTTTTGGGGGGGCAGGTAGAATACCAGGGATTGAACTCAGGGACACTTAACCACTGAGTCACATCCCCATCCCTATTTTATATTTTATTTGGAGCAACTCAATGATTTGCATAGCCCCTTATTTTTGCTGAGGCTGGCTTTGAACTCAAGATCCTCCTGCATCAGCCACCTTAGCTATTGGGATTATAGGCATGTGCCACTGTGCCCAGCTAAGGAAGAGTTTTGAACAGGAAAAATTGATTCAGAATACTTTTAGGTTAAGAAAATCCACCTTGTTATTATTTTTTTTAATGGAAGGTGAGAAGGCTTCTGGTTTTGTTTCCCTGCTGGATCATAAGCTTCTTGAAAATCGGCATTTCAGATGCTTTTAAGTATGATCGTAAAAAAGATCTAAAGTTAAGACTCATGAATTGGTGGATTTCACGATATATGAGTTATATATCAATAAAGGTGTTATAAAGAAAAAGATAAAACCTTGGTATAGTATTCATTCTCCAAAGCATTTCCTGAAGGAAGGGAAGGAAAAAGAAGGATGGAAAGAAGGAAGAAACAACACTTTACCAAATGTGTCCATAGAATGAATGAGCTGAAAATACCTGTGGTGGTTAATCTTATGTGTCACTTGACCTGGCATGTGGGTGCCCAGATTAAACATTACTCTGGGTGTGTATATGAGGGTGTTTCCAGATGAGATTCACAATTGTGTCTGTGGGCTTTGTAGATTGCCCTCTACATTGTGGATTAGCATCATCTACTCCATGGAAATCCTGAGTAGAACGAAAGGCAGAGACAGAAGGAAATCACTTCCCTTTGCTTCCTGATTTACCCGTCTTTTCTTGTCCTCAGACTAGAACATACACTATCAGTCCCTCAAAAAGTTGAACAACACATTGTATACTCATACATATGCACACACGCGCGCGCACACACACAAAGTGTGTGTGGGGGGGGAGAGAGGATTATGAGGAATTACACTAGCATGGAGGCTAAACCTTATAATCTGTAGTGTGAGAGTTGGGGACCTAGGAAAACTGGTATAATTCAGTCTGAATTAGAGACCTGAGAATCAGAGGGACTGATAGAGTAAATCATACTTAGACTCCTTACTTGAATAATTCCTTATAATCCCCCCACACATGTATGCAAGTGTATGAGTATATGCACAGTGTATCATTCAACTTTTTACCCCAGTGTATCATTCAACTTTTTATCCCTATGACCAAATTACCTAACAAGATTAACTTAGAGGAGGAAAGATTTATTTTGGCTCACAGTTTCAGAGAATTAAGTCCATGGTTGGTTGGTCCCAAGGCAGCAACCTCATGGTGGAAGGACATGGCAGGGGGAAATCTTCTCAGCTTATGGCAGACAGGGTGCAAAAAAGAGATTAAGGAAAGGGATAGGAGAAGACGAACCATACTAGGGCACACCCCCAATGACCTACTTCTTTTAACCAGGTTCCAGCTTCCAGTAGTACATCATACATCTGATGGATTAATCCATGGATGATGTCAGGTCCATCATGAACCAAATTGTGCTGAAAAGTCCCCCCTCTGAAACTTGCTGCCCTGGAGGCCATCCTTTCAACACATGAGCTTTTGGAGGACATTCCATCCAAATCGTTGTGTGTGTGTGTGTGTGTGTGTGTGCGCACACACACACACACAAACACAAACACACAATGTGTTTGTTTCTCTGAAGAACTCTGCCTAATACAGCATCTAAGAGATTATTTGGTTGATTCTCTTGTTTCTGATGGGAAGATATACGCGAAGAATAAAAGTGTGCTTATTCACAGTCGTTTAGTTCTAGCATCCAAGCCTGTTTCCATTGTTCTCGTCTTTTGTTGCTTTGCTTTTGTTTTTAAGCACATGGTAGAACACAGAATGACCCTTCTTAGAGAAGAGGCTCAGAACAGAAAATGAGGAGGAGTGGGCATGGCCTAGGTCATGGAGAATTGTGTATTTAGAGATGCTGATTTTCTCCATTTCTATATTTAATAAAACTCTGGAGTTCTGGCAGCAAGTGCTCAGCAAGTGCTCAACAAGTCCACTTAGTATTTGTCAAAAACTTAAGGCACTTAACTAATTAGACATTCCTATCTTTTTGTGTTTGACATTTTCATCAATTAGAAACTTTGCATGCTAAATTATTGAGTTTGAAGTAAAATCTTACATGATTAAGCATTTAAAAATGAATACTAACGCTTTTCAAATAAAGAGCCAGCCATATGGAACAGAGAGCATAGCTTTAAAGTGGACCAATTAATAATTGAGGGGTTCGAGAGCAACTTGCTTATTATGGCTAAAATGAAATAAAAAAACTTTAAAGTGGGTGAGTTGTCAAACGGAGGTGCCCATGTCATTTACATATGTCATTTCCATTTTTCACACAAAAGTACATTCTCTGTCTTAAAACTCGAGTTCCTGTGTGTGCAGTCCACTATGGTTACATGGCTTCTGTTTTAGAGGTTTCATATTCTCTCTCTCTCTCTCTCTCTCTCTCTCTCTCTCTCTCTCTCTCTGGTACTAGGGAGTGAACCCGGGGGTACTTAACCACTGAGCTTCATCCCCAGCCAAATATAACTGTTTTAGAGGCTGTGTCCTTGGATACTTAGAAGAACATGGATGTTAAGAAGTCCAGTGGTGGATCTCAGGTGGGGATCTCTTCTTCGTTTCACCAAAGTGAGATCCTTTCCATTGTTCCATTTATCTATAATTTACCCCTTTTCTGAGTATAAGTTCATGGAAATGTGATGGCAGACAAATAACTCAGGGACTTTTCTTCATTTAGAATAGATTACCTCTTAGAGGTATTTTTAGCCACAGTGCTTGCAATAGAGTGGTTGTTTAACCATGTCCAATAACTGAATGAATCAGCGGTAGAGGTTCTCAAGTGCTGCTTTGGTAAATACATGTGTATGTAAATGGAGTTTTTCCTATTTTTTTTTTTCAGTTAAAATTCTTGGGCCATTCTATTTTAGCATTTGTATGGTCTGTAGTGCCCGAAAAAGATTTTATGGGTCATTCGTTAGCTCATGTGGCAATTGGTGTGTAAATCTCAGTCTGTTGCTAAGGGGACAGCTGTGACAGGCTGCAGATTTGCCTCTAAAGTGTTTCAAGTATTTTACAATCTGTAGCTTTGAAAGAAAGGGCAAATTTTGCTCCACTGGATACGAAACGAAGTCTCAATCTTCACAATCAGAAAAAAAAGTGTTTAATGATATCACACAAGAAATAAAAATTGGGGATGTTTGTGTCTATTGATTTTTTTTTTTTTTTTTTTAAAGTTTGGACTTCAATCTGGAAGTTATTCTCACAATCAAGATGAGAGGAGGTTGGAAAATGGATCAGTGTAAACCAAATAATGCATGCAGACATATGTACAGCAGGTGAGGTCTGGCTGGAGAAGAGAATTCCTGACTATAGTGGAAACATCTTCAGAAAGCAAAGATGGTATCAGTATGGAGGCTCATGAAAACCCTAATCACTCCTGTTCAGACAGAGCAGAAAGACAGGTTGATTAGCAGGCAGAGTGCTACAATCAAAACCAGAATCTGCAAAAGCATTAAAAGTCAAGGAGAGGCCCTTCTCCAAGAAACTCTAGAAACATTTTTGCAACCGGTGCCAAACTTTTTTTTTTTTTTTACTGATGAAGTTAATAAAAACTCTAAACATAACTTTGTACATGTGTAGCAATGTACATTGCACACATAACACAAACAGTATGGATGAGCCTAAAAACAGTAGCACCTAAAAGAGGAGAAATATAGATGAAACCGAATTCTTTCCCTGAAGCTCCAATTTCACCTTTTTTTGGTGAAGAATCGCAAATTAGTGTGTACTTGAAGTTTGTTTTACACAAATATGCTTAAATTAACTGCATTATAACTTGTAGTTCTTGCGTGGGAGTCATTCCCAATCTGTTGAGAGACATGCTGTTTCTATAAGTTTCCAAGTTAAAGAACCTTTGTTAGTATTGCTATAGATACATATTTGAACTAGGCAGAGCACTCTAGATTTGCACCCAAGATATCAGGCAAAAGTGTGCAGCCATGTAAATAGAATGCCCGGCTCCCAGTGTTACATTAAGACAATATGCTGCAAATACATCCTTTTACTTAAAAATGAGCCAAAGCGCCTGTTCTATTAATGTTATTAATTATATCATCTTAATGCAAAAAGCTTACAATGCTGGACCTAAGGCTGCATTCAGGCCTTGAGAATATCACAATTTCATCTAGTTTGCACAGTAATACTGCAACTAGATCAAGAGTTGAATTTAGAGCTTTGGAATCTCTCTCTACAAGGCTGGTCTTTTTGTTGATGTTTTTGACATGCTATTTCCTGACTAGATAATTTCTTCACCTGTCATTGTATCAGACTTAAGTGAACTGTGAGGTTTTCTTGACCCTCTACAATCTGATACCATCTTGGCTTTCTGAAGACATTTTCATTCAGCTATTCCCTCCATAGATGCACCCACTTGTTCTGTACATTGCTGTGTGCATTGCTTGATTTGCATTGATCTTTTGACCTGTAATGACTTCTTATTGATCTCTACCAAATAGACAATGGTCTCTTTGCTCTCAGGGGACTTGTGTGTACATTAATCTCCCCCTTTTCTGAGTTTCTTTGACATGAATTTTAAATTCACATGCTTTATCCCATAACTGTATACTACCTTTCACAGTTTTCTCATTTGATATTTGTTAGTCTTTTCCTTCTCCTTTTTCTTTTTTTTTTCTTCTTTGAAGTACTGGGAATTGAACCCAGGACCTCAATTATGCTAGCAAGTGTTCCACCACTACGCCACATCCCCAGCCCTTAGTGTTATCTTTTCAGTTAGAATTGTATTTCTTGATATCGTGGACTTTCTGGTAGCTTCATGGCACCCATTTAGAGATAAAACAATAAACCTCAAAGTATTTTGAATCTGTCCTTTGGAAGTTCTATTTTAAAAGTTTCCTTTATATAAACATTTTCTCACAGAGCTGCAATGCTTGATTTCTTGTCACCCTGGTACCCTTTCATCGTTCATTTTGTTGTTGTTGTTGTTATTTACTTCTGTCCCCTGCAGTGTTGTTGCTTTGTGTGTTTTCTGAATGGTACTAGAGATGGAACCCAGGGCCTTGGGTATCCCAGGCAAATCCTCTACCACTGAGCTTCCACCCCAGCCCCCTTGGATTTGTTTCAAAATACAAGATTAGTTTTATTTTATTATTTTTTAAGAGAGAATTTTAAAATATTTTTTAGTTTTCGGTGGACACAACATCTTTATTTTTTTAATGTGGTACTGAGGATCAAACCCAGTGCCCCGTGCATGCCAGGTGAGCGCATTACCACTTGAGCCACATCCCCAGCCCAAGATTAGTTTTATTTTGAGAACTTGGCAGCATCTCTTAAAAAAGTAATTAGTATTTTCTCTGTCATTGCAAAGTTTGGACTGAAAAACATTCTGAAAATTACCAGTAGAGCTTATGTGATACATTGGCAACAACCATTGCTGACTTAGTTAATGAGTTAATGAGGTCTCAAAATGCCACGTATAAGGAGCCTAGAGTCAGAGTTCAGGAGAACAAGGTGTCTGTGGGCAACCAGTCAGCTGAAGCACCTTTGGAGAAAGCCAAAATCTGATTCAGTGATGGTAAGGCACCACACAGAAGTAAGGTCACTCTATATTATTAATATTATTTTAGTAGTCTGATGACCATCATAGTACTGGGTACTCAGTAATATTCAAAAGGCACCATTTGTCAACTCTAGGAAGCAGTATCTCTCCGTTCTATTGCTTGTCATGATTGTGATTTCTGTGGAGGCAAGATGTTCTGGATTGGCATTGATTAATGGATGCTTAAATATCACCTGTTTTATTTCCTCATATTGCCATGATGGATGTAATTTTTATTATGCTCTATCCAGCTGCAAAAGAATTACTTTTTTACCAGAATATCAATGTCATTTTTCTTTATTGTCTTTCTCCACTTATTTAAGAAGTCTCATGTTGCTAAAGTCATTCACCGACCGAAGATTTCATTGCCCTAAATTTTAATTATGTAACATAATTCTGTTATTTGAGAAAGAAGCCTCTCTAAATTTTGACTCATCAAATCCCAATCCCCTTACTTTTGGTGATGGTCACTTACACTTTTAAAAGCAGTTATTTGGTCTCCAGTTACTGCCAAAAGCAGAGCCTCATAACTCTCATTCAATGTCCTTTCTTCAGAGTTCTAGATTCAAATATTTTTTTAAAATCATATTATTGTATCCTAAGTTGCCTCTGACTTCTAGTGTCTTTTTAATTTTTCTGTTTGACATTGTCTTAAAAAATAGTATGTACAGTATCAATACATATAGGGAGCCAGTATTATTTCTATTTGTACCACTTAGTGAAGGCATTTACCTCTTAGGTGTGGAAGAAGGCAACATTCAGGGGTGATCTATATTCATTGCAGCGGATTCTGTCTGAGTCATTATTTCTTTGTTTGGGACTTAGCTTAGATGCTCCCATGTGATTGTTCATTTTGTCTCTTTGCTCCCTTCTGCATTCTCTCAACCTTATTTGACCTTCATTTTATTGATTTCAGACCATCCCTCCAATTTATCAATATGATATTATAACCTAGTCTTTGGCTGCTTTTTGATATTTTCCAAGTCATGAAATGTCTGCAGAATTTTGTGGCCGTTTTAAAATGGGCTTTAGATAAAACTCATACCCGGTTACCTCCTATGCAGTTATTCAGTCTTTTTGGTTTAACGTTACCACTCACAAATTGGAAGTTCATTTTAATGTTATTTGTTATAATTGACACCGTGTTTGGAGAGGCTATGTATAATTTCCATTCTTCTTGTATGTGACTTGACACTAGAGTTTGAAATAGTCATCTCTGACCAGAGTGGTAAGATTTCTCCTAACACATAGAATGGCTGGCGAAGAAATTATTGCTATTGGTGTCATTTTTAGAAATCTGGAAATACCTATTACTCTAAAATCTGTCTGATGCTAGAATTCCATCATCCAGACTTGAGTTTTCTTTTTAATTCAAATCTTTGATTTGGTAGGAGTTAAGAGCGCAAGAACATGTGTACTCAGCAAAGTTGAGACTCGAAAAAGACAACCAAGAAGGGGACATGTGGGGAGCCCCCAAGATAAATGCTGTGAGTGTCTTATTTGTGTCAGAGCAATATTTTGCTATTGACCTATGTGTTTTTCCTGCACTTTCTCTTGCCCATACTCTAATCACATAGCAGAGAAGGCCATTGTTTTTGGCACAATGGTGTTACAAAAAGTACAAAATATAAGAGGCAGGAGAATGTTTAACTTTTGAGTTTCAAGACAGAGTGGATTATATTTAAAAAAAAAAAAAGAATGTTTTATAACTTCCTTGAGCTGATTTTGAACTATTAAAATTAAAGCCTGAAAAGAATCACTCCATAACAATTGCACCACGTGTGGGATGGAAGAGGTCCTTTCCCCCACCTTGACTTGATGTGGATCCTGTGAGTTGGGGAGGAGGGTTGTTAGAATGCAAGTGGAGTAGGTGAATGCCCTGGGAAGGGAGCCTGAAACCACCCCGCCGAGTCCTGGGGCAAGGGTGAGAGAACCTGCTAGCTATGTTTTGGGAATATAAGGATGATGGTTTCTTTGTTGAGAACCTAGGAGATGTTAGTATGAGTCTCCAGTGTCTATGGCGTGAACACGGGGAGGAGATGGGCATGGAGAATGGGAACTTCCTGGGAAAGACCTGAGGCATTTCATTACATCTCCCTCCACACCAAGTGAGCCAAGCAGTTTTCTGTCCTCTCCATGAGCGAATTTAGCAGAAAGAAGGTCTGTGAAGATGATGGAGCCTTGAGTAGAGAGGAGGAAGTTTCAGTGAACAAGATTTTGTGTCTGGGAGTGAGATTGTATTTAGACACCAAGTGCCCTTCTCAAGAAGGTTCACGGAGAAGTGTCGAGCATCTCAGCCACTCCGCTGAGCCAAAGTCATTCTCAGGTTATGTTTGTTTGGCTAGCGGCTTTGATTGCATTTATAGGGCAACCACAAGATCGCCAGGTGTTTCCTTCATCCCTCCATTAATTAATTGGAAGAGCTTGCTAACCTGAAAACTCAGTTCAGGCAACTTTCATGGGTGGGAGGAAATGCTTACCACACATCTGGCCCCAACTTTCCTCACTTATGCCCCATGTACTCTTGAGGATTATTCATGTATAAAAAGGTAAGAAACCTCTATATCAAAACATCCAACTGAACTTAAATTTTCACAACCTCTTCTTTCACTGTAAGATTGCTTTTTAAAAAGTCACACAAACATACATTGTCCTTTTAATCCTCATAGTAAAAGTGACTTAATTTATTGTGCCTCACATACATATATATATATATATATATATATATGTATGTGAAGCTTGGGAATGTATTTGTCAAGGTTCTCTGGAGAAACAGAACCTACATAATGTATATGCAGAGAAAAAGATTTATAAAGAATCAGCTCACATGATTATGGAGAGAGAGAAATTCCAACATCTGCCATCAGCAACCCTGGAGACCCAGGAGAGGCAAAGTGCAGTTCCAGTCTCAGTCCAGAGACCTGAGAGCCAGGAGAACTGATGGTGAGAGTTCCAGTCTGAAAGCCGACAGGCTTCAAACCCAAAGGCCAACATTTCAGTTGGAGTCCAAAGGCAGGAAAAGATCAATGTCCGAGTTCAGGACTGTCAGCAAGAGTTCCTTCGTACCCAACTTTTTTCCCTCCCCACTACCTACAGGTCTTGGATTGACTGAGGTTCATCTACCTTGATCCAGGGAGAGTTTCTCATCCAGGAACACTCTACCACATATCCAGAATAATGTTCGACTCAGTGTCTAGGCACTCCCTGACTCAGCCAAGAGGGTTGACATGCAAAATGACCATCACATCCAGGTTAAGTAAATGTTTGTGATCAAATAGCTGCTATGGGAACAAATCTAATCCAGACCTGTAGGATGGAAGAGCTTTTGCCTTCACATCGCCACATTTTATACATGTTACATTGTTGCATTTCACATATGACACCTTGTTGCACTTTATGTGTTACATTTACATTATATATGGCATGTCTGTTACATTTTATATATGTCACATTGTTACATTTCACATAGGGCACACTATTGCATTTTATGTTACATTGTTACATTTTATATATGTTACATTGTCAGTGTTTCCCACCTGAGTCTTCCTTGTAATGCCTCCTGCTTTGTTTACATTTATACAACCATTCTAATTTAGGTCTCTTTATTTCATTACCAGACTATTGAAAGGATCTATCAATAGGTAACCTCTCTTCTAGTCTACCACTATCTTCATTCTTCCAAAACATCTTTTCCAAAGTCACTAGATCAGTATTATTTTTTTTAAAAAATTGTTCTTTTTAGATATACATGACAGTAAAGTGTATTTTGACACATTATGCATACATTGGAGTACAACTATTCTAATAAGGATCCCATTTTTGTGGTTGTTTATGATATGGAGTTTCATTGGTGGTGTATTCACGTATGAACATAGGAATGTTATGTCTGATTCATTCTGTCTTTCCTATACTGCCTCCTTTCCTTTTATTCCCCTTCATCTAATCCAATGAACTTCTATTCTCATCCTTGTTGTGTGTTAGCATCCACATATCAAAGAGAACATTAGATCTTTGGTTTATTTAGGATTGGCTTATTTCACTCAGCATGATAGTCTCCAGATTCATCTATTTCCCAGAAAGTGCCATATTTCATTCTTCTTTATGGTTGAGTAATATTTCATTGATATGTGTACAACATTCTTTATCCACTCATCTGTTGAAGGGCACCTAGGTTGGTTCCATAGCCTAGCTATTGTGAATTAAGCTGCTATAAGCATTGATATGTCTGCATCACTGTAGTATGCTGATTTTAAGTTCTTTGGGTATAAACCAAGGAGAGGGATAACTGGGTCAAATGGTGGTTCTACTCTAAGTTTCCCAAGGAATTTCCATTCTGCTTTCCAGAGTGGTTACACTAATTTGCAATCCTACTAGCACATCCACATCCTCATCAACATTTATTGTAACTTGTATTCTTGATAATTGCCATTCTGACTGGAGTGAAATAGAATCTCAGTGTGTGGTTTTAATTTGCATTTCTCTAATTATGAGAGATGTTGAACATGTTTTCATGTTTTCTGACCATTCATATTTTTTCTTATGTAAAGTGTCTGTTCAGTTCCTTTGCTCATTTTTTGATTTTTTTTTGATGTTTTTTGAATTCTTTGTATATCTTGGAGATTAATGCTCTATCTGAGGTACAGGTGGCAAAGATTTTCTACCATTCTGTAGGTCTCTCTTTACATTCTTGATTGTTTCCTTTGCTGTGTGAAGAAGCTTTTTAGTTTGAATCCATCCCGTTTATTGATTTTTGATTTTACTTCTTCGAAGTCAAGTTGAGAAAGTCAGTTCCTAAGCTGACATGGTGGAGATTTGGGCCTATGTTTTCTTCGATTAGGCCCAGGTCTCTGGTATTATTCCTAGGACTTTGATCTACTTTGAGTTGAGTTTTGTGAAGGATGGGATAGGGGTCTAATTTTATTCTGTTACATATGTATTTCCAGTTTTCCCAGCACCATTTGTTGAAGAGGCTATCTTTCCTCCAATGTATATTTATGAAGTCTTTAGTATGAGATAACTGGATTTATATGGGTTTGTCTCTGAGTCTTGTCTTCTGTTCCATTGTTCTTCATGTCTGTTTTGGTGCCACTATCATGCCAATTTTGTTACTGGAGTTCTATAGTATAATTTAAGGTTAGCTCTTATGATGCCTTCTGCTTCATGTTTCTTGCTAAGCATTGCTTTGGCTATTCTGGTCCTCTTATTTTCCCAAATGAATTTCATGACTGCTTTCTCTATTTCTATGAAGAGCATCATTGGAATTTTAATAGGAATTGCATTAAACATGTACAGTGTTTTGTGTAGTACGGTTGTTTTGGCAATATTAATTCTGCTTATCCAAGAACATGGGAGGTCTTTCCATCTTCTAAGGTTTTCCTCAATTTATTTCTTTAGTGTTTTATAGTTTTCATTGTAGAGGTCTTTCACTTCTTTGCTTAGATTGGTTTCCAAGTACTTTTTTTTTTTTTTTTGAGGCTATTGTGAATGGGATAGTTTTCCAAATTTCTTTCAGTTGATTCATTATTGGTATATCCAAATGCAATTGATTTATGGGTTTTAATTTTATATCCTGTGACTTTAAATTTGTTTATGACTTCTAGAAATTTTCTGGTGGAGTTTTTTTGGGTCTGCTAGATTAATGTTTTCAAACAAATTTTCCATATCAATTTCTTGCCCAAGAACCTTCATGATCTCCCTAACTTTATGGACAAAATGCACACCTTCAACTGCACACTGGGGTTTCTGTGGTATGGGTCCACCTTTGCAGATCACACAGATTCTTATTACCCCGGTGTCACAATAACTCTAAGACATAAGGAAAACATTGCATATGGCTAAAATTATGTTTGAAAACCTCAAAATTTTCTATACAGTATGGTTCTTACAACCAGTTAATTAATATTTACATATACTAAAATTTGATGTATACTGACTTAAACCAAAGGGATGAACTAAAGGAGAGTTTGTAACAGAATTTTGGACATGACAGCAAAACTGTCATTGTTAAGTTTCTGGGGGTGAATTAGGTATAGGTAGAAAATTCTGAAGTATTAGTGTACTATTTGCTTCCTGGTTGTATACAATTTGTTCTTCAACTTAGCCTTTCTAGCTTTGATAACATTAAAATATTTGATATTATGTAGATTAAATGTGCTTATGAAGGGGTGTGTGTTTTTTGTGTATGCACACATGCGCTACAGGTATGGGGTAAAGGAGGGCTACGCCAAAGTCACCTCTGAATTAAGTGTATTTAGGATGTGAGGTGCCTTACTTTCCCTATATTTGTGTACACATAGTATCTATCATTTCCCAGTTGCTCAAGGGTGCAGTGGTTGTAAGTCACACATACTACCTAATGACCTTCCTTATTTCACTGAATCTTCCTGCCCATGAGAAAGTATTTCTGATTGTGGAATGAACTAAATATCTCAAAGGAGACATTCATAGTGAGATTTCTACTTCAGTAGATAGGCTGGCCAGGGAGGTAATAGCCTCGCTCTTTCCTAAGTCTTCATCTATAAGCTCAAACCTGCCCTTGCTCATATTCCTTTTCCACAATTTCATCCTTTCTCCCTATCAGCTGATTAGAGTTAGCATACCTTGATATTTCTTTATTGGTGTTAACTATAAATCTCAATAGTTTTGACAAAATAATATTTTTTGAGCATTAACCTAGTAGGGGAGGCTGAAATTTTTGGATGATATGAATGTTACTGGAAGAAGGAAGACAGATCACTAAAACCAAAGGCAGCCACAGTGCACTGTGTGGCAAAGAGCAGAGAGTTGGAGATACTGACGTTTAGCTCTGCCACTGGCTCTCTGGGGAGGCCTTGGGAAAGTCACCTGTCCTGATTCATTGAATTTTGCTTAACAGAGGAATCGGGAGCTTTCCAAGTTTCCTTCCCATGCGATGTTCTATTATGTTCTGTGTTTAGGATGGCAGCACACTTATTAACCATTAACTAGTACAGCAGATGGCACGGCGTTCTCTTTGCATGTCACCCATTCAGAGAATTAGCAGCGTTATTTCTGCTACAGAAAGCAGTGGAGGATGAGGCGGTGCACTCATGTACTTCTTGAGAACATTAGCCTGTCTGTATTAGTGTTGAGAGAGAATGCAAAGTATGTCTAAAGGGAGTTACGTATGTGAATAATTTTGTGAATATATATGCACAAAGTGGGGTGCATGCATGTGCGTGTACAAACTAAATGTCTGGGTTTAGAACTGTCCAGCTGGGGGAAATTAGTCTGTATTCCAGGCTTCAGATCATTAAAAAAAAAAAAAAAAAAAAAAAAAAAGTACTGAACACAACAAAACCAGAACAAAAGCCTTCTGCTTCCTGTTCTTGGATGAAAATGACTCCATGTGAATGGGTAAAATAACCACCGTGAGTTTATCCTTAGAGCATCTGAATGAAGCCTTTTTCTTGTTCAATGAAGCCCTTTTGCTCAAACTGAGATTTGTCTTTTTTTTTTTTATTTCCTTTATCTTTGACTTCAAGAAATAAAAGGAGAGAAAAGAGGAGGAGGATATAGAAGGACCAAAGATGATATCCTGACAGAAGTTCCATTTACAAAAAAACACATTCAGGAAATGAAAAAAGGAAAAAAAAAAGGTGTCAAAGAGACACAGGTGACGTGTGACTAAAGCATCTGCAATATCAAGAAGGAGTAATGAGATTAAAGTGGCATTTATTATTAAGATTTATTTTCACATTTGGGAAAAAGTTTAGAATTATTAACAACATCAGATTAAGTTTGATACGCTATTTTTAGCCATAAGTTAGAGAGGAACTGTCTTATAAAAGAGTAGCATACTACCTTGGTATGTCTTAAAAAGTCTTTCAGCCGGACTTTAAATATTGCACCTTCTGATTTGCAAATGCAAGGAGAAAGTAAATTCTAAATATAATAGAAAATAAGTCTTCAAAACGAAGTTTGGCCTGTAATTCACTTTGCTAAAAATCCTTTCCTTCTCATAGTCATGAATTTTGCTCTTATATTTTTGAGTTGGAAATGAAAAAGATTTTACTTCTTATTTTCACTTTTATTGTACTTGTTTAATGTTAAGACGATACAATTTCCAAAATGCCAAGCTGTACAAGGATATATTGTGCCCAAGTAGTTGAAAAGTGTGTGTAAGATACTAAAACATCTGGATGAGAAAACCAAACACTAAATCAACTGTCAGGAACTTGTTTTTATCTGGTTGTTTGGAAACATCTGGGTGCTTTTTGTTATGCTGAAACAACTTCCTGGTTGTAAAAGGATCTTTTATGTTATACCTGAATGTATCGGGATGGTTTATGTCTAGAGTCATGATCCAAAGACTTTGATATCTCTGGAAATAAGATTGACCTATAGAACAGAAGTTGTGAGAAAGTGGCTTTCTAGGTGATTTAGGATCATTAAAAACTGTGACAGGTAAGCACAGACACCTTGTTTTCCCTACTCAGCATATCTTCTTCGTCTTACCACTCTGGCCTCTACTCATATACGCATTTTTCACTTTGCTGTCACTGATGGGGCTTCACTGAGAAAGCTAATTGATAAGTCTATCTATCAGGTTCCCCCTGTGAGTGTATGGGATCTATTTTTTTTAATTGATTTTACTTTGTTAAATACACAACAGTGGAATGCATTACAATTCTTATTACAAATATAAAGCACAATTTTTCATATCTTTGTTTATAAAGTATGTTCACACCAATTCATGTCTTTATACATATACTTTTTTTGCATTACAATTTTTATTACACGTACATACCACAATTTTTCCTATCTCTGTATATGAAATATGTTGACACCCAATTCATGTCTTCATACCTGTACTTTGAATAACGATGACCATCACATTCCACCATCCTTGCTAATTCCCTGCTTTCTTTCCCTCCCATCCCTCTTCCCTAGCTAAATCCCTAAAGAAGACGAATCTTTGGATATCTTGTGCATTTTCTCCCATTTTATCAGGGACCAATCAGGAGACAGAAATCTCAGTAGTTTGAATAGGGAATTTTGTTTGTTTGTTTGTTTGTTGCAGTCAAAAGACCTGACAAGAACAACTTTAGAGGAGGCAAAGTTTATTTTGAGGCTCATGATTGCAGAGGTCTCAGTCCATAGATGGCCTGCTCCATTGCTCTGGGCTCTGTGTGTGGCAGAACATCATGGTGGAAGGATGTGGTGGAGGAAAACTGCCCAGACATGACCACCAGGGGGGAGGGGGGAGGGAGGGAGGGAGAGGAGAGAGAGAGAGAGAGAGAGAGAGAGAGAGAGAGAGAGAGAGACACTAAGCTAAGAGAGAGACACTAAGCTCAGCTTACAAAATATATACCTCAAAGGCATGTCCCCCAATAACCCATCTCCTTGAGCCTAACCCTACAGTGCAGAAGATTACTGCATCAATCAGGTTAAGGTTTTTATATCCCAATCATTTTACCTCACAACCTGTGTGTTAGTGTGTGTGTGTGTGTGTGTGTGTGTGTGTGTGTGTATTTTTAAGGTGGACACATGTCTTTATTTATATGTGGTGCTGAGGATCAAAACCAGTGCCTCACAAGTGCCAGGCAAGTGCTCTACCACTTGACCTTCAATCCCAGCCCTCAACTTTTTTTGATTATCTTACACAAGAGCCTTTGGGGGACATCTCATACCTAAACCAAAAGGAAAGTGTAAAATGACAAATTATTAACTATGAAGAGGAGATTAAGTAGGAGATCTGACTGCTGGGATGACAATGATGTGCACAGGGATGCTTGGGGGAAGGATGCTTTTGAACTTACTGGGAAGACGGTCATCACCAGGAGGTCTCTGGGGCACAGCATGGAGCTCTCTGCAGAAAGCCAGCTGGGGCACCTGTGAAACTAGGTAGCTGCCTCCAGGAGTGCTACTGAACTCACTCGGGGAAGTTCTCTGGGTGTCCTGAATACCAGCTCAGTGCAGCCCAAGAGAAGCTTTTTAAAGAGTTAAAGCATGCCAGCCCCAAGAGAAGCTTTTTCTATGTGAAGGCCCCTCTCTTCCCCTCGCCCCACTTTGCCAGTGTCCTCTACTGACAAAGATTAACATCATACCAACTGCCAAGAGGGAAATATTTCAGCATCACAAGCAGGCAATGAAGGGTGGGTTTGGAACGGTGAAGCAGTAAACTGATAACTCACACATTGCTCTGTGTTGTGCATGGTGGTATCAAGTGTGAATACAGTGGAACTATGAAGAAAAGAAAGCTAACCATTAGGATCTTCTACTGTTAGGTGTTTAGCAGGGGGTCAGCTCAGGCATCACTGTTACTATGAATTAAGTTATAAGATAGTTACATTCTGTATCTGTGCATGTGTGCTACCCTTAACTGAAGGACAAAGACTGACTATGGTTATGCATCATTGTAGCAGAAAATGAATGCCACCCGAACTATGCCCTGCAATCGATTGGAGGATGCACCCTGTCTCTGTGAAAAATACTTTGAGAACGTTTTAAGTCTCATCAGCAAAAGAAATACAATACAGGGGGATCATAACGTAGGTTAGCAACCTCATGAAGTGGTCTCTCTTCTCCCTTCCTCCTTGTACATCTGCAGATTCAAACCTTCGTTGCCTTTACAAGTCTTTTCTATTTATTTTCCTCTCTCCCTTCTCCAAAAGACTTTGATACTTCACCTTCCACTTTTCTCACCCTCTGTGGTCTTCTGAATTCTGTTACCTATGCTCATCTTTTCCCCTCATTGTCTTGTTGATGAATCTGTCTCCCTACCTCCACTGTAAATTCCTTGAGCAACCCACTTGCCACTTCCTATACTGACATGTCCTGACTTAATAATGTTTAATTAATGATTTTTTTTGACTTTAGGATGGTGTGAAAGTGCAATGCCTTCAGCAGAAACTGTACTTTGAATTTTAATCCATTTTCAGGGCTGGCAGTAAGTGATAGGATCGTCTGTGCAGGCTGCAGCTCCCAGGCAGCCACACAATCATGAGAGGGAAGAACTGATACTGTACAGTACCTTTTCTGTGTTGCCATGTGTTTTGGATACAAGCATTCAATAAATTTCAAGAGATATTCAACATCTTATTATGAAATAGGCTTTGTGTTAGATTTTGCCCAGCTGGAAGCTAACATTAAGTGTTCTGCGCATTAATGCTAGGCAAAGAGAAGCAATGTTCTATGGTCAGGTGTATTATATGCATTTTCATGAAAGTTTCAACTTACAACAGAATTTCATCATAATTCAAGGAGTAGCTCTTCATTTGTATAAGAAGTTTGGTTGAGGGATCAATAACTCTAGTGAGAAGGGTAGAATCCTCAGTGGGGGGTTAAACATAGGCAGCCCAATAACATCCCTGCCTGTGAAGACTCTATTCCTACCTAACTTCATATATTAAATTTTATTAATTAAATATTTATATTGAATTTGCACAGGAATTGATCTTTGGTTCAATACTCAAAATCAGAAACTAGTTATGATACTATAAGGTGCACATGCATTTGAAGTAGCGCTGAACCGGGGAGCTCTTGCAAAACTTTCACCAATGCCTTTGATTCTGGAATGTGTATTATTACCTGGAACCAATTCAGACTCATTGCATCTGCTTTTACTGGGTCAGTGGTAATATCCAGTCTCTAGCAGGAGCCATGTGCCCCCAAGGTCATTTCAGTGTCCCTATTAGCAAAGACCTTTCAAAAGACAGGACAAGGAGCTATTATGTGGCTTTTCTCGCTAGAGAAGCTTTTGGAACATGTCACGTTGAAATCAAATGTGTTTTATAAAGATCGTTTTGTAAGAAAATGTCTTAAACATTTGCCGGAATGTGAGTTTGCAATATAATTTCCAACTGTAAGTGTACAATGTAAAATCTGACAGCTAAATATAAACCTTATAAAAGGTCTTTGGGACAGTGAAGGGTGGTAAAGAGGAGAGGAAAGGAGAAAAAAATCACCAAGTGTTTCTCTTCTGGAGTGAATGAATCTCTTGATTTACTCTCTGGCAGACGCAGACCATAACTCTGGGGTGACATTGGCATTGCTCTGATGCTGCCTCACTTACTCCCTTAAACATGTTGTTAATAAGAGTGGGAATTTGAGGAATTGGGGTGGCCTCAGCATTGCACCCATTATTTCACTGGGCCTTCCTTCTTTCTGGTCCTGCTGTTGACAGCCCAATCTATATCCTGAGAAATAGTGTCTAGGAAGTACAAGGGTTTCTAACTCAGCTTTGATTTCTTTAGTCTAGGGATGATTCTTTTTAAAGCAATACTCTGAACAAGCTTTCTTTGAATAGAACTTGAGGAGTTGAAGACTGAGCATGAAGAGGGGTACCTCCTATAGACCTATAGACCTTAATGAGATAGATGGAAAAGTTGTTGGAAGGAGACTTTGGATTGTGAACTGACACCCATTTAAAAATTTTCCCAGGCTCTTTATTCTAGTTCACCAAAATCTTTTCCTTTTATCACTGGTTATATCTCAAGTGATAGGGTGGACAAGAGGAAAATGTAATTCTTGGGAAGTGTGATAGGGATTTGAATCATTATTGAAATTTGGGCTGGTTACATGATCTGAAGTGCCAGCCTCTCACCCATGGCTGAGATGGCCGACAACTGATACAAAGTCACTTTCCACCACTGTGTCTTCACACAGGGATATCACTGCATTTTCCCTCTGAGCCTGGGAGCCACTCCCAATTGATTAGAGCTGCCCGGAACAATAACACTATTAGCTATCCCAGATCTTTGTGGTGTTCGGACTCTAGGTAGGTGGTTAGTGATGGCAATTGGTAGCACTTTGAAGTATATACTGTGCTCCTACAGGTACTGTTGCTTATTTGAGGGGTGACATGGTGGGGACTGGACACAGCCTCGTGCATGCCACACCAGTGTTCCACCACTGAGCTACGCCAGCTCTATTTAATAAAACCATTCTCTAGGAGCATCCTATTGACAGCCCAATCAATGTCCTGAGGAAAGAAGTCTAGGAAGTACAAGAAGTACAAATAAAGAACAGAAAGTCCTATACTTTGTTTAAACTTATGAACCAAATCAGGACTTTTGTTTTTTCTAATTTTATAATTTTCTATGATACTTTTGAAAACTGACAGAGGAAAGAGGTCTTTCCCACTGCTGAATTTTTAGTTCCTTCCATAGCAGATTGGGAGAGGCTGGGAGCTCCTGAGATGTGACTGACCCACTTGCTGGCCCTCTCTGTTTCCCTCAACATGCATTTGACCATGACCAAGTGAACATTGTTTGAGGGTATACTGTGCAGCCCACTGGAAAGGCCATTGTATGATTGAGCATGTTATGGAAATGCCAGGACATGTCATGGACATTCGAGAGTGAAGAGCCCAAATCATTTGTCACTTTCAGTTTTTCAAGTGCAGAGAGGGAGCAGCTGTGTTCAGTGGCAAGGAGGAAGGGGTGAGAATTGGAAGTCCTGGGTTATGGACTGACCATCTCTCAACACTGCTCATCTCTCTAAATTCAGGAAGCATTTCCTGGCTGTTAAAGGAGGAGTGAGCATAATTCCTAATTCACATTATCCAGTGAGACAATATTTAGTAAATACAAACTTCTGTGTAAGTTCTATGTAGCTATGAAAATGTTAATCACGGTTATTGTTTGTAGTATACTTGGCAGCATCAGTAACAGATGTATCTCTGCTTTGTATCTCATCTCTTGTAAACAACTCTCAAACGCACACACACACAAATGCTACTCCTGTCACCACAAGATCTAGCATCAATTCACAGTGCCACCAAAATTTTTATGAAGAAAAAAGCTTTTTTGAGATCAACTTCTCATTTTAAAAGGAACAAAAGATTTCCTGTTCAGCCCTTACTCTATCTCCATTCCCCACCAATACAAAGTAACAGCAGACTGTTTCTAAGCCCAGTGTTTGTGTCGACTGTTGTGTATCTCCAGGAGGCTTTAAAGCCTCCATATTCAGATTAATGGTGGCTCAGTGTATTCTCCAAGAACAGGAGCCTGGAAATCTAGTACACCCTTCTACAGGCTGCCTTACAGCAAATGAAGGGCATGTTTCAAAGAAACCCATTGTAGGGTGTGGAAAATCTTGCTGCTTCAGATGACAGGATTTAAAACTTATCACAAATCATAATTTCCTAATCAGGATATTTCAAGTATATTCCTATGTCCCATTTGTTATTTTACATCAGCTTTTTGACTAGGTTAGAAACAAAGACCTTCAGTTTTACACATTTATATAAATAAAGCCCAGCATGAGGAGCACAAGGCTTAAAACAAAAAGATATGATTGTATCCCAGCTTTATCATTAAGAGGGGCTTATAAATGAGCCAAGTGAATAGTCTGTGTGACAAAGTGTTTTCTTTCTTTCTTTCTTTTTTTTTTTTTTTTTTTTTGTTACGGAGCATTGAATTCGGGGGCACTCATCCATTGGGCTACATCTCCAGCCCAATTTGTATTTTATTTAGAAAAAGGGTCTCACTTGAGTTGCTGAGCACCTCGCTGTTGCTGAGGCCAGCTTTGAACTCGCAATCCTCCTTTCTCAGCCTCCCGAGTCCAGGGATTACAGGCGTGTGCCACTGTGCCCAACTGACAAAATGTTTTTTAGATGTTAAGACTCCTTGTCATTCTTAGTTGTGGTAACTCATGAGAATTAGATGGCAGAGTTACTTTGAAGAAGCATTTGAATAAGCACTAATATAAAAAAACTAAATATTCCCCCATTATAAAAAGCACAGTTCTGAGCTCATAAGGGCAGCTGTTAAGGTGAGCAGTTTTACCCCTGATCTTAAAATGCAGCACATTCACACTGAGGTTTGGGTATAAAATATTCAGTGCTGAACTTGGATGTGGGTGATGGAGTTGGAGTACAATCTATGAAGAGTCAAAAGACAATATTTGTGCTGTGTACTAGAAACCATTTGTGTTTGGCTCATTTTCACACTTTCAAAAACCCATTGGCGTATTCTGTGTTTGTCGGTTGTAAGGCTTGTGTCTCTTTAGGGATCAGCGGGGAGGCACTAGGAAGCTGTATTAATAATCCTTTTCATCTTTGCTATTCAGAATCAACAAACAGTAAGTAGAATTTGCAACTCCAAGTGTAAGTAAGATCAATCCACTGGGTGGACTGCCAAATTGCTTTCTCGGGCCATAGGACACAACCACCATCTTAGGCAGAATTGTAAGCAGCCATTGACTTAATTTCTCCAGTGATGAAATCAAATGAGGTGCCAGTTACAGAGTGACAAATCATTTTGGGATATGAAAGAAAAACAACTTTAGCTTCACAATGAATATCCCTTTGAAAGGCCTCTTAGAAAGGTTATTTCAAGGCAGGCATATCTGGAAATATATCCCAATTGCGTGTGTGTGTCTCGAAAGAAGAGAGTCAAAAAGGAGGATTATTTTTTGAGAAAAATAAAGATTTTTTTTATCTCACACACACCCTTTTGTTAGCAGTCTTCCCAAATTGCTGCATTAAAACTATGTTCTTCCAATTGCTCAAATAATATACTTAAAATATGGTTTCGGAAATAGACATTTTAGAGCTGAATAAAATTCAAGCACCTTGGTAATGAGATATACTAATTTATGAGAAAATAACCCAGATTTGCCTCAACACCTCCCATTTCTTTTTGTTTTAGAGGGTAACATGCTGTAATTGAAGGAACCACCAGAAGGTTTAGTATTGGCATGTCTAGAGCGTCTCCAGATTGTCTAATGAATCATTTTCCAAAGGATTTAAATTATTGACCAGTAGTCCATTAAGAGCCAAGTAGCTGGAAGAATAAATCCTCAAGATGATGAACTGCATACCCAAGACTCCAGGGAAGCAGAAGTCCAAACAGTTAGATTCTTAAGGAAACTTCTAGTGGATTTTAAGCATCAGATAATATGATGATCAGGTTCATATTTTAAGAGACAACTGTGGCAGCTGTTTGGAGGAAGACTGTTGCGGGGATCAGGAGAGGCAGAGAGCAGGTGGAAAGCTGTGTGTGTTCAAGTGGGAAGCGGAGAGAGACAGAAAGAATTTGAGGCTGGGAATACATGAAAAATGACTGGGTCTTGAATAACTGTGGCCACTCGAGCAAGCTGGGCTCCCTGATAGTTTGAAAGTTGAGATTAAGGGAAAGAGAGAAGCCATGTGTGACTCACAAGTTTTGAAGGGCCACCAAATGGTCGGCACTGTCCTTTTCTGAGACGGGAGGGGCTCTCTGGAGAGGAGCACATGGGTTGGAGTAAGGCATTATTCCGTTTTGTTGATGCTAAATTTTAGATTCTTGTCAGATACCCTATGAAAGTGGTAGTTGGAAGTTGCCTATTTGACTTTAGTGTCAAGAATTCTGAATTTTTTGCTCAATGCTTTAATTAAAAACAAAACAAAACAAAATAACCTTTTCATTAAATTGGGGTCTGCAAATACCAGGTCCCTCAGAGCTGAATAAAATTCAAGCACCTTGGCTTAGCACTTAGGGCCTTTCTTTGTGACTTTATTAGCCTCCTCAATCTCTCTTCATCCTTCACAATCTATACTGTATCCATGTGGAGCCACTTGTGTATCCCAGGCTCATGATGATGGCACATGTGTCCATGGCCTTGCTGTGTTGATTCTACTTGTAACTCAGTTCTTCCCTGTTTCCATCTAGTTAATTTCTGCTCACTCCTTAAGACTCAATTTTGGTGCCACATCATCCTTAAAACCTTCACAAATCCTCCCAGGGTTTGATGGATTTCTTTTGCATTATGCTGTCACCCAAGGCCTCCTTCATACCCAACATTTACTGCGTAGTGCTACAATTCTTCAGGTGTCTACTTTCTAGACTAGATTAAGGACTCTCTTAATCCCAACACCATCTTTATTTTTGTACTCTTAGCAATCAGACTGACTGGAATTTATATGTGTGCAGGCTGGTGGTTGAAGGAATTTTTTTTTTTTTTTAATGAATTTTGAACCTTGATAAAGCAGCTACAGTTTCCATAGATCTATAGGATTCAGATGCTTGGAATTGTTTCTGAGCAGTCAGGGCGGGTGGGGGTGGGGATTGATAAGAGGAAAACCTCTTCCAGAGAGTTAAGTGTCCTGAAAGTCTCCTTGAACAACTTTTAGGGATTTGGCTTTGGAAGGTTATATCTATCACCTAGGTTCTCTTGAAAAATGTGAATTTTGAGGAAAGAGATCAGGATATTAAACTATTAACTTGATGAATAAAAAAAAGTTTTATCTGGAAAGAACACTGAGGCAGGAGCTTAGAGTTCCAGACTATACTTGTAGTTTCAATTCTCTCCTTAATCTGAGGCACAAACTCAGTCACAAGGACAAGGGTGATGGTGAGTGGCAAATATGGAGGATAACGTACCTCCTTCAGTTCCAACCACGAAATTGCCCAGAAATGCAAGGCATAGGATTCTGGGGTAGAATTTGAAAAACAGTTCTGTACCACATAATGATATTTTGCTCAGTGATGGATCCTGTACAAGATGGTTGTCTCATACATTTGTAAAGGAAATGAAAAATTCCTATAGCCTAGAGTTTTCATTGCACCTTACGTTTTTCTATATTTAGGTACACAAGCACTACTGTGCCACAAATTTCTCAGTGTTCGGTGCAATGACATGCTGTCCAGGTCTGTTGCAGGAGTAACAGGACCTCCCACATTACCTTCATGTGTGATAGTTTATATCTTTTAGCTCTGTGTAAGTGCACTCTGTGATGTTCATAGAACTACAGAACCAACAGATGCCACATTTCTCAGGATGTAGTCATTAAGTGACATACAACTGTACTCTTGAAAACCTTGGGGTAGCAGACAAAGGACATGCATGAATACAATGAGAAGAAACAATTTATATTTAGGGAGAGTATAAGTATTTTCACTAGAGAATTTTCTTAGTAACGACTAATGTTTTTCTTATATCCATTAGCTATGGGGTAAAGGACCTTAAGCTTTGAAAAGTGAATCCTAATGTAAGACTCTTCCATGTTCCACATTCCTTAGTTTTCAAGTGAAGCCTTGCCAAATGCAAGGGACTTCTTCCAATCCTCATTCTTAATTTACGGTCTGGCCATTGATTGTCTTCAGAGTTTCCTAATTTTCTCACAGAGAATTTGTTCAAATTATTTGAATTTCCATGTCCAAACTTATTTCCAGATGCTAAAAGCTTACAGCCAGGTCTTTTCTCATGCAATTTTGAGACAGAGTTGAGTATTGTCATTAGTAATATCATATAATAGTATCATTAAGAATCTTGGCACCAACCTCTCATTCATTTTCAGTGACAGGGATAGAGATTTATCTAAACTCCTGCAGAGCTGCCTAAGCCCTGCATCTTTCAGAATGAGGCAGAAGTGAATGCTCTATTGCTCTATTCTGTAGTGGGTCTGTGGGGATCTCACAGACAAGACCTCAGCAGAACCTGTGAGCCTGGACTCCATCACCTGGGTCCCATGGCTGTTCACAATGCTTACCTCTGGCGGCACTGACTAGTTCATGTGTCAAACAAAATATAATAATGGGAGCTTTCTGGTTTCCCCCAAATCAATGAAGAGGGAGCAAAAACAAGCCATTTCTGGCATGCAAAGGCTGAAGAAAAAAAGTAAGAGTGGTGCTTCTCTTGCCCCGTGTCCAGGCCCCTGTACCTAGACCTGAGCTTCCTGTTCTAGCTCCTTCTTTCTGTTCTCCTGGAGGAGCACCCTGGTCAGCAAGGCTGGTCTACTCCCTCAAAGGTGAACTTTGTGTTCTCACAGAATGAACTTTCCAAAAGCTACTCCACCAACTTGAAACAGATTTCCTGTTCCTCTTCATTTATTTAAAATATTCTAATTCTCAAAGGGACTGGCTCACGTTCTATCTCCTACATAAAGTTCTCCTGTTCCCTGAAATTAGCAAATCTCCCACCAACATATTTCTCCACCCCTTTCTTCCAATCTGAATCTGAAGCCTTTGGTTTAGCTGGGCCTTACTAACTGTGTTATATGCTGGGCTTGGTGCTAGTGGTAAAATGGGGAACAAATCAGACAAGGCTTTCCCTGCCCTCGGGACCTCTCAACCTAGTGGGGTGAGGAAATGTCAATTAGGTGTCAAATTATACCTAACATTTCTAGTGTTAACTATGTGCCAATGACTTTGTTTGATATGATTTTGGTTAATCTTTGTAGTAGCTTTTATGGGACCTTGTGTTAAACCTTGAGATTCCCTCTGTTATTTTACCCATGTTACAGTTGGGATTAATGAGGATTCAGAAAGTTAAATAACTTGCCTAATGTCATTCAAAATGCTGAAAAATTCTCTAAACTCAAACAGTTTTAAACACTAAGCACATATCTTTTGGCTTTCCAAATTGCTTTTCTACTTATTTTACCTTTACTGATTGTGTATGTGTGTGTGTGTGCGCGCACACACACACACACACACACACATACACCCCTTGTCTCAACTACATTGTAATGCAAAGTTCATGAGAAAACTGACCATGTATCTTAGGGAGCAGTTAGAATCACAGGCTTGGAAACAGACAAACCTGTATTTGCGACAAGGCAAAAGTTAATAAATCTCTCTGAACTTCTGTTTACTTATTTGTAAAAGGGCAAACATTGTAGTAGTTTCAAAGGTCTCCATATTATCAAATTCTCATTTGAATCATTGGTTGTTGAATGATCCAGACTTACTCTGAATTATCAAATTCTTAAAATGATTATGTTCAAATAAGTAAAGCATTCTTTCTCAAATATTTCACACTCTCCTTAAGGGACATAAGAGAAAGAAAAAATTAATGAATTTTTAACTTAATGAATTTATAAGTAGCTAAAAACTTTCCAGATATCTTTCTGATATTAATTTCTAGTCTAATTCCATTAGATCTGGGAACATTCTCTGAATTATTTCTATGCTTTAAAAGTTGCTACGTTTTATTTCATGGCCCTAGATATGTCCCATGAAAAAAAGAATATTGAGAGAAATACATTTCCTGCTATTGTAGGGTATTCTATAAACGTCAATAAAATGATAGTGGTTGACAGAGTTGTTTGGGTCCTCTATATCCTTGCCAATTTTCTGTGTATTTACTCTATCAGGTACTGAGAAAGGAGTGTTGACATATGCTATAATTATGAGTTTGTTTTTCTCTCCATTCAGTGCTATGGATTTTGGGCTCATGTATTTCAAAGCCCTTTGTTGGGTACATAAACAATATTATACATTTCTGAAAAGGACCCCTGTATTACTATAATGCCCTTCTTCATCCCTGATATTTTATCTTTCTCTAAGAATAATATAACGAACCCAGGTTTGTTTTAATTGATTTTTACCTGGTATGTCTTTTTCCGTCCTTACACTTTTAACCTGCATATATTTACATATAAAGTAGCTTTCTCTGGATAATGATCCATACCTGTAATCCCAGCTACTTGGGAGGCTGAGGAAGGAGGATCCTAAGTTCAAGGCTCACACAAGCATCATAGCAAGACTTCCTTAAGGAAGAAAAACAAAAACAAAAACTGGTCTGGGAATGTAGCTCAGTGATAAAGTATCCCTGGGCTCAATCTCCAAAAAACAAATAAAGTAACTGTCTTGCCAAGAACCAGACTACTTACATTTAGTGTTGTTATGATACCATAAAAGATATCATTTTTACAGTTGTTTTCTACTTCTATCTTTTTTTGTTTCTTTTCTCTCCATTTTCTGTGTTCGACAGTGGAGACTGAGATTAGTAGTAGTTGGGCCTGGAAATGGGAATGCCTTCTCTTTTGTGAGGCTCAAGCACAGGACTGAGTTAATCTCACTAGGAATTGAGCTGACTTGAGTCTGGTTGGTAGTCTGTTTACCTTGTGTATCCATCAGCTTCAAATTCCTGGATTGTTCCTTTGCACTCAGGCTTGAGACAGGTTTACTAGAGGGTTCTATTCTCAGGGACTGTGTCACCCTCAGTTTTCACCTTCCCTTTCTGCTTGTACCTAAGGGATCTCCTTCTCTGGCTCCCTCCCCCTTCTCTTTCAGACTATAGGTACTGGTTACTCAGCACTTGACAGCATAGTAGGGATACTGTGTGTGTGGGTGGGTGGGGGGTCTTAGAGTCAGACCAGCCCTGTGTCCTTTGTATCTGGGGAGGAATTTTCATAATCCTGTCCTTTTCACAGAAAGAGAAAACAGTAAAAGTCTCCACTCTGGGGAAAACTAGACATCTTCCCTTTCTACAGCCATGAGAGGTCCTCACCTGTGCACAGGAGCTGACCAGCTCTGCTGACCTTCCTTCAGCAGCTTGCAGCTCCTGGGCCATAATGGAAATAAAACCACCCCAGGGGAGGTCTTGCACATTTTCTAGAGAGCGCCACTCCCCAGCCCAGGCCTGCACTGCAGTGGAAGTGTTCCCTGTATTTGCCAGGACCTTGAGCTTGCTCTTGATCACAGCACAGATCCTGCTAGTGGGTTTCAGTGTCCAGGGACTGCTCATCCACTAGCTCACCCTCAGTCTGTAGCCCTGGGTCAAAGATTCTCTGTCACACTTGTAGGGAAGCACTGTATTTTTCCTTTGCTCTGAGTCATTGCTGATGTCTCAGATTTTCATGGGGGTATGTGTCTTTCCTTAGATTTCAAGTGTGATCTTAATTTTCTGCTGGGATCAAGGAAAGTTACCATGTGGTAGATTTTCCAAAATTTTTGTTGTTGTTGTTAGAGGATGATACCCTTTTAGTTTTTCTATATCCCAAGTGGAATGTAAACTCAATTAAAAGAAAAATAAGATCATGCAGACTTGAGTGAAGAATGCTACTCTATAAATTCTGTGAGATTAGGAGACAGCTTAGAACGTGAATTAAGAGTAATTTTTTTGTGAAAAAATGGGAGGAATGGTAAGGAACAATGCCATATGCTCTGAGTAATAAGAAACAAGCATCAGGAGATCTGAAGGGAAAGAGACAGGGATGGCCTTATGCTTTGAGTCTGGAATGTTCCCCCAAATCTCATGTGTGAGGTAATGCATCAGCATTCAGAGGTGAAATGATTGGTTCATGAGAGCTCTCACCTCATATGTGAATTAATCCATTTGATGAATTAATAATTGAATGGACCACTGGGTGGTGATTGTAAGCAGGTGGGGCATGGCTATTGGAAGTGTGTCACTGTGGGTGTGCCCTTGGGGACGGTATTTGTCGTTGGCCCCTTCCTATCTGTCTCTGCCTCCTGGCTACCATGAGCTAAACTGCTTTCCTTCACCATGCTCTTCTGCCATGATGTTTCTGCCTTGAAGCTAGCCAACCATGGACTGAATTTTCTGAAACACTGAGCCAAAAATAAATCTTTGCTTCTCTAAATTATTCTTGTCAGGTATTTTGTTTGCAGCAATGGAAAGCTGACTAATGCAGATACATCGTAAGATATCCCGGTGTCCTAAGGAGTCAGCAGTGATGAGTAAAATGTGAAAAGATCAGAAATATTTGAAAATAGTACTTCTATATGTTTAGGTTCATTGGTACCCATGAGGGAAAATATTACCTTTCAAATTTTGGGAGACTAAAAATAAGGGATTTAAGAGACTCTCAGGAGGTGAATAGCCTTTGCTATTTTTGTACAACTCAGACATAATACTAAGCATGTGTTGGCATGAAGCAGAAAATGAAATCAAACAAAGCAAAACCACCAACAATTTCAAGAAAGAATCAAATAGTATCTCTGACTGGTGACACTGTGCAACAATGATAAAACTGCCTTTTATTAGAAGACCTTATAGTTAATACTGTTATTATATCAAACTCAATGATAGATGTAAAACCGATTAGCTAAACAAGAGTGGCATAAGCTGGTGGAATATTAGGGTTACAGTATTACTTTCTTTAGAAATCACCATAACCTGCTATAGTCTCAAAATGAGCTCAAAAATTGTTCACCTCTAACCAGATACTAAAAACACTGTCATCATGAAAATCCTGATAATGTAATACTGGTTCTGTTTTTGGTAATAGCTCATGACTGACTTGATATCCCCCTTCCTCTATTAAACTTTTCCTGATTTCTTTGACCCCCTGTGGTGATAATCTCCAATTTCTCTGACTACTTCTTGTGTTCACACCTTTTCACAGAGGACTCCATCATTTACCATGTGATGGGATTAGATTTTGAAAGCTGTTCTTCTCTCTGCTTCTTATTGAATATCTTCTCTTGGCTCAGATAGACATTTGTCACCCCTTGCCTTAGAGAGATTCCGTCATAGCAGAAACTGAGAAGAGTCCAGTTCTTTTTACTTGAGTTTTATAAGTTAATTCCAGAAAATGTTAGGAGTCACACCTGATACAGTTCATTCATCCTGTGAGAGAGCTTAGTCTAACGCTGGAATTCACCTGGTTTCACCAGCTGTGTCAGGGGGATGTTGTCATTCTCACTGGTGACCAGTGAAGCCAACATCCAGGAGCCAGTGACCACGCAGCAGGACATATACCCTTGTTGGCTTTGGGATTACTCAGCCTGTGTGACAAACCTCTTTATACAGAATGATTCTTTTTTTGTTTGTTTTTTTTTTTTGATGGTAAACTTATTATTATTTATTCATGTTGGTGCTAGGGACTGAAATTAAGATTTACACATGCTAAGCACATGATTTACCACTGAGCCACACAGTGGTGATGCCAGTGTAAAGGAACCTGTTGCACTGCCAGTCACATAAAAATATGGTACATGCAGTTACATGCAGTAAAAACTTCACAATGGCAATAAATGAGGATATTGCTGGTATGTTTTTTTTTTTATATATTCTTTTAGTTGTAGATGGACACAATGTCAGAATGATTCTTTAGATGGGCCAGAGTCCTTGAAACTCCAGGAAGGCAGAAATGGCTTTGAACACCAAAGGTGCTAATAGGTGCATGAGAACTCAGATCCAGTGAGTTCCCCGCCTTCTACTTCCTGATGCACATCTGGGCAAATTGAAACCCAGAGAGAATGAGCTGTAGAGCCAATCACTCACCACTGCCCAGCCACACCAGGAGAGAAGTAGAACTGTTAAGTGTAGCTTTGTTTCATGTTTGCTAATCATTCCTTGAGGTTAGCATCTTAGAGTTTTGTTTTACCCGTGAGCACATTGCCTAACAAGTGGCACTCAAATACATGACCGTCCCAGAGACCATGTGGGGACACTGGAAAGTGTACAATGTTTCATTGAAGATTCAATCAGAAAACGGATGTGTTTCCCTGATATGCTGTTGTATATGAAGCACTCTGAAATTTAGATGCTTCAAACAAAACCAAACCTATTTGCTTATGAATTTGGGGGTTGGAAATTTGGGCTGGGATCAGGTGGGTGTTTTGCCTGGTGGTTTAGCCTATGGTCACTCATGGGGCTGCTATCATCTTGTGCCGGGATGGACAGTCTGAGATGGTCTTGTGTTTGTGTTTGGTGGTTGTAACCTGGACTGATCCCTCCCCCTGGCCCTACCACGGTGTCGGTGTCTTATTTGCCAAAAAACAAGTCATGACTTTTTAGATCTTGGTTTCAGGGCAGCAAAAGGGCAGGAGTGGAAGTCGCATGAACGGCCAGGATTTATGTGATTTAGGTTCAGGAATCCCACTTCTACCACCTTCAACTTGATAAAACAAATATAAGACCAGAGTAGATTCAAAGGGAGGAAAAAAAAACAACCCCAAACAGAACAACAACCAAAACTCTGTGATGTGACCTTGCCACTCCTTTTCATCAAAAAAGCAAAGACCCCTGCCCAGAGACATGCAGAAATCATTGTGAGCATCTTTGCAAACAAGCTATGTTTCTAAAAGCTCTTAGCACAGAGCTCATACTTACCTTAGTGGGCAGTAAACAAGTGACCGTGATGATGGCAGTGACCGTAGTGACTTTAAGTCATGCATTACTATGAGCAGTTTTGTGAGTGAGGACTTTTTTTTTTTTTCCTTTTAAATCAAAATTGCTCTCTATAGGGCACAGGAAGGCTTATTTGGCCTTTCACCATGCTACTAGTTGTTGCTCTGCTATCGAATATATAAATTTAATTCCCAGAAGGTGCCCGAGCAGACAGAATACACAGTATGGCCTACAATCCTCAGCTGATTGCCAGAGACATCAAGGGACAAGGGATGCTGATAAGTTGTGACCTCATTCTTTCATAATCCTAATGGCTTCAATTTCAAGTTTAAATACATTGGTATACTAAATATGGGATTAATGAATTCAAGAATATTTTATTGGAATCTCCCTTTAAGAATATTGAGGATAAGTCAGTGTTAGGTTGATTTCCTGGAGAAAGTTTACTCAATCAGCAAATTCTCAGAGAATGCCTCTGGTTTTGGTGTTTGAGGCAATAGAAGCTTACACATTCAGTGCTAATGACGTACTTACCCAACCTGGCAGCTTTTATGAAGGCGATTATCTAGAAAATGCACCATTTTTAACAGACAAAAATATTCATTTGTTTTGATGGTGAGAAATGTAAATCTAGAAGGTGCCACAAATCTGTGAGTAGTTTTGTTGTTGTGACTGTAATTAGAATTCTCTTAGTGAAGAAAGCAACAATAGCAACAAACCAAGCTTTGCTGGTGTGATGGGGAGAGAAAAACTGCCTGGCGCCGATGAGCAGCAAAATCCACTGAATGCATCAGAGCCCAGAGCCACTCAGATCTGCCATGTCCCAAGCTTCAGGCAAACAGTAAAAGACATGCATTTGGGACCTGCCCTTTTATTTGCTATATGACATCTCAGGCACCATGGGGTACCAATTGATTTGTGTGTCACGAGAAATGGTTATTAATGTATAAAAAAATATTGCTTACAGGAAAGACATTCTTGGCACAGAGTTTTGCTGGGAAGGCAATGGCTGAGTGATCACTGAGAGCAGGAAAACGAGAGCTGGCCTTTAAATTAGTTGGATTTCTTGTCTATGGTGATAGCAGCATACCTACAAAAACATGAATTTGCAAAAAAAAAAAAAAAAATGGAAAATTATTCAGGCAAAGAGAGGTTCCATTTCTTTCTTTCTTTCCTTTTATATTTGCAGAGATAAATCATGTCCTGATACTCCAAATTAGAGCTTGATTGCTTCTAAGTATTTAAACCCTGTTACCTATAGGATTTATTCAGATTATCCATTTGTGTCAATTTGGACTGGTAACAGGATTAATCTTGAGGTAACTGTATCTAATTGACCTTCTATTGATGCATCTGTTACCTGCCCATCAGCTGAGTTGTAAACCTATTTCATTAAGTGGAGCTAGTTTTGCATGGAGAGGCAGACAACAAAAGACATGCATTTCTGTATCTCATGGACAATGAGCAGAGAAAAAACAAACCCTGACTTACCAGGCCTCCATGAAATACCTCATCACCCGCTGTCTTACAGCTATCCTCAATAGCAATAACTTTATTTAGTAAGTATGTTTGAATTGAGCTGATTGGCTATGTGTGTTGTTTTAATATCAGAAGTCATGGATTCCTTATCACCCCACTTCCCTGAGCGTACAGAATCAAATTTAATCACATGGCTATTAGTGAAGTTTATTTTCCAGTGTTTTTTTTTTTTTTTCAAAGAAGACATTAAAAAACCATAAGGAAACAATCAATAATGTGAGGAGAAAGCCTATAGATTAGGAGAAAATCTTTACCACATGCACCTAAGATAAATCATTAGTCTCTAGGATATATAAAGAACTCAAACCTAACAGAAAAAAACCCAAATAACCCAATCAATAAATGGGCTAAGGAACTTAACAGACACTTCACGAAAAAATACATTCAATCAACAAATATATGAAAAAATATTCAACATCTCTAGCAATTAGACGAATGTAAATAAAAACTACACTAACATTTCAACTCACTCCAGTCAGAATGGCAATCATCAAGAATATTGGCAATAATAAATGTTGGCTAGGATGTGGGGGAAAAAGGTACATTCATACATTGCTGGTGGGACTGTAAATTAGTGTAACCACTCTGGAAAGTAATATGGAGATTCCTCAGAAAACTGGGAATGGAATTACTATTTGACCCAGCTATCCTCCTCCTCGGTTTATACCCAAAGGAACTAAAATCAGCATACTACAGTGATGAAGCCATGTCAATGTTTATAGCAGCTCAATTCACAATAGCTAAACTATGGAACCAACCTAGGTTTCTTCAATAGATGAATGGATAAAGAAAATGAGGTATATATAGTCAATGAAATATTTACTCTGCTTTAAAGAAGAATGAGTGTTGATTTTCTAACCTGTTACTTTGCTGAATTAATTTACTAGTTCTACAAGTGTGATGGACATCGTTATCGAAAGTACATATATAAAGCCATGAATTCGTGTGAACATACTTTATATAGAGAGATATGAAAAATTGTGTTCTATATGTGTAATAAGAATTGTGATGCATTCTGCTGTCATGTATTTACAAAATAAAAGCAATTTTAAAAAAAGAATGAAATTATGGCATTTGCCAGTAAATGGATAAAGTTGGAGAATATCATGGTAAGCAAAATAAGCAAATCCCAAAAAACTAAAGCCCAAATGTTTTCTCTAATATGTTTATGCTAATTTACAATAAGAGGGGGCACTAGAGAAGAACAGAGTTACCTTAGATTAGGTAGAAGGGAGTGAAGGAAGTGGGGGAGAGGGAAGGAGAGTGGAACAAAATAGACATTATTACTTTATATATATATATATATGCTACATGACCAATGTGATTCTACAACATGTAGAATCAGAAAAATGAGAAATTATACCCCACGAATGTATGATATATCAAAGTGCATAAATGCATTCTACTGCCATGCATAACTAATTAAAACAAATTTTAAAAATCATTAAAAACCCATAGAAATTATCTAGGCTAAAACTTTCATTTGACAGGCAAAGATTTGCTGAAACACTACTACAATGAAATACTTGATTCAAAGGTGCTCAGCTCATTTGCAGTAGAACTGAGAAGAATTCTCTGGAACTCTTTCCACTACCCCATGAGGTTATTTTAAGGGCAATTTATTTTGTTACAATTGCCTTTCAGTAGTCAGTGGTCCTCCCCAGGGAAAGTTCTTCATCACCTCTGTTTTTGAATTAAAGTCACTACTATATTCTTTAGTTTCTTTCCCAGTTGACCTTTGAGAGCCCAAACTCCAAACCAAACAACAGCAGGAAGTCAAACCTTTAATCCTTATGTCACAGCTTAGTTCTCCACAATCTCCTGAGGTATCCCCCTTTCTTTTTTACTTCCAGCTAAGTCTACATGTAGTGAGTCACATCTCCTGCTTCCTTAAAAGGTGGCCCATGCTTGTAATCCCAGCGACTCAGGAGGCTGAGGCAGGAAAATCACAAGTTCAGCACAAGTCTCAGCAATGGAGAGAGTATTTAAGCAACTTAGCAAAACCCTGTCTCAAAAATTTAAGAAATTCTGGGGATGTGGTTCACCCACGAGTTTAATCCCTGGTGCCAAAAAAAAAAAAAAAAAAAAAAAAGTACTTTTTTGTGTAATGCTATCTTAAAGCCAATTTCTACAGTTTACTAAAGGAAAAATCGAAGGTAGAGGAAGCCAATGTACATTTGTGATTTATTAACTTGTTCATTTAATAAATATTTATTAAGGACTTATCATATGCCAAATAGTTTAATAGGATTTGGGATAATAGTGGGAAAAGGAAACAAAGTGTCAGAAAGCATGCTTGCTCTTATCAAATTATTGTCTAAGGTGGAACACAGAAAAATAATAAATACCTAAATATGTAATCGGACAAGTGATGATGAGACAGAGCTATGAGGAAATAAAAAGGAAGTATATTGGAAGAGGTGAGAAACTCCAAGTACAAAGACCCTCATATGGTGGGAGTGTGCAAGAAACAGCAAGAGAACAGCGTGGTTGAACTCACTGCTTTTGTGGAAATGAGAAGGGACAATGAGAACAAGGGGTTGGCAGGGGTACCATAAGGTGGTACCTGGAAGACTAGGGGAAGCCAATGTAAGAGGGTCCTAATCTGTCCACACTGTGGGAAATACACTGGATGTGGTTAGGCATAGAGGCAGAGATGAGCCATCATCCAGGTAAAAGATGATGGTCACCTAAGCAAGGGCAGGGGCAGTAGATATGATGAGAAGTCATAACATTTATATAAATGTTGTCCCCTTTCAGGAGGGTGGAAGGTAAGAAGTGAATTAAAGAAAGCAGTTGAACATGATTCCAAAGTATACAGACTTTAATGGGGAACTTGGGGGCAAAGCAAGTTGGGAGCGGAAACTAAAGACAAAGATTATCTTTAGGACTTGCTAAGATTCAGCTGCTTGTTAAGTACCCAAGGGAGGATGGTGACTAAGAATTTGGAGTTCAGGTCGGTTATCAGGCTCAGGGAAATAGAAGTCCTAAGATTGCCAGCCCATAGATGACAGGATTTAAAACTTTGAGACTAGATAGCATTTAGGCAGAAAGTGGCATGAGTAGTGTTGGAGACAGTTGCAGAGAACATAGTATTAAAATCTCCAGTGCAGGAGGCTTCAGTGGAATACTGTCAACCAATATAAAGAGAGGAAGTGCTGATACATTCCACAGCATGCAGGAAATATGAAAACATTGTGCTAGATGAAGGAAAGTCACATGAAATGCCTTAAAAGCAAACCTACAGAGATACAAAATAGATCAATGATTGCTTAGAGCTGAGGCAGACTGGAGGGGTTAGGAGCGGGGGCGAGACCTTGAAAGTTATAGGGTTCATCTTTGAAGTGATTCAATGTTCTAAAATTTACTGTGTTGTGGTTGCACATATTTGTGAATGTGCTAAAAACCACTGCATTGTACACTTGCAGTGAATGAATTGTATGTGTTGAATGAATTATATGAATTGTCTGAATTGAATGAATCATACATCAATAGAGAAATTATTTAAAAGCTAAACTAAAGCAGGTTGGTGCCACTGTCTTTTAATTCATGGTCTGGTGCTGAAACTTTATCAACACCATTACTTTTGCAAATAAGTGCAAATGGAACACACAGAGATGAAAACTAATAAAGTGATATTATAACATGGTTTGGACCCATGGAAAGATCCCGGGGACTGCCTGGCATCTGTAGACTGCACTGTTTAAGAGAAGGAAGGTGTTATGTAGAGCACCACCCCACACTTCCCCTGCAGACAGCTTCCTGCACAAGGGTTCACTGGATCTCATTCAAGGGGTCTGAATCTCTCAAGGAGCCAGATGCTATCTTTATAAATTGTTTTCAACCTATAGTATAGTTGAGTGTCATGGGCCTCAAGAGAAGGTGACAAACAGATCTCTGGTGTATTTCATTTTCAGTGTGGAATTGCATGAGTAACAATAAATATTTGTTGTGAATGAATCTATAACCCCTTACAAATTACTCCTTGGTTGCATTTCTGATTGCTTTGTTACAGGCAATAAACACTGCCAGACAGCAGATCTTTGATGCTTTTTAATCAAATAACAGAATCCTAAAAAGGTCAGAACTGTAACTTATAAAAGCACTTGTCACCGACTGTCTCAAAAGGAATGAAAGATCAAAATGTGAGTGATTCCCTAAGCAGAAATGCCATCCAAACATGAGAATCAAAAACACATTGTTTCAAAGCAGGACAACATCGACAATGAGTTGGAAAAAGACAAATTTCTCCTGTGTCCTGGATAGCCACCTTCCATTTTCTCTTTTTCATCTAGGTTTGAGAAATTAAATTATTTTCATGGGTTTGAGAAATCTGATCTCATATCAATGAATGGAAGGCACCGTCACACCACCAATCAATTTAATAAAACAATTTGGCCCACACCATGTGGAATTTATTTACTTTTGCAAGTAATTTCCCCCAGGATAGTTATAACCCTCTGACCATTCATTGCATGCAATTTTATGTGGGAGGTAGAATCAAAGACGGGCAGTACATTTGCTTGGTCTTGAGGTCTGGATGAGTTGCCAAGTACATAGTTTTATTGATGCACTTGTTGCCTTATCAGCCAGTTTCCCTATTTTAATACAAGCTGTCACTTGAAAGTTGTTTGTTCTTTGCTCCATATATATCCTTTGAACACTGATTGTTTGGGAATAGAGAAGAAAAGGGCCAAACTAAGTGAAAATGTCCAGTTAATTCTTTTGTAGCCATTAAATTACTGAAGTATTTTCAAGCTTCGTTTGCCACACCTGCAACAATGTCTGCAACGAGAGAGAAAGTAAAGGTGGAATCCATGCCCGTGAATTTCCAGAGGTTACTATTGTTTCAGTCTGCTTTCTATTAAAAATTATGCATTTAAATAGTCAGGGAGGTCTCCAAGGCTTAATATGAAAAACATCCCTTACTTGCCACCACTGTTTCCCACTTCCCAAAGTAATCACTTTAAATCATCTGGGTTGATTGTTTTGCTATTTGCCTCTGCATTTCTGAACACCATGCTTTTATGTGTTGTTACTTTTGGACCTGTTGGTTTTAGGCATTACCTATTTCCATTCTACTATAGGATATGTGAATTCAGCTTTCTTTTATCCTTTCATTCCCTAACCCATATATGTGTTATTTCTAGTCCCTGTCTCCCATACTCTCAGTGTAAGTTATATCATGACTTTGGTAAATATTTAGAATAATATTGAGTGTTTACGTAGGTAAACTCTAATCCTGGATGAGACGTGGAGTATGCTGACATTACCTTTTCTTTCCTGTGCAACATCCTTTTCTTGCTCAGAGTTAATAATTGATTGTTTACCTAATTCTTGACATGTTAACACTAGTTTAATTTCCTGTCAATGTATTAAAACACTATATGTTCTGTTGTATTAAACTGGAAAAAAAACCCCACAAAAGTCTCTGTTCTAGTCTTCCTGTTGACTTCTGTCTGAATAGATGGGCTTGTCGACACCAGATAGAGTTGTATCTGGTGCATTCCTTTCATCATCAACCCCCTGATTCCCTTAGCCTGTTTCAGGTGATAGATTCTCTGTTTCCTGGATCCTGTTTTTATTTATTTATTGTTTATATTCACATTTTGGTTGCCTATTTTTTAATATCTTCCTGAAAATTCAAGCATCAGAAATACACTTTGAAAGATCTTTTATGCCTAAAATACCCTTATTCTACCCTCAGTCTTCATTAACAGTGTCTTGGGAAAAAATGTTCTGGACTAAAAACTATTTTCTCAGAATTTTGAAGAGGTTTTGCTTTTCATAAATTTCAGGAACACTGATATTTTGAAAACTGATCCTATATGATTCTGCTATTCTCCATCTTTCCAACTGCTTATATGATCTTTTCTTGTCCCTAATATTATGAAATTTCACAACAATATCCTTTGTGTATTTTAATTTTATTCATTTTATTTTATGTCTATGCAAGCTGTCTATTTTTGGATTTTTAAATATGTTTTGATGATCTCTTATTTATCCTTGACATCTATTTCTACGACCCCTGCACATGGATATTGAGCCTCTTGGACTGATCCTCTGATTTTCTTTTTTCTTTCTTTCCTTTTTCCTTATGAATTTTTTTCTGGCCTATTTTCTTGACTTTACTTTTTAATACACATCTTGAGTTGCTTATTTCTTAAAACAATATTTATCAGACTTTTAAAAAAATGGAACTCTGTTTTTATCTCTGAGGATAGTAATAATTTAGTTTTTTTCTGTATCATTTATGAATTCTCAAAATTGATTTCTTCTGTTGCTTTCTTTGTTCTCCGACTTTCAAGCTACAGTTTCCTCAAATGTCTTATATTAAGACCATGATATTTAAAAGAGCACATAAAACTATGCACCTGAGTTCCATTAACCAAAGAAAGGTCTAGGCCTTAAGAAGCTATCTTAAAAATAATTAGCCCTCGGCTACCTTTTAAAGCATGTACGTGCTTGCACAATTCACACACACCCCCGCCCTGCCATGTGTGCGAATGAAGAAAGAGAGGTGCCTAGCCAGACCTCAGGTGTTCCAGCCTTCTAGTTGAGAGTCAGGCCGGCCCTGAGAGTGAGGCCATCACAGATTCCCATTTCCTATCAACCTCTGGATAACAGTGGCTGCAGGAACGCCTCCAGATATTGCATTCAGAAGGATCACCCAGCAGAGCCCAGCCCAGATTGCAGAATCATGAGCAAATAAGTGATGATTATTTTAAGCTACAAATCTGATCCAAAGTTTTGGATCAGATTGTATGCTGAATGGCAGAACAAAGGAACATTACAGAGCAAAGATCTCTGAAATAGTAAAAATGCAGAGGAAGGATTCAGAATTTGCAAAGAGATGAAACAGACGAAAACAAGATAGTTGTCTATAGAAGAGGCTGCTGAGGTGCTCTGTGGAGTAAATAAGGATTGAGCCAATAAAAAAACTCCGGAAGAGGGAGTGACAAGAAGTGTTTGTGAAGTGTCATTGATAGGAATTTGGGACTGATTAGCTACGTAGGCCAGGAGAGGGAGCCGTACTGAATGGTGCACAAGTTTCTGACCCAGTTAGGTGGCCGGTTTGAACATTCCCTGGGACACAGCCAGGATGGAATTCCCTGGGAAGCCCATTAGTCCTGTTTGGATAATGTTGAATTGCAGGCACAATTTCCACCTTAGTGCTATCAGATCTGTCAGCTAGGAAATAAAATGTTACTTATCACTGCCTTATTTTTTTGTGTGTGTGTGTGTGTGACCCCCACAAAATACAGCTGTTACTTCCTAGGAAAGGGGTTCGGACCTTTCAGAGAGAGCATTTATTATTGTTGCTATGAGGAAAATGCAGAAAGCAGGAAAAGCAAGTGGAAGGAGAGTCTTGCTTTTTTAGGTGCAGAAGGGTGGCTTCAAAGGAAAGCCCTCCCAGGCTGGATTTTCATTGCTGCTAAAAGTAAGTGTGCACGAAGAGTCAGCTCTAGTGTTCCTTGAACAGAGAAGCGTTATGGAATAAAGATAAATCAGTTTTGAGCAATGCAGCACTATTAAATTTTTTTTAAAAAACCCAGAATATTAGTATTTTTAAAATTTAATATGGCCATATGTATTTGGTCTGTCTCCCATTCAGCATCATAATTAATGTTGGAGTGAAAATCTTTGTTCTGCGATATACATTATTCCTCTGTAACATTCTTACTTTTTCTTTCCAGCCAGGGAGCTAGTAATACAGCTGTCCCTCTCTGGGTGCCAGGATCTCTCTGCTGCATTCTGGCCATGTAAATTTGGGGATACAACTTCTCACTCCCTCTCTTTGGAGTGAACAGTTAATTTTGGAGCTAACTTGTGCCTTAATGGAGGTGCTAAGCACTTTTCTCCTAGGCTTTCCTGTCACTGAGGGGAGAAGGATGATACCTTAGTTTCTACAGATTTCTGTGTGTTTTGAAAACTTTCAGCAACACACACACACACACACACACACACACACACGCAAACTGTAGGATTAGTAAAAAACAAAAACAACAATTTCATAATTCTAGAACTTAAAGCACATTTTAACGCTGAATTTAGGTATGCTGTGGCAGTATTTAGATAATGATGGCCAGTGAGTGTCCCAGCAGACTGACAGCTTTTGCACCAACAGATGGATCATTCTACAACTTTGGTTCTGTGTTGACAAATCAGCCCACCCAGTAACATCAATTTGCTCCGTTAGAAGCAAAAAATATAAGACTTAAAAATATTTACATACACTGGTAACTCTTACTTGCTATAAACGTAAAATAATTGCACATTTTGTCATGGTATTTCTTTTTTTATTTCCACATTGGCAAACAGTGTAATGATGTTGTAACTTTTGAAATCGGTCAACAAATACTAATGACTATTCTTTGCCAAGATTATTGGAGAAAAATCTCATCCATCTGCATGGTCAAATCAAAGATGATAGATGAATAAATACAAAATCTTTAAAAAGAAAAAAAAAAGCAAACTAGAAACAGGCTAAAAAAAAAAAAAAAAAAAACCAGGCCATTCCAAAGATGCACACAGATCCATCTTTCGATTGGAAAGATCACCTGTTAAGATTTTAGGTCTTAGGGGATCTATCCCCCAACTCTTTTTGACAATACAGCATGTGGTGCTGAAGCTGTGATGATTATGTTTGTAACATCTTTTGGTCTTTTAGGATGCCAAGTTATTTTCTCTGTCAACATGTAATTTGATATTCTTATCCTGAGCCAAATTCATCAAGAAAAAAGAAAGGGCAAAGGGTTTCTCTTTTTTTGAGTTTTAGCCAACAAATATAATTTTTATTTATTACCAGGTGAAAGTAGCTAAAATAAAGGAGAGTTCTGGTGATGTATTGTTGAATTTCAATATTTATAATAGTTGCCCCACAATTCATGGAGGAAATAGCACTGTTTATTATTTGTGAAGTCTCAATTTTCTGCATATATTGACATTTTATTATTTAAAATGACTATCCATCCTTGTTTTGAAGCCATAGCTTCTATTCCACCTAATTACTTTTCTCTGCAGCTTTAAATTGAGAATAACTTCAGAATTCTGACAGCTTCTTTTATGACCTCCATGGCTAAGGTTCAGTTTTAAGTGGGGGACGCTCCTTATCTAAATTTCAATTTTAATGAATAATAATGCCATTTATTTGTGAACACTTGAGTAATAAGGGAAACCTTAGCATTATCTCTGATTAATCCTCCTCATCATTTGTAAATGTAGAAAATATGCTGCATGTATGATGTGCATTCCAGCTTAAATGGAATTTGCTCAAAGAGGCACTCCTTATGAGTGATTCTTAATGAGCTACTAGAACCTTTCAGTACCAGCTTTTGGTTTTTAGGTCATGGTTTGGGCACCAGTAATATTGTCTCTTCATAATCCTAGAAGTCAGTGGAAGAAGTTGATGGGAACTGTCAATCATCCAGGGGAGGAAAAGAAAAGCAATAGAAGAAAAGAGAAGCAAGAGGAAATTGAGCTATGTTTTTTCACTAATGTTAAAGAAGGTTACAGACATGGAAGCCCTGAGAATGTCACATGCATTAGGCTTGGGTTTTTGTGGTCATAGTTTAGTGGAGACAGATTGAAAAAAAATGAATCAAGATCCAGGAGTTGTAGGCAGTGATGGTTCAGAAGAAAATGGCTATTCACTTAGTTCTGAGCTTTCTGGCCATGTGTGACTATGCGTGATTGCTCACCCCAGCTCCACTTTGTAGCTTGTAATGTAGTCTACGTAAATGTTTTTGAGAACAAAAATGTAAAAAAGCAATCATTGGAAGATATTCTCTGCCCAGTAAAAATTGTGCCCCTGAAATTCTTTATGCACCCAAAAAAAAAAAAATGGGATGAACATCAAAGATGGCAGTGTTTTCAGGGTCTTTTCATTTTATTGACTTCATGTTTGATATAATAATTTTCTGTTTATTAAAGTCTTAATAAAGTTGAGTCAAGGATGTTGTGTAAGTAAAGAGGAAGAAGAAGGGGGATAATGGCTCTGGTCACCTGGGAGAAGGCCATCCCTATTGTGGAAGATGGCAATGAGACTATTTATACTCTGGGGGAAGGGACTTACTCGATTCTTTCCCCTTCCCAAGGCTTCTCCACTCTTCTCTTCGACATTTTCTGAGGCTGGCTCTTGAGTATGATCTATCTTTGCAGCATTCTTGGTATTCACTTTAGAGAATCATTCATATTTTCCCAGAAGCCTGGGTGCTGGCTCTGGTTTGATGCTTTCCTTTCCTGTTTCTGTCATTTGCAGCACTATTTACCACATGCTCACTGCAAATTAGCTTGTGGGATTTAGATTCCCAGCTTCTGCTGCTTATCTTTTAGCAACTTCTTTGTAATTTCTTGAAATGAAGGTGTAAAGTAGGGTGTACAATGGGAATGGGACAGCTCTTGTTATGATCACTTCTCAAATTCTGCCATGTAAGGGGCTCCTGGGTCAGCAATATATAGTGAATAATGTTTATAGCTCCACTTTGATCTTGGTGTTGAATGAGCATTATTATCTCCTATTAAATGAACCTAAAGGTTTAAGCAGCTACTCCCTTGCCAAATTTCTGTCTCTGTCTCCCTCTCTGCCACACACACACTGTCATATATTTTTAGTTGAATACAAATATATAAAATGTTCTACTTTACTTCAGATTTCAATGGGCTATAAAATCAGGAATAATACACATTAGGAAACTCCGATACAATTAAATTAAATGATAATTTGAATATATCTTTAAGTACTCTTAACTGTTTAGATAACTAAATAACTTGTGCACCTGTCTTTATTTCACTGTTTACTTTTATCTCAATCCTCGCTTCCCTTACAAGTTACTAGAAAACTTACATTCATTCGGTCCTTCCCTTACTACATTTCTATGGCTTTGATGAGATTAAATTCCCCAATATACATACAGCACACCATTCTCTTTTCAAATGCTTTTTAGGTAATGATTTTTTTTCTTCATAATTCTTAATGAATGCCTTCCTTAAGCTAGGGCATATCATACCCAAAGTGATTCAAATAAGCAGCTTGGTAAATAATAGGATAGATCAGACTGTGGAAGACAGGCCAGGGTAAACATTCAGGACAGCCAACAGGTCAAGTTTGAGAAAAGGGAGCTGTTTCAAGACAGGTTCATATTCAGAAGGTTATTCTTTTGGATGGAAAAGCAAATTTTTAGGTTTGTAAAATAGATATAAGATCAGAAGATCAGTCCAAAAGAAAAGAATAAGCAGGATGAAACTGAAACAGCTAAACAGCTACCGAATGTGTGCCTTCTTTCGACAATATAGAATTATTTGAAAGACACAGCTACCCAACTAGGGTCTGTACTTCCCAGATTTCTTGCCTCTAACTACAGCCTCATGCCTAGTTCTTATCAGTTGGTATGACCAGAAGTGATGAGTGTCACTCCCAAATATAGAAATTTAGAAGGAGGTATATCATCTCCATCCTCTTATCTATAGAATCAATGTAGCAAAGCACAGTACCCTAGTAAGGAAAGTGTTGAAATGGTGAATCCACAGATGAGAGGTTCATGGTTCCCAAATCTATGAAGAGATGCTAGTGAATTCATTAGGAATGCCTCTCTTGGAATTTGCAAGAATGAGAAGTAAAATTCTGCCCTTATTTGATTGTTATGCTTTTCTTTTCTTTCTTTTTTTTTTCTGGTGGTGGTATAGTAGCTGAGATTGCTATATAACATAATTAATGGGGGAAAGTGAACAGTCGATGCCTAGATAATAGTCACTCTATTTCCAAGTGGTCAGGAGATGTTAGGAATGTTGAAGAGGTCAAGGCTAGTCTCCAGCTGTCTGGGAGGAACAGAACAAGGATATAGATGAATGGAAAGCTGAAGTTCATTCACATCAGAAGATGATGATGGCTGTTTGCTCCTAATGATGAAACAGATTCTAACATCTTTCAAATATAATTCCTATGCTAGATAGAGATTTGGTCCCAGAAAATGGCATAGGATGAATATACTGGTATAATCAGAAATCTCATCTTAAAATACAATTTTCTTATGGAAAAAAACTGTGTGAATGATTTTATACTGTAAATATCAAAGTTCATTTAATTGCTGAGATGTTCTTCAAAGACATGTGATCATGACAAAGAGAAAACAATCCTCCTTTAGTCCTTTGATATCAATTATGATTTGGAACATTGTTTGAGATGGTGCATTTGGTGACTAGGGCTCCATGGACTTTAGACACTAGTTGTCCCAAGAAATTGAGTCATATTGTTGGTGATAAAAAATCAATTTTCCCATAATTAATTAGGTTTTATGAATTCTTTGTTGTAATGATCAAATTAAGCTTAACACCACAGAAGTCATTGGCATTCACATTAGAACTATCCTCTTTTATTCCTTCTCTAGGGAATTCCAAAGAGCCTTACTCCCATCATTGACCTTGCTAGAGAGAAATTTTAATTATTACTGGGAGCATAACCTCAACTTTTAGAACACTCTATTGTAGTCTATATTCAAAATGTGCTATATTGCTTTAAATTTACATTCCTATTAGACATGACTTTGTTCCTTCAGTATAAAAGGCAATTATATAAGTCGAAAGTGATATTGAAGATAAGTTTAAAGAGACATGATAGAAGTTCAAAAGAGCCACACAGTCTGAGATAAGGGTACTTATTATCTCTTTAAGTGCAGAGACATTGTCTCCTACTGTACTTCCTACAGGTGGAAATTAACAGCTAATTTTTAATAAGAAAAATCACAAATGAGATAATTATACAGAGATGAATAGGGTGTAACTAGGTTGATGTTATGTTACACATGATAAGCACATGAGTTGAGCCATCACCTAAAACTTAAGTGATAAATCTAGGTCAGTTAAGGTAAGCAGTGACTTGAAGTTATTATTCAGATTATCTGGACCAAAAAAGTTTATTTCCCTAAAATACCCAGATCACTAAAGCAAAGGATACACACACACACACACACACACACATATATATATACACACACACACATATATATATACACACATACATATATATACACACACATACATATACACACATATACACACATACATATATATACATATATATATACACACATATATACACACACATATTCATATATTTATATAAATATATAAATATTTTAATAGAAATATTACATATAATATATAAAAATATATATTTGTATATTTATAAATATATAAATACATATATAAAAAGGAGATATATATGTATTATATATACATATACACACACACACACACACACACACACACATATATATGTATATATATTTAAATCTGAAAGATTAAATGGCAATACAGACATTACTGTAAGAAATGTGGTCAGGCAATGTGTTCGATATTCAAAGGCAGCAGAAAATCTGAGTTCAGAGGATGGAAGGCCACTGTGGTTCTGGGAAAGTTTCATAAAAGAAAATAAAATTATGCTAGAAGTTACCATTTAAGAAGAAAGATTTTTGGGTTGACCCAAAACAGGAACCAGCATTTCACATGAGGAGACAGAATATGAGGTTGAAAGTAGGCTATTTTAGGGTGACTTTGGGTGGCAGTAGAGATTACAGTTTTAGTGGGAGCTGAGTAGGAACATAAATGGGAAACAGATTGTAGAGGGCCTTAGTTATGAGTTGAGGAAATGTAAATATTATTCTAAGAGCAATTAGAGATGTTGAAGGTTTTTGAGTCAGAATGATCCTAGGGGAAGGCACATAGCAGTGGTATGCAAGGAGGTGCCTGTGGAAGAGGCTAGAAGCAGGGAGACGGGAAGAGACCAACTGTAATGTGGTAAAATAGCATTAGGGAGACACTGGCTCCATCAGATTAGGAAAAAGAAGGATGGGAGGAGCTCATCTTGGACAATATCAGAAGGCTGGAGTCAGAACCTGGAAAACCTGAAATAGAATTGAATTTCTAGGTTATGATGAAGATTCTTTGATCAAAATTTAGCCAATGTTCTGAACCTTCTCATAGGACCATTGTGTACTTCCTTATTATCCAGTTTTAGCAAAGAACTCTACTAAGTCAGTTGAGCAAGAGTTCCCAACTCTTGGTAGCCAATAACCCTCAATATCTGCTCAGGTTCCTAATCCTCCACCAACCCCATGACAATGTCTGATCACCTTGGCCAGTCTTTAGCAAGAATCCTATTGGATCAGTTTAGCCAGAATCTCTGTTGTCCCGGATGTATCCTTTCAGTAAATTTTTATCCACTGACTCCCACACTGCTCCTCGGCTGAAATTTCCACTTGTCCATGATATTGAGTTGAGTCCAATCTCTTTCCCCCATTGCAAAATTCCATTAGCAGTGGTCATCTAGCATTGTGATCCTGAATGAAGCCTTCCTTACTTTGACAACTAATGTTAATTTTTCTTTAACAGCTATGGAAAGTTGTAGAGACAAAGATCAGAGGTACTCCATGAGCAGATTGGTTTGGTGATTAGAGTAGCTTGAGTGGAATTAGTGCTGGGTAGTAAAGAGGTCTATTGAGAGAATATTTCAGTAGCCAAAGACTAAGATCATAGGGAGGAACTTGGATAGTTTTAGTGGAAATCAAAACTATATATTTATGAGAGATACCTCACTATGTTGACTAGATAGAGAGATAAAGAGACAAGTTAAAGGATGTTCAGTGAATTTATTAGCATGGGCTTCTTAGATAACCTGCATTAGAACTACTGAATATTAAATAAGCCACCATTTTATTGCTGAACTTTGAGTGTTTTTGCCCTTCTAGGACACAGGTTGAAATTCAGTCCCCATTATTGTGGTGTTTAGAGGTTGGACCTTTGGGGAATGGAAATAAGGATTTTACAAAAGAGACTTCAGATAGCTGTGCCACCCTCCCCTGTCTTTTCCCACCTAGAGACACACTAAGAAGGTGCTATCTTAGAAGCATAGAGTGAGCTCTTACCAGACCCCAAATCACTGGTGCCTTGAATTTAGACTTACTAGCTTCCATAACTGTGAGAAATCTCTGTTGTTTATAATTATTCAGCCTAAGGTATTTTGTTGTAGCAACAGGGGCCGATGAAGACACTTGCTGAGTTGGCATTTCTAGAGGCACAGTCCTGGGAGTGTGAATGATAAGCTTCTAAGAAGATCCCTGGGTATATACATAGGTCTGAAAACTGTAATAAAAGAAATAACATAAGTTTGGAAGCCAGGAAGGTCTTGGTTCATATACTGTCAGTATTGCTTAATAGATTTTTTTTAAAAAAACTACATGCTTGTTAGTCTTATCTATAAACTGAAGATCAATTAAACCCAATTTATAAGCTAATCATAACATGAAATTAAATTACATATGGAGAGACCTAATCCATGCCAAGGACACAGTGGATCTTTATAAATTATGGCCATTTTAATATGAAAATAAAACTGTTCAGAGTAGACAGGGAGATAGAGATTTTGATTTTGGATAAATATACTTATTTTTAAAGAAGCCTCTCTAAAGAATCTGTGACTATAGCAAATAATTTTTTTTTTTTTTTTAGTATTGGTAGATACAGAAAATGTGTGTTACAAAATCTCACTGATAAAGGATCTGAAATTAGGAAAATATTTGCAAAAAAAAAAAAAAAACAACAAGGATAAGGTGTTTTGAGGGATTTATAGACTTATACTAGGCACTTGGCATTGGGGGCATTTCCATTCCTGACATACACTGACTTGCTGTGGGGAAGATATGCAGTTGGGAAGGGGATAGAAGCAGAGAGAGCGCCTCTACCTGCACATCAAATCTGCTTACTTAGCAGATAACAGAGCTGGCTCTCTCTTTGTGGCTTGAATAGCAGATAACTCTTTGCGTATTCATCATCACATACCAAGGTTATAGGGGAAAACAACCTGTTCTCATACAGGAAGCTTTCATGTGCTTTAATTGTCCTCCCTGCCGCTTTTCTTGAGTAAATCAGATTATGTCACACCTTATCATTGCTGGATTTTACACAAAAGCATAGTCATGATGCTTGAAGACCCCTCCAAGTCCTCCTGGAAGTCCATCATCTATGCAGCCCCAGTGACGCCACACACTCTGGTGAAGACAATTTCCACAGGCAGTATTAGGGTGAGATTGCAGATCAAAGCAGAACTGAAAAAATCCACAGGCTATCAAGAGGCATTGGGTACTGCTCTGGTACATTCCAAGACCGATGCTGAAATTTAATTGATTTAAATTTCATTTAATAAATTGTTATCGCATTGGGAAGTGGAGCCTCATGGGAGTATGCATGTCTGAGAGCATCTTCTCTTATGAATGGGTTAATGCCAATTTAAAGAGCCTGTGGCTGTTAGTTGATCTTCTGCTTCTTCCCATATAAAGAAACAGTAAGAAGGTCTCACCAGCACCTTGATCTTGGATTTCTAAGCTTCCAGAGCTGAGAGAAATAAATTTGTGTTTTTTTTTTCTTGGTCAGGATGCTCCTTATGTTTAATTTTGTTCTTTATAAACACGACAGTAGAATGTATTTTGACATATGATACATACCATTCAAATTAGGATTCCACTCTGTGGTTGAACATGATGTGGAGTTTCACTGGTTGTGTACTCATGTATGAACATAGGAAAGTTATGTCCAATTCATTCTACTGTCTTTCCTATTCCCAATCCCACTCCCTTCCCTTCATTCCCCTTTATCTAATCCAATGAACTTCTCTTCTTTCTTCCCCTATCCCCTTATTGTGTGTTAGCATCCACATGTCAGAACATTTGGCTTTTGGTTCTTTGGAATTGGCTTATTTCACTTAGTATGATAGTCTCTAGTTCCATTCATTTACCTGTAAATGCTATAATTTCATTCTTTAATGGCTGAGTAATATTCCATTGTGTTTATGTACCACATATTCTTTAGTTTCATATCTTAGCTATTGTTATTTGAGCTGCTAGAAGTACTGATGTGGCTGTGTTGCTCTAGTATGCTGATTTTAAGTCCTTTGGGTATATGCCGAGAAGTGAGTGTGTCAGTCAATTGGTGGTTCCATTCCAGGTTTCCTGAGGAATTTCCATCCTACTTTCCAGAGTGGTTGCACCAATTTGCAACCCTACCAGCACAGAGATTTTGATAAGTTGCATTACTATTCTAATTTGCCTTTAAGTATTTTTTTTTTTTACTGAATCCTTAATTTTTTCTTCTAGAGTAGCTCTAGGGTCTTCTACATATAGAATCATGTCATTGGCAGATAGGGATAGTTTGAGTTCTTCTTTTCCTATTTGTGTTCCTTTAATTTCTTTCTTTTTGCCTAGTTGCTCTGGGTCTCACTATTTACAGTGGTTATGTCTTATTGATGTATATCTTCCTAAGCAGTATGAAATGACTTTCTTTGTCCCTTCTGATTAGCTTTGGCTTGAAGTGCACTTTATCTGATATGAGAATGGGAACCCCTACTTGTTTATGAGATTCATTTGAATGGTATGCTTTCCCCATCCTTTACTTTCAGTCTGTGAATGCCTTTGCCTATGAGTTGAGTCTCTTAGAGGTAGCATATCATTGGTATTGTTTTATACTCCAATCAGCCAGTTTGTCTTTCGATTGATGAATTTAGGTCATTCACATTCAATGTTCTTTTGGAGAAATTTATTCCCTATGATTTTGATTTATTTCTGTTTTTTTGTTTGAATTAATTTCCTCTTTGATTGACTATTCTTGTGTATTTCCTCCCTTTGCTGGTTTTCACTGTTATTTTTCATTTCTTCTTTGTGAAGTCTCTTATTGAGTATGTTTTGTACTACATGCCTTCTAGTTGTGAATTCTTTTAACTTTTGTTTATCATGGAATGTTTTTATTTTACTACCAATTCTGAATTTGATATTCTTGGCCAGCATCCATTTTCTTTAAGAGCTTGCTATGTATTATTCTAAGACCTCCTACCTTTGAGGGTCTGGGTTGAGAAATCAGCTGAGATGTGGATTGGTTTTAAATGGGACCTTCCAATTTTTCTCTGGCAGCCTTTACAATTTTATCCTTATTCTATTCTATATGTTAGGCATTTTCCTAACAATGTGACTTGGTGTGGATCTGTTGTAATTTTGTATATTTGGGGTCCTGTAAGTCTCCTATATTTTCTTTTCCTTTTCATTCTTAAGGTTTGATAAATTTTCTGATATTATTTAATTGAAAAGACTGTGCATTTCTTGATTTGAATCTCTGAGCCTTCATGTATCCTGATCTTAAATTTCCTCTTTTCAGGTTATCCCATATTTCTTAGGTTGTTCATGGTCTCTTAACATCTTTTCTCCATGGTCAACTTTATTTTCAAGCTTATGTGTTTTGTCTTCATTACCTGAAACTAAGTGGTTTAGTTTGTTCGTGATTCTTTCCACTGAATTTTTAATTTGGTTTATTGGTTCCTTTAAGGCTTTCTGCTTGAATCTCTCTCTTTATTGCAGTGATCTTTCACTTCCTGTTATTTTCTCTTTTATTTCATTCCTTATGTCATCCTTTATCTTTTGGATCAGTTTCTCTATGTACATTCTAAACTCCTTCTCTGACATTTCTTCCATTGTGGCATCAATGGATTCTATTATTGGAGCATCTTTGTTTGGGGTGATTCATTACCCCCTCCTTTTTTTCATGTTGTTTGTGTGTCTACCCATCTAGAAGTATGGATCCAAGGCAGTGGACCTGTGGACTTACAGTGTCTCTGTAGACTTCTGGTACCTCACAATTTAGGGGGTGACAAATAAGAACAACCAGTGTAAACAATTTTTTATAAAGTATTAAACCAAATATTTCCATCTATGATATCTAAAATGTTAATTGTCATAATAAATAGAAATGATGTTATCAGTTATTCCCCATAGTAATAGCAGTAATTTTGAAAAGAGTTTATGATTCTGAATGGTAGACAGGGAAAGAACAGACTGATATAGGATCTCTTGATTATGAGGGAGCAAGAGAGAAAATAGAAGAAAAAAATTAAATAAAGAATAAAAGAGTATAATAGAGATTGGCTTTTAGCAGAAGAAAAGATAGAAGGAGAATCAAGGGAAACAGATAAGTGAGAGAAAAAAATATAAAGTAAAAATTTAAAAAATTAAAAATAAAAATAAAAGAATTTAAAAGAAAACCAAAATTTACTAATCAAACATTCTACTCCTCAAAAAGGTGATTCATGAAAACTAATTGCTTCAGAAATGCTAGAAAGGAAGAAAAAAATATGAATATGCATAAGTATCCATGAACCATTCAGGTCACAATTAAACAGAGAAAAGAAAAAAAAAACATTAAATGGATCTTGATCAAAAGTTAAAGAATTGTTTCCATTGGAGATCAAATGATTCTTGGCTTCCCCTCTCAGCAGTGTTAGGTATGGTGGTCTGGAGTGTGATGCCTGCTATTCCCGAAGAGGGTGGGGTTGCTGGGGTGTAAGAGGGAATCCCATTGAACTCCTGGAGGCAGGGTTTAGGTTTAGATGGTTTCTAGGTTCTTTCTCGAATGGTGATTGTTCTGAAAATTTCAAATTAGTGCACCTCAAGGCCCAGCAGTTGCTGGTCCACCCTGGTATACTGGACCCCAGGGATCTCCCCTGAATTCTACTCATGCAGTGGAAGAGCCAATTCTTAGTCCCCTTGCAGACCCCATATTTTCTGGGTTCTTGTGTTCCATCTCGAAACTCAATCCCACACACCCCTGCCCTTTTGAATTCCTGGCCAGGTGCATCTCTCCCAGCTGGTTGTGCAAGCAGCTGGATTGGAGGGACTGGGGGGAAGTTGGGTGGGTTTCTATGATCAGTATTCTCCTGTGTAAACCCCTCTCCATGTCTTATTTTCTTTGGTCACTTAAGTGAACTTTATTTCATTTGGGGTTGGTTTGCCAAGAATCAATTCCTCTAGCTGCTGGCCCCTGCATCACAGCTGCAAGATGGTTCATTCCTTTGTCCTCTGTAGCAGCCAAGAGATATGAGGTTTCTATCCTGAACAAGGATACTGTGCAGCATGCCTTTCAGTTTAGTCGTGCACTGTCTTTGATCTCTGATTTCTTTGTACCCAGACATGCCTCAGGCCTCCTAAAAACATGGGTTCCTTTATCTCTCTACTTTGGTTACAAAGGGACCACTCTGGCTGGTTACTCTGGCCCTGGCAGCAGTGGTGGCACTGGGGATTTCTTTCTTATTTTATTATATCCAAATTCATGAGTCCATGATTTGCTTTGAATGTCCAATATTAAATCCCAGTAAAATTTCCCCCTCACCTTTTTCACCTACCTTGCTGAGAAGCTGCTTATCTGCTTTCTTGGTTTCACAACACAAAGCAGCCAGGAAAGTGACCTTTGATATTCTGCCATCTTGAAAAAACCCTTCAAATTCATTTATAAATTACCTAGTGTCAAGTACTCTGTTATGATATATATATGGAACACGGGCAGTGTGCTCATCAGGATGAGCTGCTGTTTCAGAATGTAGTGGGCAGAGTGGCTGAACAGGACATTCACTTCTTCTCAGCTCTGGAGGCTGGATAGTCAAGAGAAAGGTGTTTGCTTATTTCATTCTTTGTGAGAGCTTTCTTTCTGGCTTGAAGATGGCTGCCTTCTCTCTTGTATCCTAAAATGCTTTTCCTTGATGTGAACATGTGAAGAGAGTGAAGTATATCTTCCTCTTCTTATAAAGTTATCAGTCTTGGGCTGGGGGTATAGCTTCATTGGTAGAGTGCTTGCCTTGCATGCATAAGGCCCTGGGTTCAATCCTCAGCATCAGGAAAAAAAAAAAAAAAGGCTACCGGTCTCATCATAAGGACCAAACCCCTCATGACCTAATGTAACCCTGATTACCTCCCCCAAACTCCAAATTTATCACATTCAGAGGTAGGGGCGCCCAAATATGAATTTTTGGGAAACACAAACATTGGGTCTAGAGTAGGCAGAGATGGTATGTTACTTGTCTTCAAAGTGCTTGGATTATGTAACAAGGAGTCTATTTCAAGGAAATATAAAGGACACTTTACCTAAGTTCACTAAGCAAATGAGAAGCAGGGTCCCTGATCTCATCCTGGGTTTCACTACCTCAAGAATTTGGACCCAGTAGGTCAAGAATTGTCCATAAGCTTCAGTGAGACAGAGGAGATAACAACATGGAGGATGTATCCTGAGAAAGTGAAGATGAAAACTCAAAAATATCCAACTAAACATTAGTTAGAAGAGACTTGGCTGAGAGAACACATCTGCTCATGAGACCAAAGGCCTGAAACCCGGGAAGCACTCAAGGATGGAGAATTAAATATATACTGGGAGAAGAATAAGGAAGAATTAACTTATTAAGAAGCAGAGAATTTTCACTGAGCCCAGGGCCATGGGGAAGCTTTGGTGGATACAAAGACTGCTTAGATATAATAGAAAAAGAAAAAACAACAACAGCAACAACAAAAACAAACAAAAAATACCATGCTCCATCTCTGAGAATGGTAATTGGCATGAATATGGAAAATGTCAATTAAGCAGGCTGCACCCCAGGACCTGTCTTCAGCTCATGGGGGACATAAAATAAGAATCCAGAACTGGCAGACTAGGCTGAATGGACACTTGACATGGGAGTTTGCTAAGGGGGATGCTGACCCGTGTCGAAAATGCTTTAAACTCGGTGTTCATTACGCAGAACTGACTCCAGATCCACAGACACCAATCCCATCCCAGCTTGAATCAGGCTCATAGAGCCTGCAGGCAAAGTGCCGGGTATGCGTACAAAAAGAACAGTTCACTGCTCTCTTGGGGTGGTCTTTGCAGCTGTTATGAAAGTTTACAGTTAATAGAAATAGAGGCCAATTTTTGTCTCAATTCAAAGGAGCATTAATTTTAGAAATGTATTTATTTGCCTTTGTGAACAGTTGGCTCCCCCTTCACTGTGTCTCTGGGCATGTGGTCCAAGTTGACTAACTCCTGATTGGTTACTACACAAGTACCCACCTCCTCCTGTCGTTTCTCTTCCTTTCACCCCCAACTTCTTTCCTTTAATGATGGGCTTCTTTGTTTGGGATTATTATTAAATGAAATGGAGAATGCAGGTAATTAGTATGTGGATAGGACACTGAAGGAGGAGGCGTAAATGGGAACTCAGAGGCGGCAAGCTGTGATAATCCCATTATAGGCTTTGCTTCACTGGGGCCTGCGGATTCCAAAGATATAATGAGACAGTAAGGGGTCTGCAATTTCCCTGACTGAGGGTCTCACTATGATGTGCTGGGCGTAGTGAATTAGATTTGAGATCCATCATTTTATTAGTAACATTTTATCAGAGTAAATTAGTGCCCAGGCACACAGTTCCCTGGGTTAAATCGATGAGTTCACCCAGAATGACTTTGCCATCTCTAATCAGCTGTACTTTTCCACAGTTCCAATTTAGTTGAATAATTTTGTGTTCCTGTTAACTTCTCCTTCTTTCACCTCCTTTCTCCCAGTTGAATTAGAAACAGACGTAGTTCTTAATACACAGGCAAATTTAAAGTAAACTAAACCAGCTTAATGTAAAATGCAGTGATTTCTGTTTTTCCTAACGGGAATACAGGCATAATTACTACATTTTTCCCCCTGTGACAAACTCCCTAGTTAATATTGCAGCTTGAATAAACTGGAACTGAGGAATGAAAAGTTCCCTAGCATTAAAGATACAAGATGAAACAAGGAGGAGAGAATTTTCAAAAAAAATTTATTAAGTCAACAAATGCACTGACTTAGCCAATATGAATTTATAAATTGCCCACAATGTGCTTGGTACCGTGTAAAAGTGTTCTTCTGGCTGGACTGATATTTGGATTGGTCTGGGAGCACTTTGAAGTGAACTTTCCCCTTGGAGACTATGGCTGTTATTCTGCTAGGAGGATTGGGAGAAAATTCATGCCTTTTAGAAAAATTTCATCTAAAAGATCAGCAGTTGTTCTACAGTTGCCTCTACTTAGCCCAAGGTTGCATTTATAACAAGAATATAAGAGAAGCAGGACCAGGAGTCAGCAAGGGAGCAGATGGAAAGATTGGAAGGCAATTAATTACAGGAAAGCAAACATACTCTCCAAGGAAGTTCGATAAGGCAGGAGACAGTAGGTGCATAGACAGGCAGTTTAATCAGAATGTCTTTTTTTTTTTAGGTCAGGGTCCCTAGAAATGACATAGCCCACTGAAAGAGAAGGAGATGAAGCTTTTTTGTTTGGTAAATGTTGTTATTGATTGTAATATACAATAAAATATACACATTTTAAGGTGCCACTTGATGAATGTTTACAAAGAGAATACATCTATGAATTCACTATCCAGATCAAAATATGAATAATGGAGCAATCAGAAAAGACAGTCTGGGAGAAAAAAATTTACCAGCTCTTCCTCTGACAAAGGGTTAATATGTAGAATAGATAAAGAACTGAAAACACTCAATAGCAAAAACAAAAGCAAAAATCTGATTTTAAAATGGGCAATATAGATCTAAGTAGGCAGTTTCCAAAAGAAGACATATAAAATGGTATTAGGTGTATGGGAAATGTTCAGCATCATTCATCATCAGGGAAATGCAAAACAAAACCACAGTGAGATGCCACCCCACTCCAGTAAGAGTAGCTCTTATAAAAATGACAAAAGATAACACGGTCTGGCAAGGATGTGGAGAAAAGGGAACCACTGCATACCTTTGTGGGGAATATGAAGTAGTATAGCCATAATGGGGAAACCAGTACAGAGGCTCCTCAGAGAATTAGAGAACTGCTATATAATTCAATGATCATACTGATGAGGTGTATATCAAAGCACATTAAATAGGTATATTGGAGAGACAGTGGCACTCCCATGTTTGTTGGAGCACTATTCACAGAAGCCCCGCAGATGGAAACAGCCTAAGTGTCCCTCAATTGATGAGTAGATAAAGAAAATGTGGTACCTGTACACAATTGAATGCCATTCAGCCATAAAACATAGGTTCTCCTATCATTTCTGGCAATGCAGATGGAACTAGGTATCATTATGTTAAGTGAAATAAGCCAGGTGACAGAAGACAAGTACTATATGAACTCAATCATAAATGTAATAAGAAAATTGATCTACTAGACGTGGGGATTAGAATGGTGGTTATCAGGGGCTGGGTGAATAGAAGAGGAGATGGAGAGATGGGGAAAGGTTGCTCACTGGAAACTAACTCACCATTAGGCGTAAGAAGTGTTGGTATGGTATTGCACAGTCAGTTGACTAGAGAGAACAGTTATGGATTGTGTATTCCAAAAAGCTGTAAGGAAAAATTTTGAATGTTTTTGTCTTAAAGAACTGATAAATCTTTGAGATATGTATGTTTAACCTGGTTTAAACGTTATATAATGTTTACATGTATTGAAATACTACATAGTACTCTGTGTACAATTTTTATGTTTTGATGTATCAGCTAACTATTAATTTAATGAAAAATTTTTAAAAATCCTTAAAATCACCTTGAGTGTTTTCCACTGTTTAGATGAAGAAACTAAGGTGCAGATCATTAAGCAACTTACATAATATCACACATTCAGAGAGTGTTGAAACAGATTTGAAATGGGTGGTCCATGACCTCACCACTCCATGGCGGGCATACATTATTAGCCCTGCTATGATATTTGTTGTGGTAAAGACAACCTTGAGACTGAGAGTGTGGCCTAGGATTATGTCATAGGAACAAAGGAGACAAAACAGTTTCTAGACTTGCAGAGAACATTTTTGGAGGTTGGAACAAGGTTGACATGTGTGCCATCTTGAGACACAAGTTGATTGCTTCTGGAAAAAACTTGCAATAATTAGATGATGCTACTCAAATGGCTTTCAGACTAGCCACACCTTCTTACTTACTGTCTTAGAAACTCTGTTCTAACAAACACTTATAATCCTGTGTTCTGTGCCTCTCCCCCTATACTAAGAATAAATACTTTGTGACAATATATGTAAAGATGAGGTGTGCGTGCGCATACTGAGATATTCCTCATTACTAGCACCTCAGAAGCATTCTTGTGCTGCCTAATACTCAAGATCCCTCAAAAGTAACCACTCTCATAATTTTATTTCCATAGAATAGTTCAGTCTGATGTTGAATGGTGTATAAATGGAATCATGATTCATGTGATCTTGTGTGTAGCTTTTTTTTGTTGTCCCTAAGACTCATCCATCTTTTTGCCCATGCCAGTAGTTCATTTTTTCACTCTTGTTTGAAATGCAATTGTAGGATTCCACTGCAATTCTTTTATCTTCTCTTAGTTGACATTTGAGTTGTTTTCTGTTTTGATTATCTCAAAAACGCTGCTATGGGCATTGTTGGTATATAGATATATATAAGATCTTCAATTTTTATTTGTTCTTTTCATTCTTCTCTTCCTCCCATTTTTTATTCTTGTTTGTTATTGTTGTTTTCTTATTAAAATAAATGAGTCCTCAATGTAGTGCTGAATGGATTCAGTGACAAATGAAACCCTTGTCTTGTTTCTGAGCTCAGTGTTTCTAGCCTCACCATTACCAGTATTTCTTCAAATGCTTCTGATTCTCTGTTCTCACTTTTTTTCTGCAATTCCAATTCCATTAATGTTAGACTTTTTCACTGTCTGATATTTGCTCCCTCTTCTTTAAGCTTCATTCTTTTGTCTGTGTGTCAATCTGATCATCTACTTTTTTCAGCCACTTAATACTCTTTCCTTTCTATAACCTGCGGTTAAATTCATCTATTGCATTCTTAACTTCAGTTATTTTCTTTTTTGAAAAATATCTACAATTCCTACTTGATGTTTTAACTGTATTTCTATTCTCTGGTGAGATTTCCATTCTTTCATCTATTTTCCTAAGTGTGTAGATCATGGTTACTTTAATGCCTATCTATGATAATTTGAACTTACTGTGTTTCTTTTTTCTTCCAATTTTTCTCCATTTTTTTTTGAGAGGGCAGGGAGATTATCTCATAATTTTCTCACTCAGTGTTGTTTCCTGGTATACCAGTTTATATTTTGAAAAGATGCTTGAGTGGGTATAAAAATTTGTAGACAGCCAGGGATGTAGCTCAGTTGGTAGAGCAATTGCGTAACATATAAAAGACTCCAGGTTCATCCCTAGCACTAACAAACTAAGAACAAACAAAAAGTATAAAGGATTTGGATGATGATATTTCCTCCAAAGAGTTAATTTTTTTTTTCCTGTAAGGTAGTTAGATTCCCTTGGTCTACTCTAGATGTGTCTATGTCAGGGCTACCCTTATTTCCTGAGGGTGGGATTTTAGAAGCTCAAATGAAAACATGCATGTATTTCTCAGTGACCTTCCTTTTTGATGAATTCTTTGATCTTGCGTCCCCAGAACCGTGAGTGAGGACTAAGGAGCTATCTCCTTAGTTCTTCAGCCTCTACTTCTTGGTAGACACAGACTCGGCCATGAGTGGTAGAAGCCTCCAGGTGACATTACCAAGGGATGTGGAGCTTACACCCCAGGAGATCTCTCTTCCTGAGAGGTTGGTCCCTCAAGTCCTTTCCTTCCTTTGCCTTGATCGTCCCTGGATTCCAGCTGTTGCTTTCCCAGGCCTGTGAGATGGCCCAACTCTGGGCCATTATTCTCATGGTAGCTTCCATGTCCTGCTGCAATCTTGGCTTAGATCAAGAGGGGAAAACAGCAGCCTCTTTGGGATTCACCTCAATGTCTGGATGTCTTAGTCACTCTCCATTGCTTTTATTTAGCAGTTCTCAATTTCACCCAGCCTTTGTGGTTATTTTGGGAAGAATATTTTGTATAAAATTAGGACTGAGTTACTCCATTATAGCCAGAGGTAGAAGTCTGGGATAGAAATTTCTTTGACTCATTAGCTTGGATACTGAGCAGCTTTTTGAACTTGAGTTTGCCCATTTCTGAAATAGATTCAATACAGATTTCCTTGTTACTAAGAAGAATAAATGAAATGCACATAAAAGAGTACAGTTCTTGGTATTTAATAAACCAAATATGTTCATATTTTTTACTACTATAAATATTAATAAAATATTATTTCATCTCATACAGTTGACCCCCAAAAGGTTGAAAGAATGTTCAAGGGATTTTATATTAGCCTTTCTCATTAAGCAGATGATGGAGATTCAATATGAACTAAGACATAATCCAACTGGGAAGATGAACTAAGAGATAGTCCAACTGGGAACTGGGAAGGGACTAAAATTATAATGGGAATCGCATCACCCTAGGAACAGGAAAATAAAGAATGAAATGAATCAGAAAATAGCGTCCACATGCAGATGAAAGGGATTACACAAAAGTGTGAATCCTAGGAGACAGTTATAAATTGGGCCATCTTCGAAGCTGACAAGGACCTAATAGTAAGTACTTGCAGCATTTCTGGTGAGCTAAGTGTTAGCAAGAAGAAAGCACATGTTGTAGTTATTCTTTAATTAGGCAAGGGTGGTAAACTCTTTAGTGCCTCAAACAAGAGTTTATATTAGATTATCAGATGTAGAAACTGGAAAAACAAGCAGGGACTAGGAGGTCAAAAATATCAAAGAAGTGATGGACACTTACAGTAAGAGTGTCTTACTCCGTGCTGCTATAACAAAAGTGTTTGAGTGATTTATCAATAACAGTTTTTTTCCCCTCGAAGTCTGGAGGCTGAGAAGTTCTAGATCAATGCACTGACTCATTCAGTCTGATAAGGGTCTGTTTCTTACAGCTGGTGCCTGTTGCTGCATCCTTATAGGATGGGAGGGGCAATAGCTCCCTTCAGCCTCTTTTATAAGAGCACTGATTTCATTTATAAGGGTGGAATCTCTTCTTAACTTAATTACTTCCCAGAGCTCCACTTCATAATCCCTACATGAGAAAACCTGAGACTAGGTTTCAATATGTATTTAGAGAGACATGTTCAGATCATACATAGCACAGATACAGGGAAAAAGAAACGTTTGGAGCTCTGGACCATTTTAGAGCACTTGAGTATGAGGGAAAGGGGTCAGAGTCCCAGAATGATTAATTATAAAAGAAAACCAGACGGCTAAACTGAGCAATAAAAGAGACACCCACGAAGGCCAAGTTAACCTTGATGGGGAGATCAAGATATGATTCCCACAGATCTGTTACCACTCTCTATAAATAATGGAATCTGCCTTTTTGTTCTAATTTATAGTTTTTAAATCCACGAGTCAATCAATAGATTGAGTACAACCTTACGTTAGACCTCCAGATTTAGAAATACTTGGATTAAAACTCCCATCTTCCATTCACAAGCCATAAGAACCCACTCAGCTATTTTTTAGCCTTTGTGCCACATCTTCCTAGTATGTAAATGGAAAATAATAATACTTGGGGGTTTTGGTGTTTTCATGAAAAGCAGATGTGATATCAAGTGTTTAGCTCTATGCCTGATACATAATAAACACTTGTTATATGTTAGCTATCTGCAGCTATATAAAATCATTAAACAACGAGATATGTTACCTGATAGTTTCTGTGTGTCAGGATTTCAGAAGTGACTTAGCCAAGTGGGTCTCTTTCAGGGTCTCTTATGGGCTGCAATCAGGTGGTAGCTAAAGCTATAGTCATTTTGAGGCTCAACTCAGAGGATCTGCTTCCAAGCTCTCTTGTGGCTCTTGCAGGGTTGGGTTCCTTAGCACTCGGGCTTCTCCTCAGTGCTGCCTTATGTATGGCACTGGCTTCTCCCTGAGCAGCAGCATCCAAGACAGAGTGGAGAACAGACCTAAGATAGGGGACATGGACTACATAAGCTGATCCTAACACTTCTGCTCTACTCTGCTCATTAGAAATGAACCAGAAAAATATAGTCCACACACAGAGGAAAGGGATTACAAAAAAGTGTGAATCCTAGGAGGCCATTACAACTTGGGCCATCTTTGAGGCTGACAAGGACCTAATATAAATATTTGCAGCGTTTCTGGTGAGCTAAGGGTTAGCAAGAAGAAAGCACATGTCGTAGGTTATTCTTTAACTAGGCATGGGTGGTAAACTCTGGTGCCCCAAACAGGAGTTTATATTAGATTACCAGGTGGCTCTGTTCCATGTTCCTGAGGGTGGGAGCCCCCCAGCAGATTGGAGGGATCACAGCAGCTGGGAACACTGTGCATGTGAGTCAGTCTTGTCAGATCTGAGAAACTTAATTTCTCTAGTAGGGAAGACTTAGGTTGGCATGCATGATGGTCAGGTGCTAGGGCTGTAGATCCAGGCTGATCAGGTTTAAATTCTGCCTCCACCATGTACAGCCAGATAAACTTGGACAAATGACTTTAACCTCACTGCATCTCAGTTTCCTCAATTGGAAAACAGAGCAAACATCAACCTTCTTAAGCAGTTGATGTGAGAATGAAAACAGTCATGTAAAGCACTTTAGAACACGGCCTGTTCACAGTACATGTTATTAGTATTTCTCTAATCAAAGGGAAGAAATTGCACTAGCGGCCGTACAGTTTCCTTGGTGAGCATGTTAACACATATAACCATTTCCTCGTTCTTGAATGAAACTCAAAGTCGCACAAGCCCCGCCTTTGAGCAGGTGCCACTGCCTCTGACTTTCTGCTTCAACAGCATTCAGGAAACCCATTTCCCCAGATAGTAAAAGTGCTGGAACATATTAGCCACTCAAAAAATGTCCCTTGCTTCCCGGTTTCTCCTTTTGCTCCTGTTTACAATTAACTAGAATTGAAAAGACACCTTTTCATAAAATGTAAATGGCAAAAGAAAGCAACACCTGCCGAATGAATGGCTCAGGTGGAAAGCATGCTAGGATCCCTAGAGGAGGAATGATTTCAGGGTGAGGCACTCCCTATGTGATTGCAATTATTAAGGGAATTTAGTGGATGGACCCAGCTGGAAAGAGATAGTTTACCATTGGGCCCCATGTTCTCTCGATTACCTGATAGTGGAGGGTGAAATTGGGCTTTTTGCTTAAAATGTTCTGATAATAGAAACTGTGCCCTTAATTCCCCATGTATCCTCAACCATTTCCTTTAAGTTTCCTGTTGGTTAAAATGATGTTAACTAGACCTATTTTCTGAGGCTGCTGATCTGAAATTCAGTGACATTTATATCTTCACAGAGCTTTCAGCTCCTCAGAGGCAAGTTTTTGACAAATGAAATTCTGCTTTTTTAATGATCATATGAATTAAAAAGGAAAATTATTCATTGCAATAGTAACCCCCCTGTTACACTTTCACCAGAAATGATTCTGCTTTAAAAATAGGTAACCTGCTGTTAGAGAATATGTTGGATATGTAAGTGGAGTTTATGATTATGGCACTTGAAGACTCTGATATCATTAGAATATTAACTTTTCCCTTTAGTTTATTAAGCGGTGAATGAGACAGAATCAAAAATCAGGAAAAAAGTGCTCTCTTTTTCAAGAAAAAGCATGGCAGAGTGTAACAGAGTGGCTTATCATTTTCTGAACTAAAAAAAATTTTGAAAGGACAATATAGTTGAAGGCCTTAGCCCAATAATTAAGGCTATTAACTAGATAAAGTCTTTAATAAATTAGAGAACTTAGTTATAATTTGTAAGGTCCTAGAAGAGTCAGAATATGTGTTGAGATTTTTCCCCCCTTGAGATGGTTTTTAATTGCATTGTTGTGCTTTAAGGAGATAGAAAAACTATTAATTATATATTTCTCATGTGTTTTTCCAAAATTGTGTTAAGATAGTGAAAGACAGTTATTGATCACAAAACGTACTGAAAAGAGAGATAATTTCCTCTATTATAGCAATTGCCAGTGTAATCTTTTTAGTTGTTTTCAGGAACAGTTTTTTGATTTTTTTTTTTTTTTTAATGGCTGAAACGTGAGTGAGTTTGCAATTTTGTGTGTTGCTTTCTATTGTAGTAATAGAAAGTCACCATCGTCTTGGTAGAAAATGGAAAAGTGCTGAGAGCCACTGAGTAATCTAAACCTAAAACAAATGACTTAAGGATAATCAGAAAAGATTATTCTTTCCCAACGCCCATTGCCTAACTGCATGAAATTGCAGAAAGAAAAAAGAATGTAATAAAGAAAATCAACTCATATTCCTCCCTTCGTCAAATTGGTTTGATTTTTTATTTGATGATTAAAAGCAAAAAATCCTGAGTTAACGATGATATGTTGCATTGAGCTCCTTGTTTTCTTTCTAGAATCCATCAACATGTTTATGTCATTTAGCATAAAATTTTCGTCAGATTTTAAACTGAAAGTGTTACAGAGCTGGGATTTTCTGAGAAACTGAGGCAACATGAACACTTCTCCTTCAGACCCTGATTCTTGTGACCAAATTTGATGCTCAGAATAACAGGATTGAGTTTATTGAAGGGATAGGAAATGGGATATGGAACACTCTCAAGAGAGAGAGAATGGGTTCTCTCACCATGGAGAGGGATAGGTGCCCTCCTGTGTTCCAGTTTTATTGGGGATCCCAGAGAAGTTTTCAGAGAGTCCTGCTCAGGTTCACCTCTTGAATTTTGACTGACAGCAGGGTGACATCAGACTTTCAAGTCCTTACAGCCATGACAATTCTGGGTCACCTTGGCCCATGCTAACTAATTCTAATTGTCATCTTTACCATAAATTCTTACAGATTTTATGGTTAGGAGGACTTATCCTCATGTCTCTGAAATTGGGGATCTATTCTATGAAAAGGTACACAAAAGTCTCCTCCTTCAGGGTAACTTGGGTTTCTCCTATTGACATTATTTTGAGCCTGCATTTCTCCTGCAGATTATGGTGGAAATTGCTGATGAATGTGACATATTCTGTCCACTTAGACCAAGCATGGCTGCAGGTAAATTGCTTCTTGGAAAAAGAAAGCATGTGTGGGTCAGCACAGTGTGTGCATTTTATAGAATTATTCTCTTAACTGCGTGTTCCCATCATTCACAACTGCCTGTCCCCTAACAAAAGGAGGATTTTTATTTCACAAAGAAGACTAAGGCTATTGGCCTCTTTTCTGTCTGTTGCATTTTGATTCTAAACCCCACCGTTTTTCTTGGGTTTATGCAATCTTGATTCATTGTACAAATTCTTGTTATCGTCATAACAAGTTCACCACCAATGTAGTGGCTTCAAACAACCCCACTCATTATCACCCAGCATGCCTTGACTGGGTTTTCTGCTTATGGGATGTTGAGTCCCAAATCACAGTGTAGGCAGAGGGTGCTCATAGCCAGAGGCTGTTGGGTGGGGAGGATCTGAGGGATGTCAGAGTTCATTCATGAAGTTATTAGAGTTCTGTTCCTTCTTATGCCTTCCACACGGCTCTACACATCTGCAAGCCAGCCGCAGTAAATAGAGACCTCTTAGCTCCTCAATTCTCTCTCTCCCTCTTCTGCCAGACATGTCAGCTCTTAAGGGTTTATGTAACAATATTGGACCCAACTGGAGAATCCAGGATAATCTCCCGTGTTCAGGTCAACTGACTGGCAACCTTAATTGCATCTGTAAAATTCCATTCATTACATAAGGACAGGTGTAGCAACAGAAGATAAAGGTCTTGGGGGCTCAAGTGCTCCCTAGTGTATTTACCTCAAGATAAGGAAAAAGTCAAAAGCAATAAAAGACTTCCCACAAAAAAATTACTAGTTCCAACTGCAAGAGATTGGAAAATTTTCGAGTGTCACAAAAATCAAGTTTAATGAATAAAATGGTGCATATTTAGCATAACACAAAAAGTTATATCCTGAGCACATCAAGAGCATGTACAATAGACAAGAGGAATCTGATAGAAGAGTGGGCTCTCTGATTGTCCATGCCTGGTGTCCCTTCGCCTGTATGTTGACCAGAGAAAAATCCCTAAAAATATAGTTTTGTGTGAATATGTTTAGGATGAAAAAGGTTAAACTAGTTATTTCAACCCCTGCTTAAAAACTTACAAGGTGGCATTGTGGGTAAAATTTCTGAATAAACCCAGATGACAAGCTTGCTTTACTCCAAACGTGCACAAAACCCAATAACCACAGAAAAAATGGAACACCATCAGCAAACAAGGGCTCACAAGGTCTAGTCTCCATGTAATACACTTCAAAAGGTTTCAGTCAAGGAAAGAAAGAAAAATACAGGAAACTTGATACTGATTGAGTCTCAGCTCCCACCCCCAACTGCATCTCGGGGTCATGAGGGAGGAAGGTAAATGGAGAAATGATTTACAAATTGTCTTTCTCAGTCCTGATCCTCTTGAGAGGAGAGCCTGAGGCAGCCAGTTTCATGTGGATCCATGTTTTGTTAATTGGAGGTGCAGGGCAGTGGGGTGCAGCAGATGGGAGGGGAAGATAGATACAAGATGAGATACAGAGCAACATGATAGGGCCACCAAGGTGCTGGCTGCTGCTTTGAGGGTTGCCACAGAGACCAGGCATTCAGCATGACACATCTCCTAAGGAATTACTGAGACAGCCTCTTGGCAGAGTCCTGAGACCTGCTGGGTGACCTGCTGTGTATCTGAGCTATTGTGAAGTGCTGGCCAGGGTGGAAATGTGTCACATCACTGTGGTTTGTTGTTCTTGTGTTTACTTTCCAGTCTTTCCTACCCCCTACCAGGGGCTTCCACTTTACAAATAAAATGTTAACACTATAATTCTTGCTTGAGCTCATGGTTTCTAGAAAAACTAGGCTAAAACAACTGGTACCAAGCCTGAGGTTAAAAACCAATCCCTGGAATATAGAGTGAATATATTTATTCCCGACCAAAATCTTGGGCTAAGGGAGTGGAACATGCCCTAGGGGGAGGTTAAGCAAGACCTCTTCCTGAAGCTAGGAGGTCTATTCAACCAAACTCACCAGGAGAGACTTCCGGGTTATGGGCACTGGAGACTGTCGTGGTGATTTATGAGTATCTCCTAACAATTTGCAAATAATTTCAGAAAAATATACACTCTTTTCTCATTTCAGTGTAATTTTTGTTTTATGTCTTCTCCCTTTAGGCAAGTGCTTGATTTAACATAGTTGTAAAAAATAATTTTACATTTTATATGTTTCAGTTTGTATTATATCCTTGATAAATTTTAATAACTACATAATGTTGCATTGAGTAGAACATCCCATAATTCATTAAACCAGAACTCTATTTGTGAACATTTTGATTCTCCTTCCCCATCATTGTTTGCTTGTTTTAGTTTATTTGCTATTATATATGCTCCAAAGAAAATGTACCTACATGTTATTGGGAGCTTCCATTTAAATATACTTATGTCTTATTTATCTCAATATAGAAACAAATTAAGAGAGAGAATTTGCATATGTAATATACCTGACTGTCTTATCGGCTTCAGTATCTTTTTCTATCTGTGATTTATTTAGACTCAGTCCAATTCAATGCTTAATGTTGTGCGTATATGAGAAAATGCTATGGCTGCCCCCCAAACTTACCAATAATGGATGTTAAATGAACTTCTTATACTTTAATGAAATTTATAGGCATAATCCCCTCAGATATTTACTGACACCCAGTATATGCCCAACATAATTTTGGTCACTTCAATGAAAAACAAAACAGACATTGTCCTTGCTATCATGGATGGATATGATTAATCATCTGTGCAAGTAATTAAAGAGATTATTTACTGATGATTGAGTGTAGCCCTTTAAGAGAATCCTAAGTACTTATCAAGACGGGCTGATTATAATGTTAGGAAGTAGGGATATGAATGAACAAGGTGGTCAGAAGTTAGGAACCAGACTGATTATATTGTGTCCAGTTTGAAGATGAACTATGTAAAGCATAGCACTGAGATGCCCAAAAGAACATAAGCAGTCAGTGTCCATTCCCAAGTTGTGTAGCAAGGAGACTTTGCTGCCCCAGGGATTTATATAATCTGGTCCTTATAAAAGAGAACCATCAGTTTGAATAATGGAATCCTTCCATTCTGTTCTGATTTCACAATACTGATATTTCAACAGAAGTTTGACTTTCTGTGGTCTGAGCACACCCTGGCTTTGGGTATATCTTTCAGGTACACCAGACCCACCTGAGGAGACTTAGCAATATACGCTGCTTGAGCATCACCTGGATACTGCTATAGCAGAAAATTTAAAGTGGGCTGGATCAGCCATGTAAGTTTGAAAAACTTCCTTATATCATTTTTTTAAAGTTGTGGGTCAGATCTATTTAAAAGGCATAGAACACAATTAAGTAGCTTATGACTAATACTTTTTAAAAAATAGAAAATGTCAGTATCTTGCACACTGGCAGTTAGGCATATAGTCGTGTGCTAGCTTTTCACCCCAACCTTTTTTTTTTAAATTCCATTTTAAAACATTTGTCAATTTAGTCAACCAACTAGTTAATTAAAAGCCCTCAAGCCACTTTTGTGACTGATTTATTAATTAAGAGGTCATTAATTTTTCAAACAGGCTCTGCCTGTGAATCAGTAAGAATACTTCTTAAATATGGTTGCATCTTCTCTTGGATGTTTTATTTCAGTCATTTGAGAGGGGACACCATTTATTTTTAACAAGGGCCCCAGGTGACTTTGATGTCACCAATCAGATTGGTCTTGAGTTTGGAAACTGAGATTGATTGAAAAACTCACCATAAGAAGGAAGTCGGTCAGCTGCTCACATGAAGCACTTGGACATTTGTTCCATCTATACTCAGGTGCTTTAGCTATACCAATAAAACCAATGGAAGGTGCTGGAAGAGTATACGAAATCCTTCAAGAGACACACAACATTACACTATGGAGAGAACACATGTTCCTTCAAGGAGAGCATACTAGGAGGCTGATTTTCTCAGGACTCAACAAAGTTAGCATTATGTTGTTTCTCTTATGCAAAAATAGTAAGCTAGGAATATGTGAATAGTAAGCTAGAATATGTGAATTCCCAAAGGTGGACATCTAGGTTGGTAATATCTCAAATGATAAACTCAGTGGAACTGGAACAGAAGAGAAATTCTCCTAAATTTTTAAAATATTATTTTCTACTGATGTGATCAAGTTGCTATGGAAACCTAAAGACTCATTTACCATATGTGAATGCATAATTCTGTCAAATTTTTAATGAAAATTATGAAGATCAGTTCAGTTCATGCTACTTTCACAATAGTACTTTTTAGAAAACCAAAAAAAAAAAAAAATCCTATAATCTTAGATGCTTGTTTAAAGGTAAAATTTTGAAAAGAAAACTTGCAAATAACTTTTAGTTTTGAAGTGATCTTTGTTCATTTGAGTGGGTTTCTCTATTAATCTAGATTCTGATATCTTCTTTCAAAGAGGGGTGATACTTGAAATAATTAACAATGTGATTAACTGCAGGGAGCACTGGCCATAGGTTTGCAGCTGAGATTGGATATTAATCTGTTTTTGGTGGATTATGGGAAAATTCTGGGGATCATAGGAGGGTTGGCATGAGTGGGAGAAACAAAGGAGACAAAAAAATTCAAACGGCAGATATTCTGGAAATGGTATAAAATTGTTTTGATATTTAAACACATATACCCAGTACATGCTATCTGAATTTGAGTGCTGCATCAAAGGAACTTTTGAACTTTGGCTCCAGGTGGAAGCTTGTGCTGGTAAGGCAGCAAGTAAATGTTGCTAGGAAAGGGGCACAGATGCTGTCTAGATGAGACAACACAGATCTGCACAGATAAGAAAGGTGATATTCCAATGGGACATGGA